>NW_028098001.1:8398924-10798924 GCF_014824575.4 Sturnira hondurensis | reverse complement strand
AGAAATGCCTATTCAAGACATCTAACAATTTTTAAATTGGGTTATGTCCTTGATTATTGAGTTGTAAGAGTCATTTATATACTCTAGAGACAAATCCTCACCAGACATACGATTAGTAAATATTCATTCCCACTGTCTAAGTTGTCTTTTCACTTTCTTGATAGTGTCATTTTAAGTACAAACATTTTTAATTTTGCTAAAGTCTAACTCATCTATGTTTTTCTTTTGTTGTTTGTGCTTTTGATGTCATTAATAAAAATCCATTGCAAAATCTAAGGTCACAAATATTTTATCCTATGTTTTCTTTGAAAAGATTTATCATTATGGCTCTTACATTTAGGTATTTGATCCATTTTGGGGTTAATTTTTGTACACAGTGTGATGTAGAGTCAAACTCCATTTTTTTTCATGAGGCTGTCCACTTGTTTCAGTGCCATTTGTGCAACAAACTAATATTTCTCTAGCTATGGCCTGGGGACCCTTGTTAAAAAGTAATTGACCATAGAGTTATAGGTTTATTTTTGAGTTTCCAGTTATATTCCCTTGATATGTATGCCTGTCCTTATGCTAGTACCACACAATCCTGAATGCTGCAAGTGCATGGTGAGTTTTGAAACCAGGAAGTCTAAGTCTTACAACTTTGTTTTACCTTTCTGAAGATTATTTATTTTTTTCATTTTGGGTTGCTTGAGTTTCCATATCAATTTTAGGATCAGTTTGTCTATTTCCACAAAGAAGCCAGCTGGTATTCTGATAGAAATTAGGTTGAATATGTAGATAAATTTGCAGAATATTACATTTTAACAATCCATGAACATGGGGTGTCTTTCCTCTTATTTAAATCTGAATTAATTTTATTCAACAAGGTTTTTAATTCATTTTCAACAAAAAACAAAGCAGAGGAGACTTCTAGTCAAGATGGCAATGTAGGTAAACATGGCTCACCCCTTCACACAACCACATCAAAATCACAACTAAATTTTAGAGCAGCCATCATACAGAACTGTCATACATTAAGCTGAATGAAAGTCCTGCAACTTTGGAATTAAATTTAAAAAGCACATGGAGACTGGTAGGATTGGCAGAGATGCAGAATATGCTGGTCCCAAATCCACATGTGGCAGATAAAATTGGGAGGAATATCTTAGGAGTGTGGGGTCCCAGCCCCATGCCAGGCCCCCCAGTCTAGGGTTCGAGTGCCAAGAAGATAAGTCTCCATAATTTCTGGCTATAAAATCCAGTGGGGATTAAGGCTGTAGAGGAAAAAAACTTCTGAAGCCCCAGACAGATGCTCTTAAAGGGCCCATGCACAAACTTACTTGGATGTACTCCCTCTGAACTCCAGCATGGGGGCAGCACATTGAAAGGCATCAGAGATACACAGAAAGGAACTGAATTGTCTGGCATCAGGGTGAGAGCTAGGGGACAGCTTTCTTCTAGACAGAAATGCTAGCAGAGGTCATTGTTCCTTTCTGATTCCTCCCCCTACAAAGCTGGCAGGCAGGCACCATATATAAGACTACATCAACCTGTCTCACACTGTTTTGCTCACCCTGATGAGTTCCCAAGTCCCTGCTCAACTTTCAAGTCCACCCAAGCTGTTTCCATATGAGTAGTTTGTCTTGGCCCATGCATCAGATTTTCCTAAATTCTCTCAAATAAGCAGCATCTGGCTTCACTGAGCCCCAAACCTCTTGATTACTCGCCCTAGGCCCAGCACTAGCAGCAGCCAGACTTGGTTCACAGCTTGGCCTCACTAGGGCATCTCCAAGCCCAACACAAATAACAGCAGTGTTCAGATCACTTTGTAGATTATGCTGTGTGAACCTAACAGAACACAGGTGGTGGCTGATTCTATATATGCCAAAGGCAATTAAGGCTTAACTCTAACAGGAGGGTTTACACAGCCCACATGGTGCTCATACCTTGAGTACCCAGCTCAGTTAATAGGGAATGTTGTGCCACTAGACCCTACAGGACATCTACTACCTTAGGCCACTCCACCAAGCCTAGGAGACATAGCAGCTCCAATACATAGAAACAAACATAGAGAGGTTGCTAAAATGAAGAGACAAAGAAACATAGCCCAAATGAAAGGACAGAACAAAACTTCAGAAAAAGAACTAAATGAAGTGGAGACAAGCAATCTACTAGATGCAGAGTTCAAAACACTGATTATAAGGATGAATTTTGCGAGAACCTCAACAGCATATAAAAGATCCAGTCAGAAATGAATGATACGCTAATTGAAATAAAGAACAATTTACAGGGAATCAACAGTGGAGTAGATGAAGCCAAGAATCAAATCAGCAATTTGAATAATAAGAAAGCAAAAACAAGCATTTAAAACAGTAAAAAGAAAAAAGATTCCAAAAAATGAGGATAGTTTAAGGTGCCTCTGGACAACTTCAAGCATACCAACATCTGCATCATGGGGATGCCAGAAAGAGAAGAGAAAGAACAAGAAATTGGAAACCCACTTGAAAAATAATGACAGAGAACTAACTTGATGAAAGAAATAGACATACAAATCCAAGAAGCACAGAAAATCCCAAACAAGATGAACCCAAAGAGGCCAACACTAAGACACATAATAATTAAAATGCCAAAGATTAAAGACAAAGAAAAATCTTAAAAGCAGCAAGAGAAAAACAATTAGTTAGCTACAAGTAAGCTCCCATAAAACTGTCAGGTGTTTTTTCAAAAGAAACTTTGCAGGCTACAAGGGATTGGCAAACAATATTCAAAGAGATTAAAAGCAAGGATGTACAACCAAGATTACTCTATCCAGCAAAGCTTTCATTTACAATCAAAGACAATTAAAGAGCTTCCCAGACAAGAAAAAGCGAAAGGATCTCATCACCACCAAACCAGTATTATATGAAATGTTAAAGGGTCTTCAAGAAGAAGAAAATAAAAAATACAAAAAAATAAAGTGGGAATAAATACATATTTATCAACAATTGGATCCAAAAAACCAAAATAAACAATTACGCAGAACAGAAACATAATCATAGTGACAGAGAATGTTTTGATGGTTGCCTGATGGAAGGGGAGTTGGGCAACAAGCAAAAAAGGTAAAGGGATTAAGAAGTACAAATCGGCAGTCACAGAACAGTCATGGGGATTCAAGTACAGCATAGGGAATAGAGTAGCCAAAGAATGTATGTGCATGACCCATGGACATGGACAATGGTGTGGAAATTGCCTGAGGGAATCAGAGGGGCTCAGTCAAGGGGGGCAGAGGGGAAAATTGGATCAACTGTAACAGCATAAACAATAAAATACAATGAAAAAAACTAAGAGTTTTAGTGCAACCTGAACAATAGGTTCTAAACAGCTCTTTTTTATGAGCAAAACAAAAGTACATGCATATCTAATACTCCCAAAAAAAAGAATAAAAGGGAAAGACTTAGTCTGTCAAATACTTATGATTCATCTGTATTAATTAAGATAAGAATTGAGAGATAGACCAATGAAATGGAAAAGAGAGCTGAATAGATAAACACCTGACATATTGATATGCTAGAGCCAGCTTCTACCAGCTCCTGAGAGTTGACAGTTAAATCACCGGAAGCTTGAAATTACATCTTATTCCATGAAGCCTGTTATGTACATTTAACCCAAAGTAATGGCTGTGTCTTGCCTAAAGTCTTTATTTTTGTCATTCGATAACTTCTGAGAAGAAGGCTTACCTTATATTTACTTTATATCATATAACACAATAAATGGATTAAAGAATGAATGAACATATTAATGTTTTTTACTTAGAGCACTTCGAAATAATTTTTGCCTTCTTGACTTTTATTTGCTTGGATACAGAATTCAAAATGTTTCACAACATAATACTTTTGCTTTAGGAATCTCAGCCTGAAGCAAACTTTTCAAAGTATCTGAATTAGAATGTGTGAGATAAGACTGGAGGACTACGAAAGGAGCTAAGTTTATTTTCTGCTTACACCCTGCTCTATCTGCCATAGCCTACTGAGCATGGTGAGGTTACAGGGCCAGACCCTTAGACGCAGCAAGCTGGTGATGGAAAGGGACAGGAGGTGTCATGGCTTCCACGTTTCTACCTAATTTAAGGCCAAGGCTCTGTTTTTGGTTCAAACCCCAAGTACAAACATGCTTTTTCAAGCAAAAGGCGTTTCAAAACTTCTCCCAACCATTAAGGATGGCAAAGAGTAACAGAACAAAGAAGGAGAGAATATACTCAGTCCAGAGGTAGGTCATAAACTGCAGCTTCCTGCAAACAGAGAGAAAAGTCTTCTGAGAACACATCGGTAACTGGCATTTTTTCTTAGGAAAGAGAAAAAAGCTCAATACAACTGAGAGAGTTTATAGTTAAAAAGGAATTTGTACAAGAGCATAAGAGTGAAAGTTAGCTTCTCGATGTGAACATGTATATGGCTCCAGAAGAATACACTGAAAAGCGCAGGTCCTCTTAAAGTTGGAGGGACCATGGGATCTAGGCCACCCCAGGGCAGAGACTGCTCCCTAGACCCACCAGGTCTTTGTGGGAAGGAAACAGGAAGTTTGTGGCAAACACTACTGCCATTCATTTGAGGTTCATTTTTAGGTTAATAATTTAATGTGACATACAGTATTTTTCATAATATGAGTGAGTGCAGCCATTCTTGATTAAACCTTTATAAAGTCTGTAGTAAACAAAATCCCTTGTCACAGACTGAGGTCTCTTAACTGGAGTCCTGTGGGTAGACATAGGTGAGGTCTTTGGGTCAAGGTTAAAGGTCTATGCAAAATTTCATTTTCATATGAAAAATTTCCTAGGTAAGCAGTTCATAGTTTCTTAAGACCCTCAAAGAGATCTGAAATTGTAAGAAGGTAAAAGTCCAGTATTTTGGATAAAAATTAAAACTGGGAAGGTCCTACCTCATTTGCTAGTCATGATTGTAGTGTTCAGAGCAAAAAAAAAAAACACCCAGGTAAATAGCCCACGTGTAAAAACATGCATTTACAGGCTTGTTTCTGAGCTTTCTACATGTTATGCTATTTTCATAGGAAAGAAAACACATACCAGAGTGCAGTATAAACATTTTCTTTCAAAATCATTAGTCAAAAGGGGTCCACCAATTATGAATCTTTTTTTGGAAACATTTCCATCCATTTCCTATTCAAGAACAAAATCAACTGTTCTGCATATTCGGACTCCATCTGTAAATATTGATCTGAGAAAAACTAGCCCCAAATTAATAAAGCAGTAGAGACAATGCACATTAAGTGATTTCTAGTTCTACTGAAACTGTTTCATATGAGTGTTGGGCCTCAACCCTGGTGTTTATTTCCACAGCTACACAAATACACTACTACCACAAGCCTGAATGGGATGCCGAAACCTGTGAGTGTGAACAGGGCAATGAGTTACCCCTGGGGAAGAAGGAAAAGGGGAGGTAAGAGGCAAACGGAACACCTGATAGTCCTCACTGAGGACGAGGGAGATTAACAAAAAGCTGTTTGAATCCTAGAATTAACATCACTTCCATTTCACACTTGGGGAAAAATACTAAGGTAGAGAAAAGTTTGGCAAAAAGAAGAACAGAGGAAGAGTGGCGTGCATGAGTGCGTGTGTGGAAAGGACAAGTGACAAGGGAGAGGACTAAGAAGAAGAAAGGCGTCAAATACTTAATTGTGCCTAGAGTCCCCTTTCAAATAACAAACACAGTCCCTGCCTTCTGTGACAGTATAGGCAGCATAATAGTATCTGGCCAATGTCATGATGAGAAATCAGTTTATTTATATATTGCATATTTAGAATCCATTTTCAATATTTGCCCCTATGGCCTGCAAGTGAGGCATCAGGTGTGTGGTAGTGGGTCAACAAAGACCATCAGAGACTCTTGTCAAGTCAGATGCTGCCTAAAATGCCACTGGGAGTGGGAGGGGTGGGAAAAAAGAGGGCAGCTAGTAATACGGGCAGCTGCTAGTAATACGTATTGAGTAATACGTATTACCCTGTTAAATTACCCTGTTCTTTAGCAGATGAAATTCACATTGAGCAAGGGAATATTGGGGAACCTGCAGCTGAAATAAAATTTTAAAAAATGTAATGGCAACTTTAATGTGTCGACTTGGCTGGGTCATGGTGCCCAGATATTTAGTGAAACATTATTCTGGATGTTTCTGAGAGGGTGATTTGGATAAGGTTTGCATTTAATTTGTTAGACTTTGAATAAAGTAGATTATCCTCCATAATAGATGAGCCTCATCCAGTCAGTGAAAGGCCTTCTGCTGAGAACAAAAGTCTGACCTTTCTTGAGCAAGAAGAAATTTTGTGGCAGATGGCAGATTTGAGCTGCAGCATAGGTTCTTCTCCGGGTCCCCAGCCTCCAGCTCACCCTGTAGATTTTGGACTTGCCAGCCTCCCTAATTGCGAGTCAATTCCCTAAAATTTCTCTCTCTCACACACAATCTCATTCTCTCTCTCTCTCTCTCTCTCTCTTCTGTTCCCCAGAGAACCCTGATGAATATGATAAACTCATAAACTAAACTAACTACACTAAACTAAAGCAGGTATGAAGTAACACTTCTGATGTGGTGCAGGAGACTTTACACATATTCGATCAAATCTAACAGGAGCTGGATTGTCCTGAAGTTACCACCTTTAGGGGCTAAGAGGGAGACTTGCAAAAAAGCTACTTTCTGCTGAGGGTGCAGAGAAAGTTACAATGGGTGACCTATCTGCCAAGGGGCTGATGAATTATTTTAGGAGGTTAGGACATTTGCAACTCTAGCACCTAGCCTTGAAAACATGCTGTCTTCCTACCATGAACTGCTTCATTATTTTTTAAAAACCATTCTATATTCCAGTAGAGAGAGAACAACCCTTTTCCAGATTTGGGATCATAGCAATTCTGATATCCCAGAAATTCTGATGAGGAAGAGGGTTCTTGCTAGAAATTTAGAGAATTACCTTGGTCAGGTATTCCCCTTGATTAATGAGGGCCAGCTCCGTGGCAGACACTGTACAGGGGCTGAGGAAAACAGAGGAGATATGGTACTCAGTAAGCATAAAACCTCAGAGGAAAAAATGTGTGGGTGCCCAAATGTTAAAGGAGAGTTCGAGCGTTTAAAAAGTATGCAAGGCAGACATATAAGGCAATATACTTAGCAGCATATGGTTCTCAGGTGAATAATTTCTAAAAGGTGGTCAATAAAAAGGTCAAGAATAGTTCTCTCTGGGCTTCAGTGCTCTGAAAAAAGTGGAACTCGGCCAGAAACTTTAAATGAAACCTGTAGAATTAGGGGTGACCTTTACATGGAGGTAGACATATAAAACAGCCTTTCAATTTAACATGACTTGAAAGAGTACACATACACACTTTTTATGTAGCTATCAAAATTGTGGTAGAAGTAGAACAGAAACTAAGCCAGTAGAGAAAGGTTATCTTAGTTCCTAGGTTAAATGAAATCAATTTTGTAAATTAAAAACACCTTGATATATTCCTTTTCTTCCCCTTCTCTGACATTCTTGTAATTTAGGATGAATAGATGATTAGGAACAGTTTATTTTTTGTAAATTGCCATGGAACATTAAATCAAGTTTTTGTCTGATGTCATAAATTATTACTTTACCTAACAATATTCTCAAGTTATTATTGCAGATGGAATACAACTTGTAAGGAGTCTAAATTTTGTAAAAATGGTGACTACTAACCTCTAATTACTTTATTAAATCCTGCTGACAAAGAAAATCCTGTAAACAAAGAAAACCTTTGTTTACAAAGAAATCTTCCCATTTTTTAAATAAATCTCCACAATACTGGAATGAAGTGATTGGATAGCAAGAGCTCTTGGCTGACGTCAGCTGAGCACTGTCTCATGCAGTTACCACAGGTGTCATATTGCTGCTTGATGATGGGACCCTGAGGATTTGGACTCGGTGCTGATCCTGGGCCTTGCTTCTCTCAGTCATGCCTTGCCCTTCCCTCACTCGGCTCTATTCCAGGGAGCTGGGGATAGAGTACTGACCTCTGCAGGTTACAGTTTAAAGGCCTCTGTACCATCTGGTTTCAGGCTGCATTTGGTCGGCCAGGGCCCTAGTGGGAAAAGGTAGGAAGAAGAGGGGAGCTATTTTCCTTCCTCCCTCTGTGCCTCAAGTCACTGACACACAAACCTCACCATCATAAATCTTCCCATTGTCCGCTTCTGCCTCATAGCCAGTGTTTTCTGGTATACTTGCTACTAGAACCGAAGGTGAGATAATTTCTTCTTAAAGTTAAAATAAATAATAATGAATGAATGAATAAAACAAAACAAAATAAAAGGAACAAAAACACAAGTCACATAAAAGAACCTAGTCTACAAACAAAAATTTTTACATTTAATGCATTTTTTTAGCAAACCACAAAGGATATCTGAGAACCTTGGAGGTGGTTGGAGGTAACAACCACAGTTATTTCTAATCTTCTTCCCAAAGCATCTGTATTGGAATTTACTCTAAAGCTAGTAGAATTTAATCTACATCTAAAAAAGTTCTTCCAATGATGAAATCACCTTTTCCTGTGAGAACTTATGGTATTTTCATAAGTTCCAAAGAAGGCATTGGCCTTAGCATGAGTCTCTGTATTAAAGTTGATATAACCAATCATAGATCATGTTCTTGTATCAAACACAAACTTAACTCTTTTCCTTCCTGAAGATGTGCACACCTCCCAATTTTTCTGTTTTCTCTTGTATACTAAGCTTATTCAGTAGGGTATTTATCACCAGAACATGATTTTTCTTTCCTTTCTTGGCTATTTCTGGTTGAATTATTTAAGCTGTTTGGAACTATGAAATTTTCTTAGGAAATAACTATTGATCTCACTTAAAGAATGACGGTGAGTCTCAAGCAACTTTTCGTAGAACTTCTGAGAAATACTACATAGGAAAGGAAGGTTACAAATCCCAACTCAAACTGCAAACTAAACAAGCACCCTAACAAGGATCACTGGAGACATCATTCTGTAGACTGGGGGAGAACAATGCAACTACTGAAGGTTCTAACTTTTGTTTCTGTAGCCTTTGAGTCAGTATAAAAGGGTCTGAAGCCTATGCTTAATTGACATTTTTTTCTGCGACATTCCAGATATCTGGAAGGATTCATATACATTCCAAAATATCCTTGATCATTCAGACCTGCCTTGTCTCAGATAAACTATGTTACAGTACTATCTTTTTGTCAGAAGATGAGAAAACCACTTACCATAACTCTTTTCAATTATGCAGAGATGGTGTGATTTTCCCCTGGGTTCTGAAGTCTAAGTTTGATGTTTAAAAAATACTTTAAATATAGAATTTGGTAAAAGATATTTCCTGGAATTTTTTGATTATGAGGAATAAAAATGGAAGGGTTGACCTTCATTATAGTCTCAATGCAAAACTCTTGTCTGTTGGCCACAAGCGTCCTAGGATATTGGAAAAGACCAAAGAAACATTGTCTATTAAGTTAAACTCAAATCTGTATCGATGATGTCTATAAAGGAAAGACTTTGGACAACCTAAGGTTTTGTTCTAGCTCTGAAACATTGTGATTGTGCAGTGTGGTTTCTTTGTACTCTCTGATCTTGTGATGTGGAGTCCTTAATGAACCAATGCTTACTCATACCCTTTCTCTATATTTCTTTCTGTCATTGCATTTAGAAAATATAATTATAAATGATATCTTTTCAGAAAATTTAACTGTCCATTTTTTTCTACTTTGTAAGAGAAGCCATCAATACTGTGGAAATTCTTTGGGACTTGGTGAATATTTCTCAACGTTCCGTGTCTTTTGTCAGGGCATATAAATGTTGAAGTAAAGAAATATTTACCTCAGTAAATATTATATTTCTGCTTCCAATTAGGATGTGTAGAAGTATACAAAAGATCTTTGCTCTTATAGTGACTACAAAAACAGACCCCACCCCCCAAATAAGCACCACGATTTTCTTTGGGGCTAGTGAAGATCAGTAGCAGCAAGGAAATCTTGATAACCTATGCAGAGAGAAATGAGCCCATCACAGGTGAGCAGAGAATGGAAGCATCTTTATCCCTGGATTCAGGGCCCAGGTGAGCTGCCAGATATGGGGAGACTGCAGGGATGAGGGGCAACAGTCAGGTCTTTCTTGGATGACTGGGCTGGTGGGATGAAACGAGAGCCTAGAAGAACTGTCCAGAAAGTCTAATGCCCAACCTTCCCTGCACTGAAAAATCAACAGTGGGGAGGTGCTGGTGTGCAGAGGGCCACCGCATGGTCCTGGGTATTTTCACATTGACTAGATTCCGTGGCCATCCAAAAGTGAACCCAATATATCCGAAACTGCAGCCAACCCTGCCCTGGTCAAATACCAACAAGATCAATGTTCTTCCATTCACAGTGATGCTTGGAATGAATTCTCTCTTTCATATGTGTGTGTGAGTGTGTGTGTGTATGTTAGTGTATGGTATTTCTATAAATTCCAAAGTAGGTATTGGCCATATTCAATAAACATATCTATAATGTAAAAATTCATATTTCAGTCACATTTTACATTTCCCATCTTGTCAGTCAGTACTTACAGATCCTTAGGCACAGTAGCACCACTTTGTATGAGTTTGAAATTTTCTCATTTAAAATGATGTCATTATGTAAGCCTTAACTTATTTATTTTGGAATAAATACTCTTGATTGACAGGAGAATGACTGGAGGCAAACTGGTTAGATGAACTGATTTGACCGGTGATTTTAGGTGATATTCGGATGTATGATGATAAGAACAAAAAAGAACAGTTTTGAAGATCATTGAAGGTGGTGATAAGACACAAAAGTTTAGAGACTACTATATAATTGAAGGAGAGTGAAAGAGGCAAAGTGCAAGTGAGTATGGAGAAAGGGGTTGAAGCTTTGGGCGAGGGGGAGGTGAGTGTGGAGGACTGGGAATAAGCGGATTTAACAGAATGACTACAGTGCTGTGCAGAAGCACCTCTCTCTAGAGGTACAACATTAACAAGAAAGGGGGGAAAAGAATTCTAGAAGTTACTCTTCAGCAAGTGGCATGTCAGGTTACTTTAAACTTATGTTTGAATAGAAGCTTCCTAATTCTCATTCTGAAAGGCTTCTAAGACTATAGTCTGTCACTTTCCCTGTTGGATTCGTAGGCTCCCTGAAGAAACAGTCTTTGCTTTTTGAAAAGCTGTAGCCAAGTCTCCTCTTACTTTCAAGCTGAGGTGAGAAAGAATCAAATGGACTAGGCTAGTTTCTGCTCTTCTTGTGTCCCTTCCCCTTTCCATAGCGTCAGCATCACAGCCTTTGTTTCTGCCGTCAGAAGCTTGCGTCCACTTCGAAACCTAGAATTCATTCTTAATGAGAGAATGCAAGACAGAATTTTCTACTAGATATTTGACCAGAGAACAGTCCAGAAGGTAAATTGCCTTATATATTTATAAGCCTTCACAATCCTAAAAGAGTTCATTAATTTTCCACAGAATTACAGTTGACTCAGGATCTTTCATGGGGTCAAAATAAGGCATCAATTAAATTGAAGGAGTCACAATAAAATCTTAAGAGATTAACTGATCTTAGGAAGCAACTCTGTTTTGTTAAGTGTATATAAGCATGATACTTAACATTGCCATTATACACGCACTTCTGCCCCACAAAAGAAACAGAACTTAACATGGTGCTAGCCCCATGTTAAGTTGCAAGGACTTGTAGAAAAATCTGGGAAGAGTAATAAAAGTCTTTAGGGATTTGCTTCCTTCTTAGGCAAATTATTAATGACCATCAGAAAGTAAAGTGATCTGAAGAGAGACTTGCTGTGCAGCAGCTGCTGCTGGAGTCGACTAATTACAACATTCCACTTGATATCTCACTACACACATAACCAAGAAGGGCTTCAACACTTTACAATTAGACTTTTAAATTATCTTCTAAGACACAGTTGTACACAAAACTTATTGAATGTGTAAGTGACATAGAGAGAGAAATTTCCAGCTAGGTTTCATACCACCAATTTCAACATCCACCTTGATGTCTCATAGACACTGAATCTAGTTTTTGTCCTTAGTGAAAGGGCTGGGCTGTCCTTAAAAAGGAAGAGTAATTGCTACTGTCAATCTAATAACCTGTTTCCCCTACTACTGCATTGTGAGTGCCTCCTAAGCAGGGACCAGGTGTTTTACTTTTGTATCCACATGACCTAGCAGAGAGCCTGCCATCTGGCAGGTAAATGCTCAGTAAATATTAGTTGAATGGATAACAAGGAAGAAGCAATCACCAGCACATGTTTGAAAGTGATGCCCAGTGGCTCCTTGGGTGCTGAACCTTTCATTATAGGCTCTTCTTTAGGTTAAAATGTTAATGGAACTCTCATGATAGACACAGAAGTAGGCTTGAACAAATTCAGAGACCTCCCTGTGCTTGAGTAGAGTGACTCATCATAAAGATGTCAGCCCTTCTCAACTTAAGAGATAAATATCTAATTCCAAAAAAATACCAACAAGCTTTTTATGGAGTTATATGGGTTGATAATAAAGTTGATATGGAAAACAAACATGTAAGAATAATCAGGAAAATAATGAAAACTATGGTGGGGTTACAGCTCCACCTAAAGCACATATTGTAAAGCCTCTATGACTTAAATATTGTGGTATTGGCACATGAATAGATAAATAGACTAAAAGAAAAAATACAAATAGATACAAAGATATATGGAAATTAGTGCATGATAAGGCGCATCTCAAATTACAGGGGCAAAGACCAACTTTTACCTTTTTTCTACTTTTTAAATTGTTTATTCTATTATATTTGTCCCATTTTCCCCCTTTTCCCTCCTCCACACAGCCCACCCCTCTCTCCCACAGTCAATCCTCACTTCATTGTCAATGTCCATGAGTCATACATACATGTTCTTTGACTAATCCTTTCCCCTTCCTTCTACCATTCCCTCCCTTCCTCCTCTCCTCCTACACCTATCAGTCTTTCTGTTCTATGTTTCCAATCTCTGGTTTGGTTTCCCTTGTTAGTTTATTTTGTTCATTAGATTCCAGTTATAAGTGAGGTGGTATGGTATTTGTCTTTCACAAACTGACTTATTTCACTTACCATAAGAGTCTCCAGTTCTATCCATGCTGTTGCAGAAGGTAGGAGTTCCTTCTTTCTTTCTGTTGCATAGTATTCCATTATGTAAATGTACTATGCTTTTTTAATCCACTCTTCTACCAATGGGCACTTGGGCCATGTCCAATACTTGGCTATTGTAAATTGTGTTGCTACAAACATAGGTGTGCACAAGTTCTTTTGAACTGGTGTTTCAGGATTCTTAGGGTATATTCCCAGCCGCGGAACTGCCAGGTCAAAAGGCAGTTCCATTTTTAGTTTTTTGAGGAAATTCCATACTGTTTTCCACAGTGGCTGCATCAGTCTGAATTCCCATCAAGAGTGCACTAGGGTTCCCTTTTCTCGACATGCTCGCCAGCACTTATTGTTTATTGATTTATTGATGACAGGCATTTTGGCAGGTGTGAGGTGATATCTCCTTGTGATTTTAATTTTCATGTATCTATTGCTTAGTGATGTTGGGCATTTTTCATATGTCTATGGGCCCTCTGTATGTCCTCCTTGAGGAAGTGTCTATTCATGTACTTAGTCCATTTTTTTAAATTGGGTTGTTTGTCTTCCTGGTGTTGATTCATCTAAGTTGTTTAGATATTTTGGAAATTAAATCCTTATCCAATGTATAATTGGCAAATATGTTCTCCCATATGGTCGGTTCCCTTTTCATTTTGATGATGGTTTCTTTAGCTGTGTAGAAACTTTGTAATTCAATGTAGACCCATTTGCTTACTTTTCCTTTATTTTCCATGCCCTAGGAGATATATCAGCAAAAATATTGCTACATGGGATGTCTGAAATGTTACTGCCTATGTTTTCCACTAGGACTTTTATGGTGCCATGACTTATATTTAATTCCTTTATCTATTTTGAATTTATTCTAGTGTATGGTGTAAGTTGGTGGTCTAGTTTCCTTTTTTTTTTTTTTTTGCATGTATCAGTCCAATTTACCCAACACCATTTATTGAAGAGACTGCTTTTATTCCATTGTATGCTGGTGACCTGCTTGGTCAAGTGTTAATTGACTGTAGAGACATGTGTTTATTTCTAAGTTCTCTATTCCATTCCATTGATCCATACGTCAGTTCTTATACCAGTACCAGACCGTCTTGATCAAAGTGGCCTTTTAGAATAGTTGAATATCAGGTATTATGACCCCTCCAACTTTGTTCTTCTTTCTCAGGATTGCTGAGGCTATTCAGGGTTTTTTTTGGTTCCATATAAATTTTTGGAATATTCATTGTAGATCTATGAAATATGTCATTGGTATTTTAATAGGAATTGTGTTGAATTTATAGATTGCTTTGGGTAGTATGAGCATTTTAATGATGTTAGTTCTTCCAATCTATGAACACAGTATATGCTTCCATTTATTTGTATCTTTCTCAATTTCTTTCTTTAGTGTTCTATAGTTTTCTGAGTACAGGTCTTTTACATCCTTGGTTAAATTTATTCCTAGGTACTTTATTTTTCTTATTGCTATAGTACCATATTTTTCAGACTATAAGATGCACCTTTCCCCCCAAATTTGGGAAGAAAACAGGGGTGCATCTTATAGTCCAAATGTAGCTTGCCCTGGCTCACTGTGGGGGTGGGGTGGGGGGAGGAGCAGGGGTGGAGCAGTCACAGGAAGCAGGAGCAGGGTTGCTGCTGCATTTTCCTCCCAAATTTGTGTGTGTGGGGGTGCATTTTATAGTACAAAAAATACAGCAAATGGAATTTTTTCTCTAGTTTTTCTTTCTGATATTTTATTGTTGTTGTACAAAAATGCCATCTATTTCTGAATACTGACTTTGTATCCTGCTACTTTGCCATATTCATGTATTAGATTGAACAGTTTTTTGGTAGAGTCTATAGGGTTTTCTATGTACACTATTATAGTGCCTGCAAAAATAAGTTTTGCTTCCTCCTTTCCAATTTGGATGCCTTTTGTGTCTTTTTCTTGTCTAATCACTGTGGCTAGAACTTCCAGTACTATGTTGAATAACAGTGGTGAAAGCAGGTACTCTTGTCCTTTTCTTGATCTTAAGGGAAACACTTTTAGTTTTTGCCCATTGAGTATGATGTTGGCATTAGGTTTCTTGTATATGACCTATATTATGTTGAGATATGCTCACTTTATTTCCACTTTGCTGAGTGTTTTTATCATAAGTGGGTGTTGGATTTTATCAAATGCTTTTTCAGCATCTATTGATATTGTCATGTGATTTTTGTCTTTCATTTTCTTTATGTGATGTAATATATTTATTGACTTGTGAATGTTATACCATCCTTGCATACCTGGGATAAATCCCACTTGATTGTGATATATAATCTTTTTAATGTATTGCAGGACCTGGATTTCAAATATTTTGATAAGGATTTTAGCATCTTTTGTTGAAGGTAAAATATCTTTAGCATCAGAGATATTGGCCTATAGTTTTATTTGTTGTGTCTTTACTGGTTTTAGAATTAGGATAATACTAGCCTCATAAGAAGAATTTGGGACTATTCCCTCTTATTGATTTTTTTGAATAGTCTGAGAAAGATATGAGTTAACTCTTCCATAAATATTTGATAAAATTTACCTGTAAAGCCGTCCAGTCAAGGGCTTTGGTATGCCAGGAGTTTTTTGATTACTGCTTCAATTTTGCTAGTTGTTATCAGTCTGTTCAGGCTTTCTGCTTTTTTTATTCAGTTTTGGGAGATTGTATGTTTCCAGAAATTTGTCCATTTCACCTAGGTTTCCCAGTTTCTTGGCATATAGTTGTTCATAGTAATTTCTTACAATCCTTTGTATTTCTGTGGTATTGGTTGTTATTTTTCCTCTTTTGTTTCTGATTTTATTTATTTGGGTCCTCTCTCTTTTTTTTCTTGATGATTCTGGTTAAAATGTTCATTTTGTTTATCTTTTCAAATAACCAGCTCCTGGATTCATTGATTCTTTGAATTGTTTCTTAAGACTCTATGTAATTTAATTCTGTTCTGATCTTGGTTATTTCCCTCCTCTACTAGCTCTTGGTTTTGTTTGTTGTTGTTTCTCTAGTTCTTTTAGGTGTAGAGTTAAGTTGTTTATTTGAGATTTTTCTATCTTCTTTACATAGCCCTGTATTGCTATGAATTTCCATCTCAGGACTGCCTTCACTGAGTAAGATAGGTTAGGGGTTGTTGTGTGTTCATTTTCATTTGTTTCTAGATACTTTTTGATTTTTTTCTTGATCTGACTGTTAACCCATTCCTTATTTAATAATATGTTAATCAGTCTCTATGTATTTGACTGTTTTTGAGTTTTTTCCTTAAAGTGGATTTTTAGTTTCAAGCCATTGTGACCCAAGGAGTTGTTTGATATGATTTTCATTTTCTTGAATTTATTAAGGCTTGTTTTGCATCTTACCATATGATCTATCTTTGAAAATTATCCATGTGGATTTGAAAACAATGTATATTTTGCTTCTTTGGGGTGAAATGTGTAGTAATTATCAATTAAGTCCATTTGATCTACAGTGTTTTTAATGCCATAATATCCTTGTTTATTCTTTGTTTAGAAAATCTATCATTGTTGACAGTGGGGTATTAAAATCCCTTATTATGACTGCATTGCTGTCCATCTCCTTCTTAAAGACCAAGATTTCCCACATGTATTTATGTCCTCCTATGTTGGGTGCATGTATGTTTGCAAGGCTTATATCCTCTTGTTTGGCAACTCCATTAAGAATTATGTAGTGACCTTTGTCTCTTGTGATGGCTTCTGTTTTGAAGTCTATTCTGTCTGATATAAATATTGCTACCCCAGCTATTTTTCTAAATGTCCATTTGTTTGGAATATTTTTTTCTATCCCTTCACTTTCAGCCTGTGTGGATATTTTGTTTTGAGGTGGGTCTCTTGTAGACAGCATATATGCAGATCATGTTTTCGTATTCACTCAGCTACCCTATGCCTTTTGATTGTAATATTTAATCAATTTACATTTAAGGTTATTATTGATAGGTACTTGTTCAAAGATTAACTTTTCAATAAATGGTATCCATTTTAATAAATGGTGAAAGATAAAATTAGATCCACACCTTGCTTTATACATAAGAATAAACTCCAAATAGATCAGGCATCTTAATACTTGAAAACTTATATGTATTAGGAAAAAGAAATACTGATATATTCCTCTTTAACTTCACTATAGGAAAAGCCTTTCTTGCTATGATTCAAAACCCAGAGGCAATAAAAGAAAATATTGACAAATTTGACATTGTTGTTATTTTTTAATTGTATGGCAAATACCATAAAGTTAAAAGGTAACTAACAAACTAGAATAAAATACTTGTAATATATATATATATATATATATATATATATATATCCCAAACACAAAGCTAAAATCTCTCATATACAAGAACTCCTATGAACTAAGAGGCAAGGGACAAAAATCCAGTAGGGAAAAATGGTAAAAAAGGTATGAATAAATTCATACAATTCACAAAAAATGTATGGACACATGGCCCTTAAACATATGACCACTAAAACACATGAGAAAATGCTTAAACTCACTCATAATTAAATAAATAGAAATTAAATCAACATTGAGTTACCATTTCTCACTTATAAGATTGGAGAAAAATCTACAAGTATGAAAACATATTCTATTGGCCAGACTGTGAAGAAACGAGCATTCTCTTACATTGCTAGGAATGCAACCTGGAACAAATCTGGATGGGGAATTTGGTGATATGTAACAAAATTACATATGCACTTCCCCATATATAAGGGAGGGTTTGAATAAACTATGGCATATCCACACAGTGGAGTACTATGCAGCGGTGTAAACAGCCAGTACAATAACTATGAGCTGATAAGGAGTGATTTCCAGGATACATTGTTAAGTACAAGAAACAAAGTGCAAAAAGATTATTTCCATTGTTGGTAGGAATGCAGACTGGTATAGGTACTGTTGAAAACAGTATGGAATTTCCTCAGAAAACTAAAAATGGAACTGCCTTTTGACCCAGCAATTCCACTGCTGGGATTATACCCTGAGAAACACCAATTCAAAAGAACCTATGCACCCCTATGTTCACAGCAGCGTTTATAATAGTGAAGTGCTGGAAATAGCCTAAGTGCCCATCACTTAGTAAGTAAGTGGATTAAAAACCTGTGGTATATTTACACAATGAAATACTACGTAATAGAAAGAAAGAAGGAATCCTTCCTTTTGCAACAGCATGGATGAAACTGGAGAACATTATGCTAACTGAAATAAGCCAGACGGTGAGACAAATACCATATGATCTCACCTATAACAGGAACCTAATGAACAAAACAAACAAGCAAAATAGAATCAGAGGTATGGAAACAAGAAACAGACTGACAGGGACCAGAGGGGAGGAAGGAGGTGCATAAGGATAAAAAGAAGGGAAAGGGACTAGTCAAGGAACATGTATGAATGACCCATGGACATGGACAACAGTGTGGGAATTAACTGTAGTAGGCTGGAGGGGCGGAGCTGGGTGGAAGAGAGCAAAGGGGAAAAAATTGAGACAACTATACTGGAACAACAATAAAATATTTAAAAGAAGAAAATATAGAAAACCAGGAGGTATACATGAAGAAATACAGAAAGAACAAATCAGAAACATTAAAAGAATTAGTTTTCCACACTGAATAAGGTAGAAGGAATGAGGGAAAGTATAACTTTTAAAGTATTTCTGATACTTAGAACCACTGTAACGTTTCACACAGCCAAACATAAATAAGCAGTTAAAATCAACCTGGACATTGGGGAAGCCCAAAATGGAATTCTAACAGAGCTAACCTAACTGTATTACTGATGAATAACAACCACAATGAAAAGTTGGTCAAGGAAAGAACTAACCCAAGTAACTTTGAAAGATAATAGTCTATTATGAATATAAGGCTAAAGAAAAAAGACACATTGTATTCTCTTTATGAAATTTGTTTTTTCATAGGGGTATGGGTTAGTAATTCTGAAACTATGCATTCTAAGATTGAGCAGATAATAAATATATCTTGGATGATAAAGATCCAGATTTCCCATAATATCTACTATGTGTTAAGCTAGTGCTCTGCCTATATTGATTTTAATACATGTGCAGTTCTGAATGCTAATCATTAAGGTTAATCTCTGGCAAGTCATTCTAAATCAGTAAAACTGCTTACGAATGAAGGCACCTTCCCTTTAAAGAGGTACAATCGCTGCTGGCATAATTATTTACAATATAGTTTTGAAATTCAGACACAAAGAAAGACCTTTTGGATTTTCAAGAAAGTAGGTTTTATAATTATAAACAATAATAGTTACTATGTGTTGAGCATTTGTAAGTACCACGGGCTTTTCATAAAGTATCTAACAATCTTCTTTAACCAGCACTTTTATGCTGTTTAAAAGTTAGGATATGTTTACAGAGTAGGAAGTGAAGATAGAATTGAAGTAATGGCCCAACCTCAATCTATCTCACATCAGAACTCTCAGATACAGTCATTGTGTCATACTCGTCAAGCCCACCAACAGGGTTGCCTGATTCCTGTGCGGTTGCTTTCGTCTCCTACACCCTGCTGCCTTATGATCACTATGTACCAAGAGTAACTGCAGCCTTTCAGCATCCCATCAGGGGAGGAACAGGACATAGTTATTCATTTTTCTTATCTAGAGGGAGCCTCAGGATACTTATCTTTGTGATCCCATTGGGCACCTTATATTTTCCAGAACTTAGTTCAGTTAATATAGTCTTTAAAGGAAGAGACAGAACATAATGGGAAAAAAAGTATTTCTAAGATTCTACCAAAAAATTTCAGAAACTGAAAAAGATTACATCTTTTAGAAAAGGCTTATTTTGAAAGTTTATCCAGTCTCCAAACGTATAATTGCTTTAACTCTAATTTAAGGAATCCCTAAAATGCTAAATTCTCAAGAAGTAAAAGCTATTCTATAACCCAGGGGCCAGAGATGACCGCAAGGAACTCGATTGTCTTTGCTTGTTTCAACTTCATAGGTAAGTCCCTTCACCTCCTCACCCTTGTTTCCCTGGTCTCTTTCTGGGATATCATGAATTCTGCCAAAGAAAAGGCAAATGATTATATCCAGAGTCATTTCCTTCATTCACAGATTATAGAGGATAAATTCAAAGTTAAAAATCATTCAGGCTTAAAAAATACATAAACAAGCAGTCAAGTCTGAACATCAGAGAAAAAATGCTATGCTTGGAAGAACTTCTGGGTACCTCATTCAGTAAAAGTCTCCTCTCCTCCCAAAATTATTCCTTTAAAACAAATAAACCCACTCATTCCTTAACTGTGGTGTGCCCTGCTCCACAGCTCTCAACCCACAGCTGTGTGGCTGCCCTGTATGTTCAACCGCCCTGCTGTCTGTTCTCCAGAGGAGAGACCAGGCTTTTCGGAAAAACATTAGCAGTGGCTCTAGAAACAGGAGAGTTCTACCAGAAACAGCAATGAGGTGACTTAAGCACTACCAAAGAGAAATCTTCAGAGACCAAGATCCATGGGGAAATATTTAAGATTTAGCATGTGCTATATATCTTCCACATTTTACAGACCATTCGGGTTAAAAATCCTAAGAAATAAAAAAATATGGGATTTTGTTGCAAATTTTGTATAATTACTTATAAATGATATTCTGCCAAATATATTTGTAATAGTGACATAAATCTGGACTTGGGAAAATATTTTTATTTAAGTGTATGTCATTATTTTTATTTAAGTGTATGTCATTGTGGGGAGCTATAAAAAACTTAAGGTTGGTCCAAATTACTTTGAATCAGATAGAGCAAATGCATTTCTGAAATAGGACTTACTGACAACTCAACCATTTTTCAAAGCTGTTGACGTCTTCATAAATTTCAAGTGTTAAGATTATACCATTAGAAACTTGTGTGTGTTTTCTATTTAATGCCCTGCCTTCCTACAAACAAATCTGAGGTAGCTTTTGGAAATACACATAGCACAATTCATTTTTCCCCCTAAAGATGAAGAATTAGAGCAAAATGAAAGGAGGGAAAAGAAAAGCCTGGGAAAGTTAATTCAGAGAAATACATTCCTCTAGCTTCTGCATAGGAAAGAGGGAAACCCACGTAGTAAATTCCAGACTTCCTGGTAGTCAGGGCAAGAGGGGAATATAGTCAGCTATGGAATTCTTGTTGTCTGAAACCAGAGGTAATATGTAAAATACCTAAGAACTGGAAGAGCTGAAACCCCACAGACTTGATGTTCACCTTAAGAAGGTAGTATGGCATCACAGTATGTAGAGTTTTGCCAATAAGAAGTGCTACCCCCTTGACTTTGCCACTCTTAGATTAAATGCATGCGAGGACATGTTTAGAGAAAGAGTCCTCTGTAAATTAAACTCTTTGCTTAAAAGACAAGCATAGGTTTTTTTTCCTTTGTTTCTCATGGTTTAAAGCAGAAAGTCAGTCAAGACTTCAAGCTGAAATTTAAATATTTGATATCATTTGGTGATGTTTTTAAGTAAAAAGTAGGAAAATATCTTCCAAATATGCCTATTGGCCTTATTTCCTCACACATCTCATATGTAAATAGACTTTCAGAAAGTTTATTTTATGGTAAGATTTTCTTTCATATGAATCCCAGTGAGGGTGTCTTTGGCATGGAAACACTAGAATGCTACAAAATTAAGAAAGATGAGCTCCTTGAACAGACATCTAGTTAAGTATTGAATGAATGTGTTGTCCTCAATTTCCTGGAAAATGGCTTCCATAAAAGCTCTTCAGAGAGAAACCAGCAAAATAGAAAGTGCTTCACAGAAGAAGAAATTCTGCCATGTAGCATGGGGAGGCTACTGCACACAATTTCGTTCTTGGGAAGGACAGCAAAACTAAATAGTGTTCAGGATAAAGTGAGGGTTGCACCCTAATACCACCTTGGTTTTTCCTGGAAACCTTGGTTTTTAGAAACCTTATTTCTAAAAATTAGGGAAATTGATTTCAGTCATGTGGAGTGGTTTGAGAAATGTGCTTTCCCTAAGTGCCACTCACCCCACCCAAATGGGTAACTCCCCAGATTTTTCTAAATGAAGAATCCTAGGAACACAACAATTGTTTTCAAATTCTACAGTCTGTGCTTACTATTAACTCTTCCTTCACAAGTAACTATAAAATGTGAGGGACATTAAGGGCTTTGACCAAGTAATGCAAATTGATTAAGTGATCTTGTTTATCAGGGCCATTTAATTTAATCAGATTCTGAGCTTTAATTGGCACTCTTTTTAAGTTTTTTAACTTAAGTCCTGGGGGCCACTAATAGACTTTGACAAGCAGGAACAACAGAGAAAACCAGAAAAGGGTATAAGACAGAGGAAGAAAAAAAATAGGAGAGGAATAGAAGGAAAGAAAATGGGGGTGGGGGGGAGAGGTAGCAAGTTGTATATTCTCTGTGGTGTGAAGGTAACACATGACACTGAGTTTCCAGAGCAAACATTCTATGAAGATAAAAATGGGATTGACCACTTCTGGGATAAGAATGAATTTCCCCTGAAAGAGGTTTTCGACTTGAGTCCTGCATTTGGATCCTTAAACTCTTAGAGGGCTCCTTATATAGGTTGGGGAGGGTATCCATGAGTCCCTGGAAACTGCACACAAAATGTGGTGCACATGCGTGCGTGTGTGTGTGTGTGTGTGGTGGTTTATGGTTATATTAGTTCTTCCAAGAGTTCTTTTATACAAAAGAAGTTAAACCACTGCAGAAGAAGGAACTTCTTTGTAATTTAGCTTGAATCACCACCTGAAGTTCTGGGTTCACTTAAGTGTGGAAGGATCCATTACCCTATTCCTGAGAAAGTTAATCCATGAATCTCAGATCTGAAAAAAAAAATGAAATGCTATGTGGTCCATTACTCTGCTTTTAGTAAGGAATACAGGCTATAATAAGTAAAAATAGAATCATTTTTCAAACTCTGCAGAGCACATTTCCAATCCTTTTTTTTTGTAGCCTATTCATTGTTTGCATTTCTTACTACAAAGAAGTTCTTTCTGTCTTGCCTAACTTCCCCGTGTTACAAAATAATTTGGTCTCTTATGTTTAACAATCCAGTATTTTTGGATACTATTATTGAATTCACCTTCCATTTCTTTCCCCCAGGACTTCCGGTGCTTCTACCTGAGTCATTCTCAAGTCCATTCATCATCTTCATGGCTTTGCTCTGAACCTTCTCCATCCTTCATGCTTGTCTATAAATTCAGATATGAGTTCACTATAACAAGATTGATAAGCCCCTTAGTTAATTGATGAACTTCTCTGATGTTATCTATAGTTGGCATGCAATAATAAATTGCCAGAAAATAATAAGCGTAAGATTACCCTCTGAGAGTGAAATTTTAAACTCAATACAAAATGACCCAGACTCAGATGAATTTAATTGGGGTGAAAATCCAGAATCAACACAAGGGTCATCTGACTTAAGATCGGTCAGCCATGAATACTTGAAAAAGCAGAATCACAGTCAGAACTTGCAGTGCCCACCCAAACAGTAGCCACAGCAGAGGGTGTTGGCCAGCTTGTTCTGATAACCTGGTCACCTCACTCTCTTCCTGTTGAGAAGATGACTGCGGTAGCTTCAAGTCCTGCCATCATTGCACACTTGAATCACTTACCAGAGAAGCTACTGCTGATTTGGTTCCCATGTCATCTGTCCACAAAGAACAAGAGACCAACATGGCCAGGTGACCTGAAGAACCTGCCCAGCTCTCCTCATACTCTTGGGAGCTCTGATTCCTATATTACATCTCTGTTCCCACCATGCTTCCCACACTGAGACAGTGATGTGCCTACATTTTTCCAGTTTCTTAAAACAGTTGTATGTGCCAAATTCATTTTATTAACCTTGCCTTATTCCACAATAAAATACAAAGACTTTTACCTAGAAGTTTAAATCTTGAAGGGAAGGTAAATATGAAATTTATCAGTTACTAGAGCAATGATTGATTACTTGAGGAAAGGATAAAAGGAAATCTTTCTTTTTTTGCATTTCAGCACTTTCTTCCCAACATTGGAAAGTAAAGATAAATTAACATGTATATTATTAGCTTTTAACAAGGATCCACCTCAAAAATCTTCACTGATGGCCCACCCCTAGCAAATTTTACTTGACTGTGCAAGGAAAATTTCCATCCTTCATTGGCTGTGAAGGATGAAAAGGAATATACTGCTAACACGTTGTATATTGCATCCATTCAAAGTCACTCTGAATGAAATCCTATAAATCATAGAGGACAGCTAAAAGGATTCACCAAAATGTCTTAAGTGGGTAAATTGTTAAGAAGTTCATGAATAGACAAGCACCACAATTCTTTTATCTCTAGCAAGGGCTCACATAACAAGCAGAAGATGGACATAACTCATAGCATTTCTTTTACTTGGGGTCTTACGGGCTTTATTTGCAATATGATTTGGAGACACTTGCCCTGCATTCACAGCAATCCATATACCCCCACCAGTGACATCCTTGGCATAACTAACATACAGAGAACATTTTTCCTCTATACAACCAAACTGTTTTCAGGAATAACTATGATGTGAAACAAATAAAAATAATGGCCTGAAAAGAAATGCAGATTGTAAGACTTCTTCATTGACCTTAATAGATGTAGTCATATCAGAAATAAATAAATGACTACTACAGTAGTAAGAAGGAAGAAAATAATTGATTACTTTCTCAATGCTTTCAATTTACTCAAGATACCAAGGGGGCGGGGAGGGAAAATATACCTATGTTGGTTTGTCACAGTCATGAATAGTTAACATTACTGTTATTAATAGTTCTTGATTTTGAGCTTTAGCTTCTGCAAATTTAAAACATTTAAATACAAATGAAAATTCGAAGTGCTTACATATAAAATGATAGGATTTAAGTAACTCAAGTTCTATTTCATTGTATATACAACTATTATTTAAATTCTACCATTTAAACCCAGGAGTACGTGAAGATGCAAAGTGTGGCAAAAAGAAGTGCCAATGATCCTGTATCATTACAAACTTACTCTTGAAACAAGTCATTGTGGCTGAGTCACATGCGGCAGGGGGCAACTTGATTTTTGGCAGTTCTCTAAGGTAACTTACACATGGAATGCAATGTTCATTGAATAATACATTTTTAAGAAGCAGCTAATTTATACATACATACAGTTAAAACACAATAGTAACTGCTGTACTTGTTTAGATCTTAAACCAACAAGACTTTTTTTCAGGAAGGAGTGTTTTTCCACTGAGAGTGTTTAGACTTGTAGGCTCATAATTATAATAAATAGCAGGTCACCTTTTTATGGTTTGATTGTTGCTTCTACCTTTCCTATACACAATGCACCCTTTTTTTCCAGTATCTAGAGTAGATTCATCCCACTGACCCAACTTTGACATGTCACTTTCCAATTTTATGAACTTGGATTGCAGTCATAATGGATTCATATTCTTAAGTAATCTTTGCATTCCCTCCACTCTTTGCCACAAATCAAATAATATCACTCACTTTTTTCATAGGAGTCTACTGCACAAACTTTCCTGTCTCAAGACCTATGCATGTCTCTTTTTTGGGAAAGTTCTCAGAACACAGCCTGAATCCTTGACCTGGGATTCCCCAGATCAACAGGACATCACGTTTAAGAGTCCTGGCTCTACCTCATTCCTATCTCTCCCTCCCAAAGTAGCATCAGTGCCTCAAAGTGTTTTACTTCTTTCATGATATCCTTGAACCCAGTGAAACACTCATTTATCCTCTTGTTCTCATGTTGTACACTTTCCTTTCAAAGGAAATAGAGGAGGGTCAAGTTTGCTCCTTTTCTGTCTCTCCTACCCTAAGAACCTGCTGTATTTCTCTCATATCTTAGCATTATTTCATCTCCTTAATTAGTTTATACAAGAAATCATTAGGCATAGTCCTTAGTCATAATGCAATTTCCTACTTTTCATCCATGGTATTTTTAGGCTGTATTTTTGCCTTTATGAAAATGTACTCTCCCAAGTTTACATTGCATTGTTTTCTGAGTGAGAAAAAGAACTCAAACCTTCTCTGGCTGTTAGCTAGATGTCTTTCCAAGTAGAAGTATCAGAAATAAAAAGAGTTATCTGGCAATGTAATGTTAACCCTACGAGCCTGTGCAGGCTTATTCATTGAGTTACTGTATATTGCATGTGCAATTTATTTATATTATGATTTATTATTCATTGTATAAACATTTATTGTATAAACACAGTATATTTATTGGGTAAGCATATTATTAGGGCTCAAATGTGATAAAAGCTATGCTAGTTACTGGGTATACAGTGATGAGTGTGGCAGAAAATCATTTCTGCCCTCAGAGAGCTCACATTATAGAAGTAGCTTGAGTTTACATTCTTTACTTCTAGAATTATACAACTTGGAAGGTGACCTCAGGGAGTACATTTGCAAAACCTTCCATAAAACACTGTAGTTCAGTCAAAGACTTCATGGTCTACAATGTACAAGAACATTCAGTTAGGACTCAGAGTGATTAAGGGCTCAAGCTACAGAGTCAGGCAGTCCTGGGTCAAATTCCAACTTTTGCCATGAAATGGTGATGGACACTGACAAACTGCTTGACTTCTCTGTGCCTCGTTTTTCTCAAGATCAAAGGGGATGAAAACGGTATGTACTCGCAGAGTTATGGTGGGGATTAAAGAAGATGTGACGGACTAAGAACAGCACTTAGCACATAATAAATGAGAAGGGTTAGACATTTTTATCATTGCTTACAACGGTTATTCTGTTTTCTACCACAAATGTTGAAATAAAAGCCCTATTACATGACAATTAGAGACAAAATGTAAGACTGCTGAATGTTTAAAGTTCAAAATCGGTGTACTGATACTTCTGTGTTGAAGTACTTTGTTCATAAATGTATCCGTCAGAATCCAGTCAGAAAAACAGAAACCACACTATGCATTTTACTTTGACTGTACAG
The DNA here is from genome assembly GCF_014824575.4 of Sturnira hondurensis. Classification (NCBI taxonomy): domain Eukaryota; kingdom Metazoa; phylum Chordata; class Mammalia; order Chiroptera; family Phyllostomidae; genus Sturnira; species Sturnira hondurensis. The sequence continues at coordinate 10,771,917 of NW_028098001.1, read as the reverse complement.
GTGTTGGTGGAGTTGGGAAAGAAAGAAGTAGGGCTATCTGGAAACCAGGAAGCTGCTGAGGCGCCCTGGGGTGGTGCCCGCCCGGTTGCACCAGCTGCTGCTGCTGCCACTGCTAAAACCACCATGACCGGGGCTGGAACTGCCCAAGAGGCACCGCTGCAGCCAGGACTGGACAACCTGCAAGGACATGTTTTGGGGGAGTTTACAATCCTCCCTCTCCCACATCAGAAACTACCAGCAACTGCCTGTCCCTGACATGGAGTTGGTGCCAGAGGCAGAAATCTCTCTTCCTTCTGCCTTCCGGTCTCCCTCCTCTGCCTCCCATTGGCAGAACCGGAAGGGAAGCAGCTGTCAAGGAAGCCTGGGGAACATAGCAACCCAGCCCCAGAAGTCCAGAGCTCAGTAGAAAAGGATAGGTACACAGCTGGGAGAGGATAAGTAAATAGCACATGAAATAAAACACTCAAATCTATTATCACATCACATTTGACCCATTTGATCAATCTATTAGCTATTATTAAAGGGCCATCAAGATCATTTAATTTAACTCCAAGTTGGGAGAAAAAAATATACATGTTCTCTTTCCTGTCCATGTGTTTTCTTGGAGAGTTTATTGTGTTTCATGTTTATCCTCACACGAACTCCACCACAGAGTCTATTAAAAGTTTCTACATTTTTTTTAAAAAAGGAGTTAAAAAGTGTTTTAAAATGAAGGATTCTAACATTTAGAATAGAATTTTAAAAGGCCTCTATCTGTCCTACCAATCAATGCCTCTAGATTGCTGTCTCGGTAATGAGCTCTGCACAGATGTCAATATCCCACCTCTCTGGGCCACTGAGTAGGGGGTGGAAGCTTTTGAATAGCTTCCCCAGCAAGTAGCAGCCATGCCAAGAAAACGTGAATGGGTAGTGGTTACTGCCCAGAAGATGTAGAGAGCAGCCGTAGGAAAGCACGACCAGGTGGTAGGGCAGCACAGCCTCATTATGCAGTCAGGAAAGAAAAAAATAATGCCACGAACTTTTCCTGTCTGGTTTTTAATTGTTGTACTCGAAATACTGAGAACTAATGTGAGAAGAACAGTCGTTCAAGTGTTTAACAGCTTTTAGACACACATTACCAGAACTGTTTTCTGATAGTGAGACAGAAGCAGCTAGTTAAAAATCTATGTTAATGAAAATAAGATAGAGTTTATCTGTAATTGGGCTGGTTACTGTCACATGAGAGAGACTGTTCCAGGAGGCCACCAGCTGGATTTAACAGGATTCAGATAAGGACGTGGGTACCTCAGCTGAAAAGGATTTAGTCAGCACAAAAATATTAAGAGAAGTAGATGAACACTGATGTAGAGGGGACACAAATTTATTTGAGGGACTTTGTGGTGACACCCTCTTTAAATCTCCTCCACCCTCTTGTCAAAGTCCTTTCTCAACATGAGTAAGTGTCATTTCACTAATGAAATAAAAACCTGCTACCTTTTTCCTCAAGCACTTCAGATTTTCAAGTGGGCCATTTCAAATAATGCATTTTTGAGGTTTACATATTGACTAGCTAAGAAGCCCTTGAGGGTAGTTAGGTCAGGGAGGCTAAGACTGAGAGAGAGGTGGACCACAGAGATGAAAAGCATTCATTGCAAATTATGCCTAAACGGCAGCTTGTCAAATACATATGCTGTTTTAAAGGCAACATGATGTTCTAGAAAGAACATGGACTTACACAAAAACTTAAATTGTTTTTTTCACGTCTCTGAACCTCAGGAATAATATATGTAAAGTCACCCAGCACAGAGCAGACCCTCAATAGAAGACCACATTCATTTTTAGTTATATACACAGAAACAAAGTGCACAACTGGTCATTCTGACATAATCATTGACTTTGTGAATTAAAAAAATGGAGATAAGTCAGTGGGGCGTGAAGCTTCTCCTTCACAACACTGGGACAGTATTCGCACATGTTTGTACAGCTGGCTCCCCAAGCTGCCTGCCTGCCAGCTGAGTGGGGAGCCAGCTGAGAACAGCCTAACCTCAACAGCACAGGACACAACCCCGAGGAGTCACAGAGGCAATTCTGCCATTATGCTACTGGAATTTTAGAATCCCAGATCAAAGTGATAATGTGGAACATTTGCACCAGGCTATCTATGTTGCCCATTCCCCCCACAGAAAAAAAAGTTTGGAGATAGCATCATGTAATAGAAAGAACGGGGAACAGGAGTTAGAAAACCTTGTCTGGCCTCAGTTCAGCCACTAGCTCTCTGTGCCACCTTTGGAGAGTTGTTTGCTTTCTTTACCATGTGAAAAGCCCTTAAACTGGATATCCTGGGAAGGCTGCTCAGAGGAGGTGAGATCTGAGCTGAAACTTGAGTGACAGAAAGGAGCCAAGTAGGGGATGATCTGCAAAGAGAGCCTGCCAGGTAAAGGAAATGGCGATTGCAATGACCCTGAGGCAAGAGCAAGTTCAAAGTGTCTGGAGAACAAAGAGAAGGCCAATGGAGCTAGAGTGTCATGAGCAACAGGGAGCAAAATTTGAGATGAGGTCAAAAAGCATTCAGGGCTTAATCACATTGGGCCTTGGGTTTTAGTCAATATTCAATGGCAAACTATTGGAGGGCTTGAAGCACATGGAGGACATGATCTGAATATTTTACAGGATTATTATTTTTAAATAGGCCGGCTGTTTTCATAGGCTGAATTAATCTGTCAGGCACCAGTTAGTGGATTAATGTTTTGATCCACTAAATGGTACCCTAGTGGTCCATTCGGAGAGGATGCAGACTTTCAAGAGAAATTGGGCTAAAAATTTTGTCATTTCTTAGGGAAAAAAAGAACCTTAATATTTGCATTTGTCTCCACAACATTTCTCGAAGGACCTCATGATGCAGGAAAACCCTGTTATGATCCTGGTATCAAGAAACAGGAATAAAACCTGCATGGAGGTGTTAAGAGCTATGCAAGTGATGTGATGTACTGTGTGGACTAACAGAATCTTTTTTAAAAAATATTTTATTTATTTATTTTTAGATAGCAGAGAAGGGAAGGAGAAAGAATGGGAGAGAAACATCAATGTGTGGTTGCCTCTCATGTGTCCCCTACTGGGGACCTGACCTGCAACCCAGGCATGTGCCCTGACTGGGAATCGAACCAGCAACCCTCTGCTTCACAGGCCTGTGCTCAATGCACTGAGCTACACCAGCCAGGGCTCAGACTAACAGAATCTTTTATAACAATGCTTTTCTAAACTCACAAGAATTGGCTCTATTATACAAATATAAATTTGAGAGACATGTTCAGTGATCCAAAGATGTAATTATTCCAAGTAGTCGATGACATATTTTCAATAGCTAACCTTCATTTGAGTACTTTATACTGGTTTAATTATTTCTTCTTTACAACAACCTTACAATTCTACTATCATCATTTCTGTATTATGGAAAAGCAAAGTGATACATACAGAGGTTAAGTGGCCTGCTTACATAGTTAGTAAGTAGTAAAATCATAATTCAAATCCAGACAGGCTAGTTTTATAGCCAGGATCTTAATCACCACTTATAAACATGTTTTTTGAACTATTTTTGGTCATAATTCACAATAAGAAGCAACTTTACATTGTAAGCCAGTAGAAAAAAACTTTAAAATAGTACCTGTCCTAACAAAGGAGAATACTTTCAGTATTTTACTTGTCATTCTATTCCATCTCACTATTGATAAATGCCTGTTGAGACTTGCTAAATATATTTTATGACTCAGTTGTGCTACTCAGTTTTCCAAACACTGCACGCATTATGCTGCCCCCTAAACAGAAGAGTGAGGAAGTTATGAAGAACCTGCACCAGAATTGAATGGAAGCTGAAAATTTCTCCCTCCTTCCCTGCCCATCCTCCAATTCCACCTGTGCCCAGTTAAACATTCATCTTGCAGAGGAAGGTCAAGGAGAAGAGGAAAAAAATGATTGCACAAAATGTCCTAATTTCTCCTCAATTGTTTCGTTTCTTTTGTTATACCAGCCAAATTATGCCTGGACTATTTTAACAGAGAATAAAAAACATTCATCAAAAACTCAATTCCCAATTTACAGTCAAGATGGTGGCATAGGTAAACACAGCAAAAATTTGTGAGGTGTATCTCAGGAGCAAGGAGTCCAAGCCCCACACCAGGCCACCCAGCTCAGGGTTCCAGTGCCAGGCAGATAAATCCTCACAAATTCTGGCTGCAAAAACCAGCAGTGACTGAGTCAGTGGAAGAGTCCCAAGCAGTTCCCCTTAAATAACCCACACATGGACTTACTCAGACTCAGTCCCTGTGAGCTCCAGCACTGAGATAGCAGCTTGAAAGGCACAAATGGCAGACAGGGAGAAGCTGAAGTATCTGGCATCAAGGTGGGTGCTGGAGGACAGCATTCCCCCAGACAGAAAGCCTGGGCACAGGCTATTGTCCCTTTGCTGAGCCCTCCTCCCACAAAGCCACAGAGCTGGCAGGTAGGTGCCATATCTGAGAATCCATCATCCTGGCTAACACTTTTTGCCTCACCCTGGAGATCTCCTGAGACTCCATTTCATCTAACTTATGGGCCCACCTAAAATGTTAATTGTGGCTTTTCCATATGAACGGCTGGTCTTGGCTCTTGCTTCACATCTTCCTAACCCCTATCAAACAAGCAACAGCTGGCTTCAGTGAGCCTCCATCCCCCCTTACCTCTTGCTAAGCAGCCCCAGCCTGGCATTAGCAGCAGCCAGCCTAGGTTCATCACTTGACTTCAAATGGGAACCTCCAAGCCCAGTACAATTAGCAACCATCTACAGACTGCTTTATAATTCATGCAGGGTAGCCTCAAGTAAAACACGGGTAGGAGCTGACCTTGGCCGGCACCACCTGGGAAACTCAGAACCTACACACCCAGTGGACAGCTATAGACCACATCAGAGCACCACTAGCCTGTCTCTGCACAGCCAGTCCTTCCAGCTGACTGGCCTGGATGGATCTTTCCCATTGAGCCACCAAGAACAATCAAGGCTCAACTACAAGAGGAGGTTGTACTCAGGCCACATGAAGGGCACTCAAGTACCCAGCTTAGGTGACAGGGGAGGCTGATCCACTGCATCTTACAGGACACCTACTACATTATTCCACACTACCAAGACACAGAGTCAAAACAGCTCTTCCTAATACATAGAAACAAACACAGGGAGACTGCCAAAATGAGGAGACAAAGAAACATGGTTGAAATGAAAGAACAGATCAAAACTCCAGAAAAAAGATCTAAACGAAATGCAGATAAGCAATCTATCAGATGCAGAGTTCAAAATACTGGTTATAAGGATGCTCAAGGAACTTAGTGAATACCACAAAAACATAAAACACATCCAGTCAGAAGTAAAGGATACACTAATTGAAATAAAGAACAATTTACAAGGAAATAACAACACAGTGATTGAAGGCAAGAATCAAATCAATGATTTGGAAGATAAGGAAGCAAAAAACAACCAGTCAGAACAACAAGAAGAAAAAGGATCCAAAAAATGAGAATAGTATAGGGAGCCTCAGGGACAACTTCAAGCATTCCAACATTTGGATCACAGGAGTGCCAGTGGGAGAAGAGAAAGATCAAGATATTGAAAATCTATTTGAAATAAATAATGAAAGAAAAATCCCCTAATTTGGTAAGTGAAATGGACATGCAAGTCCAGGGAGTGCAGAGAGTTTAAAACAAGATGGATGCAAAGAGGCCCAGTCCAGGACACATCATTATTAAAATGCCAAAGGTTAAAGATAAAGAGAGAATCTTAAAAGCCCCAAGAGAAAAGAAGTTAGTTACCTTCATGGGAGTGCTCATATGACTGTCAGCTGATTTCTCAAAAGAAACTTTGCAGGCTACAAAGGACTGGCAAGAAATATTTGAAGTTGTGAAAAGCAGGGACCTACAGCCAAGATTGCTCTATCCAGCAAAGCCATCATTTAGAATAGAAGGGTAGAAAAAGAGTTTTCCAGACAAGAAAAAAATTAAAGGAGTTCGTCATCACCAATACATTATTATATGAAATGTTAAAGGAACTTATTTAAGAAAAAGAAGATCAAAACTATGAACAATAAAATGGCAATTAATATATATGTATCAGCAATTGAATCTAAAAAACAAACTAAGCAAGCAAACAAGAAGAACAGAGACAGAATCGTGGATAGAGAGATCATTTTGATGGTTGCCAGATGGGAGGGGATGTGGGGCAATGGAGCGAATACGTGAGAAGATTAAGAAGTACAAATATGTAGTTACAGAATAGTCATGGGGATGTAAAGTACAGTATAGGAAATGGAGTAGCCAAAGAACTTATACACATGACCCATGAACATGAAAAATAGAGTGGGGATGGCCTCAAGAAATGGTGTGTGCTAGGTGGAGAGGGACTCGGGGAAAAATTGGGACAACTGTAATAGCATGATAAGCAAACGGTAATTTAAAAAATAAAATCACACAAAAAATACAGTTCCCCTGAGCCCTAGAGTAATGGCATTTTTTACTAATGAAACGTGCAAACTACTGTCAAGTGCATTAATAATCTCGATTTTTAATCTCTCAGATGATAGAACATTAAGGTTTCCATGGCAGCAGCTTCCAGCTGTTGGGGGATTCCCAGGCTTTCAATTGTGTGGCAATTAGAGTGAAGCATTGCTGAGACTTTTCAATGTTTCTGTGTCTTCATTATGCATCATTCAGTATTTTTTAAAGCACTGATTATCATGATGTATTAGTTTAAGGGGCTTCACATGTTGGTACTTATCCTGGGAGAAGATAGTAATTTCTTGCAACCTATCACCAGGATCTATCTGACATCTCTGGAGTGATGATCTTTGTATAATCATATCTTCAATGTTTGGCTCATAAATAAATAGAAGTCTTCATGAATTCAATTATGGACAGTTTCTATTCCAGGGCAATAATGATTTTTAAATATTTTTATTGTTGTTCAATTATAGTTGTCCCCATTTCCCCCTATAATGATTTTTAATAAGGACAGAATCCAAGGATCTAAGACAAAATTAGGAAGGCCCTTTTCATCTTTAGTGTCCATGCATCAGAAAGCTGCAATGAGCAACGCAGTCTAGTTAGTTTGATAAAAACTAACAGGATTTTTGGGTTAAGTACAGCTAAAGGAAGAGAGACAGACACAATGAGAGTGCAAAAACTAATTTAAACATTCAGTTATAATCAGCTACCATCTAATGCCACTGATCATCTGATACACAATAAAAGATTATCAAATTCTAACTTCAGTAATTTGAAGGGCATGCTGAAGTTACTTTTTATAAGAAAAGATAGGGAGTGCAGGAGGAGGAAGAGAGTGAGAGAGACAGAGGTAGGATTATCCCTATTTTTCAAACCTAATAAAGTAGACAAGAAACTCAAATGTTGATTGCATAAATTACTGCATTTACACACAACATCCTATGAGGTAGGTTATGGATGGCCCAATTTTACTGATGAGGTGACAGAAGATTTATGACAGAGTCAATGTTCTGTGCTAATCAAACCTATTTCTATTTCCTCTTGGATATATATACCCAGAGTTAAATCACATTTATTTCTTATTCTGCCTTGCCATTAAGAACATATGATTGAGGTCTGGCCAATGAACTGCAGGCAGATGCAAAAGGGTATCTCCCCCCATCTGTGTGCTGAATGTCGATGCTCAAGGTGACCTTATGTCACATGTTGAAGGTGGAGATGCACTGGTCAACTGAGTTCTCTAAATGGCTATGTGGAACAGATAGGGCCCTGCAGACCCTTACTGGAATGTTACAGAAGCAATTAATGTACTTTAATGTGTTAAATGATTAGATTTTTATGTTAGGATTCTTGGTGGGAACAAACAGCAGCGTTAATTGTCCTGCTTAATATAGGAATTGGTGCTTTTGGCGCAGTGTGCTACTGTAACACAAACCTAAGTACGTAGCATTCTCAAGGAAACTAATACGTGATGTAAGGAGGATGGCAATCAATATTATGCTGTGGGAGAATGTTCAACATTTGGGAGAACTGCAGTGACATGGGAGACAGACCGTGTGCCTACTAAAGTGGTCCTTTTGCAGGTCCTGGTGGGAAGAACGACTAGATTAGTGTGTGTTGGTGATCCTGGCAGCATCTGTACGGCAGTAGGTAAAATAGATGGATGTAGGAGAGAATGGCTTATGGGAATTGGACACTTGCTTTTATATCTTAATTTACGATTTCAGGATTTAATATCAAAACAGGCTTTGAGACAAAGAAACCATTAAAACCCAGTCCCACAGCAAAAATTGCATTAAGCCTGTGGTCTGCTCTTGCAAGATTAACAGCCTGAATACCTACCACTTGGTTGGTAGAGGTAGGACTGGGGAAGGGTAGAGGGGGAGCTAGTAAATAAGTCTGAGAACCATATCTAGCAAATAATCTGTTTTGAAGTTACTGGTATATGGAATGACTGTAAGAAAAAAGCTCAGCCCTGGCTGGTGTAGCTCAGTGGATTGAGTGTGGGCCTGCGAACCAAAACATCGAAGTTCGATTTCCAGTCAGGGCACATGCCTGGGTTGTGGGCCAGTTCCCAGCAGGGGGCGCATGAGAGGCAACCATACATTGATATTTCTCTTCCTCTCTCCTTCCCTTCCCTTCTAAAGATCAATAAATAAAATCTTAAAAAAAGAAAATAGCTCAGAAGCCTATTAAGGCTTTAAGGGAATTTTATTACCAAGAAACCATGAGAATGGACTTAGAAAGTCTTTGACATCTGTGACTTAAAAAAGTCCTTAAGTCTTCAGTATTCTACATACAGGGAGCTCTATAGCTTCCAATGAGAGCATACCAAGTGCTCCTTTCAGAGACAGCCACGGAAGAGAGAGAAAAAAGAACACTCTAGAGAATGGATCCAGGGGCCACCGAGTTCCTGAATTCCTACCAGTGAGCAGAATCAAATTGAATCCAGGGCTGATGAGGAACCTGATAAACTTCACAATACCAGGCATGGGATACCCGCATTGCTCTGCACCAGGGACCCTGTGTATTTCATATTCGCTGTTCAGAATGGGACTGTGTGCTGTGGCTATCCTCCCCAGCTCCATCATTGTATGGCATCTTACGAATCCAAAGTCAACACAGCATGAAGTGCCACATCCAGACGGCCACCCCAGCCTGAAGTCCTACACTCTGAGTGGATGCAGTGGCTGGGTGGGACTCTGGATTGTGCAGCTTGGGAGGGGTATACGTGTGCTCTAGGTAGAGGGGGAAGAATAAAGAAGATATTTGATGACCAAATGGGGGTTACTGAAGCCAAGACAATGCTATATGTTCACCAGACAGACCCATTTATTTTTCTTCCCAGGAGCACAGGTCAGCATCCTTCACAGATAACAGGGCCACTCAATTGAGTTCTGACCAAAGAAATATATTGATGTGTACACCGCATCCAGGCCTTGCACATAAAACTATGTCACAATCTTCTACTTTCTCTCTCCTCCCCTTTGTCATATGGATGTTAACAACCAGTGCAAAGGTCGGCGCTACACACTGAAGAGGATGGATTTTTTATCAACCTGGGTCCTTGAATGGTCAGATGGAGAAGGGCACCCCTTCCCTCCCACACACACTGGACTGCACAAGAATGTTCATAGCAGTTTTATTTATAATCCTCAAAAACTTGAAGAAGCCAATATGTTCTTCAGTAAGTGCGTGGATAAACAAGCTGATACAATGGTATACCATTCAGTAATAAAAAGGAATGAGCTACATGCAAAGATATGGACGAATGTTAAACATATATTGCCGGGTGAAAGAAGGCACTATAAAGGCCATTCTATGTCATTCCACATGTATGACACTCTCAAAAAGGCGAAACTATAAAGATGTTAGATAAATCACTGGTTTTCAGGGGTTCGGGAAGGGGTAGGTTGAAGGAGGATTGAACAGGTGAGGAACAGGGGATTGTTTTTTAAGGCCATGAAACTATTCTATATGATACTGTAATGGTGGATACATGACTCAACGTGTTTGTAAAAGCCATTAGAATTTTACTGCATAAGAGTGGATCTTATTATAGGCAAATTAAAAATAAATTATTTAAGAAATCAGTGGATCACAGGATGGATGGCAGACTGTGACGAAAGAATCTAACTTATTACAAATGTATGAAATAACTGCACTGAAGCAAGAAAGGTGCTTGCTTATTTAATTTTAGAAAAAAGGGAAGTCTATAACTAAGTCTATAAATAATAGGAGAAATTGTGTTTGGGCATATAAAAACTCTCTGTACGACCTTTGTACCTTTTGTAAATCTATATTTATTCTAAGATTACAAGTTTATTCAATTATTTTTATTTAAAAAATAAAGTATAATAGGCTATTAATATAATTTATTTTTTGTTAACTCTTTTTCAAGCTGAAATTGAGGGGTTTGAGGGTTTATAAAATTACTTCTATTTCTAAGATTTTGTGATTCTATGACACAAATCTGTCAAGAAATTTATCTTAAGCAAAAAATCTTAAGAATACTGGAATTAACAGAGGTTCAATTTCTCAATATAGAGCCCAATAATCTTCTGTTAATTTTTAAAATTCAAACAATATCTATTTAATAACTAGATTTTTAAAATGTTAATTTTCATACTTTTTCTCAATAAATCAATATACAGTGTTTGCCAAACCTTTCCTCAAATGATCACCACAAAAACAAAAACATCCTTTCTATTCCAGAGTGTTTACCAAGAATGAACTAGCACAGCATGGGAAAAGGGCTGTTATTTTCAAACAGGCCCATTATATTCCTCTCGAGAGCAATGGTATACATATCCAAGTAAATTCATTAGGACATGGGCCGATGGTGAAAAAATACACCGGAAAGGTGCTGCTGGGGTTTCACATTAGTAAGTTTGAGGATCAGTGGTGAGCGAACCTTTTGGGAACACCAAGTACAGAGGACAAAAGGGAAATACAACACCCATTTCTTCTCTAAAATGAGCATCACAATTCCCTAATGCTGTACTGTATGTAATGAATGGAGAAGAGGCAGGGGGTGGTAATTATAACAAAGGCTTGCAGATGGTGGTTGTAGGGGGATGGCTGGTCTGCAGCAAGAAGACACATGGATGAGAGACTGTTGAGTGGTCGTGTCTGAGAAAAAACGGGCCATCTCTTTAATCAGCTGAGCAGTGCTAGACTCCTCTATGACTAACTCATAAACAAAGATCTACTGAGTGATCAGGGGGTGTGCAACAGGATTTAGTGAGTTAGTAGTTGTGATGCTTCTGCTTCTGGCAGAAAAGGGAAGATTTCTTTTCACAAATAAGTTGGTCATTTTAATACCAAGATATTTTTCTTAAATTTTTCAAGAGGATCTTTAAGAAAAGCTGAGAAAAGACTAAGTTGAAATCAGAAGTCCCTTGTATGATTTGTGCAATGAGAGTTTTAAAGCTCCAAACAGGAAATACATTTTTACTGAGGACTTTTTAAAAAGATTTTATTTATTTATTTTCAGAGAGATGGGAAGGAAGAGAAACATCAGTATGTGAAGAGAAGCATTGATTGTTTGCCTCTTGCACACCTGCAACTTGGGACCTGGCCCACAACCCAGGCATGTGCCCTGACTGGGAATTGAACAGGTGACCCTTTGGTTCACAGGCCGGTGCTCAGTCCATTGAAACACACCAGCCAGGGCTTATTGAACACTTACATGTTCCTGTATTATATTCTGCTCTTTGGAGATGACAAGAGGAAAGTAAAACAAGGTCCCACTACTGTAGAGTAACTTGACTCCAGTCTAATGGCAGGGCCAGAGCAGGAAAGCAAACCAGTAAAACTAGAGAATCACCTGTTTGGAAACGTCAGGTCAATAGGAGGACAATAGATGGGCTAACTGGAAGGAAGGTCAGTAAAAAGACATTGAAAATCTGATTTCTAAACTATGTTGAAAGAAATGCAATTTTATTGTTTATGAGTGCTTAAAGCAAATTGTGCAGTAAGAAATATCTTTAAACTGAGATGAATGCCACCCTGTCAATATGACGCACTTATCTGAAAGGGTATGCCAATAAGTCAGTGGCCAAAAACAAAGCAAGACAAACAAACAAACAAACAAACAAAAAACCACCTGCACCTTATAAGTAGCCGATAACAAATCTCCAAAGCCAAAAGATAGTCATGATGTTTCTTCACTGTCCTTTTTGGGTCTCTGTCAGCTTGTTGAGAGTTATCCAGGGGTGGTAACCAAAAGAGTTATTTTCTCTTAGTCTTCCCATATGGAATCTCAGCTTCTTCCAGCTATTGTCATCAAAGCCATGGGAGGCCATCCTTGAAGTCATTTTGGGAGGGTGAGGGTGGATTCTTCATTCTTTGGAGTAGGGTATTTATAAGACAAAATAGACCTCGTTCTTGCCAAAAGTCATCACTTCCCAGAGCCTGATCTGATGGGCTATATTTCTAAAACGCCTTTTCACCAGTGATAATGAGGGAGGGAAAGAATAAAAGAGGTAAAGAAAACATTATGCCAAAATTATGCTGGGTATATGTAGATTTATCTTGCTAAGTAAGGTACTTGAAAATGGCATCTTCATGAAATAGGTTTTTATGTTTTTTCTGAACTATCATATTTATACTATCTCATTACTTAAAAAGAAAAGCCTTGTTTTCCCACAGAAGCACACAAGCCATTTTCAGTTTCAACTGTATCAGAATTATCAAAATTTATTAAGGGTATTCCAATTCTTGAGATATTATACGATTTTTATAACTCTGTTTTTTTGAGTCATTGCCATCACCTTGTCTGCTTGCTCTCTGTAATATTTTTCTCTCTCCAGTAAATACCTCACAATTAAGCCTTAAACTAGAAATATTTTAATAACAGTTGTTTAAGAGGATTCAAAATGGTTTCCAAAACATAACTTTTAAAAGATTTTACTTCATGCAAATAAAGTGACAAATATAGCTTCAATGCTGTTATAACAAATAAAATGACAAACTCCCAAGCAAATAAAAATTCCTAGTCCTAAATGAAGACGTGTTTACTGGTGGCAGGACAGTGAGAAAATGTGCTTATGCCTCGGAAATCCTCAGTAACCAGGTTTACCCACAATGCTTTTTATAAAATCTTTCTTCAAAGAAAAGATAGCCTTCTCCAGAAACATCCCTTTCTTTAGAGACCAGTCATTCTGCTGTGTGTGTTCATGTGCCTACGGGGGTGGGTGGCGGGGGTGGGGGAGAGGGAAGGGGTGAAGGGCTAGGAACAGAGGGCGAGTTCTGAACCTTCTCCCTCGAAGACTTGACTCCTCTCACTCGGGGGCCACTTCTGTGCTGCCCATAGTAACCAGGTAAATGACATAAAACGAAATGTGTTTTCCATTACAGGATTATACCTTCATTCATATCTCACTGTTTTACTATTCAACTTGTCTATTAAAGAAATACATTTGAATTTTATTTGTATATTTGTTTGCATTTAGTTGTTCTTGGCATTGCACAGAGAAACGTTGAATTTCTCTCCTTTCACCTCCATGACCAGAGATCTAAGAAAACAAACATATAATTTAGTGAGATTAGTAAAGATGTGGGATAAAGAAGTACCTCTTCGAACTAATCTCAAACCTAAAGACATTTCTCAAATAAATCCATTTGTTTATTCACAAAACATTCATGCCAGACACTATTTTAGAGAAACAAAGCTAGATAAAGTCTAGGGCTTGCCCTGCACTCAAGAAACTTACCAGCTGCTAAAAAGGAAAAATTTATAAACAATTACCTATAATACAATGTAGTATGTGCCATGGAGAGGCTTAGACACATCTCCCATGATGGCTAAGTTGACAGGCACACTGAGCCTGTGTGCCATGGCTGCTGGGCGAACTGGTGGCTGGGCTGTGCTGACGACAGGTTATTTGAGCTCTTTGTACACAGAAGCTCAATAGACACTGTTTAATGAATAGACGGAGGTTGAGGTTTCCATTAGGAATTGTTAATTCACAAAAACAATGTCTGTTGAGCCAGGCAGAAGAAAATTATGCTTGTAAATACTCCTTAGCCTAAGACTTAAATTGTTTCAATGCTCTGAGAGCTCCTAATGAGGACAGTTAAGTTTCGAAGAAAAGCCATCACATTGAGTTAAAAAGCACACGTCAGTCCTTTGCCGTGATGGTGAGGACACTCATAGACGTGCCTACTGAGTTTAGGGCAGCATGGGGCAGAAGGTTCCTGGTTCTGCCAAGCACTAGCAGAAGCACTACAGTTTTCCACAAGGGAATGGGCGAAGGACAGCCCATGCTTTTCAAGTCTGTACGTTTGGAAATCATCTGAAGTGTTTTTAAATGAATGTTTCTGCAGGGGACTGAACTGTATTCCCCCCAAATTCATATGTGAAGCTCCAATTCCCAATAGCTCAGACTCTGAATATATTTAGAGACAGAACCTTTGCAGAGGTGACTAAGTTAAAATGAGACCCTTTGGGTGAAAGCCACCCCAATCTATAGTGTTTTGCAGCCCAAGCAATCTAATTCAATTCCCTAGTCACCCCAATTCTCCCAAGCAACAGAAAAGTCTGATTCAGTTGGGCTGTGGAGGTACATATCTAAATTTCCTAGGACACCACCTTAAAAAATACAACTACTGAAGAGACCTATGTGTGTTTCGCTGGAGAGATCTCCTTTCTGCAGCACACCCTCATCTGTCCTCCGCCTGTGACCCAGACAGTTGCCGCTGCCAGGCGGCAGGTTTACAGAGGTTTGGGACCAAAGGTGTCTGCTCAGTCCTGCCCCCAAGTCATCAGACGGATGGAGCAGCGCGAAGCCTCCCCGGGCTCCTGCCTCTTAGAACGGGCTTCCGGAATACTCTCAAACTGACCCTGGAAGTTAAATCTCACGTGCTGCTCCAAAGTTATTTCCATTTGGTTGTGCCTCCCTCTTGGGGCTCTTTTCAGTTCCTTGACTCTGGGTCGCAGTTAAGTCCACCAAGCATGCTGGGGGTGAGGGGTAGGAAGGGAATCACTTCCATTGCCCTGGAATTTCCTGTTGCAACAGTTCACTTATGGGTGAGGGGCATCGAAATCGGACACTAATGATGCAAACTTGTCTCACGGCACCTGGGTACTCAGTGACAGAGTGCGCCCTCAAGCAAAACTGTGAGGTTAAAGAAGTCTGTCTTGTTTCCCATTTTCTCTGTGAAGGCTTGTCCGCATTCCACTGACTTTTGGTTTAGAGGAAGTTCTCCTGACATTCAGTTTTTCAGTCATTCACTCAACATACTTGCATACCTTTTGGATTTCCTCTTTGTAGTTTCTAGACCCTGAACTAAGTAGTGGGGATACAATATTTTCTGCTCTTAATGAGATGATAGTCTGAGTCAGGACTGGGGGTAGGAAAGTTCAAATACTCCTACCAAAGAGGATATATTACACATAGATTAAAAAGGAGCCAGGGTGGAAACAGGGCCTCTCAGGGTGCAAACCAGAAACCCAACCCAAGGAGGTTTCCAGGGGAAGGAGAAGAAGTCCCCTTCCAGGTTCACTGAAAGGTGGCTGTGGCTCGTTCACGAAGTGTCAGCTGGTGGCTGCAGCAGGAGGTGCTGCAGATGCAGCCTCCAAAGATGAACCCTCGGGGAGGTGGGAACTAGATAACCCGGGGCCTGGTAATGGAGCTGGGAGGAAGGCAGCTCCCTTTTCCTGAAATCATCTGATTAATGGGAAAAAAGATCAGCACACTGTTGGGCCCCCACTACGATAATCAGCTATGGCAGACCTATTGACCAGGTAGATTTCAAATTCTTAATGTGGGTGGTAACAGAATCTAGCTTGTGGATATGGCTATTGTTTAGCACAAAACAGGATTTAGTAATAAGCTCCAAAGCATGTTAGGTTTTTCTTTCTTTAGCTATCCACATGAGAATGTTTAAAAGTGTATCAAATCTCACAAGGATCACATATCCTTTTATCCAGCATCCAAATAGAATATTATTTGCTTCGAGCAAATTTAGCAACTGGACAATTTCATATAAAGTATTTAGGGATGCAATCTCTCTGAAATAGCAATAACAAAAATGGATATGTTCTATAGAGGGCTTTTCTGAGCCAGGCTTTTGTAGAAGACTTGTCTGAACATGCCTGTTTATCTCCCCCTAGAAGATGAAAATCATGTCTAATCCTGGAATAGTAACTGTTCCAGGGCAGATGACAGCCCCTCCCCAACTCTTCTCTCGGAAAACAAAACTAGACATTTCTGCAAAAACAACAGCCAGTTAGCAGGCACAAATGCTAAGCAGGAAATTAAATTAGAGTCAGTGAAAACAAACGACTAAAATTTTGACTATCCTGCTAAAGTTAGTATAAAAAGATCCATCTATGCCAATTTAAAATGGTTTCCAGGAGCTGCCTGATCACACGTTTCAGCAAAGGACCAAAGGCTCAAATAGGGAGAGGAAATATGCTTATTCCCTGCATCGAAATGTGCTCCTAATTAAAGTGTCTATCCACATCCTCCTTTACAGAAGAAATAAATAACTCTTTTTCCGCTGGACAAGGATTACTATATTTTGTGATGAATTCACTCTGGCTGGCTGACTCCTTCGCTCAGCTACACAGACCCAGACGAGCTGGAGGGGAAGAAAATTCAGCACTGTCACAATGTCAGTGGGAAACCCCACCACTAACTTCTTTCTTCACGGCAGTCAGTTCCATATTAAAATGCGTCAGGTATAAATGCGTTGAACGTATTAAGTCAACCCTTTCTAACGCGCTCCTCCCTCCATCTCTGGTGCTGAGTTCCAAAGGCTGCTTTACCAATATAATTAGTAGTTTCTTTTTACAATTTTCTTCCATGCTTTAATCTCCACCTGCATAAATAATGATGTTATAAATAAGTGGCTCTGCAGATGTGATCTTGATTTGGAGATTTGGGAAATATCTGCTTTGTTCTACTTTAGAAACAACCACCGCACAGAGTATGTTTTCAGTTTTGTCTTGCACATTGCCAGAATTACACAACCTATGGCTTTGGAGTCGGGATTCTGAAATAAATGTGTAGTTCTGCCCCTGACTTTCTACATAACCTTGACAAAGACATTCACATGTTTTGGCTCAGTTCCTCTATCTGTAAGACAGGGATAAAAATATTGACTTAAATAATAGGGCTATGGTTCAGATTAGTTATCCCAGCTTTGCAAAATGCATTCAAAAATCATCAGGCGGCAAAAATTACACTCAAGCAAAGATGTGCTTACTCTGCCCACCCTTCTAAACACCACCCTTTCCATCTCGAATCATGTATTTCCTGCGCCCACATGCTAGAGTCTCTCAGATGAGAAAATGGCCTAGTGGCAGAAGTCATCAGGCACCCATTCTGAAAGAGTCCCATGAAATGCAATTCAATACCAGACATAACTTAATAAATAAAAGAAAGTTAGGATCAGATTCTGATACTAATAGCTGGTTTTTATTAAGACTACACTGAGTTTTTTAGACCTCTGGTTGCTGTGATATGTTGATATTGTTGTCATATTCATCATCAATAATGTTTATTGGGCATCAACTAGGTGCCTGGCACTATGCTAAGGTTTTTTACAGGTATTACCTCATTTAATCCTCACAACAATTCAATGAGTAAAGTATTGTCATTACTATCCCTGATCTACCAGTAAGGTAATTGAGGCTTACAGGGATAAAATAATGAAGTCACATGACTTGTAAGAGGCAGAAATAGAGCTCAAAATTGGTTCTGACTCCAGAGGCTCAGCTATGTACTGGCTTTGCAGTGTTCCCACCCTGCTAATCTTCCTGGCTACATTACTCTGAAACCAAAACTGCTGTTAAAATTTAATGCAATTATGGAAAGGAAGAAAACATCAAGAAGATGGTATAGTTGCAGGTGTAAAAGTTGCTCCAAAGCTTTTTTCATTAAACAGTCAAATAAACTGAAAGTAAGAAAGTCAATCTTAGAAAGCATATAGCTGACTCTTCCAATCGAGCAATAGCAGCAGTATGAAGAGATGTACTTTTATATTGAATGTATCTGATGTATTACTATTGTACATGCTTACTAAATCATTTAAAATGCAATTAATGCTCTTAAAATAAAATTAAATCTGTTACAGGTGTTTAAAAAAGATCTTGCATTAAGCTGAACAGTAAAGTAAATGAATTCTGTTTCTTCTATTTGAAAACTTCAAGGATTCTCTGAATGATTGGTAAAAGAAAAATGAACAGCATTATTCTGTGCACAAATATATGAGATTACATTCACATTTCTCATGGGAGCTTTTTAAAACTTTTCTCTCCCCATGTGTCTCCCACAATCACTCAGGAATCCTTCTATCATCAGCTAACTTTCTTTCATACTTAGATGAACAGATAATTTGTCATCCTTACCAGGATATTTTCGATATTGAAAGAGGGCCCTAAATTTTGAAATTTTATATATCTCAGGAAAATATGTATTTCTTGACCATAAATTATTTTTTATTATATTGGTGGATATATAAATAGTTCTACTGAGGACCTACTTTCAAAATTAAAATTCTTCATAAAAATAAAAATGACATATATCTGTGTATATTTAAAGCAAATTTTTCAAAACTTCTTTTTTATTCACCTGCAAAAGGCAAGTAGGTTTACAATCTTAGAAGAGAAGGGTAATAGCTACCTCGGGAGCAAATTTTAGGCATCCTTACTTCCACTATAAAAAAAATCAGGTCCCTTAAGGTCAAGGTTTCTCTCCTGGAATAACTCATTGCCTGTGCAGGCGTCGTCTGGTGTTCTTTGCATCAGATACGGAAATTGGAGCTCAGGGAATCAATGCAAAAAGTGCCAATACCCTGGCTATTGCTATCACTATAAGTACTAAACTGTCCTTCATCTCTGACCCAGGAGTCTTGTGTCACCGACCACTATCCATGGAACTCGACTAATGTATGGCTTGAAAATAATGTCAAACCACAGACATGTCACCATTCTCGCCAGTTTGTGTGATGCAAATGGAATGCTGATAGAAGCATGACCTCATGGAAGAGAAAGGAGGAGGATCTTTTGGGCCAATTAAAGGAAACTGAAGGATATCCATAATATTGAAGGGTATGCTAACCAAACTGTTTGGTCAATTAGGTAATAAGCACTCCTCTAATGCACCACCCATGAACGAGGAAGAATTGAGGATGTTTTCCCTGAATACAGGGAAACAAGTTCAAAGATAGCTGCCCAAAATGTGCCTAGGTCGTTGTTAACTCTTGTCCCAGTGCGCAGGCTTTCTTACCAACTGAGTTGTCAGCCTTAAGTCCTCCACATTGTGACTGCCGCTGTTAAGATTGATCCTGGATGGGCAGAAAGGTCCATCCTAACAGTTACAGAGATGAGCACGTACAGGGAGTATGAAAGGGGGCAAATTGGCAACCACTGGGGCAGAAAACAGACTCATTGTTAGTGCTCTGGGTGGACCATCTGGGAAATGTGGAGGATGCCTAATGATGATTAACAAAGAATGATTAACAAAGATTATTAAGAAAGAATGGCAACAACCAGGACATCTTATTTCTCGGCCCCTTCTGCAGCCTATCAATCAAAACTCAGGTCCATTCAGAGATTACAGGGAAAGGTCTCAGTGTTTTTCAGGGGGCTTGGCTGCTGTGGGAGACCTTTGCCACCGGGAGAGATTCTCTGAGAGAATCTAACTCCTAGGGAACACCACAGCCGAGTCACTGACTTGCAGTCAAGCACTTACTGCCCAGGTAGGGTTCATAAAGCTGATGCAGGTGAATCAATGAAGAATAAAAAGCTAATACAAAGTATCCTAGATATATTCTTATGGTCAACCCCACTGCCCTAGAAAGCTCCCCCAGACCTTGTGTTAAAACTGGTCTAGTAATAAACAGATGATACATTATAGAGTTGTACAATTAAAACTTGCATAATTTTATTCACCCTTGTTACCCCAATAAATTCAATTAAAAAATCTAGGCCAAAACCTATGAGAGAGTATGAAAATGGTGTAGCAACTGACCCAGATTAAAGTAAATTTCTTCTTAAAAAGTTACTGTTGTGTGAGTCCAGCACAAGTCACCAAAGGATGCAAATCCCACAGCCCCAGCCAGGAAACAACGCAGCTGTGGTTGCTAAGTCAACTAGTCCTCAAGGCAGAAAGAATATCACAAACAATGGCCTTGCCACTCAACAGGAACCTCTGAAGGAGGGAGGGAGGTGAAATATTGGACGTTTGGTTGAGTTGCTGGCGGCAGCTCCCCTGCTTGAAACTAAACACAAATAAATATAAAGCCTTCATGTCATGCAGAAGTTCTCTTCCTATGTACTCCCTGATCCCTTCCTCCACCTCAGATGTTTGAAGAAGAAATGATTAGGGGTGGGGTTGAGGTTTCCCTGTCCTCAAGGGCAAATCAAAGGCCATACACACCCATTTGAATATCCTGGTGAATTTCAGGGTGGGAGAGATTCAAATTTTCAGGGCTATGTTGGCTATAGACAAGCAAACCATTGTTCAAGTAGCACACTTAGATTTAGCTAATGGGGTTTGGGCTGGGTTCACAGTGGGGAAGAAAAGATTTTGTAACACCTTGGGAAATTCTGGGCCAATTTATTGTACTGTTGCTGTTTCCTCCACATCTGAATGCAGAGTAACAATCGAGGTATCATTATATGACTATACTTCCCTATCACATAGAGGCCAGAAGACATCTTCCACTGGAGAAGAACCACCCAGAGAGAAATACTGAAAGAGATCTGTGAATTGCTCCTCAAACTATCTCCCCGTATCCTATCAGATGGTCCAACAGAAACAATGCAGTATCCCAGTAGGAAAAAAACTCACAGCCTCAAAGCCTTGACTTTTTAAAGGTAGCAGGAATAGTAAAAGATGCAGTACCTCACTGTAACAGCTCTATATGCCCAGGAAAAAGGCTGGCAGGAGCTTGAGACTCACAGATTTCAACTGTTGTTCCCAAGTCCTGGCTGTCATAGACATTGTGACTGTAACTGAAGCCACTGCACAAACTGATGGGACTTGGGATGATGCCTGGGACATTGCCAACACCTTCTTATGTAGTTCTCTGGCACCCCCAGGCCAAAATCAATTCATCTTCATGTAGCAAGTCCTCCAATATACATTTTCAATATTGCCCAAAGGTTACTGAAATTCCCCTACCATTTACCACCAGTGGGCGAGTTGGGGTTAGTGCAAATGCCTCTACCCTCTGATGTCCAAAGCGTTCACTAAGCATGTAACATCCTTTGGTTGATAAATGAGAAGGCTGTTTCAGCTGCTGTAACTTCAGTGTTGCCATACTTCTTCCAGCCAGGATAGCTGAAAACCCCAATAAAATTCAGGGGTCCATTCTCTGAGTACAGGCTCTTGGAACTCTTGGAACTATAGAATCACAATACTCAATACCTTTGGCAGTCAAGAAAAACTGATGTCTCTGGCCTCCAACCACCAAAAAGGAGAATATCCTATTGGACTCATTGTATTGGAAGAGTAAGTGCCTCCCTTGGGCATTATACTTGGCTGTTTTGCGTTAGTTCCTCACAAATTAGCATCCTTTGATTGGAGGTCCAAACCAACATGTTACATTAGAAACTGTCCATGAGGCTGTGGTAGACTCTCAACTTTTGGGTCTCCACAGACCTAATAACCCTTGCAAATCTGTGACTGATGATTTTTCCAACTGAACACCCCCTACCCCCTGCCAGTAAGGAGAGGCAGTCACTACCCAAAGGTGCCCATGTAGTTTTAAACTTGTCACCTCCCTGACATGGCTACCAGGAACACTCTAGCTTACTACTGAACACTTACTGAAACTGAACTTGAGGAGGCCGTGTGACTCTCCAGAGCCTGGCATTCTCATTCTGGGGTGGATCAACATATATCTAGCTACTGACATAGGGAGAGCCTAATAAGCCGCATAGAAATGACATATTCAAGAACACAGCTGGCACAACCTGAGTGACATCTCAGCTTTACATGAAAACTGACAGTTCTTTCTTTGAGGAAAACCTTATCCCCGACTCTAGCACCTGAAGGAAACTGTTAGCTCACTGGGTCCCTCAATTAACTGAGCTTCACCCGTGTGCCCAGGCCTAGCTCACTAATGACTTGGCATTGCTGAAACCTAATGGTGTCTGCTGGCCTGGATGGCCTTTCCTTGTCCCCACCAGCTACTAGATGGACTTCGTTGCATTTTTACTAACTCTTGGTCTATTGCCAAAGGCCTGGCTATTTGGTCTGTCACTTGAAAAGCCTGACGAATTAAAGAAAGTCCTATTTTCCACTCTGTTAATTAGGAAATTGTGTCACTACCACTTAATCTATCCTTTCTCCACTAAATTGAACCTGCACCCACAGAATATAAAATTCTCATATACCCTGAGATTATAAACTCTTTGTCTCTAAGTGCATATGTATTATGTTAAATAGCTGGTAAAGAAATTTCCCCATCGCTTCTCATCCATTTCATGTTTTTGCCTACTTTGAGGCATCTATTCATTTATCTGCACTTCAAGTTAATTTTATCTAATGTCCTCAGAATTTTATTGGAATTTTACTTAAAATAATATTAATTTTAGAAAACTGAGATGTGAAATAATAATTAGTCTTTCCATTTGATCTGTTTTTGCATTTGTTCATGTCTTTTTTGTGTGTCTTTTAATAAGGCTATATAGTTTATGCCTTATGCTTTTATTAAATTTTTGCCAGTTTTTAATTTTTAATTTTTAAATTTTTTCCTTGTTATTGAATTGATTAAGGTGACAATGGTTAACACAACTATACAGGTTTCAGGTGCACAATTCCACAACACATCATCTGTACACTGTATTGTGTGTTCACCACTCGAAGACTCCCATCACCATTTATCCACCCTGTACCCTCCTCCATCTCCCATGGTCCCCCTCCTAACAAGCACCACACTGTTGTCTGTGGCCATGAGTTTTCTCTCTTTTTTTCCTTTTTGCTCAATCCTTCCACTCCCTCACCCAGTCCCCCAACCCACCTCCCATTTGACTGCTGTTAGGCCTGCTCTCTATCTATAAGTCTGTCTCTATTTTGCTTGTTAGTTCAGTTTGTTTATTGATATCATGGTATGAGTGGAATCATATGGTATTTGTCTTTCTCTGATTGGCTTGTTTCACTTAGCACAATGTTCTCCAGGTCCATCCATGCTGTTACAATGGTAAGAGGTCCTTCTTTTTACAGTCAAATGGCATTGCATTGTGTACATGAACCACGGCTTTTTTATCAATTTATCTACTGATGGACACCTGGGGTGCTTCCAAATGTTGGCTATTGTCAATAATGCTGTAATGAATGTAGGGTACATATATTCTTTTGAGTTAATGTTTCAGGTTTCTTTAGATAAACTCCCATAAGTGGAATCACTGGGTCATAAGGCAGTTCCATTTTTAATTTTTTGAAGTAACTCCACACTGCTTTCCACAGTGGCTGCACCAATCTTCATTCCCACGAACAGTGCACAAGGGTTCCCTTTTCTCTGCATCAGCTCCAACACTTGTTGTTTGTTGATTTAAGATGGCCATTCTGACAGGTGTGAGGTGGTATCTCATTGTGCTTTTAATTTGCATCTCTTTGATGGCTAGTGATGTTGAGTATCTTTTCATATGTCTATTGGCCATCTGTATGTCCTCTTTAGAGAAATGTCTACTCAGGTCTTTTGCCCATTTTTTAAATTGGGTTGTTGTTTTGGTGTTTAATGTTATAAGTTCTTTATAAATTTTTAATATTAACCCCTTATCAGTGTATCGCTGACAGATACAATCTCTCATTCAGTGGGCTATCTTTTCATTTGGTTGATGGTTTTCTTTGCTGTGCAAAACCTTTTATTTTGATGTAGTCCCATTTGTTTCTTTTTTTTTGTTTCCCTTGCCTGAGGACATCTATCAGAAAAATATAATGCTAGGAGAAACATCTAAGATTTTGCTGCCTATGTTTTCTTCTAGGATTTTTATGGTTTTGAGTCTAACATTCATGTCTTTAATCCATTTGAAGTTTATTCTTGTGTGTGGTGTAAAAAGGTGGTCTAGTTTCATTTTTCTGCACATATCTGTCCTTTTTCCCAACACTATTTATTGAATAAACTATCTTACTCCATTGTATGTGTTTGTCTCCTTTGTCAGTATTAAATGACTATAAAGACATGGGTTTGTTTCTGGGCTTTCTATTCTGCTCCATTGATCTATAAGTCTGTTTTCATGCCAGTACCCTGCTGTTTTGATTACTTTGGCCTTATAGTATAGTTTGATATCAGGTAGCATGATTCCTCCAACTTTGTTCTTTCTCAAGACTGCTATGGCTATTTGGGGTCTTTTGTGGTTTCATATAAGTTTTTGAAATATTTGTTCTAGTCCTACGAAATATGCCATGAATATCTTGATAGAAACTACAATGTATCTGTAGATTACTTTGAGTACTATGGACATTTTAAAAACTATTTTTCATGTGTGTATGTGTGTCACTGTTGTGAATAAAACATTCACCCCTACTTCCATTTCTAGGTCTTTATTGCAAGAGTAGAAAAAAGCAATTTGTTTACCTTTTGCCCAGCTACCTTATCAATCTTCCTTATTGATTTTAGTGGTATTTTCCTAGATGCTCTTTATTTTTCAGGAATACAATGTGTGAAATGTTAATTTATCCCTTCTTTTCCAAC
Organism: Sturnira hondurensis; assembly: GCF_014824575.4. Taxonomy (NCBI): domain Eukaryota; kingdom Metazoa; phylum Chordata; class Mammalia; order Chiroptera; family Phyllostomidae; genus Sturnira; species Sturnira hondurensis. Next base: position 10,747,263 of record NW_028098001.1, on the reverse strand, counting down.
ATTAATGTTTCTTTCATTTTTCTTATTGCTTACAGTTGCTAGCTACTCCAGAAAATAGTATGGCAGTAACACTGACTAGTAGCCATGATAACAGGTTGGTTACAAGACTGCAGAGCACATTGCTAAGAGCCCAACTGCATAATTTGCTGCTTGTGTGTTGGAAAGTTATTTAACCTTTCTATTCCACAGTTTCCCCATCTTTAACATAGGAGCTATAATAATATCTACCACATACTATTTTTCTAAGAATCATTATATGTTAAATGCCTAGAACAGGTTCTGCACATAGTAAACACCATAAAAGTGTTTGGCTATTATTATTTTGCTGTTTATAATGCTATTTCCTATAGGTATACAGTAAAACATGACAGTACTTTTACATAGTTTACTTTCCAGTTTTATTGAGTTTTTATTAAGAAAAAGTTTTTTATTAAATGTTTTTAGCACCTTTTTATATAATCATATGATCTTTTTCTTCTTAAATTTACTGATGTCATAATGGATCAAACTGACATTGAATCACCTTTGAATTTCTGAAGTACTGCTTAGAAACAGGGTATTATTATTTTGATATATTCTATTTGCCCGTATTTTATTTAGAATGTTTGTATATATTAATAAATGAGTTTTGTTTTGAATATTTTACTGGTAATGTTTTTGTTATAAAGTTTGAGAGAGTTATAAAATAAATTAAGAGGGTTTCTAGCTCCATCCATGGTTAGAGATAGTTTAAGAACCTGAAATACACTTTTCTTTAAAGGTTAGATAAAACTTGGCTGAGAGCCCATCTGGCTCTGGTGTCTGTTTGAATGATACATCTTTTTTCACCTTTTCAATCTTGTCTTTTGCAATTGATCTATTCAAGAATCTTGAATCTTCTTAGGTCAAATTTGGTATTTTGTCTTTGACTAAAAATTACCCATCATCCCAGGTTTCCAAAATTGTTATCAAAATATATGTGCAGTTTTCTATAATTCTTTATAATCTTTTTATATCTGTACTTATGTCTGCTTTCTCATTCCTAGTCTTACACATACTTGTCCTCTCTTTTAAATTAGATTTATCTGTTTTACTGATCTTTTCTAAAAACCACCTTTTAGACTTATTTTTTTCCTTTGACTATAAAGTTGTTTTTTTTTTTACTCAATTAAATGCAGTTCATCTTTTAAATTTTCTTCTATTTTCTTTTGGTATTCCTTTTCTAATTTCCTTAGATGATTCTTAATTCCTTTATTTTCTATTTTTTGCCAACATCAAGAGCATTAAGACTACTGATTTTCTACTTGGTATAGCTTTTGCTGTGTTTTGTAGATATGAGGGTGAAATATTCTTATTTACTTTGCTTCCTGACTAGTATGTAATTTCCTTTTTCATTTCTTCATTGATCCAATGTAATATTTCTAGGAATATGTTTCTAAGAGATCAGGACTTCCATTTACCTATTTACTATTTGTTTCAAATATAATAGATATATAGCCAGAAAATGTGATCCATAAAAAGCTGAGAAAACCATTAAAAATTAACATTTTCAGTGGTCAAATTCATGATCAGTTCCTGTGAAATTTCCAGAATGTATAAACTTTATTCTTTTCTTGAGGAATATAAAGACTTTTCACACCTGTAAAATTAAATGTATTAATTATGTGATTCAATTCCCCTGTCTTTACTATTTAATCTTTGTCTACCAGAATTGTTAAATTCTGGGAGAGATAAAACAGGTCCTTGAATAATATAATTTTATTATAACTTTGATGAGAAAAAAAATCTCCTGGCAGGGGCCAGTGTCCCTGCAGGGTTTGCCCCATCTCCCATGCCTGCGTGGGTTTTCTCCACTCTGCTTTCCTCCCACACCCAGAGACGCACACGTGTGTCCACACTGCCCCAGTTTGAGTGAGTGTGGGTATATGTGAGTGGCCCTGCGATGGAAGGGCGCCCCATCCAGGGTTGTTCCCCTCCTTGAACCCTGAGCTGCCATAATAGGCTCCAGCCACCCATGACCCTTTACTGGGATAACTGGGGGTGGAAAATAATTATTTTACTGTTTTTATTATTTATTCCAGTGGTTAATATTAGAAGTGTTTGGGTTCTTTATTTAGAATTTTGGTGATGTTTGTTTGACTAGGAATCTGTCATAGGAACTTCACTCTGTTTAAGTCAATTAGTCTATGGAAAAACTGGTTTCATTACGTGTTGTTTCCCCTAGCGCCGCAGTTTTCAAGAACTTATGAATGACATTAATTGAAGACTTAACTGTGTACTGGAGTTGCCTCACTGTATTCCAGCACACACATGTGAATCAGTAAGGATTATTTGTAGAGTGCTGAATAAGATTGCATTCAGTAGTAAGTTATGAGAAAGCTGCCCCCTCCCCACCCCCAAAATAGTGACCTAATAGAAAAAGGTCTACTTGGCTCATGCAATAAAAAGCTACAGGTCTAGGTAGGTCTGGGACGTGAATAGGGGCCCAAAGTTGCCATCAAGAAAGCAGGATCTTTGCTTTTCTGCTCTGTCCTTTGTAGTGATATGATAGCTGCCACAGTTCTGGAATGGCTTCTATATCCAAGCAGCAGAAAGGCAGAAACAGAAGAGACAGCACTAACAGACTTCACTGGCCAGAACTGAATCACACAGCCTCCTCTAATTACATGGGAGTCTGAAAAATTAAGCCTCTAATTTTGTAGCATCCAAAATGGAGAAAGATAAGTAAATGAAAAGATATTGAAATAGATAATAACTCCTTATTAGATGTATCACTGGTGAACTTCTCCACTCATAGGTTATCTTTCCACGTTGTTGATCATTTTCTTCACTGCGCAAAACTTTTCAGTTTGATGCAGTCCCATTTATTTTTTCTTCTTTTGTTTCCCTTGCTTGAGGAGACATACCAAAAAATATTGTTAAGAGCAATGTCAAAGAGTTTACTGCTTAATGTTTCCTTCTAAAAGTTTTATGGTCTCAGGTCTTACATTTATACCTTTTTATTTGTTTGTTTTATATGGTATAAAAAAGTGGTCTAGTTTCTTTTTATTTTTGCAAGTATCTGTCCAATTTCCCCAACATCATTTATTGAAGATACTGTCTTTTCCCCATTGTATATTTTTGCCTCTTTTGTCATAGGTTAATTGTCCATATAAGCATGGATTTATTTTGGGGCTCTCTCTTTTGTTCCATTGATCTATGTGTTTATTTTCCATGAGGGAGTAAACTAACATTATCTAACACACATAATAACTATGTATATTTTATGTGTATATACACATATGTATATCTCTCCATTCAGAATTTAAAGTGTTTCATGTTTGCTGCCTCTTTCTTTCCTGAGTGCTGCTGCAGCTTCCTCTCATCCTGCTCACAGATACATTCCCATTTATTGACAAAAATTTGCAAGGGTTAAAGGCGTTAGCACCTAATTTGGGATTATCAAAAGTATTGAAAAGGTACAGGAATAAAAAGTGAGCATCATTTTATTAAAAATCAGAAACTTGAGAATTTTTTATTCAAGGGATTCTCTACAACCTGTGTTCTATAGACACAATGTTTAAAATAAGGTATGAATATGTAACTGCAATTTTAGGTATGCAGAAATGTCACATTATTTTACTTTCTTTAAAACAAATGAACTCTACTGAGGTTTTAAAGTTTTGTCTATGGCATTTAAATTCTTAACTCAAGGGGAGTTGTTTCATGTATGATGTGAGGTAGAGATTAATTTTCATGCTCTTTCCACTTAGATAACCAACTTTTTCACTCCTTGCCAAGCGATTTTCCATGCCACCTCTATCAAATATCAAAGTCCTATGTATGCACGGGCCTTTGTAGAACTCATATTCTATTTCATGCATCAATTTATCTCTCCTGTGTGAATAATACATCTTAATTAATATAGCTCCATAAGCCCGAATATCTGGAAGAGCAACTCCTTCATGTTTTCATTTTTTAAAGAAACATTCTTACTATTTTTGAACCTTCATTAAGTTACACAAAGAATCCTTTGGGGATTTTGAGTGGAGTTGCATTGAATGTGTGGATTTGCTCAGAGTTAAGGTCTTTATGACACATGGAGGAATGTATATAAGATGCTTCTCTACTTACAATCTTTTAAAATATGCCTTAAAACAAGCTTTGCAATCTTTTGTTAGATTTATTCTTAAATACTGTACTTTATACTTTTAATTGTTATTTTAAATGTTGCCTTTCATGGCTGTTATTCTTCCAATTGTTTGTTTCTGGTTTACAGAAGTGTAATCAACTTTTTGTATTGATCTTATGTTCAGTTCAGCTTCCTAGCTCCACTCCCCTGTAATTATAATGTGTTTATATGGCATTGGAGGATTCCAAGTAGACACTCATATTTTCTGAAAATGATGGGGTTTTCTCTCCTATTCTTACAACTTTTAATTCATTTCTTTGTCTATAAAATTGGCTAGACACTTTTTTACAATATTGGATAGGATTATTGATGTGTTACTGAAATAAAAAGTTTCAAATTTTAAAAGGAAAATATTGATGAATACTTTTCTGACTTTATTGTAGAAAATGATTTCTTAAACTATCATAAAAACACATAAGAGAAAAGATTAAAATTTTGAACTTATTTTTAAGTATAGAACTACAAGTCAATAAAAAATATATTAAAAGAAATAAAGTTGGGCAAAAGACCTGAATAGACATTTTACAGGACAGAAAATGTGTATTCCCAGAAAGCATATAAAGTAAGGTTCAATCTAACTAGTCATCAGGGAAGCATGAAAAAAATAACAGGAAAGTTATTTTACATTCATTTAATGGACAAAACTTTAAAAAGCTGGTAATGCCAAATAGTACAGATATTGTAAATCAAGGATTTCTCACACACTGTTGATGGGATGTAACGAGGGATAATCACTATGGAAAACAATTTGGAATTACCTTGGATATTTGTAAAATCAGTAAACAAACAGGTCTGCTCTAGGTATTCATCCAAGAGAAATTAAGCAAATGTGTATCGGAAAACACTTAGCAGCATGTTTAATGATAGTACAAATCTAAAAACAATCCAGATGCCCACTGACAAGAGTTTGAATAAATTGTAGCATAATCACAGGAATATTAAACATCAATGAAAATTAATGACTCAAGCTACATGTAACACATGGAGGAATTGTATTATGATAATGATGAGTAGAAGAAGCAGACCCCTAAGATACATACATTTTTATAAAATTCAAAAAGAAGCAAAATTAAAAATATTTTTAGGATAATATAAACATGTAATGGTTTCTTTTCTTTTAAAGATTTTATTTATTTATCTTCAGAGGGGAAGGGAAGGAGAGAGGGAGAGAAATATCAATGTATGGTTGCCTCTCTTGTGGCCTCTGCTGGGAACTGGCCTGCAACCTAGGCATGTGCCCTGACTGAGAATCGAATAATGGTTTTTCTTTAAGGCAAGATAAGAATAAACACAAAATCTAAAATAATGGCTACTTTAAGGTAGACAAAAATAATGGTATAGGGGAGAGCATACTAGACATATATTAGATTCCAGTTCTTGAATTGGGCAATGGATTCATATTATAAGTTCATCATATTGTTAATAAATATACAAAAGTAAATAAATAAAATAAATGGTAGTCATGAATAAGCAATAATGACAATATATTAAGAACCAAAGATTACGATGTATTAAGGTAAAAAATAAATGATAGCAAATTACAACAATAACAATAGAAAACAAACAAAATCGATTCCATATACAAGCTCCATCCTGCCAAACTGGTAGGAAATTCAAACTCAAATATTTGGAGGATCACCCTATGCCATGCCCTGCAAAGGCCCTGGAGTCTTATCAAGAACAAAAACATTAGGAAGGCCCCTCCACTCTTGCAGCTGTGCTGGTTGTCACTGAGATCCTCCTAGTCCAGGCTAGCTCTGTATCATTTTTTAATCTCTCTAATATGCTTTGTAGCCTACAAGCAATTCTCCTTCCACCCTGTGACACAATCCTTCCTAGAGGCAAGGGAGCACAAAGGCTCTGCTACCTTTTAGGAATTGAGAAGAAGAAAAAAATGCAGAAGAAAGAAATAACAAATTAAGGATACAAACTAGTAACAAAAGGATACACTTCTTTTTCCCATTTCAGACTTTCCAGGTCAGGTTTATTGCATTCTTCTGAATAAATTAAGGAAATTCCCACTTGCTATACCACTAAACATTTGCTTTTGCCTCTAAACCCAGCATTTTGGTGACTGAACTTGAGGAAAAATTTAATTACAATTTTACATGCAACCTTATTTACTTCCAGAACCAGAAAAAATGCAATAAATGAGAAAATGATTAAAGGCATAGAAAACAAATAAAGAACACTGTCATACCAAGTAGAAATGGGCCCTTTGGCAAATTGTTTTTATTGTTTTTTTTTCCATTGATCTGAACATGGATTTTATTAGCATTATATTGCCAAATGAAGCAGCTGAGTCTAGTTCAAGTTTATTACTATTATTCATGATTAATAAATTTGTAAGTCAAGTAAGTATTTTATAATATTTGCAGGATCTAAACTGTGACCTACATTACAGCTATTTAATGAAGGATGATCTTGGGTCAACTTGTTTAAATATCAACACAGTGCTTGCCCTTATAACATAACTTCATTCTCTCACCCTGACATGTTTTTCTTACATCGACAAATGAGTTCTTCTATTTTTGTCTTTTCCATGTTTAACTTGCAAAGAGAAAAAAACATTCAAGTTGATACATCTGGGTGTCAGGTAGAGAGTTGCTGCTGAGCAGAGAGAAAGGAGTTTTAATCAAAGAATGAGATTTGCAGGGCAGCTGTGGAAAGGTAGTGGTATGATCTACAAGAACAGGGGGCTCTCCCATTAAGTGGGGCCACACAGGGGATGACTGCTTTCCAGGATATGATTATATGTGAAACTTTCTTTCATGTGTCTTACTCACCAATTTTCTGGCCCAGGACAGAACATCAATAATAAATTTAGCTTTTTTTTCTGTCTTCAACATAGGCATTTTCCCGCTTTTTACTGTTGAATCTCTCAAGTGGACAAAGGAAACTAAGAGTAAATACAGATTTAAAAAGTATTTTGGATTAACACTACTCTTGAAACATTTTAAGACACAGATTATAAACCTTTAAACAAATATAAGCACATAGAATATGTTTTTTAAATCTTTGTGGGAAACTATTATTTTTTCATTGGTGTGAAAATCATAATGCAAAAAATAGGGTTGGTTTATGTGAAAACATAGCATAATTTAATGATATATGTAAGGTATTAATTATATATATATTTATATATATGAGATTAGTGTCAGTCTTCATATTTATAAGATTACTACCCTAATTTTTTATGCGATTTTTGTTGGTGTTTTAAGAATGTGGAATATAAAAAGGAAGACAAATACATCTAAACAAATCAAAAAATAATGTATCACAATTTGTTTCAAGTTCCTGCATGCTTATGATTTTATTTCTTTTTTATTTTCACCAACAAGTGTGTGAGGTCCATACGATTTTGCCTTATTCATCACACATGTCATAAATATAAGAAAGGCCTGCAGATCTCCACATGTTCCCTGTCAATCTGTGCCTCTCCTGACTTCAACACCACATGTCTCGCCAGCCCAAATGGCCAAAACTAATCCTGAGAAGGAAACTATAGTTAGACACACTTTCTCTTTAAAGACCATTAAAGGAAACTCACCATGCCTCACAACTCTGTTTACTTCAGGCACCACTGGAAGTCCAGAATTGTCATGTCGTCCTTCATCCCCCACACTCACCCCTTAATATAGCTTTGTCCATTCCCTAACCCCAAACCTTCTTTGTCCTTCAAACTTTACAGTGCGCTCTCTGAAATTCATTCTTCTAACTCCTCTCTAGATCTTCTAACTCTTCCCTAAATATTCATTTCAACTTTTTCACCTAACAGAAATTTAACTAATCCCTGAATATGCTGCTTCCTCTGTAGCCCTACGTGGCTGCTTTTTTTTCTTTCTTTCTCATATCCCATTTAGCATTACAGGCCTGGAGATAAAATTAATGCCTCTAATTCTCATTGCTGCTTCTAGAAAAGTTTTCTTCCCCCCTTTCCATAAAAACCCCACATCTTTTTTGTTTTAAGGAATGAATTTTTAAAAGATTGTATTTATTTATCTTTAGAGGGCAAGGGAAGGAGAGAGGGAGAGAAATATCAATGTATGGTTGTCTCTTGTGAGTCCCCTGCTGGAAACTGGCCTGCAACCCAAGCATGTGCCTTGACTGGGAATCGAACCACGATGTTTTGGTTTGCAGGCCCATGTTCAATCCACTGAGCTACACCAGCCAGGGCAAAACCCCAGATCTTTGAAGCACAGCCCATCGAACTTTACCCTGGGGTACCATTTGTATAGATGGTATACAATGCATATCATTGTATACATTGTGAAGCTACAGTCACCATCAACCTTTAGATTTCTCTCTCATTTGTTATCCAGGTCACCATTATGTCTATTATTATTGTGAATAAGATCAATACTCATGTTGATATCCATTCAACACTGTGGCCTCCCATTCACTTCCTTATTTCTAACTATTTATTTTTCCCTTTCTATGTTAGCAATCCAATTCCAAGGTTATATCTTTGAAATTTTCATTAACAACTACTCACTGCATTACATCCAAAATCTTTATTCAAATGGCCCAATCTCTACCAATTTCTACCTTTCCAGATCATGTGTTTCAGTGTCCCATCTCCAAAAATGTCAAATGAACAAAAAAGTGTCCATGGTCACAATTTTAAAAATTCTCTTCTTCCTTTTATATTCTCACTTCTCACAGCTTGGATTCCATAGATCCTGTGATTCCACTGCTGGGATTATACCCTAAGAATCCTGAATCAACAATTTGAAAGAACTTATGCACCCCTATGTTCATAGAAGCATTATTTATAATAGCCAAGTGCTGGAAGAAACCCAAGTGCCCATCAGTGAATGAGTGGATCCAGGAAGTGTGGCACATTTACACAATGGAATACTACACAGCAGAAAGAAAGAAGGAGCTCCTACCCTTCACAACAATGTGGATGGAACTGGAGAGTATTATGCTAAATGAAATAAGCCAGATGGTAAAAGACAAACACCATATGATCTCACCCATAACAGAAACCTAATGAACAAAACAAACAAATGAGCAAAAAAGAACCAGAGACATGGAAATAAAGAATGAACTGACAGTGACCAGAGGGGAGGGAGATAACAAGGGAAATAAGGAGAAGGGTCAAGTCAAGGAACATGTATAAAGGATCCATGGACATGGGCAATGAGGGGTGGGGAAAAGACTGAAAGTGGAAGGTGGGGGGTTGGGTAGAGTAGGGGGAGAGTAATCAGGGGAAAACTATAAGTAAATAACTATAAAAACTAAAAAAACATACATCATAAAAATACAAATTAAAAGAGCAATAATATTATTATACATATACCAGGATGGTTAAAAATTTAAAGACTGATAATAGCAAAGGATGTAGAGAAACAAGAACTGTCACATTGCTGGTAGAATTAACTATACAATTCAGTAATGTCTTTGGGAAAACACTTGGCAGTTTCTTAAAAAGTTAAACACATGATTGCCATATGACCCCAAATTCCCACTCCTGGGCACTCACTCAAGAGATACAAAAACATATGTCCACACAAAACATGCACATGAGTATTCACAGTCCATCAGACATTATTTATAATAGGCAAAAACTAGAAACAATTGAAATAGCCTTCAACAGCAGAAAAGATAAACAAATTGTGGCATATCCATTTAATAGAATTCTACTCACCAATAAAAAGAAATAAGCTATGAATACATGAAATGACATGAATATATATAAAAATAGTTGAGTTAAAGAAGTCAGATTTTATAAGTACATATGGTAGCATTCAGTTTATACAACTGTTCTAGTTATCTAGTACTGTATAACAGATCATCCCCAAACTTAATGGTTTAAAGAAAAAAATAGGTATTTCTCACCCAAATCTGCAATCGGGGCAAAGATCAGCAGGGATGGCACATCTTGGCCCAATATGTCTTGTCAGTGGGGCAGCTCCAAGGCAATGTCAGCTCACTTCCAAGATAGCTCCCTTATGTGGCTGGTAAATTGGTGTTGGATACTGACCAGAAACTCAGCCAGGGCTGTTGGCTGTTGGCCTCCATTTCTTTCCACGTGGATCTCTCTATGGGCTACTTGCACTTCCTCACAATATGGCAGCTGGCCTCTCAGAATGAGTTATCCTCAGATTCAGGAATCTGAAGCTCTGAGTCTCTTAAAGCATGACACAGCATAACTTCCACCACACTCTACGAGTTAAGCTCTGACAGTATCCTCCTGTCTTTAAAGTTAGGAGACATGCATCCACTGACAGAAAGAGTGTTAAAGAAAGCGGCCATCTTTAATCTACTAGATGCACAGCACTAGGATACAGAAAGCTAATCTAAATGAATAGGAATCAAAGTAGCATTTGCCTTGGGGTAGAGACATTGTCAGGGGTTGACTGGCGAAGCACATAGGGGACATGTCGTGAGTGGTAACATCTATATGCTGATTAAAATGGTAATTACAAAGATGTATACAAATGTCCAAGTTCACCAAACTATAATACTAATGATCTACACATTTCACTGGGTGTAAATTATACCTTCACTTCAAAAGTTACTTTATTTAAATTATTTGGATACAGATTTCTTCTAAGCAAACATACCCCCACTAAAAGTAAGTTTAGTATTCAGCTTATCATACTCTGAGCTCTGATGAGACATATTCCTTTCCTGTTTTTTTAATTACTCTGGTAAAAGAAATCAGAAAATATTATCTCCTAAATCATGTTCAAAGCCATTTTTGGGTTAAACAAGCTCACAAAGAAAAATTCTGGAAAAAATGAACTTTTCATTCAGCATAAATGTTAAAATGCTAGATATGTCTATATAAATGTACAATGTATATATGCATATATGATTTGATTATTTTTACACAGTTTGCATTGTAGGTTTGTGAGAATTGAAACAAAATTCTAGCTAGAACTATTTTAAAGTTATTTCATTTCCTCAAGTATAGTCCTATACTGCCATCAGATTAGGACCGATATTTGATATGATCCTGGATTGGTACTCTTGATAAGCTCTAGGCAATGAGTTCCTCAAATGCCTCTTAAATCACAAAACAACTACTGGACTGTTCAGTATATGGTAGTCCCCCCTAACTATCCACAGTTTTGCTTTCTTCGGTTTCAGATATCTACATGCAGTCAACAATGGTCCAAAAGTATTAAATGGAAAATTTCAGAAACAAATAATTAAAAAGTTTCAAACTGCACACCATGCTGAGTAGAATGGTAACTCCTCTTGCCATCTCTCTCCATCCCATCCAAGATGGAAGTCACCCTCTGTCCAGCGTACCCACACTATGTATGCTACCTACCCATTAGTCACTTAGTTATCAGAAAGAGACCACATTCACATAACTTTTTATACAGTATTGTTATAATTGTTCTATCCTTAGTTATTGTTAATCTCTTACTGTGCTTAATTTATAAATCAAACTCTACCATAGGGTATGTGTGTATAGGAAAAAACATAGTATGTGTAGGGTTTGGTACTATCCTCAGTTTCAGGCATTCACTGGGAGTCTTGAAACCTATTCCTCCATGGATAAGCAGTGGGGGTGTGGGGGGGACTATCGTATTTTATTACATTTTATTTTTTAGTAATTTTTGCTTTCTATATGGTACTAAAGACAATTTCTTAAAAATTCTGTTAACTAGAATATACTATACTTTAGGAATTCTGGATAAAGAAAAAGAGTAAATGTAAAAAACAGTATTAATGACAATTACTTCAGTTGTAAAATTGAGCTAGCATCTGTATTTACTAATGACTTCAGCTGGAAGCTTTGTGCCTTGAGCTATAATCCTTGCAGTTGTCTCTTGCTGAGCAAGGTTTTCTCACGCAAGCCGAACCTCCAAGTAGAATCTCATTGGTCCAGAAATTAATGTTGATGTGTCAGCTACCAACTATCTTCCAAAATAGTCCCCATTGAAACAAACCTAGAACTCTATGTGACTCTGTCTTCTGCCTCACCCAGCACGACCTTTCCCCAAATCCAAGTTTCTGGCCATAAAATGTCATCGGTGAGTTCATAATTGTCTTCGCAATTAGCAGAAAATGATACTTAGCTACCTTTCAATTCCACTCTTTCTTCTGTGTTTGCAGACACTGCGGCCCCACTTGACCAGTCTCTGTTTCATGCTGGGGCCCATTTTAGCATCTGATGCTGCGCATGCCCGAGCATGATATGTGTGGAAAGGTCCAGCCACCAGGGAAAAGGGCGTGGTGCCTCCTGCTTCCTGGGAACCCTTTCCCCAACTCCTAGATAGGAACTAACTCCAGGAGTACATCGTGGATGTCCAAATGCCCTAATGTAGTGCTCCACCAAGTCTGACCTTTCCAAAGTAAACCAATCCTCAAAGTAGTCTTTTTTGTCCCCTCACATCCTGAACCAATTCCCAGGTCCTCACCATAAGTGACAAAATGAATCCCTCTGAAGTAGAATGATTGATAGACCCAGACTCCACAGCACAATTTATAAAAACTGATGTCTTATTAATGAGAACATGTCAAGAGTAGGGTACATTTTTAGCACAAGCCACCTGTTCCAATGCCTATTCTCAGGGGGAGTCCCAGCTAAGAAGGTTTCCTTATTTTGCCCCCATTCTGTTGTCTTATCTAAAAAAAAAAAAATAAGGTTCAGTTACTTGAAAACCCATTCAGAAACTTGCTGAACAATATTACAATGGGTTGGGAGTCAGTGTTTTGGTGAAAACAGGTGGTGTAATGATAGTTTTATTTGTTTGTTTGCATGAGATTATTGTGGAGTTTTAAGATAAGCATCAATACTCTGCACTGGTTCAGCCCTCCACTTTTTGAAGTGCCAAAATTCTTTCACTCGAGTTAGTCAATAGTTACTGCCCTCAGCCCCTTCGAGGACTAGACCCTGTCCCAGACCCTCCAAACTCCCTGTAGTTCAGTAGTTCAAAGGTGAAGCCTGGTGTGTCACACAGTGGGGGATCTCTGAGCTCCTGCTCCAGCTCTGTGATTGGTGTCCACTCTAACTGGGCGGTGCCCACGTGGCCCCAGTTGATTATGTCGCCGGATGCAATCCTATAAGTGCATACTTTTTTCCTGCTGCTTACTTGTGTATATAAAGTCAACTCCAAGTTAGCTATATCAATGGCCAATTGATCATTTAAAACACAGCAAATCGTATAAAGTGCTCTTTCATTTTACTTTGGAATACATTGTGATTTTCAGCAAGTTTAAGTCCTTAACTATGCGTTGGGGCAAGTATTAAAAGTCAACAATACAAACAAGTTGTCCTTTCCCAGATATACAAGATAATCAGCACCCTATTGAACACTGTCCTATGCCAGTTTCTGTTACCAATCAAACCCTCACAATAACCCTCCAAGTATCACTATTTCACTTTACAAATTTATTAGTTGTACCCAGTATCACACAGCTAAGGGCTATCTATCATGAAGATGTTCTTTTTGCGCCTCTCAAAAATGTGAGAAATATGAATGTGTCCATCTTGACTTAAGAAGCAAGACACAAAGGGGTTAAGTAGCTTGCTTAGCACTACACACCAATAGGAAACATCTTAGGTAAGAACTGCAGGGATAAGACTTTCTCTCCAGACTCCTACTTTCTGGGGATATGCACTGGGCAGGACCAAAATTGCAGTGTTTGAAAATACATTCCATTCAGGCTATCTCCCCTTGGGCAATACGCTTAGGTAACTTGTGGCTACAGCAGGGCTCCTGTGTGCTCCCCCCCACCCTCAATCACCTGGGCATCAGAGCCTCATTGTCTGTCTCCACTTCAGAGACTACCCATGACAGCCCCATGGGGCAGGGTCAACACACACACACACACACACACACACACACCCTCTCCTCTCCTCACTACAGCAGGATTTTGATTACTTTAGATTTCTAAAGAACTCAGAACCTTTCCTTTCAGGATGAAATGTCATTTTTGTTGCTTACAGCCTCCATCAAGCAGCGAGGCGAGTTCAGTGAGTTCAGTGTGACAGTGCACTGGGAAAGGAAGCCCGTTCTAACCAGCATGCAAACTCTCATTTTTCCCTTTGCCTGGTAAACAAATTAATCTACTCATGAAACGACTGCTAAGAAGAGAGAAAGGGAGAGGCAGAAGGTGGGGGTAGAGAAAGATGAAGTTAAGGGGGGAAAGGCAAGAATAAGGACTCTAAACCAAGACTGCCAGGGAAGAAAGAATGTTTCAGCAACTCTGCTTTCAGAAAAATAAAATAAAATAAAAAACTACTTCTGACGGCAAAATAAGCCTCCTACTGTTAGACTATTCAATTTTGTCCAATCTCCAGGGGTCCCAATCCAAACTAATTTCATTCCTTTGTCAGGGTACCCTCTTTCTTCAGTGCCCGTCTCTGTTTCACTTTGAGGGACCACTGGGCACTCCAGCTTCGATCTCCTCCTCCCCCCTACCTTGGGCTTTCAAGACCCACCTCTCACACAGAAGCAACACATCCAGGGACTTAGGGAGTGAGAACTAATTGGCAAGGGCCATCCTCCATACTGCAGAGAAAACACTAAACAAATGAAAAATGCCAAGCTGGTTGTAAGTAAAAAGCTATTCTTGTAACTGTTAATTCCACAATTAGCATGGAACATACCACTGGCAGTGAATTTCTCCACTTATATTTTACTCTAGAAAATCTGCTTTTAAGGAAGCAGTTACACATGTCCAATAACTAGTACACATAATCTGCATGAAATGCAAACCGGTTATTTAGTTAGCATCCCTCCCCCTGAAAGAACCAGCCCCACAGGGCAAATCTATCCAACCCCTTCACTGTCAGGTGAGAAAGCCGAGGCACGAAGGGCCTGAATGAACTCCTTGCTGCACTGACTCCATATCTGAGTTCTGGTCCAATGGTCTGATCTCGCTTAGTATGAAATGTGAAGCTAGATAAAGCCAGAAGGGGTTTACATTTGGAACAATGTGAAGCAGCCTTTTATTTACAATAAGCCCACAAGTATAAACATGTGACCACTTTTCGAATTCCGGTTTTCTTTTCCTTCCACCACTCAGGTTTTGTGTTAAGAAATAAAAGCTATTCTTCATATAAATTTAGCAAACACTGAAAGGAAATGTGCTGCCTCAGAAATCATATACAATGTGTATTACAGTCAATTCTACGTGTTCTGAGTTACCCATTCTTCTGACTTATCTTGACATTTTTCTCTTCCATTGTGTTGGTTAAATTAAAAAGAAAACCATAACAATTTTTCACAAGGTGTTTTTAGTTTCCCCAAAATATCCAGTGGCATTTAATCATGGCCCCATGCATATCTTCACTTAATTGTCTTTCTCCCAGATTTGAAAATTGGCTAGCCGCAACCCTACATGTACCATCTTGCTTGTTCTGCCCCGTTTACACTTCGCTCCCTCTTTACTAATTTTTCTTCTACCAAGTGCGCTGCATGGGAGTGCTTCCTACGTCTTTGCTCTTAATTCACTGTAGACAACAAAAAATGTAATCTTTTTCCTTACCTTTGGTTCTTCGAAAATAAGTCATTACCTGCATGGATTCCCCTCCCCCCAATTCAGCACTTCAGGACTCTCTGTCCTGTGTTGACACGTGTAATTAGTTATACAGTCTTAATACTCTGCCTTCCATTTAACTTCAATTTATGTCAATTTAACAAGCATCTACAGCCCCTTACTTTGTGTAAAGCGCTGTGCTGGGCTCTGTGTGTCATAAAAAAAATGAGCAAAGTTGTATTTCCTCTCCAAGGCAGTCATTTGGCAACTAGGAGTGTTCTCTCTCAAAATGTAAAATGGAGCTGATACAGTGTCTATAAAGGCATTCTGAGGATCAAGTGACGTAACATGTAGTTCTCAGCACAGAATAAGTACTACTGTCTATTACTTGATATTGCTACTTTTAATATTACTGAGAAATTATTTCTTTGATACTTTTCAGTCCTCAAGTGCCATGACAAAACGGTGTAGAATACAAGGCTCCATATGTTAAGAGCAAGAGGAGACCTAGCAGATACCACTTTAAAATATTGGTTAAACATCATCAGTAAGGAGACATACCAATATTATTTACCTCTTAAAGGGCACACAGCCTTTGTGATATCCTTGCCCTAAATACATAATCTGAATCAAATCATAAGAAAACATCAGACAAAGCCATTAAAAAAAGAACTCTACAAAACTGTCCAGCCTCTGAAAAGTGTCAAGGTCATAAAAATCAAAGACTGGGAACTGTCTCTTATTAGAGAAAATTAAAGAGGCATGCCAGATAAAGGACCAGATAAAGAACATTAGTGGGACAATTATTGGAATTTTAATAAAGTCTGTAGATTAGTTAGTGGCACTTATACAATGTTCATTGCCTGGTTCTCATCATCATGCTACAACTATTTAAGTAATTTAAGTTACAGAAAAGCTAGGTGAACAGTGAACACAATTCTTTGTACAATGATTTTTGCAATTTTGTTGCATCTGAAATTATTTTAAAACAAAAGGGTTTTTGCTGATAAAGCAGGAGTGATATAAAATACAGAAGTAAGACAGAGAATTCTTTCTTAATTTTTTCTCAAAAGGAGGGGAGGTAGATAGCAGAAGAATTCTAGAAAATGAAAGCATTTATGCTGGGATTTAAGAGTTTCAATAGTGAGGAACAAAATTCTAGGCAAAAAAAAAGAGGAAAATTTCAAGTGGCAAAAAAAGCAAGATATGTTTTGGATATAAGTTATCATGCTCCTTGGGAGCTCAGTGTCTGGCTGCAGTCAGACGCTGCAATCCCAGTCCCTAGAACCTGCAAACATGTTATTTATGTGGGTTGAAAGAGTGCAGAGGTGATTAAGTAAAGGATCTTGAGAAGGAACGATGATCCTGGATTACTCAGGTGGGCCAGTGTCATCACCAGGGTCCTTATAATAGGGAGGCAAGAAGATTTAAGGCCAGAGGAAGAGATGGGGCAGGGGAATCAGAGACTGGAGTGACATACTTTGAAGATGGAGTTAAGAGGCCATTAGCCAAGGAATACACATGGCTTCTTGAAGCTGGAAGAGACAAAGAAACAGATTTTCCTCCTGCAGTTTCCAGAAGGAATAGCATCTTTATCTTAGACTTCTGACCTCTGAATTGTAAGAAAATAAATTTGTGTTCATTTAGCCACTGTTTATACCAAGTTGTTACAGCAGCAGTAAGAAACTAATACAGTTTCTATCATCTTTCTTTGGGCTCATTTCAATTTCACCTCCATCTGGATGACCATTATAGTCCCATCTGGTCTCTCTGTTTTAATTCTCATTTCTTCCTTCTACAAAATGATATCAGATTTATTCTTTTTAAGCCCTGGACTAATCATATTGTTATTCCTCCACATCGAAGCTCTCAAGGGTCTCCAGTATCTGCTAAAAACATCCATAGTCATTATTATGATATTTAAGAATCTGACCCCAAAGTTAATTTCCAACTTTATCTGTATTTCTCTCCAGCAATAACTTTTCATCCAGGCAAATGGATTCAGTCACAGTCTCCAGGGCTCTCCTCCTGTATTTCGGAATGCCAGCTGTGAAGGCCCAGATCCTATCCCCACACTTCCGTATCCTAGCCCACACCAATTTCTCTCTTTAATGAACTCCTACAGTCTTCACCGACTGAGCTCTGAAACCCTCAGGCCATCTCTTCTTAGTGCCCAGGACTGAAGTCAGGGGCCCTCAGATCTCACAAACAGCCTTCATGTCTGAGAACTGAAATATGGAAATATCCCAGTGAAGAGGATTGCCATTTGAAGACACGATTTAGGATTTTCTAAAACCGCAAATCCGAGAGGCAGATTTTGTAAACGCTTGAGTCAATTAAGGTTCATAAAATAAACAGAATTCTAAAAGCAAGGCTAACACTAATAAAGAAAAACATGTTCCAAACAATCTGCTACAATGGTTAGGCAGTTCTGTGGTCATGTTTTCTGGGTTCAAATCCTGGATCTATCACTAGGCAGTTTTATTCCTGCAGCCGAGACCACTATTGGTTAAAGCAACTGACTGCCCTTGCTCAGATGTTACCATTAGCAAATCTTCTGATTTTAGTACTTAGCTCCACATATAGATCTTCTTACCAAGAGAGAATATACTGGCACGAACTGCGGTTTCATTGTAAAGTTCTAAATCAGCCCTTGGGTTCATATATCAGTCTCTCGTGGATTTGCTCAAGTCGATTACTGAAGCTAAGTCTGAAATTACGTAAATCAAGTGAAGGAGCTGAAATAATTTGCTGCATTGCTCTGAACAATAAAAGTGACTTTACACTATCTGCATCTGAATTACTGAGACAGGTTGTGTGTAATGGTCAAACCTACCAGACTACTGCTCAGCTTTTCACTGAGATTTACATAGAGAGTCAGTCTCCTTGTACACCTGGCAATGTCCCTGGAAGTGCTGGGCAGCAGCTCCATTGAAAACGGTAACAACTTCGAAGCTTAAATCACTTCATGTTTTAGTAAGATGACAACAACAGGATATGCAAACAGCAGACAGGAAATTTCTTTTGGACAATGCTTGCTAAAAATGCAGATCAGTTAAGAATCACAGAGTACAGCTGTGTGTTTTAACCCCCAAAGACTGAAGCCACTGGCACCTTTGGAGAAACTTGGTGATTCAGTTTCATACTGTTGCCAAGAGCATACCACCTTAGCATATACCTTGAATTCCCTAAATTTGTGATTAAATGAAACTGAAGAGAACTAAGAAGCACTTAGCTTGATTCACAATGCCCTTCATGTTCTGGTATTAACAATCATGTTATTCAATGTGCCTAAGAGCACTTCTTTTTTTTTTTAAGATTTTATTTATTTATCTTTAGAGGGGAAGGGAAGGAGAAAGGGAGAGAAATATCAATGTATGGTTGCCTCCCATGCATCCCCTGCTGGGAACTGGCCTGCAACCCAGGCATGTGCCCTGACTGGGAATCGAACTGTGATTGTGTGGTTCACAGGCCCACGCTCAATCCACTGAGCTACGTACGCCAGCCAGGGCCCTAAGAGCACTTCTTGATGAAGCCCTCTTTATTTATTTATTTTTAGATTTCATTTATTTTTAGAGAGAGGGGAAGGGAGGAAGAAAGAAAGGGAGAGAAACATCAATGTGTGGTTGCCTCTCACACCCCCCTCCCCCACCACTGGGGACCTGGCCTGAAATTCAGGCATGTGCCCTGATGGGGAATCAATCCTACAACCCTTGGTTCACAGGCTGGCACTCAGTCCACTGAGCCACACCAGCCAGGGCTCTATATTCTTTTTACTCAAATTACTTTTAGTAAATGGTTACAGGATCATGTGACATCTCAACCCCCAACATATGTGTCTAGAAAAAAAATACTGGAATATTCCATGCTTATTTGAATAGTATCTCATTGCCCTATAGTAGTATGCCACTGCAAATCAGTACAATCAATCACATAAAATCAAACTCAGTCTTTAAAAAGAGAGTTACTCAATCAGAAACTCTCAGATTACCAGAAATCTGGAGGCAGCAGAGGCTGACAAATTCAGCAAGCTTTCTAATGGACCTTTAAATGACGTTGAAGAAAAGGGCAGCTCACTTGAATAGGCCAAAGAAGTGCTCACCTAAGAAAAAATATGTGGCAAGCACTGGGCAAGCACCTATCAGAGGGCCCGCACTTCTGCTACTTTTAGATTCGAAAGAAAGGACTTCTGTTTAAATCCACTATCCCAGCCAGGGCAATACCTCCCTACATACCAGCCGGATCCTTCAAAAATCTAAACTAAAACTCTCTCTGATCAAGTATATAATGCTTAAAAATCACCAATGGATTCCCATCATCCCTAGTACGAAAGAGTAACACTTCTTAACATGGTCTTCCACACTTTGACTTCGACATATCTTTTATTCTTTCTCTTTTTAAAGCTTTATTTAATGAAGTTTTTCCAACTATAAAAATAATATGTGGTTATTATAGACCAGTTGAAATACAAAGAAGTATAATACTAAAATAAAAATAAATAACCAGAAATAATCACTATTATTTATATTTAGTTTTATTTCCTGACATGTGCTTTTTACTATGTAGATATACATTCTCCCTAGGCCCTTTCTTTCTCTTTTTGTTCTTTGCTATATCAGGCCTTTATTCTACATTTTCACACCCAATACGTAGCAATTCATTAGAAAGGGATCATAATAAAACCATTTTAGTCTGTAAGGAAAAGGCAGCTAAGGAAAATGTAAAAGGGCACCGATTAGACAGGAAACACAGCAGAGCGAGTGGCCCTGCTGAGGTAGGAAATAAGGCCAGTTAACATGACAGTATCATTGCCTCCAATTACATCCAACAGCCCCACCCAGGGCCTAATGAGAGGGCCCTTGAAATGACAGGTCAAGGGTTCCCTAGAACACAGTTGAAAAACCACTGATATAGTTGAACCTCTTCATTTTACAGATAAACAGAGTCCCAGAGAAATAACAAATTTACTCAAGATCATTCACTTGGTGGTAAAGTCAGAACTAAAAACCAAGATTCTATGCTGGCCATGATCATTAATTGAAATAATATAACCATTAAAGGACTTATTTTATGGGTACAAATAGAAATATTTTTAAAGTGTCAGGATCTGTGTAAGGTCTTGAGACTTTACCCTACTCACAAACTAACAAATGAGTCTGTGACAATTTCATGCATGCTGGAAAAAATCATGAGACCCCAGGGTCAGAAACAAAGGACTTTGTTGCTCGTGGCGAAGCAGTGGCCAGAGCTTCACAGTCACGTGCTTCAGATCCCCATGTTCCCCAAGTTGCACGAGGGCAACAGAAAGGGCTCCTAGTGGATGCCTGCGAGCAAAGCAGGCTGCATTTAGATGAAAGAAACACTGAGATTAGGGACTTCTCACTTGGGCAGTAAGTGGCAGAAAGCCTGGCCTTTATTTTGAAGACAGCACCAGATTTCTTGATATTGCTTGCAGCAAACACAACTTGGATAAGTGGTGTAGTTAAGAGTAGCAAGAACCTTGCATTCTTGGCATACCCAGCAAGAATATGCAGAGACCCTGAGGTCCCATGGCCCCTCCTAAAAACTATCATTTACATTAAATGGAGAAATAAACCTGAATGGTTGTATGGCATAACACCGCCCATCCGTTTTCCCATTACTTCCAAAGACTGAGATTTGACTCATCACACTGTAGAAAGTAAAATGTTTTCCAAACACTGTGGCACTTTCTAAACACTTCATGCACTTCTGTAACCACTCATTCCACATATCAGTGTTAAAGTATAGCTGTTAAACAAGGTTATTGTCCAAATATCTAACATGGTCACTAGTCAATCAAAACAGAGGGTGGCTATAAACAATAAGTATAAGTGATCCTATCAGTTGCTAAATTCTGAGGTTGAGCTCATGCTGTAGAATATAGGATACGGAACATGAAGAATTTGCTGGAGTATAAAAAATGCCCAGCATTTGCCTAGGGACAGGGCAGACGTGCATACATGTTAGTGATCACAATCCTAGTCTCTTTGATTAAATTCAATGAGAAGTCAATCCAGAAAATACTTTATAACCAACCCTCTCTCATTATTATTTTCCCCATTTTCAAATGAATATAAGGAAAACTGTTTGCGCGCGCACACACACACACACAAAAGCCAGGGTAAAGTATGAAAGCGTGGCTTCAGCTAAAAGGAATTTTCTAGGGAGCAGCTGTGTGAGAAAGGTAAAAAAAATGTTGCAGTTTTTAAAAAAGTAAAATTTAGGGGGATTATCTTATATTCTTAAAGAAGTATTATAAGTGACGAAGCCCTGGGGATAACACGGTGGCCCTTAAGATGCTTCTTTTCATAGNAATCCTAGTCTCTTTGATTAAATTCAATGAGAAGTCAATCCAGAAAATACTTTATAATCAACCCTCTCTCATTATTATTTTCCCCATTTTCAAATGAATATAAGGAAAACTGTTTGCGCGCGCACACACACACACAAAAGCCAGGGTAAAGTATGAAAGCGTGGCTTCAGCTAAAAGGAATTTTCTAGGGAGCAGCAGTGTGAGAAAGGTAAAAAAAATGTTGCAGTTTTTAAAAAAGTAAAATTTAGGGGGATAATCTTATATTCTTAAAGAAGTATTATAAGTGACGAAGCCCTGGGGATAACACGGTGGCCCTTAAGATGCTTCTTTTCATAGTGTCAATGGAGTCTATCTGGTTAGTCACCCTAGGAGGTAAGACATAATTGACAGTATGAAAAATTTTCCAAGGAAATTATATCATTCCATTCTCATTTGGAAGAAATGCTTAAAGCACATGCATGGCACACAGCCACTCAATCAGCCACTTACCAACCCAGAAACATCTCAAAGAGAAAGGTCTGCTTATTTTTCTCTCACCTGCTCAAAGAAAATTATCTTATGATGTGTTTATTGGGAGTCAAATGCAACTACATCTTGCCTCGTGACTCTACAATATCTCAATTAGAAAGACACAAATGACCTCATCTGGAGAGTGGGGAAAAAAAGTACAAAAACGCAGTGTTGTGAGGTTTGTGAGATTCACTAAGTGCCAGTTGTATGACAGAACAATACCTGCACAATAATCTGTACAGCTATGTTCATCCGAAGTATCTGAACAACTGACTGTGTCTCTACTTCGCTTGCCTGGAACCACTGAGTGAGTAGAGAGAGCTGAGAAATAAATCAAAGTACGTTTCAAATCTTCATTATACCCTTGCTACCACCCCATCACCAGTCGTAAAATAAAATAAAGCACATTAATAAAGTGATGAGCACTGGGTTAGGTATTTTCACATTGTATCATTTTATCCCCACAATAATCCTATGCAGTGGCTTATTATTTTTTGTTATAAAGATAAAACAAAAAAGAACAAATCCCACTTTATGAACCCTTCAGAATTTACAAGTCTTTCCTGCTTTACAAGCGAGAAAGCTGAAAGGGATCTCTGGCCAGGTAGTTCAGCTGGTTAGAGCACCATCCCAATACGTCAAGGTTGCGGGCCCAATTCCTGGTCAGGGCACATACAAGAATCAAGAATCAACCAATGAATACATAAATAAGTGGAAGAACAAATTAATGTCTCTCCCTCTCTAAAATCAATGAATATAAAAATTTGTTTTAAAGAATAGAAAAGCTGAAAAGAAACTTTTAATTACAGCATGCATATTTGGGGTTTTCAATTTAGACTAGGTATTATATTCAATTACATGTTGAAATATAGGAATGGAAAGGGACACTACAATCTTTTTCCTGCAATAGTTATGAGTTCTAAGATTTTAACCAGCCCCAGTCAGCTGCAAAGTATGGTGATATATTAGTTTTTGTGGCTGTCTTAACAAGTTATCACATACTTGGGGGCCCAAAACAACAAAAATTTATTTTGTCACATTTCTGGAGGCCAGAATTCCAAAACCAAGAGTTAGCAGGGCTGCACTCCTTCCAAAGGCCCTGGGAGACCATCTTTCCATGCCCCTTCCAAGATGCCCTCGTAGCTTCATTGTTCCTTGGTGTGTGGCTGCACCGCTTCCATTTCTGCTTCCATCTTCGCAGGGCTTTCTCCCCTGTGTCTGTGTCTTCTCTTCCATCTCTTACAAGGATGCTTTCAACTGGATTTAGAAACTAACCAGATAATTCAGGATGATCTCATCTTGAGATCCTTAACTTAATTATATCTGTAAAGACCCTTTTTCTAAATAAAGTCACATTCATAGGCTCTGGGAATCCACCACTCAACCCACTACAGGTGAACCTGAACAAGATAATTTAAGAGTATCCTGCTCTATTATTACAGTATTTGCAAGTAACTAATAAAAGGCAATCTGAAAATATAACCATCCATGTAAATAAAAACTCCATGAAGACAAAGGTGTTGTAGATTCTTGCTTTGTTGTGTTTTTCTCTGCTGAATCCCAAGTGCCTGGCACGTTCTAGACATTTTGAAGGAAAGAGTTCACAGGACATACATGAACTTGAAGGGGAGTCCTAGAAGAGGAAACACTTGAGTTAACCTTCGGTGATCAATTGTCCATTGCCCTTAAATATAGGTATGAAGCAAGATTGGATCTCCATTCTCATGCCCTGACTGAGAGAATAACCAGGAAGACCTGGGCAGGGAATTGACTTCACCATAAAGTTTGTCACTTATTTTTTTACAGATTAAGACCCTATACAGAAGTGGTGATAGCACTCTAGGGCAGGAACTATCAATCCTTAGAAAGCCTCAGGATCCCAGTTAAGAGGAGTGGAAACCAAAGCTAGGATACATTGCTAATATGGAACAACTATGGTGCTGTAAAGAAAACTATACAGAATCCCAACTTTTGCATGTTGGAGAAATTCAGTAAGAGTTACAAAAAGTCTGTGGCTTAGTGGGCATGCATACCTATGAGTTACCACACATATACCATTAGGATGAGTGACATACTATTTTATGGCCCACCTGCCCAGGATCTTAGCTTAGGAAATAATGAGACTGAGCCATCAGACCACAAGGTCTTCACATCTTCAGCAGCAAGGCTGAACAAGGAAAGAATTGATGCCTTTGGGTGAATGTATAAAATGAAGTACGTTCCAAAGTTCTAAGCTGAGCCCTCTAGAGATTGAGAGGTAATGCAAACAGCAGCAACTGCAGCTTCTCCTTGATCTGAACCACCACCCTTTGAGTAGATGGTTTGCAGGGGATTAGAGGTTTCCAGGAAAGCAGGTCGCTGAGTCAGAAGGTTGCCACCCCATTGGGTAGGTGACTGCGTGCTCATTCAAATGTGTTGCCATGCCAGGAGGGATAGAGCCTGATTAATCAACTTTGAAGCCTAACAAATAAGTACTTCATCCAAACACACTCTAAGCTCCATGAAGGAAGGGTGGTACTCAAATAATTTTATTATGGAAATCTTTGCGCCAGATCCTATGCTAAGTAATGTGTGCACATTCTTACTTCAGTTCAGCTGGGCTCTGTAAGTACTATGACAGCAGTTCTTCAAGAAAAAAAAACAACCATGAATTACATTTCAGGCATAGAAAACACATGATAAGATAGACAAAACCAGGGGAAAACAAAACTTGTTTCAAAAACGGTAGATTCTGCATCTACCACTCTCCTAGTAGTTGGGGGAAAAGGGGCCTAGTGATAAATAAGGAAATGAGAACTAATATTTCTTTGAGTACTTTAATCTTATTAACACAATTAACAGCACAACACTACACATATCTATGTTTGGAAGAAGAGGAAAAGACACCAGAGAAAAGTATACTGTTAGCAGAGTACTGTAATGATTCAAGTCTGAGAAGACAAGCCCTGCACCAGGGTGACCACCACCAGCAAAACAGAAACAGTCCTGTGGGCGGAAGTCAATACTATATGTGCCCCAAGTGACATACTTATGCATGTAGATTTTTAAACTTAAAAAATTTCCTTTAATTAATGGACTTAGGACATAAGGCAGAAGAAAAGAAGAGGCATTTAAAAGGACACAAGACATTTAAGCTTCATTCCTATTGTGAAAAAAAATTACTGCTTGTTTTTATTTCTATTTATAAATATAGAAAGATTTTAAAATATCGAGAATTCAATCTCTTTAACTTCAAATTTTATAAGGGCCATTTAGAAAGTATTTCTCCTGCTTCCAAAAATGGTTTGATGATTTATGAATGGCATAGAGATAGTAAAGTTTTCAGACAAAAGATGCTATAGCAATTGAAAATATTTACAGTATCTTCATTTATTGAAATAAGGCATAGCAGTGAGGTTCTTTGTAACTCAAAAATGTGGACTGCAATTTAGATGCCGAAGTCTGTTTTTATAAATTCATTTTTTAATATCAATTGTAGAGATAAAGATGGCAGCTAGTACACAAGTCATAGTTCACTTGACTTAATCATTAATTGAATTTCTTAATCACTAAGATGCAAAATTATCACAGAACTAGAAATATGACTACAAATTACCTACCATCTTCCAGACTCCAGGGAGGAATCCTCATGGAGTGAAGCATAAATGTGGACATGACAAGAAAGAAGAAAATGATGACTGGCAGCTTGGGTTTTGGAGTCAGACTGCCCTGAGTTTGGATCTTAGTTTTGTTTCTTGATAAAATGTCTTCTCAACTATTTCCCTAGGTTTTATGTCCCCTTACCTGTGAATTGAGGCTAATTATTCCTATCTAAGAGGGCTGCTTTCAGAATTAAATATCATAATATATGGAAAGTGCTTAGCAAAGGGTTGGGCTTATTTTAAGAGATTAATAACAGGAGGTATTATCATCAGAGATTTTTCTCTCTTTCCCATTGTGTTGCTGCCCTTGGAGATTCAGGGTATTTGTGGGAGCTGGCAGTCACTCTCTTACCGGGATGCCCGTTTTCTAAAGCAATCACTGCAACACCCTCCATCTCAAGCATCTGTAACTTTCCTTTTCATCTGTTAGACTACAATTCCAAGTAATTCAGTACAGCCGAAAGTAAAAATTAGGCTGGGGCACTGACCGCTCTTCCCATGTGCTGGCCATAACAGGAAGGAGCAGAAAAGACAGAAAGTGTCAATAGAATGGTAGAATATGAAGGTTTTTCTTTTTCTTTTCTTAGTTGTTCGTTTATTCTTTCTCTCTCTCTTTTTTTTATTGTTGTTCAAGTACAGTTGTCTCCATTTCCCCCCCACAATACTCCCCTCAACCCCGCCATCCCCACTTCCCACCCTCCATCCTACTCCCCTTTGGCTTTGTCCATGTGTCCTTCAAACATGTTCCTTGATGACCCTTCCCCTCCCATTATTCCCTCCCACCTATCTTCATAAATGAAAGTACACAACAGAAAACTACAGATGGATTCAAATTATCAGGAATAATTTATGTTCACACATTACAGAACTAGGCAGAAGAGGTAAGCAACAGGTTCTTTTCCAGCTCAGCAAATCAGCAGTAGACAAATAACTAGCAAATTAATAGATCACATGTCCTCTAACAGCCCAGGACATTCCTCTGATCCCTAGGTACATGGTGAGGTGGGGGCAAGAGGATCCTATACTGGTGTTGGAATACAATGTCAGGTTTGGTGGCCATCTCCTCACTCAAAGATAAAAAAATAAATAAAAGAAAAAAAGTACAAGCCAAGGCCCATAAAACATCTTCAAAATAAGAAGAGAGAGAAAAAAAATATCTGCTGCTCAATTAAAAAATGAGCAAATGATCTCAACAGACTTCTCACCAAAGGAGATACACAGATGGCAAATAGCACATTTAAGGCTGCTCGCTCTGGTTGGTGTGGCTCAGTGAATTGAGTGCCGGCCTGCAAACCAAAGGGCCACCAGTTCAATTCCCAGTCAGGGTTGTGGGCCAGGTCCTCGGTTAGGGGCGTGTGAGAGGGAACCACACATTGCTGCTTCTTTCCCTTTCTTTCTTCCTCCCTTCTCCTCCCTCTAACCATAAATAAATAAGTAAAATCTTTTTTAAAGAAAAAGACGTTCAATATCACATATCATTGGGGAAATGAAAACTAAAACAACAATAAAATATCATTATATAGATCTGAGAATGGCTGAAACCTAAAAAAAATGACGGCATGAATTGCTGGTGAAGACTGGAGTAACAGGAATACTCTTGCATTGCTGGTGGGAATTCAAAATGTTGTCACTGTGGAAGACAGTTTGGCAGTTTCCTACCAAGCTAAACAAAACCTTTCCATACAATGCAGAAATCAAACTCCTAGAGTCCTAACTGGTTTGAAAACTTATGTCCACAGAAAAAACTTGAGTGAATGACGGTAGAAATTTTATTCAAATTGCCAAAAACTGGAAGCAACCAAGATCCACTTCAATAGTTGAATGAATAAACAAATCGTGATATAATTATTCAGTTATGAAACACGGACTATTATTCAATGATTAAAGAAATGTGCTATCAAGCCAGGCAAAGACATGGGGGCATGTCTTAAGTGCATACTGCTAAGTGAAAGAGGCCATTCTGGACTTCCGGCTAAGATGGAGGCATAGGTAGATACAATTTGCCTCTGTGCATAAGCAAAAGAAGGACAACAACAAATTTAAAAACAAAAAATAACCAGAACTGCCAGAAAACTGAACTATATGGAAGTCTGATAACCAAAGAGTTAAAGAAGAAACATTCATCCAGAGAGGTAGCAGGGGTAGAGATGGGCAGCTGGGATGGAGACAACCTGCAGCAAGGAAGCAGCTGGCAGATCAGGGGAGGCGGTGGCTGGTGGAGTGGGCAATCCCACATTTGTGTGCCAATAAACTGGGAGGAACAACTGGGGAGCAAGACAGACTGCACAACCCAGGGTTCTAGTGCAGGGAAACAGAGCCTCAAAACTTCTGACTGAAAAAACCTATGGGGGTTTAGGTGGCAGTGGGAGAAACTCCAAGCTTCACAGGGAAGTTGGTTGGAGAGATGCACAGGGTCCTAGAACATACACAAACCCACCTACCCGAAAATCAACACCAAAAGGGCCCAATTTGCTTGTGGGTAGCAGAAGACGTGACTAAAAGGTGGCCAAAAACTGAGCAAGTGGCATTGTTCCCGCTCGAACCCCTCCCCCATATACAGTGTCACAACACAGGGATGTGGGTTGCCCCATCTTGGTGAATACCTAAGTCTCCTCCCTTTACAATATAATAGGCATGCCAAGATAAAAAAAAATATGGCCCAAATGAAAGATCAAAGCTCCAGAAAAAATACAACTAAGTGATGAAGAGATAGCCAACCTATCGGATGCAGAGTTCAAAACACTGGTAGTCAGGATGCTTACAGAAATGGTTGAGTATGGTGGCAAAGTAGAAGAAAGAGCGAATGCTATGAAAAGTGAAATAAAGAAAAATGTACAGGGAACCAACAGGAAAGGGAAGGAAACTGGGACTCACATCAACAGTTCGGAGCAGAAGGAAGAAATAAACATTCAGCCAGAATACAATGAAGAAACACGAATACAAAAAAATGAGAAGAGGCTAAGGAACCTCTAGGACATCTTTAAACATTCCAACATCCAAATCCCTGCCAGAAGGAGAAGAGGAAGAGCAAAAGTTTAAAACTTATTTGAACAAAAATTGGGAAACTTTCCTAATCTGGCAAAGGAATTATACTTCCAAGAAGTCTAGAAAGCTCAGAGAGTCCCAAAGAAGTTGGGCCCAAGGAAGCACACACCAAGGCACATCATGATTACATTACCCAAGATTATAGATAAGGAGAGAATATTAAAAGCAGCAAGAAAAGAGGAGACAGGACTACCAGCTGATTTCTCAAAAGAAAACTTGCAGGCAAGAAGGAGCTGGAAAGAAGTATTCAAAGTCCTGAAAAGCAAGGTGCTCCACCCAAGATCACTCTATGCAGAAAGCTGTCATTTAGAATGGAAGGGAAAATAAAGTGCATACCAGATTAGGTCAAGTTAAAGGGGTTCATCACCACCAAGCCCATATTATATGAAATGTTAAAGGGACTTAGCTGAGAAAAAGAAGATCAAAAATATGAACAGTAAAATGACAACAAACTTATGACTATCAACAACTGAACCTAAAAAAGTATACAAACAACTAGAACAGGAACAGAGTCACAAAAACGAAGATCACAATGGGAGGTTATTGGCAGGGGGAGAATGAGGAAAAGGTACAGGGAATAAGAAGCATAATTGGTGAGCACTAAGCAGACAGAGGGAGGATAAGAATAGTATAAAACATGGAGAAGCCGAAGGACTCATATGTATGACCCATGGACATGAACTAAGGTGGGGGAGTGCTGGTGGGGGGAGTGGTACAGGGTGGAGGGGAAGAAAAGGGGGAAAGAATGGGACAACTGTAATTGCACAATCAATAAACTTTATTAAAATTAAAAACAAAAAAGCCATTTTGAAAATGCTACATATTGTATGATTCCATTAATATGATATTACACTATAGAAACAGTACACACATTAGTAGTTGCCAAAATTCAGGGGTTTGGGAAAGACTTGAATAGGTAAAGCACAGTGGTTGTTTTTAGGTGTGGGGGGGGTAGAACTAATCTGTATAATACTGTAATAGTGGGCATAACATCATGTATTTGTCAAAACTCATAGAACTTTACAATACAAAGAGTGCACCTTAATATATACAATTAAAAAAATTATTTAGAAGGTTGTGGGATCCCAGGAAGAAATGCAGACTGTGACACAATAACCTAACTATCTTACAAATATGTAAACAACCTCACTAAGAGGAGCAGGGAAAGAGATGCTGGCTAAGAAACTTTGAAAATGAGTGGATTCTGTAAGACTGAAGGCAAAGTAACTGCATATAAGCACTGTACTCTCATTGACAAAATTGTTTCCTGGGAGAGTTCTGGTGAAAAATTCTGAAACCACCATAATATATACTGAAATTTAACAAGTAAGCAAATGGATGAAGTAAATGAAGTGAAAGCGGATGATGGAATCCAGGTATCTCACTGTTGGAGTAAAAGATCATAGACAAGCTATGGTAGAAGTCTAGAACGATTCCCGAGATAACGGGTGAGAGTTGAAGCCATCAATATGGCCAATGTCTCACTTAATATATATACATATGTGTGTGTGTATATATATATATATATATATATATATATATATATATATATATAAAGAGAAATATACAGAAATAGTTATAAACATATCGATATCTGCATGCTAGTATGCACACATGTATTTCTTTGTTCTGTCAGCGGGGAGGGTGTAGAATCTTCAATGCCTCAGTAACACTTTTAGTGCCCAGGTCTTGTTTTCTATTACCATTCTCAAGAAATGGCCAATTTTAAGGGCCAGAGCAAGGAACATACAAAATGAACTTGAAGCACCCAGTTGTGCCAGAAAGTAAAGATCTGCTGAAAAAAAAAAAATCCCACAGTGATAGGGGTGTGTCAAAAAGACACAGGAGGCAAGTGAAATTGCTCCCAAAGATGAAACAATCTCAATAACAAAACAAGTTAAGTAGCACTGAACTATAACTCAAAGTATAAAATGGTAATGGAAAAATACAATAGATATTAAATAATAAATAAATAAAATAGTCATGAGTCTGTACTGACAAAATACATGATGGAAGGAGAGAAAGAGAGAGAGAGAGAAAAAATAAATCTCCCATCTAGAATAACTCTAAATAATCTACGTAGATACTGTTCCTTCAGTGAAGGGCAGCAAAACTCCTCATTCTGTAAGTGTGGGCTGTGCATAGTAATATCCTCCTGAAGAGCACAGTATGGAAAAACAGAGAAAGAGTAATTTCACAGTGATGATATCCGACAAACTCCACCTCAGCCATGTGATTAAGGTTAATAGCAACAGCAATAAGCATTTTAATAGTCTCTATACCCTTGATATTGTACATTGTGATCAGAATGGCACTCCCTCCCCAAAACCCATAACTCCAGTCTTATTGTGAGAAAAATATCAGACAGATATCCACTAAGGGACCTCCTACAAAATATCTGACCAGAACTCTTCAAACCTATCAAAGTCATCAAAAACATTTAAGAAACTGAGAAGCTGGTGCAGCCAACAGGAGTATAAGGAGACATGGTAATAAAATCTACTGTTGGACCCTGGGTGGGATTCTGTCTTAAGTTAGGCATTAGCCCTACCTACCTCTCTACTCTTTGGAGCTAAGAGTTCAGAGAACTTTCACATTCACAAAGCACCCCAACCCCTGTGCCAGGCTACGAAGGCTGCCAACCCTGGGGATCCATGCACTCTGCCCTCCACTTGAGATCCGGAGAGACAAAGTCCCTCTTTGGCATTCTCCTGTGCCCACCACACACATACCCTTACTCTGGTCAGTGTCTGCTACAGTGAGCAGCTTTTATTTTATTTTTCAACTCAGAGTTTGGAGTATTTCCTAATTTCATCAAAGACAAGTTTGCTATTTCTCATTCTCCTATTTTTTTAAGTTGGTGTTTATATGGAGAGAGGGACAGAAAGATCTTTATTCTAATATCCTGAACCAGAAAGTCAATATTACTTAAATTTCAAAGAAGAATTTTCTTTTCATTAAAAAGAAAAGTTAACTGCAATGCTCAGCACTCTTTTTCCCTCCGGTAGATGCAATGCTATTTTGAGGTGCCTTTTTGAACTTTAAGGCAGTCAGAACAATAATATCCTATAGACACACTGGTATAATAGCAAATGCTGAAACACAAGATAGAAGCAATCTATATTCCCTGAAATTCTGTCAAACTTCTGTTTATCAGCAACAAATTCTAAAAGATAGCATGTGATTTCTTCAAGATTCTACGTAGGCTTTGCAATAAAATTCCCATATTTAAGTATTTTCATTATCCAAAATAGCACTTTCACATTAAGTAGTTTATACTTACTGTGTGTAAGGTATTAAGCTCTAGGAACCTGAAAATTCAACTGAATTTGATTTTTAAAAGTTTTTTGAAAATAGCCCATAAGATTTGATATTGCCATCCAAATTCCTTTTGTAATAGCATTTATTTTCTTTCCTATGTATCTACTTGGATATATGAGGGCTCAAATAGTAACGATATGCTACAAACACACTACACCAAGTTATCAATTTACATTTATCGCATTTTCAGCCAAAGATGCTTTGATGGTTAAAAACAGTAACCAAGATCTCTTTTTAAAAGGAAGGTATACGGGCATGAGGGTCAAGTACCTCAACCCTCTATATGAGAGATTTAACTGAAAGAAAAGATTATTCTGTAACTATTTACCTATTGCCGAATCTTCTCTCCCCTTAAATAAGTAAAGATAGTTCTATGTTAGCCTTCCTCACAATATTTGGGCAGCTAACACTATAGTCAGAGCAGCACTGGGTGCTAAGTGAGTGTGCATTCTGTGTTGATCGCACAGGCTCTGTGCTGTCTTGGGGAGAGTAGAAAATGTTGCACAGATTGGCCAGAATAGCCACCAAAAGGCTCACTGAGGGTACCGATCTCTAGCAACACGACTAACTCCCAAACCCACCATATGTGGATGTGACTATGTAATTAGGATTGGTTCATGACTGGAGCTGACTTGGAAAAGACGGAGCCTGGATTGGAAGACATTAGTGATTTCTCCTATGGGAACGAAGCAGAAATGAACAAGTGATTTGCTAATTTAAAAGTGTCTTCCCATTGAGGCCTTAGTCAAACTTGTTTTAAAAACATTTTTAATAAAAATTAAATAGAGTTTCAGGTTCTGGAAGAAGAGCTCTTTGAAATTAGTCACACTTTAAGAAAGCTCATATACACTACATAAGTGATATTTCAGAAATTCTATTATGGAAAAATATTAGGTCATCTGAGGCAACAGGGAATAAAATCTCCACTTGGCAATAAACCTTATATAATCAAACAAAAACGGCACACACAAAAGCAACGAATAATTTCAGGCCTCACTTCTTCATGATGAAAGAGACTTTTCAATGCTTTCATTACACATTCATTAATTAGAATTAGTAGCTAAGAATTGAAGTAGGCTTATACTAGACAGATGGTGTAAGCCCAATAGCATGAACTCATGCTACAGAAATAAAAATGTGTCTTTGTAAACATCCATTCAGCATCAATCTCAAATGCTGCAAACTAGTAACACAATGTGGAACTTTTTCACGTAAGCCAAGCAAAACAGTGAAATCAGGATTCACCTCTTCTCTAAACAAAAATGAAAAAGTGAACTGTGTGCCAAAGACTGTTCTTTTTTGTATACATCTGCTCAAGCAGTATTTTTCAAAGTTTTCTGTGAACCAAGATCTGATGCCATCGTGCTCTTGCCCTTAATGAAAATGTAATGGAAATACTTAATCCCATTTGGAAAGCATCACGTCTCACTGCGCTCGCACAATGACTCCTTGAGGTACGTATTATTTAAAGCTTAGAGAAGTAAACTGTTCAAGATGATGGAGCTAGAACTCATGTCTAGATCTCATAACTCTAAATACAACACTTTTTTCTGGCTACACATTGGTATTTTTTTTTCTTTAAGTGATTTAGGAGTTTTGATTCCCCAAAAACTGTTTTTCTTTACCTTTTCTTTTTGAACAAAATCTTTATCTTGAGTTTTTATTTTTTCAAACTCAGACAATAGATCACAAGATCTTTTTCTCCAGCTGTCCTCTAATGTGCTTATTCAAATGTCAAATAAACATGTATTAAGTGCCAAGTGTGCTCCTGGCACCGTGCAGGGACCAACAAAGAGGACACCTGCCCTTACACTCATTTTGTTAATGTTAGAAGAAAATGTTAAGGCCCATGTACACTGCCACATGATATGCCTACAAAAAGCTGGCATGCAGTAATGAGGAGGAATTAATTTAAGTAGCATAACTAGTTGTTCCTTCCTAACAGGTAGAATTTTGGAAACTGGATTGAGTCAGAGCATCAGGTTTGAACTTGGCCACAACATGTGAAAATAGGACTAGCAGAATCTTAGGTGAAAATGTGAAATAAAGATGAGCAGAACATTTGATCAGGTCATGCTGTCAAACTGAAAGGATGTGGAGAGGCAAACTAGACATATTTGAGCAAAAAAGATGAGGAGATACAAGACAAAAACTGATAGAACTGCAAAGGAATACAGACGAATCCATTATTACACCTGAAGACGTCAACACACCTCTATCAATAGTGGACAGATCCAGCAGGCAGAAATCAGTAAGGATAGAGCTGAACTCAATAGCATCATCAGTCAAGTTGATTTAATTGATGTTTACAGAATACACCACCCACAACAGTACAATACATATTCTTCTTAAGCTCACATGAAACACTTACCAAGACAAACCACATTCTAAGCCATAAAGCACACCTTAATACATTTTAAAAAAGAAAAATCATACAGTATGTGCTCTCAGACCACAATGAAATTAAACTAGAAATAAATCACAGAAAGATAGCTAGAAAACCCCTAAAATACTTGGAGGTTATATAGCACAGTTCCAAATAACAAATAGGTTAAAAAAGAAATCTCAAGGATATTTAAAAAATTTTGGAAGTAAATAAAAATAAAAATACAACTTATCAAAATTTGTGGAACATAGTGAAAGCAGTATTCAGTGGAAGATTTATAACACTGAATGCACATTTTATAAAAGAAGAAAGATCTAAAATCAATAATCTAAGCTTCTACCTTAGTAAACTAGGAAAAAAAGAGCAAATTAAGTCCAAAGTAAGCAGATGAAAAGAAATAATACAAATTTGAGCAGAAATCAATAACACTGAAAACAGGAAATCAATAAAGAAAAACAACAAAAACTGAAGCTTTGAAAAGATCCATAAAATTGATAAACCTCTAGCCAGACTAACTAAAGGGAAAAAAAGAGAGAAGATACAGATCACTAATACCAAATCTGAAACAGGGGACATCACTACAGATCCCATGAACATTAAAAGATAGTAAGGGAATATTTTTGTTATTATTTTTTATTTTTTATTTTTTGTCTTTTTTAGAGAGGAAGGAAAGGAGAGAAGGAGAGAAATATCAATGTATGGTTGCCCCTTGTGAGTCCCCCGCTGGGAACTGGCCTGCAACCAAGGCATGTGGCCCAACTGGGAATCAAACCTCGATCGTGTGGTTCACAGGCCCGCGCTCAATCCACTGAACTACACCAGCCAGGCCAAGGGAATATTTTTAAAAACACTACATCCACAAACTTGACAATTTAGATTAAATGAATTGATCCTTTGAAAGACACAATCTACCAAAACTCACATAAAAAGAAATAGACAATTTGAATACACCTATATCTACCAAAAAAAAATCAAATCAATAATTGCCATTCAAAGAAGAAAGTACCAGGACCAGATATGTTCACTAGCGAATTCTACCAGCACTTCAGGAAAACATTATTATCTAAAATCTCTAAAGTCTTTTCCAGAACATAGAAGTAGAGAAAATTCTTCTTCACTCATTCTATGAGGTCAGCTTTTTCTACTACCAAAACCAGACAAGGACATTATGAGAAAAGAAAACTACAGACCAATATTCCTCATGAACATAGATGTAAAATCCTCAACAAATAAAATGCAACAATATATTTTAAAACATGCACTATAATTAGAGGAGATTTATTTCAGGTGTGCGAGGCTGGTTTAACATTTGAAAATCAATTAATGTAATCCATCACACCAACCAACTAAAATAAATCACATGGCTATCAACAGATGCAGGAAAGATATTTGGCAAAATCTAACGCTCACTCATGATCAACTCTCTCAAAAAACTAAGACAGAAGGGAACTTCCTCAACTTAATAAAGAACAGCTATAAAAAAACCTATGGTAACCATCAGACATTAGATTTCCTGCTAAGATCAGGAAGAAGCAGTAATATCCCCTCTCACCACTACTTTTCAACATCACACTGGAAGTCCTAGTTAGTGCAATAAAAAAATGAAATATAAGGTATATAAATTAGAAAGGAAGAAATAAAACTCATTATTTACAGATACCAATGGTCTATGTAAAAAAATTGAAAGAAAAATATCTCCTGGAACCAATTAACAATAACAACAAAGTTGCAAAATACAAGATTAATGTACTATAGTCAACTGTTCTCCTATACAGTAGCAATGAAAAATTGGAATTTCAAATTAAAAACAAAATACCATTTCCATCAACATCTTCCACTCCAAAATAGGTATAAACCTAACAAAATGTATATAAGATCAACATGAAAGTAACTACAAAACTCAGAAGAAAGGAATAAAAGAAGAATTAAATGAGAGAATTAAATATGGAGAGATATTCCATATTCATGTACAGGAAGACTGACTATCGTTAAAATGTCAGTTTTTTTCCAACTTGATATATAGATTGTATACAATCCCAATCAAAATCCTAGCAAGTTATTTTGTGGGTAGCAACAAACTGATTCTGCAAAAGACCCAGAATAGCAACACGATATTGAAGAACAAAGTCAGAACTGATATTACTCAACTTTAAGACTTACTATAAGGCTACAGCAATCAGAACAGTGAAAGAATAAACAAATAGATCAATGGAACAGAGTACAGAACCCAGAAATAAATCCAAAATACAGTCAACTGATCTTTGACAAAGAAGCAAAGGATATTCATTGGAGAAAGGATAATCTTTCCAACAAATGGTGCTGAAATGGCTAGACTTTCACAAGCAAAAAACCATTAATCTAAACATAGCCTTATATCCTTCAAAAAACACTCAAAATGGATCATAGGCCTAACTGTGAAATGCCAAACTACAAAACTCTTACAAGATGACTGGAGAAAATATTGATGACCTTTGGTTTGGCAATAACTTTTTAGATATAATACCAAAGACGTGATCCATGAAAGAAAGAATTAATAAGCTGGACTTCTGTAAAATGTCTTCTTTGAAAAAACAAACAAACAAAAAACTTCTCTTCTGTAAAAGGCACTGTCAATAAATGAGAAAATGAGCCACCAACTGGGAGAAAACCTCCACAAAAGGCATATCTGATAAAAAACTATTACACAAAGTATACAAAAAACTCTTAAAA
Source organism: Sturnira hondurensis (assembly GCF_014824575.4). NCBI lineage: Eukaryota > Metazoa > Chordata > Mammalia > Chiroptera > Phyllostomidae > Sturnira > Sturnira hondurensis. The sequence continues at coordinate 10,709,716 of NW_028098001.1, read as the reverse complement.
CTCAACAATAAGAAAATGAACAACCTGATTTTTTTTAAATCGGCAAAATCTGTAAACAGACACCTCTTCAAAGAAGATATACAGATGCGGGTATGCATATAAAAAGATACTCAACACATTACATTATTAGGGATTATGATTTAAAGATACAATATAAACCTATCTGAATGGCTCAAATTTAAAACACTGACAACACCAAATGCTGACAAGAGCAACAGTAACCCTCATTCATTGCTGATGGGAATGCAAAATGGTAGAGCCACTCTGGAGAACAATTCGGCAGTTTCTTACAAAACTAAACATAATCTTTATTATATGACCCAAATGAGTTAAAAACTTATGTTTACACCAACATTCACAGAGATATTTATAGCAGCTCATAATCATCAAAACTTGGAAGCAACCGAGGCACCCTTCAGTAGGTAAATGGATAAACTTTGGTACATCCATATAATGGAATTAAATTTAGCACTAAAAATAAATGAGCCATCAAGCCATGATAGGACATGGAGGAACCTCAGATGCTATTACTAAATGGAAGAGACCAATATAAGAAGGCTACATACTGTATAATTATAACTACCTTACATTATGGAAAAGGCAGAACTATGGAGACAGTAAAAAACAAATCAACTGTTGCCACAGGTCAGAGGGACAAGCAGCACAGAAGATCTTTAGACAGTGCACTGTTCTATTATACTACTAGACACATGCCATCATACATTGGTCAAGACCCATAGAACATTAAATACCAAGAGTGAACCCTCACATAAACTGTGAACTTTTGGTGATTATAATGTGTTAGTGTTGGCTCATGGGTTGTAACAAATGTACCACTCTGGTGTTCAATATGGACAGGTGGGGAGGCTGTATATGTGAGGGGAGAAGAGGTATGCAGAAACTCAGCGTACTCTCTACTCAACTTTCCTACAAAACTAAGACTGTTTTGAAAAATAAAGTATATTGAGTGGGAGGGAAGGAAGGAAGGAGGGAGGCAGGGAGGCAGGGAGGGAGGGAGAACTGTCAGATCCTTGGAGGACTCCCTGAGATCCAGACAGTCACATCAGTGTATAGTGCCTTGGTTACCACTGCCTGGAGAGGAATGGGGCCAGGAGGAGTGATAAAGGGCACTAATCAGATACCTAAATTATATGACATGGAAAGAGACTCCATGTATCAAAACGAGTTAGAGGTCACTTCATATCTATGACCTCGATGAGTCACTGAGCTTCCATTCCCTTGTCCTTATGAGAGTTATCATGAGGATCAAGTCAGTAAGCAGTGAGGAAGTTCTCAGTAATACAAATCACCATTCTTACGGGAGACTGAGACCATAAATGGGGCCAGTGCAGAGATGGGTGAAACAATCCGAGTGTGTCAAGAAAAAGGGCCTGACAGGCCCAGGTGGTGGGAATGCCTATTGGAAGAAAGAGTCAACTAGTCTGGATGAGTGATTACTTAAGGAGCAGCTGGGAATAGGAATAAGTCAATGGTGACCTCTGGATTTTCTATTTATGGAAAAATACAGGAAAAAAGGAGGTGAATGTACCTCAGAAACAGAACAAGTTAAAAGGGGCAAGTAGTTTTTCATGGAAGATGATGAGTTAGTTACACAAGTTTTAGTCTACAAGTGGAAACATCCACTGAGTAATTTTAAGTGGGTGACAGAGACTCAGAAAAGAGATTAAGGCCAGAGACATGGAGATGGAAGCCGTGTGCTTTCAAGCTGATAGATGAAAACACAAGCACCAATGAGCTCAGGAGGCAGAGAGCAGAGAGAGAAAAGCAGGGGCCTGGGAAGAAACACCTTCCTGGCGGACGCTGCCTGGATGGCTCAGTCACCTGGATGGCTGGCGGGAGGGCTGTAAGACAGCAATGCAGGCCTTTAAATCTTCCTCCTCCAATTTCGATCTAAGGTAATTCGTCAAAGGAGATAAAAACATTCCGAGATTTGTTCTTTTTCTATACTAATCCTCTGTCCTCTCCAAGCTGTTCTCCAAAGTCTGCACTAAATGGTTTACTCAGCCTGCTTGGGGTTTTCACTAGCTGTCACCTTTGGTAAATGTCTGCCAAGGAAAGTCTTCAAGTGTGCGATGCCTAACAAGAGACTTAAAAGCAGTTACTGAAACAGGACCCATGGACACGACAGCTTGTGATAACTGCTCCAGAGTATTACAGCCACACATTTTAAGGCTTTTCCCCAGGTTTTCTTTTTAATTCTTGGACCACTGACCTCATTAGCTCTGAGTCTTCCCCCCGCATTGTCAGAGTTAACAATAGTCCTGGACTCTCTGGCCCGATTGTGTCAGGTTTTTCTGCCATGGATACATTCACAATCCTTTACGTTTCAAGAAAAACAAATGTCTACAATTTGACCACTCAGAGAGAAGTTTGGATTTTCTTTTATTAGTGATTCTTGTTCCTTAGAGCTTTGCTAATTTATACTCATATTGTGAGCTAACATGGCTTCTGGGATTTGATTTAGTTTGGTTTATTTGGCCTCTGCCTTGAGTGAATGAACAAAGCAAATTTCACCCACACTTCATTCCCCTGTGCTCAGGCTCACATCTACCAAAAGCATGTCTTGATGCCAGCTGCCCTGTACCTCCTCAGTAAAGAGGCATGGATGGGGGTGCTCAGAGGAATGGAATCAAGTGCTCCCATCACCCAGCAAGGCATCCACATGGGGTCCTTGGTTACATGCAGGCCCACAAGTGTGAACTTGGGAAAAGCTCTCATCCAGAAATAAATACCAGTTTCCAGTGTGCCCCCAGCAACACCCTTACACTTCCTATAAACTAAAAAGACGCCCCAAAAGAGGCTCAGGAGCATCATGTGAACTACAATCTTTATTTTAGATGACTCAGAATCCCTTTCTACTTTCTAAACATCGACTTATCCAAACACATTTAATAATTTCCTGTGTACAGAGCTCAGCTAGGCATTTTACAAAGCTAATTAAACAGACACTCTGCCTAATCTCTAGGCATTTATGATGTAAGGAAGATGATGACAGTGGAGACAGGAACTAATTCAGGACATAAAGGAAACTGAAGGAGTACCATACAACTGGGTTGACGAACTACAACAGTAAATGTGTTATTGGGTCTTTACTGGCAGCAACAACACTACCTAGCCTGCCTGGGGGCCCCAACAGTTTCTAAACTAAGTTTATTAAAGTTCATTGTGACTATTACTCATCTTTTCAGTCCTCTACACTCACTGATCGGAGCTAGTGGAGCCCAACAAAAGTGGATAACTGACAACAGATTCGTGCCCTTCCATTCTGCTGACAGAGCTCCCCAAGAGAGTTCTGATAACTTTAAAGGCAGGTCCTACACCTTCCTTCACATGCATAAGCCTAAGTTCTGTATGTCTTTGTTTACTTAGCTTTAGTTTGTTTTAATGATTCCAAGTTAAAATCCACTCTGTCTTCTCTAGACTTTCATCCTAGAATCATCTGCCTACCCACAGAGGACAAAGGCCAGATTTCTCTACTTCATTCCCAACAATGCACCTATTTCAGATGGGTAGTAGCTGAGCACAATAACTAAAATCAATGAAAGGGCTCGAGTCACCACAGTTAGCACTTAATACCAGGGTTCTAAGGTCCGCAGAGCACTGAGAATTGTATTTGGATGGAGTAGATTTAATTAATTTTGCAAAGTAGGTTAGGGGAAAAATGCTTTAGACCGGGGGCCTGAAAAAGAGTTCAAAAGTAGAGGGGAAAGTCCTTGTTACTGCTTTGCAGAAAAGCAGAGTTACTTGCTGTTATTAGTGGTCAGTTCTACTGTGACGGCCTGGGTCACTCTAAACTGGCAAACAGAGGGCAGGTGTCTGTGGCCACTGCTGGAAGTGACCCAACAGGACAAGGCAAAGACACAGGATATTACATGGGATCAAATCAACCAGAGGCCCTTACAGTTACTGGTCCAGTCTGCACTAGCTACTGCTTGATATACCCATTGTAGGGCCTATATGGTCCCTTCAGATCCAGCACGCCCCTGCTTATGCAGCTGTGTGGGTGACGGGCATCTAGGGTGAGGCTGAGAACGCCCCATCAGGGTTCAACCATGTGCTCCATGCTGCCTTCTCAGGTGCCGCCACAGAGCTGAATGCAAGTACTTGCTCTTTCTGGAACCTATGCCCAAATTCCACTAATTCCACATCCCTTTGTTGGAGCTTCTCAAAGGTCCAGTCCTCTATAGGACATAGACTTCCCATACACCTTGCATATCCCTTCAACGGGTTTAAACTTTTAAAAAATCAAGAAGCTGTATGTTCCAGAAAAATTTTGCTTTTTGACCCAGGAACATAAACCATCCCTAAAATATGAGGGCCACAAAGCTCTGACTACTTGCTTGAAATAGGGAAGAGGAAAAATATAAAAAGAAGAGTTGTGTTGCCCTAAGAGGCAGACCATGGGTGTAACGTGAACACAAAGGGCAGATGTCTAATCCATCTCCGGCAAAGGCCCAGAGATGGATTAACAGAGAAATAATTTTACCATGAGTCTGCGGGTATGTAAAATGTACTCTATAATTAACCTACAAGAATATATATGGGTTGGCCAAAAAGTTCATTTAGGGTTTTTTTTCAGTAAAATAAAAAGATACATTTAAAAATTTTTTCACCAATAGCTTTATTGATTTGGGTATTTTGAATACGTCAGCTATCTCCTGCATGGTATAACTTTGATTGTTCTCAGTTAATGTCTTGATTTGATTGCTATCCTCTGCAACTGTTCTACTGGACCACAGAGCATCATCCAGCAAGACATCTCCAGCATGGAACTTCGCAAACCGCTGTTGCCACATTCAATCAGTCACAGTACCTTCTCCATACACTGCACAAATTTTTTTGCACTTCAGTTGCATTTTTACCTTTCTTGAATAAAGCACAATGCAAAACTATTGCACATTTCTTCCATAGTCAAATGTTAAAATGGCTGCACAAAAATTCACCAATTTTGATAAGATTTTTAAAAATGCATGCTGTTATGACAACTGTCACAATACAATCTAGCAAAATTGTTTGAATGAAGTTCTAGAAGTTAAGCACTTCTAGAGCCATCTTATGGGGGGAAAAACAAAAGAACTTTTTGGCCAACACAGTATTTTGCAAATGAGGAAAAACCTGCATAAATTTTGTTTCTGATTCATAAATTGTACTCAAGTTGGTCAAGGAATGTAGTAAAAATCACATTTTTTTCACTGTGTGGTAGATTTTCTAGTAAGGGCAATAACAATAATGATTGCAATAAAAACACAATAGTATGAACTACTGAAATTTTTCTGATATCCAAGTATACATAGTTTTTAGGTTGGCCTGGAAGACTTGTGGAGATCAAGTTACCTTATTTTCCACTAGCCCTACTGCCCACTCCTAATTGTAACATGCACAGAGACTGACACGAGTTTGAGTGATCGAATGAAATCGGACATACCGAACTTCCCAGGTCCCATAATTAATATCTTGTCAACTAGGAGGACACTGGTGCACTCAAGGGGAAAAGCCCAGGAGTAATTATATTGTGGCCGGGTTAGGGCTCAGGAAGTGACACTGACTTATGGGCCCTGAGCTTCTGACATTGCCTGTTAAGATCAATTTATAGCAGAAATTACTCATCTACCCTTCTCATTCCGAGATCAAGTGTGCGTCCTCTGCTCAAGGGAGTCTAACTTTTTTTGGCAGATTGATAGAGTCAAAGTCTAATTAACATGATGATAAATCACATGGAAGCCATCGTCTATTACCTGATTCTCAGATAACCCAGTCCCTGTTCCACACTTTTATTTCCTGAGGCCCGGTGCCTATTACAGGATCAATACAGGGATGGCTCTGAACTAAATTACAATGTTTCTTGTTGGGGGATGTGGGAGGGCATGGGGTACAAAAACAAAAAACCAGTGTCTTTTGTAAAACAGAACATTGCAAAGAAGGAAAAAGGAAAACTAAGACATACATTGAGCATCTTTATATAACTAGGCTCTTTCTCCTACACGGCTGTGTATGTTTTTCACAAATCTGCATGATCCAACCAAAGAACCAGCCTACCAAGTAGAATCAGCCTAGGGCTGAGTTACCCAGGCTGAGAGTGCCCTAGGTTTGGCCAAAAAGGGGTTATGTCAAATATCTGAGGAATCTGTGGGGACTCCATGCCAGTGGTAAACAAGAAACTGCAATCCAGTAAACGCTGCAGAATTGGGAAACTCAGAAGTTGGCATGGCTGACCTACGCATTCCTGTTCTACGCTGTCCCAGCTGGCAGAACTGAGATCCATCACTTAACCTCTCTAAGCTTCAGTTTCCTCATTTCCAAGATAAGAAATTAAATAACAAGGTGTGATTGATAGAGACTAAGTGCTCGATAAAACGTTGGTTATCATCACCATCATCACTATATGGAGGGCCTCCACAGAAGTAAAATGAAAGAACAAGAGAGCCCACACTGGGAAGCCAAGGGCTATAATCTAAAACCAGGAAGTCGAGTGGTTTAAAACACATTTTTCATTAAATTTTCTAGAGCCAAAGAGATTTATGTCTTATGTAATGTTAGGACTAACTTCATTTTTCAAAACTTTAATTACACATTCTAAACCTTCATAAATTCCATTAAACAAGGTGTTTATAATACTTATTGGGTGAAGTCGTATTTCATATCCTGGTATTTTAAATATTACTCAGGACTTGATTTTATTGTGTTTTCTGAATGGCATTACATTTTTTTACAAAAGGGGTAAACATGTCAGTGCTTTCCATAACAAAGCTGAGCTTGTATAAAACAGCTCAGTCTTCAAATGCAGGATGAAACTTAATTCTATTTTGGCCAGGCAGCATCTTCTCCACATATCATTTCCCAGGAAAAAATGCAGAAATAATAGGATAAAATCGTATGACTTGGACTTTTGAAATAGTGTCTTCAGTCAGTCAAGATCTCAGAAGCATTCCTCAGTCAAAATATTAATTTCTATGGCTATGGAATTTCTGAGGCTTCAAAATACATGTATGGCTGAAGGAATGGGAAGTAGTTATGAAAACTAAAGAACTGTAATATGTCTGGATCCTGAAGATAACTGCCACACAGTGCAAACAATAACTCTTCTCTCAATTACTTATTAAGTCTCAAAAAACAAAAATGGAGGTGGGGGAAGGATTGGGTATATTAGGACTACATTTCTACTTACATGAAAACATAATTTTTGAAAAATTCTCCACTCTGTTTATACCTTCACAGGGGCCTCCTTGTCTCCAACAGCCTGAATATTTGGGTTTGGGGTGATGAGAGAAGAGAACAGGAGGGACATAAGAGGGTTGGTCACTCTGGGGTCATAGACTTAGAAGTGGAGGTTTGGGGATGAAACTCTTCAAAAGTAAATTCCACGAGTTGTGCTAATTCAGTGTTTCTGAACAGAATCTAAAGCACTGTGGATTCAGCATTGGCATAGTATTCTCTAGGGAAGACAGAAGGAAATAACCCCAGAGAGACAACCTAGCTTATATTCAGGCAGGTCACTGTCATCCCAGCCATTGTCATGGCTGCCACCACCGTGTGAGCAGAAAGCATCACCCCAGGAGTCTGATGTGAATACCTGGGGCTGTGCCCTTCACATCTCTCATTTTCACATGATAGCATCACAGGCAGGGAAGGAAGTTACATGTGATAATGGTCTCAGGTAAGAACATTCTGACTAAAGTACATAATCTAAAAGTCTCCCCAGTCCTAATAGTGAGAAAAGTTTGTCATGGGTGATGTAACTTTAATGCACCCCTAATTCACTCTGAGAAACATTCTTCTCTGCTCATACCATGAGACTCCACATGAAATACACACTGGCAAAGAAATCAGGAGCTCTGAATTCTCTCCCTGGTTCTTTCTCTACACCTTAAAAACTCACTTAACTAGGATGTGCCTCAGTTTCCATATCTGTTAAATATGTATGTCAATTCACTGACATTCATGAGAAAAAGATACCCAACCCAGAAATACAATACTAAAATAAGCTTACAAATTCCACTTTGGGTTATTAATCAGACAGTTTGTCTAAAATGACCTAATTAATAAGAAAATCTACATGCTATTGTGCTGTCCTATAACATACTTTAAAGTACTCAATGTATATGGTGTGAATATCACATCCATATTGCCTAGGGTAATCTCAGACCAAGTACCAATCAAGAATTCAAAGAGCAGGCTGTCTGCTGGGTGCTCTGTTTGGGAAGTCTGTCCCTAAAAGCAGCTGTCATAGTAACTGGAGTCATCCATACCGCAATCAACAAGTAACTCTGTGCTAATAACTGACTTAATAGATATCAGCAATGGGTTTTCATTGATTAAAATAGTAGTCTGTTGAATAGAATGGTAAATTTCAAGAAGAGCTCTTATTGATTGAAGATATTATAAGTATGTGTTCGTTTAAGTCATTTTGTAAGACAACTCCCCAACTCCTTTGCATGAATCCAGTGAGACCTAAGTCTTTGTGTTAAGGATGGCACCCAACTAAATAGTCCTGTGTTCAGCGATTAGTTTAGGAGGACTCTTAGTGGCCAATACTGCCTATATAAGGACAGGATTTTGCTGCTGGAATGTGATTGTGTTTGTCTCAAGTAAACTCTGCATGCAGGGTGGCGGTCAGAATATGCTGAAGGACAGAGCTGGGACTTCTTTGGGTTTGCATAGGTGGTTGTATTGTTACTTTATGCTGGCTTTCTGATTAATATTTGCTCAATAAATATCTGTATGTATGTATGAAAAATTTGATCTGAGACTTGCTTTCTTTATAAACTGTACTAAGGTTGTAGCAGATTATTTACCCTCATTAACTTCAAACTTCTTCAGTGGCTGCCTTTATCTACCAGAAAGAACCAATTGGCTTACAATGCACAGCTAGTAAGATTGTTATAATTAAGATTGTTATAAAAGATTCCATTTTTATCAGGAAAGCCCTGAATTTGATTTAACAACCTAATGTCTAAAAATTCTTTGTATCAAAATATGAATTTAAGTAAGAACTTGTCTTAGGTATCATTCAGGAGTATGCTACATTTACTGTTGCTTCTTCCTCTCATTTCATTCTCACTTTGGAAGGAAAAGACCCAACAAATATTAATTAGACAATTACTAAGTACAAGGCACTATGCTGGGAACTATGCAATGAGATATAATTTGATGTGTGAGCTTAAGAAACTTTTATGAAATGATGGAGTAAGATGGAAGTAAAATTGGACTAGGAATCAGAAACCCAGGCTCTAGTTCCAACCAGCCTGCTAGTACTTCCTTGGGAAAGCCCACCTCCCTCTCCGAATTCCATCTCTTCACAGCAGTAAAGAGGAGGGACTACATGGCCCTTCCATTGTAACTTTCTATGATTCTATTATCAAGGGCCAAGAACTTATTACTACAGTATACCAAGTACTTGTCTAGTTCTTAGGATTACAAAGATGAGGAAGATATGGTCTCTTCCCTAAGCAGTTCATACAATAACAGAAAAAAACAGAAGTGAATTCATCATATTAATAATGTTATTCTTATAGACAATTATTATCACCCAATTTCATTGAGAAATACTCAGAGACCTCAAACCAACACTGCTGCTTTTCCATTCACAGCTGGTGTGTGAAATCAATAGATCATCCAAGACTATAGGAAAGACAAAAACCATCCTAGTTGGTCCAAGTACTTCTGGCTCAGGTTATAAGGTTGGACTTTGATGTCACTCCCTTTTCATCAGCAATCACTTAAGGAATATAAGAAGGCTTTGCCTAAAAACATGAGTCCTTTTATTTTTCCTGAAATTCCTTCCATTAGGGTCACAACCATAAAGACTTGATAATTATACCCAAAAGGGAAAATGCACTGAGTCATTGGGAGCCTTTATTGCCATCACCATAGATGACGTTATCACATACACTAGATAGGTAAGTTTTATCAGCCTAAGAAAAGGATAAATAAACCTCTTGTTTAGCTCTCCTCCTTCAAACTGTCTGCATTAGGATGTGCTACCAGAACCTTCCGGTCAACATTTTAAAATCAAAGTTATTTCCTCCATGTCCACATTCACACTCCAACCACCCCAAGTCAATTATTTCCACCTGATTTCTCTCTCGCTATTAATGGGTCGTGTTTGTCTTAGTCACATAAGCTCAAAATCTTAACATCAACTTTGAGTCCTTCCTTTCGGTCCTCACCGTTCCAACCCTGTTCATGCTCTCTCTGCCACCTTTTTCTCTTTAAAACTGATGGGAAAAGATATAACATAACATTTACCACCTTAACCATTTTTAAGTATATAAGTTCCATAGTGTTGAGTATATGGACATTTTTTTGCAACCAATCTCAGTAACTCTTTTCATCTGGAAAAACTGAGACTCTAAACCCCTTAAACAATTTCCTATGCCCCGCCCCGTTGCCCCTGGCAACCACCAACCTACTTTCTGGCTCTACAGTTTGACCACCCTCTAGATACTTTACATAAGTGGAATCATTCATTCATTATTTGTCTTTGTTTTTGTGACTGGCTTACATCATTTATCATGATAGTTCTCAGGGTTTATCCATGTTGAAACATGTATTAGAATTTTCTTCCTTTTTAAAGGTAAAAATATTCCATTGTATGTATGCACCACATTGTTTATCCATTCATCCATCATTGGATACTTGAGTTGCTTCCACGTTTTGGGTAACATGAATAGTGCTGCAATGACTAGGGCACACAAATATCTCTTCAAGACCCTGCTTTCAATTGGGGTATATACCAAGGAGTTGAATTGCTGAGTCATACAATAATTCTGTCTTACACTTTTTAAGGACCCACCATACTGTTTTCCATGGTCTGCCACACCTGCTGCCCCACCCAACTCCCCTGCAGCCCCACCATGACCATCCTAATGCACCTCATCACCTCTCCCCTGCACAGCTGCAAAGCCCTCCAAACTCCTCCTGCTCCAATCCGCTGGACACACTATTGTCAGATTAATTTTCCTTTAAGTCTAATGTCATTTCTCTGCTAAAAAACAAAAACAAAACACCTTCAGTGGCCCTATTATCTGTCAACTGAAGCACTAACACTTAGACCAAATTTCCATGAGCAGTCAAAATTACTTCCGTACTCACACCAGGGCATGCTGTAGGGTGCCCTTCCCTCTTTCCTTTGCCCAGGCCCTCTTCCTTCCTGTCTGTATTTGCTTCTCCTACTAAAACACCCTCACCCCTTAGAAATGATTTCATTTGGCACTTATACTGAATAGTCAAAATGCCTTCATTTGAGTGTCTATCAGCCTATGATTTACCTACATAGGTCCCAAGCATCCAGGTAACCACCCTCAGAAACATTTGCCAAATTCAAAATTTCATGTTCAACATCTTCATTGCCACCAAATTGAAAACTTTAAGGACAGGGAGGGGGTCTATTTTATTTGCTGCTAAAATATTAATGCTCTACATTGCTAGTCATACAATAACCTGGGAACTGATCATTGTTAAATGTGGAAGGATTCATAGTTTCCTAAATATGAATTCTGGTCTCTTTTTTGAAATTGTAAACTCTTTAGTTCTTTAGTTCTTAAATAAGATCGTAAATGGGCCCTCTGGAGATGCTGAGGTGTCTTTATTCAGGGCCTAAATTACCCAGTTTGAAGTCTGTATCGATCAGATCGACAAGATAGTGACCAAATGTCTACCTCCCTTGGGGCAATATAGATTTGTCGCCACTGAATTTCATGTTAGACTTTCTGCAATTAGCTCTTTCTCTTAATTACAGTCATTGTCTTCCAAATGCTCTGCTAAGAAATAAAATAGGATTATCTAATATCGTAAGAGTCTCATAGAAATACATTCGAGGAATATTACTCAGTAAGTAGATTATCTTAGTAAGAAGTTTATACCTGATCTCATTTTTAATTGGCTTGTTTTATTATTTTTTTCCTGCTGTACTGGACAGAATGCAACTTAAAAAATCACAATTTTGCCAGAGGAAGACAATTTAAAAATAACTTAAAATAGGAGACAAATTTACATCTACAGTGCATTTTAAAGTAAAATTATAATACATAATAAAACTCAAAATGAGTTGCAGCTGTGCTTTAAAAATCTTAAATATATCATCGGAGAGAAAATTGACTAATAAACAATCTCCCACACAGTAACAAATCAGTGTACACAAGCGAATAAAATTAATCCATGCCATAAAAAGCTAAAAATACATTCATAAAACATACAATAAGCTGCCATTTTTCTAAAAACGGTTGCAGGAGTCAGAGGAGGTTCAGTCTTGTTGAACTTGGGAACAATGGACCAGCAGAGGAGGGTGAGATCAGCAGTCAAGGATGAGGAAGTTGGATGCAAAGCCAAGAAGTGCATCAAGGTGAGCTAGTGGGAAAAACCAGAAAGCCTGCCTGCGGCTAGATGGGAGGCGAGAACAGAGAAAGAGGTCTAGGCTCCTGAGTCAGAGCATTCAGTACTTCAGTCTGGGAACTCTGTATCACTCTGACTGTGCCCTGACACCTCTGACCAGGCCAGGAACAGCATCTTAAAGGAGCTGAACCACATTACACCCCTGTCTTTTCCTTGTTTTTGAGGCCAGAATCTGTCCTTGAGTCATATTTGCACACAGTACAATTTCAAGAACTTGCACAATATAATGCGCTTAGTGCATGTTTAAAAAATTAAGAACTGTGTGAAGTACTAAAATATCCTAGAGCCCACACTGAATTATTAATTGAGATTATTCTGCGCGCCCTCACCAAGGTCTCCACGTATTCCAACTTGCCAGAGGGAGCTCCAGCTCCCACCCACCATCCCAGGACAGTTCGCCTTTCACTCTCAAAATGCCCAGGCTTGGAAGGGAAAGTTCATGGCGATTACTGGTTATGAAAGTTTAAAAAAAGAGACTAAGCAAAATAAAGTTGCAAATACTATGATTCTCAATTACAGGTAAACAAATAAAGTTATCATTTGCTAATATTACACATTTTTCTAGAGAAATAAAAATCAATGAATACGTATAGCTACATAATTATTTCTAAAACTTATTTTTTTCCAATAGAATGTATAGTAGAAGTGTTACTATCTTCAACCTCTGGGATATCAATAGAATAAATCATTAAATGTGGAGCCACGGACATTCTGAAAATCACTTCTCTCCGTGTCTGTGCACACATACATTTGTGGAAACAGAAACTCACTTTGATGCTCTCAGAAATATGAGAATTTATATCTTGGTTTTCTTACTTGGCAATGACTCCATTATTAGATTTGTTTAAGAAGATAAATAAGGGATAATTTTTATCTATTGAAAACACTTTTAATTGTTTTCAATTAAAACAATTGAAAACAATTGTTGCAAGCACTGGCCCTGTCGTTTGTAGGAATTAGACAACAATCATCTGTGGATGGACCAAGTAGGACAAAGAGTCCCCTTCCCCAGCCGGGTGGGGGACTGGTCACAGGCTGGCCTTCACCCCTCACTCTGCCCCTGAATAGGGGTGGTGGCCCTGGCTGTGAAACTAATTTCCCCACTTTACAAAATAGATACAGTCATACAAAAGTTGCCTGTGAAGAAAATCATCATACTTTACATCCTATTTTTCCATTAAAACTTTTCCAAGGTATCCATCTGAGAGAGGGAAAGAAGCAAGTTTCATAATGTGTGTGTGTGGGCACAGAGATGGCATGCGGATTCTACCTCATAATTGTGGAAGGCATTCGAAATCTCATAATTTAAAAAGTGTAACAAACATTTGATAAGATCTTAAATATGCAATTCAAATAAGTTAAAACCTATGAATTAAAAATAGCAACAATGCTTTCATTTTCAGAATTTAATGTCAAAGACAAAGATGAAGAGCATAGACCAAACTGAGCTTAAAAATCTCTGGTTTTTACCTAAATCTCTAAAATACTAGAATCTGAAAACAGGCTGTTATCTTATATGAATCTCTGATCTAGCTTCTTAGCAGTTGTTAGAGGGAGGTAGTTAGAATCGTCATCATCATCATTACGATGAATATTAATAAATATTCAGTTGCAGGACTAAAAAGGAACAAAAGCATAAACATGTAATAGACTGTGAGTCAGAATGGGGCAGAAAGCAGCAAATGAAAAAGCTACTATGCAACAGTCACAGCTGGAACGCAGCTGGATGTTCACCAAAAATCTGTGGCCACGGACGCCTGGGATTCTGAAAGCCAGCCTTGGCAAAGTATAGCAGCTTGCCCCCCGGATCCCCCATCTGCGTGGATGCCCATTTCTGGGCATCCAGTACCCGGGTAAGGAGACACGCCGGTGGCTTCCAATTTTACCTCACGCCATGATTACAACATGAAGATAAACTGCCACACTGGCTTTGGGACGGATGTTGTAACTGGAATGGCGCTGTGTGAACAGTGTTTTCCTTATTCTGAACTGATCTGCCTGCCCTTAATTTCCTCTGAGTGGCCCTCAAATTTAAAAAAATTAATAAATGTTTAAAATGGTTTTGCATAATCAATACCATTTTAAGTGCTTATAGTTTCCTACAACAAGAAAAAACCATTCCAGATACTAATGCAACATCTTTACTGACTGGCAAACCATGTAACATCCACTGCATTCCTCTGCAAGGAACTTGGGGAGAGTGCAGTATATAAAGAAACATTACTGGTGGAATGAGAAAGAAATTCATGTCATAAATTGTTTTTATCATGGGATGTTTTTTTTTGACATCTGACTATTCCACGGGCATTCAACCTGAAATTTATTTACTCAATAGTATTTTGAATGGATTTGATAAGAAAATATAAATAAGCAGGTTGTTTACACTAGGAAGTCCCGATCTCTTCCCATCAAAGATTCTTTTCACATTTTAATATATCTTACAGTTGGCATTTACACTCTGTGTGTACATTCCATTTCCTTTGATGTCTCTTCATTCTAGGACTTTGAGACCTTATAACATATTTAAATACAGCTTTCCTTCCCACCTCCATATCTGCCATTATTTAGACAGCCACTGTGCCTAAACCTAGCAATTCGTGTGCTTTTTTTCCAAAAAAACCACTTCCGTTCAAATCATAAATCTTCAAGTTAAAACTAAGCCCCCAGCCCTTCAGCCCACTCAATGCCTCAGCACCCAGCCGGGGCTCAGGTTGTTCCTTGTTGTTCCTCGGAGGCATCTGCTAAGTGACGGGGACCCGTTCTCTGTGAAACAATTCCCACAGTGGCAGAAAGAGCACATTCTCAGACACACTGGCACATACAAATAGAGGAGATCAAGAGTACCTTTTAAGATGCGAGGAAAAAGTTCATAGCACAAAAATAAAATTAAGTACTAAAATTTTTTCTAATAAACCTATAGTCTGCTAGGAGTCTTGGGTAGAGACTAGAGCAAACAAGTGAAAGGGAAAGAAAGGGAACAGGAATATGTGCAAACACTGCTCTGTGCCTAGAACGTGCCCACACAGTCTGTCACTGCTCTTCGCAGGGACCGGGGTTGTCCACATTCTGAGCCCAGAGCAGCACAGCTACCCTTCAGCTTCCAGACCCTCTGATCTGAAATGCCTTCTTCACAAAGGAAACTGTTAAAATGTATAGGAAGCCAAACCAAACAAACAAACAAAAACAGTATTATTTATGAGACATAATCTTGACTTTCATCTTTTGTCTCAGGATGCTCCTTAAGTTGGTATGAGTGTGCAAAACCAAAGTGCCACTCCCTGAACCTACGATCCACCTTTTAAATCTAATTTTCATTGCAAGCAAAGTGTGTGTATTCAGTTGATCACTAAACCAAAACCTCTTTAAGAAAAACAACTCAGCCCTGGCCAGTCTGGCTCAGTAGGGTGATCATCCTGTAAACAAAAGGTTGTGGGTTCAATTCCCAGCCAAGGCACATACCTAGATTTTGGGTTCAATCCCTGGTCCAGGTGCATACAATCGCTGGTCTGGGCATATACAATCCCCTGTCCAGGTGTGTAAGGGAGGCAACCAATCAATGCTTCTCTCTTGCATAGATGTTTCTCTTTCCCCACTGCCTCTCTCCTTTCTCTCTCTAAAAGCAATGAAAAAGTGTCCTCAAGTGAGAACAATAAACAACAACAACAACAACAACAACAAAGCGTTCATGATTGCTACCATGTATGCCAGAACAATGAGTAAAGACATGAATGTCATTTTCCAAAAACTAGAATGACTGATACATAGTTGCTAAAAAAAACTAATAATAAAATAGCACCATTCACAGGGTGCACAGCTTGTGATAATTGCTCTGCTGAGGGTTCAACACAGAAACTTTCGTAATTCCCATGACAGTCCTGTGAGTTAGACCAGGGTGAGCCCTGTTTTTCAGAGGAGATCCCTGAGGCTCAAAAAGGTTAACTTACCTGCCCATATCATATAGTCAGTCAGTCAGAGCGGAGCTGTGATTACAACTGAGGTCTGTTTGATGTCAGAGCATGATCTACATGCCTTGAAAAAGCTTATTAATATGTATAATACAAATGAACCTTCTCCTCAGGAAAGTTATCATGTAAAGATGCGTAGAAAACTCTGGATGTTTGCATGTCATGACTCATCACTTATTAATTCATGTTTCATCGAAAGGGGTATGAGGTGAATTCCTTAGTGTAGGAGATACGCGCACACACAGGTAGATAGATACACATGCAGTCAGACCTAACAGCTTTGAGGATGAACGGGAGGGAAGCAATGCCGGTGAGAACGGAGACCTTGACAGAGGCTGGTCATAGAGAGCAAGTCGTGGCAAAAGTCAGAAGCCCTCTTACTTTTGATTTAATCCTCCTTTCCTTCCACACTGCAGTGAAGGGTAAGCCACTAAAAGTCCAAGCTGGGAGCCAATCTACCTGGATTCAGACTCTGCAGTTTCATGCCAATTTGTTAGCCCCTCCAGGTATCACTCTCGTCTTGTTTAAAAAGGAAGGGATGATAATCATAGTACTTTCCTCAAAGAGTTATAAATGAGAGAATCCTGTAAGTAAAGTTCCTTACACAGCCCTACCAGATAGGCACTCAAAAGGAAAGAGAAGAATTTTGGTAGCAGGAGATGTTACAAAATCATTGAGTAAAAGCAAGAAGACTTGTTTCAATCATCCATGTATTCTTCCCACACCTACTCCCTCAAAAGCAAATGCTCAGATTACAAAAGTTCAACCCAAGCAATGCTTCTTGACCGCTGAAATATCAACCACATTAGTGCTCTCCAAGAACCAACCTATTAAAGGCAGCAGAAGTAGGACAGCAAGGAACAGTGACAGGGTCCTGCAATAATAATGTCAACGATGCTGATGGAGAGTTAAGGCACTTACTAGGCACTCCTTTGGAAGACATTAGGAATGATTATTAAGAATAACAACAATTTCTTGAGTCCTGTGAGCGAGAGCCCCAGGCAATCCCTGAGCCTGCTAGAAAGACTGAGATGGTCAGGTCAACAGAGAGTCGGTTTGTATCCAGAAACCAGTCCATAGAAAATGATACGTTTATGTGATGTATGCTTGCCATCATGTTGTTCTGGGATTTCTTGGCAAATCTGGTTTATTAGTACAAGGATGAATAAAATTTAGTGAAACCAGGTTTACTGACAGAGCCCATGAGGAGAAAAGGTCCACTTCCTCCCCTGAGTATCCATGCATTTGTGCCATGGTTTTGTTTGTTTATTTTTGTAACTAGAAATGCTCTTCTAATGAACCACATGTGACTTATTATCTCTTGAAGTCATTGGTTTTACAAGCAACCTGTTATCTCCCCTTTATTAGTCTCAGTTATATTCTCTCACTGTGGAGACTTTCATATTGAGCTGTATTGGGAACCGTTAAGTTTGTCTAAACACCACAGGTGGTGAGGTTAACTTCCCTTCTAAAAGATTGCTTTGGACAGCCCTAGACACGAAGCAGAACTAAAAACATATTTGAGGTCACTAGTTTTAAGAACAGGGACATCTAATACAATTCATTAAGTATAATTGAAATAGAAATCCTACAACAAGAATGTAACAAGGAAGACTGTATAAATGGACTTTTTGAAGTATATCCTTCCCTCAGTGCACATATTTGGTTCCCATTAATTTTAATGGACATAACTTGCTCATATATCATCAGCTCAAGGACTTCCCCTGCTTCTGTGTAAAACTGGCTGCATGAAAGAAAACACATCCACAAAGAAAAACTGAGGCTGTTGCTCAGGTTCTCTAAATAATAGAGTCCAAGGGCATGATAATTAATTAAATATAATGTTGCATAGAATAATAAGAAATGATTATGATATTAAGCAAATTGGGTGGTTTTCTTTAAGAAGAAAGCAAACAGGCAAATAATATTGAGATCAAGCCCTGTGTATCCCGGCCTACTTTCTTACTCAAATCCCAGTGCTTCTACCAATGCGAACCGATTTGAATGATAAGCTGAAGGCAGAGACTATTTTGTGACTCCCCAGCACTGCACACACAGCTCAGACCAAGCACACAAAAGGCACCCTGCAGACACTTGTTAAGTTGAAATGGACGATCCCTTGTTTCTTAGATTCTCTTCAAATTTTCATACCTCTGGGCCTTGGCTCCCACTGATTCTTCTGCCTGGAACACCCTCTCACACAGCCAGCCCCAATCTTCACTTGCTAAATCCCCAGAAAATTCTAAAGATACTGTCAAATGTTAGGGGATCTTTCTTGATCCTCCCAGGTGAATGCTGGGAGATCAGGATAGTCTCAGAATCCCATTACTCTCTTTTAAGTTCTGTTTAGTTATTTTTATGTTTAAATCTATTTTAATTAAATTTATTGGGGTGACATGAGTCAATAAGGTCATTTACATTTCAAGTGCACATTTCCACGATACTTGATCCGAATATCTCATTATGAGCCCATTATCCTCCTAAAACACACTGAAGATCCCAAAGAGGTTTTGTTTAAATGAGTGATACCTATCAATACTTCCCATAATAAAAATTAACACTGAAAAACTAATTATTAGTTTATTAAAACTAACATAGTAAACTCAGTATGCATTGGCATAAATAATAGATTTTAATAAAAGATAAATATATTCCTCCCAAAATCACGACTACTTTGGCATTTCTTGACATTCTGCAGATCTCTTTACTGTCTGGTTTAGTAGCAGACAGGCAGCCAGATTCTCGTATCTGTTCCTGCAGAAAATGTGCTGCAATATACTGCTCTGACTGAAACATCTGAAAAACCAGCTTCGCATGATAGGTAGTTAGAAGAGAGAGAAGTATTTTGGCATTCTTTTCAGATAATTGTGGATATTCTTTTTTGATTTTATGCCAAAACTCTATCAGTGGGAGTTTCCTAAATGTTAGTTTCAATGTGAAATCTAAAACACTATTAATGAACTTTGTATACTGTGGGGGCAACTTTGCCAGCAAGTCCCCCCGTCCACCACGGATGAAAGTGAAACTACCAAGACATGATCTGCTTGGGGAGGAGAGGTGGTCAATCTCTCAGAGAAAGACCAAGAACCCCTTCTTCAAGGGCTTTTATTAGGTTATAAAACACAGGAATACAGGTAAAGCTCATCAATCAATGTCAGGTGGCAAGGAGCAAACAATAGATAACATTTCAAAGAAATCTGAGGGCTTAGTCTGAGTCAGTGTCTGTCAGGTAAGGGGGTTGCAAAAACTTTGGGAGACATACTCATTTCCTTCAG
This sequence comes from Sturnira hondurensis, assembly GCF_014824575.4. NCBI lineage: Eukaryota > Metazoa > Chordata > Mammalia > Chiroptera > Phyllostomidae > Sturnira > Sturnira hondurensis. Next base: position 10,690,065 of record NW_028098001.1, on the reverse strand, counting down.
GGACCCTTATCATATGAATGAAAGCACTCTTAGCAAAGCAGGCTTCACAGGACCTTAGGAACTCTTTCTTATGCCTGATCACCCTGGAACCCACTCTAGCCGGCAAGGGGCGGCACCGCCTTCCCAGTCATAGGTTTTTAGGCTTAAGTGGATTAGAGCCAGGAACCGCTTCTCCCAGATGGAAATGGGGACTCAGGCTATGTCAGAATAGCCAGGGGCAAGGGTCCATCACTGCCTCTTTGCTGCAGCCCCCCAAGTCCTTCCTTGAAGGGCTCCCAAGTTATCGGGTCTGGCTTAGGTTCCCCCTACTCTAAGGGGTCTTACCCATCTCCGACTAACCAACCAAGAGTTGGGGGCAGGGGATGAAGCAGAAGCAGTGCTGCTGCCAGAGATAAACTGTCTCCTTAGTGGCTCACAGTGCGGAGGTCGCTCACTCAGCCTTAGCCATGAGGGGCAGTTACAACTCCTGAAACCAGTCAGAGTGATTCCCAACAGTTTACTGTTACATTAAATTATTGGTCTACTTTGCACTTGTATAAGTCTGTTTACTCATGCATGATTTTTTAACATTGTGCATTGATCATTTATAATATTGATTCATGGGGTTATACAGCTCTTCCAAATGTCATATTTGAGTATACAATATTTGTATATTTTTTATCCTCACTTGAGGACATTTTTTTCATCACTTTTTAGAGAGAGAGGGGGAGGAAGGGAGAAATGGAGAAAGAGAAACATCAATGCAAGAGAGAGCCACTGATTGGCTGCCTCCTATATGTTCCTGGATCAGGGACCACATGTGCTGGACCAGAGATCATATGTGCTTGGAGCAGGGATGGAACTGGGACCTTGGTAAGTGCCCCAACCAAGGATTAAACCCACCACTTTTCAGTTACGGGACAACCCTACAACTAACGGGGCCACACCAGCCAGATCTACAATCATTTTTAAACCACATTAATATCATTGCCAATGTCATCATAAAAGGCTTCAGCAATTGATGAGCTGTTAAACTCCTGGTAGATATTAAAAGTTTTCCAAAATTTCAATTTTCACTTGAAAGCTTGAGTTTTATCATTGGCAATAGATAGTGTCAGTTGTTTCCTTTGAAGCAATAAGCTCACTTAATTCACTTTGAGAAAATTTTTGCCAAATATCCAGGTCTTGATAATCAGCTTGTCTGTCAATCGCTCCTTTTAGTAAAACAACTGTGCCGTGATAAGCTGCTGGCCCAGCTCACAACGAGAACAACCGCACAAATGCCTTTCCTCAAGATGATCAGTGCACTGCAGTGTTCCATAGGAACTCCACTTCATTACCTGGGATAGTAAACACACATGGATTCACAGGCCAACATTTCATAAAATTAACCATTTTCACTGCTTAGCCAAAGATGGTTTTATGTGAAATGGCCATTTTGCTTTTTTACAAGTGTGTGGCTGTTAAGGAATACAGTGACTTCAATCACAGCTAGGAACCACTGTCTTGACTTTTGCTAAGCTACGAGAGTTTTATCCTTATTTCTTTTTTCCAGCATTGCAAATGTCAATACAGTGAAAGTGACAATAACATGTTAGCAGTATTTTGAAGTGGTTTTAACCACAATGACCCCTGAAAAGATCCTGGGGGAACCCCAAGGGACTGTGACCACATTTTGAGAACCACTGTGATAGAGTAAAAGAGATTTCAATAACTGGCCTTGAGCAAATTACTTGACCTTAACAGTAAAATGAAGATGCTAAGTCCCAGCACATTGGGTTATTGTGAGAGTGCAACTATGACATGTGTAAGGAACCCATATGGTGTCACCCATTCAGTACTGAATCAGTATCATTCTCTTGTCAGGCCCCCGAAAACTCACCGTATGACGACATTTAGATCATGACTTATAAAAACACGATCTTCTGTTTTATTTCCCTATTAAATTGTAAACTCCCTTCTGCACTTTACTCAAACTTTCTGTCCTAGATACCGAGAATCATTGGCCATGTGGAGAATCCGTGATGTACCAGAAAAATGAGCAAGGGCACCACACACGCACAGCATTTGCACAGAGCTGCCAACATGAAGGCCCTCTGAAGAGGACCAAAGGTTCCCCCAAGGAAGTGTTTTTCAAAAGTTGATCCTTGAAACATCTACTTTTAAAATCAATCTAAAATATTATTAAAAACAATGATTCCTGGGCCCCTCACAGAGCTTCAAAGTCTGGGCCTCTGATGGTCAAGCCAGGAACTACATTTTAATTGTTATCAAGGTGTTCCCTCTATTCTGTCAATTTGGATCTCTAAAGGGATCCAGAACCTGGATTAAGAAACCCTACTTTTTCCTGTTATTTTATATATAAAACAAAAAGAAAGAACTTTAATATTAGGGAAAAAAGAGGGAGGAAGGTGAAGCTAAGAAGAAGTAGATGAATCACTACTAATATCTACTACTTCGTGAGTGTCTAGTGTGTACACACATGCACACACTTACTTTTTTTCTGAATGATATATGTTGCAATACCTTTTTACCCACAGTGCTTTCATGTACATTTCTTAAAAACAAGGATGACACACTTATTAGAATGTCCAGAATCCAAAGCACTGACAATACCAAATGCTGTTGGGCATGTGGGGCGGCAGAAACGTATTGCTGGTGGGAGTGCAAATGGCACAGTCACTTTGGAAGACAGCGTCTGCAAAACTAAACACACTCTTACCATATAATCCAGCAATCACGCTGCTCAGTATTTGCAAGTTAAAAACATATGTCCACACAAAAAATATAAATAAAGCAACTACATGCTTTATTAATAATTGATAAAACTTGGAAGCAACAAAGATGTCCTTCAGCAGGTGGATGGATAAAGTACCTGTTGTACATTCAGACAATGGAATATTTTCCTGCTCTAAAAGGACATGCTCTATGAAGCCATGAAAAGACTCTGAGCAACATTAAATACATAGTACTAGGTGAAAGAGGACCTGGAAAAGGCTACATATTATGTGATTTCAACTACACAACATTCTAGAAAAGACAAAACTATGGAGCAAGTGAAAATATCAGAATAAATATTCACAACAGAGTGAATTTTATTGTATGTGAATTATGCATCAATAAAGCTATTACTTAAAAAAAGAATGATTCCTAATATAAACTGTGGACTCTGGGTAGTAATAGTATATCAGTGTAGATTCAGTGATTAGAACAAATGTACTGGTGTGCTGTGGGCTGTCAGTAGTTGGTACTGTTGTACATCTGTGGAGACTGAGGATATATAGAAACTTCCTGCTCAATTTTTCTATGAGCCTAAACATACTCTAAAAAATAAAATTGATTAATATCCTCACCCAAGGACATTTTTTCATTGCTGTTAGAGAGAGAGGAAGAGGGAGAGGGGAGGGAAGGGAGGGAGAGAAAGAGAAAGACATCAATTGGCTGCCTTCTCTTCCACGCCCAGACCAGGGAATGAACCTGCAACCTGGGTATGTGCCCTGACCAGGAATCGAACCCACAACTTTTTGATCTACAGGATGACATTCCAACCAACTGAGCCACAGCAGCCAGAGAAAAATTGATTAATTTTTGAAAAAGGCAAGGGTGGTCTTTTACCTAACAAGTTCTGTTATCAAAATCAATAACTTATTCATACAGAGTCTTAGCCGAGAGTCGCTGTGGTTTCCTGCTTCAACAGTGCTTGAAAGGAACCTGGAGCTCAACTCCCTCATCCCAGCCAGCTGCCCGGACCCATCCTTCTGCCACCTCCTCACAGGGTCCTCAGACCACCCCAAGGTCCCTGCCACCCCTCCAGCACCGCCAAGCCACCTGTCCTCAGCCACCATCACCACCACGTCCCTCTCACAGCTGCACCAGAACTACCACCAGGACTCGGAGGCCACCATCAACCACCAGGTCAACCTGGAGCTCTACACTTCCTACGTCTACCTGTCCATTTCTTACTACTTTGACCTCAATGATGTGGCTTTGAAGAACTTTGCCAAGTATTTTCTTCACCAAATTCAGGAGGAGAAGGAACACGCTGAGAAACTGATGAAGCTGCAGAACCAACGAGGTGGCCGGATCTTCCTCCAGGATATCAAAAAACCAGAACACAATGTCTGGGAGAATGGGCTGAATGCAATGGAGTGTGCATTACACTTGCAAAAAAGTGTGATTCACTACTGGACTTGCACAAACTGGCCACTAAAAAAAATGATCCTCATCTGTGTGACTTCATTGAGACTCACTACCTGGATGAGCAGGTGAATCCATCAAAGAGCTGGGTGACCATGTCACCAACTCCTGCAGGTTGCAGGCCCCTGGATCTGGCATGGCAGAGCATCTCTTTGACAAGCGCACTCTGGGAGGCAGTGAGGACAGCTCAGCCTTAGGCTGCCTTCCCACCGCCATAGGAGTGACTTCTCTGGTCACCAAAGCAGTGCGTGCATGTTGGAGTTACCTTTACATTTTCTATAACTTGTACCAATCATCCACTTATGTCTGTCATTTGTACCATTCCTTTAAATAAATTTGTTACCCCCCCAAAATATACAATAGTATTATTTATATAATACTATTATCTAACCTACAGAATTCAGTCAAATTTCACTAATTATTCCACTAATGTCATTGATAGCAAAAGAAAAAACACTTCTGGTCCAGACGTGTCACACATTACACTTAGTCGTCATGTCTCTTTATCGCCTTACAGTTCTTCAGTCTTTGTCTTACATGGCCTTGACCTTCAAGAACTGTGTGGGTCCTAAATCTGTTTGTATGATGTTGCCTCACGAATAGATTTATGTTATACATTTGGAGGAGGATTACCACAGAAGTAATGTGCATTACTGCCTAATGACAGGGGACATGGGACATCCGTGCATCTCCTCGTTAGTGATGTTTATCTTGATCACCTCGTTAAGGCGGTTCCTGCCATGTTTCTCCATTGTAAATCTATATTCTTTCTTTGTCATTAATAAATACCTTCCAGGGAGCTGCTTTGAGGCAATGTAAATATCTGTTCCTCGTCAAGTTTTCAGCCACTAGCTTTAGGTTTCCTTCTTGATTTTTGCCTAAAAATATTATTACTGTGGCAGCTGTCAAATGATGGCATGTCTACTTTTTCATGCCCTTGAAGCACTTTTTTGTTCATTAGCAACACCAAATATTTCTATTATTCTGAAAATCACGTAACACTAACTAAGCAGCAGCGTTGCTTAATTATATTTTCAGAGCTGATCAAATCCTAATCAATGCAATTAGGTTGGCATCATTCTATGCCTTCTGGGGCTTCGCTAACATGGCTGCCATCAAGCAGATATCTGGAAAATTCCTGGTTGGCATGTCTCTTCTGACCTCACTAAAGATTTCCCGCTATTGTTTCCCAGAGATAAAAAGCATGTAAGCTCCCCCAATTTTTCTGACCTTCAAAGTCCTTTTTTCAGAAAAATAGTGCATTCTTGGGTTTCTTGAAATGGTCATTGGTCCCCTGTCATTTTGGGGGCTCAAACTATGAACTATATAGTCAAGTGATTTCGCTGAATTTAAATGATCTGTCTTCAAAATAGACTGACTCTTCTTTCTGCTTTTAAGCCAATACAATGGACTTTAAAGACATTAGATAATATATTTTTTCAGTTTCAGAATTTTATGGGTCTTTTTATAATATTTATTTATTTTGATAAGATTTACTAACTTTTAATTCATTATATGAGCATATTTTTCTTTATATACTTGAATATGGGTTTAATTGACTTCCTCAAAATCTTTATCTGCTCATTTTAATATCTCAGTGAACTCAAGAGTCAGTTTCTGGTGACTGACTTTTTTCAGGAGAAAGGTCAAAGTTTCTTGTTTCTTTTATATGTCAGTACTTTTGGATTATATTGTAAACACTGTTAATGATATATTATACAGACTCTGAACTCTGTAATGTTCCTTTGAAGAATATTGATTTTGTTTTTACTTAAGATGACTGAACTCAAACTGAATACTGTCTGAATCAGACAGAATCTGCATTTTTATGATTTCCAGATGACTCCCATGAATATGAGACTATTCTAGAAGTTCAGAAGAGTGACTCCCTGTAGAAAGTTTTGGGGAGATTTCACATGAATATGAGATTTCAGATTCTAACTGGTCAATCCAGAAAACAGAGGTAGCGAATATAGGAAGAAGATGAGAGTAAATTAAAATCAAGTAGTTAAAAATGACCTTAGGGCCAAAAAAAAAAAGAGTTGAGACTTGTACCAACTAGAACACTTTCATTTGCAAATTAGAGAAAATCCAGCCAAAAGAAGCTTATACAATACAGGCATCTATCATTTCATAAAACTAAAATTCTGACGGTAGGTCTATTCTAGGGATGACTAATCTAGTTCAACAATGTCATTAAAATATGTTCCAAAATAGACCACCTAAATACTATATCTATTAAAGAAACTGAATCAAAAATTAATTTCCTTCCAAAACAGAAAGCACCATGTCCAGATAGATTCACTAGCATATTCTACTAGGCATTTATGGAAGAAATTTACCAACTCTTTGCAATCTATTTCAGAATATAAAAAGAGAGGGAATACTTCTTCACTCATTTTATGAGGCAAGCATTACTCTAATACCAAAACCAGACAAAGACATTGCAAAAAAAAAGAAAAAGAAAACTAGACACCAATGTCTCTCATGAACACAGAAGCAAAAATCCTCAACAAAACATCGGCAAATTGAATTCAACAATGTATAAAAAAGAATTATACACCGTGACCAAGTAGTATTTGTACTAATTATGTAAGGCTTGTTTAACATTTAAAAAATCAATTCATGTAATCCATTACATCAGCCAGCTAAAAAAATGGAAAAAGTCACCTTATTATATCAATAGATGAAGAAAAAGCATTTGACAAAACCCAACACCCTTCATCACAGAGACTCTCAGTAAACCAGAAACAGAGGGCAACTTCATCTTGATGAAGAATACCTACAGGGCACATAGGCATATGAAAGGGTACTTAACATCACTAGCTATCAGTGAGATGCAATTAAAACCCAGTGAGATACCACCTCACACCATCAGAATGGCAATGATTAACAAATCAACAAACTAGTGCAGGTGAGGTTGTGTCAAAAAGGGAACCCTAATGCACTGTTGGTAGTAATGCAGACTGTTGCAGGCACTGTGGAAAACAGCATGAAATTTCCTCAGAAAACTAAAAATGGAACTGCCTTTTGACCCAGCAATTCCACTGCTGGGATTATACCCTAGGAATCTTCAATCAACAATTCAAAAGAACCTATGCACCCCAATCAGCATAGCAGCATACTTTACCAGCCAAGTACTGGAGACAGCCTAAGTGCCCATCAGTAAATGAGTGGGTCAAAAAACTGTGGTACATTTACACGATGGTATACCATGCAGCAGAAAGGAAGGAGCTCCTACCCTTTAGGACAACATGGATGGAACTGGAGATTGTTATGCACAGTGAAATAAGCCAGGTGGTGAAAGACACATTCCATATGATTTCAACTACAAGAGGAACCTAAAGAACAAAATGAATGAACTAGCAAAATAGAACCAGAGGCATGGAAATAAGGAACAGAGTGATAGTGACCAGAGGACAGGGGGAAGGGGGATAAAGGGGAGTAGAAGAAGAAGGGTCTAGTCAAGGAACAGGTATAAATGACCCATAGACATGGACAACATGGTGTGTATTGACTGCGGGAGTGGGGTGGGTGGGCAGGGCGTGAGAGAATAACAGGGGAAATTGGGACAACTATAATAGAGCAACAATTAAAAAATAAATAAATAAATAAATAAATAAATAAATAAATAAAATTTGAGCCTAGTTAGTCACCAGGAGCCCTTCTTAGTAGGTATTTTTTCTCAGGGTTCACATGACTAACAGATTATTTTGTGGTAGAGAAAAGAAGGTGCTAATGTTATTAACACCACTGATTCACACACTTAATAATGGTAAAAATGGTGTATTTTATGTGATATATACTTTACCACAAAATTTTAAATGAACAATGTAATGTACAAAAAACATCAAATTGTTACTTTCGATAGGTAAAGTGTACGGTATGTGAATTATATCTGAATAAAGCTGTAAAAAAAGAATATCTACACAAACCCACAGCTATTATCATACATAATGATAAGAAACTTGAAGTTTTCCCACTAGGATGAGGGACAAAGCTTTGATGTCCCCTCGCAGCATACCTTTCAACATCATATTTGATGTCCTAGCTAGTGCAATGAGACAAGTAAGGCAATAAAGGGTGCATAGATTTGGAGAAGAAGTAATAATATTACCTTTGTTTTTAGATGACATGATTGTCTATGTAGAAAATCCAAAAGAATAAAAAAACCCTCCTGGAACTAATAAACAATTACAGCAGGTTGCAGTGTATAAGGTTAATATGTTAAAATTGGATGCTTTCCTACAATGAACAAGTGGACTTTGAAATTACAAGCACAATGCCATATATAAAAATACTCCCCCAAACTGAAATATTTAGCTATAAATCTAATAAAATACATATCAAATCTATTTAGGGAAAACTATAAAACTCTGATGAATTCAAAAAACTAAACACATGGAAAAACATTCCATGATCATGAATACAAAGACTTATTATTGTCAAAAATATCAGTCCTTCCCAATTTGATGTTTGATTCAATGCCACGCCAATAAAAATTCCCAGGAAATTATTTTGTAGATATTGATGAACTGATTCTAAAGTTTACATGGGAAAACAAAAAACCTAGAATAGCTAACATAATATTGAAGAAGAGCAAAGTGGAAGAACTGGTACTGCCTGACTTCAAGACTTACTGTAAAGCTACAGTAATTGAGACAGTGTGGTATCAGTGAAGGAACAGATCAATGGAACAGAACTGAGAGCTGAGAAATGGACCCACAGAAATGGAGTCAACTAGTTTTTGATAAAGGAATGACGGCAATACAGTAAAACAAGCACAGTCTTTTCAACAAATGATGCTGGAACAACTGAACATCCACATGCAAAAGCATGAATCTAGAGAGAGATTTTACACTTTTCACAAAAAATTAATTCAAAATGAATCAAATATCTAAATGTAAAATGTAAAACTATAAAGTTCCTGGAAAATAACATAGGAGAAAATCTAAATGACCTTGGGTATGGTAGTGACTTTTAAGTGGGACTTCAGGAGAATGGTAGGACAAGCCACAAAGGGGGTGAAAATGTTTGCAAAAGGTTTATATGGTGATAGACTATTATCCAAAATATACAAAGAATTCTTCAAACTCAATGATAAAAAAATCTGGTTTTCAAAAGTGGGCCAAAAACTTTAGACATTTCACCAAAGAAGATATACAGAAGGCAAATAGCATATAGAAAAAAATATTTACATCATACATCATCAGTATAATGCAAATTAAACAACAATGAAATACCACTATGCATCTATTAGAATAGCCAAATTCCAGAGCACTGTCAACACCAACTACTGGTGAGGATGTGAAGCAACATGAACTTTCAGTCATTGCTAGTGGTAATGTAAAATGTTAAAGTCATTTTGGAAGATAGTATCTTGTACACTAAACACACTCTTACCATATAATCCAGCAATTGTGTTGCTTAGCATTTCCCCAAAGGAGTTGCAAACCTATGTCCACCTGAAACCCTGCGTATAGATGTTTATAGTAGCTTTATTCATAATTGTCAAAACTTGAAAGCAACAAACATGGATAAATTAACTGTGGTACATCCAAACAATGGGATAGTATTCAGCAATAAAAGAAATGATCTATTAAGCCATGAAAAGACATGGAGGAAAGTTAAATGTATATTACTAAGTGAAAGAAGCCGACTGAAATGGCTACACTATATTGTTCCAACTATATGACATCTGGAAAAGAAAAAGCTATAGAGCAAGTGAAAGTATCAGGGGTTCCAAGGAACCGAGGTGGGATAGGAAGGGTTTAATAGGCAAAGCACAGAGAAGTTTTAGGGCAATGAAACTATATGAAACTATAATGGTAGATATATGTCATTATCTATTTTTCCAAACCCATAGAATGTACAACACCAAGAGTGAATCCTAAAGTAAATTATGGACTTTGGGTGATTACGATGTATCAGTGTAGGTTTATTAGTTGTAACAAATGGACCAGTCTACTGGGGGAAGTTGATAATTGGGGAGGCTATGCCTGTGTGGGAATGTGGGGATATGGGAAATTACTATACCTTCTGTTCGATTTTGCTGTAAATCAAAAACTATTCTAAAAATAAAGTCTATTAATAAAAGGAAAAAGTTAAATAGCAAAAAAAAATTAGCTCGAGGTGTCTGCTTTACTTTCAAGTATTCCATGCGGCACTAAACACATACTCTGTCTTTTGTCTTTTTTTAACAGTGAAGGGGGAAAAAACCCTCAAAAGTCCTGGGTAGATATCCCCTCACATGTCATTGGTCAGAGAGCTTTGTTCCAAGCACACTTTTAAACCAATTCCTTGGGAAAGTGAGTAAGATCACTATAATTGGCTTAGAGCAATCAAGAATCATCTCCTTGGCTGGGAAAGAGCCCAGTCATCCTCAAAGGAAACACTCATAGGAGAATGAACAGAAATCAAGTTTCTATTTTCAAAGAAGGGACATGGCTGTTGATCAAAGTTACAGCGCCAGCCACCTTTCAACTTTCTGTCCTTAGTGAGTCTTCCTTTGTAATCGACCTCCTTTGTTTGAAGAAAAAGTTACGTTAGGAACAAACTTGAGCCAATAAATCAGCAGATAAACACATAGAAAGATGAAAAATATGATGAGTCACTGAGGGCACTACTCGTCTGACTCATAAGAAACCCTTTTCTACCCCACATTTTAAAAGAATTTTTCAATTTTACCTTCAAAAGCATCATTATCATAAAAACTCAAAACGATGCCAAATTAATAATTTTAAAATTCAAATCCTTTTTCATTGGTTTACATTGGCTTTTCTGATACAGAGAATAACACTTAAGATTTATTGAGTGACATCTGGTTAATTAAATGCCTATTTCCTCCTGCCTGTTAAAGAGATCATAACACAGAAACACAACATTGGGAGAATAATTAAAGTGCGCCCAAAAAGCAGGACTAACCTTGTAATTCACTGTAATTAAAAATAAAACAAGAGCAATATGCTGAGAGAATTGCCTGTCTTCATCAGAACACCTGCCTGTACATTTGAAATTTTATTCTGGAAGTCTCCATCTTGCTTCTCTCTATTTTTGTATGCAACTGAAAATTCCACTTTCTACAGACCTCCCTTTGGCAAATATTTCTACATTCAGTCTTCAGGAAATTCACCTCTTAAAAGACCAAACAATACTTTTTTTCTTGCTATCCTTCCTTTATTTTTTAAATATATTTTATTGATTATGCCATTACAGTTGTCCCATTCCCCCCTTCACTCCCCTCCACCCTACACACCCCTCCCCCCACATTCCCCCCCTTTAGTTTATGTCCACGTGTCTCAAGTTCTTTAGATTCTATATTTCCCATACCATTCTTGCCCTCCACCTGTCTATTTTCTACCTACCGTCTATGCTACTTATTCTCTGTACCTTCCCCCCCTTCCTCCACCCACTCCCCTGTTGCTAACCCTCCATGTGATCTCCATTTCTGTGGCTCTGCTCCTGATCTAGCTTTTAATCTGTGTCTCCACAAGGATAAATGACCCTATGCGTCAGCAGTGAAGGAGCAGTAACGGGGGTCAGCCAGAAGGGGGTCCCTTGCCTGACAGCAGTTGTTGGTGGGGGAGGGCAGTGATCCTAGGTCTTGGAACCCTTCAGACAGCTGTGCGCAAGGTTGCAGATGACAGCCTAGAAATGACCTCTTAAGAGAGAATAAACTAATAGGAGTGGTTAACATAATACTCTTCCACATGTTAATAATCGCATATACTTTGTGTGTTAGGAGAGAGCTTAAGCCTCCTAATCTTTCCAAATAGCCTATAAGCCAAATATTAAAGAAAATGCCATGCAAATGTGTCCCCAAAACGTTCCTTAGAAAGAAGGAAGCGTAGTTTAAAAGGACTGGAGGGATCTCACACCTTCACCCCCAGTCACAGGCTGTTACACCTCCATTCCAGAGTGGCGGTGTGGACCCACAGCTCGGCACGCCGTATCTGGGCCCTGAGTTCACCATTTTCTAAATATGTGTCACTAGCCACATCATTTGCCCCCAGAATCATCTTCCTCATAGTGATAATCATGCCAGTGGGGCTAATCTGTTTTGTGGGGATTAAATGAAATAATATACACTAAATGCATGCCTCCTGGCAACGGCATCTACTATGGGCTCAACCGTGTCTGTCCCTGATTCACGTGCTGAAATTCCAACCCCCAATGCCTCACTCAGAATGTAACCATATTGGAGAGACAGCTTTCAAGAGGGAATTAGGATTAAACATGGTAATGCATACAAGTAGATTCTAACCCAGTAATAGTGCCCTTCTAGTAAGAGGGAGAGACGCAAGGGACGTGTGTGCACAGAGAAAGCCCAGTTGAGGACACAGCAAGAAGACAGCTCTCTACAATCCAAGGAGAGAGGACCCAGGAGAAACTATCCTGCCAACACTTTAACCTTGGACCTCTAGCCTCCAAAACTGTGAGAATATTAATTTCTGTGATTCAAGCCACTCAGTCTGTGGTATTTTTTATGGCAGCTCTAGCAAACCAGTACACACAGTATAGAAAAAAGTCTCAGATCTCACCTTCTAGCATACACGAAAAAAGGTCACCTGCATATTTTTTTCTATTAGCATTTCAAGTGATTAAAAGAAACCCCCAAGAGTCATAAGAGTCATCACCATCTGTGTCATTGTTCTGTTTTGTGTTCTGTTTCATAAGCATCGGCCTGGAAATAAGACGGGCTCTAATCTGATTGTTTCAACAAACCCCAAGGTTTATGGGCTACATTTAACCTCTCTGGACCAGAGTTTCCTGAGAAAATTGGATGAGACAACCCAGATTATAAGAGCATCTAGTTTATGTCATTCACTGATAAAATGGTGATTTACAGTTATTTTTGGCAGAAAAGAGAGCTCAATTCATTACAACATTCTCAACTCAAATACCTTTGTTTCTCCCTAGGACTGATTAAACTTCATATCTTTAAATTCTACCTATTCTTCAAAATTTATGTCATACTTACTACCTCCATGAAGCCTTTCCCAATCCTAGCAACTCAGTGCTCTGTTATCTTCCTTTGAAATCCCACGGCACATTGCTTCAGTTTTCTAGCAACAGCCCTAGCTGGTGTGGCTCAGTGGATTGAGTGTAGGCCTGCAAACCAAAGGGTCGCGGGTTCAATTCCCAGTCAGGGCACATGCCTGGGCTGCAGGCCAGGTCCCCAGTACAGGGCATGAGAGAGGCAACCCAAATTGATGTTTCTCTTCTTCTCTGTCTCCCTCCCTTCCCTTCTCTCTAAAATTAAATAAATCTTAAAAAAAGTTTTTCTAGTATCAAGTTTGACTTAGTGCCATCGTTTCTTTTGTCTTGACTCTCCCTCACCCCCAAAGCTGCTCACTGAACTGCTTCTATTTTTTGTGTAGTTATTGCTCCCTGAAAGCAAGGAGTGGGTGGACACATAATGCCTCCTTCGGCACCCAGCACAGCACCCTCCACCCTGTGTGCATGCAATCACTAATGGCTGGATTTCATAGCATTAAATCAAAAGTTTTCTTTAATGAAAATTACTCCTACAATGAGTATTCATCGTACTGTTAATAAGTTTCTATGTCATTAAAATGGCACTTTGCCCTAAAGCTAAAACTATAACAGTACAACAGGCATTGGGATTTAAAGATGCACTTTCTGAATAGATAAAATATTAATGAAATACCTTAAAGAGTTGTTTTCTTCTGGAATCTCCAAGAAAATGGTTTTTTTAATATTACATTTCTTCTGTTTGGGTAATTCCAGTTGAAATAATGATTGTGCAAATGTTTTATAAAAGGTAAATTATATAAGCATCATATTTCGGAAGGACCCAGCACTGAAATAATATAGAACATCATTTTCTTGACTTATAACTATAAAACACAGAGATTTTGCTGAGGATAAAGAGATAAAATCTATTTTTGTACTTACCCAATTTGACAGATTTATGGCACATCAATAAGGAATATTTGGTGAACATTTTTTAAACAAACATGAACCATACCTTGTAGAAGATTCAGTTTTTAATATCTGGAAAGGGCATTGCAGTATTTTTATTTTTGTGATGTTTTTGTGATGCCCCAGGCGATGAATAGACCAGTAAGAACAGATGCTCACTCAGCCTGAGAAACACACTGACTGAAACCATCCCACCGGTTTCACCAAGTCAGGCAGTTCTTGGCTATCCACACTTTTGTATGCAGTGAAAACTGCTTAGGGTTCAACAGCATATCAAATGTTTCAAGGATATGCCACAAACAAAATAACCTTTCTAAATTTCCCTGTATGATTCCCTAGCTTCTCCCTTTAATCTACCTCATGTAATCTCCGATTTGATTTAATTTATTTCAGCTCACACAGTTTCCTTCTCAAAGCCTCTTTGCACTGATGTCTGGGTTTATAAGTACCCACCCCCTTAAATATTGTGATATGACAAAAACTAGGCACTGGATGTATCCCCAGGAGAAAAGAGAGAACTGGAAGTACAGCCAAGACCCCTTTTGAAAGTTAATGTTGTTGTTTATAATTTCCCAACATATTTTACCAACCTAGGAATAGCTAGCTATTGACTAATTGCAGCAATAGGCAATGGGTTGAATCTTTCTGAGAATTCTGTGGAATTATATCATCACAGTCTGGCCTCACACACCATAGTGCATCAACACTTTACATTGATTGTGAACTTTACAGGTCTTCTTTGGTCTTTTTCAATGGTTTTCTGGTGTTAGTACTACTCTTCCATCTCTCTGCAATAAAAGTTGCTTCGCATTCTCCCTCTAGTGCAGTTACAGCACCCAGAGCAAAGCTCACAATGAAAAACATGATCAATTCTTCCAACAGCACTTGCTCTCCCATAGGTATGGTCATTATTTCAGCTGCCTCCATCTAATGATATGAAAAATTTTTTATAATGTTTGCATTAGCATTTTTCAAAAAACCCTGAAATTTATTTTACTAGAGAAAGACATTAAGCTGGTTCTGTTTTCAAATAACTATTAATGCAATAGTTCAATATATCCCAAACTCATCTCATTTTATAATTTAATTCCCTAAATATCAGTCACCTTGATATTACCTTTTTGTTACTCCCAAAGGGTAAAATTTCATTTGTGCAACTGTACAAAATATACTTGTATAAAAATATTTTTTTGCAACCAAGTAATGAGTATAGCTAAAGCTCCCCAGTGGGCTTCTATTGTACTCAAAACAAAATTTTTACTCCTAATACATCGAATGACTAAACTCTATATTTACCAGTTTAACCACTTGCTTTCACAAATTCTTCCAGGTCTGATACCCCTAATTACCACTGATAGCATCTCAGGTATCAACAGATATGTTATCTGCTAATGTGTACTTATCTATTTCAGTGAAAAAATGCTGAGAAGTTTATTTTTCATTTGGCCACGTGTGCTTTGCTGCCTACACCCTTATTTAGAAAGAACTAAAAGTTTACAAAGGGTCTTTCTACCTGAAATTGCACCCCAAGATCTCTTTTGAATCCATGATAGAGACTGCGGAGACAAAAAAAATCTTATAATGGGATTGAAAAAATGAGTAACCGGATAGTGGCTGGTGGGATCTAGATTTCTCACTGTTGAGAAGTTATAGGTAAACAAGATAGAAGCCAGAAAGAACCATGTGGTGCAGAATTAGAGTCAGAAATATCATTGTGAATTCACATTTACCTTAAAATAGATACAGAAATGATTTTTGTTTATTTGTGAACATATGGGTTAGTATACAGATATGTATTTCCTAGCTCTGCCCACCGAGAGGACCTAGAAACAATGGCATCTCAAGAACAATAAGCACATGCGATGCCCAGATCTTGGTTTCTATTACCACTCTGCAACAAAAGGGACCAGGATCCTTGGAGAAATGGCTGGTTCTGGGACTCGGGCAGGGGATATTACAAGGTGAGTCTAGAGGGCCGTGCAGTGCCAGGGAGTAGCGAAATGCTCAATAAACAAAATAATGGAGGTACATGAAAGAGATGCATGAGCCAACCTGAAAGTATTCCTTCCCAAAAGCCAAAAATAAAATAATCTGAGCAGCAAAATGAATACGGTAGCAGTATATTACAACCTAAAGCACAAACTTTATATCTGTGAGCCCATAGATATGGGCCCATAAATACATGGAGAGAAGAGACAAATCTCCAGCATGAAGAATTCCAAATAATTTATGTAGATACTGCCCCCTCAAAGAAGAGAATTTCAACTCCTCACAGCTTGAACGTGGGCTGCACTTACTGACTTGCTTTCAAGTATGCAAAAGATGGGGGTAAATTTAGGATGGAGAAACTTGGAAAATATTAGGTTGACCAGGTGATCAAACGTAACGTCATCATTGACAAGTGAAGTCAACAGTGTGTGCCCTTGAGGTAAGGTGAGAAAGGCACTTTACCTCCGAGGTATTATTTCCAAAATCTCCTAAATTCAGACTGATCAGGAGAAGAAAACAACAGATAAACCCATACGGAAGAACATCTACAAAATATCCAAC
This sequence comes from Sturnira hondurensis, assembly GCF_014824575.4. NCBI lineage: Eukaryota > Metazoa > Chordata > Mammalia > Chiroptera > Phyllostomidae > Sturnira > Sturnira hondurensis. Next base: position 10,673,394 of record NW_028098001.1, on the reverse strand, counting down.
TAGCATTCCTCAAAACCTCAAAGTCATTCAAACAAAGACAATCTGAGAAATTTTCACAGCTAGGGAGAGCCAAATGAGCCATGATAACTAAATGTTTTCCTGTGGCAATGAGGTCCTGGAACAGAAGAATTAGCGTTAGAAAAAAACTAGTTAAACCCAGATAAAGTAGGGAGTTTAGCCCTTCGTACCATACCACTGTTGATTCCTCAGTTGTGACAAATGAACCAGAGTAATGGAAGATGTTGGCAACTGGGGAAACTTGGTGACATGCACATGGGAACTCCCTAATACCTCGGCAAGTTTTCTGTAAATCTAAAACTATCCTAGAAGAAAAGTTTTCTTAATTTTTTTTTTAAATGTGAAAGCAAGTTTTAGTCTGTTTCCTAAAACAAGGAGCTCTGAATTAAAATAGTTTTTGTTCTGGGACAACCAATAGACATTTGAGTTATGAAAATATAAAAGCAAGTGCACATCTTTTGTTCTTAAGGACAACCCAAATGGCAGATATTTCAGGAGAAGCTGAGCAGTCTGTTTAGTTAGATGAAATGCCCATGTTAAGTTTGGAGGACTTATGACTATGCAGACAGTTTTCCACATTAGGAAAAAATCATGAATGAATGGTTTAAATTACTGGCTGCTCAAAGAGGCCATAGAAGTTGAGCTGGAGAGGACATCGGGAAGGACATGCAAGCAAATATTTACAGGTCACCTGAAAGAGACCAAGCCATGACAGACTGAAGTAGTTAGTGCAGGGTGTGGCCACTCCGTAGGCAATCTGAGTACACTGTCACTTAACTCATTCCCATCTGCACAATTGGGAAGAGGCACAGCTCCTGCTTTTTCATTCATATTTCACCTCGAAGCCAAGCAAAACAGACCCTGTCCTTAAACGTGGGTACAGAAAACGGAAAAGGCCATCAGAAAAACATGGCTAAATTTATTAGGTGGTCTTTTGGGGAACAGACAGTGTAATTATTTACTCTAAAAGAAACATGTTTTGGCTAACATGACAGTTTAATTATTTACTCTAAAAGAAACATGTTTCGGCTAACCTGACCCTTGATAATACTATAGCCTCGAAATTCTAAACCACCAGTTACAAATTGAAATGTCTACTGGGTTCAAGTAAGTAGCATACAAGCAGAAACAAAGGAAAGCAGGAATCAAGTTTAAAGGGATTCTATCTAAAAGGGGTAACCACCACTTGGCACCAACTGACTGCGAGCGACCCTGTGGAAATAGAAACCTAGTGTTAATAAGAATTTGTAATAAAAAGCAGAGAAGCTTCATTTTGGTTTGAAGGTTTTTAATTTTCTCTGTGGAATGGATTTGGACTGAAAGCCATCCATTTGTAACTTCTGGCATAGGTACATTATTTTAACTCTGGAGTTTTGTTGTTATTGAACTTTTGGGGGGACATTCAGATATACAATTAAAAATATGTGTCTTCATCATAATGAAAGAATCCATTTTTAAAAGGTTGTTATAGAATGATGACCTGCAAGGAAATAGGCACAGTCCTTTTGGGAAAAGAGGGTGTTGGGGGAAGGGGTGGTAAATTCCTGACTGTAAAAATTAGTAGATTTCAGAAGATGTTAAATACAAAAGAAATTCTAGAATCTAATTTACTACCAATTTTATTTCATTTAGCAATTTTAATAACAGGTTAGATTGTTCAGTCTGTCAAACTCAACTGGAACCATGGCCAAGTCAGTCTGAAGGTCAGATGCAGCTACAGGGAGAGCTGGAAGTTCAGTGACGAGTTGAAGGGCAATTAGCAAGTTCACAATTAAGTCCAGAAAAGTTAAAAAGTAATCAGCAATGCCAACCACAGAAGAATGGACCTGATGGTGATGAATTGTGGCAGAAATCTTAAAAGACAATAAATGGTCATCTCAAACAGGGATTACACTTGATTATCATTGCAAAGACCAATAGCCCAAATCAGTTTCCACTCTCACGGTCTTCTCCATGAATTTTTCTGCAAAATGCTGTTCCATTCTATCTCGCTGCCTTCTAATCAGCCTCCCTTCACATTGTTCTCCAGTGGTACTTTAGTGGCATACCAGTGGCGATGGGAATGGTCCACCTGAGTGCTGGCAATAAGACGGCAAAACTACTGAGAATTTTGAAAAGTAATAAAACTGACTAAAAGTCAGTCTGCTTATTATAAATAATATCCCTGAGTCAGCGAGTCTAAATAATGTCAGTGACAAACCACTCCCACCAAAAAATTTCTAAATAATTACCGTGATTATCATTGAGTTTTAGAATTATCTACATGAGCATCAAATTACTACATTGTAAATTGCATATCCTTTAGTAAACATTTTTACATGGAAATTAATTCAGAGAATTTTTTAAAGATTTTATTTATTTATCTTTAGAGAGGAAGGAAAGGAGGAGAGAAATATCAATGTATGGTTGCCTCTCATGAGCCCCCTGACGGGAACTGGCCTGCAACCCAGGCATGTGCCCTGACTGGGAATCGAACCGTGATCGTGTGGTTCGCAGGCCCTCGCTCAATCCACTGAGCTACACCAGCCAGGGCAAATTCAGAGAACTTCTAGTTATACAGTCAACCCCCCAAATGTGTTTATCTCATGAGTAAGTTTATAATAATTCGATATAGTTCAAGTTTACTTCAGGAGCAGTTAGTATCTCCTGACACCTGTGGTATTACACATTGTCCCATTTCAATACAGGCAGTCCTTGCGTTGCATGGCATTATGAGACTAAAAATGACCTTGCAAGCAGAAACCATGCAAAACAATCTTCATAATCAATGGGGAAGAGTATGATTCTTGTATGACTTTTAAACTTTTTAGTTGAAACATTAAAACCTGTCATACTATCTATTATAAATTAATTAGAAAATAAAAGTGATGTTTATTTAGTATACTGTAACTTAAAATAATAGAAATATTATGAATTAAAGGGACTTTATTCCTTTATTAAAAAAAACAACTTCTCAAGAGCAGTTGAAAGGCATTTGCCACCTTCTTATTCTAGAACTTATCATATGGACTGAGCATTGTTTTCTGTGCCTTGATAAATTGTCATACTCTTTCCTAAGTCTGGATAAGCATCCAAAATCTTATCCTTTGCTTTTTAAATATCATCAAATATCTTCAAGAGTTCCTTTAATGTGAAGTTTTTGCCGGTGTCATTTCCTCAGGGACATCACTTTATTTTTCATCAAAACCAACCAGCCTTATTAATGTCAGTAAATTTACAACCTTCACTGATTTACTCTGACTATATCTAGTCAAACAAAGCAGTGCCAACAATCACATGGTCAGCTATTTCTCTTATAACTTCAGTCATATTAAACTTGAATTTTATTTCCAGCATTATCACTTCTGGGGGGGTTTGTTGCACTTTCTCCTTAGTTGGCCAATTTACTCTTTCAATTATGCACTTTTGTAAAATATCATGTGGATTTCCACTGGGCAACAAGGATGTAACATAACTATACACTTTCTTCTCTGTGCATAATGGTTCACAATGACCAAGCCCCGAAGACTGTTAAAGAGATGTTGTGATTGGTCAATTACCAGGACCCACATCTATTGTTTAGGCAGTCACTTGTCAGCAGAGGAACTGGTATTGTGAGTTTTACCTTGTGAAACTACTCACAGTTAATAAACTAAACTAGCAGCTGAAATTTGAACCTCCTTGTTTAATGAGGATGCAGTGACTGGCATTTGTGTCCCCTCAGAACCGTGCAAAGCAAGGACTGTCTGTAGGAGACTCGCAACAATAATAGGATAGTGACTATAAAAATGAATAAATTGAACTGGTGTTACTTCAAATTTGTCATCCTTTGTGGCCAGGTGTTGCTTTTATTTGTGTTTAATATCTAAACAGTAAAAACAGTGCAAAAAACAGTGTTGCTTTAGTAAGTGTAAATTTTATTTCTTTATTAAATTTGAATATCTCTAAAATTAAAATTTGTTTTTTAGATTCTTAATTAAAAAAACAAAGAATCAAAAACATTTATTACACTATTACTAAGAATAGTTTTGTCAAATAGAGGAGGAACGTGTTTTTTAAAATAATGCAAATATGCTAGCATGGAATTGAATTGCTCTAAAAAGCAGATCTGATCTTATAACTTCCCTGATCAATATTTATCAGTCTCTTGTTACCGCCTATATCAGTAATTCTTCACCAGTATCACCTGCTAATCTTTTCAACACTCAGATGCCCAGGTTCCACATACAGATTCCAATGCAGTAAATAGATCTAGGCTGGGGACTGCGAAACTGCACAGCCCGTAGGTGATTCACGCAGGTGCCGACTCACTGACCCACCAGTTTAGTTCTAAGTTCCTTCACATGGAAAATAAGGGCCTTTAGGGTCTGTTGCCTGCTTCCTACAGACTCATCTCCTACTACTAATTGTCTCTCCATATTTTACAAGTTATAACTTACAGCTTCTGAACTAGCCATGAGTCTTTGTACATGTTCTGCCAACTTTCATAACTGTCTAGGTCCACTTAGAAAAAAAAAAACCTTCATTCCTGTTTAAGAGTTAACGCAGAGCTCATGTGTTTTAGGCACCCCTCCTGTATACCCTCCTCTACTGTAGCAATATATCACCACACTGTAATTAATAACTGAGCAGTTCTGTACCAAACTTCTTGAATAAGACCATGTCTTTTAATCTCACAACAACCCTATGAAGTTCCATTTTACTGGTGAGGAAATCAAAGCACAGAAAGTTCAATTAATTGCCCACAATCAAGTACATAATTAATGGCAAATCCACAAGCAAATTCAGCTAGTCAGACTCTGCAGTCTGACTCCAGATTATTATGAAGGACTGCTTCCTTCCTGACTAGGCTGTTCTCATTGAGAAATATGCACTTGAAAAGATCCTTGGAGAAGGTAGTAATATCTCATCACTAATGCTGCACCACAGATCAAATTTAAAATTCAGAGTGTTTTATCATGCCAGCAGTTGCGTACCAAAGGTAAGACACAGACCATTAACATCCAGCCGGCTACGTTGACCTCCTTGGAGTCTCCTAGGGGCTACAACTTGAGAGAAAGGTCTTGAGAGAAAGACTGCCCCAGGGGAAAGAGTCTGGTTGGGACCATAAGCAAACATATAAACCTTGTACAGAAGGACACTGCAACCACTTAAAGCCTGATGGCAAAGCAGGATCAGCATTATTATTCATCAGCGCCAGTTAGACATGCATAGTCATTGGCTTTGAAGTGAGAGTAGAGAATACTAAACTCACTTAATGTTCATTTTCCAGTGCTTCCCAAATTTAGTTGAGCAGATAAACTTTTTTTGATGTAGCCTCCTTTGTGCCCAGTGTTCCATGGAATATATTTGGAAAATTTTGCTAATGAAAGACAGCAAGTTTTGGCCAATGGACAAAAAAAAAAAAAAAGGAACTAGCACAATAAAGAGGTCTCAGCTCCCGGGCTGCCCGTCCAGGGGGCCTGCCGCTCCAGAAGGTGCAGCACAGGAGAGAAGGCACCTCCAGCTTGTCTGTCACTCACACCACAGACAGAACAGAAACGCCTCTGTCAAGACGTACAAATAGTCACTACTTTTAACTTAGCATTTATTATAGATAAGACACCATGACAAGCACTTTACATACCTTAAATATTTTACAGTTTAAGCATCTGTATCATTTATAGATGTATGGAGGATATTTTTTTTGGAAATAGAACACTTAGTAAATAATATAACTTCAAGAAGTCTCTTTAAGTTGAATTCGTTGATTAAAACTTGGAGGGTGGGAACAGGGACTCATACGAAGTAACGAAGTGACGTCCTTAATATGATCTGCTTAATGGAATTGTGGCAAACACCCTGCCCAAGAAAGGAACTTGCTATCTTTAATTTTTTAGTAATTTTAGATTTAAAATCCAAGAATATTCATTTCTGCCACGGAATTTTCTCTGGATCTCTATTGAGAAGAGAACCTTGATTAGTAAACTCAGCTATTTATAGTCCTTGGAAGAAACAAGTTACCAAAAACAGGGGAAAAATGAAAGATGGTACCTTTAAGAAATGAACAAAAAAAAAGAAGATAGGTTCCTAACCACAAGGAGCAAATGAAAGGAAATAATTGCTTCAGAATATTAATACTATCACTGCAAATTGGTTTTAATATAAGTAATTAATCAACTTTTGTCATTTTTGTGCCACATTATGAACATTCTATGTGAGGTCCATCCTTCACAGTTCTACTTCAAGTTTAAAAGCCTGAGGCTTTTAAAACTTGCCTTCTGACATTACCAAGGCCCTTTTTATAGACTAATTAACATGCCAAGAATTTCAAACCAACAAAAGATACAGTGGTACGATTTTTCAGTTTTCAAGAACTTTTTCCATGCACGCTTCAATGCCCTGTTACACTTCAGCCCTTTCTGCTCAAATAATGCCCAGCATGCTGGAGTGACCGGCTGTAACCTTCACCCAGAGTGCCATCCCTCCTAGGACCAGTGATGAGGGGGATAATGACATCATATTATGTAAGTTTCCCAATATAAAACCTCTCCGTGTAAAGCCTGTTTGGTGGAATTAACAGGAAAAGACAAATCTTGCTGAGACCAAATTCAATATTTAAGCAAAGGGCCATGACGCTGGATTGGAAGAAATGGAACAGGTCTTTGTATGCATCCTAAGTCCCCAGCAAGAACAAATGCTGCTAGTCACACTGTCCACACAAGGGTTTGGGGACCCAGAACTCTTAGTTCTGACTTCAAAATATCACTGCTACTAAAATGCTACCTTTTCTATTAAAGCTTAAGTTCCAATATATCAATACCAAGAAACCTACACTCACGAGCTGTAACTTCTGTTCAAAGGGATGTTTACAAACAATAGGATTTCCTGTTTATTGAACCTAACTTAGCAGCAGGACAGAGTCTCACCTAGAAGTAAAAATTTTAACCCAATTAGTGAATTTTGACCACATATACTACTAACTATGTCTGGGAAAAGAGGCTCCCACACTTGTCCTCTGAGAGCTAATGCTGTCTGAGAGCCAACACCTCATCCCACCAGTGTGGAAACCGAACTGGGGGCCTCACAGCCAATCAGAGCAGCAGAAGGGTTGAAGACCGTATTAATCAGAGAAAGTGAAGCTAACCACCAGCTCTTTCTCCTTTGCTTCTCAAAGCATCTGTTACCACTTCTTTGCCCAGAGACAGTCTTCCCTCCCTCACCTTTGGTGGTCCATCTCCTCCATTGAGTTCTCCTATGCTCCCCTGAAGTGCACACTCAGGGCCTCACACTGCTTCACAGCCAACCACTAAATTAGTGCACCCTGGGCCTTTGTGGTTTTCCCAGGCAAATCCTCCAAGGCCACCTGTGTCAAATGGAAAGTTCTGTACAAATAAATTCTAAAGTCCTTCCTTCCTGCACAATAACCTCACAGAGATTTCTCTTTTCATAAACAGGGAAACATAAACCTTTCTGCAACCACTGGTGAAGTATTCTTGCCTTAGTGAACAAAACTTTTTTCTTTTTCTTTTTCTTTCCTCTTCACATGTTACAATGCACATGTTGATCGTGTCTCTCCATCTCACAACTGAGTTGAGCCTCTGGCTAGATAATACACTAAGGCTCTGAAACCCTCCCATTTGGACAAAGGATCCTTTCATTCTGTTCAGTTTTGTTCTCCATAAACTACCAACCCAAGGACAATGCAAATTAGTTTAGAATGTGGGCAGTTGTACTCCTCCTTCTATGTTTTCTGGAAATCCTATTGTACTATATGTGGTATCATCTGTTCAACAACCCAACATAATTTTTTCACAAGGCCATTTATTCATTAAGGCAAGAATCCCCCAAGTGTGATCATCTTCACCGCATTACTCACAAATTAATTAAACTTTGAATGAAAAATAAAATTTCAGTGTTAACATACATTTTAACATGAAATGGGTTGAAATTCTTCTTCAAGAGACTAATTTAAGCCCTGGCCAACGTGGCTTAGTTAGTTGGGTGTCGTCCCGCAAAGCAAAAGGTCACAGGTCCAATTCCTGGTCAGAGCGTGTGCCTGGATTGCAGGGTCAGTCCCAGGTTGGGGTCGTGGCACATAAGTGAGGCAACCAATCAATGTTCCTCTCTCTCTTTAATGTTTCTCTCCCTCTCTTTCTCCCTTCCTTTCCTTCTCTCTAAAAATAAATAAAAATTCAAAAGATTAAAAAAAGAGACTAACTTAAAAATGAATGGTGCGAACATGAACAAGTAGTATTTGAAATGAGAAAACACATAATGAATAATTATGGGAAAATAGGTTGAACCTCATTAATAATCAGTTTCTGATTATTTTGTTCTTGGATATGAGAACAAAACATAAATGTTTTTGCTTATCTAACTAGAAAAAGTTTTTTTTTCAATTGTATGCTCGGTGTCAGTATTACCTAGAATGTGGGGAAAACTGCTAGTCTAAATACATTACTGGTGGGAGTAGATTGCTGAAAATAATCTCCCAAATATAAAGTTGGAAATTTGTATGAACAGTGGAAGCCTCACCTGATCTCTGACCCAGAGGCCTCTACTCCCAGGTCCCAAGCCCACTGAACTTGACTCCTATCTCCAGATGGCGGAATGGTTGTCATTGTGGTTTGGGCCATTCTCTGCAGCCACCACTCCGGCCCAAGGTGGAGGAAAAAAACATATCTGAGAGTCACATGCCTCTGAATATCCCTGACCACAATCCCTGTCCACGTGTGCACATACAGTGTGAAGAAAGCAAAACAACGGCATCAAAACTGCATCAATACAATTTGATTGATAGATTGTTGTATCCACCTCACAGAAGCAACGGCCCCTACACAAACGGCTGGGATGCTGAGACCGGTGATGCCACATACAGACCAAGAGGATTTCCAGAAACATAGAAGGAGCAATTCAACTGCCCACATTCTAAATTAATTGGCCTTGTCCTTGGGTTGGTAACTTATGGAAGAAAAAACTGAACAAAATTAAAGGACCCTTTGTGCAAACATAAGAGCTGCAGAGCCTTAGTCTGTGATCTAACCACATGCTCAATCTAGATGTGAGATGAACAGACATGAACAACATGTACATCAAAACAAGCAAAGAGGGAGAGAAAAGTTTTTACTAAGGCAACTATACTTCACCCAAATCACCGAAAACATTGGTGAATTTTCCTGAAAATGTGTAAGAAAATCAGCTTACCATGCTCCATGGAAGGAACTTAAGATTTTGATTAGAACTGAGTTGAGGGAAAGGGTTTTCAGGAACTACTATAAAGGACACATGGACAAAACCAGGAAGGGGATGAAAGCGGGGGAGGAAGGTGGGTTTGGCTGGGGTGGGGGGGAAGTGATGGGGGAGTAAGTGGAGACAACTGTAATTGAACAATAAAATAATTTTTAAAAAATAACAAAAAAATTGCATTGAAACTATAGATCAATGGGAGAATTGATCTATACAATACTGAATCTTCTTACCCATGAGCAATTTATCTGCTACCCGGACCTTCATTTAGTGTCCTATGTATAGTGTTCACTGTACATGTCATTTTATAGTTTCCCCTAGAGATCTCACATGTCTTTTAGTTGATATATTCCTGAATACTTGATATTTCTGATACTTTCCAGGTATTTGCTACTGGTGTAAGGAAATACAGTTAAGTTTTAGCTCCATCCACCTCGTTTAACTCTTCTATCATTTCTTTTTTTATTTTTATATTAAATCATTTTTTATTTTTCAATTACAGCTGATACAAAGTATTCAGTAAGATGAAAAATTTACAATTCAGATTTATGTGTACACACACACACACACACACCCCTATTATTTTCTCTATAGCTGATCTGGCCTTGCTCATGAAGGCCATCTATTGAGTTGCTGGGAAGGAACAAATTGCTTGGTGCCACCCAATAATCTCTAATAACTTAAAATGTGTCCATAAGGAATTTATACTTGACATATAACTCAGGAAAGTGAAGAGTCTTTCAGAGCTCTTTCCTCCTCCATTACAAAATGACATCTGGGTCTGGGGACAACGGAGGATGCCTCAGATAACCCTGTGGCCTCAGTTGTAAAGGAACACCTGGCCCCCTGCCCATGTATTTCAAGTATGAATTGGTTGCAGAGGCTGCTGTGGTGAAGCTGGTCTGGTTTTACTTTCTTTCGCATTCTGTTTTTTTCTTCACTCTGAGCTAAGCCAAAGGCCCCAGCCCTAGCATCCATGAATTTTGCCCCACAGAGTCAGCCTTACCTTGGCCCTCATTAGCATGTCATTTCTCATGTCTGGCCATGTTTTCCACTAGTCCCTTGTTCAAGGGTCACTTCACACCATTATTCATTCAATTCACCTTGATATGGGAGTTCTCTTGGATGACTCTTCAGCCAGACTCTTGGCTACTCTGAGATCCCACCCACACACAAGGGAACCAGGAGACTCAATAAACCTAAACACCAAAGCCTCCCTCTACTGGAATGGCAGGGTTTGCTTTGATGCAGGTGTCTAGTGTGATACTGAGCAGGTAGTTGTGTTCAGACTTTTTAGTAAACAGAAATGAAGAAAACATATATTTTTAAAGTAAAGCTATATTATGATTAGGTACTGGTCATTCCACTTCAAGTCTGATCCATATGTTTGTATTTAATCTCACTAGTCTGATAAATATATTTCTTTCTCCTGCACCAAAAATCTCATTTCTCAATAACACTATACTATCTATACAATGTAGGCACATCAGACCCAGAATAAAAATACAAAGTCACCAGCAACAATATAATTATTGAAAAGTTTTTTTTTCATTTTAAGTTCTTTTTGTCCTTTGAATATAGTCTTCTATGGTATATAATGAAATTACTGAGTTTTATCATTACTTGAATTAGTTTCTGTCCATTATGCCAAAAACTCCAAAAACAGGTTCTTTTGATTTCAATTTTTGAGAATGCTTTCCTAATATTTTCTTTTATAATTATGTGAAATATTTACATGGTTCCAAATCCAATTCTACAAACTAAAGTTTAATAAAAGAAGTCCAGTTTTCCCCCCTTTACCTCCACTCTGTTTCTTGCCAGCTTGCCTTCTTTTTTAGCTGTTTATCTTCCCATTTTTAATATGTTCATACCCTAAAAACATTCTTAAACAAAAGGGAGCATACTATTTTGTTTGTACCTTAGACTGAACATTTTAAATACTCTTGTACTTAGCATTTTGGGTCAGGAAGTCCCTTCACAGATTACATAGTCAAACCCCTAATCCTAAAGGGGAAACCGAAGACTTACGTTAAATTACTTGCCAAAGGCACCCAGCTAACTGCTGGAGCCAGGACGCCAATTCCTGTCTCTCAGCTCTCTTCCTTGTGTACTTCATTTTCAATGAGTAGTTACAGACAAGCATAGTGATTTCTACATAAATTGACAAATCATCACGAGAAAAATTTCTTAAAGAAATGAACACCTAGACTCAACCAGAGGATTCATTTTCTCCTCTTGTTTTTTATGTGGCTCAGCTCAAATACTGACCCTTTAGTAAACATAAGAGGACCATTCACCCTATCTTTTTCTTAGAACCACCAGTGCCTTCCAAAAATGAGACTGCCAAATGCTGTATGCTTTAGCAGCTGGAACATCGAAGCCCCTGCACCCTTTCTTCTGCTTTTTCTCATCAAAAATGTATTATCATGATTTCCCTACTTAGCCCTAGCATTCCCCACCTAATAGCCTAAAGAGGAATTTGCATTCCTGTCCTGCATTACTTGATAGCCCCTGCAAGAAGGGATTAAGCAAACCGTGGAGCCCAGTGATGAGTTCTGTACTGCCAGAAAACAGTCTCTGGGTCTTTGCTAGCTGAGAGCACAGGTTGGTGAACACTGCCACCTGTTTTCTGCTGCCTATAAACTATGAATTTTTTTTTACATTTTTAAATGTGAGAAATAGAAATATTTGTTGAAACACAGCTGTGTTTATTCATTTATGCATCATCCATGGCTGCTTTTACTCTAAAACAGAACTGAGAGGTTGCAACAGAGGCCAACCGACCTGCCTAAAGTTGCAAACACTTGGCCAACCCAGGCCCTGCTTTACAGGATTCCTCTTCCTGTCCCTTTTATTACTTTGTGACCTATACACAATCATTTCTCTTTGCCAACTCACTCTGAGGATCAGTCTCTTCCATACAACAACTTCTTTTTAAAAAGACTGATATTAAAAAATTCTGCAGAACCCACGTGAAAGTTTTAAGAGCTTTATTTAGTTCAACTAAATGTCATATGTCCATATTTCTCATTTTTACCTGTTATAACATCATCCATTGTTATATCAGTATACTTTTATGGATTCAGCAAATATTAATTGAGCACTTAATATGTGCTCATTGTGTATCTAAGGACTCCAGCTTTCCTTATTCTGCCCTGGAATGCATTGCTTCAGAACTCTTGTTACCACCTGTCAGGAGACCACAACTCCAGAACTGGCTCCCCACTGCTCCCCCCCTCCAACCACAGACAGGGCCTGAATAGACCACCCACAGCTAACTCCATACCAATCCTATTTATGACTTTCAAGGCCCATAGCTGGCTGCGGATTTACCATTCTTCGTGAAAACTGAAAGAAAATGTTTCTTTTCATGTTACACCGATTCTTGTTATACCCAGATCGAAACTGCCTAGACCCTAGCATCATAACTTCTAGTATTATAGTCCTTAACTAAAATCCATTTCCACAAAGGCGTGTCTGTCTGATTGACAATGATGATTGGGTCAAATATGTTTCCTGGATTAAACAGTCCTCTCTACATCTTTCTTTCTTTTTTAATTTTTAAAAATCTTTGTTGTATTTTTTTATATTATCTGTTAGTCTCTTTATATGGCCCTCCCCAAGTAACCACCAGGCTGTTGTCCATGTCCCTGTGTCCTTTTTCCTTTTTGCTCAATCCCTCCACCCCTTAAATTCCTCTCTCCCACTAGCTATCATCCTGTTCCCTATCAATGAGTCTGTCCCCGTTTCCTTGTTAGTTCAGTTTGTTCATTAGATTCCACATGTGAGTGAAATCATATGGTATTTGTCTGACTGGCTTATCTCACTTAGCATAATGTTCTCCAGGTCCATCCACACAAGTGCAAAGGGTAAAATTTTCTTCTTTTTTACGCTGAATAGAATTCCACTGTGTAAATATGCCATAGTTGCTTTATCCACTAATCTATTAATGGACACTTGGGCTGCTTCCATATCCTGGTGATTATAAATAACACTGTTATGAACATAGGGGTGCTTATATTCTTTCAAATTAGTGTTTTGGGCTCCTTCAGATATAGTCCCAGAAGTTGGCTCACTGGGTCACAAGGCAGACCCAATTTTAATTTTTTGAGGTATCTTCATATTGCTTTCTACCGTGACTACACCAGTCTGCATTCCCACGAACAGTGCAAAGGGTTCTCCACATCCTCACCAGCACTTGTTGTTTGTACTTTATTGATGATAGCCATTCTGACAGGTGTGAGGTGATAATCACATTGTGGTCTTAATTTGCATTTCTCTGATGCTCAGTGACATTGACACATGTCTATTCATGTCTTTGTCCACTTTTTAATTGAGTTCTTTTTGGTGTTGGTGTTGAGTTTTATAAGTACTTTGTAAATTTTGGATACTAACCCTTTATCAAATGTATCAGAAAATATGTTCTTCCATTACGTGGGCTGTCTTTTTATTTTGTTGTTGATTTCCTTTGCTGTGAAAAAAAAAATTTAGTTTAATGTAGTCCCATTTGTTTACTTTTTCTTCTATTTCCCTTGCCTGGGGAAATGTATCCAATAAAAAATTTCTACAAGCAATGTCTGAGACTTTGCTGACTATGTTTTCTTCTAGGATTTTTACGGTTTCTGGTACAACATATAAGTCTCTGATTCATTTTGAATTTATTCTTGTTTATAGTGTAAGGAGGTAATCTAGTTTAATTTTTCTGCATGAATCTGTCCAATTTTCCCAATGTCATTTATTGAATAAACTATCTTTAGCCCATTGCATGTGTGTATTTCCTTTGTCGAGTATTAATTGACTAGAACGGTATGGGTTTCTTTCTGGGCCCTCTACTATCTTCCATTGATCTGTGTGTCTGTTTTTATGCCAGTACCATGAGTTTTGATTTCTATGGCCTTATAGTTCAGTTTGATATTAGGTAATGTGATTCCTCCAACTTTGTTCTTTCTCAGGATTGTTGTTGCTATGCAAGGCCTTTAATGGTTTTACATAAATTTTTGAAATATTTGTTCTAGTTCTGTGAAATATGTCGATGGGATCTTGATAGGAATTGCATTGAATCTATAGATTGCTTTGGGTAGTATGGACATTTTAATGATGTTAATTATTCCTATCCATGAACATGGTATGTGCTTCCACTTATTTGTGTCTTCTTCAATTTCTTTCTTCAGAGTCTTATAATTTTCTGAGTACAGATCTTTTACATCCTTGGTTAGGCTTATTACTAGATATTTTATTCTTTTTGAAGCATTGTGAACGGGATTGTTTTCATAATTTCCCTGTTTGTTTTTGGCACATAAAAATGCAACTGATTTCTGGATATTAATTTTGTACCTTGCTCCTTTGCTGAATTCACTTATCAGTTCTAGTAGTTTTTTGGTGGAATCTTTGGGGTGGCTTTATGTACAGAATTAATTTCATCTGTGAATAAAGGCAGCTTAACTACTTCCTTTCCAATGCAAACACCTTTTATTTCTTCTTCATGTCTCATTGCTGTGGCTACCACTTCCAGTACTATGTTGAATAAGAGAGGTGAAAGTGAACATCCTGTCTCATTCCCAATATTAAGGGGAACGCTTGTAGTTTTTACCCATTGAGTATGATGGTGGCAGTGAGCTTGTCATACATGGTCTTTATTATGTCTAGGTATGCTCCCTCTGTTACTACTTTGCTGAGAGTTTTGATCATAAATGGGTGCTGAATTTTATCAAGTGATGTTTCTGAACCTATGATATGATCATGTAGATTTTATCCTTTATTTAATCTATATGATGAACCACATTTATTAATTTGCGAATGTCATACCAATCTTGCATTCCCATAATAAATTCCACTTGATCAAAGTGTGTGAACTTTTTGATGCATTGCTATATTCAGTTTGCTAATATGTTATCAAGGATCTTAGTGTCTATGTTCATCAGGAATATTGACCTATAATTTCTTTCTTTGCTGGGTAATGACTCAGTACAGGGATCCTGATGGCTATCCTTCAGTTCTCTCCCCAGAGCCACCAATTCCAGACTCTCTTCAAGTGTCTCTAGTTCACTCTGTCCTCCCTCTTCTGTATCCCAGGGTATGTGACTGCAAATGAAATTTTGTGCCTTGGCCCTTTAAAAGGCTCTCTCAGTCTCTAGCCTTTTCTCTCTGGCAGACAGAAACCCTACTGCTTTTCACAGCTGGATATTACCTGGTTTCTCTCTGGCTCTGATGCCATATAGGCTTAAGAGCCCATCTATAATATTGTTTAGATCCCACACTTCTCAGGGGAACCCCCTGCTGCTAAATTATATCTATGGATCTTCAGCTGCTCCCCCCAGGGAGCCCAGCCAACCCTCTCATGTGTCTGTACTCCCTACCAGTCTTATTGTGGTGAAATTGTTTCTTCTGTTGTCCTTGGTTATAAGGCTTCTCTCCAAACTATTTTTCAATTGGTTACTCAGGATGCTTTCTCTACAATGTTGTTGCAATTCCAGATTGGTTCTGGGGGGAGGTCATTGTAGCTTCCACACACTGCCCCACCATCTTGGATCTCCACCTTCTGGGGTTTTAGACTCCCTTCTGTGATCTGGCTTCAGTGGAACCTTTCTTCAGTCTACTAGATATGCTTTAATAATTTTAAATCTCAAAGGCAAGAAACTAGATTGCTTTACCTATGTAAATTTAGAGATAATTGTGAAATACTTCTTAATCCTACCCATCAACAGAATATAAATCTTAAGGCACCTATAAGCCACAATATTCCCCAAGAACAGGTAGGGCTTTGCCCAACCAAGATGATTTATTTGTTCAGGGAGAAGAATGGAAGAATGGTCTACCCCAAAGTTCTATATTAATTTTTGTTCTAAAGGTAAAATTTTTAAAAACATTTTACTTTTATTTATTTACTTTTAGAGAGCTGGAAAGGAAGAGAGAAAGAGAGGGAGAGAATCATCAATGTGTGGTTGCCTCTCACGTGTCCCCTAATGGGGTCCTGGACCACAACTCAGGCATGTGCCCTGACTGGGAATCAAACCAGTGACCCTTTAGTTCTCAGATTGGCACTCAATCCACTGAGACACACCAGCTAGAGCAAGGCAAAACTTTTTACAGTCTCTAAAAGGGTAGGTCTTCATTAAAAAATCTTAAAGTCTATTTTCCCTGGATGCCATACTTTACAGTTAAGTTTTCACTGATACTTAACAAGTAGTTAATTATTAGAAGACTAATAACAGACTAAGCTGTTTTAAAAGAGTTTTAATAGAAAAAGTATAAGACATTAGAAAAAGCAAAGATATATTTTACTTAACATAAATCTCTGTGTAGAAGCACAATTCAATTGAGTCTGATGACAATTTTCAGTTTCTTCTCAATAAGAACCTTGCATAGATCCTTAACTATACAAAGGACCTCAAACTTTAACATGTAAAGATTTGCCTGGGGAATTTGTTTAAAAATACAGATTTCTGATCCTGACCATCAGAGATTCCAATTCATTAGGTTCACAATGTGACTTAGTAATGAGTTTTTTAAACATCCCCCAAAACACAGATACATACACACACACAAATGCACAAACACCATCTACACCTGCACTAGCACTGCCACTTACACACACTGGGAGGTTCTGACACAGAAAGAAGAGGACCAGTCTTTCGGAACACAGTAATCAAGAGGGTTGCCTTTTTAATCTCCCCACTGTTCACCTCACTCTATGCATGCCTCCAACCTTCCCCGACACAAGAAAGACAAGCTCATACTAAAAGCACTTTCTTTTCTTTAGATGGTTCTGGCCCGGCTCACTGACAGTTTTATAATTAGAAGAAAGAGCCTAGTTATTCAAGCAGAAGAGCCGGAGAGCAATTTTCAGTCTCCTAGGTCCAGTGTACTGATGTGGGAACTCGGCATACTGATCTCGTAAACGTAGCATCACTGCTCTGCAGCTGTACCCTTGGGTTCCCAAGCAAATAGGAAAACAAATAGATAGCCAGAGCCTTGCCCCCACAGGATTCGGGATCCATAGAAAAACACAAATGGTCTGAGGCAGCGCTGTCCAATATGCGAGTCACTTTCTATGACAATGTTCTGTCTGCCTTGTGCAATATGGTCGTCACTAGCTACAGTGAGTTCGTGCGATGCAGTCAATATAGACTGAATTTTCAATTCTATTTAATTCTAATCAATTTAAGTTTACATGTTCGTATGGGCTAGTGACTACTTTATTGGGCAGCTCATATCTAAGGTCATTCAGTCATAGATTTCATATATAAATAAAGATGATAATACAGGTTCTGATGATAGATCCACTGTTTTTAAATTTGTTTACTTCCTTTGGAAGTTCACTCAGAGTCAAAAGTGTTTCTTGGTCATTTTTAACTTCCTCAGAGCAACCACATCTCACAAGTTTTCATCTATTGTATGCTCAACAATTATCTAGAGCAATCATTCTCTACCTCAGGCACGTACGCAGTTTAAGAAGTCCAACAGACCTAAACAAAAAATACCTTGCACTGAATTAATCTTCTAATTCCTCTCCCAGGCAATCGCTTTCACTTCTACCAGTTTTTTTCTATCATTTACCTCCTTGTTTGTAAGTAATAATGTATATAACTATCTCTTAATTCATAATATTATATATACTTATTGACGTCCTACTAAGGTAGGTGGGGTTTCTAGCTCTTTCATAATGCCCATTTGCTACTTCATATGCCTAACAGTTATACTACAGTTTTTAGTTAAATCCCTACTTAAGATTTTCATTATTATAGTTTTGTAAAATCTAAGTATATAAATATCATTCACTGCTGAGCCACGACTATGTACTATGTACTATGATGTACTATGATGTACTATAATGTACTATGATTATATTTCTTCTTTTGTGCTGTTTTCCCCTGGAATTAAGTGCTTCCTCTCCTTCCTCCCCCTCTACCCCCTTCTCATCCTCTTCCTTCTTCCTCCTCCTCCTCCTGTGCTTGCCTTTATTTTAAACTAGGCTACATTTCATACACCCTCCAACAACTCCGTCAATGCAATTTTCTCAATGGTCAAACCTGGCAGAGGAACCAGGAACCACCTTCCCGGAGCTCTCCATCTTCCTGTTTCAGTCCAGTCCGTCTGTTCTCCAGGCTGGACGCTCTGCTAGAGCCCTGGAAATTACCCCTGCTTCTCTCCTGGATCACATTTCATAAAATTCTGTCTACTCTTCACTTAGTGGATCAAGCCCTTCAGAAATTGGTGGGGGAAACATTGCACGGTAGTTAATTTTTTTGTATGGATTCATAGGTCTGAAACAACTATCCTCTCCTCACATTTAAATAATTTAACTGGGTCAAGAAGTGTCAGAGTTTGGGGGTGGGGCACAGATATGAATCTGTAAATATGGAGGGAATACTTTTCTCCCAGAATTTTGAAGATTTTATTCCTGATTGCAGTGTTGTTGCAAGAGCTGATACCACCCTGATTCATAATCCTTTATATGTGTGTTTTTTTTTCTTTATAGAAGCTTTTTAGAGTTATAGCTTTATCCCTATTATTCTGAAAGTTCACAAAAATGTCCTCAATGTGAATTTACATTTTTTTTATTCATTGTGCTTTCTATGTGATGGACTCTTATTCTAGAGATCCATATCCAATAAAATTTTTTATTATTACTTTAAAAATGTCCTCTTCAGCATTTTGTTTTTATGAAATTCCTATTTGTTAGATTACTGGACCTCCTAGATTAAGCCTCTTATTGTCTTAGCTTTTCTCCCTTACTATCTATTTATTATTGTTTCTTGTCTATGTTTTAAGTGAGGATAGAAAATTATTCTCTTCTAATTAGAAAAAGCCTGTCATATTTATATTTATTCATATTCTCACCTAAATGATTTCCTTCTGTAGATGCCTAACACACAGGGAGTCAGAAGGCTATGTAGTTTTCTTTCTCCCTTCAACAATTTGGGTTTCATATATTATCCCTGTTTGATAAGAAAGCGAGACACTGAGACAACATATAAAGCCAAAGGGTTGGAGGAGATAATGTCAAGAGAAGAGTAGATGCTTTCAACCCCAGTTTGCTTTCTGGAGCACCAGAGGAAAATGATGAAGAAATAAAAACATTAGGATTTAGTGAGACTGAGTCTAAACTTTACCAAGTTATTTATTCTTCACGATATTTTTGATGGGCTATTGTAGGAACAAAAGAGTGCGTGTCTTCCTCTGGGTAAGCAGGAGCCTATTTGACACCAACAGCTCTCACCCCCGCCCACCACCACCTTCTTTCTAATTGTATCAAGTCCACATCTCTTCATTTGGCTGCCATTCTCACCTGAACCCCCTTCCAGTCTTCCTTTGCCTGAGAAAGTGCCCAAGCTGGGAGTCCAGTGGAGAGGCAGAACTGTCTCCCACTGTCCAGGCTAAGACTGTAAGTTCTCACATTCCCAAGACAACCTTGCAGGTAGGGCACTGGCCAGCGTCGGACCAAACCAGACGCACCTGCTCCTGCTAGCAACGTTCAGCAGCAAGGATCATCGCCGAGAGGGGAAGTCTGCTTCAGCAGTGGCAGCTGTGACAGTGAGATCCGGTTCCCAGGAGACAGCAGTACCAGCAGCGTGCAGAGCTCTGGGCCAGCAGGGTCCACTTAGGCAACCTATGAGCAGCACCTCACCTTCCTCCTATGGCACCAAGGTCCTCAAGGACACAGAGCCTGATCCAGATCCTCCCAACTTCTGGTGATTCTCTTTGTGAACCATTATCCTTCTAATAAATTCCCTTTCTGCTCAAATCAGCTGGAACTAAGACTGACTGATACGTGCAGGCTTCATATTTTGACAGTTGAAATAACTATGCAAATAAAAAGAAATAAAAGTGCAAATCTTGATCTAGGAAATGACAACTAATACTATAGACAGGGAGGTATACCTGTCTATATTAACACTATACATAGGTCAGTATTTCCTTTGGTATCCACAGGCTTTGTATTAGTTTGAACAATATAAGTGTGTGCTTTTAGAGTGCAACTCAAAAAACAAAAAAACAAAAAAACGCTGCCAGTATTTCTCTCATCCTGCAGCTTTTAGGGACCTGACTCAGGGTTCTTGTGGGCTCCACTCGAAGCTGGGACACCTGAGACAGAAAAGAAGCAAGTCAGCTAGCCTGCCTCCTCTCCCTAACCGCCTAGATGCGTTCCCCAAACCCAGCCTGTCCAAGACCCTCCTGCAGCTCTGCACATGCCCATCCCAGTGCATATGTAGACGAGAGTGAGGAGAGAGCAAGGGGAGAGCGCGAACGCGAGGAGGTAGCTAATATCTGTGGGAGTCATATTTGGGTACTTTTAATTAAGCAAAGCTAATGAGGGTCAGTGTCCTTATTAAAAAAAGAGAGAGAGAGAGAGAAAATCAGTATCCAGGTGGTGGCTTAGGTATCTCTACTATAAATAAAGGGAGTGTAAGCTTCAGGAAATCAGAAGTAAATTCCTGAGAGAATTTGATTTTCTATTTAGAATTTAAATAGCCCCTTAAAAATAAGAAACAGGCAAAGGAGAATTATTTCAATAATAAACAAATAGGTATGTTATATAAATAAGTCCAAATAAAATGTTGAGGATTAACTTAGTACAATGCAACAAATACTCTCAAAGGCCAAGACATGTGGATGATATGACATCAGCAGCTGAAGATTAGAGATAAACAGGGCTCTGGGCCCACCCTTACCCCAAGTTAACTACCCGAGTGACAGTAGAGAAGTGGAAGATATATGTGAAAACAAGAAGACATACAAGCATGATAAAAGGCAGAATGTTATAAGCCAAAGGAGATATCAGAAAAATATTTTTCATTTGTTTTCCAATGTCTCTATTTTCCATTCCCAACCAAACATGCCCGCCTACAGCTCTCCACACAGTGAGGCTGAAGTGCTTGTTGTTTTCAGGGTGAGGGTAGGATCTGCCTAAAATAAAGTAGTCACAGCCACACTATGATTTTATTAATTTAGAGGGTTTACAATTTACATGAAAATTTACATGAAAATTTCTAGCTTTCAACTGCAAGAGCTAGACTCTTAAAAGACAAAGCTTTTTTTCTCTCTTTTTATCAGAAATCTCAAAGATGGCCTTTGAAATACCAATTGGTCGACCCTAAAGGGCTAGATTGTGGGGTTTTAACTGAAACCTAGAGAGGGAGATGCAGGGTAGGAATAGGGCAGGGGTTTGGGAAAAGCCTGTCCTGAGGTTGGGGTAGGAAGGTTGAGAAAGGGAGAAAGGGCCAGAGAATTCAGATGCTACTGTTTGGGGCCCCTCTGGGGCTAAAAACTTTGGGTGGGAAGGAAAGATGCAGCAGCAGGTAGGCTGAGAATCCCAGAGTGCTGGAGGACTGAGCATCACTTTGTTCCAGAACTCTTGGAGGAGATTCCTTACCTGGTGAACTGAGACAAGCTGGGATGTTAGGGTAGAACTGGTAGCAAGTATTTAGGCGGAGAGAGTCTGAGATGTACACCCACCCTCTAGCATAAAGTGAAACCAACCCAGAAAATCTGTGGAGTCCTTTCAGAGGGGTAGAAAGGCATCTGAGAGTGAAGAACCTTAGCATATGAATAGTTTTCGAGCTGACCCGACAATGTTGTGTCATGGGGTAAAGGGACCCTTCCCAAGGCCAGGGGACTATGGGTCACCAGTAAGCCTCAGAGGATCAGCAGCACTAGTGGGAGAAGACTGAGAGAGAATACAGTGGCAAGAGACCATGACCATACCAAGAGAAGAGATGAGGAGCAACATCAGCCAGCCAGCTCCAAAACAGACACAGTGAGACTCCACAGAAGGCCACCAGGCACACTCACCGGCCTTATGCCATGAGTGTGCATTCTGGACACTGGAATGGAAAAAAGAGAACACTCAAGAGAGGACACCAACCCCAGTAGGGGGCGCAAACCTTAACTGACTGAATTTAATACGATCGGCTAGTGACTGAGTAAACTTGAAGTGGCAATATCAAGGGTCTTCTACAGCTGATGGGTGGCTGGTGAGTAAATTAGGTTCTTTTATTGGAAACCATGTTTATTTCTACACATGAGGTAGTGTGTACACAAGACCCACACAAATGTCATCAAGAAACTGAATGAAGGAAGGAGACACCGTTTGATACGGGGACGGCAGAGTGTTTTAACAGGCATTTTAAACTGTGCCCTAGTGACTTCATGGATTCTTTTTAACAAGTAGAAATGAGGTGGAGGCACTCCAGATGGCAGAAGGAGGTTGATCAAAGTCTAGGAAATGGGAGGAGGTGGAAAAATGTTCTGGAAAAACTGATGATCCAATCCGGGCGGAACCTAAGGTCCTCTTCAACGCCGCACACGCTCTGCCAGAGCCCTGGGCTTTGGACCTCGGCGCCAGGAAGAGTTCTGTAAATACTGATGTATGCAATGTAATCTCAGATAAGTGCTGGCTGGAAACTTACAGCCAATCCTTGGGAGCCCTGATGTCTCTGCCTGCTCCCTGCCCCTTCCTGCAAACGCAGTATGCCGACTTGCACCAAATCATCGCCGCTAGCCAGGAACACTCTTGCTCGGTGTTCAGCCCTAGCCCACAGAGAACGAAACTTCCATCAGTAAGCTACCCTTTCACCAGATGCTAGGAAAGCTGTCACCCTTCAGGTCACTCCTATTCCTTGGCTGGCGGCACAGCTAATACCAGGAAGGCAGTGGTTTGATGGGTTCAGGGAGGGTCCAGGCATCTTTATTTTAACAACTCTCCTGAGGTGATCTTGAGATACAATACTGACCTCCATTTTTTTCTTATTTTCCTTGCCTTCATTCCCTAATAGCAATTTAGAACACTACCTGGTACACATTTGGTGTCGATAAAAATTTGTTGATTGAATGAATGAACTGACAAACCCATCATTTTTCAGTCTTTAGCATACAATGGAATCATCTGGAATGCTTGCTAAACCAGAGATTGCTCGGTTCCACCTGAAGAGTTTCAATTCAGTAGGTTTGGGGTAGAAGCTGAAAATGTACACTTCTAACAATCCCCAGGTAAACCAAAGCTTTGGCTGAGGAAGGAGGATATACATTGAGAACTACTGGTCTAGACCAGAATGGAAATCCCCTAAATACTTGGACTACAACTCAAAACGGACTGATATCTTTGAACGTTTTGCCTACCATTTTCCCGGAAGCTTTTAGAAAAAGATGTTTTCCTGTTGTTGTTGTTTTACATTAAGTTATAAAGGTGACTTAATAGCATAAATTACAAACGTTGAAAATTATTCCTGGAAGATATGAAACCTTCATTTGAAATTCCAGGAATCAGAGACTTCCGAATAAAGTGTGAATTATTTTTCATTCAAGGGTTGACATTTTAATGATACAATAAGATCAAAAAGCCTTAGGGCTTCTACTATGTCACCTGAAAATGGCCTCCTTTAACATCGCAACAAAGCAAAAAGCAGGCCACCCCTTCTGAAGTGACTGAAAACCAGGTAAAGAGGAGTCTATTATCTGGATGAAAATCCATTTTGAGAATCTGAAACTGCCTTGTTACCTTTTTACCTTTCCAGGAAAAACAAAGCAAAATAACATAACAATGTTTTCTCATTGTGTCAAGGATACACAAAGGGCCAGGTTTTTTTCTTTGTTTCCTAGGAACTTAAAAAGACTAGAATTGCTTAACTAAACAAATCTTCTGTAAAAATATGAAATTTACTACTTTTAAACATTAATGTTTAATATTCACATTGGACCATATCTTCCCTTGGAAAGATTTTTCCTGAACTTTCCTAATCTGAATTTCCAATTCTGTTAGGTCTCTGTACAGGCAAAGACACCCAGATTTTGTCGCATTTGTTTCTTTAAAAAAGGGGAGGGGTTACTTTATAATGGTGCATATTCTGTTTACCATGTTGGACTCTCACTACTTAGAAATGCAAATGGTCAGATGCCCTTGTTTCTGCAAGCTCTCTGAGAGCCATTAATTCCAATTATGCCTAACTGAACATATATTATGACACTCAGATAAACAATATCTGAGCTACAAAAAACATATGCCTTTTCCTCTCCCAGAGCCAGACTGCACACGGAATTCCCAATAAACTGACACAGCTCTGAACTACACAGGTCCTCAAATTTATCCACAAGCCTGATTTGATGCAGTCCTACCTTGGACAGAAACGATGCTCGTAAGGGGAGAGACCATCAGTTAGTCTGCAGACGTGTTCATTTATCTGGCCTTTTTCTTAAAATCTCACTTATCCAAAGACTGATGTTTATTAAGCCTGACAACTTCTTCCAGACCTGAGACTTCAGCTTCTAATTTATTTTCCTTGCTGTATTTTACAGGACATGGAAAATTAATTACTCTATATGCAACTATTATTGCTTGAAATTGCAAGTTGTATTTTGCATGCCAACTGCCTCTCGCTGCCCGGGTGCTCTATGGGCACACAGGGCGGGCAAGTGCAGCCTCACAGTTGTTCGTACGGAAGATGATACAATAACCAACCAGTAATAATACAAGAATAAACTCGGTTTCATGTACCCCAAACCATAAACCTACTTTTGCCCCACCCTGTATAATGTAATTTTACATTATACTCTAATTACACAGGAGAGAATCTTCTGTTTACCTGCCAATGGGTTATTTTACCAAAATGCAGGCAGGCATAGATATCAAAGGCTTTCTCATAGGAAGAGCAAAAACAGAGCTTGACTTGAATCACTTTTAGGAAAGGAAAACGAACCCTTTTTCACATAATTTGGCAGAAATTTATAATGTGATCTCCTGAGTGAATGGAGGGTAGCTAGCAGAGGTGGGCAGAGGTCAAGAGGAGCTGTGGAGCTCAGGCTTGAGAAGGGAGAGAATCAGAACAGATGAACATCACACCGGCATGGAAGATGTTGGCAAGTGAGCAATAGGAGCAAGAATGGCAAAGTAAGGTGGTCAACTTGGGACGCAAGAGTGTAGGATGAGTGGCAGGACCAGGGGAGTCAGGGTAACAGGTGAGCGTGCCAAGGGCCATGGCAGACTTATGCAAGGGAGAAATGGGTGGATCTAGGTAGAAGGAAAGTAAAGTCAGAGTCAAAGATTGACAGCCGAGGCTCTGACTGTAAAACAAATGCAGAAGCACAAATGTGAAGATGGAAGAAAAACAGTACATTTCAACTGTCCTGAGGAGTCTTAACAACGGCTTTGGCCAAAACCTCCCATGACAGCACACAGCAAGCTCCAGAGCAGCTGGCAGAAACTGCCAGGACGCAGATCAGCTGTTCGCAACCTACAGGGCTCGAGTTCTCCACTGCATGAATGAATGGTCAAAGGTATGAGTCTGAATTCACTAACACCTGAATGGCATGCAAACAATAATAATAATAAAGCAGCACCTCCCCACTTAGCATCAGTGCTTCTCAGAAGCTCCTCTGGTGACCGTACAAGGTTGGGAACTCCTCTCCTTTGTGGAAGAGACCTCAACGAGGAAAACACAACTCTGTAACACAACATCAAAGGACATTCTAGGACAGCGATTTTTAACCTTTTTTATCCCATGGCACACATAAACTAATCACTAAAATTCTGTAGCACACCAAAAAATATATTTTCTGCTGATCTGACAAAACACAGGTATAATTTTTATTCATTTATACTGGATGGCTATCTTGTTGGCTCTTGTCATTTTTTATTTGACAATCCAAGGGGGAAAAGGTCAGTGCCTTTAAAAAAATACTCCGGTATTGCATGTTTTAACAATTCCTGCAGCATCAATTGAAATCAGCATGTTAGGGTGCAGCTAGGACTTCTCAGGACCTCATGTGACCCAAGTTTCTACTTCCTCATGAAAAGCAGGCACATGGTGACCACGGCCAGTATGACTGATATGGCTCTCCTACTCAGATCTCTATGCCTCTTCTTCTTTCAAGAAAAATAAATAAGAGGGACTTCTGCCAAGATGGAGGGATAGGTGGAAACACTGTGCCTTCTCCCACAACCAAGTTTGAATACACAAAGGTTTGGAGAACAAAGACACACCCAAAGACCAGAAAATTGAATTATACGGAAGTCCGACTACATCTAACTGTTCAGCGGGGATGGTAAGAGGGGCGGAGCCAGCAGCGGAGCAGGGTCAGGCAGGACAGATCCCCCGACCTAGGCGAGCAGGCAGCCCAGAACCAGTTGGGGTGTGGGGTAGACTGACCGCGGTCGCACATTCACGCACAGTGAGATGGACCATGCAGGCCCCAGGGGGCGAACCCAGTGGTGGAGGGCTGATGGCGGTGGCACACTCGCGTGCAGTGGAACAAAACGCGTGGGCCCAGTGACGGTGGCGGCTTCGGCGCCAGTGGGGGCCGTGGTGGCAGGCGGCAGACGGGACGCCATTGCTCCTAGTTGACCCTGCCCCCACATACAACGTCACAACCCAGTGACTGAGTTGCCCTGCTCTGGTGAACACCTAGGGCTCTGATCCTGCTATGTAACAGGCACGAACAGCCCGAAAGATGGTGCAAGAAGAACTCAAAGTCCCAGAGCAGATAACTCTCAGCAACCGAGAAATTGCCAGCCTCTCAGAAGCATAATTCAAGACACTGTTTATCAGGATGCTAACAGAACTGGTTGATTATAGTCACAAATTAGAGGAACAAATGAAGGCTAAACTAAATGAAATGAAGGGAGATGTCCAGGATAGCAATGGAAAGAAAACTGGGACTCAAATCAATGGAATGGACCAGAAGGAAGAACAAAACATCCCACCAGAAAGGAATGAAGAAATGAGAATTCAAAAAAATGAGGAGAGGCTTAGGAACCTCCAGGACATCTTTAAACGTTCCAACATCCAGATTATAGGGGTATCAGAAGGGGTAAAGAAACAGCCACAAGTGGAAAACTTATTTGAACAAATAATAAAGGAGAACTTCCCCAGTCTGGCAAAGGAAATAGACTTCCAGGAAATCCAGGAAGCTCAGAGAGTCCCAAAGAAGTTGGACCCAAGAAGGAACACACCAAGGCACATCATAATTACATTAGCCAAGACTAAAATGAAGGAGAGAATCCTAGAAGCAGCAAGAGATAAGGGGACAGTCACCTACAAAGGAGTACCCATCAGACTGTCAGCGGATTTCTCAAAAGAGACCTTACAGGCAAGAAGGGGCTGGAAAGAAGTATTCCAAGTCATGAAATCCAAAGACCTACAGCCAAGATTGCTTTATCCAGCAAAACTTTCATTTAGAATGGAAGGACAGATAAAGTGCTTCTCAGATAAGGTCAAGTTCAAGGAGTTCATCATCACCAAGCCCTTATTATATGAAATGCTAAAGGGACTTATATAAGAAAAAGAAGATGAAAAATATGAACAGTGAAAGGACAGCAAACACACAGTTATTAACCACACCTAAAACAAAAGCAAACCAAGAGGACAGCTAGATCAGGAGCAGAACCATAGAAATGAAGAACACATGGAGGGTTAGAAACAGGGGGGTGGGAGGGGGAGAAGGGGGGAGAAGGCACAGAAAATAGAATAGATGGTATGTAGAAAATAGATAGGGGGGAGGGCGAGAATAGTGGGGGAAATATAGAATCTAAAGAACTTGAGACACGTGGTTATAAACTAAGGGGGGGAGAATAGTGGGGGAGGGAGTGTGGGGAATAAAGGGGGGGAATAGACCAACTGTAATGGTATAATCAATAAAATATATTTTTAAAAAAAGAAAAATAAATAAGAACTTGTTGCTTAATTATATTTTATGAATATACCTAATGAGTTTAAAACCTTTGTGGGCTAGTACTGACGAGTGCTGATTCTCTTCTGTTCATTTTGAGTTGTACAGCCCAATTTACCCCTTCCACTTTTGAGCATATTCCAAATGCTTTGAAGTGACAGAAAGGGGGCACATGTCCATATTTCTGGTAGGGACTTAAAGCAGCAGGATAGCTTACCCAAGGCAATTATTAAGAAGCAGGGAAATGGGTTCACACCCAAGAGAAATAGATATTACATCAAAAGAATGCTTTCTAAAAGGTAATATTAGGACATAAAGATAAACACAAACTTTTGCACACTCAAGAAAGTCATTCTGATATAGCAACAGTGTCTAATTTAGAAATCATTGGTTAATAATAAAACATATATGTTTATAAGTATGGCTAGAAACTCAACTAACTTCGAGGTCATGTGTGCTTATTAATTGGTTGATGAATAGTCATGGCCTGTACATTTAAACAGAAATAAGAATCCTGTCAAACATTAGATACAAATTAGTCTTAACTCCTGTGAAACAGCACAGGCTATATGAGGAGAGCTGTAGCATACTGTTAGCATGAATACCATTCATTTTGACTTTGCAATAAAATTGTCTCCAGGTCCCAAGATCATATACCAAAGAGACAGAGTATCTAAACTTTTCTAAGGTGTAAGACTCTCCTTCTAATGAAAAGTCCTCCGAGAAACCACAGTGAGTTAAAGCCTTCCCTGGCTGAAACCACGCCGTGAGCCAGAGCTCTTCATTCACCTTGCTCTTGGCCCCTTCAGGCACTGGCCCACTGACCTAAAGCCAGACTTTTACTGCCATCTCTCCCTCTTGTAAATTCAGTTCTTTCACGTTAGGTTCTTTGGTTTGATGAAGTAAACCTCCACCAATCCCTCTAGAATCTTAGGGAAGAAATAATTTAGATTTAACCTGGGGATCCTGTTACTCGAGATATTTTTTAAATATTAGTATTTGGCAACAAGGTTACAATACTATTTAAAAAGAAAATTGTTAAACAACAGGCAGTAGAAATTTAATGGGAAGTAACTCAATAACAAACACCACACTGAAATTTGATTGCCGAAAACAAAGGAGGTAGAAAAGGGTTACAACCAACTGCCAGACAGTATGCTGACCTGTCATGCACACCCACTGAGTGAATTCTTCTGGCAAAAGCAACTGTTTCCTCCTTGATACAAATGAGGAAACTGATGTTTAAAGAAGTGTGATGACGCTTAAACTGATGTTCGCCCACCAGTTTCCACAACTGGTACGTGGAAGAAGCAGAATTTGAATCTAGGAACATCTGACTTCCAAACTCCATGCCCTTCTCCTCCGTCATACCAGCAAACAGTGTGTCTCCTGGGAATCATATTTGGAAAATGACTTTTGAACTTAAAACCCCATGGAATTCATATATGAACAATATTAATTATCTACAATGAAGAAAAATTTTCAAATATTAAAGAAACACTTCTAACCAATCATTCTGCTTCCTGGGATTCATATGCTAAAATATTTCATTCAGTATTAAAGTAAATAACAAGAGAAGATCCAGTAAGGATATAAGCCTGAGTATTTAGTGAAATTGTATAATACCCATTACAAACAGCAAAAGTCACAATAAAGAGCTTTGAATTTCACCAATGAAATCAGCCTGGTAAGGTGTTACAATAACCTCATCAGCCACATTACTTCTAGATAAGCACACTTTAGAAGGCTTAAGTTATAAGACATACTTGGATAAGAAACCCCTAATAAAGCTCTCCAATGACATTTTTGAATGAACCAAATCTGACATACAATGGCCAAGGAAAAGCCTTAGCCAGTGATATTACATCACAAATAGTCTAAGAAATTCAGAGAAGCTCCCAGTATAATCTAAGGACACAATTTGCAGGAAACAGAAGGGCCCACTATAGAATAGTTGGAGTTCATTGAGAAATACCAATCTTGCTAAAAAAAAAAAGTGGAGTCAAGAGTTTGAGATGCCTATTGGATATCCAAGTCAACAAGCTGAGGGAGTTATTTATATGATTCTGGAGTTACAAGAAGTTTGAGCTGGACCCATACATTTAGAAGTGAATGAAGGACAACGTAGGCCAAAATAATGAGGATAGCCTTACATTACTACAGCCCTTGTGGACTGGGAAAAGGAGGAGGATCTAGAAAAGAAACCTGAGTGGTGAGAAAGGCAGGAAGAAAAAGCCAAACGAAGAAAATGTTTTAATAAAGGAGTAATGATATATGTCAAATGCTACCAAGAGCTCAGTTGAGATGCCTCTTTCCTATCCCCCAAAACTTGTTCCTTACCTCATATTCATTGGCTTGGTAAATAGCAGGAACATTTACTCAAATACACCAAAACACTTAGAGTTAGTCTTAACTCCTCTCTTTCTTGCAACCTCCACATCTAACCTACAGCAAACATTACCGACTTGAGCTTCACAATACATGTCAAATTGACCATGTTTTATACTCTCTGCTTCTACATCCTAGTTCAACCCATAACCATCTCTCCCCTGCACCACTGCAAAAGCCTCTAGAACAGTTAGTTCCCTGTCCCTTTATGGCTTCCATTCATCACATAGCAGCCAGAATGATCATTTTAAGACACAAAAATAGAGACAGATCACATACTACATAAGGTTACCTGGCCAAGACTGGGAGTCATAGCAGATCTACCTAATACATAGAAACAAACAAAAAGGAACAGCCNAGTTCCCTGTCCCTTTATGGCTTCCATTCATCACATAGCAGCCAGAATGATCTTTTTTTTTAAGATTTTATTTTTATTTATTTATCTTTTTAGAGGGGAAGGAGAGAGGGAGAGAAACATCAATGTATGGTTGCCTTTTGTGCATCCCCTGCTGGGAGTTGGCCTGCAGGGAACTGGACTGCAACCCAGTTCAGTCGAACTGGGAATCGAACCGCGATCCTCTGGTTCTCAGGCCCGCACTCAATCCACTGAGCTACACCAGCCAGGGCTAGAATGATCATTTTAAGACACAAAAATAGAGACAGATCACATACTACATAAGGTTACCTGGCCAAGACTGGGAGTCATAGCAGATCTAACTAATACATAGAAACAAACAAAAAGGAACAGCCAGGATGGGGAGACAAAGAAACATGCACCAAATAAAAGAATAGGAGAAATCTCCAGGAAAAGAGCTAAATGAAATGGAGGCAAGAAAATGATCAGATACAGAGTTTTAAAAATGGTTATAATTATGCTCAAAAATTTAGAACTATAACAGCATGAAAAAGGACATAGAAACTGAATATTCAACCAACAATTAACACTTATCCTCCTCAAACTATTCTAAAAAATTCTAGAGGAGAGAATACTACCTAACTCATTTTACAAGGCCAGTATTATCCTAATTCCAGAGCCTCTAGACACTACAAAGAAAGATAATTGTAGGTCAATGTCCCTGATAAACATAGATGACAAAATTGTCAACAAAATACTAGCAAACCAGGTCCAGCAATTTATTTAAAAAATCATACACCATCATCAAGTGGGATTTATTCTGGAGATGCAAGTTTGGTATATTATCTGCAAATCAATAAACATGATATCCCACATAAACAAAATGAAGGATTAAAAACCACAAGATCATACCAATAGATGCTAAAAAAAAAGCATTTGATAAAATCCAGCACCCCTTTGTGATCAAAACTCTCAGCAAATTGGGAAGAGAGGAAACACGCCTCAATGTAACAAAGGCCATATTAAGACAAACTCACAATGAACATCATACTCAACAGGCAAAAACTGCAAACATTTCCCTTAAAGTCAGAAACAAGACAGGAATGTGCACTTTCACCTCTCTTATTCAACATGGTACTGGAAGTCCTGGCCACAACAATCAGACAAGAAGTAGAAATAAAAGGCACCCAAATTAGAAAGGAAAAAATAAAACTGTCATTATTTTCAGATGACATAATACTATATATAAAAAACCCTAAATATTCTGCCAAAATGACTACTAGAAGTGACAAATGACTTCAGTAGAGTAGCAGGTCACAAAATAAATACCAAGAATTCAGTTGCATTTTCACACCAATAATAAACTATCAGAAAAGGAAACTAAGAACACAATCCCTTTCACAATTTCACCAAAAAGACCTAGGAACAAATACCTAGGAACAAATAAAACAAATAAAACAAATAAAATACCTAGGAACAAATTTGAGCAAGGATGTAAAAGGCATGTTTTGGAAAGTTATGACACTGAAGAAAGAAACGGAAAAACATACAAATAAGCAGAAGCATATAGTATGTTCGTGAATAGGAAGAATTAACATCATTAAAATGTCTGTACTACTTAAAGCAATCTATAGATTCAATGAAATTTCTATCAAGATACCAATGGCATATTTTACAGAACTAAAACAAATATTCCAAAAAGTTATATGGAAACAGGAAAAACCCTGCATAGCTACAGCAATCTTGAGAAAGAAGAATAAAGTTGGAGGAATCACTGATCTCAAACTATACGACGAGGCCATAATAATCAAAACAGCATGATACTAGCATATAAACAAACATATAGATGAATGAAAAAGAATAGAAAGCCCAGAAATAAACCCACACCTTTATAGTAAATTAGTATTTGATAAAGGAGGCAAAAACATACAATGGTATAAAGATAATATATTCAATAAATGGTTTTGAAAAAACTGAAGAGATATGTGCTTTAAAAAAATGAAACCAGACCACCAACTTATATCCTACACAAAAATAAACTCAGAATCAATTAAAGACTTAAATGTTAGACTTAAAACCATAAAAATCCTAGAAGAAAACATAGGCAGTAAAATCTTGGACATCTCAGTGCAGTTGCCAATATATTTTTCCAGGTAAGGGAAACGAAAGAAAAAATAAATGAATGGAATGTTAATGGAATGTATTTAAGAAAAAGAATATCAAGACTATGAACACTAAAATGGCAATAAATACATAACTATCAACAATTGAATCTAAAAAAATAAACTAAGCAAACAAGCAATCAGAATCAGAATCATAGATTTGGAGAACATTGGGATGGTGGCCAGTGGGGAGGGACATCTGGGAGAATGGGGGAAAAGGTGAAGGGATTAAGAAGTACAAATTGGTAGGTATAGAATAGGCAGGGGATGTTAAGAGTAAGTATAGGAAACAGAGTTGCCAAAGAACTTATGTGCATGACCCATGGTCATGAAAAGAGAAGGGGTAATCGTCAGAGGGAGTGGAGGGAGCAGGGTGGAGTTGAGCAAAGGGAGAAAAATTGGGACAATAAAAAAATAAAAAATAAACAAATGGGACTATAGCAAATTAAAAACCTTCTGCATTGCAAAAGAAACCATCAACAAAATGAAAAGACAACCCACAGAATGGGAGAACATATTCACCAATGATACATCTGATAAGGGGTCAATACTTCAAATTTATTTAAAAACTTACACAACTCAACACACACACACACACACAAAAATTAATTAAAAGATGGGCAGAGGATCTGAATAGATGCTTTTCCAAAGAGGACATGTAGATGGCCAACAGACATATGAAAAGATGCTCAATGTCACTAGCAATCAGAGAGGTGCAAATTAAAACCACAATGATTTGGCACCTCACGCCTATCAGAATGGCCATCACCAATAAATCAAGTGCTGGCGAGGTTGTGGACAAAAGGGAACCCTCTGCACTGTGGATGGGAACGCAGACTGGGGCAGCCACTGTGGAGTTCAGCATGCAGATACCTCAAAAACTTAAAACTGGAACTGCCTTATGACCCAGTGATTCTACTTCTGGGAACATATCTGAAGAAAACCAAAACTAATTCAAAAGAATATGTGCTCCCCTACATTCCCTGAAGCATTAGTTACCATAGCCAAGATTTGGAAGCAGCTGAACTGCCCATCAGTAGATGAGTGAATAAAAATATCTGTGATACTAATATATTTACACAATGGAATACTATTTGGCCATAAAACAGAAGAAAATTTTACCATATGTGACAGCATGGATGGACCTGAAGAGCATTCACCTGAAGTGAAATAAACCAGTCAGAGAACAACATATATCACATAATTTTACTCAAATGTAGAATCTAATGAACAAAATGAACCAACAAGAAAAATAGAGACAGACTCATAGAGAGAGAGAGAGCTAATGGCTCTTGGGATGGGGGTTGAGTCTGGGGTGGATGGAGGGATTGAGAGAAAAGAAAAAAGAGAAAAAATTCATTCACACCGACGACATTCTAGGGATTGCTGGTGGCGGGAGGGTACATAGGGAAGGTGGAGGAGGGTATGCGGGGATAAATGGTGACAGAAGGAGACGACCTTGGGTGGTGCACACACTATGCAGTGTACAGATGATGTGCTTTGGGTGCACTTGAAACCTGTATACCTTTGTTAACCAGTGTCAACCCAACAAAATCAATAAAAAGGGGGGAAATGGTAAATTAAATAAAATAGTGATGGGAGAAGAAACACACAGGGAGGTTCTGAGATTAAGGAGAAATAATTATTTAGAAATTAAAATAATAGCATTTTTAAGCCAGAAGAACAGGGAAGAAAAAAGCAAATTATCAATGTTAAAATCCTACTTTTATACAAAAGTACCAAAGTTAATTATACAAAAATGGGGCAATATCCAGATGAGAAACTTCTATTTCCAGAGAATTTCAAGTATTATAATGTCCTCAATTATGGGGTAAATATTTTGTTTCTGAGTGTTGATTCTCTCCCACAGTGTTCCTTTCTCCTGCAGGTTTGTAATTCTTTGTGCACAAACTCATTTTTCTGGGAGTTCTGTGAGCCCTGGTTGGGAAAAAAAATACATGGCCATGGTCCAGAAGAGCCTGAGATTTCATCCTGCCAGTGCCTCTGAGGGTTTCAATGGTCCCAGACCTGTCTTTGTGTCATTTCTTTGGTTTCAGTTCTTGGACCACTCGGGTAGGTAGATTTAAATCCCATCTGCCTCACCGCGGCCTATGACCCAGACTTTTCACTGTTGCCTTTCTGGTGAAGCTCAGGAGAGGGGCACACTCCCTTGGCACTTCCACCTGCTGGGCCAGGGACCACACCCCAGCTGCAGCCCTCAGGTCCTCAGTCTGGCACGCAGCCCAAACCCCCGCATCGGCCACCTCTTACCACGTGGAATCTGTTTTCTCTCTTGATTTCTGACACAGAAGGCTTACGTTTCAGTCATTCAAACTATGTTATGTAATAAAAACATGAGACTTATGGTTTTTTCCCACAACTTTAAAAAGCTAACGTTATACACTTGGTAGAGTATATGATTGTCTAACCACTATACTATGCACTTGAAATGAATATAAAATAATACTGAGCATAAACTGTAATTGAAAAGTAAATACAACCAACTTTATGAAGTATAATTTAAAAATAAAATAAAATACTGTAACTTAAGAACTTAGTTTCTATTCTTTGATTATCTAGATACATATACATCAGACACTTTCCCAGGGGCAAGTACTGTATCTTTAACTCTTCAGATGATTCCCACACAGCCCCACGAAGATAAAGAGTTTTATTGATGCTTTTATCACTGAACAAGCACAAGACAAAACAAGTATATATAGGCTGGGGCAAAAGTAGGTTCACAGTTGTGAGTACATGAAACACAGAGTTCCTTCTTATATTATTATTTTAATGCATTGTTTTCTACGCGAAAAACTGTAAACCTATCTTTGCCTCACTCTGTATTTTATAGACAGAAGACCACAGGTAAGTGGTTAAGTTGGGCTATCAAAATACATCAAATTAAGTGAGGCTAGAGAAAAGAACTTTTCAAAGCCAGTCATTAAAAATTTCCTTCTGAAACCTTTTCTGGCTGGCTCAAAACAGAGTTTTCTGCACATGTGCTCTTTCAGAAACTCATCTGCTACCTAAAGTGAGCTGCCCCATTGGCGAGCTCCCTTACTACGCTTTCAGAGACAGGCAGAGCACAGAGACAGGAGAGGCGAGCTGGAGGAAACTTCGAAATCTCATTTCTCCATTTAATAGATGAGAAAAATGAGGCTCGGGAAGGTGAAAGGAATGAAACTCTGAGAATCGCACCAGTTTTGTGGGCAAAAAGACAGGCTTGGATTGCTAGTGAACCTTAGTCAGAACTGGGCCAAAAGTGAGAGATCCTCACGCGCTCAGACTTCCAAATGACAACACTGTTGTTCAGAGCTTAACCTTGAGAATGGATAATGGCCACAAGCCAGTGGAGCCGAAGGCCAGAGGAAGGAAGAGACCGTGTCACTCAAAGCTGACGGAGCAAATGCACTGACAATAATACCTGCCGTGGCCACGTGAGCAGTGTCCGTTCAGTGTGGTTTCCCCCACAGCCTAAGTTTTAGTTAAACATTTTCGGCCACAGCTTGCTTGAGTTTTAATAAATAGGCAAGTCGATAATCTTTCTCCTGAGAATTTTATCTCTGTTACTAAAGTGAATTTAAATAAGCGCACTGTGTAATTGAACATTTTCACCAGAATATAAAAACATGTAGTAGCAAATAGCTAACCTCCCCCGTGGCCTTTACCCAACTCTTACCTCTTCCTCGCCTCTCTTGCCACCTACATGTGTCCCCGTGAAGACGCCAGGCGGTGTTTTCAGTCAGGATCCATTTACGCCACGCACCTTCAGTCTCTGAAATCTGTTCTCGCACATGCTC
Organism: Sturnira hondurensis; assembly: GCF_014824575.4. Taxonomy (NCBI): domain Eukaryota; kingdom Metazoa; phylum Chordata; class Mammalia; order Chiroptera; family Phyllostomidae; genus Sturnira; species Sturnira hondurensis. The sequence goes on along the minus strand of NW_028098001.1, from coordinate 10,636,801 downwards.
CCGCCTCAGATTTCCTACAGCTAACAACAATGGGAAAATGAGAAAATATAAGGGCTCATTAGACAAACATAACATCCCATCACATACAGTGATGAAAGTTCAATTAAATTTTAATTACAGGGGCCTCTGAGCAAAAATTTCACACAGAATTTGTTCCTATGTCATCTCTCTCCCACTGCCACAATCACAGGAAAAATCTCTAGAATGTTTTGGGGGTTTTTTCCAACCTTACTGAGCTGTAATTGACAAATAAAACTATAAGGTATTTAACATGTACGTGACAATTTGATATACACAGACACTGTGAAAGCATTCCTCCCATCAAGTTAATAAATTTATCTATCACCTCACATATTTACCTTTTCTATTTTTTTGGTAAGAACATTTAAATACTATTTATTTAGCAAATTCTGAGCATACAATACTGTGCACTGCTATCAACTCCAGTCACCTTGCTATGCATTAGATCCTCAGACCACATTCATCTTGTGACCGAAAGTTTATATGCCTTTAGCCACCTCTCATTCCCCTTCCCTGATTCTCCAGCCAGTCGACTACTTTCTGTTCTGTTTCAGTGAGCTTGACTTTTTAAAACATTTTTAGATTGCACATAAATGTGATTCTATACAGTATTTATCTTTCCTATGAAAAACTTTTCTGTGAAAAATGCCATTGGAATTTTGATAGGGATTGCATTATATTTTTAGATTGCTTTGGGCAATATGGACATTTTAACAATATTAATTCTTCCAGTCTATGGGCACAAAATACCTTTCCATTTATTCATGTCTTTGCTTTCTTTCATCAACATCTTTTTGATGTTTTTAGTGCGCAGTTGTCTCGCCTCCTTGGTAAAATTTATTCCTAAGTGTTTTATTCTTTTTGATGCAATTGTAAATGAGTTTTCTTAACTTTTCTTTTTATAGTTCATTGTTAGTGTACAGAAATACAACTTACTTTTGTGTATTGATTTTTGTATCTTGCAACTTTACTGCATTTGTTTATTAGTTTTAACAGTTTTTTGGTGATGCCTTTAAGGTTTTCTGTATATCAGATCATGTCCTTTTACTTTTCAGGAAGAAGCTAGGAGTGAGGAGTTTCTTCAGACTGTACGGCACTGTGCTGGGGCCGGGGTTTAGGACAAGAGCGGATCTCAGCCTGTCCTGCCTGTTTTGATGTGGATATTTTCTCATTCTTCCACTGTGTAGGAGTTGCTCATTAATTTCCAAATTTCTTTCAAAGATAATTGCCTGTGTGTAGCTGTCAATTCAGTGCCTGTGGAGGGGAGTTCAGGAGCCTCCTATGTCACGATGTTGGTCAGCCTCCCTCTCCTCTAAAAAGGTTTTGGGGTTTTTTGTTTGCATGTTTTGTTTTGTTTTGTTTTTTATTTTAGTTCCCTGAGAATCTCTTTGTCTCCTCAGTCCTTCTCACAAAGGCTTTAGAAAGGCTGAAGAGCCAACAGTCAACATGGGAGAAGGGACAAAGGAAGTCCTTATGGAGGGCACACTAACGTGGCAAAGTTGTTCATGGACAATGATCTCTTTCCATAAATGCTTGCTGCCGCCACATCTCTGGCCCTATGGTGGATGCTCAGATACAGTGGTGAAGACTCAAACCTGGTCCCTAAGGTTTTGAATCTAGTGACAATTCACTAACACTAAATCTCCCGATGAAAATGAATGCAGAGACATCTTTGTCAGACCTCTCCTGGGCAGCATGAACCTCCATCCACATGGAAGGTCATTGGAATCATGAAAACAAATAGAGAGAAAAGGAGCCAAGAAAAAAAGAAAGAAAGGAATAGTCCTAAAGGTAAGAGAAGTAACACCATGTACTATCATGCAAAGAATGTGTCATAAAGCTGGGGGGCCGACTTGCAACTGAGGTGCAAGTGGTGGAGAGCAAGAGCTTTGGCGATAAACTGCCAGATTTGAATCCAGTTCTGCTGTTTACCAGCTGGGTTAACTAAGGCGCATTACTTCATCTCTCTGGGTCCCAGCTTAGTGGATGAATAATACCGATTCCCCTCATAGCAGTTTGTGAAGACTAAGTAAGTTAGTACCTGGCATGGAGTACCTACCCAGTTATAAGCTGGCTAATATCGTGATAATAATGTCACTTGGCTCTTGGACCGTTTTATTAGTGCCTTGAACATGTGTAAAAGGTCTTAAAGTTTGCATCTATAAGTGCCAAGTTAGTGTCATTATTCTTACCAAGAGACCAAAAACAGTATTGTATCTGAAAGAGAGTAGAGAAAAGTAGCCTGCTTCACCCTCCTCATTCAGAGTAATACATGTTCCTTCCTGGAGAGAAAGAGTTTGACAGATTAGGACACATAGCTGCTGTCAGGAGTAAAAAAAACAACCTTGTAATAAATCAGTTTTTAATTTGTGTTTCTGAAAAATTGGGACTCTGCCTTAAAATTCCCTGGAATTATTCACTAGTGAGGATGTTATGGCAGGGGCGCAATGCCTTCCCTTGCGGCTGTGGCAGCAACCCTCCCACACAAAGCAAGCAGACCTGTTCTCTGTGTTGCAGACGAGGGTCTGGGCAGCCTCATCCTCCAGTCTATAAACTGTGAAGGCTTCCCCTCGGGGGCATCATTTTGTCCCACTAAATCACAACTGTGGCTCCTCCAGCAGAAGCCTGTGCTGAACATGCCCAGGCTACTTCTCCCACCCTCCTATTTTCTCCTCTACTCAATCCACGTCCCTGCATGGTGGCAATGAAAATAAAGTGGGAATCAGCACTGGCTGGTATAGCTCAGTGGATTGAGCATGAGCTGCAAATCAGAGTCGCTGGTTCAATTCCCAATCAGGGCACATGCCTGGGTTGCAGGCCAGCTCCTCACTGGCGCATGTCAGAGGCAACCATACATTGATCTTTCTCTCCCACCCTTCCCCTCTCTCTAAAAATAAATGAAACCTTAAAAAAAGAAAAGAAAGTGGGAATCAAAAAGAATTCGTTATCATGGATGGAGATTAATCAAACATAGGTGGGATTTTTTATTTTTCACTATTGCTGCCAAAGTCAGTAACAAGAAAAGACCAGATGATGAGTTCCTGGGAGAGGCAACTCACTGGGAAGACCGCAGAAATCTCAACCAGGAGCCTGGAAGCCTCAGATGGTGACAGTGTCAAGGAGAGAACTGATTAATGAGAGAATATACAGAATCCTGTGCAGAAAAGCCACGCTACCAAAAGCACAAAGAAAGACTGAGGGACAAAGAAAGAGGGCAGCGTCTTTAAGACTAGTACAGGCTGTGTGCCCAGGGAAACGCTATCAGTAAACAGGAAAGGCCTCTGAGGCAACATGGCTGAACTGTTTTAATCTGGAGCCAAATAAAGAGGGCAGCTTCCTCGGAGGTAAGCAGAAGTAAGAGAGAGCAATGCATGAGCTGTGGGTATGTTGAACTGTTGCTTATTTACCCTGCATCTATTCCCTCCTTCTTCTTTCCTAACAAAAGTATTGATCTTGCTGGCAAACACCTAAGGTTCTGCCCCTTACAAAGTTTAACAGGTGTGCTATGACAAAGAAACACAGTATGGCTCAAATAAAAGAACAGATCAAAGCTCCAAAAATAGAATGAAGCAATGAAGAGATAGCCAACCTATCAGATGCACAGTTCAAAACTCTGATAATCAGGATGCTCATAGAAATTGTTGAGTATGGCTGCAAAATGGAGGAAAAAGTGAAGTGAAATAAAGAAAAATGTACAGGGAACCAGCAGTGAAGGGAAGGGAACCAGGACTCAAATCAATGATTCAGAGCAGAAGGAAGAAATAAATATTCAACCAAAAGAGAATGAAGAAAAAGGAATTAAAAAAAAATGAGGAGAGGATCAGGAACCTCTGGGACAACTTTAAACATTCCAACATCTGAATCATAGTGGTGCCAGAAGGAGAAGAGGAAGAGCAAGAAATTGAAAACTTATTTGAAGAAATAATGAAGGAGAACTTCCCCAATCTGGCAAAGAAAATAGGCTTCCAGGAAGTTCAGGAAGCTCAGAGTCCCCAAAAAACTGGACCAAAGGAAGCACAAACCAAGGCACACCATAATTGCATTACACAAGATTATTTTTTTTTTTAATTTTTTTATTTAATTATTTTTCAAGTACAGTTTTCTGTCTATTACTCCCATCCCGTCCCACCCCCCATCCTCCCCCCTCCCTCCCATTTCCACCCTTCTCAGTTGTTGTCCATGTATCCTTTATATAGGTTCCTCTAAATCCCTCCCTTATTACACAAGATTAAAGATAAGGAGAGAATCATAAAAGTAGCAAGAGAAAAGGAGACAGTTACCTACAAAAGAGTTCCTTTAGACCACAGGTGGCAAACACAAGGCCCCCCACCTCGTTTTACCTGGCCTGGGCATCTTGTATATACCCAACAGCAGCGCCGAGCTCCTTGCCCCAAGTTAAGGAGTAGTTACATTTATACAGTCCTTTGAAGGCAACCTCGAGGCTGATATGGCCCCTGGTGAAGATGAGTTTAACATCCCTGCCATAGTCTATCAGCTGACTTCTCAAAAGAAATCTTGCAGGCAAGAAGAAGCTGGAAAAGTATTCAAAGTCATGAAAGGCAAGGACCTCCACCCAAGATTGCTCTATCCAGCAAAGCTTTCATTTAGAATGGAAGGGCAAATAAAGTGCTTCCCAGATAAGGTCAAATTCAAGGAGTTCATCATCACCAAGCCCTTGTTATATGAAATGTTAAAGGGATTTATCTAAAAAAATAATATAATAAAAAATATGAACAGTGAAATGACAACAAACTCACAACTATCAATAACTGAACCTAAAAAAAGGCAAAAATAAATACTAAGCAAACAACTAGAACAGGAACAGAACCACAGAAATGAAGATCACATGGAGGGTTATCAGTGAGGAGGGGGAGGGAGGAGAAGGGGGGAAAAGGTACAGGGAATAAGCAGCAGCAATGGATGGTACAAAATAGACAGGGGGAGGGCAAGAATAGTATAGGAAATGGAGAAGCCAAAGAACTTACATGCACAAGCCATGGACACAAACTAAGGGGAGGGGGATGCTGGTGGGAGGGGAGTACAGGGCAGGGGGGGAAATAGGACAACTATAATAGCGTAATCAATAAAATATACTTTAAAAAGTCTTGATTTCTTTCCATGAGTTTTCTCTTCAACTAAGAAACTTCAGAGAAAGCTGGCCCAACCCTCAGTTCCCAAGGAGGGTCTTAGTTGTCTAAATGAAATCCCATCCTTCTTTCCAAAGACTGGCAAACTGACCCACTGAGACCAGGGATAGGGTTCCTGGGGCTTCCTCAAAAGCTTCCCCTCACCTTCTGGAAGACATTCTGGACATTCTTCAAAAATTGTTCTCTAACCTGAATCTAAGTGCATCTAACCTGGGAATGAAGTCACTTCACTAAGGACAGAGGAACAAAAGAAATACAAATATAGGGATCAAGGGCCAGGAGATTTGGTCACTGAGAAGCTGTCCTATCTAGGACTTCCAAGTTCACAGGCCAATAAAATCCTTATGGTTGAAACTGGTTTGACTTAGATGCATTTGTCATATACATCCTAGAAGAGGAGGAGGACACGAAGGAAAAACTGAAAGCTTTCGTTATACGTAAGACAGAAAAATTATTGCAACCTGCGCACGTCATTACTCTAGCTCAGGCCTGGGTGACCTGGAAAGCCCATGTGTTCCCACCGCCATCGCTTGTTGCCTCTCTGCAGTAAAGAGACAGAAGCACATCTTAGTTTCCTGCCTGAGTAGGTATGTCCTGGATCCCCACAGCAGCTTGTAAAACAGCTTTCTCTTGACAGAGGGCTGTGCATAAGAAGAAGGGAAAGAGGACTAACCCCAGAATCCAGTCTTGAAGGGAGAAATCCAGATTCTACGGAGGTAGGTGGGGTAGGCAGGAACTGCTGGCCTCCTGCTGTTCAGGGGCTTTCCTGGGCCACGTTTCACCAGAGTGCAAATTCAGGCAGTAATGGAAAGGAAAGTGCTAGTAACTCCTACTCTCAAAGGCTTAGTAAAAATAAGACGGAGAAAATAAAATGCTACCATTGAAGTCAAATATAGAGAGAAATGGAGTACACTTTTCCAAAAAGAGTGAGGAAAGTTACACCCCTTAAACTTCATTCGTTTTTTATTTTCCCACTATTTAAAGCAAGTGAAATAGGCACACATTTCCCCCTTGAAGTCATGGAAATTTGCTGTGAACATGACTTTTTATACATTAAGTAGGTGTTTTTTGGAAAATGTTTTATTTAATGCATAAATACTTTGATTATCAACAAATACTTTGATAATCCAAAAGAACACTCCATTGTCAGAAATTTAGTAACCTAAGATGGAATTAGCGTAAGTAATAGGTGCCTAATAAGTGGCAGGAGGAATGAGCATTTGTCTATTTTAGACTGTGATTCCCTCCCTGACCCATCTGAGAAGGGTACCTCCTCCCCCAGAGTCATTAGAGGAGGAAGATTCTGAGTCCTCTGGCTCCTGATAAGGAAGAGAGGAGGGGGAGGTAGAGGAAAGTGAGGGCACTCTTACCTCTCCCAGGATGGATCTCCCACCACTTCTGCCAGCAGAGGGTCTACATGTTACCTTGTGACCCACGATTCTCTATACAAAGGCTGTAATTGGGTAGGTGAAGTCATGGGGAACATCATATATCACAATCCCTTTGCTTCCAACTATGGTATTCATTCGGAAATTCTCAACCCTCATTACAGTCATCTATCATTTCACTCGGCTCTTGTTTTCAAGCAGGTGTCTGGTCTCAATGCAAATCTGTGGTCTCAAACCTCGGTGGGCCCTCCATGCTGCCTCGCGATCCTGCTGTATTTCCCTAGGCAATTCATTCTCTCACTCTGCCAGACAATTATTCCTTTCTTCTCCTTAGACTCCCAGCACTCCCTTCCTCCTCATTCACAACCAATGACTTTGCTTCTTATTTCAATGAGAAAGCAGATGCAAACAGCAAAGAATTCCATGATCCCCTATTATCAAAGGTAACAATTTTTCATATATATCAACTCTCCTGCACTTACCTAGCCAGTCCCTCCCCTTGTACATAGGATCTCAACCCCTCTCGTTGCTTTTAATTATGAAAGAGCTTCAGGGTGAGACTCCTGAAAATATACGCAAAATGCCCTGTGTATTAGTATTTTAAGAAATAATCTCATCAGGAATCAAAGCATTTAACTGTACTCTTCTAAGTGCCCTTATAATCACCCTTATTTATTGAGCCTTTAATATGGGCCTAACAGTAGCATGAGATAAATTAATTCTCAATTCAGTATTAAAAGTATTATTGAGATACCTATATCACAGGTGGGAAAAGCAATGCTCAGATGCTCAGAGGGTTTAAATAGCCTACTCGGGGTGTACAGGTCAAGTTGCAGAGCTGGGATCTAAGCCTCAACAGATGCTCAAGACCATTACTCCAATGCTGCCCCTGTGTTGTCTAGATCTGACTACCAAGGACGGAGAACTTACAGTAGCGTTTCCTTCCCCTCATCTTATCTTTGGAAAATTAGTACGAAAATCTATATACAAATTCTCTTAAAGAAAATGCTAGTTTACAATCAAAATTATTCTAGTAAAACACAGGCTGGGGAACGTGAACAGCTTTCCTTCAATTTAAATGACATGTTGCCTTCTATATCATGTATCATTTTAAATAAAGTATTATGAGATGTTAGGCAAATGAAAAGTTATCAGCTTTCTGTAGATAACAAAAGGCACTTCAAATTTTGTATCGGTGATTTATAACTGCTTAAGTGATCAAAGAAGGTAATTTAATCTGTTCTTTGAACTCTACATACTTGGACAATTAAAAAATTGCTTAGTTTGCATTCTAAAACACCAAAATGTGAGTCACTATGATATACCCCCACTTGCTATACCTTGGCTGCTATTCCATCTCACTTCGCTATGTCTGTGGATCAAGAGACAAGCTCTCCGCACACTTAGCTGCCTTGAAGCAACTGACCAAGAATGCCTAGGGGGAGGTGCTTTTCAGTCTCTAGGCACCACTGACACCAACATCTGTGAAGTGCCAAGTCTACCCCCCAATTTTTTAAACCTCCCAGTAAACTCCCTTGCTTCCTTCCTGTACATCACGCTGCAGCTATTCCGAGCTTTGCCATTCTACAAAACCATGCTCGTTGACTCCAGACTTACGCTGCCTCTGTCAGCTCTGTCTCCTCCTTTCTTTGGCCAATTCTCCATCCTTCAGATCTCCCCTCTGAGATGCCTTCCTTGAGCACCCTACCCCACCTCTGGGATGGGCAGCTTTCCATGGCTCTCCCAGCACCCTGTTTACTCTTTTACCTTAGCAACAAACTGTTGTTATGGCTTATTATCTCTCTCCCTTGCTGGACTCTACAATCCTTGGGACAAAGAACTGCATCTGCCTTGTTAAAAGCTGCATCCTTTCTTATAGCTCAGTGCCTTGATTTGAACATAGATAATAAATCAAAATTACTTATTGAAGGGATACCTGCCTGTCCTCATTTATCATAGCCTTTATTTAGGGCTACATGCCTGTAGATGCATGAAGGAAAGAAGTGCAGTGCAGGGACACAGAAAAGAACTAGAGTACAAAAACCTTACCTCCCCTCTGCATGAAGAAAACATTCATCACATAAGGGACGGCCCCCAAAGGTGATCATTTCCTCCTTCATCTTTACTTCTATTCCTCCTCCCACACGACCCCCTCGCTGGTTCTTACAATGCTCCCTCCTCCTTCCTACGGATTCTGCTCTGGCCACACCCTCTAATACCAACCCCCACACCTTCTCACAACCTCCCTTTCTCTCTACTGTCTTCTCATGACCACTTTCTTCTGATTAAAATAATCGTCTGTTTCTGTTTGGATATTAAAGCAGCAAGAAATAATTTCATAAATAAATATGTGTGCAAGGCATGTCACATATTGATTTATGCTTTATCATAGGAAGGGGAACCACCAAAAAAACAGAATTTAATTATAAGAAATTGTGTATTTATTCTTACATGTTTAAACTTCAGTTACCTTCAGTTACCTTCAGTTACCTGTCCATCTGATGCGATACACCTGTTGAGACGCTTCCCACTGCTCAAAACAGTTTCTAACTTGTCAATTTTGATGCCTTTTAGTGCTTTGGCCTTCTTGTTTGTTTCACCTCTCCACATTGGCAAAAATGTTTCCCTTGGAGGACTTTCTTCATCCAAAGAAACAAACAAACAAAAAAGCCACTGGGGCAAGATCAGCTGCACACAGAGGGAGTGGTACAGGGGTCATGCCATTTTGGGTCAGAAACTGCTGAACACTAGGCATGGTGTGGGCAGGTGTGCTCATAAATCATGCATCATATAATGAGCAAACACGTTGAAGGAGTTTTCAAAAAAGATTAACTGAAGCTGAATGCAGCCTCTCACAACAACACCAGCTAGTACACAGATGGGTTCCTACAATACTCACCTAGTGGGGGAAGCCTGTACTACAAGGAGCCAGCCCTCCAGAAAATAATTCCTTTTGTTCCAGTCCCCTCTCATACATACTGTATGTATATAGATAGAATATAAAATGTTTACTAGGTATGAGCAGTGTATCTTAACATACTGTTATATGGTAAAAGATCTGTAATCAATTTCTGGATATGGGAGAAATGGATTTGTGATGGATCCTATAACAACACTAAAAAAACTGTAGAAAATACAAGAAATGAGTTTTCAAGACACTGAACCTCAGACACTGAAGGCCAGGAAACTATGACAGATAACAAACAAGTGAGGTAAGTGCAATGATTGCTCAGTTTACTGTCTTAGAGAACTTCTAGGCTAAGACACAGGAAAAAGGAATCTGAGTGGAGCCTAGCCGGCTTCTTGAGTTTGAGAGCAATAGTCGGGAGGCCAGGAAGATAAAGAAGGCTAGAGTTTGGAGAATAAGAATGCTAAAGAGGAGGGAGCTTCACAGAGAAGTCTAAAAGCTCACAGTCTGAGCACAGCACAGCTCCCACATGTGTGAAAACTACCAGAAAAAGAACCACATGGAAGAATTAGCTGGAATGGTATCCAGCACTCATGTAGGACTAGGAATGGTGCCTATTTTCACCAACCAGACTGCTAAATCTCATATCTCACAAGGCAACAGTAGAGTACGTTGAAGGGTACTGCCTCTGAGTGGGAATATTAGCAATAAACAAAATTCTAGTGCTGCCCAAAAATACAAAAGGATCAAACTGCTACCAAGTAACTTAAGTGTACCCCCAGAACAAAACTCAAGAATATTCACAGGAAAACAGAAATATCCAGCATCAGTAAAGTACAATTCATTATGTCTGGCATCTAATCAAAATTCTGAAGGCATGAAAAAGAAACAGAAGAATATCATCCACAGTGAGTACTAGATAAATCAAGCAAATGAAACTGACCCAGAACTGACACAGATATTAGAACTAATAGACAAGAATATTAAATAGTTTTATACTAGCATCCTTTATATTTGAAAAGTAGAGATACAGAAGATATAAAAGATGACCCCCAATTAAACTTCTAGAGATAAAAATTATGATGTGTAATATGTTGGTTTTTCTGTTGCTAGTGAACAAACTATAAAAAATCTGATATCTTAAAAAAAAGAACACTCATTTGTTGGTGCACAGTTCTATCAGTCAGAAGTCCAGGAGGCCTTGCCTGGGGTCTATGACTGCAGTCTCAAATGGCTGAAATCATGGCATTGGCTAGTCTGGATTCTCATCTGGAGGCTCTGAGAAACGACTCATTCCGAAGTTCACTCAAGTCATTGACAAAACTCACTTACCTGTGGATGAAGGGCTGAGGCCCCACTTCCTTGCTAACTGTCTACCAGCGGGGATCACTCAGGGAACCTAGAGGCAACTCTCAGGATTTTTTTATATGCCCCTTTCTATCTTCAAGTCAGCAACAGTGCAGTGAACCCTTCATGTGCTTCAAATCTCTCTGGCTTCCTCTTCTGATAGCACCCTGAAGAAAACCACTTGTTTTAAAGGCTTATAAATTACATAGACCCACTCAGCTAGTCTCTCTTTTGATGAACTCAAAGTCAACTGACTAATAACCTGGACTACATGCGAAAAATTCCTTTTGCCATATAACATTACATAATTGGGAATGTGATATTTCAACATATTCACAGTTCTGAGGATTAGGGCAAATCTCTTGGGGGCCCATTTTGTAATTCCTATCATATGTGATATGAAAAATACACTAGATAGGACTAAAACACAGGTGGCAAACACAAGGCCTATGGGCTGAACCTGGCCCAGCACCTTGTTCCTACCCGGCAGCAGCGCTGAGCTCTCACTTAACTGTTCAGGGTGGTTACTTTTATACAGTCCTAAAATTATAGTCAGCCCTCTGAAGGCAACCACGAGGGTGATGTGGCACCCGGTGAAAATGAGGTTGACACCCTTGGACTAAAGGAATATTAGGTATTTTATTTATTTTTTAATCCTCACCTAAGGATATTTTTTTCATTGCTTTTTAGAGAGGCGGGGGAGGAAGACAGAGAGAGAAGCATCAATGTGAGAGAGAAGCATCCATCAGTTGCCTCCCATACGCAGTGGGAACAAAGCCTCAACCTAGGCATGTGGCCCGGCCAGGAATTGAACCTGCAACCTTTCGGTTACAGGATGATGCTCCAACCAACTGAGCCACACCAGCCAGGGTAGGAAGGTCAGATATTTCTAAAATATCAAAGATAAAATACAGAGAGAAACCTATATAATGATAAAAAATCATTGGTGAGTTCTAGGGATAATTTCAAGGGAGGAAGAGAATATGTGAAGGAATAGTGGCTTAAATTTTTCCAAAATTTATAAAAACTATAAAACTACAGTAGCAAGAAAATCAATGAATCTCAAGCACAAGAAACTTGAAGAAAACTACACCAAAGGACATCATCAGCAAATTGTGCTAAACTAATGATAAAAACAAAACCTTAAAAGCAGACAGAGAAAAAAAAGACATTATTTACAGAGATGAAGATGAGGGCGAAGTTCTCATTGGAAACACGCCAATGAAAAGACAATGGAGCCCCATCTTTAAAACACAGGAGGCAGCTAAGAGTGGGCAAGGCTCCCTAGAATGACATACCCAACAAAAAGTACTTTAAAAAGCTATGGCAATGGCACCCAAGTGGAGAAGTGAAGTAGTTCATAGCCTTCTAGAAATGACAAAGAGCGACTTGGGATTAAAAAGTGGCTACAGGAACTGCTGAGTTCAGAGCTGTGTAAATAATACCTATTCGATCCACTCCAGCAATGTGGATGGTTCATGTATCACTGCTTGTTTTCCCACTTAACTCATATCTAAATTGTTGTCTCCTAGACATGCATTTGATTGACAGAATTTAAATAGCATCCCACAGCCTAACTGTAAGATTTTAGAAAACATAATTAGCCCTCTAGCTTTTGCAGCCAAGAAAGATACAAAGTTGCAAACAGATGTTGAACTAACCAATCTACTGCATGTTCCGTATCAGTGAAATTATGCATTAGGAACTTCCTGAAGACACATCAGCGTGACTATCCTTATGTTCCCACATTATCTGTAGCGTGTACTGTAGTCTGGATTCTAATCCCCTGCCTTGAAGAACATCCTACAATGTCTACCACATAAACAAGTATCTAGTGTCCATGAAATTAAACTGCAATTATTGAGTGGGTTCAAAATGGCAACTTTGGAGGATCCCGAACTCACCTCTTCCCATGGACACACCAAATCTACAGCTACAAATGGGACAGTTTCCTATGTGAGAAACCCTAGATGTCTCACCCTATGCGAGACACTAGATGAGTAATTCCTACAAATGAGAAAAAAATCCACATCAAAATGAGTAGGAGAAGATGAGACACAATCTCACCACAAACCCACCCCTAGTATGGCAACCCATAATCAGGAGGGAACCCATAACTCTTAGCGTCTCCCTGAGGAATGAAGGGTTTGACCCCCCACATCTGGCAAATCAATTGTCTTGGCAACTGAGAAACAAACCCCAGAGCGTCTGGCTTTGAAAAGCAATGGGCTTGTGTCCACATAACCCACAAAACTACAGTGAATGGAGAAACAGTTCTTAAGATTCAAGAGGACTCTTGGCTCTACCCTAGGGCCGGGCACAAAGGAAGCTGATTGAAATGCCCCAGTCTGTCTGTGACAGAGACCTATTTATTTATTGTAAGCATCAGTCTGAGGGGCAGGCATCTAAATTAACACACATCGGAAACCCTACTGAAATACTCTGCCAAGACCTCACAGGCCACGGGGCACCACCTCTGCACTCTTCCTCTGCCTTGCTCCAGGTCACCAGATCTCCCAGCAAGGAGCTTATGCACACAGCTGGTGCCCGGATTTCTGTGGCTGCCAGGTGGGGAATGCGACCTTGACTGCCTGGTTCTGAGGGTCAGCAGGGCTGATATTCACAGATCCCCTAGGGCTGCAACAAATGGAGAAACAGTTCTTCACCAGCTACTCCAAGTGCACAGCACAGAAAGAGCAGACTGAAATGCACCCCTCATTTTTCTGTGAAGGAGGCCTATTTGGTTATTTTAAAGCTTCAAGCTGAGGGGCAGGCTGCTAATCTAACACACAGGGAGAGGCCTACTGAAATACTCTCCAAAGACTGCAGGGGCGAGCAGGCCCTATCTTCGTACTCCGTTTCTGCCTCACTCGAGAGCTCGTGTAACTTCTAGAAAGGAGTTTGTGCACATTTCTAAAGCCCTTATTTTTGCAGCTGCCTTTGGACACACCACGTGACTGTCTGGACCCGTTGTTGGGGCTTAGGTTAACAGGTCCCATAGAACCGAAATAAACAGAGTTCTTCACCAGCTCCCCCATCCCCCACAGTGGAAAGGTAGCCAACTAAGACGCCCAGTCTTTCTGTGAAAGAGGCCTATTAACTTACCTTCTTTGCTGTGGCCTGAGGGACAGGCTTGCAATTAAACGCATCTAGGTGCAGACTCCTGCATGGGTGCGGGGTGGCAGGGAACTAAGGGAGCCTGCCCAGCCCAGGCTGATTTCCGGCTAAGCCCAAACCTGACCCACTTCCCACCCCACCTGCCACGCCCCTGGGGAGCCCGAGATTCTTGGGATTTTCTCGTGATTCCGCAGGCACACATAGAAACTGCCCAGGCCCCAGGATATGTTACAGGCACCTGCCCACAAGACTTCACAGCTGAGCACTAGCAGGAAAATGGCAGAGTCAAACTGAAACAACCCAACAAGCAAGCAAACAAAAAACAGTAGAAGGCAAAACCAAGTTTTGAAGCCACAGATTTCTGACAGTGGCATCCTTTCTACCACTGCCCCAAAATAATAAAACATAAATTTAAAAATAAATATTAAGCCCCTTCAATGTCTATGTGCCAGTGATTGTTTCACACACTTGAAATATAGCAGTGAACAAATTAGACAAATTTCCTGGTCTCCTGGATTTTATAATTCTCATGATAGGACAAAAGGAAAACATCAATAAACAAGTGGTTGTGATATAATGTTGAAACTTCCCTGATGAAAAATTAGGAAGACAATAAAACAGACCAAGATGAGGACTGTTCAGCTATTTTAGATGGGCTGGTCAGATAGGACTCTTTGAGGAGGTGACATTTGAGTAGAGATCTGAATGGAGCGAGGGAATGAGCCACGTAGCTAGCAGAAGTGAAGGATGGCAGGTGCAAAGGCCTTAAGTTTTGAATATTTTTGGCAAGCTTGCGGAGTAATAAGGAAGTCAGTGCGGTGGATCATAGGGAGTGAAGGTGGGAGTGGGGGGAGTTGGAGGGGCATCCAGAGGACTCCTGGCTGCCATTGTGCCTCTGAAACTTCCAAAAATCACACATATCTGCATCAAAATGGTACCCAAGCAGCAGTAGTTTGTCAATACTCCTCAGGTGATTCTAATGTGCAGACATGTTTGGAAAACACCGATGTGGATGGAGCCTGGGAGCAAATGTGGGGGGAGGGTGTGGTGGGTTGAGCAGGGAAATGAAAGCATCTGATTTCCATTTTAAGGGGATCATTCTGGCTGCTGAGTGGCACAAAAAGATTGTAAAGAGGCGAGAGCAGAGACAGGGAGTACCCATGGGAGGCCTTCGTAACAGTCCTGATGAAAAAGATTATGGTGGCTAGGGTGATGGGGATAGAAGTGGAGAGAAAAGGCCGAATTTGTGATGCACAAGCAACAGAAGTTGCTTGTGGATTGGGGGTGGGATGCAAAAGAAAGAAGAATCAATGATGACTCCAAAGTCTGTGGCCTAAGGAACCAAATGCATGGTGTTAGTGGGCCAGGGTCCATCATTTGGGGGCTGGGAAGAAAGGAGTCGGTTTGGGGGGAGAAATTGAGAATTTATGTAAAAATAATTATTAAAATGGTGTTATCAATACCATCCTACATCTTTGCCTTCTTCCTTTTTTATTTCACTTTCATGTGGCCATATCCGAACTCCCACCCCATCTAAACTACAAATTATATCTGATCTCTTTTAGAATCCAAAGCTCAAAATGCCCCCATGCAGTGATATTGTATCACTATAAGGTAATGCACCTATACAGGTATTCTAAAGATCTGAAGAAAGACACAAACGACTATGCCTACAACTCATGGAAAAGACACTACAAGCACATTCACAAGGAAAGTTTTAGCTTTTCAAAACGTACCCCTGGTTGCAAGTTGGAAGTTAAAATTTGGTTCAGCCAAGACCCTAAGGGAAGGGTCCTGAAGCTTTGAAAGGTCAGGCCAACGGAATTGGAAGTAACTGCTCTACTCCGTTAGTGTTTTTGCAAAAAAAATTACTAGGTAGCAGATCTGGCAAACAATCAGATGCATTTCTTTCTTTGCCAACTATAAGCAAGGCTCATGAGAGTCTCTTTAATTATATTTTTAAAATTTAAGTATCTCCATTAATTAGAGAAGAATTTTGAATATCCCCATTTTTTAAGAGAAGAGTTGGACTTCTGACCCCTCCGCTCATTTTAACGTAAGGTTTTATGATATTTCTAAAAGGCAATATTGAATGTTTAGGTTTTTCTAATGGCTAATTTCCACTCCAGAATTAATTTGGCATGTCTATTTGAAAATGCTCTTCACTTTGCAAAACATGTTAGAATAGCTTTCCTTTCCTTAACTTTAAGATGGCACTGGATTACAACTGCTTTGTCATTACACATCTTTTTAAAGAAGTTATACTGTTTAAATCAGGAGAAAAAATATATTTTTCATATTTTCTTATCAAAACAAAAATAATTCACAGCTAAAAATACAAGAAGGACTTTAAAGGTAATCTTTTTTTAAATCTTTTTTTTTAGACTTTTTTTTCTTTATCTTTAGAGGGCAAGGGAAGGAGCGAGGGAGAGAAGTATCAATATATGGTTGCCTCTCATGTGTCCCCAGCCAGGAAGTGACATGCAACCCAGGTATGTGCCCTGACTGGGAATCGAACCTCAATCCTTTAGTTTGCAGGCCCGCACTCAATTCACTGAGCTACACCAGCCAGGGCTTAAAGGTAATCTTTAAAACAATACAATTTAAAGATGAAATTAATATTAAAATTATTTTATAGATAGATAATAATAGGGCAGCTAGCTACAAGCATCACTTTTCATGTACTAAGATGATGCCAACCTAACTTTCCTATTAAACAGTAAAAGTTAGAGATATCACAATCAATGTAGCAGACTAAATAAAGGTAAAGACTCATAACTCTGGGTTTTTAACTTGATGATAGAATCTGGAGGAAAAATAAACAAAGTGTCATAACAATGCTACTGATAAGAGTTGGCTTATATGTAGTAAAATGGTGATCAAATGAAAGAGGTTCTTTATATATTAGAAATGGGGGGAAGTCTACCTTAGAAAAACTCAGATGTGAGGCCATTGGGTCTACAATTAGGCTTCAAGAGCAGAGACTGTCAAAGAGGAACGTATAAGCTCTTCTTGACTCAGGGGGGAAAAGGTCAGAAATACATTTTCCCTTAATGATAGTGAACTTCTAAAGAGTGTTTTGCTTGCCAGAATAATTGAAGGCAAAGAAAAACATTTCAAAGTGTCAATAATTTCCCAACAATATTATATGGGTTAGACTTATCCCATACGTAGCAACATTTTCTGGATGACAAGACTTCACCTCATGCTAATAAATTTACCACTTTATTTACCTGCTACATTCCTTTGCCTTTAGTTTCAAACACTTTTGAAGCCCTGCTCAATTATATATGTTGTAAAAACTATTGTTAATATAAAAATTAATGATATTCATAAAATTATGTTGGTATACCATGAGATAAGCTCAATTTTTATAAAAATGTAATAAGTTACTAAACTTTCCTTATACATACATTTATTTCAAACATGTTAAGACACCATTTATCTTTTTTGAACTTTATATGTCAGTTACAATTGACATTCAATATCATATCAGTTTCAGGTGCACAGTATAGTGGATAGACATTTATATGACTTACAAAGTGACCCTCCCAATAAGTCTGGTACCCACCTGACACCCATACATAGTTATTACAATATTATTGACTATAGTTCTTATGTTCTACTTTAAAGGTATTAAGGCAATGTTAACTTGATCATCTATGTAGGTAATAGAATTTATATTTTATATTTCAATCTTTCTATTTTTTAAATTTCTCACTTTTATTGAGATACAGTTGATGTATAACAATGTATTAGCTTAAGGTGTACAACATAATAATTTGATATATGTATGTGTCATGAAGTGATTACCACAATAAATTTAGTTAACATACATGGCTTCACATAATTACAAATCCCCTCACAAAACAGAGTAATATAACAAAGGGGTGGGCAGGGAGGTGGGAAGGAGGGAGAGAGGGAGAAGAGAGAGAATATCTGTGCAAAGGAATCTTCCCCAAACAAGCGGGGTTGGGGGGTCTTTCTCCCCCCCTTTCCCCTTCCCCAGCAGTCTGGCCCTGCATGGTCAGTGGTTGGTGTCAGGAAGGCAGCAGAGGCAGTGGAGATCCCATAGCAGAGAGCAGGGGCACCCTGAAGCAGCCCACCAGGGATCCCACCCAGAGGGAGCAATCACACTGAGTGGGATCAGAAACACCGCCCTAACCTGCAGGGCTTTGCAGGCTTCATTGGGGAGTGTGAGCAGGGGGCTCTGGGAAAATGGGAGGTGAGACAGGAAGGGGGTGATTTCAACCATCTCACTCAAAGCTCTCAGAATCTTGCACTAAATCCCTTCCAGATGAATAAAATGCACCCTGAGATAAACCCCTAGGGATGGAATCCAAGAGAACAGGCATGCTGGGGATGAAGGAGACAGAAATTTCTGCTATTCATGGAAGAGGAACTGAGGTGACTTCACAAAGAGGCTATCTTTTTTAATGCCTGGCAACGGCCAGGAGGCTGGGAAAACTTTCCTGGCCCACTCCTGCCCTCTACAAAGGAACTTTTCAAAGCACAGGAAAGCTCATCACGTTTTGCCACAAGTGGCAAAAGAAGATAATGTGGAACTCCATGCAAATCTATGAAAAAAGGGAAAATGGTCCCAGTCACACACTAACACAGTTACCACACACCAAAAAAAGTGTGTGTGTGTATGACTGTATATATATACAGTCATAAAGCAATTGACAATTTTAATCTAACATTTCAAAATGAGATAAAATAAAGACAATGAGAGAAGCTATGGAAGAACAGCATAGCTGAAATATAGAACACTCACAAACAGTACAACTAAAACAGTGGGAAACAGAGCTGACAGAGCTCATAGGCTGCCAAACAGAAGGGAGAGAGCATGGAAACGGCAGCTAGAGACTCTGGAGACGAATGCCGCAGACATCTCCATTTATAACCTGGTTCTCAGAGAGTAACAGAGCTAAGTTCGCAGGCTAATTAAACCTCTGTGGCTCTGTATTGGCTTTGCTCCCCCGCCCTGCCCCCCGCCCCATGCCCTTGCTCATCCCCACTACGGCATTTCGAACCTCTCTCTACATCACTCCCGAAACTTCCCTTCGTGGTCTCATCTGCTCTCCCTGATACTCGCTGAGCCATTCGTTATGCCTTTGTCTAATACTATTACTTTTACCGACATGGCGTTCAAACCCCATGAAGAATGAAAAGTCTTAACCTGGACATCCCGTTCCCTTGAAACCCTGCACCCCAACCGCAAACAGCAATCCAGACTTTGACTACAGAAGTGACACTTGGCAATCGGTGACAGTTTCTCTTGGCAAATAATCGTCGGATAAATGGAGTAAATGAGGGCTGGAAGGTGTGAACTTCCTAGCAGATGATGTGGCTTTAAAAATGAGGGTCAGAAAAATTCTCTTTCAGATGTGTTGAGTTGACCTTAACTAAACAATAATTGGAGTAATTAAAGTGTAAATATCATGTATAACATATTTATGTTTGTGCTGCTGTGTCAATGACACAGAGAGAGTTGTGGCATTATGACATATGCCTGTAATTCCAGAGGGAAGCATTCTCTCCTGAAATCTTTCTATTTCTGTACACTCTCCCAACAGCCTGGCTCTCACAGGCAGAATATTCCATTACCAAAAATGCAGTGCCAAGCTAAAAAGGTTAAGAGAAGTTATTGATAAACACACACGCATATTCCAGCCCTGGCCTGAGTGGCTCAGATGGTTGGAGCTTCATCCTATAAACTGAGAAATCGAGGGGTTTGATTCCCAGTTGAGGCACCTGCCTAGGTTGCAGGTTTGGTCCCTGGTTAGAGCACCATATGAGGCAACCAACTGATGTTTCTCTCCCTCTCTATCTGCTCCCCTTCCTCTCTCTCTAAAATCAATGAGCATGTCCTCAGGTGAGGATACACACACACACACACACACACACACACACACACACACGTGTGTGTGTGTCTACATAAATATGTGTGTACATACATATATATATAATTAGTAAATAAGTAATAATGCCATTATCCTTTTAAAGTAATAAACATCTTTGATTTTGTAAGCTAGACTATACAATTCCCCTGTATAATTCCCCTACTTCTTTCTGCCCTATCCTTTATTTTTTAAGTTTTGGTTTGAATTTTTCCCTCAGTTAGGGATATTAAAACTACCCTGATGCTTGGAAAGCTGTGATGATTTAGTAAGCATATAAATCTAAGCTTAATATAAACCAAGAGTGTCTAAAGCATTATGGATCTTATTCTAGGATGACAGCATGTCCTCCCAAACACCTCCCTGCCACCAAGTGAAGGAGAGCCTAACCCATGTGGATTAAAGACGGTGATGCTGAGCTTCCAACTTTGCTCGTAAAAATCTAAGTGAAGCTCAGGTAACATGCTGCAGCACTGATAAAACTGAGTGACACTTCTGATCACATTGCAAAGGCTGAGCAAGACGCTCAAGGTACTCTGCACAGGTAGCAATAGTGCTGGATGCAGATGTAACATACAAGCAAGAAGAAGCCTACTGATTTTAATTTAGTGGAATAAATAATTGTGAGAAAGGAACCAAAATCCAAACCAGACAATGGCTCAGTTAGTTGGAGGAGGGGAACAAGTATAATCAGGGTGATTCTATATTGTTCATTTTTTATATATAAACAAATTCTGATGTCTGAGAATGTCAGTGCTGACAGGCTGTTTCTATAGCAATATCCTAATAGCTTGGAGACCTCCTGGGGAAATTATTTCTCTCTTGGCTCTAGCTGGTGGTATGTGAAACGAATCACCTCCAAAATAAAACACTGAGAACAGCACAAAATATAAGAGCAGAGAGAAGAAATGTGTTTATACACGTATATGGCTACCTCCTGAACCTAAGGAAGAGCTAGAAAATTGAGTATCTTTTCACAGCAACTTTTGTCCACTGGTTTGAACAGAACATAAAAAAAAAAGTCCTCTTTTCCTTTTTCTGCTGTTAGTGAATTTGAGACAAGGACAAATACTCTCAACAAGAGCAGAGCAGAGAAAGCTATTGTAACAGGCGGATAATTACGAAAAGCTCTTTTTCCTTCTTTTGGCTTCCCCTTCTAGGTTAGAGCTTCAAGTGATTTTGTTTGTTCAGAGCTCTTTTTTTGTAAAGTTTAATAATTATTTTAAGAAGAATAACTTCTAAATCTAATATAAATTAATAGAGACATTATTAATATATAATATCCTCCCATTGTCACTTAAATTAACTGCATTCCATTTGGGTCCTTCGGTTTAATTAAATCAGAACACCGCTAGCAACAAAGCTTTTCTTGAACTAGGGCGAGGGCAGTTACTCTGCCCTGCTGCCACCACCGCAGGCGAAAGGCAAGGCACGCCCCCTCCACCGAAAGATGGTGTATTTTGTGTTTAAATTTAATTAAACCCAATTCCTGTTTCCTTCTGCCTGAAACGCCCAGAATCGCCAGAATAATCATACTGTTTTGAACTCAAGAGGAAGCCTAGAGACAGTGCAGAGTTGGGGGTAAAGTTGGGACATTGTTTTCTTTTCAATCAGAATCAGGAATTTCTTTCTGCTTTTCCATTAATCTGGCAAATGAGACGATGTCTAGTACAGATTTCCTAGTGGTAAGGTTATCACAGGGACACAGGAAGTCTTTGATAGAAATGATTTAGACAACACGAGGCATAAATATATGCTTGCATCTGATGGTGTGACAATAAACTACAAGCAGTATAGAAAATCACAAAAAAATCCATATTAATTACTTTGAAAATGCAAACATGGTCATTATCAGTGGCAGAAAAGACTTTGTTCTGTCTGGGAGAGAAGGGGGAGGAGGAAATGGGGGACCACTTCAGCCAACACACTGCACTTTTTTTTTTTTTGGCTCCTGAACAGAATACACATGAATATGTTAACAGCATGGGAGCAAGCTAACAATGTCATTATCCACGGGAGTGTGGAAAGTATGTGAAAACTCTTCAAGTCACTGAGGAAATGCAGGTTACTACAAGATTACAAATTGCTCTGGCCTCCCAACAGCCAGAGCATAAGCATCGTTGCACTAATTATCAAGGCAGAGAAATACAGCCCTGTTACCAAGTACAACCTATACATATAAACTCAAAATAAGATTCACAGGAAAGAGTTCGTGGCAACAGTTTAGCCTGTCACAAAGTAGGAAACCCAGCTACTGCCCCTGGCATATAAGCCACAAGAAAAGATCAAACTGAATAGATTTTATAAAATCCCCAAATGAAAGCTTGTATTCCTTTCTTTGGGAAAGGCAACGAAATAAGCCACCGACTTTCTTTATCCCTAACTCAGCCAGTATCCAAAATGCAGTACAATGCAGGGTATTTCTCCTACCCCCCTTGGCTCACAGATTTCCATAAACTCAATTAATCCTATAGGTGGGAGGCCCCTATGAAGGGGCCTTGGAGGTCAGGGAGCCCAACCTCCCACCCAATCCTCCCACAGCCAGGAGATTACTCAGCCTGTGTTCAAAAACCTCCACTAGGGGAGCTTTCCACTCTTCAAGGCAGCTGCTTCCACTGATCAAGAGCAACAATTATTAAAATGTTGTAATATTAGGCTGAGATATGCCACCTGATCATTTCTACCCACTGGTCCTAGTTTTGTCCTCAGAAGGATTTCAGAGCCAATGCCTCTTCATCACCATGACAACTCTTCAAATATTTGAAGGTGATGAGAGCCATCTGCACCCAGGCTACAAGATCCCAGTTTTCACACCTCTTCATTTATAAAGTTAGACCCTGCATTCCCCTAGGACACTGTCTTACACTGTCTGCTATGTGGTTGACATCCATGTCAAAATACACTGACCAAAATATGAGAATAAAACTTTTGTTCACCCTCCCTAGTATTTATTACCTGCTATCAGGAACACAGGTGGTTCTATGCAACCATGACATCCCAAGAATAGAAGTTCTTTACAGCAAACATTACATCGTAAGACTGACTTTAGTTTGGTTCAATAAATGTTTTCAAGCAGTTATGATAGGAAGAATTAGACAAATGCACAAATGAACTATACAACAATATTAAAAGAATTAAGTATCCTAAAAGACATGAAAGATGACTAGAGGTGTAGGAAGGAGGGAATCTCCAAGAAAAGGCGAGGTTCTAGAAAGCAGAGAAACATGTTGAGGGAGTGAGGGACTTGAAGAGAAAGCAGACAACTGAGACATGGACTAAAGAAAGAAGAGTATGACGCCTTCCGGAAAATGACAGCTCAATTAGACCAAAGTACGCAGGGCAAGAAGGGAAGGAATGGAGTGGGGTAAAGCTCCAAAATCCGTCGGAAGAAGCCGAAAGTTGTTTGAACAAATGTTTACCAATTATTCTGTTTATATAATCTAACAGATGACCTCATCATGGCTCCTGGCTGCTGACCTTTATGTCCATACTCTTTGTGTCATCAGATGGAACTTGGCCACACAGAATCTGGAGGTAGAGCATATATGAATATTTACACAAACAGCCAACATACTTTACTTTATTTAGTACAATCCACATGCCAGGCACTGTACTTTACATGCATGAACACACTGAATACTTATACTGTCTGCATGAAGTAGGAACTATTATTTTTCTCCTTACTTGCCCAAGATCCCATAGTGAGTACGCGGTAGAGCTAAGACAGGAAGCTAGATTCTAGTTCTATTTGCTAGACCATGTTGCCTCACATTATGTCTACAGGCTACTTATTCTAATAACTGGTTTATAACCTAACTAATTCAGGCTTTTTCAAAGTTGTTTTTAGCCTACAGGGTGAGCTAATACAACTTTTTTGGTTTATATCTATTTGTTCATCTCCTGGAACTTACACTATTCTGGATACTGATCAAGGGGCTCCTTTAGCGTGCCGAATCCCAGGAACTCTGAATCATCACCGAAACAAGTCATTCCACGACGGCTAACCGAAGGAAAACTTGCCTGTGGTAAAAAAATATCTATAGATCATACGCAATTCCCCTCATGCCTCCTTTAAAGCAGCTTCCTTAATTAAGGGCAGACTAATCTCTCCAGGCCTCCGCCCCCACCCTGCATCGAGGATGGCTCACAGCTGAATGACTCTAGACAGATAAAAATGTAACCTGCTGTTAAAATCCCTAAGAAAGGAAATTGCACAGCCACCCCCAAGGTAACAAATCCCCCTCCCTGACCACTTAAAGCCACACCTATTCATCACATGCAAAAGTTTATTTACATATTTCCAGTGAAACTGCTTTGTCCTGATATCCTCAGAGGCCCTCGGGTCCTAGAACAACCTGCTTTGTTTTGTGCCAGCTGGCGCCAGTTTGGAATCTGGTATCACTTCATTGGGACGCAATTTGTTTTCCATCCTCTACCGCCAAGGAAACTTGCTGGTTAGCAGACTGAGCCATGGAGACTTAGGGAAGTTTGTCTCTCCAGAGGGACCTCTTCTAATCACTGAGCAAACCCTTGGGCCATGTGCAGATCCCAGGGGCACAAACCAGGGAGGCTTGCCCTCGCTCAGTAAATCCTACACCTTTCTCTCCATGTCCATTGAGCTTTCTGCTCTGATCGTCTGCCCCATATTTCCAGGTGGGAGGTGATCCCTACTCTTCTAGTCCTCAGAAACTTGCAGAGGGCTGGGTTGCTAGCCCTAAGACTGCCCGAAGTCTGAATTTTTAAGAAGTGTCAGTACTCTTGTCATGCACACTCTCCCACAGATCATTCAGGCAGTAAAGAGCTAGACCCACCATCTCTTCCGGGTCAGCAAGGATAGGAGGAGAGAACGTAGTCACCACCCCCACCGCCACATGTTATGCTTTTACCTACAAGGCCTCCTCGTATTGTTAGATCTGGAAGGCAATTATCCCGACACTAATGACTCCACCCAGAAGGTTAGAGTCTCAAATCACCAGCCCCTCCTGACTCCAACCAGCCCTTGTACGTTTAGTCAATTCGTAAAATAGAAGGATGCTTTCACTACTCTATCCTTCATGCATTTGTCCAGGAAACATTTATTAAGCATCAGCCAGGCGTGCCCCAGGCGCAAAGAGGAGTTAAGTCACTACTCGTATCTTCCAGGTGCTCACAGTCTAGTGGGGCAGACTGATTATGATCTAAATTACTAATTGAGAGTGTTGTAAGCCCTATACCTGCAGTGATGTGTTCATATGCTGTGAGTCATACACAGCAAGAAGTAAATAACTGCCCGGAGAAGTTGGAGGATGTGGAAGTTAACCTGACCCTTAAGAATAAGGATAGTAACGAACTATAGAAATGATCCCTGAAAGTATAGTCTAAAAAGGGGGAGGGACTCACATGAACAAGTATAAAGGATACATGGACAATAATTAAGGTGGGGGGCAGAAATGGGAGGGAGGTGGGGAGTACTGGGGGTGGGGCAGGGCAGGGAATATAAAACAGAAAATTGTACTTGAATAAGAATTAAATTCAAAAAAAGTTTTAAAAAAAAGAATAAGGATAGTAGTATGCCTTCAAGAGAAGAGAATTATATAGAATAGTCTTGTCAAAGAAAACACCCTGAACAAGACACTAATATATAAAAATATGTATATGCAATACTTAGAGAAGAAAGATGGGTTGGTAAGGCTGAGGGGAGGAGGAGGAGAGAGCCAGAGAGAGTAACTTGAAAGACAGTTTGTGATTAAATTGTAAAGACCTTGCGAAGGAATTTGAGCTCACTCAGTGGGCGAGGGGGCTCCAGAAGAGCCTGTGCTTCTCCCCTGTGTGTCATGAAAGTCACCATGGAGAAGGGTATGAAAGACCTAAGTACGGAAAACAGAATAATTAGTCGGGAGACCACTCTAATAACCCAGATGCCTTTGTCCTGTTCTGTTGATCAACACGTGGAGCAGATGTCATGAGGAGAACGTGACAGCTGCCGTTGGAGACTGGAAGGCCTGTTGTGTGAGAAAGAGATCAGATCCCTTCTCTGAAGTCTCTGAAGGTAGGACAAGGCTCCATGGGAGTGTGAGATTTCACCTTGAGGGAGGGGATGGGTAAGGTTTGTCACTGAGGGTGAGGAGTGCTTACAAATGGTCCCGTGCTCGAGAACTGGAAGTGTGGATAACTACCTCATGTTCCCCTTCAGACCATTTAGAATCTCATACCGTGCTAAGGACATACCCAAAATGCCCACTACGATCCAACTCCTGCGTATGAGAAATTCATTATTTTTATTTTTATTTTTGGTTAAGGGACAACATGATGATCTGTGGCCAGTCTAAATTACTGCTGAGTGTTACCAATGTACTTTGTAGGCAAAAAGGAGCCAGCAAAGCAAATATTTACTAAACTCCTTTTATGTGCCAGGGCCAAAGCCATAGCAAAGATCAGCTTTTATTTTGAAGGCTCTATTTCTAGCTTGCCAGAATAGCTACCATTATTCATCACCTGCTTGGTGTCAGACTTTATATTGGCTGCCTTGTTATATAATCTGAACCCACACAAACACCATACAAAGTAAGTATTATTCCTATTATAAGATATTGAAATGGAAGAAGTACAGACAATAAATAACTTATCTAAAGTCACAGTGCTGGAGGGTGACAGAGATGGAATTTGCTTCCAAAGCCATCTACCCCCAAGTCCCACTACTTGCTGCGAAGCTGCCTGCCCACCTTGCAGCAGACTGGCGACCCACAGCCCCTGGGCTGACAGAAGCTGGAGCTGGCAGACACCACAGATGCAGGGTGTGGCTCTGGGCAGCACCATGCTTTCATTCACTTTTTCTAAGTGAAGCTGCTTTCATGTCAGTGTTTTTCCAACAACCTTTTCGGCCACAAAGAAGAATGGGTCACTCACCCAGGGAGGCCTCACTTTCCTGCTCTGCCTCGAGAGCCTCCTTCTCTGGGGGAATTACCCAGGTTACCATCCCCCAAAGTGAGTTTGGGAAAACATGAGACTCCTGAGAAGTAATTTTTTCTTTAAAAAGTAAAAACCTGTGGACTTTCATGTGATTCCACAGTGCAAAACCTCACTTGACCAAAGTCTTTTTTCCATATGACACCCAGCACCCTGCAGAACTGACAGCTCACAGAAAACAAGGTGACTCAGGCTAAGGGTCCCTCCCACCCCCCTCCCACCCCTCACCTTCCCCAAGACAACCCTAATTTGGAGACATGGGTTAGCCTCTCGGGTAATGATTCAACCTGAGCCATTGGCAGGGAGTATAGATGCAAAGCAATAAAAAGAGGCCACATACAGATTGACCGGGTGAGTCATNCTGCAGAACTGACAGCTCACAGAAAACAAGGTGACTCAGGCTAAGGGTCCCTCCCACCCCCCTCCCACCCCTCACCTTCCCCAAGACAACCCTAATTTGGAGACATGGGTTAGCCTCTCAGGTAATGATTCAACCTGAGCTATTGGCAGGCAGTATAGATGCAAAGCAATAAAAAGAGGCCACATACAGATTGACCGGGTGAGTCATTAGCTCCTTTGAGCTTCAGTTTCCTCACCTATGAGATGGAGGAAACGAGGCAGCCTTGGAGACTAAGGGGATGAACCATTGTGTGGGTTTAATATAACTTAATATAACTATAAGACTTGAGGAATGTCAGCTACTAGTTTTTAAAATCATATTAAATACTGGAGGTAAAAATGATGTGAGACTTGTGAAAATACTTTATACACTCAATAGTACCATATTTTTTGGACCGTAAGATGCAATCCCCACCCCAGTTTGGGTGGACTAATAGTTCTTAATGCTGCTGTTGAGTTCTGTTTACATTTACATTGGTGAAATATTATGTCATTTATGTTATTAAATATTTTACCACATTTTTGGCTTCAATTTTTTTCCTATTTTCCTCCTCTAAATCCTAGATGAGTCTTATGGTCTGAAAAAAATACGGCATATATAAATATCAATTATTAGTTGTTGTGGTTATCATCAGATACTTCCTATTCTATGTAAAATGCTGCAATTCAGTTAAGTCCTCTGTGTCCACAGAAAATACCCAGTTGAAGACTGATTACCCAGCTCCTTGTGGCTTCCTTACTCACAGAGCCCTGACCTGCAATGGACAGAAACAAGAAATCCTCTTTTCTACCTTCTCTATGAATGGAAATTACTTTTCAAGGGACCATTATCCTCTGGAGTGGAAAGTAAGGCGGAGAAATCACTTGGATTGGGGTCTTTGCAATTCATAAAGTATAGAAGAGAACATTTAGGCAGATTATAAGAAAGTTTTTATATAGCAATCCAGAAGAATCTTTAGAATCTTTTGTTCAGGTAGCCAATTTCTAGCTAACTAGAAATTCAGACACTGGAATTTTAAAATCATGGGAAAAACAGATCTGAAAGCTAGTCCAGGTGTGACCATTCTGCAGCGTGCAGCCAGGCAGCTTCTGGGTGCAGCTGCTGAGCCCTCGTTTCCTTCTGCATCCGTCCCTGGTGAACAGGTTTCCTATGCAAACAGGGGCTCTGTGAACACTTCCTTATCTATGCATCTTATTTATTCACGTGGGTTGAGGATGTAAGCAGCACCCTCACAGGCAGGTTGGGGCCCCGCAGGCTGGGATCCAGGTGCCAGCAAGACTTTAGGACCCTTCCCAAACAAGCTAACTGCTTATCGAAATGCACCGAATGTGCTGGAAGAAACTGCCCTAGTACACACATGTGAACTGTGGGCACACGATGTGCGAGTATCACCCAGCAGCCAGATACTCTCCTCATCCTGTGTGCCAGGCATGAACAGAGAAACGGGAGCCCTACTCCAGTCCTGCTCCTACATCTCTTCTCCT
This sequence comes from Sturnira hondurensis, assembly GCF_014824575.4. Lineage (NCBI taxonomy): Eukaryota > Metazoa > Chordata > Mammalia > Chiroptera > Phyllostomidae > Sturnira > Sturnira hondurensis. The sequence goes on along the minus strand of NW_028098001.1, from coordinate 10,608,141 downwards.
GTCCCTCCTGCTCTCCTCCTCCTTCCTGCTTCTCTTCCTCCTTTCTCCCCCTCAAAAAAGGCCTTACCTGTAATAACCTCTTCCACCTTTACAAGGCAGTTTTACAGTTGCCCCAGACATATAAATTTGGCAGCTCAAGCACTCACTATGTGCCCCTGGGCAAGGCTGGCTCACTTCTCTGAGAACTGTAAAGTGTAGGTAAGAATACCACCCCCCTCAAAGAATTGTTGGGAAGATTTAATGATCTAATGTATGAGAGCATTTTCCGATGCCGCCTGCGTGGAGAAAGTACTCATTAAGTAGCAGCTGTTAGTATTGGCCCTTCTGAATTAGAAGTCTTTTACATAAGAAGAAACTAAAAATAGAGGGAGGTGGGATTGCCCAAGGCCCTTCAACGAATGAGAACCGGAACTAGAGTTTGAAGGCAGGACGCGCCACTCCCTGACCACTCGTCAGCACCCTGCTCTGTGGCCCTTCTGTCTGATCTCTTGACTTATCCTCCTCACAACCCAAGAAATGTGTTTCTTAGTAACACAGAGTGATTCTGCTGTGAGATCTGCTTTGTTTTCTGGTTCTGGTGGCGCAGAACTGACCTGATTCCCACCATTCTACGGAGGCCAGGAAATGATGGTCTGATGTGGTCAATTTGCACAATAGCGTAACTTACATAAGAATACATGCACATATGGATACATACATTTATGTAGCTGTGTATTTGACCATTATACTGGCATTTTTTGTCTAAGAAAAGTGTAGATAGGTTAAAAAAGGAAAATCTGCAGTGACATCCGGGGAACATTAAGAACAAAGCAGAGGCCCTTCCGTGATGTGAGAGGGGAAAGGAAGCAAGTTGCGCCTCCGTGTGATTCCAACCGCGCTGCAGCGCTGCTGATTCAGTGTTTTCATTTCTTCAAAGACATCTTTGCCGTAGCTCTTCTTCTGTTTAACAAGCCAGCCTGTGCCTAGTGTTTTATAAATACAAAATGAGAATACAATTTTTTAAAAAAGCAAGAACACACAATGATACTGAATAATGCTGAGACAGCATCGTAATTTGGTGCAATATATTTTATGTATAAGAAAAGAACTTTTTTGGGTACGGCCTGCATTGTTATCTTAGAACTTGAAAAAATACGCATAAACTACTAAGACATTATCAAATGCAATCATGCTGAGAAATCAGAAAACTTCACTACAACCTAAATAAACACACATAAATAAAATCTACCATTTATTACAGCCTGCACGGCAAACTAGATGGGAAATTTATTTCAGGTTAAAATCGATGGTCCTTTAAAATGCATTTTATTAATATTAGACCCTTTTGGGAAACCTCAAAATGTAGAAGTTGAGGGAGCGGGTTGCAATTAGTCGCCCTAAGGCACCGTGAATTCTCAAACCCAAGTGCCCTTTAAACTCTGGCTTCTCAAAGTCACCCAGGTCTTCGTGGTGTGTTTTCTACTGTAAGGCTAGGAAGGCCTGGGAAACGCGAAGGCACCTCCATGGAATCACTGTGCAAATGAGTCATTTCACCCAAGGTAGAATTTTATTTCCTAGAGTATACTTTTTATAAAAAAAACTTCATTTTTAGGGCAGTTTTAGGTTCACAGTGAAACTGAAGGGGAAGCACAGACATTTTCCCTCTGTCCTCACATGTTCATAGCCTCCCCCCAAAGTGATCCAATTGCTATAATTAGTGAACCTACATGGGCACATCATGTACATTATGGTTCAGTCTTGGTGGTGTACATTCTTTGGGTTTAGACAACTGTAAAATGACAGGTAACCATCATTATGGTATCATACAGACTATTTCCACGGCCCTAAAATTCTCTGTGTTCTGTTTATTGATCCCTCCCCCTTACAATCTCTCCCACTGTAACTCCCAGCAACCAATGACCTTTTTACTGTCTCCATAGTTTTGCCCTTTCTAGAAGATCGTATCATTGGAATTGTACGGTATGAAGCCTTTGGATTGGTTTCTTTCACTTAGTAATATGCATTTAAGTTTCATGGGCTGAGAGCTTACTTTTTTTTAACACTGAATAATATTCCACTATCTAGATGTACCATATTATTTATTTAGTCACCCACTAGGAGATAATAATATACTTTTAATTACAAACAGAGCAAGTAATATGGAGTAACATGTAAAGTATAAATTCTCAGAGTTTGGGATCTAAGACCTAAATCATATCATTGTAGTAAGCTATGAAGAGATGGGTTTAAATGTTGTTTCTACCACTTATGAGCTGTGTTTTTATACAAAAATTTATCCTTAATGGGCCTTTGTTTCCTCAACTATATCATGGGAATAATAATATATAATTCAAAGGTGCCATGAGAAATGGGAACAATGACAAGTGCAAAAACTCATAGCATGGGGCTGTGCATACAATAAGAGTTCTGTTAATGTTGGTTGAATCTGAATCTGAATTGAACCTGAAGCTAGACATTTTCAGCCCTTGAAGGCAAATATACGTGGCTTCCAGGTTCCTTACTGCCCCTGTCCTTCTCCAGCCAAACCCCTGGAGTAATATTCAGAGAATAGTGAGGTTTCTATCCATCTGAATGATCTTTCTTTTCGAAGATCTCAAAATTCTTCTAAGACATAATATCATTCTCACATAGTAAGGGTCACATACTCTCTTTGAAAGCATCAGTTTAGAAACATAAAAGAATTTTGTTTATTTTATTTTAAGGAGCGCAACATTTATTAAGCTGAAATTTTTGTGGGAGCACAATTTCTGCACAATCAGTAAAGTGTGCTTGCGTGTGTGTGTGATAGTGAGGGTGTGTGGGTCTGGAACTCGGCAGGGTCTGGCCTCCAGTCAGCTTGCCTTCTCTCCAATGACTGACCTCACGTGCATGAGACCCACACAATAACTTCCAGAAATCCTAGGATCATTTGAAAACTTCCGTTCTAAATAAACCTTCCATGGCAGAACAGGAAAGCTGCCAGGAATAGTTTGCCGTCACACTCATGGCTATAGTCCTGTTCTTTCACTGGCCAAATGAAAATAGACGTAATCATGGGAAAATCAGAACGTTAAATACCAGTTAGGTCACCATTTATTGAGAAGACCCTTTATTTCATTTCAAATTCTTGTCATCTTTAAACCTATTTGGGGTCAGTTAATTAAGAAAGGCTCAAGGTGGGATTTATCTCAATCTAACTTGTTAGCACATCCTTAGAATTAGTTTGTTGATGAGTAAAAAAATGTGAAAGTTACATAAGTTACATAATTTATTTCTGATTTGGGCATGAGAGACAAAAGCTGCAAGATTCAATATCCTGCAGGTTTAATTTTATCGAATGCCTAGCACCACATTGCAGACATCCTCCAAAACACCATAAAGAGAGACCCAATCCATTCGGGTCTAAATTGAGCAAAGTAGATACAGTGACATGGGGCATTACAGATGAGGCCGTGCCCTGGTGGCAAATGCGCTTCCATCTCCCGAGCGGGAGGAACTAGGAAAGTACTCTGCTTTCACTGGGGGGCGATTTGTACACCACACTCATTACCGATGTGAACGCAATGTCCTTTGTAAGAAAGTTCTGGCTAAAACTATAGTTTTAAGAATCTGGATGACAACATTCCAGTAGCTATTTGTATTTCTCTTCAGATTGACTAGCAGCAATATCTTTATTTACAGGAATATGATCCATGAGTTAAATGCAAGGCGGTTACATTTCAGGAAGGAGAAAGACCCTCTTTATTTGCTTGGAAGCAGACAGAATATCTGTGCTCATCCTCTGTAGCCCCAAACATCTTCTCTAGCACCAAACTAGGTTAAACCATTCTAACTATTGAGTAAAAGTGACTACACAGCATTTTGAAAGTTAAGCTCTTCTTTTAAATAATACATATTACTATTTTCACTCATAAATTTGTATCCATGCAAACCCTATTTATAAAAGGCAAGTGTTAATAATGCACAAGCCACACTATTTCCTACGCGGAGTGTTATCCATTAATATAGCTTGCTTCATTCTCTTGAGAAATGGGTGTTTTCAAATCAGTGAGTGGTTTCTAATTTAACAAATTCAGATCAGCTTTGATTTATTACACTCTGCTCTTTTTTTGCCCTTTTCCATCTTAAAGCTTAAAGAGGTTTAGTTAGTCCTAGACTTTGTGTTTGTTCTTGGAGAGCTACAAGAAAAATTTCCTGAAAGAATCATGTTTTCCTAGTTTTGAACTGTAGAGACAGAATGTGTGGGGTTGTGAGTCACTGAGAAGGGTAACTTGGAACCAAAACTTGCTGCTCAGCCTTATGGCTGAAAAATCTGAAAGTGCCAATATTCTGGTCTGAATGGGTGGCTGAGTTTCATAAATATCCATGCTGTTGTGTGATTAGCCACAGAAAAGAGAAACTGTGAGGCACTGAAATGAAAGCAAATTAAAACAAATTAATGAAAACACAGAAAAAACAAAACCGTGATTCAGTGCCTTATGCAGGGATAAAACAAGATTTCATCACCAATAGTCACAGATTATATACCAAACTACCGAAAAGTTTAGGAATTCATTGTAGGACGCAGATTCAAGATGAAAAACCACGCACATGCATCAACCCATCCTCCACATCTTGTGCTCTGTTGAAATGGTTATAAAAGGTACTAGATTTTTAAGCGAACCTGTAACAGTGATGGCAAGAAAGGAATCAAGCAGAACAGAAAATCCAAAGGACCAGGAATAGCCTTCTACTGGCAGTGTGACACGAGAGAAAGCAAATGTGATCAAAGGAACAAAGAAAAAAGAGTGGGAGAAACGGCACTTCAAAGCTGTAGTCCTCAGTAAAATTTGAAGATCTAGTTCAACTAACACGAGAAGCAGGAATGGGCCCTAAAGCACATGTATCAGCCTAAGGAACAAAGGACTGAATGCAGAACAGCTGAGCCAATTGGCCCCTTGGGATTCTAACGGCTAACATTTACTGAGGACTTTCAAAAAGCCAGGTGCTTGCTGAATCTTTGTAACAGCTCTCTGAAGTAGATATAATTATTATTATTTGTTAAATAGAGAAACTGAGGCACAGAGAGCTTAAGCAACATATTTATGGTCACTTAGCTAGCTAGTGATAGAACAGAAATTCAAACCCAGAAACAATCTGGCTCCAGAAAACATGTCCTTAATAGCCAAGCTATACAATACTGACGGAGAAAGCCAACTGAAAACCGCTCCCTTATGAAATTGCGGGGAAGGGCATCAGATTCAGGATGGCAGCCTGGCCACAAGCTGCAGCCCTACCTTCCAGCACCATCCCCAGAAATAACAGCAACAAAGAAATTTCAGTGTACATTTATATAGTGGAAAGCAAGGATCAGAAACTTTGAGGACTCCTGAAAGACCAAAGTCAAATAGGAAGAAAAAAGGAAACCACAAATCAAAGCACACGCAGAAAAGAGCTACTTTAAAGAGAGAGAGAGAGAGAGAGACCAAAGGTGTTCGAAGCCCAGATCTGGCAGTTACTAGGGAGAGGAGTGAGCCTGGGGGCAGCTAAGAGACAAGTGCCCCACCCTGCCCTTGGGCTCTGCTGGTGAGCACCCTAAATTGTGGCCCCAGTGAGAACTGGGATTGCGGACACTGAGCAAAGACCTGAGTAAAAGGATGAGAAAGAGGTATCTGTTATACTAGAAAACTGCAGCCATCCTTTAGACACAAGCACTTCTGCCCCTCCTCCAGTCACCGGAGAGGGCATCTCATTTAGACGGCAGCGCAGACTCGCTCCCAAAAGCAGCCTTCACAGACAAGCTGACAGTGAAGCTCGAATCTGAAGAAGAATCCAAACCTATGAGTCACCAATATTTGATGTAGAACACCATCAAACAAAAGAATGCACTGGTATCCTGAGGAAATAGAGCAAACAAAATAAACTTTTAGGGTAGGCATAAATAATACCTCCAGAGATGTAAAGGTGGATAGAACATCGGTAAAGTAAATCAAGTGTAGATCATGAAACTAAAAATTTGACCATTTAAATCTAAAAATTAAAAACTCAATAGCTAAGTAGCAAAATGGACAAAGGAAAGCAAATTAATGAGCTAGATGGTCAGACCGGGGATTCTTCCACAACACAACTCAAAAGGACAGAGATTAAATGTACAGCGAAAAAAGTTAAAAGGCACAGAGGTTAGACCCAGAGAGTCCAATATCTATCTAACTATTTTCTGAAAAGGGATGTTATATAGTACAGAAGGGAGGGAATACTGAAGACAACAATGGAAGAAAATTTTCCACAACTGAAGACAGGCATCCTCGAGATAGAAGGACCTACTAAGTGCCAAAGAGGGTGAATGAAAAAGATATATTATGGTGTATATTCAGAATTACAAAGACGGAGACAAAATCTGAGTTGCCTCATAGAGGAAAAGTTCCCAATTCCAAATAAAGAAATAAAGAATAAATGGACACAGGGCTCTTTATCACCAACAGTACAGGTAAGAATGTCTTCTTGAGGCCATCTTGGAAAAATTGATGTGGGAGCCCGGCTGGGGTGGGTCTGTTGGTTGGAGCATCATCCCATCCACCAAAAGGCTGTGGTTTTGATGCCAGGTAAAGGCACATGCCTAGGCTGAGGGTTCAGTTCACTGGGCAGGGGTCGTTCATACAGGAGGCAACCTATTGATTGTTTCTCTTTAACATTAGTGTTTCTCTCTCATATCGATGTTCCTCTCTCTCTCTCCCTCTCTCTCTCGCTTCCCTACCCCCTCCTCTCTTCTCTTTCTCTAAAATTAATCAATATACCCTCAGGTGAGGATTTTATTTTTTAGGTGAGGATTTTTAAAAATTTAAAAATTCTCATGGGAAAATTATTCTGAACCTCGAATTCTATGTCCATCAAACTATCATTCAAGAGTAAAACAAAATAAAGACATTTTGAACACACAGAAATTAGAGCTTTTTAAAGACTTTTGAACCAACTTTCAATGAGTTGCCTTTCAGCCAGAAAAATGAGCAAACAGAAAATGAATCCAAGAGTTTGGTCCTAAAAAGTAATGATAAGCAAAAAGTATAATAGATATAATCTAATAATATATGCTATATAATATGTATCATAGTATATATAATATAATTATAATACATAAATACCATGGCACCTTAGTATTCATCATTAATTTGCTCCAGAACTTGTGATGACTGCTGAAATCAAGGAGTTCCAAGCAAGGGATGAATGATGAAGCATTTTCTCTTGTGGGGCAGTGTTATGACTTACACAAGTTCTAGCAAGTGCCACAAGTCCTGAGCAAGCTCTGAGTGCCCAAACATTTGTTTCTTGTCAAATTACAACAAACACAGGGTTGGATGAGTTCTGAAGCCGACGAGTACAGAGGTATGACTGTATTTTATAATAACTATTAGATGTGTAGGCAAACAAAGGGGCCACATATAAAATCTGACAAGCTCAAGGAAGGCCTGCATGGCAGCCTTACAAACTCAGAGACCTGAAGTAACCACACAGGACTTCCTAACTAAAGGTGAGTCCTGGTGGGTAGTCTCATCCTAGGCCGGTATCCTCCTTGACAAAGGTCAATCTTTACTTAACTGAGCCTGTCTACTGGTTTTTTTTTTTTTTGTATCTATGACAACATACCTTTGGAATGTCAGGGTAATCCCTTTTTCAGACCCCTTAGGGCAAATTCTCCCACCAGAACACAAGACCATGAACCCCTCTTCTCCCACATGCCACCTCCACGTGCTGCAAAATATTAACAGTTAAGCATCCTATACCCACTAGTGTAAAAAAGCATCTATCCATTTTACCTCTTATCCAGTCTCAGAGACCTCCCCACTTTGCTTCTCCCTTCCCCCTTTACCACCAGTGGGTTTCACGTAACCCCCTTATGTCTTCTTTTTGGATTCTGATGTATAAACTAAGTAATAAAACTGCCATTTTCCAGAGCATTTTCTCAATCAGTAGAGATTTTGCTTCCTGGAAATTGTCATCAGTTTGGCTCAAATAAATCCATAAAAATTCTCTGCAGGTTTGGTTGTTCTTTACATCAATTTTTACATAGACAGTATATAATATATAGCATGTACTATGTAATACATATAATAACAATATAAATAATAGGTCAAGTAGATGATAAATATCCCTAACAATCTGGAACTAAAATCTCAACAAGGGAAAGAGCAGGAAAAACATGAAAAAGAAAATATAAGCATTTTAAGGTTCTTAACTTTTTTTGGAGAAATTATATACAGAATGATTAATTTAATGTCATTGATAGAAAATGTTTATTACTATTAAAATTTTAAGACCAACCACCAGGAGATTAGAAATATAATGCAAAAGCTGTAACATTTTCAAATTTTAGAAGGGTTTTGGAAATTAAGAAAATAATGTAGTCAAGAAAGTGCCAACAAAATGAAAAAAGAAAAGTTTTTAAAAGTATTGTAACTAGAAAACAAAACAGGATAGCCAATGGTTGGAATAAATGCAAACATATCACTAATTACAGTAAATATTAATGGGCTTAAACAACTTTAAAATAAAAGACATTAGTCTAATAATGATAAAAAAGGACAGGAAAAGGGATTATAACAACAAAATTTTGGACACTGGAAACAGAAAGATAAGTGGTTACTGACTTAGCATACCTGAGACTAAAATAGAGCCTGGATGGGGGGAACAGGGTATGGCTGAGGGACGGGCTACCATATGAAAACCAGAGAAGTGAAGGTCTAGGTAGATACTTATAGAATGTTGAGCCCCATCGCCCTACTCCCAGCTGGATCCCAGAATGTTTCTGGTGATGTTTTTATCATCCAGACAGAACACTAATAGATTCCTCTTCAGGAAATAAGAACAGCCCCAAAGAACAGACCTAAGAATACTGACATCGGGGTTCCCCAATTAAGCTGCCTTGTCAATCTCTTTTCTGGGAGGCCAATAGTCAATGAGCCTGACCCATGTTCACAAAGCTTTTGATCAGCTTTTTAATGTCCCATCCTTGAATGAGCATGGAACCATGAATCAATATACATCTGAGGAAAGCTTAACAGGAAAGATCAAAGCCACAACCAGAGTAAAGAAAGTTGGAGGAAACAGTCTGTTTAAAGAAAAGGTTGAAAGATGCTATCGTTAATATTCTTGGAGAAATAAAATTAAATTAAAATGCTTTTAATAAGGAGCATTCAGAGCAAAAAAAATCCCTTATAATTAGACATAAAAAATCTCTTAAAGTTAGACATATTATGGATAAATATTAGAACACTGGGAAAAAAAAAACTTTCAGAGAGTAAAAACAGGTAGCATACCAAAAAAAAGAAGAATCACAATTGTTTCAGACTTCTTAGTGACAAAATTGTTAACCTGAAGAAAATGGAGCAATGCCTTAAAAAATTTTGAGGGAAATATATTCCAATACGGCATTAATTTCAAATCCAATTAATTATCAATTAAGTATGAAGGTAAGATAAAGCTGTTTTCCGAAATATTTCATATCAAAACATGTATCCCATGCACTGTTTCTTAGGAAAGTACTGGAGGAGGTATTCTACCAAAATAGTAAGTGAAATCATGTAGGAGATTCTGGACCCTGGAAACCAACCCAGGTGAGGCGAGGAAATTTCCAAAATAATGGTGAAAAGACACCCTAAGAGGAGAACCACTCAATGGGCCTAGGAAGAAGCAGGTTCAAATGGAAGAAGTTCAGAAATTTTTAGTAGAGAATTCTCCAAAAAGACAAAATTAATGGTATACCACATTTGCTCAAATACACATAACAAAAGGATATTTAAATGATTAGCAAAAACTGTGGGTATAACAGATAAATATATCTTAAAAACTAAAATTAAAAAGGAAATAACTCTAGGGAGATCTAAAAGATGTACAAGAGAGCTTTGAATAAAGTTTACATGGTCATAATCATAAAAATGTAATATTGACCCAACCAAAATTATGTATAAGTTCATTACAAACATAGAAGAGAAAGACTGTAAACATTATAAACTGTGATCATGAAAAATGAGAATAAAACTTTTTTTAAAATCAGAAAATTAAAGGGATTGTGGCTGAGATACTATACGTACTAAATTCCTCATCTTTTATAGTTAAGGACCGAAAGGTGCCATCTAAACAGTGAATCATGGCCCTGACCAGTATGTCTCAACTGGCTGGGTGTTGTCTTGCAAAGAGAAAGTTTACAGGTTTGATTCCCAGTCGGGCATGTGCCTAGGTTTGGTCCCTGGTTGAAGCCAGTAGGAGAGGCAACCAATTGATGTTTATCTCTCTCACACAGATATTTCTCTCCATCTCTTCCTCCCTCCCTTCCCCTCTCTCTAAAATAAATAAACAAATATGCAAATTGTGAATTATGCATCATAAATATTTTATTTAAATTATACATGAAAGCACCAAAAGATATAAAACAGAAGCAATTATGAAATTAGGGGTAGGGAGAAATGACAACTATTACTTTTAACTCTGTATTTATTTCTTATGATTTGAATATGCTGCTATAATCTGAATTTCCCCAAAATTCATATGTGGAAATCCTAATCATTGAAGGGAATGGTATTAGTAAGTGGGGCATTTGGAAGGTGAATACATCATACAGGTAAAACCCTTATGTATGGGATTAGTGGTTTTATAAAAGACACACCACAGAGCTCCCCAGCCCTTTCTAACATGTGGAGACACAAGGAGAAGTCTGTGACTTGAAGGGGGCCCTCACCTGACCATTCTGGTACCTTGATCTCAGACTTCCTGACCCCAAAACTGTGAGAAAGAAATTTCTGTTGTTTATAAGCTACCCAGTCTGCAGTATTCGGTTATAGTAGACTGAACAAACTAACATGATGCCTAGATAGAACTTTAATTTTTATAAAAAACTTGCCTAAAGTGAAAAAAAGAAATGAGCATGGGCCCTCATCAAGAAGGAATTGGTAACATACCCTCCTGCAGGTGAGGACATGTCCACACTGTGGAAATCCGGAAGATGCTGGAAAGACCGAAGGGGAGCTCACGGCTCCTGTGGGAAGATGTCCCCAATGTGATGTTGGTGAAAATGTTTTTCACTCATTTATTCAACCAATATTAACCAACGGACCACTGTGAGCCTAGAACTGTGTTAAGTGCTGGTTGCACATTGGAGAATACTAGTTCTTAGGGAGCTTACAGTATCATGGGGAAGATGAACGATAAAATGAACAGAAATAAGTGTATAGTTACATTGGAATTTCACTGAGTCCTAAGAAAAGGCCTCTTGGTTGCAGAAAAAATATGTAATAAGATCCGTTTTGTGTTAAAATGCTATATAAATATAAAAGTATGCATTATAGATGTAGGTTTATGCACACTTAGAGAGAGGTCTAGAAATGTACCCACAAAGGTCAGAATCGAGGGCAGTAGGTAGAGAAATTCAATTTTCATTTTTTACTTCATACTTTTATTCCAGGCAAGTACTAGTTTTATAATATTTATAATTAAAAAATTAAAAATAACACGAATTCATAGTAAAAGTAAATAGAACTGGTCAAGAAAGTAGACAATCGAGCAAACACTATTCATCCCTTCTGGAAGAACAAGATTAAAACATTTTCCCTGTGGATAGAGGGTTGTTTACATTATATTCATATAAAAAGGAAGAATGTTATTATTCATTATACTTTATTAATTATGTTAATTATTAATGAACATAGTAACAACCACATAGCCAAAGGGTGTTTCTAGAGTGTTAATTTTCACTCCATTAAAATATATTAAATTCCTTGGGCATTAATTCTTATTTCTGTAGCTACTACAGTTTGAATTCCCCCAAACTTCTTATGTGGAAATGCTCTTGTGCTTCAATTAGGCTAATTTTTTTAATGAGACAACTCAGCATTTTGCAAACCTTTAAACTCTATTAATTCAATTCACTTAGGTTCACCAAACTTTTGACAAGACCTGAGGGACACAAAGATGAATGAGACAGGAACGCAGCTCACAGGGAGTCTCAGGGTTTGGGTAAGGATCTCTCCATCTCTTCAGAGTCATGGGAATCTTTTACAAACAGCCTGTGGTTGTCATCTTCTCATTTCTGTATCAAGTTACTAGGTTATTTTTTAAGGTATGTGACTCTTTTGGTTAATGGAGGTTTGAAATGTGGCCTTAGAGGCATAATACATCATTTTGATATTCAATACTGTGTCCTTCTCTGCTGAGCAATCTTGACAACTGAAATTAGGGCAATGCTGTACCCAGAACCTGGATGTGACACCATTTGTGTGTGGCAGTGTCACACCTTGGCACTCACGTTCCCAGTTGGATTTGCCGAGAAAAGCACCAACTGTGTGGTGGAGTATTGGCTCTCCTTCCCACGTCTCCATTGTGCATCTGTGTGAATTCAGCTGCAGACCTCTATCAGGTAAGCAGGTGCACTTGCTCTTACATGGTTTACTGTCACTGGAGACCCAAACTACCCAGTGTCTGCACCTTTCTTATGGCACTTAAGGTATCATGTATTAATTTGCATGCTTACATGTCTATCTTCCTCCTCTAGAATGTGAGTACAGCACAAAAAGCCTGGAAATAAATTTTTGATTGTTTAACGGGCAAAAAAAAGATTACTTAGTGGATAGTCTACTATGTATGTATGATATGAAATATTTCTTGTTTCCACATATTCTCCCCCATTTCGCCAAGGTACTAAATTTTTAAGTCAGTATCTGAAGAGCATCTAGGAGAATTGAGCCTTGATAATGGTACCAACATGTACCGATTCCTTTTTATGTGTGAATTAATTTACACAGTGTGTTCCTTTATCTTCATAACTAACCATTAGGTACAATTTTTAAAAGATGTTATTTATTTATTTAGAGAGAGGGGAATGGAGGGAGAAAGAGGGGGAGCAAAACATCAATGTGTGGTTGCCTCTAGCACACCCCCTACTGGGGACCCAGCCTGCAACCCACGCATGTGCCCTGACTGGAAATCAAACCAGTGATGCTTTGATTCACAGGCCTGTGCTCAATCCACTGAGCCACACCAGCCAGGGCTAGTCAGGTACCATTTTATCACCACTGCACACAGAAAGAATCAAAGCCTAAAAGTAATATGCCCCATGTCCAGATACAGTTAATAAAGGGTAGAGACAGGATCTGAACCCACACTTTCTTTGTCTTTGGACCCTAGACATTAAACCACTGTATTGTAGTGCAGACAAAGTTCCCAGGACTGTGAGAGAAAACAGTGAAGAATGTATTAATCTCATGAAGTGGTAGGACAGGCGGGGCAGTTTAGAAAGGCATGGTTGTGACTGGAATGTTAATCTCTTTGAGTTAGGTGGAAGTGGACTCCAGTAACATGAAATTTCTTTCCTATAATGAGAATAATGCACTCAAAAAGTCACTCTGCGATGTTTCTCAGGCAGCATTCAGCCACTTACTATTTATTTACATCATGGAAATAATTACAGCTGACTTTGTAAAGTGTACAAATATGCATAATGAACTATTTACAGTACTTAGACGGATGATTATGCCATGTGAATATAGCATAATGTGTTTTTTAACAGGGCATGATAAACTAATTTTTATTTGTTTTTTTCCACAAGGTCTTTTTAAGAAATCCCAATGTGTAACTAATTATTAGGATTTTCTTTTATTTTTGTCTAACATTTTAGTAAAACTTCTTCCCCCTCTGCACTTTAAATTTTTGGCATCAGCAAGGCCCAAGTTTACATGTTGGTTCTACTGCTCTCTACTTTTATAACATTGGACATGTTGCTTAACCTCCCTAAATCCAATATATGCACATACAGAAAACAGGAAAAAGAAATCTTCACCTGCCAAGTTCTTTGAGAAGAAATAAAGTGCAGGAAGCCCTTAACCCAGGGTCTGGAACCTCGTAATGGTGATGACGGTGATGATGATATTAACAACCTTTATTGAGTGTTACTATTATTGACCAAGCACTTCTCTGAGGGCTTCGGTGAATAAACCCATGTGTTTCATAAAAGGAAGTGAGCAGTGGTTATTGTAACAATAATGCTCAGTCTAAGGATGGGATGCGTTCGCCACCATTTCCCTGTCGGAAACACAGCCGTGGGAGGCTGTGGAAGGGAGGTCCACAAATACGCATGGAAGAGTGAACACTGCACGTGGCTACATGGAAAAAGCCGATGCGAAGGAGGGTACTACACTCTGCCTGGTTCCAACGACATGGCGTTCTAGAAAAGGCAGAGCTGTGGAGACAGTAAAAAGATCAGTGGTCGCTAAAGTTCAGGATAGGGGAGGGAGGGGTGAACAGGTAGGGCAAAAGAAATTCTTAAGACAGTGAAACTATTCTATATGATACTGTAATGGTTGGTGCATTTGTTAAAACCCATAGAATGTACAAAGAGTGAGCTCTAATATAAACTATGAACTGTAATGAAAAATAGTGTACCAATATTAATATTCATCCGTTGTAACAAATGCACCACATTAACAAGAGATGTTAATAAGGAAAATTGTGTGTTTGGGGAGTGAGGAGAGTCATCATATATGTGAACTTTGTACTTTCTGTTGAATTTGTCTATAAACCTAACTTTGCTCTACAAAATAGTATTCTTTTTAAATTTATCAGATTTATACTTTAAAATTATATTTAAGGTCCTTTCAGACAGTTAATTAATAAAAATGTTATTTTTCCTAAAAAAGTCATTGTAAAAAAGCTAAAAGTTGGAAATTGTCTTAATTAAACAAGATTAGGTGTAATTGGATTCATTACTATATTATTACTGCTTTTCACACACACACACACACACAGGAAGAGAAAGAGAAACTTATTCAGAGGCTGAATAAAGGGAGCTCACCTGGATACCTGCTTCAGCTGCACTGAACAACCTGAGATGTAGAGGAATCCCCGAGTAGGTGTGATTCCTACAGGGAGGTCCTCACAGCAGCAGCTTTACCTGGGACTTGTTAGAAATGCAAATTCCCAGGTGGACCAGACCTGCTGAATCAGAAGGTGGGGCTCCCCATGAGACTGGTGCATTATGGGGAGGTAGGGGCAGAGGCCAGCCCACCCCTCTCTCCCGACTGCCACACATGCCCTGTGCCACACTGTCCTCATTCATAATCACTGACTCCACATCTCCTGTTTATGGAAAATAAACCCTTCACTACCCCCACTTTTAAAAACTGATGCTAATGAGTGGGAAATGTCATCATTTCTAAAAGAAATTTTTTAATTACTCAGTAAAAATACTTCTCTCAAGAAACTTAATATTTCTGTGGAATGACTGAGTTGGCGTACAGAAATAGGAAGTAGCTAACCCACAGAATAATATCTCTACCTGCAAGTGACCATAGTGCCGAGTGTTGCAATTCTGAGGACTCACCAAGGAGAAGAGTGGCCTGAGCCGCATGGGGCATTTGCTAAGTTCATAAAAGCGCTTTGTGAAGTGCACACCACTACAGGAATGTTCACTGTTGTTACTATGATCTTCCTGGGAGATGTTGACGGGGGAAAGCAAGAGGTGGAAACTTACAGTTTTAGGTAATGGTTAATAAGCTTAGTTAATGCGTGGAAAAAGCTATTGTTTTAGAACTGAAGGTATGGCCCGTGCTGACTCCGGGGGACCCCAAGCAAGTCAACCTTTGTGCTCCTGAAGAGACCATAAGCAATCGAGATGTTATCTGAGCCATGTTTTACAGGGAGACACATCAGGACACTAAGAAAGAATACTACCCAGGACACAGGACACAGGACCCAGATAAAAAATCGCCAGTCAACAGATGAATGGATGGATGTTAGGGAAATTGCCAGACTGCATCCTTTACCTGATTAACCTCTTTCCTGAGTTCCAAATCCCTTTCCTGCAGTTTTCTCTCCTGATAAAAAAAAAAGGCTACATTGAAAGGAAATGTAAGAGGGTCTGTTAGGGTACATAGCCCACCCTCTTCTCAGATCACTGGCCATCTGAATAAAACGTCCATGAAGATTCAGTCCCTGTCTCTGCTTATCGGTTCTGGCCAGTGACAGGCAGCATGAACTCGAACTTTCCCGGTTTCAATATCAGCTCCAAGCCACATTGGAAGGAAGTGAAGTCTATAGATCTGGCAGAGGAGATAAGAGAAAAAACCAAAATCTATAGCTAGAAAAAGAAATGAGAAAAAGGGGGAGTGTGGGAAATGAAAAATGGATTTGCTTAGTTCTTACAGGAATAAAGAAAACGGAGGCAAACAGGTAAGGCAGGTGCCAGAGGGCAAGGACAATGTGGGAAAAGGGGGACTGAGGAGGGGCTCAGCTTATGACTTAACAGGGGTGTCCAACTCATTCTCACTGGTGGCCACATCAGCCTTGCCATTGCCTTCAAAGGGTCAGGTTAATTTTAGGACGGTATAATTGTAACTACTCCTGAACTGTTAAGGAGTCGAAATTACATTCTGCCCTTTGAAGGCAAATGTGAGGCCAATGTGGCCCCCGGTGAAAATGAGCTTGACACCTCTGACCAGAAGATCATTCAGCCTGAACCTCGCCTGGATTCTGGCAGCTGAGAAACTGGAGGTCCTGATTCAAGTTATAAGCAGCAAACACGTAAAAGGTACAAGTGACATTAAAACTGAATTAAATGGTCACTTAAAAATTTTCAAGTGAAAGAAACTGTTGGAGGCTTTGGCACAATTCAAACTTGTCCTCTGACGTAGTGGGTGTAGGGTACTTCCATAGCAATTATTTTTAATAATTCTATGAAAACTTTTAATAATTCTTAATGAAAATTCTACCAGACTAGAGGTAAGGCAACTTTAAGGCTAAAGTGAAGGAAAGAAATTCAAGGCTCAGATCCAACAAGTTGTATCAATAGGTTAGATAATGGCTTTTCTAAACTTTTTTTAAAACCCTATTAATCCATATTTCTTTTGTTTCTTTTTTAGAGCCAAGTAAGTCTCCTCTGAGAATACTAACTTGTCTCTGATTCATTGAAAGTAAATGATATTCGCCACTATTTTAAAGACAAGAACAATAGTTAAGATCTTTGCATTAAGATCTTTGAATTATCCAGTGGCGTGATGAAATCAGTCTTCAAAGAGAAAGATCTGGGTAGCAATGTATAGGATGAATGAGAGGAGAAGATTGAAGACGGAGAGCTGTCGGAGTGACTTAAAACCTAAGACAACAGCCCTGGCTGGTGTGGTTCAGTTGGCTGGAGCATTGTCCTACAGACGGAAAAGTAAGTGGGTTTGATTCCTGATCAAGGCACCTGCCTAGACTGCAGTTCAGTCCCGGTTGGGGCATGGACTGAAGGCAACTGACACTGTCTCTCACATCGATGGTTCTCTCCCCCTCTCTCTCCCTTCCTTCCCCTCTCTCTAAAATTAATGAGCATGTCCTCAGGAGAGAATGAAAACAAAACAAAACCGTAAGACAACAATTGCTAGGACTGGATGTTAATAATAGAAATGGACAAACAGAAGAAAGAATTGTGTAGAGCTGGTCGCAGGTAGAAAGACAGGAGAGGGCCCCATGTCTTCTGAGCAGGGGTGGGGACGAGAAGAATACTGGAGCTCTAGACAGCAGTGAGGAGAGTGGGCGGAAGCGACTGTGTGAGGGGGGCAAAACCATTTCAATCTTAGATTTTAGGATGAGTAAAGATCTATATTTGAAGGGCATGGCAACAAAAAACAAGTGAGAGGTCAAGTAAAATTTAGAAAAGAAAATACTCAGGTTGAAAAGACGTGCAGAGTGGTGGAGCAGCAGCCACTGTCAACTGCTGTGCTGTGGCCGACACACTGGGTGCCACAAGAATTCTTACAACGTGCAAATGCCTGACTATCACTAGGCAGGGGCACTGACCTCTTTCCCTTAGAATGCCAAATAAAAAAAAGACAACAGCCAACACAATAGCTATTTGATGTGAGTGAATCAAAATTATACCCATTTTTTGTCAGATCAGCAAAGCATATTCTTTTGGTGTGCTGCAGAATTTCAGTAACTAGTTCATGTGTGCCATGAGGTGAAAAGGGTAGAAACTGCTGTGGTAGAAAGGAGAGCCCAAGGCACAACAGCAGCAGCAACATTAGCAATGACAACGTCTACTTATTGAACGGCCGCTGCATTCGAGCCCTTGTAACACCATGTTTTATCTCCAGACATTATGAAATAGATTTCATCGTTGTTCATAGAGGTGGGAAATTGAGGTTCCAAGAGGTCAAGGGACTTGCCTAAGGGCCAGGACTGGATTTCTGTCTGCTGTCTCCCAATCCAGTCTGTTTCCACAGCCTATTTCCTTTCCTGCATGGGGCTCAGGCTCCCTGTCACCAGAAGCTTGAGGTGGAAATATGGAAATATGTATATCATGGAAATAACTTTGGGGTAACTTTAAATAGAAGACACAAGGGAAATTGGGGTATAAACACAGGCTGGGCCAGTACAGAAAGAGGCCAAGAAATTTGTACTGTCCTGTTCCAATGAAGAAAAGTTAGTAAAGGAAGCATTTTTTCCCCTCACCATAAACCTGACACAGCACAAGGATAGAACTTCGAAACAAAATTTGGTTTTCAAATACTTAATTATGTTCCACACTGCTGCAAGGGAAAGAAGAGATCTGGACAACAGCTTTGGCGAGAAGCAGAAGTCCCAGTAGGGGGCTGAGCAGAGAGAACAGAGATGCTTTATAGCCACATTAATAAATTCCCAGAACACTCTACAAACCCATGTTCAATTATAAGCCCTCCATGCCCTTCTCTCTTCCCTCTGGCCCCATACATTACAAACCCAGATATAAGCAACTTTTCTTCCATTTTGACCATTCCAGTATTGACCACAATAAGTATTGGGTTGGCCAAAAAGTCTGTGTAGTTTTTTTCTGTAAAATAAAAGACACGTTTTTCATTTTCAACAATAACTATTGATTTGGATATTTTGAGTATGTCAGTTATCTCTCATGTGGTATCACATTGATTCTTCTCAATTAATGTCTTGATTTGATCACTATCTGCTCCAACTGGTCTACCCAATCATAGAGCATCATTCAGGGAGAAATTTCCAGCACAAAACTCACAAACCACTTTTGACATGTTCAATCAGTCACAGCACCTTCTCCACACACTGCATAAATCTTTTTTTGCATTTCAATTGCATTTTTACCTTTCTTTTTTAAAAGATTTTCTTTATTTATCTTTAGAGGGGAAAGGAAGGAAAGAGGGAGAGAAACATCAATGTATGATTGCCTCTTGTGCGTCCCCTGGTGGGAACCGGCCTGAAACCCAGGCATGTGCCCTAACTAGGAATTGGACCGCAATCCTTTGGTTCACAGGCCCTTGCTCAATCCATTGAACTATACCAACCAGGGCCATTTTTACCTTTCTTTATTTTATTTTATTTCTTTATTTTTATTTTACCTTTCTTGAAATAATGAAGCATAATATGCCAAAATATTATGTATTTTCTTCCATCTTCAATATTAAAATTCACCAATTTTGATGTTTTTAAAATGCATACTGATATGACAGCTGTCACAGAATACTCTAACAAAATTGTTTCAAAAGAAGTAAAAGACAACTGAGCACTTCTAGAGCCATCATATAGAAAAAAACAAACGACTTTTGGCCAACACAAATATGTTTGGAAGTCAAATGATTAGATCCTAAAATCTGTGCCATTTAACAAGCATTTGCTAATCAGTTAGTATGTGCTAACCTCTGGTAGAAACCAGGATGTAGAGATAGAGTAGACATTTCCTTTCTTCCCCAAACCCTCCATAAATCAAACCATAGGCGATAGAAGTATGAACTAAGTATTCTGGGCATAAAAAAAGGAACGAAAGATCTTGGCCTGGAATGGCCAGGCAACATTCTGGGAGATAATGTTTGTTCTGGGCCCTGAAAAGTGAGTAAAATTGTCTGGGGGGCTCAAAGACACATGGGAAAGATAGAGTATTTTAATGGAGACGAGAACAATTGACTTGGCCCCAGAGGGAAGTAGACCACAACCCAATGGACCAGATCTAAAGGAGCCTGAGGGATGTGCCAACACAGTGCCATCAACAGGGTCAGCAGCAGGAGCTGAGGTAGCAGGAAATGTGTGAAGTCTGAGGGTCAGCAGAGCCATGGTTCCAGGGCTCTCCCTCTCTTGCCCTGAGAGCCAGAGCCTGAGAGAGACTTTGACGAAAGCTCAGCCATGGGCTAGGACAGAGTCCAGTCCTTCTCAGTGTTAGAATGCTTAAAGAAGCTACAGCCCATGGAGAACAGTCTTGGCCATCATCTGATGAGAAGACTGTCAATGCCTAGAATACCACCCAGGAATATCAGGTACCAAGTCTTCACAATAAGGTTCTGAGACCCCATCCAGCCAACGTGAGCTAATGCTCATTATAGTACTATTTCCCCAAATTACAACTACAATGATTTGCAGCAGATGTGTTTGATATATATGTTCTGAACAACTACCTAGATATGTTTTTATGCTACGTTAAACTTGTTTTGCTTCCACTTCCTGCAGAACTGCATGCTACATTATCATCATTATTCATCATCTTACTAGCTACCAATTATGGTGGGTTTATGATGTACCAGATGCAATGCTTGGAGCTGAGGATATCTGATCCTCAAAGCACCCCTACAGGGCAAATGTTGTTAGTCCCTTTTTACAAATGGAGAAAGTCAACTTCAGAAGGATTTCAGATCTTGCACAAACTCTCATGTAGCTAATAAGTGGCAAAACAGTAGCAAAATTATGTCTATTCAGTATCAAAATAGCTTCCTTCAATACAAAATATGTCATTTTAATTTGAAAAACTGGTCAGTAAAAAGGGAGCAAAAGTCACCTTATTTAGTATTGTGAGAATGTAACAGTGAAATGATTTTTCTAAGTTTTATTAAAAATATACATATAGGAAAGTATACAATTGTTGAATTTTCACCAGCTGATAAGACCGATTTCCTACATTTTGGTTAGATACATTAGAGTTCCATGTATATAGCACCAAAAAAATGACTTTTTGTGTGTGTGTCTACTATAGCCTTATACATTTATACATAAGAGGGAAGATGTAAATGTCCAATCTGCAGACTTGAATAATCTTGTTCTAAAATTTACAAACAGTCTTCTGGCACCATAATTCAAGTGTCTTATCTACTTTCCTACCCATCACATGTTAAAAATTCTAATTAGTTAATATACGCAATCAGCTCCATCATCAAGAACTTTTAGACTGAATTGAAGGCATTTTTACTCCACTATACTCTGGTTATTTTTTTCAAAGAAATATCTCAATTCTTCCCATCTCCCGAGAACACTCCACTGAACTCCATTCTGAGTACTTCAGATGTTATAGATCTGGTGGAACCTGAGTAGCCCTACTTATTCTCATTTCACAAAACTGCAAAATGTAGCAAGGAAGTTACATCTGATTAGCAAAGAACCTTGCAACACTCCATTTTAAAGTGTTCCTGTCTGACAGGGCGTATGAATTGTTACACTACACCCCCGATCGCTAAATCTGCCCCTCTCACGGAGGTGCCAGCTGCTGCCTGCTCACTGGCAACAGCTCTGTCACTTTTGCTTTGCATCCTAATTAAGAAGAAATAGAGAGACACGTGGAAGTGCAAGTACCAGAAGAATTGTGCTATCTGTCATACTGTCCTCCAGATGTTCTAACGATGCCTTGGAGTTTGGATAGAGGAGATGCACAGAAAGAACTCTGGCCCATGAAACCTTTCTGTGACTACTTGTTGAAGAAACACAATTAACAACCAAGCAGCTGCTAATGGGGACTTTTAGCTGGAGAACTTGTTGTGAAGAGCATTTACTGGCTCTCAGAGGAATTCATACTGATAAACACCTCACTTATGCTCCTTATTTTTGTTTTAACATGCACAAGTCATTCATCCTAAATAAGTTTCCTTCAATTACTAAGAGCTCATTAAGATAATTTACTTCCAGTTTTTTAAAAAAAATTTTGTAAGTTCATGAAAGCTGAAAGTCTACAATAAGAATTATTTTCCTAAAATGTTTTAAAATGTTTTCAAATAGTTGACTGGTAGCCCCTGGTATTGTATTATAGGGGAATTGCAAATAATTTTGCACACTGGAGCCAAATATCATGAACTTCCCTGTTACACATATCACTAAACTACTTTCAAAAAGATACTGCACTCAGTTTAGAGTCCTGTGACATACCCCCACGCCCCTCTCCAGAAGCAGTTAATAAAAGTTCTTGCTTGGCACACATGTGACTCACAGGGGAAAAGAAGAATTTGGTCAGTGATTCTTAAATTATCATTTGGCAGTGGGCCTCATCTTCGAGGTAGCCAGACTTTATTGTAACTGTGGTACTGTTCTCATTTGCTCTAAAATGCAGGGGAATTAACAGGTGAGCATCTTGTAAGGAGAGTGATCTTGAGTAAATTTCAATCAGTGTTGATCTCATCCCTTAAAGACAGAAAAGGGCTAATTAATAAAATAACTTTTTAAACATAAACTCTGACAATTCTGTGTAGTTTCATTATTCTAACAATTTCTTTTTCTACCCTCAAAGAAAAATGAACAATTTTTAGTAATTTTCATAAATACTGTACTATGCAATCAGGAAGTAATTAATTTAGAGCTCTTCATCAGTACTGGAGACAAAGTTCCTTAATGAATAGCCTCCCTTTAATTCAATGATGAGACAACTATTACTGAAATATTTATTGATATGAAATTACATCAGGAAAAGAAAAAAGAAGCCATTTTTTTAAACCAGGTCAAATCTTGAATAATGTGCAGCTGATTGCTTGTCCTTTTTGGCAATGAAGTCATACAATTCTAAAGAGTACTGGAATTCTTAAAATATGTACATGTAACTTTTGTTAAAAATAACAGTTAAGATTGTATGAAAATTTTCTGTGATAGCACTATATTAAACAGTATGGAATGATACAAGTCAGAGAAAAGTGTTTCCCTCAAGAAAATTTCAACTAATTCAGATTTCCTTACACTGACATTTGGTATAAATGGTATAAATCCTGGTATAAATCCTGGCCCTGTGTTTTAGACATGTAGACTAACTTATCCTTCCCCTCTAAGCTTCAGTCTTATTTTCTACAAATTATGCAAATTAACAAAATTTACACAGAGGGTTGTTTTGAATACGAAACAAAATAAAGCACAGGAAGACCTGGAATGATTCCTATTGACCATTGTTACCTTTGGTGTCATTCGAATTTTTGTTGAATTGGATAGACTAGACCTATGAACATTTATCCATTATTCATATAGACATTAACAAGTGCAAAATAAACCTGAATGAGTATTTTAGTGCTAATGGAAAATGTAAGTTTTTCTGCATTGGTAGAATGCTATTTACATTTTAAATAATATTGTATAACCAACACAGTATGTTTAATCTCATGAACTTTTCTTTTAAAATAAAAGGACACACACTGACCCACGAATAATTGCTCCAGAGTGATCAAAATTGAGTTGTATCCCAGAAAAAGTTATTGAAGTTCAAAGAAAACCCCAAAATTTGGCAGAAAGCCAGGCAAAAATATCAAGTATTCTATGAAGAGAAGAAAAATAAGGCTGATTTCAGATTTCTCCACAGATTCCAATGCCAAAAAAAAAAAAAACCAGTAAATTAATACCTATAACATTTTCAAAGAAAGAATTGTGACCTAGGGAATTTACATCCAGTCACGCTATTCTTAGAATCTTATAAAAGCTTCAGTCAAATCACATAAAATATGCAAAATTTCAGGGAACACTGCCATGATCCCTCCCTGAGAAACTACTGGGTGACAAGTTTCATCCAAACAGAGCACACCTGGGGTACGTATGAAAAGAGAAATGATAGTGAACACTGAATATACTTCATTGTAAACCAAAGAAAGAATATATCAACATGATACAACTAGCAAAAATTGGGAGAGAATTGTGAAAGAAGCGGGTCAGTAAAGTAAGTTTTCTGATTACCTCATACTTAATACCTGGAAATCGGAGGATCTCAAAGGTAGCAAACTCAAATAATATAAATGCAAACATATAGTGATTAGCAGTATGAAGAGAAGCACTAAAAAAAGTAATAGCATTAATTTAAATAAATTGATAAACTAAAAGGAGAAGGGAGAGGGAATGTGCTAATTTCAGTTCTGCACATATAAAAAATTAGCAAGTACAGTCTAAGAACATGGAGAAACAATTACATGAAAGTACAATCAAAGGTAACCAGAACAAAAATGCAAACCACTTACTATCAGAAAAACCATACAGAGATGAAGTAAATGAAAACAGACCACAAAATTAAAGACTCTTTAAAATAGAAAATATAACATGAACTAATAACAGAATGCAGACAAAACATACCTGTTACATTGACAAATCTAAATGGTCTGCATTAACTGAAAAACAAAACTGAATCACAAATCAAAACCCAGTTCTATATATAAGAAGACTAAAATAAAGTGATCCAGAAATTGAAAATAAAGAAATAGGCAGCATTATAGGAAACAAGAGCAAATAAAAAGGAAGCAAGGCTTACAATTTTAAGACCTGGGCAGAGTGGAATCAAGAACAAAAAGAATTAAGCAAGGCAAAGAAACTTCCTTATAATGATAATATAAAGTTTACAATGAAAAAATGACTGCTACAAGTATTTCTCACAAATTAACATAGCAGAATCGGAAACAGAACAGAAATTAAAAGAAATTCAGTGAAATAAATACCTAGAAACACAGTAGTAGTAAGAGATTTGAGGTCACTTCTCTCAGTCTGTTAACAAATTGTGCAAAGGAAAAATAAGTCAAATTATGGAAGAATAAAAAAATAGTAAAAATGAACAACAGAGATCTGAGTGATAAATATAAAATTCTACACCCTGAAAATGAAAACCATACCTTCACTTCATATAAAGATAAACATGCACAAAAAATAACAACAACATATTAGACCCCAAAGATAAGGTTATAAATTCAAGAAAGTAGAAATCGTGCCATTAAAATAAAAATTCCATGTAGAAATAGTAAAACTCTCCCTTTACCAACTCTTGAGTTGATACAAAATAAAAATAAAATGCGAAATTCCCACATTCGTAAAAACAATGTGCTATGATAATCTAACATATCAAGATGAATGAGACATAGTTAATACAGTGCTAAAAGAAAAATTCATAGCCTTAAATGGTTATTTGAATAATAAAGACAAATGACACAAACACCCATCTTTAAAAGTTATATACGGATTGGCAAAATTAACAGAAGGAAAGTATATGAAGGGAATTAATGAAGACAGTACAAGGCGGGGCAGATGTAGGTTTAGAGTTCTGAATACATGAAGCAGTTTATTCTTGTATGGTTATTTATTAAATATTGTATTATTTTCCATATTAACAACTGTAAACCTATTTTTGTCCCACACTGAATAAGAGCAATTAATAAGTTAGAAACAGATATACAGGGGACTTTATAAATAAATTCAAAAATGCTTTCTGTAAACAAAAGGGTGAATAATCAGCTAACCTTAGCAAGAAAAAAGCAAAGAAACAAAAACAAAAGATAATAAAATGGAAATGGAAACAGAAGGAAATAAAGAATCACAAGAGAATAGTTTGCATAGAATTTGGTAAATTCTAGAAAAAATATGTTTTAAAACCTGTATGAAATAGATAACTTTCTAGAAAAGGCCATTTACCAAAACTGACCACAAAAGAAATAAATAATATAAAGTGAACAAATTCTATTTAAAAATAGAGAAAAATGTCATGGAACTGCAAACAACAACAAAAGCACTACTCCCTGCTTATTCACAAGGTAATCCCAACAACATTTTAAGGCAGTAAGTTCCAGTGCTACTTAAACTGCTCAGATTATGGATTTTCATACAAAATTTTAAATAGTTTTTGTGAAGTAAGCACAGCATTGAGACAATACCTGACAAAAATAGCACAAAAAAATAGAGACAAATCTCATTTATAAATATTCACACAAAATCCTAAATAAAACATTTGCAAACAAAATCTGACAGTATATTACAAAATAATACAACATAACCACATGAAATTCATTATGAAAATATAGATGAAAACTTTCAACAACCATTTTTCAAAGAATTATAGTCAGTAAAATAGAAAAGAATGAACACCATTCTAACAGGGCTCCAAAGCTACGTGGGGCATTAGAAAAAGGCATTTTTCCAAAAGTCAGGAGGAAAAAACAATGGCTGCTATTGAATCTTTTATTACTTAATGTTAAGCATTATTTAACATTTTACTAATATTCTAATGTTATTAGTCAATAGAATTTGCCAGAATAAAGAGCTAGAAGCATAAAATATTGAAAAGGAAAAGGTAACTTTTACTTATTTACTTATTTATTTATTTGACAGCTGATATGATTGTGTATCTGGAGCATCCAAGCTAATTAACTGCAAACCATGAGAGAATTCAATAAAAGAACAAGGTAAAAAATAGTAATGTACTAGGAATCACTAGTATATGTTCAAAAATAACACAAAATACAATAGAACAAATAACCGCACATGTCATAATACCGAGGAATAAAATAAACAAGAAATGTGCAAGAACATTATAAAGAAAAGTTTTAAATGCTACTAAATAAAACAAAACATGCATGAACAAAGGAAAAGACCTACCATTTTCTTAGATGGGATGACCCCATATTACAAGGTCAGTACTCCTAATTAAATATTTAGTAATATCCCCAAAAGAATACCAGTTTATTTCTTTTTAAAATATATTTTATTGATTATACAATTACAGTTGTTCTATTCCCCCCCTTAATTCCCCTCCACCCTGTGCACCCCCTCCCCCACCATTCCCCCCTTTAGTTTATGACCACATGTCTCAAGTTCTTTAGATTCTATATTTCCCCTACTATTCTTGCACTCCCCCTATCTATTTTCTACCTACCATCTATGCTACTTATTCTCTGTATCTTCTCCCCCCTTCTCCTCCTCCCACTCCCCTGTTGCTAACCCTCCATGTGTTCTTCATTTCTATGGTTCCGCTCCTGATCTAGCTGTCTTCTTGGTTTGCTTTTGTTTTAGGTGTGGTTGTTAATAACTGTGAGTTTGCTGTCCCTTCACTGTTCATATCTTTATCTTCTTTTTCTTAGGCAAGTCCCTTTAACATTTCATATAATAAGGGCTTGGTGATGATGAACTCCTTGAATTTGACCAAACAGAAAAATGTGAAGTAACAAGAATTCAAAAAAATGAGGAGAGGCTTAGGAACCTGCAGGACATCTTTAAACGTTCCAACATCCAAATTATAGGGGTACCAAAAGGGGAAAAGAAACAGCCATGAGTGGAATACTTATTTGAACAAATAATAAAGGAGAACTTCCCCAGTCTGGCAAAGGAAATAGACTTCCAGGAAATCCAGGAAGCTCAGAGAGTCCCAAAGAAGTTGGACCCAAGAAGGAATACACCAAGGCACATCATAATTACATTAGCCAAGATTAAAATGAAGGAGAGAATCCTAGAAGCAGCAAGAGATAAGGGTACAGTCACCTACAAAGGAGTTCCCATCAGACTGTCAGCAGATTTCTCAAAAGAGACCTTACAGGCAAGAAGGGGCTGGAAAGAAGTATTCCAATTCATGAAATCCAAAGACCTACATCCAAGATTGCTCTATCCAGCAAAGCTTTCATTTAGAATTTTATGCTGCAGAAAGAAAGAAGGAGCTCCTACCCTTTGCAACAGCATGGATGAAACTGGAAAGCATTATGCTGGGTGAAATAAGCCAGGTGTTGAAGGACAAATACCATATGATCTCCCCTTTAACAGAAAGCTAAACAACAAAACAAACAAGCAAGCAAAATATAACCAAAGACACTGAAATAGAGAATAGGCTGACAGTGACCAGAGGGGAGAGGGGAGGGAATTTCAGGGGAAATAGAGGAGGGATTTAAAGGAACATATATAAAGGATACATGGACAACAACTGGGAAGGGTGGAATGGGAGGGGGGAGCACAGGGGGTGGGAGGGGATGGGAGTAATAGACAGAAAACTGTACTTGAAAAATAATTAAATAAAAAAATGGGGAAAAGAAAGAATGGAAGGCCAGATAAAGTGCTTCTCAGATAAGGCCAATTTATTTCTTAACTAAACAAATGAACTATAAAGTCCACATGAAATAAAATAAGAATATGAAAAAAACACTGAAAATATAAAGAGCAATAGGGGAACTACTATCACAAGATTTTTTTTTAAATTATAAAATCATGACAATTATAATAGTGCCCTGGTGTATGACCAGACACAGCAATGAGGAAAAAAGAGGAGGGGAAATAGTGCAGAGCAGTGTGTGTGAACTTGGGGTTGGGGAATAGATGCACATATTTCTTTATAGACAAATGCACAAATTATCTGTGGAAGAATATATAAGAAATTGGCTACAGTTTTTTAGCTGGGGGACAATGGTGGAAAAGAGGCTTCCTTTTCACTATCTAAACAAAAGATGTCCTTTGAATATTTTTTCAATCTATTTTTGAGTCTCTAGGTTGAATTTGGCCTGTGGTTTGCTAGTCTAAAATCTCCTCGATGATCATTAAAACAGAGGTGGTCATTTTTATCATAAAATTACTTTCTTCTATACTTATATGTCTAAGCTCATAGGATATTTGCATTATGCAATCAGCTTTATCTCAATATGACCTGTTATGATGTAAGTGCTGTAACTCCTAATGCCCCCAATTCTAAGACTGTTATAAAAATAAAGTATTTGACTGTGTCAGAGATGGGACAATTTCACTGCAAACGAAATCACGCTTGACAGACCTTCTACCACTTACATGATAACCCCACAGCCCACGTTGATTCATTCAGACTGAAAAAAAAATAACCTGTTCTATTAGAAATAGAAAGAGAGAAGAGAATAGGGGTTTATTCTGCTCTATTCATTTCTCAAGAGAAACATATGGTACCTTTGCTCATATTTGAGGGAGAGTTTAAAAGCATAAAGTTGATAAATAGTAAGTAATCATATAAAAAGAGAGAGAAAGAAACTAATCACATCTGACAGCACAGTCTCAGAAGAAAAGTTTTCTTTCTTTTAGCAGAAGGGTTAAGAAACAGTCACCCCAGTACCAAGTCCCAAATTGCTCTATAGATTCAAATCTCTTTTGTCAGTGCCTGAATGATCCAAATTCCTCAGGTTTGAAGGCTTTCTGACCTTCTTGTAATGTTTATATTGCCAATCCGTCCTATTTCGTATATATAGCTCACTCCCAATTAAATTTGTAATGGGTTTTGACCAAACTGAAACCTTTCATTTTAAGTAATGTTTAGTGCCACACCTCAAGAACCTAGTATAAATAGTATCTACACAATGATCTTGTTTTAAAGGTTTTCTTCCCAAAAGACTACTTCAGCTTCTCACCATATAAACTGAAATGACCCGAAGTCTTTACTGGGCTGTTTACCTATATATTCTGGGCTATTATTTCATATAAAAGGTATTTTGGTGAAACAAGAAGCATGTTCCTTGAACCTTACCCTTTAATTAGTGTAAGCTCCTTGGGGACTGAGGCTCTGACTTTATAGCAGGTAATAGAATGGATCTAGGAAGCAGTGCTAAAATGAAGCATTCCATCCAGACATTTCAGGCAATCCTAAGCTGTGAAATGCCTGCCGACCCTCTGAGAAGATCAATGGAGCAACCACTGGGCATATAGTGCAGAACCACCCACTGCAAAGTCCAGCTAATGAAACTCCACGATGGACAATAGGGCTACAATATAAGCACATTCCTGCAGAAGAACAGATTCCCTTTATCGGTGCCCCTCACTCCAGTGAATGGTGCAGTGAGCGATTAGACCTGCAAAAACTAACACCCACCAGCCTCAGACTGATGAGATAGCTTCACATAAATAGGATTAGATTATTTCGGAGTTCTTGCTTTTAGGCTTCACTAGAGGACTGCTATTAAACACAAGCATTTTAGTGTTGTCTTGAGTAATAAGGATTTTTCTTTAAGAAATTCCACTCAGTTAGGCAAACATTTAGATTGGCTTTTGTAGAAAAAACACTTTGTCTTTTACTGACTAGCACATTTATCTGTGCCTTTTGGTTTGCTTCATTAAATTTAACGCACATGTGTCATACATTATTTGTAAAAGGGAAGGCATGCTCAAGTGTTATAGGTTCTTCCTAATAAATTCATCAATACAGTGGGGTCTGCTGTACCTACTTTGCAATTCTATACTAGGTTAGAATCTCCCTTTCAACAGCTAGTTATTTATCTTACTAACAATCTATCAAAATAAATATCTCCTAAGGTATGGTATTATTAAATATTTCTCACAGCTGAAATTCCCCAAGCCCCTTAGGCAGAATTAATAGCTCTTTGTTCGTATATATATCATGATGCTTCTCACATTTTTTAACGGGTGCTGTTGTTGATAGATCTTTTATTACTACCAGATTGGGACCCTCTGAAGGTGGAGCACAGGTCTTATTCATTTCTCAGTAAATCCCAATGACTTTTACACAGCCTCCCACATTATAGATGAATAAATAATGAAAACCTGCAGCCAGCACTTTGTCGTCCCCTCTTTTCTGCCTAATCCCCACAGCAATGAGGCTGGCAGAGCAGAGAGGGCCAGAGTGGTGAGGCACTTATGACTATATCTCCCGAGTTCCTCTCAATCCCATGGCCCTACTTCTCCTTTTCCCTTCAATTCTATTGCTATTATGACTCCCAGATCACAATATAACTCTTCTCTGAATGTGATAGTTGCTGCACAGAATGTCAATTTAGACCCATGATAGTTCAATGCAAGCACAGGCAGCCTGTGGTGCTGAAATGACCAAGTGGCACCTGAGGTCTGTTCGTGATACACTCTCACACTGCCCACTGCACAGCCTCTGTTGTTTCTCTCTCACATGGCCCCTCCTCTCTCCCTTTTTCTGGTTCTACTCTGCTGCTCTCTTTTCTTCCTCTACTCCACTCTTCCCTTTTCCCTATTTGTGCTCAGGATAGCCCATGGGCAACTGCCCAGAAAAGGGCCACCCCTCTTCTTTCACTTGCCTAGGACACAAATCATTAATTTATTTTTAAGACTCCTACTTACAACCTCACAATCCTAAAGCAGGGCTAGAGACAGCCACCACCACTACCCACAAGTGGGCACGGGAGATAAGCTCCGTTTGCAATCCCAGGACATTTTTTCCTCTTGGCAGTAGACAGCACTCACTTACTTAAGACTCAGTACTGAACTGACAATTCCCATTTTTTCTTAACCCCCCTCCCATTTTGATTGACTGGCAGTGGCTCTTCTAAAGCACTGTTTAAAATAATCCAGAGTTAGCATCCTGGACCCCTGTTCCCTCCCCTCCCCCGGGGCCCCGGATGTGCTCTAATGCATTAGTGATGTCTGGCTTAGCAATCAGGAGGAGAGGGCAGCAACACCCGTGCTAGGTGTTTACCCTATCTGCCTTAGTCTCATCTGGTGAATTAGTCCAGCATCCTGCAGGTAATCGTCAGGGCTTGCAAAGTTTGTTTGATTTGTTTGTTCAACAATTAACTAAACTGAAGTATGAGTTAATTAGAATTATAAAGTGGCACTATGCCAGACCTTGGACATATAAAGATAACTAAGCATAGTCCTTAATCTTAGGCCACAAAAAGAGTCTCACCTCAAACAACCACAGCAATCCAACTGTCCTTTGGTGAAACCAACCAACAGGCAATGCTGTCAGTGTTCTTGCCGTTTAAAAAATGGCTTGCTGGTACATTTACACAATGGAATTCTATGCAGCAGAAAGACAGAAGGAGCTCCTACCCTTTGCAACAGCATGGATGAAACTGGAAAGCATTATGCTGAGTGAAATAAGCCAGGTGGTAAAAGACAAATACCATATGATCTCACCTTTAACAGGAACCTAAACAACAAAACAAACAAGCAAGCAAAATATAACCAAAGGCACTGAAATAAAGAACAGGCTGAAAGGGACCAGAGGGGAGAGGGGAGAGAATTTCAGGGGAAAAGGGGAAGGATTCACAGGAACAAGTATAAAGGACACATGGACAACAACTAAGGGGAGTAAAAATGGGAGGGAGGTGGGGAGCATGGCGGGGGGTGAGCTGGCATGGGAGTAAAGGACAGAAAACTGTACTTGAACGAGAATTAAATTTTAAAAATGCTTAAAAATGGCTTGCATAGAACTTTTATTTAAACCAAGAAATCTTAACTTTACATTTCCAAAAGCCTAAATCGGTCACAAATATTTCAAAAGGTCTCCCTAAAATTTCCACTTTTCACTTGAAAATGGGCTTACGGTCCATAATACAAATTCAAGTCATTAGAGTGAGTATTGCTACTCCAAAGAGTCTGAGAATGGATCTGCAGACTACACTTCCACGGTACATGATACCTGCTGACAGTGGCTCAAACCAGGATAAAGCCCAGAGAAAGTGAGAGAGCGAAGAAACATAGTCCTTCGGCACAGAGATGAGTATAGGCCCCGTGAGCACGGACTAACTTTTTCCATAAGGATCAGTTCAAGGTGAGGTAGAATAAACATAGAAACTGACATTGACACATCCATGATAGCAGTAACAACCAGTTCTCTGGGCTAAGAAGAGCTGTTTCCCTGCAAAAGGAACCATTCGACCTGAGAACTGAGCGCAAGCAGTACGGCAAAGGCAACAGATCAGAGCGAAACATGTCCCGCGGATCCCTCCGGGTTGAATCACCACCTGACATCAGGGTATCCTGCTCTCTTGCCAATCATCAAGACAGTTTCAAGCTGGGAATCCTCCCAAGCACCAGGCTGCCACTGTGTTCTAAGTCTCTAAACCTTGTTTGTGACGGGACAGCCTTTGGTATCTGTTATACCTGCAAATGTGGGGTTTTGTTTGTTTACTGGCTTAACAAACAAATGTGTATACTTAAATGTGTATAGTATCTAGGCTTCAGAAAAGTCCTTTAGTTTTTAAGTAGATATATATGCAATATATTAAGTATATAAACTTTAACTACCTATGCATCCCAGTATGAAACTGAGAGATAAGTGTGTTTTTCCCAAAACCAGCCGAAGTAGGTCTAAGAATTGGTCTATTTTCAGTTGCTGCTGTCTACTCAAAGGTGAGGCAAGTATTCTCCCTCCACAGTCCCCCACCCTCACCCCTTTGCTAAAATGAAACCGATCCACACGACATGGTATGTTTCACGGTGGAATTCATAGACCACCTCACTGAAAATCTACCCAGGAAACACTAAAATGCTGATTCCTGGGCTCTACCCAGGGACAATTAAGGACTGATGAATCTGCATTTTAACAAATTCACCAGACGATTCCTAAAGGGATCAAAGTGTAAGGATTCCCTACCACTCTAGGGTAATTGCTCTGTGGGAAAGGGCTTTTCCCATCTAGTCACTAGAGGGAAAGTATATTAGCAAAACTGGTTACATCTGTGCAACAGCATTAGGGTAATCTAAGGTTCAGATCATGAAATGTTCCCAAGTTTGGCAGGAAGGCCCCACTGACAGCCTGCTGGGCCCAAAATAACACTGTTCCCTGATGCACAAGGCGCAGGGAGGCCGCAGACGTCTGTGGTGTGATGATTCTGGAACTATTTACAGAGTGGGCATAGATCTTCAACCCTCAGAGGGCCACTGGCAGCCAGGTCCCCTCCCGGCATGGGACAGGAAGAAGCTGCCGAAGCGTGGTCCCAGCTCTCTGGCTGCCTGCCTTGCTATTTATTGACAGATATTCCTGGCTCCGGAAGGGCAGCTCCCAGAGTGAGTCACGAGGGATTTTTGCCTGCATCTCTTGCTGGTGCTGCTTAAAGCGGAGCACCCATAAATCCTCCTGTTCTCATCGATCAATTGCAGACAAAACAAAACTCCAATCACAAAAGTTTAAGGATCCACAGGGCCGCGGAGGGGAAGCACACTGCACACTGATCCCTCAGCTCCTTTTAAGAAAAAAGAGCTCAGAGATAAATACAGAAAATCATTTCCCTGCTATTTTCGAATATCTAGCCTTTAACTTTGTTTAACTTCAATAATTGCCTGAGTTGAAACTACTTTTAAAACCAGGTTCAAGTTAAACACTAAGTTCTGTTCCCTACTTGCTTTTATTCAATATAGATTTCCATCACCAACATCTTCAAAGAGCAGTTATTTTGATTCACATCACACTTATTAACACACACACACACACAAAGCCCCCATGCTAATGTTTGTATGGAATAAAAATACTTGAATGTGTGCATTTCCAAAGTATTTGTAAGCTTTTTGTAGTTGTTTCATGCTTTTAGCTAATATACTTTCACCAAGTGGGTTCAGAACTTGACTTTCTCCACAGGTCTTTCTTTGTACAGGACTATACATACATGAAAGACCTACAGCCAATGAAAGAATAAAAGAGTTAGAGACGAACAGGACTGAAATTTAATCTACAGCCTTCATTTTGCAATTAAAGAAGCTGGATTCTGCAGGGTAAACTCTGAGTGTCCTTCCAGTACTGACACTGTGGTTTGCCTAAAAGGCAGAGGCTTTGGCGCCCTGCCTTGCCCGCTCACCCATCAGGATCCCCACACCTGACTACAGCTTCCTCCAGCAAGCACCTCATCTTCCACCTGCCTGAGGAGCATGTTGAGCTTATGCATGGATAGGAGATGGGTGCAGGGGCAGTTAACCCCTCCAGAGCAGCTCTTAGCCAGGGACACAGGAAGTTCAGTTATTAACCAGCTTCTGGCCCTTAGCTGGGACAGCCCTGAGGTGTGCTGTACACCACCTCCCAGAGGCAGCTAACCTGCTGGCTGACTGTGTTGGCTTCCTGCCAGCGTTCCCTGAAATGTTGCCCCCACTGGCACTCAAATCCTTGTTCCAGCAATGTGTTCTACCCTAACACCCAAGTTCCACAGCAATGAGGAAAAGCAAAAACCAAGCCTGCTTTTTTGTATTTTTTAAAGACAAATAGATTGGATTGTGTCATGGGAACCTAGAGGAAGAAGTACAGAGTTCTGTCTCAAACAGTGTAAGAGGTTCTCAACAGTGCCGAGTTTTCAGAATCTTCATCTCAGTTCACACTAGGGAGTTATTAAGAAAGGAATAAAGGAGTTCCTACCCTTTGTGACAGTATGAATGGATCTGGAGAGCATTCAGCTAAGTGAAACAAGCCAAGTGGTGAAAGAGAAATACCATATGATCTCACCTATAAGTGGAACCTAACCAACAAAACAAACAAGAAAAATACAACCAGAGACATTGAAATAAAAAACAATATGACAGTAACCAGACAGGAGAGGAGGGAGAGGGAAAATAGGGGATAATGGGGGGGGTGTACCATAAAGGAGCATGTATAAAGGACCCGTGGACAAAGCCAGAGGGGGTGGCTCTGGGGGTGGCTCTGAGGGTGGGAGGCTGGGATGGCTGGGGTTGGGGGAGTGCTGGGGTGAAAACGGAGACAATTGTACTTGAACAGCAATAAAAAATAAAAGAATAAGAACACAATATCAATTGGACTCACACTGATCTAATGAGCAATTTTGAAGTAAAACTTAAAAAGCCACCATATTTGCTCAAAACCCCAAAAGTAGCATTTGTAACACTTGCCTTAGCAGAGCCAAGCATCACCACTGTGCAGGGTGTCGTCACAATTCGTATTTGGCCTGAATAAGCCCAGTGTCTCTGTTTACTATGGTCAGTTTTGCTTTAACCAAGACACATGTACACCTACATTTCATCACATTTTTATTGGAGTAACACTAGAAATACCTGCCTTAAAACTTTTTAAATCTTTTGTTCTTACTAAGCCAGTATTTGATAATATTTTAGTCTCTATAACATTATACAATATTTATTAAATAGTTATTTTGACAAGTCACAGGGTTTCAAAACAAAGGATTCTCTCTCTTCCATTGTTAGATATGTAGACATGAAAAGAAGACTTTAAATTTCAGCCTCCACTTCGCTGAGTCCGAGGTCTCTCAAAAGATTAATTTAGGAGGAAAAATGCAGCAGTGTGGTATATTGATATAACTTTCTTCCCAAAGAAAGATATTACAGATCATTGCTGCAGCCACACTGACAGGAAAAAAAATCTATGTTTTCCAGAGACACAAAGATTGCAAGCGAGCAAGTGAATTGCCTGAGACCACTCAGAGGGCCAAAGGTATGAGTGTAAACGCTGCAGGCCCCAACCCCAGATCCTGGTGTCCAGACAAAGTTGGGTTAATTAATCCCACTGCCAGGCAGAGGTGGATTTGCCCCTGAAGCAATGAAGCTTTAACTCCAGGGCCCTACATACACCTCACCATCCCCGGAGCCCTGGGCTGCCCCCTTGTATGAGCTCATTAGATCAGATTGGTTTTGTAAAATTTGCAAACATGCAATTATTTCAAGTGTAATTTGTTAAGATCTTTCTCCTGAAGGGATCCTCCCTGAGTTATATAAGCTTCAGATTCTACAAAATTTGAATCCTATCTTCTGCTGGGTCCCCATGACCATTACCTGTACTTGTCAGCTGAACACTTACTCAACAACTCACAACCTACCAAGAGTCTCCACTTCCCAAAGAGTCATTATATCACAACATTAGCTCAGGCCTCACAGCACCTCCCTGAGTAACAACTTCACTAAACAGTGGACTTTGAGGTGGTATCTTATAATTGCCCCGAACCTTTGTAAGAAACTTAAGAAGCTTTAGTGCATCAGTGAGCAGTTAATATCTGTGGGTTCCTACTGAGATCTGGGGTTTAAATCAATTAGTGGTAACCAGGACTCTGCAATGGGGCTTTCATAGAGAACCAGCATATGCTGCTGTTTTAAATTAAAAATGTACCCTCCTGTGAAGAATGTCTACACAGCATTCTCCTTTTTTGACTCACATAGTTCCTACTACATTTTGCGCTTCAGGAGTGATTATGGGGCTCACAGAAACACTGAATTCCAAAGGAAAACATTTCTTTATAGGAAACCATAACTCTTTGAATCCTATTATTTGGTAGACTTTTAATCATCTAGCTCTTTCTCTTTGTTTTTTTGTGAGCCCCTGCAGCTCATTCTTCATTCTCCACTCCTAAACTCCCACCAAAATATTAGATAAAAAGAGATGAGCCATAATGTAATGGCAGGAAACCCTTCCAGGCTGAAAGGGAGACCTGGGGAGGGGCTGGCAACTCCCCCTTCTCTCCAATTCTTGCTATTATACCTACTGTTGCCAGGTTTTTTTGAATGGGTTTTACTAACAATAATAATAGCTATCATTTATTGATTTGGATTACATGCCAAGAACTACACGGAGGACTTGACATGCATTATCTTATTTAAGTAGCCAATATCTCTAGAAGTAACTATATTCTTTAATGTTCCATTATTAAGAAACTAAAGCATGATAAGGTTAGGTCTTTTGCTCAGAATTTCTTTTTGCTTGTCCACCTTCTTTCCCACCCTGGGACACTCAGCCTACCCTAGGGACAGTCCTAGTCAGTCCCTAGTCCTTAGTTACATCAAAGTAGAGTTAGACATGTGATTCAGGCTGGCCAGTTAAAGAATCCCATCCTCCTGGCCATGGTGATTGATTCAGGGATGGGCATTGTATTGGTTTTCTATTGCTGCATAACAAACTACCACAAACTTAGAAGCTTAAAACAATACCCATTCATTAGCTCACAGTTCTGTAGATCAGAAGTCCACACAGGGCATGGCTACATTCTCTGCTCAGAATATTACAAGGCTAAAATCAAGAGGTTGGCCAGGCTGAGTTCTCATATTGAGGATCTGTGGGGAAAATCCACTTTTTAAACAACTTTTGTTGTTGGCAGAATTTAACTCCTGCCTGTTGTGGGACTGAGCTCTTTGTTCCTTGCTGACCATTAGCCCTGGGCACCTCTCAGATCCTGGAGGCTGCCCACATTCCTAGCTACAGGACCCCCTTCATCTTCAAGTCAGCAATGGTGTGTAGAATACTTGGCATATTTTAAATGTCTTACATCACCATCTCTGACCATAATTTGAAGGCTTTGTGTGATTAGATTATGCCCACCCAGAAAATCTCCCTATCTTAAGATCAACTGATGTAGAAATCTTAGTTATATCTGCAAAATTTCTTTACCGTAACACCTAGATAAGTGCATAGTGGAATAACTTGGAAAGGGTGCTTTGCATAGCAGAGATTTTCAGAACAACCTTAAAATTCTGCCTACCAAAAGTATGTAAAACAAGCTGGGTCAGTCAGATCCTGTAAATAAGAAAGTATTCTCTCTTCTCTGGGATCACTGTATGTGAACCATGTGCCTAGAGCTGTGAAATGGAGAGAGTATTCCTGGAAATTATGCCACAAGAGTGGGAGAAGAAGTTGAGAGGGAGAGAGATAACACTGTTTGAATATCTGAATACAGATAGATACTAACTCGAGTTAGCATCTGCCACTTGGAACCAAAGAGTTCTGATTCAACACAGCTACATTCTTTCTCACTCTAAAGCTCAAGCTCTTAATGATGAAATTTTGCATTTTTATTTTGTGTTAATGGAGGCACAATATAAAAAAAAGATGCAACAGACGTAATCGATGTACCGATGTGACATCGGTAACAGAAAATGTGTGTGGGGAGAGTGAAAGTGTAGTGTTTCGTATGTGATTGAGGTTAAGTTTTTATCATCTTAAAATAGACTGTTAAAAATGTCTGCTTCATGGGAGAAACACGTAGGATGTTTCCCAGAAGCTTTGTGGTAACCATAAAGAAAATACCTATAGAAGATAAATAAAAGAAAAAGAAAAATAGTTTAAAAAGTCACAAAAAATCAACAAAATGCAAAGGAAGACAACAAGAGAGAGAAGAGGGACAGAATAGCTAAAAGATAGTCAGAAAATGGCAATTGGAAGTCCTTTCTTATTCATATTTACTTTAAACATGAATTGATTAAACTCCCCAATCAAAAGGTATAGAATGACTGAATGGGTAGACTACAAGATCCAACTGTATGCTGTCCACAAGAGACTTACTTTAGATTTAAGTATATTCATAGTCTGAAAATAAATGGATGAAATATATGTTCTAGACAAATGATAAAAGGAACAAGAGTAGGTACACTTATATCAGATAAAATACACTTTAAGTAAAAATAGTCTCAAGAGACAAAGGAGAACATTATATAACAATAAAAGGATAATTCATCAGAAGATATAATTATATGACTTTATTAACTAATATCACCCCAATAAATTTAAAATCTTTTAAAAACAAAAGTTATAATAACTACAAGTATATATATCCAATATTAGGGTGCCTAAATATATAAAGCAAACATTGACAGAACTGAAGAAAGAAACAGATAGCAATTCAATAGTAGTAAGAGACTTTAACAATGTAATAAAATACATTACACCATTTTCAACAATGGATTGAACATTCAGACAGAAAAATTAATAAGAAAACAGAAGTCTTGAGTAATGCTATAAAGCAAATGAACCTGAGAGATATACATAGAACATTCCACCTAAGAGCAACAGAATACATATTCTTCATAAACACACACAGAACATTCTTTAGCATAAATCACATAGGTTACAGAACAAGTCTAAACAAATTTGAGATGATTAAGATCATCCTAAGTATCTTTTTAGTAATCAATAACAGGAGGATAATTGGAAAATGCTCAAATATGTAGAAGTAGAACAATGCACTTCTGAAAAAATGAGTCAAAAAATAAATCAAAAGGAAAATCAGAAAGTGTCTTGAAACAAATGAAAATGAAAACATAGCATATCAAGACTTATGGGATGCATCAAAAGCAGTATTAGGAGAAAAGTTTATGATGATAAAAGTCTACATTTTAAAAGGTTTTAAATAAATAGCCTAACCTTACACCTCAAGGAACTAGGAAAAGAAAAAACTAAACCCAAAGTTAGCAGAAGGAAGGGAATAATAAAGAAAGAGCAAAAATAAACAAAATAGAGGCTAGAATAAAAATATATAAATAAGAGCTTTTTTTGAAATATAAAAAAATTGACAAACCTTAGCTAGACTAAGAAAAAAGAAGACTTGAATAAATAAAATCAGAAATGAATAAGGAGACATACAACTGAAAGGAAATTAATAAAACAATCCCATTTACAATTGCACAAAAAGAATAAAATACTTGGAAATAAACTTAACCACGAATGTGGAAGATCTGTACACTGAAATCTATAAAACATTGATGAAAGAAATTAAAGATACAAATAAATGGAAAGGCATCTGTGTTCATGAATGAAGACTTAATATTGTTAAAATGTGCAAATTACCCAAAGCAATCTACAGATTTGATGCTACCTCCATCAAAATCCCAAAAGCATGTTTTAATAAAAAAAGATTCTGAAATTCATTTGGGATACCAAAATCCCAGAATAACCAAAATGATCTTTAGAAAGAACAAAGCTGGAGGCGCTACACTTCCTGATTTTAAAATATATTACAAAACTACAGTACTTAAGACAGTATAATATAATGACAGACATATAGACCAATGAAACAGAGAGCCCAGAAATAAACCCACGCATAAAGAGTCAACTGATCTTTGACAGGAGTACCATGAATATGCAATGGAGAAATGATAGCCTTTTTGAGAAATGGTGCTGGAAAAACGGAATATCCTCAATAAACAATAAATAAATAAATTGGATGATTATTTTACACCTTACACAAAAAACCAACTCAAAATGAATTAAAGTGTTAAACATAGGAATCGAAACTGTAAAACACCTAGAGAAAAAAAATTCTTAACATTGCTCTTGGCAATGATTTCTTGTATCTGACACAAAATTACAGGCAACAAAGGTAAAAAAAGACAACTGGAATTATCTCAAACTAAAAACATTTCTGCACAGATAGGAAAACAACAGAGTGTAAAATCAATCTACAGAATGGAAGTAAATATGTGCAAACTATTTATCTGATAAGGGATTAATATCTAAAATATACAAGAAACTCTTGTAACTCAATAGCAAAAACAACAAATAACTGATTACAAAATGGGCAGGGTATCTGAATAATTATTTCTCCAAATACATACAAATGGCCAATAAGTAAATGAAAAAGTGCTCAACATCACTAATAATCAGGAAATGCCAATCAAAACCATAGTAAATATCGTCTCACACTTATAAGGATGTCTATTATTAAAAAGACAAGGGAGAA
The DNA here is from genome assembly GCF_014824575.4 of Sturnira hondurensis. Lineage (NCBI taxonomy): Eukaryota > Metazoa > Chordata > Mammalia > Chiroptera > Phyllostomidae > Sturnira > Sturnira hondurensis. The sequence goes on along the minus strand of NW_028098001.1, from coordinate 10,567,090 downwards.
GTGTTGTAAAAGAATGGAGAAATCGGAACAGTTGTGCATTACTGATGAGAACAGAAAATCATGCAGCTGCTTTAGAAAACCACACGGAGATTCCTCCAAAAATCAATAATAGAACTATCATATGATCCATCAAGCCGACTTCTGGGTATTTATCCAAAATATTTGAAGTCAGGATCTTGACAGGATATCTGCACCCCCATGTTCATTGCAGCTTTATCCACAATAGCCCAGATATGGAAATAACCCAAATGTTCATTAACAGACAAATAGGTAAAGAAAATATCTAAATATAATGAGATACCAGCCTTGTAAAAAAAAAAAAAGGCTGGTATCTTGTAAAAAAAGCCTTGTAAATACAAGAACATGGATGAACCCAGAGGAAGGACATTGTTAAAATTAAATAGAAAATGAAGACCAGACTTGACAATTCTCTGAGCAAACAAAATCATTTAAGCCACCTAAGTAAAAATTAATTTAGATTATTCTACAAAAGAAGAGAAATTTAAGTTGGTCCACTTCTTGTAAATGCCTCTAATAATCATAAAAGAAACACAAGTCATCTTCCTAAAAATGATGTAAGATAATCACTTTTAACCCAACCCTTGACTTTAGGAAAACCCCACTATAATAACTAATCATTGTAAAGGTTAAACAACTTTGTCATTTTCATTTTAAAAGCTATCCTGTAACGTAAATGCCTCTGAGCCTCATATCAATCTTTGAATTTGGAAGCTTCCCGTTCACAAACTGTTCTTAAATGCACAATAAACTCTTATTAAGTATTATTTATTGATTCGATGGTTTTAATTTTTCTATTTCTGGATACTTGACATAATACTAAGTGAAATAAGCCAATTGCAGTGAAATACTGCGGTTTCACTTATATGAGAAATCTAAAATATTCAAAACAGTAGCACCAGAGAATAGATTGGTTGCCAGAGCCTGGGGCAAGTGGGGGATTGAGGAGCTGCTGTTCAATGGGCACAAAGTTTTAGTTATGCAATTTGAACAAGTTCTAGAGATCTTCTGTAAAACAGTGCCAACTGTTAACAACACTGCATTGTGCACCTAAATGTTTATTAAAAGGGTTGATCTCGTGTTCCTTCCACAAAAATATAAACCAAACAAAGGAATACAATGAAACTTTCAGAGTTGATGGTTATGTCAACTTGATTGTGTAATAGTTTCATGAGTGTATGCATATGTCCAAACTCATCAACCTGTATTCACTAAATATGTCCAGTTTTTAATATCATTTGTACCTCATTGATGGTGTTTTTTAAAAGTCGCCTATAAAGGTAGTATTTTTCCCACCGACTTCCACAATAAATTCAGAGGTGCATCCATGAATATATAGATGCAGCAGAGCTTGAAGAATGCTTATTCTTCTTGAACAGAGTGTCCTACCCTCAGAGATTCTGGTTTAATTGCTCTGTAATGTAGCCCAAGCATCAGGATTTTTTTTTTAACTCCACAGGTGCTTTCAAAGTTCGGCCGTGATTCATCCTGCTGGTTGGTGTCTCACTCTCAGAGCAGCAAGACTCTAGGAGGTAGCAATATGCTAGCATAGTAATACGTGAATCAGAAGAACCAAAAGGGCCATTTGAACGCAAAAATATTGGCACCTGTAGAAAACATAAATCGTGCTGCTTCAGCTTTGGCTAGTGTGGGGTCACCTTGTAGGTAAATCCAGGCGTGTGCCTCCATCTTCCTTGTTCTGTTTCCAGAAGCTCATCAAGCAACCACATTACTGATCTGTTGTTTGTGATCTAAGACAATCATTATTGGGATAGAAGAGAACAATGAGTACAGACAATCTGGAGAGGGAAAGATGCATTCATTTTCTTTTTGTGTTACTCCAGCCTGTGACAAGCTGTAAACAGGGGAACTCGTTTGGCACAATTTTCCTGCAGCCATGTGTCAGGTGTCATAACTCTATGGAAAGAAGCCCGTGAGCAAATAAAATGAATCTATTCCTTACAGCAAAATTTCTGTTAATGCCAATATTTCTTACAAGTCTCAGCTTTTATCTTATGCAGCATTATTTTAGTGTAACTATCATTAAACTTTCTGGACAATTCTTATTTGATACCCAAATACATGGTATTCTTGGTAAAGTAAAACATTTCAGGATTCCCATTCTTCATAAATGTTTATACCTAGAAATAATCAGAAGAGACACAATTTTCACAGTTACCACACTATTAAAGTTTTTCTGTGTATTTTTTCATGTTGTAGAAATACAAGGGCTGGTTTTAATTTTTGTATTAGCAGATAAAAGAGGCACAAATGAGAGGATTTTGATGTGACCTCAGGAAGTTTCTTCTGGTGCAGGGGTTCCCAGACTTTCCTGTTCCAGGGCCCCTTTTCATCCTTAAAATTTTTTTTGAAGATACAACTGCTTTCATTTATGTTGGTTATTTCTGTTGATATTTACTCTTTTAGAAATTAAAATTGAAAAATGATGTATATGTTTATTAGTTCACTTGAAAATAACAATAGTATAACCACTGCATATCACCATAAAATATACTTTAGAAAAAGTAAGTATATTTTCCAAAACAAAAGATATCAAGCGAAAGAGTACCCCCCCCCTTTTTCAACATTTAAAAAAATCCCTTTTGAGTCTCACTTTGTAGAGGAAGGCTACATTCTCAGTTCTGCTTCAGCACTCAATCCATTGCCGTGTTTGATAAGGCTCATATAGAAATCTATCATCTCGATCTACGCTCTGGAAAGTGAAGAGTATTTTAAAATTCAGATAGTTGTGAATACCCTTTGATACTACAACAAAACTCAAAAACTATTCATTTCTGAAAGGTTCACTGCAATATGGAAATCAGAGATTTCATTACATCGTTAATGAAATTTTATTCTCTGTTACACTAAAATCTACTGGGTAAGATTGTACTTTGAATGGATCTCTTACCCATGTGCGGTCCCGTGGCGCTTGGAGCACATACGGAGTCACTGAGCGATGGAGATCTTCCCAATGCTGACACACTTCTTTATGTAACATCAAAGACCACATCCATTAATATCACCACCAATGTCACCAGAAAAGTTTTTACACGTGAAAAATTTGTATCAAATTCATGGCAGCAGATGCATGTTTTCCAAAACTCAAATTTTCACTTGAAACCTCAAATTTTATCCCTGGCAACAAACACTGTCAGTTGTTTTCCTTGAAGTAACAGGACCGATTTATGCTGTTTAAAATATATCAGCTAAATATTCATGTCTCAATACCAATAGTTTGTGTGTTAGTCATTCTTCAAGTGAAACTTTTCCTGGTGCTCCAGAAAAAACAAGGCCAAACCAGCTGCAATTCAGACGACTTGGTAGGTGCTTATTATCCTCAGGATGACCAGCCTACTTCACATGCAGTAAAAGTGTTTATAAGTCCCAGTTTCTATGTAAATGTATTCAAATACGTATACTCAATAGTCAAGATCTAATAACATTAATATTTTTATACTGCATCACAGTATAAAATACAATTGGCTTTTTGCCTTGTTGTTGTTGTTGCTGTTCCCAAAGTGTGTGGCAATAGGAACACAGTGGCCACCAGAACAGTTTGGAGCAACTCCCTGGGTTCGGGCTGAGGCACGGCCATATTGGCCCCCGTTGATTCTGCACCGTCACAATTGGAACACAGGAAATGTTTACTTATCGCCTGAAACTAGTACTATCTCTTGCAATAGTGTTCCACAGAACATCCTCTCAATGTTGTTTTTCTCTAACTTACTAAGCAAAATTTGACCCACGTCTGTGGCAACTAATGCAGTACCTGGAACAGAGTAAGTACTTTGAAAATGTTTGCTCCTTTATACTTTATCCTTTTTAAAGGATAATCTCAGACACTTTTAAAAAATATCCAATATGATAAATGCATTTTTAAAAATCTGATGAAAGAAAAAGTACAGCATGAATAATTTTCAGAATTAGTTGAAAATTGACTCAGAGCTTCCTGATGGTCAAAGGAACATGAAATCTCAAACAGAAAAGCCACATTATGAACTTGTTTTATTTATTTTTTATACCAATATGAGTTTTTTCTTATTGTATTTTTCCCATTACCATTTAGCCCCCTTATACCCTGCACCCCCTGCAATCACCACACTGTTGTCCATGTTCATGGGAGTTAAGTTTGAATAAGAATTGGACAAAAGAGACTTAAGGGTCTTAGAAATTGATCCCTACCCACACATCCACAGGTGGGTGAGACAATTTAATAAATATTAGATATAGATTTGTGTTCCAAAATGTAGCTAGTAATACTGCTCTCTATAATTTTATCATTTAATTCATAATTTTATGTATTTAATTATTTACTTGAGATTAGTTAGGTTTATTCAAATTTCTCATTTGGGGGAACAGAGGGAATGTAACTCAACCCCACATGTTTTGAGCCCAAGGCAAGGGTGTAACAGGAACTGCTCTAAAGACTGTAAGGAGCCAAGATGTAAATAACATTGAATTTTACCCTCATGATGGACAATGCAACATATACACTCAGCAAACACTTGTTGGCTATCTAAACTATTAGGTAAGAATGTAACAGAATATTTATTCCGTTAACAGAATAACAAGTAACAGAATACCTAAATGAAAATGAATGGCTTATGCAATAAAGACATGAGTCAACTCACATGACAAGAATTGTGGAGACTGTCATTAATGCGTCAGCCAGTGAGTAGACAGATTGTCCCTTTTCCCCGTTCTCTGTCAGGATTCAGTTTGTCAGTCCCCTCTGCCATGCAGTTACAACATACTTGGAGGCTCTGGCTCTGAGCCAGCCAGGAACCTGCCATTGACTGTTTTGGTGTTGCTTTCTTGGACTCACAGCCGTTGGAGCTAACCTTACATAATTCGTGTCCATAAATCCAGTCCGCCTGCCCAAGAGGAAAATGCTTTCTCTTATCAGCATTCCCCAGGCCCAAATACTCATAGGCCCTATTCCTTTTATCTTATTTTAAAATACTTCATTATTTTTGCTATTACAGTTGTCCCAATTTTTTCCCCTTTGCTCCCGTCTCCCGAGCCCTCGACTCCCTCGGGCAATCCTGACACAGTTGTCCATGTCCATGGGTCATGCATATATGTTTTGGTTACTCCCTTCACCTTCTTTCACCTAATCCCCACTTCCCCCTTCCCCTCTTACAACTGTCAGTCTGTTCCAGGTTTCTGTGCTTCTGGTTCTATTTTGCTTATCAGTTTTTGTTCATTAAATTCCACATATAGGTGAGATCATATGGTATTCATCTTTCATTTACTGGCTTATTTCATTTAGCATTATAGTCTCCAGTTCCATCTACGCTACTACAAAAAGTAAGAGTTCCTTCTTTTTTAATGCTGCATAGTATTCCATGAGTAAATGTACAGTAGCTTTTTTATCCACTCATCTACTGATGGGCACTCGGATTGTTTCCAGATATTGGTGACTGTAAATAACACTGCTGTGAACATAGGTGTGCATATAGTCTTTTGAATTGGTGTTTCAGGATTCTTAGGGTATAGTCCAAGAATTGGAATCACTGGGTCAAAAAGCAGTTCTATTTTTAATATTTTAAGAAAATTCCGTACTGTTTTCCACAGCAGCTGCACCAGTGTGCATTCTCACTAACAGTGTACTAGGGTTCCCTTTTCTCTACATCCTCTCCAGCACTGTTGTTTGCTGATTTATTAATGATAGCCATTCTGACAGGTATGAAGTGATATCTCATTGTGGCTCTAATTTGCATCTTTCTAATGGCTAGTGACATGGAGTACTTTTTCATATGTCTTGGCTATCTGTATATTCTCCTTGAAGAAGTGTCTATTCATATTTTTCCCCATTTTAAAAAAATGGGGTTGTTTGTCTTCCTGGTATTGAGCCATATAAGTTCTTCATATATTTTGGAAATTAAGCCCTTATTCAATATGTTATTGACAAATATGTTCTCCCATATTGTAGGTTCCTTTTTAATTTTGATTATTTTTAACTGTATTTCACCCATTATTTAAATAAAATCTACTTGTTAAAAAATAAAATCTGCTTCTGATTACAGGGGTAAGGAGCCAAGTTGTTCAAGAAGTCCTATAGATTTATGTCTCGTTTACTGAACAACTTAAAATTCCCTTAGATTATTCACCATAAAAACTGTAGAATCACAACAATGTGCCAATCATTCCAAAAGGATTAAAGTTTGTAACGAAGCCTAAATGTATTTATTAATCTATTTGATTTACTTATTCAGAAAATATTTACTGAGTATTCTCTACATGCAAAAACCATTGCATATGGCATATAAGCACCCACACAGACCTTCATATTTCCTTGGAGTCAGGTATCTAAATGATATGACTCATACAAATAATTTTTACCCTAAACAAATAAATAATAATACTTAGAAAGTAGCTAAAAGCCATCAGCTTTTGCTTTCATTAGGAATCATCCTTGACCATTATATACAGGGCTTGGATATATTAAGTAGATGTGCTAATTTAGGTTTGAGGCTATCCAACACAATGTGAGCAAGAGACTTACAGAAAATATACATGAATTTGAACTAAATTTTGGAGATAGTTGAAGTTTGTGTGGTGGGAGTGGAGGGGAAGATTACTTGCGAATTAGTGGTGCAATTTTGACTGAAACTCTCAAAACTTTTTTCTCCCACTCTTTCTAAATGTGAGTACTTCATTACAACCAGGTGATGATTCTCATGCGTGGCAATTCAGATGTACTCTATGCAATCATAGTCACTTTATTCAAGTTGCTCTCCACCAAAAATTTAAAAACGATCTGCTGCATTTTTCTCTTCCTACTCAAAATTCTAGCTGTTCTCCAAGATTCAGATGAGAATTCATGTTATACATGAAAACTTCTCCAGCATCCTGCATCTGGTGGTGTTTCTCACACCTGTCAATTCTTAGAGCACGGATAAGATATAGATCATTGATTTAGAAAATCATTCATGGCCTTTTGCTCTTCACTATGTGGCCACCATATGTCAGATCCTCTTAACGAGTTGATGTGTACTTCACAATGCTAAACTTCAGCTTCTTCATGTCTATATGATAGGTGTCAAATAAATACTCGCAAGGACTTAATAAAATTTCACTGATCTGTGAAAAAGACAACACACCATCTAGCAGTGATGGAGGTGCATTTCTGTTAATAGCAGGACAGTTGCCAGTTACCAAAATGATCCTTAGAGCATCTTATCACTGACTATCCATGAAAGAATGGATCCCACAAAGCACTCTTTCAGGGCCTTCATAGTTTTTACTTTGTATTTTTATTAAGTTGCTCCACTAGGTTTTCTTGTCCTATGAATGCCCTGCATTTCATCTTGTACAGTGTGATACAGCTGAGCAGAGCACCGTGAGTGCATAATACTTTTTTTTACTCCCACATCTTTGCTGTGGGTACTGCACATACTCATACAAAGGTGTTATTTTCTTCGTTACTTATTGAGCTCTTCTCAGTTTATGGTTCCAGGTTATAAATAAATGAATACCTGCCATTATTGTCAAAACATGTTTGCTAAATTATGTTTTCATGAATCTGAACATGATTTTGAATTATCTCTTCTAGAACAAAATGAATACCAATGTACAGAAGGCCGAAGACCAATTATTTTACAAGGTCAGTGAAGGAGCCCATTCATGTCATTAACATAGTGTGGCATCTTGCTCACACACGGGGGTGTCAAGGTGGATTAAATTTGTCCCAGGGAAATCTGCGAAGTAAACATCACCAGAGTGGCTAGGAGCATCATGTTTCATCTGTGCCAATTTATTAATTATTTTAACTTGGTACGATGATGTCTATTAGTTCTATTCATTCTTCCTTAAATTTGTAGCTTAGAAGATAAAAGGGAAGGAAACTCTCTTTAAAAATGAAGGCATAGGTACCCTATATGTCCTTCAGTGCAATAGATTGAAGGTAGCTTTTCCAGACAAGCATCAGTCAAGAGATTAACTTGCATTAAACATTAGATAAATATTAGTCCTCAAAATGCAGGAATAACATTTTCTCAAGCTTGAAACAATTTGAGCAACATGAAATTAATATCCCCTTTGTAATTGCCTTGAGAACTCAGGTAATCTAGTTATATGCCCCATAAGAAGCGTTGACATTGCCTTTTTGTGGTGGAAGCTTAACTTTTAATGTTTTCATCATGCATCGTTCACACTAGGACCAAACTGAAACCCTAGAGGTAAATTGCTGAATTAAAAAACCCACAAATCTGTCAGCCAACTGACCAAAGAGAATTTACAGCAAGGATCCCTAAGGATCTGTCAGGCTTGTCCTGTGTAGCATTTGGAGGACGTGAAGGATTTGCATATCTCAAGGATCTACTCAGGATGCCTCAGGAACTATATTTCTTGGCACAAATGGGCCTCTAAAAATCACTGATGCCCGATGACATGTGGCATGGTACCTTGCTACAATCTATTTGAACAGGGATTTTAATTCAGACATAATTGGAATTGCTGAAATTCTCTAATAATTGCTAGAAACTCCACCACCATTTATGGTATGATGTGTTCCAGACACTGAGAAAAACCCCACAAACCAAGTGAAATTGTTGTTCATGTCATCATTTAACCAATTAAAAAAAATTGAATATTGGTGAAGTTAAATAACTTGCAATGAGTCATACAGCCAAAAGTAGAAAAAACAAATACAAGTCTGTTTGATTTCAAGGTCTATTTATCTCAAATATCCCTCACAAGTGATTGAGAATAAAGTTTGCTCTCCTGACACTTTCGAGCTGAGGAAATCTCTCTCTTTCTCTCTCTCTCTCTCAGTTTGTATCTGTCCTCTGTACTAGGTGCCACTGCAGGATGGCAGGAAGCAAGTTTGACATAGGACTAACACTCTCCATTTCCAGTGGTGACCAGGGATCCTATAGGTAAAAGCAGCCCTTGAAGCCCATTTTATCTTGTAACAAGATCCTGCAGGTTGTCCTGCTGAATCGGGTTGCCTTTGGACACTCAGCTCATTACCTAGGGATGTGAGAAGTCTTGACTGACCTGTCCCGATTCTCCCACTAATAGAACTGTCAGCTCCCCTGTCACTTGGCCATCACCAGCCCTGAAATATAATGAAGGTCTTAAAGGCAATAGAGCAAGTGGAACATCCCAAGGGCATAACCTTCTCAAGAATGAGGCTGCTTGTTAAACTAAATCCTCTACTTCAAATGTCTGAATTCACACAAAGGGGAGAGAACATGATACAGCCTTGTTTTTTTAAAATTAGTATAATTGTCTTTTCCATCTCAGCATGTTTATATCACTTCAATCTATGAATGTATTAAGTGCAGAAATGTACATTTGAACCTGGCAAGGTCAGGCAAGGTCACTCAGAGAAGGCCATGGTTTTGTGTGTGTGTGTGTGTGTGTGTGTGTGTGTGTGTGTGTTGGAGGATGTGTGTGGTATTAGTCGTAAGGGGCTCTTTGTCTATTTAAAGAAAAGCTAAAATCTGGGTTTCAAGTCAATAACTATTAAATGCTATTCAATTCATTGAACATATCAACATATTAACATGTATTGTGCTGCTGATCTTGACTGACACTTTTCTCTCTGCTGAGGCTACAGAAGATTCTCTGACAGAGAGCTGATAATGCTCAAAAAACATCAGTGTTCTTTTTTATATTTCCCAGATTCCCTTGTTATTATGCTTAGACCATGTGACTGGATTCTGATTACTCAGACCTGAGCAGAGATGATGTAAACCACTTCCAGACCTGACCACTGAAAACACTTCACATAACTCTCTATGTCTCTCTTCCCTTGCTATCTGACCTTGGAAGCCACACGTTCCAGCTGATATCACTGCAAGGTACAAGCAATAGAGATTCCTGGGTTTCTGCCTAGAAGAGAATGCCCTAGAGAGCTACCTGACCCAGCTAGACTTCGAATAAGTGAAAAATAAACTTTTATTTTATTAATTTATTGGTATTTCAGAGTTTATCATTACCCCAACACAGACCATCCCAGTGGTTTTTAAAGTGTGGGTTACACACCAGCATCATGAGCATCTAGGAACTTGTTAGAAATGCACGTCCTTGGGCTCACTTGAGATCTTCTAAACCAGAAACTCCAAGGATGGGCTATAGCTATCTGTGTTTAAAAAACCTCCCAGGTGATTCTCATGTACGCTAAAATCTGAGAAGCGTGAATCTAAATACCTCGTCGATATAGACATAATCCTTCATCTCATGGATCTCACAGGCTAACAGACAGGTGCTTCTGTATCCTAACCTACTCTCAGTTTTTCCCAAGACCCTCTTGCCTTAACTGAAACCAGGCTTTCTCCCAAGGACAGGGAATTCTTTGCAGCAATATCAAGGTGGTGCTATCTACTCTTTTACCACGCGCACTCCATACCTGTGGTTAAAGATGGAACTGGTGTTCACTTTGCTTCTTCCAACTCGGTCCACTCCCTTACTCTCCTGTGAAAGTGTTTTCCTTTGAAGCCCATGCCATTCAGCCTGTCACCCCCCCCCCTTCTCCTTCCTGGCTCAGGTCTTCTGACAGCCCCAGGGTCTCTTTCATTTGTTGACAATTTTGGCACCTGGTTCAAAATCTTCACCTTCATCAAAATATGGATGATTTCTACGTACATTTATATTTGCTGAAGTCTCTCCTAGGTAAAATAAATTCTTGAACCTCATATAACCCCATAAGCTTCTACCCTATTTTTCCTCTCTCCATTCACATCCAAGTGTCTTAAAGAGTTGTCTATAATCATTGCTCCATTCTCTGCTCCTTTAAAAATTGTTACAGTCTAGTGTATACCCTCAACAACCCACCAAAATATCTTTTGTGAAAGTCACTAGTGTCTTCCCTGTGGCTGAATTCAATGGATAATCTTGGAACTCAATTACCTGACAGGACTCTGATGACCACGCCCTCCTTTCAACATGATTTATTCCCTCAGCTATCCTAATGTCATCTCACATACTGCTGTTTTCTCTCTTATATTTTCCGGCCAGTTTTTCTATGTCCTTTATACATACACATCTTCAAAGCACAGTCCTGGGCTTGCATCCACCCCACATGTTTTCTCATGCTGCTTTCTTTCCCTAAGAACATACAGTTAGAACTATGATTCAATGACTATGAATACCCAGGTGATTAATAATTTATAGTTTTATTTGAGACCTCTCCTCTAAGTATATTCCAAGACATTCAACTGCCCACTGACTTCTCTCAACATACCATCGACTCAACGTGACCAGCCCTAAACTTAGAATCTTGCAACCATCCCCAACCCTGGTTTTCTCTCAGCATTTCTTATCTCATGAGTTTCTCATCAGTCCATTTGCATATCCAGAAACCCATGAGTTGTCATCGATGCTGACTTTTCCCTCATTCTCTTTATCCAATAAATGATATATCACAATGAGATACCATTGGGAGATCTATTCATTGAAGTCAGTGAGGTGTTAATATCCTCAGCTATGACTGTATTTCTGTGGATCATTCCCACTATGTCCATCAAGATATGCTTCACATATTTAGGTGCTCCCATGTTAGGTGCATAAATGGGTAACATCCTCTGGTTGGATTGTTCCCATTATCATTTATGGTGTCCTTCTTTGTCTTCTACTATAGCCTTGGTTCTAAAATCTATTTTGTCAGGTATGAGTACTCCTATCCCAGCTTTTTTTTCCCTTTTCATTTGCTACAAATATCTTTTGCCATCCATCTACTTTTAGTCTGTGTATATTTTTCTATCTGAGGTAGGTCTCTTGGAGGCAGCATATACATGGGTCTTGTTTTCTTATCCATTCAGCTATCCTCTGTCTGTGGGTCAGAGAATTTAAGCCAGAGAGTTTAAGAATAACATTTAAGGTGATTATTAATAGATGCATATTTAGTGCCATTTTATTGTAAGACTATTTTCTTCTTTTTCTCTCTCTCTCTTTCTTTTTCTTCTTCTGCTTACAGCAAGCCCTATAATATTTGTTGCAGTACTGGTTTGGCATTTACAAACTCCTTTAGCTTTTTCTTTTCTGAGAAGCTCCTTATTACTCACTCGATTTTAAATGACAGCCTTTCTGAGTAAAATAGCCTTGGTTGTATGTCCTTGTTTTTTTACCTTGAATATTTATTTCATGCTAATCCTTCTGACCTAAAATGTTTCTGTTGAGTAGTCAGATGACACAGTCTAATCGGTGTTTCCTTGTATGTAACTACCTACTTTTCTCTTGCAGGTTTTAGGATTCTTTTCTTGTCTTTAAGCCTTGTCATTTTAATTATGATGTATCTTGGTGTAGACTTATTTGGGTCCAGTTTGTTTGGGACACTCTGAGTTTCCTAGACTTCTGTGTCTTTTTCCTTTGCCAGATTGAGGAAATTTTGGTCATTATTTCTTCAAATAGATTCTCAATTCCTTGCTCACTCTCTTCTGGTATTCTCACAATTTGGATGTTGTTATGCTTCATGTTGTCCAAAATGTTTCTTAGCTCTCATTGTTTTTTTTTTTAAATTCTGTTTTATTTCTGCTGCTCTGCCTGATTGTTTTTTCTACCTTGTCTTCCAAATCACTGATTCTATCCTCTGCTTCATCTAACCTATTGTCTATTCCTTCCTGTGTGTTGTTCATTTCTAATATTGTACTCTTTGTTTCTGACTGGTTCTTTTTCATGCTGCTGAGTATCCTTCTAATCATTACTCCACACTCTCTATCTAATAAATTGCTTGCCTCCATTTCATCTAGCACTTCTACAGGAGAATTCTCCTGCATTCTCATTTGGTGTCTCTTTGTCTTCCCATTTTGACTGCTTCTTTGCGTTTGTTTCTGTGTATTAGGTAGATCTGCAAAGACTGGTGTAGGCCTTTGTCAGGCACTCCTTATGATTTGGCCTGGTCATCCTGATAGTTTGGAACTATCAGTGATCCAAGCTTGTGGCTCCTTCTGCTGGGCTTCCTTGTATGCAAAAGGAACCACACTGTGCACCAAGGCCAACTTTTATCAGCCTCAGGCCCTGGGAAGAGTCAGCTGAAGTCTCATAGAGCTCCATGAGATCTGCATTACTTGTTAAGCTAATCAAAGATATAGCCTCAAGCTGAAATCAGCAGCCTGGCTTAAGCTCCACAGAGTGGGGCAGAGTAGTTACTGTGGGCAGGGCTATTGCTTCCCCTCAAGATGATGCCACTTGAAGAGGGGTGCTCTGCCTGAGAAAGAGGGCTTCTGCGTATGAAGAATGACTCTGCACATTGATCCTGGTGGCTGTTCCTTCAGTTTTCTCCCCAGAGCCACCAACCCCAGACTTTCCTCAAATATCTCTAGTCCACTCTGCCCTCCCTCTGCCAGAGCCCAGAGTAAGTGGCTGCAACCGAAATTTTATGTGTTGGCCCTTTAAGAGGCTCTCTGTGTCTCCAGCCATCTCTCCCTAGTAGATAGAAACCCTGCTGCCTTTCACAGCTGGACATTATCTATGTTCCTTTCTGGCTCTGGTGCTATAGGCAGTGGAGTCCATCTTGGTGTTTAGACCCCACACCTCTCAGGGGAACTGCACCCCCTCCTCGACAGCTGAAATATCCCTTGAGAACTTAGGCTGCCACCCATGGCAGCCCAGCCAGCCCTCTTATGCCTCCTCCACACTCTCTACTAGTCTCCTTGTGGTGAAGTGGTTTCTTTTGTCTGTCGGTGGTTATAAGGCTCCTCCCAAGCTAGTGTTCAGTTGGTTATTCAGTATGATTTCTCAACAATTTAGTCGTGATTCCAGGTTGGTCCTGGGAGGAGGTCAATGCAGCTTTCACTTACTCCTCTGCCATCTTGGATCTCAGAAAATAATTTTTAAATAAACAGTGCTATGAATTGAATGTTTGTATCCTCTCAGAATTCGTATGTTAATACCTAATCACCAGTGTGATGGTATTTAAGGTTGAGCCTTTGACAAATGATTAGAGTGTGATGGTGTGAATAAGATTAATGCCCTAATAAATGAGACTGCTGAGAATTCCCTCGAACCTTCCATCATACAAGGACACAATGAGAAGATGGCCATTATGACAGAGGATGTGGGCCCTCACAGACAATGAATCTGCTGATGCCTTGATCTTGAATTTCCTACCCTCCAGAACTGTGAGAAATAAATTTCTGTTGTTTATGAGCTCATCAGTGGGATTCTGTCATAGCAGCCTGAACAAATTAAGACCAAAAGCTTTCTTTGTAAAGATTAAACAAAGGATCGTAATGCCTGGTAATGTGTTTTTATAACTACTAACATCAAATATACATTAGCTTATAAATAAATACCTGTTTACCTAAGAAGCTGGTTTCACATTTTAGAATAACTGAGGATAGAAAATAAAAGGAAATGAGTTCTGCCTTGCTATCTGACTATACTTTCTATTGTGTATTTGGATTTTTAAATTTCCATTAACCTTTAAATTAAAGTGTTTATGTGTCACAGAATTTACTTCAAACATTCTTCTAGACACGTCCTTTGGCAATTAAAAAAAACAGCCTAATGTTGGATATGAAGTACAGCACACACAGTGAAGTCTATCACTCACTATATGAGGAAAAGATAATTCCTGAGTCAGAGTGCAAAGAATTGCAAAAATGGAGAGCTATTTTAAAATTTGCTCATTTTTAATTAGTTCGTAGAACATAATTTATCATAAACTGTGAGAGACCTGTTCATAAACACTAGAATTTGAAGGTACATTTATAGATAATATACCTGCTAGGCTTTCTCTAACTGTCCAATTGTCCACAAGTAGGTCATTTCTCACATGGACCAGACACACCTTTTACACTTCTCAAAAAAAACATTGCTAAGAGGTCATGGTCACAGCTCCCAAAAGAAAAACTTAAAAGACCTGTAACAAAATTAATATGTCTTTTTACCAACATGAATTTCCTGAATTTTATCTTCCACATTGTTCAACAGAGTTAAATGCCAGAAATCAGTGACAGGGCTTAAATGTTCCATGCCATCTCTGACAAGAGTATAAATTAAAAGGCTGTCAAGCTATTCAGCCATTTTCTTCCACCACTGGTGACTCTGACCATAGGAAAGCCTATGAACTAACAAAACTAAGACAGCCAAGCAAAGAGCAGGGCAAAGGAAAGTGAAAAGCATAAGGAACGAAAGAAAAATAGAAAAAGAACAGTCTCTAAACCAAGAATAGAAACAATTAAGTTATTTTTCCACTCTTTCAAATACAAATAGAATTTTTTAAAAATTGAAAATATTTTCTTAGTAAGGTAATAAATAAACAAAAGAGGCAGCTCTTCAGAATGAAGTGTTTTTAACTTAGATGCAATTATTCTTGTATGGAAAGAGGCACTCCAGGCCAGTGCTTCAAATTGAATTCTAAAAATAGGTGACATTTTACATTTTCGTTTTAGGTGTAGCCATACAAGCCTGCTATACATTGGCTTTCCTATCAAATGCAAGCTGTGGATTCTGACAGTCCAAGGCGACATCTCTGATGAATTAATTTGAGAGATGAAAGCAAGATTTGGGAGACTAATTGGATTTCTTATCTAATTAGTTTGGTTGGAAATAAATGAGATCCATTTCTTTCTCAGAAATAAATTCTAGAACTAGGACTCATCCACGCTAATTTCTATGTAGATATATTATTGTGTTCTTTCCTTTGTACATATTACTATATATATATATTCTTCCATAAAAATACTAAAGTGAATAATCACACAGGAAAGATTAGTGTTAATCTGTTCAGATCACAAATAGAAGGATGAATAGGCGGTGGCAATTATATTGGTACAGTAGGATATCATTAAAACAGATGGATTTGGACATACTGTTGTCAAAATAGATCTGAATTCCATTCCTCACTGAAAGCAACAAGGACTCACTGGTAAAATAGTTAATTCCAGAGTTGGAATAGGGAAAACATAAGGCAAGCCTAGAACATCTTGAGCCAGAAAAATGAATAAGGCAGAATGAATAAGACATTCAAAAAATTTTAATTACAGTTGACATACAATATTATATTAGTTTTGGTTGTACAACATAGCAATTAGGCAGTTAAATAACTTATGATGTGATCAACTTGATATATTCCCACAAAATATCTGATATTGTAAAAGAATAAGATTGTGGAGGATCCTGGCACATGCTACTTTAATCAAGTGGCAAAAGCGAACTTCTCCAGCAACGAGAGGAATCACCAAAAAGAAGCCAGCAACACCTCTGTGATATTCCTACTAAAGTGGATAATCAGAACCAAACCATGAGGAAATACTGGACAACCCAAATTGAGGGACATTGTACAAGTACACTGTCCTGTAACTTCAAAGTATCAAGGCCATGAGAGTTAGTGGAAAACTGAGAAAGTATTTCAGACAAAATGAGACTAAGAGACATGATACCTAAATGCAGCAGGATTCTGAACTGGATTGTTTTGCTAGAAAGGACATTATGGGGTCATTCAGCAAATGAGATCTGAAGATCTGAAGATCAGATAGCAGGAATGAATGTTATTCACGTTCATTTCCTGACTTTGATGGTTGTTGGCTAAATTTTGTCCCTCTAATTTATATGTTGAAGTTTCTAGTTCCTCATAGATTGACTGTATTTGGAAATAGGGCCTTTAAAGAGGAGATTCAGTTAAAATGGGGTTTTGAGGGTGGGTGGGCCCTAACCCAATATGACCATTGATGCCTTTACAAGAAGAGGATATTCTGACACAGAGAGAAGATGCGTGCATAGAGAGAAAGGCCATGTGAGGACTAGGGAGAAGGCGACTGTCTGCCAGCCCAGGAGAGCAGCCTCAGGAGAAACCAAACCTGCCAATACCTTGATCTTAGACTTTTGGCCTTCAGAGCTGTGAGAAAATAAATTTCTGTTGTTTAAGCAACCCAGTTGGTGGTGTTTTGCTGTGGCTGCACCAGCAAACTAATACAATGGTTATATTGTAGTTATGTAGGGAAATGCCCTTGTCTGTAAAAAAAATGAATAATTAAGTCAAGTAATGGGTGATGAGATATTAGGTTACTAGCTTCCTCTCAAATTATTTGAGAAAAAACAATTTCAAATGGACCTGAAAATTTTCTGTGAGCTTATGGCTGTTTCAAAATAAATATAAGTGTACATATATAATATATAAAAGCATATATTTGTATATATAAATAGGAATACAGATACATACATAAATAGAAATATATATACATATATATGTGTGTGTATCTTTAAAGATATGGGTGGGAATATATATATATAATCTTCTTTTAATGAAATAGGCCCTAAAGTTCTCTATAAATAAAAACTCCTTCAATTTTATTCCCACTCGTAACTAACTCAAGCACCTGCCTTCATCCTTTGTAAAGCTGTGGTTCCAAGCTCTTTCCAGGGTATCCCTATTTACAAATTCAATCTAATGGGGGCCCCCAATTGTGTAGACAAGTAGAAATGGAGCTCTCTGGATAAAATAATGGTTCCGGATGGAATAAAGTCATGTTTGCTCAGCCTACTTTTTCCTTTCCTCATGAGCTCAGGAATTCTGGGGTGTCCACAAAGTTTATATTTCTATGAGAGCTCCTTTGGGTCTTTATCACCACACACCCCTTCACTAACATGGATGTGGGTAAGGGGAGGAATAACTGCAAAGGCAGACCATGCTGACGGAAGGAAGGTGACACTGACATCTGGATGTCCGTGGCCCTTCGAGGCTGGCCTTCCATCCCCTTCCCGGCTGCACAGTTGTAGAGGTCCAGAAAACCTCTGAAGCAAAGCTCTTGTTGTAGCGCTCTCTGGACCAAACCAAAATGCTCCTGAACTTATCTCAGGGAGCTAGGACACTCTGCATCATCAACAGGAATGTTGCATGTTGGAGAAGTGAGGTACTGAACTGTGAATAGCCTCAACACTGAGAGTTGGCACCCAGAAAGCTTCTAGAATAGCAATGAGTTCCCTTAAGTTTTCTCCTGTACCCTTTCTCACCCAGAGCCCTCTAAAACCACCTCAGGAGCTCCATGATAGTCTGCATTCTTATTCAAAAATTTTCACTGCTCCTCTCTAGAAAAGGACTATACTTTCCCACACCTCTTGTATCAGGTTCGGACTCATGATTTGTCCTTGGCTACTAAAAAGTATCAGAACGATACAGGCCATTTCTGGACAGAAAGTTTAAGAGCCAGCACATGGTTTGGAGTCTCTTTTCCTTCTGTCACAAAATTGGCAATAACCCAGAAAAAAGGCGATTGTACCACCCTGACCAGAGGAAAGATTATAGGGAGCAGAATCACAGCTTACCCAGGATGGACCTGTATATACTGTTAATGTGGATTAAAAATACATCTTTGCATTGTGGGCCATTGAGATTTCAGAGTTACGTATTGACACAACAAACCTAGCCCATGCTAGCTAATACAATGTCCAATTATCTAGTATTACTTCATAAAAGCAAAATGTATATTGTTCCAAGGAGCAATTAGAAAATATTTAGGTTAAATATTACATGCTTAATCTGTTGCTTTAAAGAAATCATGCAAAAATCTGTGCTATATTGCTTTGTGTCATTGTCTAAAAACTAATTACTTGCTGGATACCACAGATAACAAGGTTTGAAGACCCACTGTCGGGGTTCACAAACACTACCTCAGAAGTGTACCTTCAAGCAGGCTTATCTCCCGACCCAACAGTCAGAAAACATATGCTCATGTCTGCCCTTCTTTATAGCATATATTACATTAAGCATATACTTTGGAAATAATTGTGTCCCAACCACAAATACCAGGAGGACATGAGATTCTGTCAGCCAGAGACCCATGATTCCAGCTACTCAGTCCCAGGTGAACTTTAAAGCACAGAAAGCTCAAGCTAAATTATCTGTCCCCATCTGAGAATATGGCATCTGAGAGCCCTTGGTGGCCAATCCCACCATCGCAAGCAGGAGGGACACTGGTCTCGGTTGCTCACGCCCATATTAGAGTAGGAGAAAGAGCTGATTCAGACAATTATCCTCCTGGGAAATGACTATTCTGCTATACCTAATTATAATAAAATTCATTTTTAAAACACAACAGTAAGATCTAGTCAGTGTCCTGCTATTATTTTAGTTCTTTTTAAAAACAAAATCAATAAAGATAAGAAAAACATGTAACCATGACTATATAACAAAGCAGTTGGACTCCTTCCACTGAAAAGCATTTGTTTTTCTTACGGTAAACTAAATGTTAATTCCCAAGGGGGTTGTCTGGAAATTTAAAAACGGTAGGTGACAGATTGTCCCCATTGGCTCAGAAAGGTTATTTGCTTAATAAAATCTCATTAATGAAGTTGGAATTTCACGTAGATATAATAGCTCAGTTCTGCCAGAGATTGATAGAATATTTTTAATTCAAAAGGTCAGGCTAAGGTTCTTAAATTTCTGTAAAACTATATTTCTCAAGCTATACTTTCTGGAACAGTACTATCCTCCAAGTTATTAATAAGAATTATGTAAGAAAATGGTGTTAATAAGTATTCTGTGAGAAGTATTCAAATAAATCTGTGACACAGTGAATACTATATCATTTTCTCTTTTTTCCCAATTGACATTAGCATATTAATGACCCTGAAAAGTCTTGCAGCAAAAGAACCTGTTCAACATTGTTAAGTCAAGTGATTCACAAAATTAGAGGGGGAACCTTATAATGTCCCTGGGAACTAATAATTTTCTGGATGCATTAAAAGTTCAAATCTGTAAAAACAGCACAGGATGGTAGTAGATTGGAGCCAAATTCTTAAAATTGTTTCAGATCCCCAAGGTGATCAGACTGCATGTGACCAAAGACATGAAATGGTTAAACAGAATGCTCCTGAACCATTCCTGAGGCATTGCAGGTAGGGGGTGGTTAGTGGTGTCACCTGGCCAGGCAATTCCCACCAAAAAAGATTGCCCCTAACCTCCAGCTATCACAACCACAGTATGCAGAATGCTGATCCAATGGAAGAAGTACGGTCGCAAAGCACTAGAATTAGAGAGACCAATGTCTGCAGCATCACAAAGCCACTCCTGGGGTTACTAGGCAAAAACTAATCATAGGATTAGTTTTTGATCAGCAATCCAGGGCCAATGGCCTCGGCTGATCACAACCGCAGTCTCTGCTGGCCTCTGTGGTTCAGAACTGTCCTCCATGCAATTCTGATAATATCCCATCAGCTTCTGCTATGCTAAGGACAGATCCCTAAAGTGCTCTCATTTCCTGGTGTCTTGAGAGTTCAGTAGACTCTCTAAAGTAAAAATACAAATGTTCCCTCTGAGTAGCATTCTAACTGGCTTGAGAAGAAAGGAATTGTGTGTAACATTATCATATCTGAAATCACAACTTTTTCAGACCTCACTATGTCTAATGTTGCTGCGTGAAACCTGAATTCCATTGTCTTCTACCCTTATTATTCAAAAGACATGTCCATCCATATCTGAACTAGTCAAGAAGTCACAAAACTGGGTAGTTATTGTTGTTTCCAGATTCCTCAGCCCATGTATATCACTGGAGGCAGACAATTGAGGGAATTACACATTTCACACAATGCACTCAGTCAAGTCTCAGTTTCAAATTACTTATGACTCTTTATAATTGATGTAATTTTCATTCCTGAGTACGGGTTCAATTAGTCATAACAAAACTGTTATATGGAGACACCTGAATTGACTGATTACCCCCTTGGCCAATAGTGTCAAGACTCTGAGTCAAGTTCCTGAGTCATGCTGGACATCACAACACACCATCATAAGTGTGCTTGTTACTGGTATCATTTTCTGGGGCACTGTCACCCACAAGAAAAGTATTTTTAACTTTCCAGTCAAAAGAAAACATCAAACATGTAGAATTCTCCTACATAAACTTTGGAATATTTACATTTCAACTTTGCTACTCCCTTTCTCCTTTTAACATGGTGAATCCATTTTAACAAATCAGTTTTTGTTCAGATAACTCTAATTCTTTTCTACCTTCTCTTAGCCTGAAGTTTTTCTCCTGACCAGCTGAGCCTGAACTTTTATTCCCAGATCCTAAGTTCTCATTCACATGTGAAGTGTCTGTATTTATTTAGGGACTTTATTCCCCTTCTCCGAGACAAGGGTTAGCCTCTCTCAAGGTTTATGTTACTAAGAAGACTACTAGCTTTTCCATTGAAAGCAAGTTTTTTTAATGAAAAAAATGTTATATATATACTGACAATACATTTATAGCACTTATATCAAACTCTTGGTAACTACTTTAAATATAACTGAAAAAAATCTTTCTAAATAATCACTAGCTGACATCTTAATCTTTTGGCTGTAATATGTTGTTCCTAAAATTTTTTCCAAAATATTATTCTAAGTATATACAATAGATTCCTTAATGATTTTGATTATATTTTATTTATACATTTTATATTTTTTCTAATAACTACGTATTTTTAAACATTTAACTTAATTTTTAAAAATTATTCGTAATTACTTTTTTAAATGTTTCATTTTATTTATACATATTTTAACTATATTTAATGTTGTATTCTTTTTTAAGATAAAGAGTTTCACAATACATAAATTTATGATGTATAACTTTTCCTCATATAATAACCTTATAATGACAACTATGCATTTAGATTCAAGTTCTTTCAAGTCCAAAATGATTTCCACATAACAGGGCAAATTTTTATGGCAGTTATCACTTCCTTTATACTAGAGTAATGTTTAATGAGCCCAAAAGATTATTCTAGGTACTCAGAAATAGCTTAATATCATTTCTATGTGATGAAGAGGACCTTTATAGTAAAACAAACAAAGAAAAAAAAACCTCTATAGGTTAAAAAAAGAGAAAAAAATGCTTGCCATTTCTAGTTATGGGGAAGGAATGACCTATCCTTTCCTTGGGCTAGATCATATACAGTCCCTCCCTGTGGAAGTGAGGTTAGCCATCTCTTTGGGTCCCAAAGTTCTCCTCCCACGTTCCCAGAGACATTACAGAAGAGTAGAGTAAGCAGAAGAAATACTGGGATATGAGTAGAAAACACAGAAGGTAGGAAAGAACTGTTTCTATCGAGAACCAAGGCCAAGCCAAGTAGCTATTGGAGAAAGGAGTTGCAGGTACATGTTGTTAGCAGAAGGCATCAGGGTGATTTTTTTTCATTATTAAGCATTGTCTTAGTTCTTTCAGGCACATATATCAAAATTGTTAAAGACTGGGTGGCTTAAATAACATTTATTTTTCACAGTTTTGGAGGTTGGGAAGCCCAAGTTCAAGGTGTCAACAGATTTGGTGTCTGGTGAAACCCTCCTTCCTGGCTCATAGACAACCATCTTCTCACTGTGTACTCATGTGGTAGATAAGGGGAGGGAGCTCTGCGGAGTCTGTTTGGTGAGAGGGCTAATCCCATTCATGAGGGCTTCACCTTTACAACCTCCCACAGGTCCTACCTCCTGTCACCATCACATCCATTTTAACGTGAATTAGGAAGGGGAACAGGAACAAAAACATTCAGTCCATAATAAGAACACCTACAGAAATATAGTTTCATTATTTTCAGGTACGCACTACCAGGAAGTAGAGGAAGGCACTACAATTAGACACATTTTTGAAAGAATTGCTTAAAATAAAATCTGAATGAGTTGTAATTCATTAATCAAATTAATGAGTTACATTAATTTGACTCATTAAGTCAAATTAATCAATTATTTGACTATTTCTGAAGTGCTTACAGGTATTTACACTATTTTGTTCTCCTTTGAATATCAGCAACTGTCTACAATTTTGTTTATACCTGTTATTACCACAGTAAAGCTTTCTTTGCACCCTCTGCCTGCGATGGCCCGCACTTGACCTGACATGTGCTCTGCCTTTTTCCACTGAAACAAGCTCTCTTCCATTCTTTATTCACAGGACTCACCTGTCATCTTTTTTGTCCTGGCTAAAATCTGTCTCCCCTAAGAGTATTGCTCCTGAAGATCATCAGGCTCATGAGATTGTTCTAGCTCATTTTCTTAATTATGCATAGGCAGTAAGAAGTGGGGTCAGCATTTTCTGTAGTCACTCATGCCACTTCCAGACTAGTATTTTTCCTTTTGTGTAGCCCTGCTCAGTTTAGGATCCTGCCTTTTATCTATACCATTTTTATTCTTCCTCATCTCTGTCAGTTTTCATCTCCAGTCACTCTATCCCACCCTGAATACGAATTGGCCTGGCTCAAATTCTTCCTTAGCACTCCAAGTACCTCCTGTCCTTCCTGTGCAACTTCACGTGGAAGGCCATCCAGAGCCCTAGCCTCATGGTTCCTCCAAGTTCTACTGATTGTGGCTTTTGTCATATCACTTACTCCTTCTCACGTTCACAATGGGGACATCTCATCACTTAGATGTGTGCCTCTTTTGACTCATCCACTCTACTCTCTCTAACCTTTTGGCCCTTTTTACTTTATTCCCACTAGAGCAGTTCAAAAACGTCAATGAAATTTTTATTCCCCTGACACCATCCTCTTGCAACCTGTCAAGGATTTTTTTTTAAGGTTTTATTTATTTATCTTTAGAGGGGAAGAGAAGGAGAGAGGGAGAGAAACATCAATGTATGGTTGCCTCTTGTGCATCCCCTGCTTGGAACTGGCCTGCAACCCAGGCATGTGCCCTGACTGGGTAGTGAACTGCGATCCCCTGGTTTGCAGGTCTGCACTCAATCCACTGAGCTACCCCAGCCAGGGTTCCAACCTATCAGTTTTTAATGTATTATTCTCTTCCCTGTCTTGAGTCTCAGGACACATGGTCTATCACTACCACTTTAGCTCCTTTATATCCTTAATTATAATGATTACTATCAGAAATAATATTATTGATTTGCTTGTTTTAAGACTATTCCACTAGAACATAGCTTATGTAAGAACAGGGACTCCGGTTCAAGAAGGTTTCCTCCGAGGTTAATGGAGTGAATCTCTGGTGACCTCGCATATAGCATAGACTCATCAAGTATTTGTGGGAGGAAAGTAAAAGGAGGAAAGAAAGAATAAAGCCTTTACTTCAATCTAGAGACTAAGCGCCCCTTATTTAGTGCAACAAGTTTAAATCTAAAACACCTTCTCAGAAATATGTATATTACAATGATTCAGTAAATCTAAAAATATATGTATATTACAATGATTCAGTAAACCTAAAAATACATTATTCAACATTAGAGGGTTCATTTAATGCTTACTGGTATACCTATATAAAAGAATACTTAATCAATACAAAAATAATGTAGAAGAATATTTAACAACATGAAAAAGTTCACATGTTTTATTAACTGCAATATAGCATATATATATATATGTAGTATAATTTCACATTGATAGACTATATAGGCATAAAAAAAGATGGAAGAGAAAATCCATGGCCTGAGATGACTTTTGAGACACAATGCCAAAATTATGATCCACAAAAGAAAAAAGTGTGACTTTATCAAAATTCAGAAAGTCTGCTCTTTCAAAGGCACTGTTAAGAAAATCAAAAGACAAACCTCAGAGCGGGAGGAAAGATTTGCAAAAAACACATCCAATAAAAGACTTGTATCCAAAATACAGAAAGGTCTCTTAAAATGTAACAATAGGAAAGCAAAATACCCCATAAGTTGCAACAAAAATCTGAACAGATGCTTCACCAAACAAGATAAATGGGGAAAAAGCATATATAAAGGTTCTCAACATTGGTTATTTTGAAGAAATTGCAAATTAAAACAATGAGATACAGCGACAGCTACACAGCTGTTATAATGGCTAAAACCTAAAAAAAGCCTAACCATCCCAATTGCTGTTGAGGACACAGAACAGCAAGAACTATCATTTATTGCTGGTGGGATGCAAAATGGTGTAGCCCTTTGGAACAGTCTGGCAGTCTCTTGCACTCCTAGGCACATATTCAAACCATTTCAAAACTTATTAACACAAAAGCCTGCATGTGAAATCTTACAGCAACTCTTTACTTTCAAGTAAAAATTAAAAGCAACCTACTTGTGCTTTAAAAGATGAGTAGATAAACAAATGTTTGTATAATTGTTCAGGGACAAAATGTGGAATATTATTCAGTAATAAAAAGAAATAAGCTTTCAAACCATTAAAAAATAGAATTATTTTAACTCTATTTTGCTAAGAGAAAAAAAGCCAGTCTGAACAGGCTAACACACCATGTGATTCCAATCATGACATTCTGAAAAGAAAGTAATTCTGAAAAGACCCGTTGTTGTTAGCGGAGGTTTGAGGGAGGGTGGGAGCGTTGATTGGTGATGCACAGGGCAGGATTTTTAGGGCAGTGAGAACATTCTATATGAAACTGCAATGGTGGATGTGTAATACACTTGTCAACACCCACGACATTTTACAGCACAAAGGGTAAACCTCAGCACATGCAATGTTTTTGAAAAATCACTTAGGAGGTCTTAGGCATCCCAACAGGGAATGCAGAACATGACAAAAGAACCTAATTGTATCATTAATGTAAGAAACAACTTCACTGAAAGTATTGGGGGGAATGGTGTTGACGTAAGTAATTTGAAAAATGAGTGAAAACAAGAAGATTAAAAGCAAAAGAAACTGCATATAAATACTATATTCTAGTTAATAAAGTTGTTCCCCAGAGGTGTACCTGTTAACAATTCCATTCTGCTATCCATGTATCCTAGAACTGAACCATTAGGCCCTTGCTGTTATCTGAAAGAGAGTACAGCACTGATACCCTGGAATCAATGAGCGCATCAAACACCCAGAGCTTGGTTTCTAGGAAAGAGGCCAGAGCTCCCTGGAGAAATGGGTGATTAGAACCCAGGCTGTGAAGATGAACCCAGACCATCTGGTTCTTACTGTGCAGCACCACACAGTAAGAACGTCCTCAAACAAACAGAAACGACTTACAATTGTGGAGGTATGTCAAAGCACAAGGACACAAGAGCCAACTGAAAGAGATCCCAATGGTCAAAGCTTGAAAATTTTGAGCAAGAAAATACAGCAGTGCTCACACTTTAGCAGCACATGTACTAAAATTGGAACGATGCAGAGACAATTAGCACGGCCCCTGAGCAAGGGTGACACACCAACTCGTGAAGGGTTCCAAATTTTGTTCAGGGCTCTGTTGGGTGCCCTCAAACCCTTTGATTTGCTCAGAGGAAACATGAGTCAAAGCACAATATGTGGTTCTCAATAGCAAAACTGTGACTTTTCATTATAAAAATATTTTTAAAAAAATAGAGCAGGATTGGATAATAGCCCAAAGCATAAAATACATATCCAGACTTTATACTGATATGCATACATACATACCTAAAAATTCCCTATGCAGAAAATCCTAAATAATTCATATGGATATTTCACCCTCAAGGAGGTGAAGCATGACTCCGCACTCCATAGTCTGGGTCATGCATAGAGGCTTTCTTCCAAAGAGTGTAGTATGGGGAGGGGAAGAAAAAAGAGTCACTTCGAGGTGCAGAAAAACTGAAAAACATGACTTCATCCAGGCGATTGAGGTCAACAATCACATTGGTAAGTTATATGTATATATACCCTTGATATGAGGGGGCAGAATGGCATTTTACTTCTGTGGTATTTTTCCTGAAAACCCAAAACCCAGTCTAATCATGAGAAAAAAAATCACGCAAGTCTTAGTTAAGGAACATTCTACAAAACGCCTGACCAGTACTGCTCCAAAAGCAAGAAAAGGTGAGAAACTATCACAGCCAAGAAGGACCTAAGGAGACATGACAACTAAACACAATGTGGCATCTTGGATGAGATCCTGAAACAGAGAAGAGACGTGAGGTAAAAACTAAGGAATTCTGAATAAAGTGTATTATTTAGTTAATAATAATACATTAATATTTCTTCATTAATTATAACAAATATGCCATACTAATGCAAAATATCAATAATAGGAGAACTAGGTACAGGGTATATGAAAATCTCTATACTTCCAGAAACTTTTCTGTAAATATAAAACTTTTTTAAAGTACATTTTAAAGGAAGAAGAAAAAAACAGGAAAGCCCCAAAACCTTTTTAGTGATTGTGTTTTAGTGATGGGATTACCAGTTGCTTTTCTTTTTGCTCATCAATATTTTAAAAACATTGATTTTTAGCTCTTGAAGGCTTGACATCAGCCCAATAATCTTAGCATTTGATGTTTTGCATCTTCAGACAGGGAACTGTTTTGGCCCTTGTTAAGTAAACGACCCCTGTTTGTACCTTCAGGGACAGAGTCCCGCTGCGTGGAGGATCCCATCATTAAGAGCATCAGTGCCAGGATGGCAACCTACTGCATGGTGTGCATGTACCCAAGTTGCCAAGAAAGACACAGCTCCCCCAGTAACTGGAAGGAACAAGACTTCGCTCACGCAGAGAAGAGACAGAGTAAGATGAACCTCAATAGTGCACTTCCATTCCACAGGGCCAGTGTGTCTTGCCCCACAGCTGACACAGGTCTGTACTAACCACTCTCGTGTGACAGGTGAAGATGCCTCTTTTCTCCTTGCTAGGAAGTGACACAGCAGTGGGGGGCCATATGCACACACTTTAAGCAGAACAAAGAAACACACGTCAAACCCAGAACAGGGAAGAGATTCCCAGACAAGGTGATACGACCAGCACAGGCTGTGAAGGGCTTATTATCTCCACATAAGGAAATGGTCTGGGCCCAATGCACACCCTCACACAGCTCTGCAAGGGTCAGCAGGCTGTGCATGACTGCTCTCCCCCAACCTCCCATTCAAAGAAGGATGTGCCAGACAGTGTAGCCTCCTTTTGACAAAGGAGGTAAAGGAAATATAATTATCTCATAGCGAGGGACAGAGGTAAGTAACTTTAAATATCAGAGGGATACAATGAGCCACTATTATTAGAAAAACAATTACTTTAGCAAATTAAATTTTAGAAATTATGTCAGAAAGATAGCTGCAAAACTAATAATGTCTAGTAGAAGTAAAATCTCAAGTTCTCCAGAAAGATAATCCTCTGCATACATTACAGAACTCTCAGGGAGTCCAACAGAGCAGAATTTCTTTCACAAAGGATGGAAGTGTCTCAGAAGGGGTATGAGAAGACATCAGTCTTACTCTGGGCTGATTTGGCAATCCCTCTAAAACTTGTCCTTCACATCTGCCTGAAGTGCTGAACACCCACGACAGCAGTTTATTTGTCATCAAGGTGGCAGGTTTTGTTTTCGGATAGATTCCAAAATCAAGTTACATAAATCAAGATTAAAATACTCTGTGGTGATTTGTTTGTGGTTTGTTAATAGGCAATTAATGAATAATAATTGTGAATTGAAGAAATTAATATTATTTATGTAATGATTCATGTCTGTCTGTTGTCTAAAAAGGCTGTATGCATACAGAATTTAAGAGTTTAAGTTTATATTATACCTTGGGCAATTATTTAACTTCTCAGTGCCTCAGTTTTTTCATTTGTACAATACAGATATTTGTAGTCTGTACCTCACAGTTGTTGGAAGGGTTAAATTGAATTGACCATCCTATATTCTTACCATAGTATTTGGTACATAGCAAGGTCTATATAAATGTTAGCTGTTGTTTTAAGTAAGGGCACTTAATAGCTTTCACTTTTTCACATTCCACTTGGGTCTCCAAACCCAACATTATATTGCCTCTCCCCACCCCCATGCCTGCCAGCCTCTCACTTATTTCTCCAAAGCATAACCATTCTCCAAGTTACCCAGAAGCAAAGCCCATTCATTCTTTCTCATTCCTCTTGCCACTTAGAGGATACATCCTTGAAGTCTATCTTCAGTTATGATTCTTTCATTTTTTCCCCTTTTACCATCACTGACACTGAACTTAAGCAAGAGTCAATCAATAGTCTATTAACCTGTTCTATTTCTTTCATCTACCCCAATTCACTCATAGACTGATGCCAGGTTAAGCTATATTTTTTATCTTAGTAATGAGTTGCTTGAGATACAATTCACATTCCACAAACATCACACTTCTAAAGTGGACCATTCAATGGTTTTTGGTATATTCACAGACTTGTGCAACTTTCACTATTTTCCAATTACAAACGTTTCATCATCCCCAAAAGCCATAACCACTAGCATTTACTTCTGTTTTCCTCCACCCCCAGCCACAGACAACCCCTCATCTACTTTCTGTCTCTATGGATTTGCTTAATCTCTCATTCTTGTCAATACATTGTTATATATCTTTTTTATTATAACCATTCTAGTGGGTAGAAAATATTATATCAAGGTTTTGATTTGCATTTCCTTAGTGACTAAGATCATGTACTTTATTAACTATTTTACATATGCTTTGGAGAAATGTCTATTTAAACCCTTTTTATTTTTCAGTTGGGTTTCTTGTGTTTTTATTGTTGAGTTGTGAGGGTTCATTTTATATTCTGGATATAAGTCCCTTATCAGATATATGCTTTGCAAATAATTTCTCACATTCTTTCTTGATGTTGTCCATTGAAACTCAAAAGTTTTTATTTTTTTATTTACTGGTTTGAGGTGGGGGGAGAGAGAGAGGCAAACATCAATTTGTTGTTCTACCTACTTATGTATTCATTGGTTGATACTTGTATGTGCCCCGACCGGTGATCCAACCTGTAATCTTGGCATATTGGCACAACACTTTAACTGACTGACCTACCCAACAGGGCATAAAAGTTTTTTATTTTGATTCATTCCAATATATCTGTATTTTTTTTGTTGTTGTTCTTGCTTATACTTTGCTGTCATGTACAAAAAAATCATTGACTATCCAGGGTCATGAAAATTTACTTGTTTTATGTTTTTTCCAAGATTTGTATAGCTTTCATCTTACATCTGGGTCTATGGTCCATTCTGAGTTAATTTTTGTGTATAATATGGTATAAAAATGTAGATATCCACATTCTTTAGCATGTGGATATCCAGTTATTCCAGTGCCATTTGTTGAAAATACTATTCTTTTTTCATCGAATTGTTTTGGTATCCTGACTGAAAACCAATTGACCATGAAGGTAAGGGTTTACTTCTGGACTTTCAATTGCATTCCATTGATCTGTGTGTACATCTTTATTCCAGAACCACACAGTCTTGATACTGCAGCTGGCTATGCGGTAAGTGTCAAATCAGGAAGTGTGTCCTTCAGTTTTGTTTGTCTTCAAGATTATTTTGATTATTCCGGGTCTTTTGTATTTTCATATGAATTTTAGAACCAGTTTGTCAATTTTGGGGGGAAAAGTTGGCTGGGATTTTGATAGAGATTTCATTTAATATGTAGATCAATTTCAGGAGTATTGTAATATTAAGTCTTCAATCCATGAACATGGAATGTCTTTCTATTTATTTGGGTCTTATTTAATTTCTTCCAATATTGTTTTCTAGTTTTTAGAGTATAAATTTTACATTTCTTTTGTAAAATTTATTCAGCAAGGTTGTAGGATACAAAATTTAATTGTATTTCTATTCTCAAGTATTGAAAAATTCAAAAATGAAATAAGTAAGCAATTCCATTTACATTTAGGATCAAAAATATCTAGAAATAAATTTTACATTTCTTTTGTAAAATTTTACATTTCTCTTGTAAAATTTTACATTTCTTTTGTAAAATTTTACATTTCTCTTGGAAAATTTTACATTTATTTTGTAAAATTTATTTAGGATCGAAAATATCTAGAAATAAATTTTACATTTCTTTTGTAAAATTTTACATTTCTCTTGTAAAATTTTACATTTCTTTTGTAAAATTTATTTCTAGATATTTTTGATGCTAAATGTAAATGGAATTGTTTACTTACTTCATTTTTGAATTTTTCAATACTAGAGAATAGAAGTACAATTAAATTTTGTATCCTACAACCTTGCTGAACTCATTTATCTAACAATTTTACTGGATTCTTTCAATTTTATATATACAAAATCATGTTCTCTTCAAATGGAGATAGCTCTCGTTACTTCTTTCTTTCCAATGTGGCTGACTTTTATTTCTTTTTCCTGACTAATTGCCTGCTCTGAATCTCCAGAACAATGTTGAATATAAGTGGTGAGCACAGACATCCTTATTTTGTATCTTATTTTAGGGAAAAAGCTGCCAGACTATCAGCATGTATGATTTTTGCTGCATGGTTTTCATAGACGGGCTTTATCAGGTCGAAGAAATTTCCTTCTATTCTTAGGTTGTTGAGTGGTTTTTTAAAATCATGAAACAGTGTGAGATTTTTTGAAATGCTCTTTCTGCACAGGTTAAACTTTCAAAGAACAATTCTGGTTATATAACTTCAATGCTCAAAATCCTTCAATGGCTCCACATTGCCCACCAATTAAGAAGATTATTAAACTTTGAGATGCTGTAACAGAATGAGATCCTCAGAAATCTTGAAACAAAATGGATATATTTTACATTTGGGAGAAATGTGAATTTGAGGGGCACTGAGATAGTGGACTGTAGAAGGCCCTAATCTCCAGAAACTATAAATATGATGAGGTATCACTGCTGTGATTATGTTGTATGGAATAGTTGACTTTAAGATAGGAAGATACCCAGGTGGGCCTGAACTAATCATGTGAGCCCTTAAAATCAGAGATTTCTTCAAGCAATAGCATAAGAGGAAGTGAGAGAAACTTAAAGCATGGAAAGGACTCAATGTACAGTTTCTGGTTTAAAGCTGGAGATAGCCCAATGAGAAGGAATGCAAGCAGACTTTAGGTGCAACCCCTTTCTCATAGCCAAGGAACTAGATTCTGCCAACAATATGACTAAGTTTGGAAGCAGAATATTTCCCAGGTCCTCCACAAAAATACCCAGTCCAGCCAACACCTTGATTTTAATTTGGTGATACTTTAAACATAGGTACTCAGTTGAACTCACCCAGACTTCCAATCTATAGAACTACACACTCATAAACGTGTGTTGTTTTCAGCTTCTAAATGTGTAATAATTTGTATGCAGCAATAGACAACTAATACAAGGACTGAACACAATAGAAAACTAATTCAAGGACTGATACATCCATGTAGTAGAGGAGGTCATCACATTCTTCAGGAGTGGGGTGTAGTTAGTAATGTATTATGCTAGGAGATCCTTGTGTTGACCAGTGAAGGGGTTTTATGGAAAGTAACCTCACAAGGTGATCTGATCATAAATTCCTAACTGGGCAGGTCATGGTGGGTAGTCAAATGCCAGGCACATAACTTCTTTACTAAAAGGCTCATCTTTGCCCTAAGTAAGCCCTGTCCATTGTTTCTGTGCATCTGGGTTAATACACCTTTGAAATAAGATGTCATGACCCTCAAGAGAGCACAGAATCTTGCTAACTATCCTGTAACCCACTTCCTGCCTTGCTTTGTCCCACCTCCATGTATTCTTCTTTATGTTCCCTCCTAATTTCACATATATGAAAGAAGCTGCAAAACTGTTATTCTCTTGAGCATTTAAAATCTTGCTCTCTGGCATATGTCATCAGTTTAGCTCAGATAAACTCTTGTAAAAATTATCTACAGGTTTGGACATTTCTTATGTCTGACACTTGGAAAAGCAAACATTGCTGACCAGGAAACTTCTCAGCCATGTGAAATCTTTCATTTGAAAAATCTTGGACTTGCTCAGCTGTTTTCAGTGTTCCTACAGTCTGGCCCCTCAAAGGCATGATCACTTAATTTTATTCTCCACAGTCAATTTACAAACATTCAACAAGGGAAGGAAATGGAAATATTAAAGTTTTTATAACTTGCTTTTTGGTTTGCTTATTACCTTGTGATTTGCCCAGTGGAGACTAAAGGAAACTCATTTGAATATGTACCAAATAGGAAGCAGAATGATGCAAATGGATAGTATAACTGTCCATTATTTATCTTTAGAAGAGGAATTCAATTATTCACAAACAAAGGTAGAAGCAACCCAAGTGGCCATGGAGATGTCCCAGAGTCTTCTTATTCTCTCCTCACTTTTTTAAAATTATTTTTTCTTCATTCTGTTCTACTTGTTTATTTCTTCCTCATGTTCCAAATCATTGGTATAACCCTGGCTTCCTTCCTTGTGAAATTTCTTTACTTTACTTACTGTAGCCTTCATTTCTTCATTGCAATACTCCATGAGTTCTCTGAAGATTGTTATCACGGGTGTTTGGAACTCTGTATCTGATAGGTTGCTTATCTATTTCACTTAGTTCTTTTTCTGGGGTTTTGTTCTGTTCTTTCATTTGGGCCATATTTCTTTGTCACCTCAATTTGGCAACCCCCATGTGTTTATTTCTGTGGATTAGGTAGAGCTGCTTTGACTCCCTGTCTTAGCGCACCTGTTAAGTTGTGTACAGTAGAGCCTCAGGTATTCATATACCAGGGCAGTGCAATCCACTTCCCTGCTTTGTGGCTCTGTATGTGGTAGAGGGGTTGGAGAGGGGACAATGCCACTACCTGGCTAATGGAGTCTTGCTAGACACTTGCCCCATTTCCGGTCACTTCACCCCTTCTCGAATTCGACTAGCACCCCTCTGGTTGCTGCCCCAGTAGTGGTTCCCAGAGTGGGTAGGTTTGCATATGTTCTGGGACCATGTAGACCCTTTAAATGGATTCTCCTGAGAGACCAGCAGTTTATTCTGCAGCCCCAACCCCCACTGGTTTTTACAGTCAGAACTTATGAGACTTTATTTCCCAGCACTGGAACCCTGGGCTGCATGGTCTGGCCTGGGGCTGGGACCGTTCACTCCCAAGTTATACCTCCCATTTTTTATCTATCACACGTGAACGTAGGACCGCCCATCCTGCCGACAACTGCCACCCCTCCCCACCACTGCCTCATGGCCACCACACTGCATCCTCTCTGCCCCAGCTCCCTGTCTCTGCCCCTCCTGCCCATCTCGGTGAATATGGCTTCTTTAAGTCCTTGGTTGTTGGATTTTCATAGAGTCCGATTTTCTGGCAGTTCTGGGTGTTTTTAATTTTGAGGTGAGTTGTGATCCTTCTTATCGCTGTGCAGGAGGTGAAGTGTGTCTACCTGTGCTTCTGTCTTGACCAGAGGTCCCTTAGACTGCGTGGTTTTCAACAACTACATTTTTTATTCGTAAAAATTGTATTTTGTACTTTTTAATATATGCCCCAACATTTAAAATATTGCCTTATATCTTGCACATTTTGATCATTCTATATTCTATTTTTTAAAGATTTTATTTATTTATTGTTAGAGAGATGGGAAGGGAGGGAGAAAGAGAGGAAGAGAAAGGCTGTTTTTCATACAAGCCCCACTGGAGACCTGGCCCACAATCCAGGCATGTGCCCTGGCTGGGATCAAGCTGGTGACCTTTTAATTAACAGGCGGACACTCAGTACACTGAGCCACACCAGTCAGGACTATCTTCTATTTCTTTATTCCATAAATGTCATTTATGATCCTCATCTTATAGAATTGTTTTATGATTCCCAAGTCCAAAGTCTTGGAGGGCCTAGATTTGTTGTAGGTTATCTGTACTAATGCTCACATGCCATTAGTCCTTTTGCATATTTGGTATCTTTGATTGTTGGCTTATATTTGGTTGATCTTAATCAGTAGAAAACCTGAGAACCTAAAGTGAGGATACTTTCACCAAAGAGGATCTGGTTTTTTTTCTGCCATGATCCAGGATAAGCTATCAACTTGTCACCATCTAAACCACTTTTAAGTTTTCTAGGCTTAATCTGGGACCCTTGGGTTTAGCAACTTCCCACTTCCCCTTGTCACCCACCCAAGTCATGGAGTGTTGGCAGAAGTGACAATTTGGTTCTGACTTTGAAGGAATTTTCCTCTTTTCATATATATTTCTTGTTTGCTAACTCACAGCTTTTCCTTTCATTTCCCCCCCCCAACCCTTTTGAAATTTCCCTTAATTCCTTCAAGCCCCCAAATAGCAAAAATTATGTCTTATGCAGAATCTAGTTTTCTTTCCCAATGAGGAGACCTACCCCCGACAACACACACAGACACACACGCAAGTATTCAATCCATTACATTCCCAGAGCCATGTATTATGGTAAAAATTTTAATCTAAATCTCCCTCCCAATTGGCTACGTGTGATCCTCAACCCATTACATGGTTATTTCCCCAGGTCCTGAACATAATGTTTGAATACATTCAGCTGGAAATAATACTCCCATTAGATTTCTAGCTCACAGAATAAGAGCTATTGAAAGATAAGTCCATGTGGAGCCTATGCTTCTCTCTTTTCATGCAGAATAGTAAGTCAAGAACAATACTACACCCTTAGGAGAAGCACAGAGATTATTGCTATCATTGAAAGCTGAAAAATGCAGGATGGTAATCTAACATCTCCAATTTAATTCTCTAGTTTAGTTAATACAAAAGATCATTAGTTCTCAGAAAGTGATAGTGAACTTTCATAACTTGACTTAGTTTATGAAGCCAACAAAAGCCACTCTTCCGGGTATAATCTTTTTAATGGACTAATTTAGTGTAGCCAGTGGCACCTGGTGCACAGCTATTGATCCAGTGATTTTTTTCTTTCAATCTGAAGTAGCAGATAACACCACAAACCATTAGATTCCTTTGGAAAAGGGGGACTTTGTGATGTTTGTAGTTTAATTCTGTGCCACAAGTTAGTTCTCAGGGATCTTGACTATTTCCCAGTCCACAACATTATTAGTTCACCACACTGATGATGGCAATAATAAATATGGAAGAGCAGAAAGTAGAAAGTTGCCTCGATGCTCAAGTTAGAGATAGGCTCATCAAAAAATGGGAGGCATGGGCCACAAAATTAGAGAGATCTGATAGGTCAGCAAAGTTTCTGGTAGATCAATACCCAGGCACAAGACAGGCGATTCCCTCCAAAGTGAAGAATAAATTGCAATATCTTGTAATACAAGTCCTGGTAGGATCTTTGTGTTTTGAAAGTTATACGTATTGTATTTCCAGAGTAACTTGTTTATTTGATGATCTGAAATTCTGCCTGATTTAATAATGCCCAGGACAGGAGAAGAATCTTCATCTTGTCCAAACTACACTGCTAATCGCTCAGCCTTTGATCCCATGACCCACCAAATTCAATGGTATGGCAGATTAAATGCCTTGGGCAGATTAAGATGATGTATTAAGCCTGTGACAAATCCCAATGAAAGAGTCCTAGTGAAGACTTCCCAAAATATGGAAGAAAGCCATGTCCTCTTCTGCATTTGTCCAAAAAGTTTGTTTAGTTTTTTCCATGTAATGGCTCTAGTTATACTTAGTTGTCTTTAATTTCATTCAAAACAATTTTGTTAGATTGTATTTTGACAGCTGACATGTCAGCATGCATTTAAAAAAGCTCATCAGAACTGATAAATTTTTGTGCAGTCACTTTAATATCGAAGATGAAAGAAGATACATACTATTTTAGTGTATTATGCTTTATTATTTCAAGAAGGGTAAAAATGCAGTTGAAACCCAAGAAAAAGATTTGTGCAGTGCATGGAGAAGGTGCTGAGACTGATTGATGGGGCCAAAAATGGTTCGGAAAGTTTCTTGGTACTATTGATATTTTGGCCAAATAATTTTTTGCTGTGGGGCTGTCTTATGCATTGGAAGATGTTCAGCAGCATCCCTGGCCTCTACCCACTGGAAGCCACTAGAAGGAGATAGCCGACATACTCAAAATATTCAAATCAATAAAGTTATTGGTGAAAATGAAAAATGTGACTTTCATTTTTATGGAAAAAACTAAATGAACTTTTTGGCTAGCCCAACATATAAGCATTATTCATTTTGGAAAACAACAGTTTCCTTGCCACTGAGTCCTGCTAACCCCAGTACATTTGTGATCTGGAACGAGTGTTGACCACCACAAACTTGGAGTTTAGGTAGCTAGCCCTAAAACTGGCTGTAAGTAATGCACTTCACTACCAAGGAGAAGTTCGTATGTCATAGACTGGTCTTATGAAGATACTCAAAGAAATACTTGACAAAGAACAATGTCCACTTTTCTGGTGGAGCTATATCTACCATGCTGCTATTTCTTCCCTCAGCTCACTTCCAGGAATTCTGCTGCTTCATGGGAAGTTCCCCATGACTAGGTGAGATGGCAGAGAAATCAGCTAATCTGTCATTAGCTGACAACAGACAGAGATAGATCATCATGTCAGTAAAGCCCACGCTGGGGTGGTGCTGAAGAGAAGTGCAGTGAAGGAGGGAAATCTTCCCAGTAGGCAGATCTTTACGTACATTTTTTGGTCCATGTTGCCCAAGAGAAAATCCTGATTATTTAGAGTGAATGAGGTGTCGACCACGCTTTTAGAAGAGACAGAATCAGAAGACTGATGATAAGCAGGATATCTGTGTCTCACAGTGATATTGATTATAATGCTATCATTTTGGAGAAAGAGCTTGAAATGCTACCCTTCAGAATCCAGTAAGTGCACTGAAGAGGACTCAATTTATGGCTTGGTGCTGGGGCCCAGCTCCAAGGGGTGAATGGGGTTGGACCCTCCCAAAGTTATACCCAAGGACTCATTCACAAAATATTTGCTCCCACTCTCCATGGCTTTTTACTCTGCTGACTTACAGTTTTCAATGTCCACAGGAGAAATGCTTCCAGCAAAGGATCTAACAGTAATCCCACTAAATTGGAGCTGGCAACTGCCATCTATCCATTTAGTTCTCCTGGGGATATTAAATAAAATGACAAGTAAGTGTGTTTGGTCCTGGTCCTCTAGGGCAAATAGAGTGACTCTACAGATTGGGGGCATGAAGGTGTAAGGCTGGCACCCAGTTGATTCCAAGGTGCCTCAATTAAGTTAAGAGGTAAAGATTAATGGTAAAGTCCTGCATCTCAATGTAAATTGGACACCGAGAGCTCAGATTTCTTAGGTATAAGGTTTCAAGAGAACCCCAACAATCTGAGATGCTTGCTGAAGGCAACTTCAAACCTGGCTCATGCCAGTTATGTATTTTCTTCTTGCTCTGTTTTGTATATATTCATGCACCTACACAAATGCCCGTCTCACTTCTCTCCTTTTACCTCACAATAGTTAACTTTACAGTTTTTACCTGTACTGAAGAATTTGAGATGGTAACCAGCTTGAAATACTAACTAAACTCTAGTTTCCTCTCTTTGAGAATTTTTGAACATTTAAAAAATGATTGCAAAACATTAAGTGATTTTTTGGAAGTATGGGATCAGATTTTTATTTCTGTGTATGCAACACAGAATACAATACCAACCCTCCCAAAGTATATGCTTGAATAAATGTTTATTGAGTGAATAAATGGAAGGAATGATTAATGAAAAGGTGAATAAATATATGCATAATAATAGCAGAGAAAAAATGCATTTTAAGGGAAATTCTAATCTCTCTTCCTTTTGGAACTGGTATTAGACTTATGTTAGAGCATTTCAGTTTATTCTATATATCTAGTCCTAGTTTATATCATCCCTAATTTTACAAATTACATTATAAATGTTTTCTTCAGATCTATATTCCAGTTCATTAACTCACTTTTTAGCCATGTCTAATATTCTGTCTAATATAATCACTGAGTTTTTATTTAAATGATTACATTTTAAATTTCTAGAGATTCTACTCATCTGATACTATCCACATCTTTTTATTTTATACTTTTTATCATTTTAATACATTTAATACTTACAGTACTTTTTAAAGCCTAACAGATAAATGCAGCATCTGAATTTCTTCAAGTATGATCCTACTGTTTAGTGTCTTTGTTGATTCTAGTTCAGGGTGAATTATGTCCTTAAATATTTTGTAATTTTAGATTGTGAGCTCATCTTCAGAGAGTCTATTTCTGTGAGAAATTTCTAAGGCCCGAGTTGGGTATTTGCTGTTACCCAACAGGTGCACCCAAGGTGCTCATGGGCTTCACTGACCTGTGACCACTTCCGTTGATCCTCAGCTTGTTGGTTCATGAATCATACAGAATAGCGTACAACTGAACCACGGAGCTACAAGATGGCAGCTTGTGGTTATACAATTCTCCATGGGAGACTTGTCCCCCAGCAAGGAGGCTTAGCTTTAAAATCTTAGTTTTTAAAGTCTCCTGGTGTGAGTGAGCAGGTTTATTTTCTAGTCGCTCATTTAAGGAAAGTAGTGCCTTTGAGAGTCTCACTTTTATACATGGGTCTCAGTTCCAAACCCTGCCTCCCTCAGGCCCTTAGCCTTGTCATTTATCCCTCCATGGTGTTATAATCTAAACCCTTGCTTATTATGACTACTGGCACCACCCACCTCCCCAGCAAGACACACACAGTAATAGTGGTAGCTGTTACAATGTCAGAATAACTTTTTAATTTACTTGTTCCCTACAGATTGCGTTGTGTGAATTCATCTATGCATTTAAAGGGGCATTTTATTCAGAGTCTATAGGTGTTTGTCATGGGAGGATTTGCAGGTTATTTCATATTAAATATTATCTTCAAAGAAAGTCTCAGATAGTAAGCAATTGAAAGGTCTGTGAGATGACACTTAGAGTTTAATTTGCTGAGAGGGAAAGAGGGACCCACCCTGAGGGAGGGAGAAAAAGGGCACTGCAGGCAGGAGGAAGGCACTTGGAAAGGGCCCACAGAAGGAAAAGGGGAAGCGGGCAGCTGGCTGTCACGACTGAAGGGAGAATCGCTGCTGGATAAAGAGGCACAGGCTGCATGGAGTACGCTGGTGTGCGCGTTTTCCGGGAGGTGGTGGGAGTTTTACAGCAAAGACCTACCAGGTTACTGTTAAAAGAAATGAACACTACTTGTGGCTTTCAGAATTGGTTCACGCTCCCAGTTCCATGGGGAAAGAGACATGAGAAAAAATCCTGACATTTTTAAAATAATAGTTCATTTGACCAAAGAAGATATGATACAGCCAGAAGGCAACTGCTCAAGTCCAAAAGGAAACTGAAGCCTCTGATACAATTTGACATTGAACATGCGTTGATGGATTAGCATCCATCAGCATTTCTGACAAGATGCAGTACCCTCAGGCTGTGGACAGACCCGGAAGGGGGCAACTGCCAGCCTGCGGCACACGCACCGCTCTATACCACCTTGCCCGCATTTGATGATTACGAATCAGTTTGCTTTGACATGCCCCATTTTTCACTGCAGCATCTTTGTCTCAGTGCCTTTATCAGTTATAACTTCATCAGAGCATTTGAGTGCACCATTTACAAAATTGCTTTTTTGCTGAAAGTGAGAGAGTCCAAAGCAGTGCAATTCTGCAGAACAAAAGAGGAAAGGTGCTACCTAGAGACTCCGGCACAGACGGCTATCATTTTTCTAACAAAACAGCCCCGTGAGGTGTTTTGCCAATAAATATCTTTACGCGTTACAGTGAGGCAAAATTGAGTTAATATTGCATGTGGGTTTTCTCCATAGCTGGATGCCAAAAAAAAAAAAAAACCCAAAACTAAAGGCCTTCAATGTAATGCCTGCATGGTGAAGCATTTGGGTATAGAGATCATCTACATGTAAGCTTCTCTCCCAGGTCCTAAAGCTCATGATATAGTCAGTTATTCCTTATACAAAGAAGAAACCAGCTGTCTTCATAGGCAGCTTTATTTTCTGCCCATCCCTGTCTGTGTCTCAGGCTTCCCTAACATACTGTAAGGCCTAGAGTAAAGGACTGGCCAATCCTCACTTCTAGAAGCTGGCTGCACTATCTGTTCAGTTTTGGCATCCTCTACTGATTGACAAAATGGGCTTGCATTTATTCTATCATCCCATGTATTGGTGTAATATTAATCACCACAGCAGGATCAGCTCCGAGGGCTTCACTCACAATTATGACCTGTGAATAATCCATAACCCACGTAAATATTATTTATGAAAGCAGTATCATGTCCTTAAAGTCACAGATTTCTGCAGATATCAATCACAGCAAACAGGAGTTGGCATTCGCAATGTACCTCCTGCTATGCCTCAAAGGTCAGATCCCTGGGACCAGATCCGCTTCTCTGTGTTCTAGTCATACCTGTGTCACTAAGCCACTAGTCCAGAGCGGGTCATTTGCCCTCTTTCTGCCTTTGCCTTTCCATCAGCAGAGTGAGAGCAGGCTACTATCTGCAGGCAGGCTAACAGAGCTAAATAAATGTCATGGAGCCTATGAGTATAAATTTTCTCCAAATATGCCCACAAAATATGCCTTCACTAGGTGTTATTGTCCTAACTGCTAATTGGTTCCAATCACAAATATTTGGTTTGAAAGCTGAACTGAGACCATGTTTATATTCCAGGGCCACTTCATATAACAAATTATCCCAGTTTAACACAAAACAAACACCTGTCACACTTGGGTATTTACTGAATCCCATCACCCACTACAAACATGGGCCATGCAATTTATGTAGCCAAAAAAGGAAAAGAAAAAGGAAAAAAGTAGACCTCCAGTTGCCTTCATGGAAAGTTACTGCCCAGATGAGTGTCAACTTCCAAGAGCCTTCAACTGGATGGGTGGCTAACCCTTTCCTGAATCTGTTTTGTATCCGGCCCAGGAAATGGCTCATGATTATTGACCTCCAACAACCCAGCAGTGACCAAAGCAGCAAGGTGCTCATCTCTGCTGTGGGGAGGAGGGGCGAGTGATCCATAAACAAGGCTGATGTAGTTAGGCAGTTGTGCTTTTTCTTCCTTTCTCTCTCTTTTTTTTCAATTCTGGCTGATGAATCAGTCAAAGCTGCAGAGCCCTCATGCCCCTGAAAGGAGGGTGCTGTTGGACCCAATGTGGGAATGAATCTCTCCTTCACCAATCCTCATTTTCCCTCAGCACATAAAACTGTG
This sequence comes from Sturnira hondurensis, assembly GCF_014824575.4. Lineage (NCBI taxonomy): Eukaryota > Metazoa > Chordata > Mammalia > Chiroptera > Phyllostomidae > Sturnira > Sturnira hondurensis. The sequence goes on along the minus strand of NW_028098001.1, from coordinate 10,525,451 downwards.
TTGAACAGGTTAGTTGTTAAGTCAACCTTCTCCTGCTTTTACCAGTGAGGCTGCCTGCATAAGCTATGACTTATTTCATCTTCAAATTATTTCCCTCTTATCTTCTTCCTCTCTCACCACCTTCAGACTGGATGTTAACATTTCCACAGAAGAGTCCACAGTAAATGTTTCATGAGCGGCCTTGATTAACAGCTCTTCCCCCATCAGTCAAATGTTTTTGCTCAGCAACTTTCTCTTCGGGCTGATCAGGGTAGGAAGAGGAATCAACAGTCCTCAACTCCCATGTACTCAGGGGATCTACACACTTCATCTTTGCCTGGTTATAAACAGAAAAATATGTCTCCTTTTGGATAGTCACAGGCTTTGATGTTGTAAATAAAATGCATGTTTCACTCTTCTGATGTACTCTGGAATTTCCCCCTAGTTCATTCCAGTTTTCCACTGCACTGGCTGAATCTTACATATCATGCCTTCTGTATTTTCAGAATCTTACCTGTGAAGCACAGTTTCTGTAAAAATCTAAAAAATTAATTTTAGTAAAACTAGTACCCATCAGTTTAAATATCACCCCTGGTCTTTAAAAACCACCATGACAAGGATCGTCACCCAACTGCCTTGGCCATGTCACCTTTCTCCCGCGTACAGGGCAGCAAAAGTCGTGACAGTGATGGGGCCTGGTGCGCTTTGTGAGCTCTTCTCTCTCAGGGCCCCTGTCGGGCTGGGGCCCTGCTCCACCCTGGCTCCCACCAGCTCACACAACCTCAAAGATGTCGTTATGATGTCCATCCAGTCCCTGGCCCAGACTCCGCCCCAAAGCCTTCAGCAACAGGATCAGTCCCTCCCGGGCCATATCCTACACCCCCCAGACCCCTCCTCAGGAGCAGGCAGGCATTCTGTGTCTCCTGCAGGGGCCCAGGACTTCTCATACAAATTCAACTCAGACCCTTCTTCCCGTCTGCAGGGACTTTGAGTAAATGTACCTCCATGGTCAAGTCCACTATGCCTTGATGTGATAACAATAATTAAAATAATTGGAAACTTGTTGTGTCTTGAAAAGTCTCACTTTTAAGAGGTGTGTATTCTTGCAAAATACTATTTCAGATTTCAGGAACTAATTAAAATTTTCTTTCTTTTCTTTTTGTCTTGTTCTTCCCCACTCCAGTCCCAGTCCCCTACTCCTCCACCCTCTCCCACCTCAATACTCCCCTTTTCCACTTTGTATTACTGCTATAACAATCTTCAGCTTCCCCAAGGCAAAGAATGCTCTCCAGAATAGTGCAGAGGAAATGCAAGAGAGCATACCTACAGTTTAAAAAGTTATCCCCTCACAATACCCAGCCTATCTGCAACTCATCTGAGCTGCCTGACATCTACAGCTCAATGCCTTACCCCCCCCCACCCCCTTCTTTTTTCTCAAACCATTCCGGGCATCCTCTTCATTTTCCATTCTTTCTCTCTCTAAATCACTGCCCTCTTCTCTCTGCCCCTTCCACACTCTAGGGATGGGGACTTCATTGGTGCCTGAATTTTTCTTCTCATCTCCTTGACTCTAAACAAAATTCTCACTTCTACTTTAAGTTTTACTATTTTGACTTCATTTTCATCACCTCCATCTCCATAAATGCTTCTGCAGTTTCAAATATACATTTTAATTTTTAAGGTCTTCTGATTATTTCTTCACCCAAGTGCTGCTGGAACACAGTAGGATATTTAATGCTGTGACCCAGGAAGTCTTGGAATCTATGTCATGGACATAAATTTTGATCTGAAGCCCAATGAAAGAAAAGTCCCTTAGCCAGAAGAAACTACTACCATCAAAATGGAGACGCCAGGAGTAGCCATAGACCCCAGGTAAGGAATATTCTGGTGAGAGAGAGACAGACAGACAGAGACAGCAGAACCTAACAACAACAACAGGCAATTTTTCAGGTTAAGGCAAGCAGCTAGCATTTTGCAGAACATAGTGAAGGAAAAACCTCTGTAAAAATCGCACTTAATATGAACAGCTATCATTTGCATATTCATTGACTGGAGGCAATTTGCAACTAATAAGGACCCCGAGAGGAGAGGAAAACAGACAAATTCCACTAATATTTTTTGAGTGTTTTACCATGTGTTGAGCAGAATGCAAAGTATTTTACCGCATTATCTTAATTTTCACATCAACCCTACAGAATTGAGTTATTTTAGCAACCTTACAGAAGACGAAACTGAGGTTGAGAGGTTGAGTAAATTGGCCATAATCACACAGTATATATGTGACAGAATCCAGGTGGTTTAAGTACAAAGCCTGCATGCTTGGCCCAGAATCACGTGAGACAAAAAGTAGTCATTGGGCATAAGGAGAATTTGGACAATACAAGGAAAGGAGCCATCCAAAACTCTTTTCTTGGATATCTGTCTAAGAATGATCATTCAATATTTGGTAAAAAAAAGAACATGATGTTGACATCAGAATCCATGTATATATATACACATATATATGTATGTGTGTGTGTATGGCTAATGGCCATATTTAAGCTTTAAAAAAGAACAGTAAAATATATGTCACTCTCTTCACAGAGGGTGGACTCAAATTCTGACTGTATTATATTTATACCTCCTTAAAATTATTTACAGAACCCCTCTTAACTATCGTCAACAATAGGTATATACATATTTCAGTCAACACTCCCATAGCAAAAATGGAAAACAGATGAAAACAGAAGGATAGTCCTCTTGTTACAGACTTGCATCTTAAACAGTGTTATACTTTGGTGCGTCAATTAATACTTTTTGTTTTATATTGGCTTCTATAACACCCTTCTATACTATTTTGAAAGAGATAAGAGGCTCTCACCTTTAATCATTTTAAATCATATGCTAACATTTGCACTTGTCCAAACATGAGATTTTTTTTATCCTCTGTGTATTCTTTGCAAAGTAGTCTAGTGTCTGAGAAATTATTTGTTATTGAAAGATCATAATCAGAAAGAGCAATCATTTCATGTTATAATTCACAGCTACAGTTCTTTTTCATTCATAATCCTATGAATTCTTTTGGCCTACTTTCTTTTCTGTAAATATTTACACTCCAAAGTATTAGCACACGTAACCAAATAAATACCATTTGATCCTGCCTTCTCGCAGCCGATTAGACAACAGGACGGCACAATTACACTGCAAACTCCTTGAGCGTACCTCTTGTTAATGGTGTCTGGCAGAGTGCTGGGTACAATTAAAGATTCCCAGTAAATATTTGTTTACAGAATTTGATACCTCCAGAATTAATGTTAATAACAATAACTAATAATGGGCATTTTCCAGAGTGGAGGTAACAATTGATGTGTTTGGCACTGTGCTGGGTTCCAAATTACTTTTCTCATGTAAGCCTCATACCATCACATTATTTCTACTTTACAAATGAAGAAATTACAGTTTAGAGTGGTCGCCTACCGGTCCCCAGATCACATATCCAGTAAGCAGTAGAGCCAGGTTCTGTCCCAGTAGACGCAATTCCAAGGCCCATCACTCAAATAGTCCACAGTAGTTTCCTCTCGCCACCCTTTCTACAAAGCTGCCAGGTAACCTTTTAACTTCACCATCCCTTTCCACATTCCTTAGAAGTCCAATCTCATGTTTGGACAAGTGCAAATGTTAGCATATGATTTAATTTACTAATTCTAGTCCCCCAAACCCCTCCAATTCGAATCCCTGATCCTGAAAGGAAATATCAGCACTTACCATGTATGCTCATTATTATGATTCTTCTCCATGGTGTGCTGGTAAAAACACTTAACGGTCGACTCAGGTTGTGGGTTGTGAGAGGACCCCTGACTTGTATGTAGTGTTTGTCTGATTAACATGCAATAAATTCTGCTACCATGGATGAGCTCCATGAACCCAGATGATGTTCAAGGTGATGTCCCTGAACCCAGAATTGAAGTGTTGTGTACCACTGACCTCATGCATCTGGAACCCATGTACTCAGGCGTACCACCAGCTCCTCCACCTATCCGCTAGGGTGAAGCTGGAAAAAATGATTTAAACAATCCTTCCTGTTAGGATTAGCTTTGGATGAGTATCTAGGACATGCTCACACCTGTTTTAAACACTCACACAGTGAATGAGGTAAACTAATTTTTTTTTGTTCTTCACAAACAATGGTTCTCAAAGTATGGCCTCCAGACCAGCCCTAGAACTCGTTACGAATGAAGATTCTGCCTCCCCTCCCCACTGCCACCAGATCTGGTGAATCAGGAATTTGGTTGGGGGGTGGGGGGCGGTGAGAGATTCCTGTTTTAATGAGCCTCCAGGTGATTCTGACGCTCAAGTTTGAGAACCACTGTCCTGAATTTCAAAGTCCTTCTTCCATGTCACTCACAAGGTAAAGAACTCAAAGTAGAGAAAGATTAACAAGGGGAACCCAGGTTCAGTTTTAATGGGGGGAAAAGCAGGAGTGGTCATTCGTCTGGCAAGTGATGGGTAACACAGGTTGCAGAGAAGAAACCTCTCACTGACTTACCACTTCCTTCAGTTACCACTTCCCACTTCCCACTTCAGTTACCACTGACACCTGAGTCAGAAGGCAGGGAAAACCAACCGGCAGAGGATCTCTCAAAAACAGAGAAGAAACTCATCCCAGAAGCAGTCTTCAGAGGTGCCAGGAGGTGCCAGGACAAAGTGGATCCACCCGGAAAGCCACACCCTTCAGTGCAAAACAGGAGGAGCTCTGCACTTCACAGAAGTGAGAAAAAACACAAGCTTTCTACCTAAACACCACCTGGGTTTTCCCTGCGTTTACTTGGGAGCTTATTTTTCTGCCTGCCTCAGTAGTTCACCTGCATCAGATTCTCCTAGAGGGCTTGTTAAAACACAGATTGCTGACTTCTCTCCCTCCCCAACTCCCCACTGTATCCAGTTTCTGGTGCTGTAGGTCTGGGGTGGGGCCCATAAATGTGTACTTGTAACGAGTTCCCAGTAATGCTGCTGCTGGTCTGGGAACTACACTCAGAGCTACTGGCCCTGCTGACTGACTGCTCTAAGTTCTCTCCCACACTGCACATGGTTCTGGAATTGCAAACGGGCTGTTGGATTTTCCTCACAGCTGGCCTCCAGCAGTGGTAGGTGAGGAGATGTGTACAGTGAAAGTGGAGAGAGCAAAGCTTTCCTTTCAGTAGAGGCATCACTGCAAAACAGAAACACAGTTTAATCAGAGCCATGATTGGTACATCACATAAGGATTTTCATTTACTCTGCTGTGTCTCACGTTACTCGGAAGAGGCATTTCCTGCAGACAGTTTTAAAGGAAAATTTTTATAATTAAAGAATACTTTTTAAGTGTAATCAATTTGGGCTTATGGGAAGCCTTTTCTAGAAATCAAGATGCATACTGGCATCAACATACGAATATTCCAGAAATAAACATTATGCAGTTTACAAGGTATTCATTAATATTCTAATATACTATTTCTAGCTTCTCCTTCAGCAATAAGCTAATACTTCCTTTGTGCAGACTCAGTATTCCTGTTACTGAAATGACCCAGAGGCAGCAGAGTACTCAGTACGAGCTACTGCTGCCTTCTGCTCCTTACCATATAAACAACCAAATGGCATTCATTTAGTTTGCAGATGACATCAAGCTAGGAAAGAAATTACCCAACAGGAGAGAGAAAAATTTTAATGTAGCATGACCTTGATAATTTGTAACGGAGGAGAAAAAAACCTAACAAACATTATCTGAACAAGCACTCACTGAAAGATAAAATCCAAACTACAAAATAAAAGGAAGGTCAATCTACATGCAAATTTTCCACTTATTCGTTCACTTATTCAGCAATTACTTATTGAGCACCTAGTATGTGGTTGGTTCTGGACAGGAGTAATGTGCACAGCAGACAGTGTCTTCACTCAGGGAGCTCGCAGACCAGAGTGGGGAGAAGCTTCAAACAAGCCAATAAACAAATGACTTCATTTTTAATTGTGATCAGTGCTTTGAAGGAGAAGGCACTGCTTAGGTAGAGTGTGAGGGAGCTCCCCTGAGGAGGTGACATGAGCTGGGACATGAAGGATGAGAAGCAGCCTGGTGCAGCAGCCTGTTCCAGGCACGGGGGACTGCTCCAGGCCATGACGATGTCCCGTGGTAATTTTCTGGGCAGAAAAGGTCTTGGTGCATTTTAGGAACTGACAGACCAGTATGGCCCAAGCAGAGTCAACAAGAGGGAGTTGTGAAGAGAGATGGGGTGGGAGAGAAGGAATCCAGGTAAACGTGCATTGGTAGCATCATAATATTTTAGAGCAGGGGTCAGCAAACTTTTCCTGTAAAGGGCCAGATGATAAATATTTTAGGCTTTTCTGGGTCATAACGACTTGGCCACAGTACCCAACTGTCCAATTGTAGCAAGAAAGCATCCATAGACAATAGTTAATTGAATGCATGTGGCCATATTTCAATAAAACTTTATTTATAAAAACCGGCAGTGTGGATGGACTTGGCCTGCAAGTCAAATTCTTTCAATCGCCAAGCCCTGAAAGAATAAAAACAGCTTGGGGACTGTACTAGGAAACATAAGTAGGAGCAGGTAGTTCATCATTTAAATGTATCAGCATTAGGCCATCACTCAATAAAACGTGCCCCTTGAACTCAACAAACAAGCAAGCAAAATATGACCAATGACACTGAAAAATGGAACAGGGTGACAGGGACCAGAGAGGAGAGGGGAGAGAATCACCGGGGAAAAGGGGAAGGACTCACATGAACAAGTATAAAGGACACATGAACAATAACTAAGGTGGGGGGTGGAAATGGAAGGGAGGTGGGGAGCACGGGGTGGGGGAAGGGCTGGGAATTTATATTTCCCTTTCCCTCAGCAATCACCACATTGCTTTCCATGTCCAAGAGTGCTTTTTCCTTTTTGCTCAATCCCTCCAGCCCCTAACCTCCTCCTCCCCCCACTAGCCATCATCTGCTTTCCATCTGTGAGTCTGTCTCTGTTTTGCTTGTTAGTTCCGTTTATTCATTAGATTCCACATACGAGTGAAATCATATGGTATTTGTCTTTCTCTGACTGTTTTTTTTTCCACTTAACATGCTCTCCAGGTCCATCCATACTGTTGCAAAGGGTAAAATATTCTTCTTTTTTATGGCTAAGTAGAATTCCAATGTGTAAATGTCCCATAGTTGTATTATTAACCAATCTATTGATGGACACGTGGGCTGCTTCACATCTTGGCAAGTGTAAATAACGCTTCAATGAACATAGGGGTGCTTATGTTCTTTCAAATTAGTGTTTTGGCTTCCTTTGGATATATTCCCAGAAGTACAATTGCTGGGTCAAAAGGCAGACCCAATTTTAATTTTTTGAGGTATCTTCATACTGCTTTCCACAGTGGCTGGGCCAGTCTGCATTCCCACCAACAGTGCAAAAGGTTCCCCTTTCTCCACATCCTTGACAACAATGGTCTGTTGATTTATTGGTGATGGTCATTTAGACAGGTGTGAGACAGTATCTCATTGAGGTTCTAATTTGCATTTCTCTGATGATTAATGACATGGAGCACTCATCACTTCCACATTGAAATTCAGGTTATTATTATAAATCACTTTCATTTCTTCTCTATATAAAAGTTAGATTACAGTTCTTTAAAATTACACGTGTATGTAATCAGTAAGTTATAAAATCTATTGATCTAATTTTGGTGTGGTTTCCTAGTCTGCCTGTCAAATTTGCCCTGTAACAATTGTACATATACACACACACACATCAAAATAGAGAATGACATGGACTCCTTTTTTAATGAAAAGATATTTCACATTAAAAATATGTCAACATACAAAATTATTCATTCATATCAATGAATTTACCTACCTGGTTTGGGCTTTGGGTGGTGAAAACCTTGAGTCTGTTTCTAAGGCACCCTGTCCCCTGTGGCTTCATAACCACCAACTCCCTCAAGGTCTGGTCTGTTACCAAAGATGATCCTCTGGTTTGGAGAAGAAAGGGAGCCGTTTCTGAAAAGTAGCCTCTACTCAGGACCAGGTGAGTGTGTCTGGATTTCAGTTTAATTCATTTCAATGAATTGACTGCTAAGTAGTAGAATCACACTGATGAGTAAGATGGTGTTCTTCACCGTAAAGGGCTTCCAGTCTAACTGCAGAGAAAGTCTAAACTCAAAAGCCTATGGCGTAACACAGGGGATGAAAGAATCTGAAGTGTGAGGTATAAGCAAAATGCTGTGGGACAGCTTGTATGGGGATAGTTGCTTTGATCTGGGAAAATGAGGAAAGGCTTTAACAAGTTGGATGGAGTGTTTCAAGCAGGGCACCCCATTAATTCGGGATGAAGTGGAAGCTAGAAAGTATAAGGCTAGAAGGAAAAGTCTGGTCAGTGGTCTCAGCAAGTTAACATCAGCAAGGAGTCCTGGACAAGGTAAGGCTGAAAAAGTAGATTGGGACCCCGTCATGTTGGGCCTGGAAAAGCCGGGCTGAGGAGTCTTGCAGAATTCTGCAGGTGATTGTGCAGGGAGCCATGAAGTTTGTGAAAGAGTGACATGTCTGATCCCTGGTTTCTAATATTTTCTAGCTGGCTTCTGCAGAATGCACTGGGGCAGGAGGAAGTAGAGAGGAAGGCACTTCTATTAATAGGCCAGTGAGAGTGGGAAGCAGAGCAGCAGCAGCTGGAGTAGAACAAGAGGCTGGAGGGAGAGATTCACAGAGGAGGATGGAGTGGGAGGGGGATGCGCCTTGACTGGAGGGGCTGGATGCCTGAAAGCATGAAGATGATGCTGTGACCCGGGTATGAGTGCCAGGGGAGAACTGTCCAGGAAGGTGGAGGTGATAATGGGCTTGGTTTGGACCAGTTGTATTCGAAGGGCAGATACTATATTCACGTGGAGATGGCCAGTGAGCTAATAGAAAAAGATGCTGAATGCTCTACAATTGCCAGATTATCAGTCTCTTTTCTACCGCCCCTCTCCTCCTTGAGTAAGGCCCTCTTTTCTGTCACAACTGAAAGTTTACAAAAGGCAGTGTGGTTAGGAGCTCACGCTCTGGATCGGACCAAGCTAGAGTCAAAAATACTAAATCTGTCACTCTCTAGCTTTATGACCTTGGTAAATTCATTGAATTTCTGTAGGCCTCGGTTTTCTCAACTATAAAATGGCAATGACAAAAGTATCTTTATATAACATTGTTTTGACAAGTAAATGGGTTAGTAGCTGGCATTACTGTAAGTGCCCCCACATGTTATGCGTTAGTAAACCAGATGGGATTTATCATTCCCAAACCAAGCCCGAACTTTCCTATGTCCCCTCATTTGCCCCTGATGCGGTTCTCTTCTCAGAATGCTCTCCCACCCTCACCCCGACCCAACCACCAATAGAATTTATTCCTACTGTTCAGCTTACTCTCTGCTCCAGGTCTTGAAATCCTAATGAGTCTGGACTCTGGGAGCCAGCGTTGGAATTTGGGATCATCCACCACACTGGAACGAACAATCCACACACTCACTGTAATGCTTAAAACAGTCTTGGCTGACTCAAAAGGGGAAATCCAAACCTTATTCTATTTCTTTTGCAGAAAATACTCTGATTCTGTGAGGCTTTCCTAATATGTTTTATTAGAAGGGTCATGTTGCTAAAACACCTTGCCAAAAAAAAAAAAATACAGGCTTTATAGAATGTAAATAAGAGAAAAACAAAAGCTTGGGAAGCCCAAACAAATTTGGTAATGTCTAACGTTTGCTACTTTGTGCATGTGTGTATAGCTGAGAACTTTTTCTCAGCATTTCTAATTTGGATTCCTCTTTGGCAGCCTTTTCCCAGGTGAAAGGTGTGACCAGGCAGTCACTTCCTGCTACTTTCCACTGAGGCTTTGTTTTGGCAAATGTAACTTGCCTGGGAGCTACAGGCAGGCTGCTCTGCACATAGCCCTGATGCCAAACTGGAGGAGACAGTGTTCTCTGTGAAATTAAGATAAAAGTTCAGAAGGCCCATTCTGCTTCAAAATATCATTTTAGCAATTTTTAAAAGTTAACTGAAACAATAGCTCAATGTCATTCAATGGGTTTCCTCTTATTACCATCTCTTACTTTTGTTTTAGAACAGTTCCTATAGCAGTATAATGAAAGTAACCTTTACTGTATTTTTTTTTCAGCTGCAAAGGGAGAACTATAAATTATTCCGTACCCTAGGTTGCTTTCAGCACATGCAAAAGCCAGTGCTTGCTCTGCCCCAATAAATCAAAGCTTCAAAAAGGGCAAGGCAGCTAATCAGAGAACACAGCTTCCACTAACTAGACAATGAAATCCTGTGTCTGTCATTTTTGGAATTAACAAGAGATAAAGTGCTACTTGCACACAATTTTCCAAAGCAGAAGAGAAAAAAGTCAGGACACTGAATGGATTTGTTTACCTGGTTGTTGTATTCATCTAAGACCATCAATACTGAATTTTCACCTGCATTTTACAGCCATAGGTAAATCTCTTCAATGCATTTCCAATAGGACTGAAGACGTAATCATTTTACTTTTGAAAAAGATATATTTAAAAATAAATATTTCTGAGCTGGGACTGATAAGATATTAGTTTCTGAGAGAAAGTGGTATTGGCAACAAACCTCAAAGAATGTAGAATCTTTTAATAGAGAGATGCATAAACATTTTGTAAGAATGGATTCACTCAAATTGATCATGCCCTATTGATCCAATTTTCTGACTTTTCCAATGTTCGTGTCCCCAACAGAGTAATTAATGAAGCCAATACTCACTGAATGCACTCTCTGCATTAGGCATTATGCTGGGCACAGGGTTAAGAAGATGAATAAAACATTGGACCTGCCCTCAAGGGGCTCTCGCCCTTCAAAAAGTTCAACTGTTGCTTAATTTTACTACACAAAATAAAATGCAAAAATCATTATAAATTGATCCAGAAGTTGAGCAGGGAACTCTACACAAAAGTTTTGCTACATAGCAATTTTCTCAGTAAAATAAAATCGAATGACCCAAGATATAAAGAAGATAGCTTTTCTAGGACAAGATGTGGTGGCAGAAACCCACTGAATGCAACAAACTTTCACCATAACCACAGCCACAAACTTGGTGGTTCTATAGCACTGCTTGGAAACTAAAAAAGAGAGAAAAAGTGGTGAGTGCTTATGTTACAGTATTTCTGCAAAGGTAGAACAGTCAAAAATACAAACATATTTTGGAGTCCCAGCTTGAACCCAAGGAGTGTTAACATCTGGAATTTGGGGTTTAAGTCTGTTTATACAAGGGACCATGAGACTTCTTGGGAGAAACTCATTTCAAAAAAGGAGAGAATTCTGCACACAGGCTGGGTTTAAATATGGCATTTTAGTGTATGGCCTCAAAATTTGTCTAGTCCCCTGGGCATGGATGGGGATTTCAAGTTTTACAAATTGATAAGGGAATTTTTACTAAAGGCTCCATGATAACAGACACTGGAGTGCAGGGAAACACCGTTTGGGGATCCAGGTCTCAAGTATAGCACAGAACGGAAGGACCAACATTCTCCCTACTTTTGCATCCTGCACAGCGAAACTTTGGCTCATCTAAGTTTCTGAGACTATTGCGCCCTTTTGCTTCATTGGTAGTATCTGGGAAGGAGAGCGCCACACTTCCCACAGAACCGTCCCACTGTGGACACCTTAGCAGGGGAGATCCTAGCCATCAGGTGATGCTACATTAAAATAAAAGGGAGGGAAATGGCAGGTGCCATGGGGTAGATGAAGAATGATGGGTGATATATATGAGCACCTCCTAAGGCACCCATGATATAATTAGAGTATTTTGCAGGGAATTGGATGACTTTCAATAGTAGGTAAGAATGAGAACCAGAGAAATATGGTTTATTCGTGCTCAGTTGACCCCGTCTATCTATTCCCCAATGCTGGAGTGGACCACCTAGACTACATAAACTTAGGTTACTCAAACATTAGGTGTTAATTCATTTCAATTCTACACTAAGTTATTTTTCTTAGAAGTGATCATATATCTGAAATTTAGTAACATATTCAACAACTCTCCCATTGTGCTATTCTGGCTAGCTATTCATATTTTACATTGTTGTGACCCCACAGCATAATTCTGAAATAAGTGGGGGAAAAATACACGAGAGAATTTAGAGTATAAGGGAAGTGGGTCTGTCCACCGTGAAGACTCCATCTTGTTCCCCTAGGAACCAGCGACACTGAGTTTCGGTGATTAAGAAAAGAAAAAGAAACCCTGGTACTTTGGAAATTACATAAAAAGTAAACTGAACTTCTGTCCCGAGGGGATCCTTGTAGGATCACTGGTCAGAAACTTCTGGGCTGGATTCCTTTCCTCTTTTAAAGATTTTGGAAAAGCTTTTCTGCTCTCAGGAGAGGACTCTGAAACAAAGAACTCACTTAAAAGGTATATGGGAAATGCTTAAAATGAGTTATTCTGCCCCGAGTTAGATCAAAGCTGACTGCAGTGGAAAAGAATGTATCCTAGTGTGCTTTTAATGGCCTTCAAAAATGATTAAAAGCAGAATAGGAGTAAACACCGACAAAGTTATTTGGTCAAAACATTCTTTGATAGTCTTTTTGGAACTGGAAAGCCTCTTGTTTTACGATAAGTCTTCCTGTCTTCTTCTCAGTCCACCTTGTGCTCTGCCATGAGATTGACGTGCATGACTTTGCTTGTGTCATTCTCCTGCTCAAAATCTCAGAAAACAAATTTCATGGACAAAGGGAAGAGGGGTGGCAGGAAGCAGCCACTTCACAGAATAACTACAGCTACAATCTATCACGCACAGCGTGCTAAACATTGTGCGTACATTAACCTACGGAACACCCAACACCCCTATGAGAGAAAGGCCATTTTCTAAAACTTCATTGAAAGATTAGGTTAAGACAGAAAACTGTACTTGAACAACCATTAAAATAAAATATAAAAATAAATAAACCTAAAAAATAATAAAGATGAGGTTATGGAACCGGCTTAGATCACACAGGTGACATTTCAACCCAGGCAGTCTGACCCTAGAGCCCTCTCACTCTTATCCCCCACGTCTAAGGTCTAGTGCGCAAGCGGACCACAGGACACAAAAAAGAAAAGTGTGCTTTCTGCCCATGTTATGCTAGATCCCTGAGAAGTCAAAAGAAAGGACAAGGTTCCTGGTTTCTTGTGCCTTTCACAGTCTAATGAGAACTCTTTCCTATCTTAGTCATTTGTTCTCTCAACCCCTCCAATCTAGCAAAATGTTCTTCCCTTTTGAAATGCTCTTCCTGTTTCTGTCACCCATCTTTGCAAAGCATGGTTATTACTTAAAGCCCATAGTAAAGCCTGCCACATCTGAACAAGGACATCTTCTCTGATCACCTGCGTTACAGGGACATCTTTGGACCCCCACACCCGTGGAGTCCCTATCAATTGTTTGGTATCATTGCTCGATGCTTTGTAGGCTTCTCATCTCACGTGTTTTTTTCTCACCTCCGTTCTAAATTTTAATTCCATCAGAAACAAAGTTTGGTGACAGTTTACATTTTGGAAAGACTTTATTGACTGTGTATGGATGCAATCTTTAGGCAGCAATCTATATTTAGAGAGCACACTTGGCTTGACAGAATAAAGCAGAGAAACAAATAAACACTTTTATTAAAACTCACTATTCTAAAATTGCCTTGAACAATTACCACAGGGTTGGAAAGATACATAGAAAAAGTGTTTTATTGATCAAGTTTTCATTGTTTCTCCTAGTTATTTATAACACCTACATTTCCAATTTACTGATGATTTCATTAAATTTAAATATATATATATTTATTTCTCTTTGTGCTAGATGAGGAAGAACCTTGGCCAATTTTTCTTCTTCTTGACATTACTTCTCAGATTTTATTGAATTAAAAGGTAGAATCTTATTTCAGTTCCTGTTACCTTATGTCAAGAATGCTTCATTAACATTTATAACATTATATATTTAAACTTTATAATCACCTGACCCTTTGAGAAAATTTATAGTGCCCTTTGTTGAGTCTATTGTTCAGAATACTTAGAGGAGGAGGGAGGAGTTGTAACTAATTTTTTCAGAGAGTGTAAGTGGATGATATACTTTACAAGTCTAATATTAAATACTAAGGAACCTAAAACTAATGATGATTAATCCTGATAGTCATCCTCCTAACAGGAGAACGTTTCAATTGAAGAGACTATAAAAGTTACCAACCTGTAGGTCTTGATTCTGATTCTTGAAGCGAGTACAGGAGTAGCCAAGGCTGGCTCTTCCGGCTCATTTTCCTAGAAATGGTATTGGGAGGAGGGGGAGGTGGTGGAAGAGGTGCAGGTCAGAGAGATGTGTTCCCTGTTCCCAAGCACTGGTTTCCTAAGAATCAGGGAAGAAACATAGATTCCATTATTATGCATGCACTTATAAAGTGCTTTGTTTCCACAATTCCTTTCCCAGCTTAAATCTACAAAAAGCCTGCTATGGCCTCCAGAGGCCTGGACAGGTCTGAACCCAGGGCAGTAAGTCCTGTTTTCCTGAGTTCAGGAAAGGCTCATCCACGGCTGTCACTGTTTTATGTGAAGTCACACACTATGGTGTTCCTGGTCTGGGTCTTTTTGGCAGTTGTATCGAAATTCTCAACCATTATAATAATAGAGTGCATAAACAAATTATAGCAATAAAAATCTTGTTTTGCTCCCAAAACAAGTAATAAAATTAAGAGGAAAAGTTTTAATCTATGAAGTATTAAAAGAGAGCAAATAAAAACATTGAAAGATTTAGAGAAAGAACAAATCAGACTGTGGACAGTATGGGAGAAGAATGAATGATGAAAGTGCAGGCGTCGTGTAATCAGCCCCCAGTCCGACTGGAAAGGCTGTGGTGGGCCACAGGTGGGTCTATGAAGAGACAGACCCAGGGCACGCTTTCTGCTTCACACACCTGCAGCCACAGGGCCTAGCAGTGCGGGGACATGCAAACGGGCTTCTGAATTTACCTCAGACAGGACTGAAAACAAAACGGCTCATTCTATTCCTGAATGAAAACAGAGCCGTGTTTTAAAAAGAATAGTTGTGCAGGTTGGATGCTTTTAAAGATGTTGTTTTGGGCCCACTGTTTCTGTCACTTTCCTTAAAACTAGAGAACACCCATTAAAGCTACTTATTTCCAACTAACTTCTTCCCACTGCTCCCCCCCCCACCCCAGGTTAAGGGGTGATGATGAGCTCTGGTTCAGTAGATGAAAGCTTGAAGCATCTCTCAAAAGGCAGACAGAAATTGTTACACTAAGTCACGATGAGTGTGCTCTTGAGTGTTTAAGATAATTTAAGACATCTGTAATAGTGTTAACAATAAAGTAAAAATAAATTAAAATGAATAAAGACAAATAAGTAAAAGAATGTGTAGAACTCTTGGATAAGCAATTAGTGGAAACCACCCCTCTGATGTATAAGATAAATGTTAATGATTTTCTAACTACAGACTAAGATGAACCAGTCATGCCTACAACCCTAAATTGCAATAAAAAGTGGGTCCTAATTAATCTTTGTTATAGACTGAGAACAAATGTTCTGGGACAACAACTAGGCAGACTTTATTTATCATGCAAAACTGCTTACCCTTGTCAGCACTTTTTACTACAGGGGCTACTGATGGGGCTTAATCACCGAAGCCATTAGTGCAATGGAGGCCAGTGACTGGAGTGGCTGGTTCTAGGCAGATTTTGTTACCAGTGGAATCAAACAGGCTTTGTTAATATTGCTGTCTTTGTTTAGTCAAGCTACTTTAGGCAAAATGATGTAAGGTTGCGATTTCTACACAGTGTGTTGACATTTAATAACACAGTGGTTGCTATTTCAACACAGTGTGTTGACAGTGGCATCTCCGCAGCCACCCTTGACAGAGTCGGAATAGTGTGACCATGTGTGGCACCAACAGTATGCACACGCTTGAGGCTCAGCTTGTGCCTCCTGTCTGAAATAGCACACCACCGCTAGTCCCCCTTACTTTCCCTTTGCCCAGCTGTTTCTTAGTGCACCTATTATTTTCAGAAATTATATTACTTTATAATGTACCATAGTATTCTATAATGAAATACATATTTCTTTTTCGTCCCTTCCCATAAGAATGTAAGTTCCATGCGGGCAGGTACTTCGGTTTATAGATTCTATCTGTCATATTCATCTCTGCCTGGCATGTAGTAGGTCTTCCATATACACTTTAAATAAATTTTAAGCAATTCACTTGCCAAAATGATTATTCAAGAGAAGTTTTCAATACATCTAGGTACTGTAATTTTACTAAGTGAGAATAAGTTCACAGAATCACTTATTTAAGTGATATAAGTGACTTAATAAGTAAGTAACCACTTATTTAATACACTGCAGTGATTTAAGTTTTTAGAGATTAAAAAAATGGATTTGGTTGATGGTACTGCTCTAGCCCTCCCAATGTAGTTTACTGAATTTAAATCTTTTTAGTGCTGGATATCTCTGTCTCTCTCTATCTCTCTCTCGGGGGGAAGGGGAGAGGAGGAGGGGGATAGGAGGAGGCGGGAAGGAGAAAATTTCTCTTTATTCAGACAAAAAGAGACAAAGGCTCGCATTCCCTTCTTTCCCCATCCTCTGTGGCCATGAGGTGGACCCTCAGGTTCAGACACGTCACCTCTGTAACCTCCCTCCCCAGTGATCAGGGCACTGGCTCAGAGGATGTGAAGGCCTGTTGAGCTTGGCAGCTTTGCCATGACAAGATTCTGTTTCATGATACATACAACTTCGCACATGGTAGCTGCATTCTGTAGTCAGAAACCAGTCTTGTGCGTGACCTCCCTCGGAGCTTCTCACAGCCACCCCACCTGTGCTGTCAGAAAGGGACCGGACTGAACTCTCTCATTGGCTTGGCTCCTCCTCACACCCCAGGTGGAGCTCACAGGGTCTCACTGCACTTGAGTCAATTTGGCTCAGGGGCAAGGGTAGCACGTTAGAATATTCTTCTAGCTGGGCTGAGCGGTAGTTATCTTGTGAATCATGAGCACCTTCACCATCTAAACCATAAGCGAATATCAGTATGGTAATCACTTCTTTCTTTCCTAGAGAGAGGAAAACTATCTCAGAAAAAAATGTTTTATGCATCGGCAAAACCCTGCTTCATCTAATTTATTCCAGTCTCAAACACTGGATTAATACTAACTGAACTCTTAAGAAATACACACGAGGGTATTCATCAGCATTCATTTCTGAAAACAATAGTTTAGCAAGACCTGGCCACATGCCAGAAAGTGGTTCAGATTTTGTAATGGCTGTATCATCGGCAATACACAACTGCAGGCGACTGTAAGGGAGGAAAACTTTTTCTTTCTTCATTCCTAGGCAGGCTCTTTAGTTCACCTCAAGATTAAGTGACACGAGACATTAAAAAAAACTAATTTTGTATGTATGGGAGCTCACAGAAATATAAGACTCAAAGTCACCAAGCAGGCAGCTTTTATACTGTTCAGACAAAGAAACAATACATTTGTGAAGAATTGACAAGACAAAAGGGTTTGGATTTGGGATAGTTAATTAGAAAAGAAGTAGCAACCTTTGTGCAGGCTTTTTGGTCCAGAATTCCCTATTTCTGGTGATGAGGATGTCTTTTCTACCTCCTGCTGCAGGCAGATTTCACACGGGAGACTTATTTCAGGAGGACAAAGGAGGGTCAGAATGTCCTTCTTGCACTCACCATTTCTTAAGTAACTTTAATTCAAAATAATCAATATGTCAAAATGGGATATTGTTACTAAATGAAGGGGGTCCGTTTAGCTGTGTGCATCAAAGCCCAGTAAGACACAAACAGGACTTTGCTGCAAAGAAGGAAAGGTTTTACTTTTAGGAAGTGGCCCAGCCCAGAGACAGGTTGGCAAAGGCTCCAAGACCTGGCTTCCAGGGGGTGGGTTGTAAGGGAAAGGTCATTAATCGTGGTGACTGAGGGAGACAGGGTCGTGGTCTCTGAGGGGGCAGCGGACCAGGGCATCCGGTCCTGATGTCAGCCAGGGCATTGCCATGGTTTCTGGGCCTGGAGCCGAAACAAACTGACGCCCAACTGTCTCTGGCATCAACAGACTTGACTTTGTTCCTAAGATTATTTGATGCTGACTAAAACCTCAGTGTCCTGAGGGCTTAGCGGTTAAGAGAGCGGTCCTGCAAGGGAGAAGGCAGTGGGTGAGTCATGGTGCTGGGTGTGGCCAGTTTGAATCAAAAGGATGGAAAGGAGAAAAGATAGTAAAGAAATGAAGTTTCTCCATGGTTCCGATACTTTGGGGCAGCTTCCACTGAGCCCTACCAGTCACCAAATCTCGTTTCTCAGACACATGGGCTATAGCAGTGGTTCCCAGCCCAGGGTCAGTTTCGGCCAGCAGGGCACTGTCTGCAGGTGTTGTTTGCTGTCACAACTGGGGAGGAGGCTACTGTCATCTGCTGAGCTGCTACTAAACATCCTCCAATGCACTGAAGGGGACCAGAATGCCATCCCAAAATATGCAACTTTGGCATAAGAATTATTTTGAACTAAAGTCAACTGAGGTCCAGCAGAAGCAGAAAAAGCTTTTTATCTCCCCATAACTGCCTAAAAATAAAGAGTAAATTTTCCCCTTTTATAAAGTATATTTATAGTTATAATGAAAATTTCCATTTGTAAAGATGCCTCTATACCAGGAAGAGAGCAACTCCTGGAGACAACTTGTATCTGCTGAGAAACTCCTACCTGAACTACAAGACAAGCCTCCTTAACCACACACTTCCTTCTCTCACCCTCCTATAACTTGCCTCTCCTGGCCTAGAAGCTCAAACCTCCTTTTTCTTTGTTTAGCCTATGATGGAATATGAGCCTGAATCCTCTACCCACTTCCTAGGGTCTCATTTCTTTTGAAACTCCTTAGCAGAGGTAGGTATAGTTTTCTTTTTCTGTTGTTAATCTGTCTTTTATCCATTTGAGTTGCAAGCTCTAGCCACTGAATCTAGGAGGGTATAGTAAAATATTTTTCTACTCAACAGCACAGGACAGTCTCCCACAACAAAGAATTATCTGACCCAAAATGCAAACAGAGCCCAGGTTGAGAAACCTTGCTCTGTACCAACGGGGGACAGAAACAGAAAGCACGAAAAGTCAGCATGATGTTTGGGAGCTTAGTAGCTTAAGTGAAGCCAAACAAATTCTCCTTCACGGCTGTGAGTCTTGGACATATTACTAAGAACCTCAGTGTTTCAAACTGTGCTTAATAAAATGTCTGTGGGATGAAACAGATGGGGTTTCTTCCTGTCAGCTCACCAGGTACAGAACTGAGCGCCGCGCCGCTGTCTTGCTGGCAGGACACGGGTTTTGGTTAAAGTCCAAGGAAGAAGAAATCATGAAAGCTTCAGCAAATCACAATGCCAGTAACAGCTGTGTTAAGTTAGAAAATTAGGAGACAGAAAACTCAGGGTGGTTTTTTGTTTGATTTTTATTTTTTAAAATAAAGAAAGAGGTAGAGTGGTGGTCTGTAGGCTAGGGTTAATGCCAGTTGGCTCCATAGGCAGCAAGTACAGCTGCAACCCCGAGACCGTCCTCCTGCATGCGCAGCGGGAAAGGAGGAGCTGCCTGGCCCCGGTCCCAGCTTTGCTCCTCCTGTGTGATAATAGGTAAGTCTCAGACCTTCTCTGTAAAATCAGGAGCTGGCCCACGCTCTGTAGGACCCCCTCTGAGTCTGGTGTTCTCATTCAATGGCTTCTTCACCACCTGCCTTGGCACATAAGGACTATGACAACTCCGCAGCAGCATGCCAGTGAGGTACTTACGTGGATTTGCAATAGTACTGGTAAAGGAAATAAAGAACCAAAGGAACACATGCAGGGAAAACCTTTAATTTGATAACCATTTATTCAACACTTATTTCCTGAGCATCTCCTCTGAACAAAGTATATAAAATTCTTTATTTTTTTTTAAACTTTGTTTTAAATGAACCTGAGAAGTTCTTTGAAACTTAATTTCCAAAAATTTATGGCAGTTCCACCAACGAAGTCCCTGTCTGCAATCCACCCAGGACAGATGGGTCTCCACTAGCTAATGTCTTTCCAGGTGGTGCTGACACAGCACATATTTGAAGGTTCTTCTCTGTGGGAAATAGAGACGTGATGTCTATACTTATCTCAACCTGCTACTGTGACTTTCTTCACCACCTTGATTTTCCCAAGGTTTGACATTAACTCTTCTCTTACAGAAGAATGCAAGCAAGTAAAACTCAAAACGTCAATGCAGTGCTCTCATTCTGTAGCTCTGGTTCTTGTCTCTGTAATCACTGTTCGCTGGGCTGACTGCTGGGAGGCCTCCCGCGTGCTCCGTGCTGTGGAGGGGAATGCTTTGGCTCCTACAGTCACATCTTCAAAAAGGCCACCTGGAAAAGGAAGGAAACCCCCAGTGCTTTATTTATATAACATGATGAAGTGGCAGAATGCACATCAGACCAGGACCAGGTAAGTCTGGTCAGTGAGGAGGCATGCTGATCTGAAAAGAAAAATGGCTCTTTGGCCAGACATTGCCATTTTACAGAAGGAGCCGATTAGTCCTTTAAAAATGAATTTTGGAGTTATTCAAATGATTCACATGTACTTAAAAAATGAAAGTTTTAATTGACACTAAAGTTATATTGCTGTGAAATATCCCAGTTCCCTTTCCCATCGGTTCAAACAGCTGCTTGGACCTTCTCTAAGCAGAACACTGTGTCCTAAAGATTCCTGGGAAATTCCAGCCCCTCATCACTATCGGTAATTACAACAGCCTCTCCTCAGGTCATGCCAACTCTTTTAATCATTCTCAATTATATTTATTGTGCTTGTCAGCAGCAATCAATCTTAAAACTTGGTGTTTAATTTTTTTTAAATTCATATAGGCCTAGGTACAAAACATTTCCAGACTACTTAATAAGGTCCAGATCAAATGCATCTAATTTCACAATTATTTTAAATAACAGAGAAACAAATATTGCAAAGCCAGTCACAAATACTTAGAAAGTTTTAGTTCAGGAGTGGTAATAAATTGGAGACTGTGCCAACATCAGGCAGAAAGTGGGATGCAGACTAGAGGTAAAGATGGGCAAGGGTGGTAGGGTTGGGAAAGTCATCCTAGGGTAGGCCTTTCTAGGGGGAAGTGGAAGCATTCTCCTCTTTGGACGGCTGGTTCTTCAGTCCCCAGAAGCAACGAAACCAGGCATGTATTTAATGAACCCTGTTAAGGGGAGAGGAAAAAGGAAGAGTCATGCAGGGCAGAAAGCACCTGCTTTATGTGGAGTGATTCAGAAGGATGTTACTCTTCATACAGTGCTGGTAAGAAAGGCACCTGCTGTGTTTCCGTATCAACTTCCTGCTGAGTTTCTGTATGAAGTTCTGGATTAAGAGCACCACAGCTGAAGGAGCAGGCAGAGACGAAAGGTTAAGCTTCCTAAACAAAATGTAAGTGTGAACAAGTGATACAAACCTCAAGGGCTTAGTGTGAAAATTAAATGAGATAATAGCTATAAAATACATGTGTTTCTCTCCCTGGCCTCTCAGATGATAATGGCTGTTAGAAGTCTATAAACATTTCAGATGAGAGGGGGCTGTTCAAGGGAGACCACCTGGCTCCCTTAGGGAACGACCATGGAATTACAGGGGAAGGGACTTTGGGGGTTGGTTGAATCTGACGTCGGGCTCACTGTCCATGCTGTCCCTATCAGGTGATAGCTTCTGTAAGAAGTTTACAAAGGACCTTCCAAAGAAGACACCGTCACAACTAATATTCAGAAAGAGAAAGATGAGGGATGAAACCAGCTATCTCTTTTTTAATCCTGAAATCACTATGTTATAAAATAGTCCAACCAGAAACCAACTACTCCGAATAACAATGATACTGATAAATGTTATCTTAAAAGTGGTTAATAACTTTACAGACCAGTGGTTCTCAACTTGGGGTTATTTTGCCTGCCAGGTGACATTCGTCAAGGTTTGAAGATATTTTTGATGGTCACAACTTGTGATACTATTGGCATCTAGGAGACAGAAGCTAGGGATGCTGCTAAATATTCAATAATGCCCAGGACATCTTCCCCCCCCCCAAATGAATTATCAGCCACCCCCGTTCTCACCAGATCAATAGTGCCAATGTTGAAAAATCCTGCAATTTACAGGATTTTAGGATCACATCTCATTTAATAGCTGTGTGACCTTCAACAAGCTTGTTAGCCTCTCTCAACCTTTCCCCATCTACAAAATGGTAATTATCACAGTACCTACTTGAAACCTGTAAAACACTTTGTATATGGAGCTTATTGTGACTTCTTTCATCCTCAGCACAGCCTCGTGACTTAAATAAAGCAGGCTTTTGAAAATCTGTTTTACAAATGAAGAAACAGAAGCTCAGAAAAATCAAGTGGCTCGCTCAGGATTTAAAGCTATGACGTTCGATAATGGGCTTAGGAAGAAATTGATTCCTAATGCAGGGTTTTACAGAGGAATAAGATAAAACGGCAGAGGTTTAGAGACTTTTAATCTTTCAATTACCAAAGATTTCTTTTCTTTTGCATGCCTGTGAATTTGAACTCAAGATGAAGAACAAATATATGAGGCCGAGCTGATTAAATTAAGTAACAAAACATGGAGTCCTCTCAAAAAAGAAAACTTTAAAATTTCACCTAATATGTTTCTCTTCATCTCTAGTTTTTATAGTTCCAACTGCCAGGTACATTATGTATTTTTGCAGCACTTAATAACAAGAATCTGCAGTCATCCTCGGGAGCAGATAATATACAATGCATTTTAGCTTCTTTTTATTTAAAACACCCCAAGTTAACATTTCAAATGCTGATTTTTGTGTTCTCTGGCTTTTACCCATGACAGGAAAAATTGCTTTCCCTAACTGCCATCTATTTTAAGAGAGGGTAATTTTATTTTGTTCTACTACACTGAGAAAAATCTCTACTTCATCCTTTTTAGTTTTATTCCCCAAAGTAAAAGTTTTAACGCTTTTCAGAGGATATGAGCACAGTTACAGCCTCACACCCCATTGTTACATATATGAAATATATAGTTACATAATTATACATAATTATTAAAAACTAGGGAAGACGGGACTATTTCGTGTTGGCTATGAGGTCTGACCCTCCGTGTGCCCTGAATCTGGGCACTTGGGGATGAAAAAGGTGAGAGAAGGTGAAGACGTCTAAATATAACATCCTGCTTTGAGTCACCATCTAAAAACAATCTTCTTAAAACACAATGAATAGGGCCAGGCTGATGTAATAGCTGACCAACGGTTAAGTTTATAATACTTCAACACATTTGTTAAACACTTTTTAATGTTTCTGTATCTTAGTTAACAAATTTATATTATTAAGTTCTATTCCTCAACATAGAATTGGAATTTTAATCACTAAAAAGGCAGGTTGCATGAAATAAAATCAGCATTTTATAAAAAGCTACATAACTGCTTTAGGGTATGCTAAATAAGACAGATAGAACTGTATAATACTGGAAAATGTGAGTTTCGTAATAATTACAGACTTTCTTAGAAAAGACTCTTTAGAATAAGTAGCATAGCTATACACAACTGTTCCTTTTAAAGGGTATTATAGACTTAAAAAAGTAAATACATAAAGCTACGCCTTAAATATGTGTTTTGGTCTATGTATGGCTCATGTTCAGTTATGTTCTGAAATAGCATGCTTTTATCACATGGAAAAGAGAATTTATACTTTCTATTATAAACTACAGTTTCTAGGATCAAATTTCATTTACAAAATGAAATAAGACAATGTAGACATAAATATAAAATAATTCTTCCAAGCATTTATAATATATATTTGGCATCTGAAATAACATGGGGATCCAGTAACTTTTGCTACCTCACTAATTTGGCATCGATCAGGCCGATGCTGATGACGCGCACACTCAACTTTTTGAGTTGGGTGAAGAGTGTCAGATACTCCTTCGCCTGGCTGGCAGGCTGGCTTCATTCCCTCAATTCATTCAACATTAAGTGCTATCTTCCAGTGTCTGCACCATCACAAGCACACCGAGAAGTCATTCCTTCAAGGTGCTCCCACAAAGCTGGGGAGAAGAGTCAAGTAACAAGATGATTCTAATAAGATGCCACAAGTTTAAGGCAAATGTCTTGTGCCTGCTGGCAGAAAAAAAAAGACAACTCATGAGCTATGAAAGGAAGGGGGATTTCTGAGACAGCACCCTGCAAAAGGTAATTATTACTCTAATTCTGATACTGTGTTGGTGAGGAGAGGCAGTAAAGCCTGGCATGGCAGAGAGTAGCATGTTCATTTTCCTGCTAGGAGGTGCTGCCCTACTGAATGAATTAGCAGCACAAAGGAAGGATGCAACAAAAGATCTGAGAAGCCACACAGAGAGGAGGAATGCCCTATCCCTCTACAATGACAATTATGTGTATCCTTAACTGAGGACAGGAACATCACACAAAGGGAACATCAGTGCAGTCTT
This sequence comes from Sturnira hondurensis, assembly GCF_014824575.4. Taxonomy (NCBI): domain Eukaryota; kingdom Metazoa; phylum Chordata; class Mammalia; order Chiroptera; family Phyllostomidae; genus Sturnira; species Sturnira hondurensis. Next base: position 10,500,995 of record NW_028098001.1, on the reverse strand, counting down.
CTAACTCCAGAGTTTCTGCACACATTCTGGAAGAGGCTTTAGAAAGCAGGAGAAAATGCAGTAAGGAGGCTGTCTGTAAATTAATTCCAACCTTTACCCTATTATTTTATGTGAGCCATGCACGCACTCAAAAATTGATGTATAAATAAAAGCCTGTTGGTTTTCATCTTTCTGGGAACCAGTTAAATAAGCACAACTATGTTTCCCAGTGGATATCTAGGTGAAATGCCAGTGGTCGGTAAGTTCCAAAAGAGAGATGTGTGTAGGAAAATGAGGACTGAGGCCTTTTCCTCTTTAGGTGAGGTTGAAAATACAGAAACACGCAACCTTAGTGGATCTTGATCCTGTTCTTCCACAAACCAACTGAGTTCTAGATACAATTTTTCATCACTTCTCTTGGAATGAATGGATCATGAAAGTAACGGTGGCACAGGATGGTGCTGTGTAGAGAACAAGCAATTCTGGTGAGAGCACGGAGACTTCCAGTCACATAAAGCAAACCCACCCAGCAACTTCGCCAATGACAGCAAGCCCATGGGGCAAGTGTTTCTTGACAACAGTCTTTCAGTGTTACGTAAAAGTACACTGCATCGAGCACAAAACATATTTGTTAAAGGACATTCTATGATCCCAATGTGAGTGGGTGTTAAAATGCATACTATCAGACGGTGCCACCTACCACAATAAATACACAACCACTCACAAATCAAAGCGGCCTTTCCATTTCTCACTCCCATGGACAAGCTTCAGGAGGGAACTTGGCAGAAGGGAACCAGCGACCCCACGGCCGCCCCAGACGAGAACGCTGCTGTGAGAATCACCACCGCCCCGCTGGCCACATGTCTCTGACCAGTCTTTTCAGAAACAGAGTTAGTAGAGTTCAGAAATGGAACAGTGCTTTTCTACAGCACCAACTGACTAAAATATTTAGCAGCAAAAATGTTTGAGTAAATAATATTTCAAGGAAGCTATGTTCACACGAATCTGTCTTAAGGTCCAGAAGCACAGATATTAAAGACAATACATTTGGGATATTAGTGCAATCAGAAATTCTGGGAGGAGACATGAATCCACATGGGGAACAAATAGCTTTCTATAGCAGATGGTTTTTGCCATCTAAACAGATTTATTTCAGTGATGTTTTTAAATTCCTTCCTATTTTAGCTGCAATTATTAATTCTTAACAGTGGCAATAACCAGGAAGAAACTTGTTCCACCCAGATAAAAGACTTTCTTTCTGCCTCACTGTTAAGGATGGAGGAGCGTCCAGCTTGTGAGGTTGTGGCTGTGGATCCCCCCAGTTACCAGTGGAAGTGCCACGCACACATTCCACAGGCAGCCATGAGGAGCTGGACCAGGGGCCCTGTAGCCAGGACTGTTCAGTGTGTGAGTGCCGAGCCCTGCCAGGCAGGGAGAACAGGAAAGGGGATGGACCACACTTTTTAGGGAAGGGGCTAAGGAGCATCACAGCTGCCTCTATAAACTACCCAGACAATTTTATCTCACACCTGAAGAGCCTTATTTTTATTTGTTGATACACAACAAGTTCTTACTGCAATTATAAAAACTTAGAGAAATATAGTAAGCAATGCAATTCTTAGAAAAATCATACTTGTATTGCTTACTATATTTTGTTTAACAACTTGATTATAAATATACTGTAGACAAAATTAGAAAATAGAAAAGCACAAAAAATTTGCAATTTTATTACTCAGCAATAACAACTGTTAACATTTGGGATATATCTTTCTGGACTTTTATTTTCTATGTATAACTGAAAGTTTCTATATATGCTGCTTTTTAAAAAATAATCCTCACCCAAGAACATGATTATTGATTCTAAAGAGAGGGGAAGGGAAGGAGAGAGGGAGAGAAACACTGATGAGAGAAACTTTAGTTGGTTGTTTCCTGTACGTACCCCTACCAGGGCTGGAACACACAACCTAGGCATGTGCCCTGACTGGGAATCAAACCCGCAACTCTTCAGTCTACAGAATGACACTCCAAATGAGCCACACCAGCTAGGGCCATCCATGTATACCCTATTTTGTAAAAATGTTTACTGAATTTATTGGAATGACGGTTTAATAAAATTACATAGGTTTTGGGTATACAGTTCTATAATATATCATCTGTATATTGTATTGTGTGTTCACCACACAAAGTTGAGTCTCCTCTCACCATTTATCCCCCTCTTTACCCTCTTCTTCCTCCCCCTGACCCCTATATGTGTTGTTTTATAACATATAGCTTCTTGTTAACCTAAGAGCTATATATATGGGAATCTTTCTGTGACAATGAATATTCTTCTATAGTATTTTTAATGGCTGTGTTATAGTCTATTATATATCTGTACCACTTAAGGGAAAAAACCACAAAGGCATAGCTATTCAATGGAAACGTGAATGTGAGGTTTTGTGGGGGAGGAGGTGGTACTGACTGTCGGGCCCAGAGCCTGCTGTAGTGTCATCGGGCCAGCGGTGTCCATTGACATGCCAGGCTACTTCACCGCCACCACCTGGGGATTCATTAGGCAAATTCTTATGCTCAATCGGGAAATCTAGGGGAGGAGCCCAGAAATTGGTGTCCTAACAGATCCTCTAGGTGATTCTACTTCATGTTCAAGTTTAAGAGCCATTGGTCTAATCCAACCATTTTGTACGGCTGAGCAAATTCACAGAAAGTAATTGACTTATTGGCAGTGATGAGCTAACTAGAAGAGAGGCCCAAATGTAGATCTCTAACTCCTTAATCAGCGATTTCATTTCTAGACCAGTACTGATGGAACTGTTCAGTCTCTCAACTGTGGTGGGAAAAACACAAACATACACAGGTGATTCAATTGTATAGAATTTCGTGCACTCACACACAGGCACAAATGGATGTAAGTAAAATCGAATTCTGAGTCAGATGGGAGGGCCTGTACCGTCTCAATACTCTGGCTGGGATGCTGTATTACAGCTCTGCGAAGGGTTACCACCCTTTCTCCCAGTTCCTGGGAGAAACTGGGTGAAGCATCAAAGGATCTTCCATAGTATTTCTCACAACTACAAGCAAATCTGCAACTATTTCAATACAAATTTCAACTAAAAATCATGCTATATTACTTGGCAAATCATCTTGTCTAGCTTACTTCAATCTAGTTACCTTTAGATGTAGCTTTGAGATGCCTTAGTTAAACTCTTGCTCATGCTGATGTTCTTCTGGTCAATGCACTGAGGTCCCATTTCCCTCAGTGGAATGACCTGAGCAAACCAGGAAGTTAATTTTGGAATGAGTCCTGGACTGATGGCTACAGTGAGACAGAGCACCATTATATTTAACACAGGCTGGGCGGACTGCCTGGCATTAAACACTCAGGCTACAGACAACAGCACCTTAAATCTTAGGTTCTATGTTAAATACTTATTCTAACTAGTCTGATAAGCATACTTTTTGCTTTTTTTATTGCCTTGAAGTAAAATAATGAAGAAAGAGTCTTGCTTTCTTTAAAACCCAAAATGCCACTGAAAATTTTCCAAACACATAACAGGCATTTAATAAGTATATTTTTCAGACTTATACTATAACTGTAATCTTAAAAGTAATATTACCTTATAAAAGACTTAGGAAAACAGGAAAAGGGGAACATATGCTGTAACTCCTTAACATAATTATTACTTGATATCTTTTTTATACTGATTGTCATATCTACATATTCTTTATACTATAAACATTTTTACATGCCTCTTAATAAGTCTTTATTTTTTCTTTAAAATCCAGAAACTAGTCTCTCATAGCTTAATCCATTACAAAAATAAGTTGTTTCCAGGTTTGTTAAGATCCTAAATAATAATTATTGTCATGTTTTTAGATTTTTTTCCATATTTTATTATATTCCCTCAGGACAGACCCTCAGAAATGGAATTAGATTTAATGATGGGAATGTTACTATGACTTAAAGCTTATTTTTTCCAACGAGCTGCAGCCACTGGCAATGTGCCAGCATTAGGTCTTTCTTCTAAAATAAGTGCTAATAAAAGAAAAATAACGTCTCAATGCTTTTTACATTTATTTAATTGCTATTAGTTTAAACGATCTCCAAATGTTTGTTTAGTAATTGTTTTTCTTGTGAGTTGGTTAATTGTGAGTTCATGTCTTTTTTCTCTACCTACCAAGAGGAGGTTTCATTTTATTTTTAATACTCTGTATAAGCTCTTCAGTAAATGTTAATGTTTTTATGTGGTGAGGAAATTACGTGCCAGGCTCATCTCACTAAATCCTTACAAAATTCACTTGAAGTAAAAATCTAATTTAGTTGTGTCCCCAAATTATAAACGAGGAACCGAGGTTCTGAGAGGCCCAATAACTTTTGCTCACTGCCATAAGCTGGTGAAACAAGGCTGGGTTTGCAATGAGGTCTTTGTTTCCGAGCCTCATGTTCATTCCATCATAAAAGCTCCCTTCCATCTAATTATGATGAGAGCTAATTGCTACAGTAACTTTTATTGAAGAAAGAATCCATGCTATTCCAATTTTAAGCCAGATTTAGCAGTGTTGGAAGGATGCAGGTACTCTCTTTTGAAAGAAGAAGGTAGATCATTTCTTTTGGATTACATGGAAGAAGGAGAGAGAAGAGAGAAAGGCAAATTAAAGCTCTTTCTGTAACAAGAAGATAATTCTTTGATTAGAAGAGAAGGCTTCTGGCAAATGAGGAGAGCCAAGAGCATAAATAAAAAAGTGGCCTGAAATCTCAGAAAGGAATTTTTGCCCGTAAGTTTAGAAAGCAGGATGAATTATATTAGCCTAGTTTAGTTCGTTCAATAAAAAATTTATGACTTGGAATAATTAAATAACAGTTAAGGACCGGTGAGAAAGGCACTGAATTGTAACCAGACACTTATTTTACTTAGGCATTACTACATAAGCAGCACTTTGAAAATATAATATTTAAAAACGTGCAAATCTTCAAAGGAAAACATGCTAATATCTCCATTTTTAAATAAACACCATTTATTTCTTAAGCCTGTTATTTGGCGTTGTGGGAAATAAACAGTGATCATCAAACTGCAATTAATCTATTTATTTTTAAAAAGGGATAGAACTGGCTTATGAGGATTTAAAACTACCAAATGAAATGAAAACAGATGCCTGCAGTGACAGATGAACACCCTAGGAAGGGCAGGGTTATGTGACGTGTCGCCACGTGCCTCAGCTTTGCCCTTTAAGCCCCATGGAAAGCAAAGAGGGGCTCTTTTATACAAAGCTGCTCACGGAGCTTCTCTCAGTCAAGACAGCTTAGGGTTTGGGACTCGGAAAAGGCATACAAGCATGGAAGTGGTAAATTTACGCCCACATCTAAGTTCCGCGAGAAGCTGGAAGAAACCAGGTGGATACAGGGAGGTGCAGAAAGGGGGACTCATGTGGATAGACAGCAGCACTGGAGACAGTACATGGAACAGAGAGAAGGAAAAGCAGAGTAGCATGAGAAGGCAATACTATACACAGCTACAGGCCATGGGAGAGCAAAGATCCCAGCTCTGGACTAAGGTAACCTGAGATGCAGGTAACCTGAGATGCAATCCCCTCCCTAATGCCTACAAGCTGAATGATACCCAGAGCCTCCGCTCCTTCCAGATCTGCCCACTGGTGGCTGCGGGGATTAGTGATGAAGGAGAGAAATGGCCAGCAGGCCTGGGAATAGCTGAGGCACCCAAAAGGGAAGAGCAACTATAACTAATTGTCTTATATAAATGGTGCTACACACATCTTCTGTCAGCTGTTCATGAATGAATTCTTGTGTAATTATTCTTAATGGAAAAAGCACAAGTGGTTTGCATGTATAAAATATCCAAGGCTTAAATTAGGTTTTCTTTTACTTATACTACTTTAAGCAACAACAACATCTACGGGTATCAGGTACTCAAAGTGTCGATATTGCAAATGAGAAAAAACCTGCAAATTTATAATATTAGCAAAAACAAGGATGAATGAGGCTTAGTGTAAAATATCACCTGCTACCTGAAAATAGCTCCACACCCAGAGGCCACTAATAGGACAGGGTAGGGGGTCTCCTCAGGCCAGTAATGGGTGGCACTCCTGCAGCTCCAGACCTGCTCTTCCTTGGTTACCGACACCATCCACTCCTTACAAGTTCAGCTCTAAATCCAGGATCACTGTCTAAACCACGGATTTTTAAGGCTTGAGACTCTTTGGCTGAATTTGCAATGATTAGGTCCTTCATAAATACACCCAACTTGTATCGTAACAGTAACTAGAAAGAGGAATCTGACGGACTCTTCATCAATACACTCTGTAAAATGGTGGGAATGAACAGAAGGGTAAAAGATTGACTGGAACCTCTCCATCATTGGTGTATTACCATAAGGACAGGACTTGGGTCACAACTGCAGCATCAAATACTTGGATAGGACCAAAGCTCAACTATATTCTGGTGGGAAATACCAGCCTCCTGTAAAAGCAGCTAACTGCCATAACACGCTGGCCTCTAGTTCACCATGCAGCCAGGGTGCTGCCATCCCTCTGCAGAAAGGCAGGTCCTGTGAGCTGGCATCACTGATGGACAGAAGAACCTGCGTGCTGCAATGCAAGTCAGAGCTGGCACCTCATAGAGCTGCAAGAGGCAGCCCGTGAGAAATGTCTCACGTGCATTTTCCAGAGACAACATGGTCAGATAAGCCAGCCCACAGACCTTGGTTTCTTCATCTGTAACGTGGGGCTCCCCCCTTGCTCCAGTGGGTCAAGGATTGTATCAGATACACCAGTGTCTGTGGCTGGTCCCAGACAGGCTCTCTCATCCCCACACTCGTGTCTGGGAAAGCTCACTTAGCCAAAAGCCTTCCTCTACCTGACTAAATGGGGTGTGAAATTGGTGACTGGTGAGCTGCAAAGTCAACATCGAATTCTAGGGGTCCTCTACAGCAAAGTGTGAAGTCATTTCTTCAGGACCAGAGAAGTTCTGAGAGGAGGCATGGGAACACAAGCTGAGATCTGATAACAGTAAGGACTGCATCTTTTCCAAGTTACAGAGCCATGTGAAAGTACACTGTGTTTTGATGGGGATGGGAGAACATTTTGAAACTCATATATTGTTTCGGGTGTCTTTAACACACCAAAGTTGCTAAAAGGCTGTGAGCACAAACAAGTGTTTCACTGAGTCTGCTGTGCTCTCAGAACGGTTCCTTTTGGTATATTTAAAGAAAGGTCACTTCTGAGAAGGGTTCTCTATTTTCCATTGACTTAAAGGTAAACATTGCTTACATATATTTTAAAATTTCCTCAAGTTGATTTGAGGTCTTTGTCTTTCTTTCTAAGGCATGAGGAATGAAGGGGAAATGAATGAGAAATGAATGAAAGAGCTTCCCAATAGGGGTCCCTCAAGATGGAATTTTGGATGACCAAGACCCAGTATGCAATAAGCACATACAGTCTCGTTGCCTTTCTCAGGAACCCTAGGTTCATAACATTAGCTGATGCTAATAAACCGACATGAGTGGAAAGTGTTGGGGGCAGGTTGGCGCAGTGGGATACTCATCTTTTCATTCTGACAAACCCATAAAGAAACCCAGCAAGACAGCATTCCTCCCTCAAGTTCAGGGATGCCCAGCAGCCACCTCTCCCTGTTCTGCTTCCCCCAGTTAACCCATGACCTCCACCTACAGGGCATCTCACTGTTTTTTGTTTGGTTTTAACTTATGAAAAATTTAAAATGTTAATGTATTCCCTAATACAGTAAAGAGACGAGTATAATAAAACAGAACTTAGTTGTTTCATTTCAATTCCAGTGGAAAAGGAAGGGGCAAGTGAGCTCTCCGCTCTTTGTTTTTGTCCAACTAAATAATTTGTTACTGGGTGGTATTTTTCTAACATGTCCTCTTCAGTTAATTAGACACATGGATTTATATCTAAGTAATTTAGGATCTGGCTTCTGACCAAGGTCTGAGGGTGCTTGAAACAGGGCGTTTTCGCACTGAACTTTGAAAAGGGAATATGGGGCCCCAGAGGCCAGGGGCTCGTATGTGCATATGTGAGGTAACATGCCCAAAGAGCTTTGTAAGCAGTAAGGTAGTCTCTAGTTGTCATCTCTAAGTACCACTCGCCACTAAAGGAGCTAGGATCTATGGGTCACCACGTTTAGATTAAGAGATAAATGTATAAGATGAGGTTGCATCCTGTCATGCCAGAAAGAAAACAACTGTTATATGAGGGGGGGCCCTCCCTCAAAAAACCAGAGTTAACTTCTAGAAGCCAGGCCTCTTATAGTACAGGAATCCTCCTGGGGGGTAAATGTTCTAGGGACCAATCTGTATCAGTGCACCAGCCGGAGTTGTTGTGAGAGATTGTATTCAGCTTCAGTGAATTTTTTTGAAGATTTTTTCAATGTGTGTGCCCATTTCAGGATGGGTGCTTTATGAGGGCACTTGACCGCACCAGTGTTCATCAGTTTTGGATCAAAAATGGCATGACTCCTGTTCCCCACCCTCCCTATTCACCTGCTCTGGCCCTGACGTACTTTTTGTTGGTGTTTCCCCAGATGAAAAAAGTCCTCAAAGGGAAACATTTTGCTAAAATGAAAGAGGTGAAACAAAAAACAGCAGAAGCACTAAAAGGCATCAAAACTGAGGAGTTTAAAAACTTTTTGAGCAGTGAAAAAAAGTCTTGATAGGTATGTTGAAGGTGACTAAAGTTTAAACATATAAGAATAAATACATAATTTTTTGTAAATAAATTCCTTTTCTTTTGGTGGGATACCCCCTTGTAAACTACTAGGATCATGCCAACAGGACTTAGACTCCAAGTTGAAGAGGTTTTCCCTGACAAAGATGGGCTGGTTTTAGTGTCGATAAGAACCATGGCTGCAGTGGGTTAGAGCACGTCATGCATCCTTTCCACGTGTACCTGTCTTAAGGACGCTGAACACACAAAAACAGTCTACATGTTATTCATCTATGGAAGCACTGAGGGACAAAAGATATCATTTCTTCAAAACATAACAATCAATGGGAGATCAGTGGCGAAAAGTGGAACCTATCATTTAAAAGAAACTTAAAAAACATATGTATTAATTCAAATACTTGGCCCATATTGAATTCTGATTTGAACACACACCAACTGTTAAAAAATTTTATGAGCTTATTGGGAAAAATTTGATCCCTGGCTGGATATTTGATTATGTTAAAGAATTATTATTAATATTTTAGATGTGATCACGACATTGTGGTTTTATTTTTCTAGCAGTCCTCTTTTACTTTTATTTTTTTTAAGATTTTATTTATTTATCTTAGAGGGGAAGGGAAGGAGAGAGAGAGAGAGAAATATCAATGTATGGTTGCCTCTCGTGCGTCCCCTGCCAGGGGCTGGGAACTGGCCTGCAACCCAGGCATGTGCCCTGACTGGGAATCGAACCGCGATCCTGTGGTTCGCAGGCCCATGCTCAACCACTGAACTACACCAGCCAGGGCTCTAGCAGTCCTCTTTTAGAGATACATACTGATTTAATAATAGGCCTGGGATTTGTTTCAAAAGAGTTCTGTGTCAGGGGTTTGGACAAAAAAAAAAAATCCAGCAATGAGTTGGTAATTATTGTTCCTAGGCAATTTTTGTGAATTGATCACACTATTCTCTTTACTAGTAAATAATTGAAACTTTTCATAAGTTAAAACCAAACAAAAAAACAGTGAGATGCCCTGTAGGTGGAGGTCATGGGTTAACTGGGGGAAGCAGAACAGGGAGAGGTGGCTGCTGGGCATCCCTGAACTTGAGGGAGGAATGCTGTCTTGCTGGGTTTCTTTATGGGTTTGTCAGAATGAAAAGATGAGTATCCCACTGCGCCAACCTGCCCCCAACACTTTCCACTCATGTCGGTTTATTAGCATCAGCTAATGTTATGAACCTAGGGTTCCTGAGAAAGGCAACGAGACTGTATGTGCTTATTGCATACTGGGTCTTGGTCATCCAAAATTCCATCTTGAGGGACCCCTATTGGGAAGCTCTTTCATTCATTTCTCATTCATTTCCCCTTCATTCCTCATGCCTTAGAAAGAAAGACAAAGACCTCAAATCAACTTGAGGAAATTTTAAAATATATGTAAGCAATGTTTACCTTTAAGTCAATGGAAAATAGAGAACCCTTCTCAGAAGTGACCTTTCTTTAAATATACCAAAAGGAACCGTTCTGAGAGCACAGCAGACTCAGTGAAACACTTGTTTGTGCTCACAGCCTTTTAGCAACTTTGGTGTGTTAAAGACACCCGAAACAATATATGAGTTTCAAAATGTTCTCCCATCCCCATCAAAACACAGTGTACTTTCACATGGCTCTGTAACTTGGAAAAGATGCAGTCCTTACTGTTATCAGATCTCAGCTTGTGTTCCCATGCCTCCTCTCAGAACTTCTCTGGTCCTGAAGAAATGACTTCACACTTTGCTGTAGAGGACCCCTAGAATTCGATGTTGACTTTGCAGCTCACCAGTCACCAATTTCACACCCCATTTAGTCAGGTAGAGGAAGGCTTTTGGCTAAGTGAGCTTTCCCAGACACGAGTGTGGGGATGAGAGAGCCTGTCTGGGACCAGCCACAGACACTGGTGTATCTGATACAATCCTTGACCCACTGGAGCAAGGGGGGAGCCCCACGTTACAGATGAAGAAACCAAGGTCTGTGGGCTGGCTTATCTGACCATGTTGTCTCTGGAAAATGCACGTGAGACATTTCTCACGGGCTGCCTCTTGCAGCTCTATGAGGTGCCAGCTCTGACTTGCATTGCAGCACGCAGGTTCTTCTGTCCATCAGTGATGCCAGCTCACAGGACCTGCCTTTGTGCAGAGGGATGGCAGCACCCTGGCTGCATGGTGAACTAGAGGCCAGCGTGTTATGGCAGTTAGCTGCTTTTACAGGAGGCTGGTATTTCCCACCAGAATATAGTTGAGCTTTGGTCCTATCCAAGTATTTGATGCTGCAGTTGTGACCCAAGTCCTGTCCTTATGGTAATACACCAATGATGGAGAGGTTCCAGTCAATCTTTTACCCTTCTGTTCATTCCCACCATTTTACAGAGTGTATTGATGAAGAGTCCGTCAGATTCCTCTTTCTAGTTACTGTTACGATACAAGTTGGGTGTATTTATGAAGGACCTAATCATTGCAAATTCAGCCAAAGAGTCTCAAGCCTTAAAAATCCGTGGTTTAGACAGTGATCCTGGATTTAGAGCTGAACTTGTAAGGAGTGGATGGTGTCGGTAACCAAGGAAGAGCAGGTCTGGAGCTGCAGGAGTGCCACCCATTACTGGCCTGAGGAGACCCCCTACCCTGTCCTATTAGTGGCCTCTGGGTGTGGAGCTATTTTCAGGTAGCAGGTGATATTTTACACTAAGCCTCATTCATCCTTGTTTTTACGAACACTATAGATATTCAGTTTCTGTTATATAAACTTAAATGGAGAATATAATCTTTCTTAATACAGAACTTTTTATAAAACTAGTTACAGATATTTCTGAATGCATTAAAGGAAACATGCTTCCAGAACAAGCCTCATTAAGAAACTTCCCAGGCATGGAATTGTAAAGGTGACTCCCTGCCTGCATGGGACAGGTCTCTGCTCATTTGTTTGTCAAAGCTGTGCAAGGAAGAGGTAGTGGCTGTCGCTGTGTGGAGCAGGTGGGCACTGGAAGGCTGTCCCAGATAAAAGCAGTTTTGTATGCTTGTCTGGCTAATTAGGAGGAGTATTTCTGACCCCATTTAAGGAAAATATTCAATAACCTACAGTAGGTTTGGAAACAGGAAAGAGAACAAAACAAAACAAAGCAAAACAAAAAGGGCATGTTTCATAGCAGTTTTTATCATTTATACCACAGTTATTCAGATGGCAAAAGGTTTCTCAGTATCTGAGGAATAGCAGCAGGTTCCTGTAAACTTGAACTTGTTTTGGGGGCTTGAGGGGTACAGATGGAATGGGAACCTCTATGTAGCAACCATAAAAGGACTTCGACATGTTACAAAAGAAGACAAATGACCAAAACTGTCTAAAAAGATGCTCAATATCCTTTGTCAGCAGCGAAATGCAAACAAAAATCATAAGATACCCATCAGAATAGCTAAAAGAAAAATACTAATAACACCAAATGGTGACTCTGTTGACAGTGGCAAGGATCAGCTGCAATGCTCACACACAGCTGTGTGTGCAGGAGTGTAAAATGAGACAACCGCTTTGCAGAACTGCTTGCCAGTTTATTAAACGTTAAACATCTATCCACCCTACATCTCAGCAATTCAATTCCTAGATTATCACTGAGAGAAATGAAAACATGTTCACAGAGAGACTTTGCCAGAATATTCAAAGCAGCCTTATTCTAAATTGTCCTAAATCAGAAACAACCTCAGTACACACAACAGGTGACGGTATTAGCAGATTTCAGTATACTCATACAGTGGAACCCAATGCTGCAATAAGAAACCATGAACCACAGGTAAGTGTGATAACATGGATGAACACATCATGTCAAGTGAAAGAGACCAGACAAAAGAATGCACACACACTGTATGATTTAATTTATACAAAGTCCAAATACAGGAAAGTGAATCTATGATGATAGAAATTAGTGACAGTGGCTTCAGGGACTAATGAAAAGGCCTGAAGGGAACTTTCTGGAGGAATGGATGTGATCTGTATCACCTTTTCGGACAATAGTTACACAGGTGCATATAAGTGGTTCTCAAACAGGGGCGGCGATTTTGCTTCCGGGGGGGCATCTGGCAATGTCTAGAAACACCTTTGACAGTCCTGACCAGGGAATGCGATTGGAATCCGATGGGGAGAGGCCAGGGATAAAGAATTATCTAGTCCAAAATGTCAACCGTGCTAAGGTTGAAAAACCTAGTGTATATGCAATTGTCAAAACTCATCAAAATGAACAATTAATACCTGCAGGTTTTATTGAATGTAAATTATGACCAAAAGAAAGAAAAACAATTCAATAGCCCCTCTCCTCCCCAAGTAGAGTTGAAAAAGAATATTGGAAAAAATATAAAACCATTTCATATTTCAATTGTATGAGTTGAACTGCTCAATAAATGCATTTCATATACAAATCATACTCAGATAATGTTTATTGAAATAAAAAATATCAGGGAAACTTTTGGTTTTTGGTTCTGCATGTAGGGAGCTTGAAAGTTGCTACTCCATCTTAATAAAAAAGAAACTGAACAAAATGAAAAATCAACCGTTGTTGGATTCACTGGCGAGGAAGACACAGGGTGAAGCAAACAGGAGATAAGACAGGAGAACAGAGGGAGTCACTCACTGCCTACAGGGGCCCGGATTCACGAGCAGAACCCCCCACGAGAACCAGCGCCAGGCAGAAACCCTAAACTGTAATTAAGGAATTGCTGGAGCCTCGTGTAGACAGGACTGAGTTAAAAAGTGCAGGGGACCCATTGGTACTGGGCCCCACAGTTTACCCCCAGGGGCTCCATCAGGTTCTCACGGGAGAACCTGGGCAAAAAATCCCCTGGTGCTTCCAGCAGGGGGAGGAAAGGAACCATTTTGAAATAAGCCAGAGCACCTAGTAATTCCTAACAAGACCTACCCTCGGGGAAATTAGTTAGTTAAAGCCTAGTTGAGGTATTATCAGAGCCTAACTGACCTGGGGAAAGGTAAATACCCAGCTCCAATTAGCTGTAGCCTTCCATGTGGGAGAAGAGAAATATCTAGCTCCAGCCACTCTAGCCACCTTGTTCAACCTAAGATGGGAGAAAAATAAACAAAACTTGACTTCTAAAACGACAAAAAAAAAAAATGGGGCACTGGTGGGTGGGGTAAGGGACACCATCGCAACAGCTCTGCTTTCAAGCTCACTCTCCCTGTCTTCTCTTCTTCCATTGTGTAACTCACACTGGACTGCTCTACTTAAACTTCCTAAAGGAATCAAAATTTGACGTCAGGGAAAGGTTTAAACAGTTCCGTGCACAGACAGTCCTCGGGTGATAAAGCGGAATGGGAGTGAAGCAGGGCCTGCACAGGCTCCAGGTGAGTCAGCCCAGGCTCCCCAGTGCACCTCAGCATTTGCACACCCACCCCGGGAATGCCACACTCTTTCTGGGCCCAACGCTCCGTGCTCAACTCATGTGCACACAGTACAAGGCAGCCACAGGGAGCAGCAGGCGTGGAGCTGGGCAGGGACTCCAAAGGGGCTTCCCTTTGTCCCACAGATCACAGTGACAAGCTGGCAACTGATTTCCATGGTTCTCCCTGAATCTCAGAGGAAGTTTCTGGTACAAAGTAAAATGCTGTTCTTAAGAGGAAAGAAAAATGGATTATAAAATGTAACGCCATGAACTAGTTCATGGTGCAGGTGCTATCAACTCTGATGTTTGCAGAAAACAAATAGCTCATGACTCTGGTTACTAATGCTGAATTTCATAAACATTTTTATCCTGGGGGGAATCATTCAGATATAATTTAGGTATAATTTAGACTTCCTGCCAGTGATTTTCAGGCCTTCCCTAATGCTTACAGTGGTACCCAGAACACATTCTCTGCTGAGCCCGAAGGCAGCCCTGAGTCAGCTTTTCCCATTACCTGTACAGCACATTCAAGAGAGATTTATTCAGAAATGCCTCTGGAGGGGATTCTGCAGAGCTCCCTCAATATTCTAGCCTTCTCCCTAGCCAAGAACTTTTCCCTTAAATTTAAATGCACTGATTTTTAACATGAGCACTCATGTCCATTTTTTCCCTTTATGCAGAAGTAGCTGCTTCAACTTTGGATGGGGCAAACTAGAACTCGCAAGTAGAAAAACTGCCCACAAAAACTTCATCACGTATTCACTCATTCTCACAAACCTAAAAGTTCTATACTTGTCTCTAACCTTCACGTTAATTCTCCAGGATTTGAGGTCTATGAGCAATGAAGCCCATTAGCTAAATTCTTTTGGAAACCTGACAGCCTCACACTGTGCAGTCGTTCCTGGGAGCACATCTGCTGCACAGTAGGGGAAAAAACTGGATGCGGTCCTTCCCCCACCTTCCAACTTTACTGTTTAAAATGACACAGGGTTTCAGGAGTGGTAGGTGGCAGACCAGAAGGGCACCTTTCCACCACTTTGGTCACCATCTTCAATGTATGCAAATACTCAAGCTTTATATTCATCATCTGTCACACTTGAACTGCTGACTCCACAGAGCTACTTCTTAAAGTGGGATTCAAGGAGAAACACAAAACATCAGTGATTTTTTATTCCTAAACCCATGCACGTAACACAGCTCCCTGGTACGTGCAGCAACCTTGCTGGTGTATGCAGATACCGAGAGGGGGGCCACATGCCACTTCTTGCTGATATCTAGTGTTTCTGTTTTCTCAGTAAAAACCATTCTTATCCACCCATCCCCACCTCCCCCCAAACCAAACTTATACGTATTATGGTAATGCCTTATCTACATCTCTATCCATCTATGAGGTTTTGTACAAAAGACACTTTCAATAAATATTTATTGGTTGGAATGAATAAATGATTCAATTAATGAATGAGGCATCGTATTTTGCTGTGTATAATGCACATCCACATTTTGGTGAGCACTACACATGGGACTACTATACCTACATAGAATGCACGCCCTTACTTTCCCCTCAAAAATTTGTGCAAAAAGTGCACATTACTCAGCAAAATACGGTAACTAGAATCCAGGTTTGATACGTTCCTTTGGAGTGTCAAAAATAATGTTTTATAAAAAGATTTTGCACAGCAACGGAAACCATCAGCAAAATGAAAAGACAACCTACTAAAAGAGAGATGATATTCATCAATAATACATCTGATGAGGGGTTAATATCCAAAATTTATAAAGATCCTAGACTACTTAAGACCACAGAAACAAAAAATTCAATTAGAAAAATGGGCAGAAGACCTGAATAGTTACTTCTCCAAGAAGCATATACAGATGGTCAATGGGCATATGGGAAGCTGCTCAATATTATCTTGCACCTGTCAGAATGGCTATCACCAGTAAATCAACAAGTATGTAGAAAAAGGGGAACCCTAGTGCACCGTTCGTTGGAATGCAGATTGGTGCAAGCACTATGGAAATCAGCATGGAGCTTCCTTAAAAAATTAAAAATGGAATTGTCCTATGACCCAGAGATCCCGGTGATTCTAGGTATGTCTCTGAAGAAACCTGAAGCATTAATTTGAAAGAATATATGCAGCCCCAGGTTCACTGCAGCATTACTTATAACAGCCAAGCTATGGAAGCAACCCCAGTGTGCATCAACAGGTAGATGGATAAAAAAGCAGTGGTACATTTACACAGTGGACTATTATTGCCATAGGAAAGAATGAAATCATACCTTTTGCGACAGCGTGGATGAACCTAGACAGCATGGGTACTAATCAAGCGAAATAAATCAGACAGAGAAAGACAGATATCATTTGACTTCATTTATGTGTGGAATCAAAAGAACAAAATAAACAAACAGACTCACAGATACAAAGAACAGACTGACGGTTTTCAGAGGGGAGTAAAGAAGGTGGGGCCGGGTGAAAAAGGTAAAGGGACCAAGAAGTGCAAATTGGTAGTTACAAAACAGTCACAAGAAATATAAATTACAGCACAGGGAACGTACTCCGTAATAGGATAAGTATGTATAGGGTCAGGATGGTGCTTGAAACATCAGGACGACCCTGTAAACTACATGACTTTCTGACCACTATGCTATAGGTCTGAGACTAACACAATAATATTAAATGGAAACCCCAATTGAAAAATTAAAAAAATAATGTTTTATAGGATGGAATTAAAAAGAGAGGGGAAACTTTCATATTTTCAACCCCAGTACTTGAATCCTCCTATGTTGTCTGTCAAAGCACCCTGGCCAGAAAAGGGCCTTGCTCTGAAAACTTCGCTCCGAGCTTCCCCCGGCCTTGTTTCACAGGCCTCGGAGGTGAGACCGAGGGACAGGGGCCTCTCTGCTCTCCCTCGCTCTACAAAGAGGTGACTGTCACAGAGTGGGGACCTGAGGGCTCCGGGTGATTTTCTTACCAAGTTATTTGGTGGAGTAATATTGGAAGATTTCGAGAATTATAATCTGGTGCTAACATTTTTCACATTGAAAACATGAACTTAAAGACAAACTCAATCACCAAGTGATTGGAAATGTGCGACTCAGGCAGGTGGTGACACTGGCAACCTGAAGACAGTTTCAAATACTATTCTGAACACTGAGGCGTAGTTTGGATCCTAACAATGATCACGGCTCACTGATTTTCAAGTGCTTGCTTTCCATGCACTTGTGTCAACCTAGTCTGTTTAGCCCAAAAGATTCAATCCCACAAGATCTCCTATAATTAGGGAGTGATGATGCATTCTTAGAAGACAAATATAGACACCCCAGAGGTGAAGCATTGGCAGTGTGAA
The DNA here is from genome assembly GCF_014824575.4 of Sturnira hondurensis. NCBI lineage: Eukaryota > Metazoa > Chordata > Mammalia > Chiroptera > Phyllostomidae > Sturnira > Sturnira hondurensis. The sequence continues at coordinate 10,483,589 of NW_028098001.1, read as the reverse complement.
AATAATGGATGTTTATCTTCCCAGGGCTGCTATATCAAGACACTTAGGGACAGTTCACTACAGCCATAAAGGTATAGAGAGATGGCAAAATCATTTTTCTTATCTGCAGAAGTAGGTCACAGCAAGAACATTTTCAGGGAGAAAAAAACCAGAGTGGCCATGAATGGGTTTTGTGACACAGTCTTCTCATTTTTCAACTCAGTGCTAGACTTGATCATCAGTTCATCCTGTATGCTAATCATCTTTCTATACGGTAATAGGTCCAGAATGAAGCCCTGGAATGCAGTGTTCGGGGACACAGCAAAAAGCCCCATTTGCAAGAACACAGCTTCCAACTGAATAACAAGAGCTCAGGCATTCGAAGCAGCCACTGATTTTTGTTGTTTCATTGCCAGTGACATGAAAATGAATCCTGACATCATAAATTAGCGCACTTACCAGGAGTCTGAGTGAGGCACAGTACAGGCATAGAAAATAAAGGTTATAGCATTTCCCACAGCAGCCTTTTAAATCCAGCATATGTCCCACATGTGGGAAGGCATTTTATTTCCATAGAGACTTCTACTTAAACTCGACAGCCAGACTTTGCAAAAACAATCAGAGTGATGTACTTTTCACAAGTGCTGCCTCCTTCTAAATAATGAATATGTGAGGATAGAGAGGGTAGAAAAAGGAGGTATACAGTAGCAGGAAGGGGGACTGTGGCATTCACACTGATAATTCTGTAATCTCAGGAAGTGTCATCAGAGAGGCTGAAATCCACCTGCCCTAAGGCTTTGTCCTGTCATGGGTCGGAAAGCCTCAACACACTTCCTGTACCAGCAGCTCTCTCCAATTACTGCTGCTGTCTCCTTACAATCAGATACCTGGGTTCACCGACTGACACTGGGCTTTCTTCCTGTGGAACAGATAAACTGTCTCCAGGAAACCAGGCTTCTCGCCTAACTGTGTGCTCTCATTGACCTACATTTCTAAAGGAATTTAATCGGAAGTTCTGGTAAGAGCTAGATTCTGTTTTTGGCTCCCACTCAAAGTTACTGATTTGGTGCTCCCTTCTCCCCAAATGTACTAAAAAGTTTTCCTCCATCCTTTTTTCTTCTTGCTAAAAGCAATTTTATTCACTTTTCACAGAGTGTGTGTGTGTGTGTGTGTTTACCATTTTTACTCCTCTTAGTGTCATTAACGACCTTCGAGCTTCAGTCAGTTATTCTGTGCTTTTTCCTTCCCCATTCATCCTTTTTTCTTCCTATTTTAGTACTGAAGGACAATTGTACAATGACTAAATTGTAAAGTTGTGTCACAGTTCCCCTAAGGACAGTCTTCTTCCTTGAGCTATTAAATTGGAAAATGGTTTTTTAAAAAAACACATCAAGGCTCTGTCACAGAGCAGGTGCAATCATTGCAATGTAAAATTAGTCCTTTTCCCAAAGAAAGTGGTAGAATACTTTACTTGTAACAACACAAAGGGCTTTAGGAAATGGAATATAAAAATCCTAGCAAGAGCTCTAAAGAGACGTCTGCAAAGTTATACCACATTTTGTTCCTGCAATGTAGACACAAGTCATACTGATGTAGAAAGCTATCTTTTGCTTTCTGGATGCACTGCTGCAAAATCAGTTCATTTAAACATGGGAGAATGACCTGCTTTTCGTTCATGCATGCATCCGTGGGGTCATCCATTTGACACTCACTGGGTTCCTCCAACGTGCCAGGCGGAGTGATAAATTAAAAGAAAATCTAAATAAAAAGACATACAAAAATGAATCTTTTCCTCCTAAGAAATATGTGACTGTTTAGCCTCTATTCTAGGCATGGCACTCACTTGCAAAACTATCTCATAAATTGTGAGGAGGAGCAGTAACAGTAAACCTACCTGTGGGCAGATTCATTAAGACCAATGCAGTTTTATAGCACTCTAAAATCCCTGACTATTTCACTAGTTATTACCTGGCAGGCTACTGGGCATGCACCACAGTGGAGCAAAAACCCCCTGAAATTTAGTAACCTGAACTGGGATTCTCGTCCCATGGTTTTCTGTCTGTGGCTCTGACTTAGCATCTCTGAGTCTCAGTTTCCTCTTGTGAAAAATAGAAATAGTGGCACCAGTCCCAAAGGGTGATTATAATGATTAAATGAGATAAAATCTACCATGTTCCTATAACTGTGTCTGTAGTAAAGTTAATACTCAATAAATGCTCAACAATGTTAGCAGCATGGTTACTGTGACTGGGGTTTATAGCTCAGGAGAAATGGTAGACCCAAGTGAAGGACTTCTTTTCTTCTAAGAAGGGTTAATTTCAAGGAGGCTGCGGGGAGCTAGGCTGAAAATTAGTGTATCCCTTTTACTAGGCCTGCTCCTCTGGAGATGTGCTCCTACATCCTTCGTCGAAGTACCCCGCTCACACATTATATCCATAAATGGCCCTCTACATCAGCACCCCACTTACTGACCTGTCACTGTTATCTCGTCTTCTGTCAACCCAGACTTATTTAGACATAGCTTAACTCAGGGACATGGTTAAACACTTTAAAGGAGTCAAAGAAAGGGAAGGAGATAAATCAATTCTTTCTGCTTGGGGATTGAGATGATGGAAATATGAGGGAGATAATAAGGAGGTAGGGCTATCTGGACCAAAAAAAAAAAAAACCCAACAAGTTAATGATCCAAACTTAAGAACAAAAATGATGCTCAGGTGGACTGGTCATTTCACGTTTTCACCTTCATTTGGTTCACAGGACGCTAGTATTGGAAGGGATCTCAAAAATAATTCCTTCAAATCCCATGTTTTTAAAGATACAGGAACTAAGACCCAAAAAAGTCTTGACTTGCTGAAGGCAACACAGCTAATTGCTGCAGATTTAGAACCAGATTCTTGATTTCTTCCAGTTTTATTCCAAAAATAACTTTTTTATTTAACTTTTGTTCAAGTACAGTTTTCTTTCTTGTATTCCCAGCCCTGCCCCCCGCCCAGTGCTCCTCCCATCTCCGCCCCCCCCCCCGTCTTAGTTATTGTCCATGTGTCCTTCATACTTATTCATGTGAGTCCATCCCCTTTTACTCTGTGTTTCTCTCCCCTCTTCCCTCTGGAATTTTAAATGACTAGGACATAGTACTTTTAAGTCATTGATGTTATTGTATCTTGTTTTTGTTTAGTATGCAAAAGATGCTGTCTGACTTTAAGAGGGGTTTGGATCTGAGGGATTTACTTTGTGCACTTGGTGGTGGTGGTGGAGCCATCCACAAATAACTGGAAATCACATGCAAAGTTTTCAGTAGACGTACATTTTCTAGAAATAGGGTCCAAAGCGTTAGCAGACCCTCCAAGGTGTCAGGGAGCAAAACAAAGGTAAGTGAATTGGGCAGAGACAAGAGTGGTGAGGTGGGCAGTTTCCAAGCTGCTGCAGTGTAGGCGTGGAGATGTGGGGCCGGGAGGAGCTGGTTGGCCGAGAACTCCTTGGTCCTACTTCGGCTTCGAGCATGACGGCTTTACTCACTACCTGCTTTCTAAATTTGTATTCTGCTCAGTTTGTGGAAGGGGGAAAAGGCTTCTGCTACTGAAAACCACTGCTAGAACATATCCTGTACTATCTCAACAAAGATGTGACTGCCTGCCCATTAAAAAAATTATCGGACTCTGCCAAGAGTCCTTTCTCTTATTTCCATTGCTGTTCTATTACTTTCATGTTTAACAATCAAGATGATACCCTTTGCCTTGCCAACATCTTCATGAATGACTTCTGGTGGTAAGAAAATGAGGACCAGGAATGGAAAGTAGCTAGAACAAAGGGCCTGAACCCATCCTTTCTCACTGTGAGGGGATAATGGAAATTACTTTTTGTTTCCCTGGTTTCTCACAAAATGACCCTCATCTCCAAGGCCTAGGTCCTGCTCTGGGGAGACTGGAGGCCCCAAGTGGATTGTCTACCTTTTTCTTTCTTCTTCTTCTTCTTCTTCTTCTTCTGTTTTTTATTTTTTAATTTTATAATCTGAGAAATGTTTTGCCCTCCATTTTTCTCAGACAGTAAAGAATCGATGGCATAAATTTAGAATCAAAAAGTTGTATCTTTTATAGAACGTTCAATAACTTGAGGTGGGAAAAGATGAGAACTAGGAAAAAAGCAATAAGGCTTAGAAAGCAATATATTTGGTCATTTTCACCCAAAATTAAAACTTCATGCCCCTAAGACACAAGCCTAAATAATTTTGTTTGTGTTACATTACCCTTAAGCTATAATATGGCAAAAGTTAATTATAGGAGATCACAAAGAACAGTTATAACATTAGCAACAGCTAGCAGGAAAATTTTGGCAAGCAATCGTCCTTACAGATTCGGTTATAAAATCAGGATCACAATTTTGGCCTGTGTGAGTTGTATACTTATATGACTGCAAAAATACGTACCATACTGAAAAATGGGCATGCCCTAAGATATTTTTACATTTGGGGTTCCATGCTTTTCCTCCTTTGCTTTTACCCCCTCACTTTCAGTGCTTCTGAAGGAGGACAGAGCCCTGGGGTTGGCGGGGTGGTGAGAGGTCAGCTGGTTCTACTCCACCTCCCCTACCTCCGTAAGTGCAACCATTTCTGCTCGTCAGTATGGCTCCCCAGAATTAGAACTGCTAAAGATTGAATAGCTGGGCCCTGGCTGGTGTAGCTCAGTAGATTGAGTGTGGGGCTGCGAACCACACGATCGCAGTTTGATTCCCAGTCAGGGCACATGCCTGGGTTGTAGGCTGGTTCCCTGCAGGCCAACTCCCAGCAGGGGACGCAGAAAAGGCAACCATACATTGATGTTTCTCTCCCTCTCTCCTTCCCCTCTAAAGATAAATAAATAAAATTTAAAAAAAAAATAAATAAAACCTTCTTCTTTAAGAAACTTGAAAACATTAAAAAAGAAAAGATTGAATAGCTGGGCCTACACCAGGAATGCTCTGGATGTTGTGAATTATACTATAAAAGTGTAAGTTGATGTTCCTGTTTTTAAGGAACTTATCTTATGGGAAACCCTGGACATAAGATTTAAGCAGTTGCGAGTCATGCTAAGTGATGGCAGCCGGAGCAAGGAGCAGTACAAATGAGATGTTCACCTGTCTCCTTTGACGTTCCTCAGAGTACCTAACAAGAAGTAGGTAACGGTCTGTTGAACCAGAGTGGTACAGATCACAGAGCACTGGGGCGGGAAATCAGAGGCCAGGTCTCTACTATTAATTGGAGTTGATGTTTAGAATTTGAAATAGAAGGCGTAGTCACAGGGATAAAAGGAACACCAGTTACTTGGCATTTATTATATTCCAAGTACCTCTCACATAGTCACTGACTTTACCATAACAAAACCCATGGGTAAGTAATATTATTAACATACAGATGAATGCATAGAGGCTCAGAGACATGTTTTGCTGAGGCTCCTCAGCCAGTATGCGGAGGGATTGAACTTTCGTACCACATCCCACCTGTCTGATTTTTAAAAATGTATTTAATTATTGTTCAAGTACAGTTTTCTGTCTTTTACCCCATCCCAGCCCACCCCTCTAGGGCTCCCCACTCCCTCCTATTTCCACCCCTGTTAGTTTTTGTCCATGTCTAATTTTTTAAGAGCATGCTCCAATCTTGACTCCTAAATCCTGTCATTTCTGAGATTCTGTAAATCTGTGTTAGCTTCCCTATGATGGTCTTATTCAATTCTGAAATATAGCAAAGCTCATAAAGTATTCAGACATTTCTGTAGCAATGTTACTGATAGCTAAGGATATAATAATTTTCTACTTCTCACATTAACATATCTTACGTACCATTATCAAAGCATCTGTAAGATAACAACATAGAAAACCATAGCATGCACATTATGTTTAATTTACATAGGTTCATATTGACGGCTGCCACATTTAGAATATAATAATGATGGGTAAATTATTTGGGTGTTTTATTTAGCTCTGATGAATACAACATTGAGTTGAACTGAAATTTGGGGGTGGATAAAAATCAGTGTTGGTGAGTGAAAGAAGATACAAATCTGATAAAAATTAAGTGTGGTATTATAAGAAAACTATTGTAATGCCCACACACATTTCAAATATATCTTTTAAATAGAAAAAACAGATACAGTGGAATCTACACCCAGGATGAGGAGAGTACAGTTATCTATGTAGCATCTGCTGCTTGGAGGAAGTCAGCTAAAGGCACACTCACTCCTGGATGTGGCGACCAGCTGGTGGGAGTCCCTCTAACACCTGTGCACTGTCAGCTGTACTTCCCCCACCACGTAAACTTGACTCAGGGTTAGGTTATTATACTATGGAAGGAACCTTTCATTTCATCTGCCCAGCTTCCTGCACTTGCAGCATCCCATAGGAAATCAGACACCGAAGTTATTAAAGGTAATTTTCTACCAACTGAATCTGAGAACTAGCTCTGCTACTTATAGAGAAGGGGCACCTGGGGCACCTGGAGAGCCATGGAAAGAGTAAGTTTCTGCCTTGAAGATCCTGCTTTATCCTCCTGTTCTGAACAACGTGAAACAAAGTGACAGTTCAAAATAAGAACTTTTTTCTAATTCTTATTTCCAGCATTGAAATGAATAAATTCTTATAAAAAATCGATTTCCACTTTCTCCTGAGAGATTACAAAACTTCAGTTAGGAAGAAAGGAAAGGAAGGAGAAAGCAAGGAAGACAAGATTAGTGCAAACAGAACTGTAATAAATGCAAAAAGAAAAAGATGTTAACTTCTCAGCTTTGGCAATAGTTTTATATTTCTCTTCACGTCGTTTTTTAATTTCTGAAAGAACATGCTCATTTACTCTTCTACCAGGAAAATAAAAGTAAAGGGTTAGTGAACACGCTTTATTTCCTGAATCTTACTGTCACACAAACCCTTCACAAACCTAAGCATTTTGTTATTTATATGCATGACACTGTAACGGTACAGGTTTTTAAAAGTCATTTTACAAATGAGAAAATGATGGCATCAGAAACACACCTGAGTTTACTCGATGAAAAAAAGACAAAAGCATTTTCCAGAATAGGTTTTCAGTTTAGCTTAGATCATTGAAGTACCATGGAAACATAAGGTTTGGTGTAACAGGGTGACTTAATGAGAAACAAACCAGTGTCCTCTCCCCTTTGCTGCTATGGATTCATTCACGAAAGCATTATAAGACGGTTTTCCCTCTCCTCCCCTTCCCTCAGCATAGAAAGGACAAAAGACCCCTGCCAGCTTGAATCCTGCTTCCGTCACCTCTCCCTGAGACTAGGGCTTTCAGGCTAGGGAAGCAGGTCACCCACAAGGAGAAAGTAGACTTCTTGAGATGCAAGCCAGGGGAGGGATGGGTTAGTAAGTTCCAAAGTCATGTTGATTCATTGCTCTTTTTTCAGTTCCTGGACTTAGAGTACCAGGCGCTGGGCAGGCAGGTGATTACAGGGATGCCAGCAGAGATCCCGGAGGCAGCAGCACAGGTCTCAACTTCCAGCCCAGCACAGAGAAAGTCAGAACACCAGGGAAACTGCCTACGTTTGGATTTAGCCAGAGTGTCTTCCCCAAAATCTTTTCCTGGTTTTCCTGGACTGGCAGAGACTGGTTACTTTAACAGGATGAGCTGACTGATTACTTTAGGAGAAAGAAAACTTGCTTGAGAAAAACACAGACACTGCAACTTCAGTATCTAGCCCTAAACGGACAAACAAGAGACAATGCCACACATAAAAAGGTTCGCCATGAACTCTACTACCCAAGAGAACAGCATTACAAACATTGCCACATGAAATTACTAAAGTCACATTTTTCAAGTCCCATCCATCACATTTAAAGTTCAACTGGAAAAATATATTTAAATTTTTTTTAATTTAAAAAAACAACTTTATAGAGAGAATTGTATATTAATAAAACTAACACCACAGAGTCAGCCAAGGTTTGGGAGAAAGGTGTTTGAAATGAATTATGAAACAAATGGGACCCACGTCTAGTAATTAATCTCTGACGTCCTTGGCCACAGTGTCCCTCTCATCCAGGCTGACGAATGTGTTTAGAGATTTGATACCCAGAAAAATCCTTGGGAGGTATGCTAAGAGTAATTTTTCTTGGAGGAGGCAAAGCAGTAAGGAAGGCATGGTAAGTTGCCTTCAGTATTCTTTTGATGTGCTTATCTTTTTAATATGGTAACACCACGTTGCTCTGCAAAAACATAATCTAAATGGAAATTTAAGATATATTACATAGTTTGCTGCCTTTTAAAATAGCAACACGCCAAGCCTAAAAATATTTCATCAAGCATAATTTAACCTTTCCCTGATGATTCAAAGTCAAAATTATGAATTATCTATCAGCTGTGTGATCTTGGGCAAGTCACCTAAGCCTCTCTCAGTTTCAGTGTCCTCAACTTTGCTATGTGAAGGGCTGTATTTATTTCACATAATGGTGATGGTGGATTAAATAAAACATTCCAATAAAGCACTTAGCGTAGAACCCTTTATATAAAACCCATGAGTGTAACTTCTGAGGAAGTTAACACATAAGGTTTAAAACTTGAAGAGATTTACTTCTCTTTTAGAAAAACAAAAAGGATCTAACTCCCATTTCATCCAATCTAGTAGACTTGGTGTTAGAAGCCCTCTCAGTACAAAAGACTAAAATGCTAAATAAGTATTTGTTAACATCTTTTAAACGCATAGCTGAATTATCAGGAGAACAACAGAATCCTCAGAGGTAGAAAAGAACAGGAAGCCCCTTGGTAAGCCAGGGTGGCGGACAGGGTTTTCCCTGAGGCTTCCGCCCACCCTCAAAGGTCTAGACTAAAGTGTGAGGTTTAAACTGAGGAATGCTGGGGCCCAGGGGACAAGCCTGGGGCCCTGCAAAATGGGAGGCTGGATCAGGAACTGATCCTTCGATCCCAAAAGTGAAGGAACTGGAAAAACAACCTGCCTTCTAGAGGCTGATGGGGGGTAAGTCTCTAATTGCCTCCTTCGGCCTTGGCTTAGACCCTGGCATGGAAGGTGAGGGGAAAGATTCAAATGAGAATTCCCAATCATGTGCCGACTCTTGGGCATGTTTGGGATTAGAATTCACCCCATTTATGGGTCCTCACAAATAATCCTCTCTACTGGAACACACTTTCAACCTGGTTTCAAAGAACTCCCACCAATGAATTTCCACGGAGAACAATGCTCACTCTCATAAGGTAACTCAATAAGTGAGCAGGTCAGCAGAGACAACTTAGAAAACCAGATCCACGGAACTGCAGGTATTTTAATTGTGGAAGAATATATAAGTATGTATAAATAAATGAAAGAATTATCAAAAGTATGCCTATGTGAGACTTTCAAAATGCACAGGTGGATTTAAAAAAAAAGAACCGAACAGTATTTCTAGGAATGAAAAAAATAAAAATATTGACCTCAACAGATAAGGTTAAGTATGAGACTGAATATCACTGAAGAAAGATTAGTGATTGACTAGATAACAATTGTGGCAAACATAAAGGTATATTCTGAACAATTTTTATTAAAACTCTGAAAATGTAAATAAACAAACCCATAGAAAAATATAAATGACTGAAACTGATTTAAGAAGGAACAGAAAACCTGAATCATCTGAAATATTTACCTCTGTTGAATGAGGGGTTTAAAATTCTTGCAACTTAGAAAATACCAGGCTCAGAGGCTTTTACAAGTAAGTTTTAAGAAACAAGTAATTTCAATCTTTAGATAAAGACTTCCAGAAACAAACAAACAAAAAAGACAAGGAACTCTCTTCAGGTCGGCTCATGGGGCAATCAAAACTTTCACACGAAAACCCCACAAATGCAGTATAAGGAAGGAAAATGAAAACTTCCGTCTCTTCTGAACGTAAGTGCAGATCATAAATAACATATGAGAGGATGCTGTATCCTGACTGAGTTGAGTTTAACTTAAGAATGTAAGTTAGCTTAACATTTGAAAATTATTTCAGGTAATTCACCATATTAACAAATTGAAAGCAAAAAAAAAAAAAATGTTTGTGTTGCAACAGCCTAGAGTCAAAAAAAAAAAAAAAAAGCTTTGTAATACTCTTTGTGGGAGGCATGCCTTCACCACATCCCCCGTACTTCAGAACAGGTAAATGCAGTAAACAGAGAAAGAGGCTAATTTTTCTTAAGTAGAAATGTATGCAGATGCAAAAGCAGCATATGAAGAAATCAAGGAAAAAAGAAAAATGCTTGCAAGTCCATAAATAGCAGTCATTAAGTACATTTCTCTTTTATTCAAAAGTATTTACTGACTCTCTACTATATGGTGAGGCACTACTTGATGAAGTACACAGCAGTGAAAAAACAAACAATAACAACAACAAACACCACAACTAAAAAACTGCTAAAAATACAAATATGGCCCTTTACAACAAAATACTTGGATGGACAAGTAAATTGATAATTAGCCTTCTGGAGAGTAATACGGCAAAAGGCATCAAAAGCCTCACTCACAGTCACCTACAAAATGCCTTCAACCCAGAAAATCTGAGATTTGGACAAACTCATGGACAAGAATCTTTATGACAGCACAATTTATTTGTTGTACAAAATGCTAGATTTTTTTGCTTATGAGAACTGCATAGTAACTTTTAGTTTGTTCATGGTTTTTATTTTTATTTTATTTTTATTTTTTAAATATTTTATTTATTTATCTTTAGAGGGGAAGGGAANTCAAAAGCCTCACTCACAGTCACCTACAAAATGCCTTCAACCCAGAAAATCTGAGATTTGGCCAAACTCACGGACAAGAATCTTTATGACAGCACAATTTATTTGTTGTACAAAATGCTAGATTTTTTTGCTTATGAGAACTGCATAGTAACTTTTAGTTTGTTCATGGTTTTTATTTTTATTTTTTAAATATTTTATTTATTTATCTTTAGAGGGGAAGGGAAGGAGAGAGGAAGAGAAATATCAGCGTATGGTTGCCTCTTGTGCATCCCTTGCTGGGAACTGGCCTGCAACCCAGGCATGTGCCCTGACTGGGAATAGAACTGCAATCATGTGGTTCACAGGCCCACACTCAATCCCCTGAGCTACACCAGCCAGGGCAGTTCATGGTTTTTAGTATTAAAAATTCAAAATACTGTATTTTTGCCTCTCGGTTTAATTGCGCACAAAGTGATTAAGTAATTTGTAAACAACTGAGTACTATTTATAGCACACCTTTAAAAAATCCTTGCCGAGCAGGACAGTAGCTTTATCTTTAAAATCACTGAATTTTTGCCGAAATTGAAAAAAAAGGAAATAAAGGTATACATATGTCATTTTGTTCTACATTTAAAAAATAGTACTATTTGTTTCTTTTAAAACATTTTTATCCATTTATTCAAAACTATTTTCAAGTTCAACTGTCCAATTTAAGGCAAATGTAAGCATTTCATAGTATTCAAATTAAACATTATTCTTTTCTCAACTGAACCTAATTGGAGCTCTAGTAGAGCCTCTGTTAGCCCTCTAGTTATGCGTTCCCTAAGACGTGTAATCTTGTCTTGACTGGTCATCATACACGCTATGTCCAAACGGGCCACTTAGAATGAGCCACGCATCTGCTCAGCTGTGGTGTGGCTGTACGTGGCCCTGCAGCTCTATGTTGTCCAACGGTATTAACGTCAGTGAGCTGACAACCTGTAACCTCTCCCGTATAATGTTTAAATAGAGACGTCCTCCAGACATGGGCCCCTGTTGCAATACTGGTCTCAAGTAGCTTGGTATGCCATCAGTATGAATGGGTAAAAAGTCCAGCAATACCTGTCCTCAAAGCTATGACCATGGCACCTGTTAAGGTTGTAGTATTTCCATGAATTCTGGATTGAAGAGGTGCGCATAACAGAGAATATCACTTAATGTGATTGATCCCTCTCTCAGCATCAATGTCATCAACTAGTATGGGCTCCCATTCTTGGCTCTAATGACCTCCCAGCTTGTTGGGCTTATGCCTGGGCTTATTTTCCCAAAGAGGGCCAAACGTACTATATTTCTTTTTGTAAGAGTTGGCTAGTTTTATTCATATTTCTGTATTTTTTTCATTTTTTAATTTAATTATTGTTCAAATACACTTTCTGTCTTTTACTCCCATCCCAGGTCACCCCCCATGTCCCGCACCTCCCTTCCATTTCCACCCCCCCCCCTTAGTTGTTGTCCATGTGTCCTTTATATTAGTTCCTGTAAATCCTTCCCCTTTGTCCCCTGAAATTCCCTCCCCTCTCCCCTCTGGTCACTGTCCCCCTGTTCTCTATTTCAGTGTCTTTGCTTTTATTTTGCTTGCTTGCTGTTTTGTTGTTTAGCTTCCTGTTAAAGGTGAGATCATATGGTATTTGTCCTTTAACACCTGGCTTATTTCACTCAGCATAATGCTTTCCAGTTCCATCCATGATGTTGCAAAGGGAAGGAGCTCCTTCTTTCTTCCTGCTGCAGAGAATTCCATTGTGTAAATGTACCATAATTTTTTGATCCATTCATTTACTGACGGGCACCTAGGTTGCTTCCAGCTCTTGGCTATTGTAAATTGTGCTGCTATGAACATTGGTGTGCATAAGTTCTTTTGGATTGGTGTTTTAGGGTTCTTAGGATATAATCCCAGCAGTAGAATTGCTGGGTCAAAAGGCAGGGCCATGTTCAGTTTTATTAGAAAATTCCATATTGGTTTCCATAGTGGTTGTACCAGTCTGCAATCTCACCAACAATGAACTAGGGTCCCCTTTTCTCCACAACCTCTCCAACACTTGCTGCTTATTGCTTTGTTTATGATGGCAATTCTGACCTGTGTAAAGTGGTATGTCATTGTGGTTTTAATTTGCATTTCTCTGATAGCTAGCAGTATTAAGCATCTTTTCATGTGTCTCTGGATCTTCTGTATGTCATCTGGAGAAGTGTCTGTTCAAGTCCTTTGTCCACTTTTTAATTTGGTTGCTTGTCTTCTTAGACTGGAGTCGTGTAAGTTCTTGGTATATTTTGGAGATTAAACCCTTCTCGGGGTATNTCAACTGAACCTAATTGGAGCTCTAGTAGAGCCTCTGTTAGCCCTCTAGTTATGCGTTCCCTAAGATGTGTAATCTCGTCTTGACTGGTCATCATACACGCTATGTCCAAACGGGCCACTTAGAATGAGCCACGCATCTGCTCAGCTGTGGTGTGGCTGTACGTGGCCCTGCAGCTCTATGTTGTCCAACGGTATTAACGTCAGTGAGCTGACAACCTGTAACCTCTCCCGTATAATGTTTAAATAGAGACGTCCTCCAGACATGGGCCCCTGTTGCAATACTGGTCTCAAGTAGCTTGGTATGCCATCAGTATGAATGGGTAAAAAGTCCAGCAATACCTGTCCTCAAAGCTATGACCATGGCACCTGTTAAGGTTGTAGTATTTCCATGAATTCTGGATTGAAGAGGTGCGCATAACAGAGAATATCACCTAATGTGATTGATCCCTCTCCCAGCATCAATGTCATCAACTAGTATGGGCTCCCATTCTTGGCTCTAATGACCTCCCAGCTTGTCGGGCTTATGCCTGGGCTTATTTTCCCAAAGAGGGCCAAACGTACTATATTTCTTTTTGTAAGAGTTGGCTAGTTGTATTCATATTTCTGTATTTTTTCATTTTTTAATTTAATTATTGTTCAAATACACTTTTCTGTCTTTTACTCCCATCCCAGCCCCCCCACCATGTTTCCCACATCCCTTCCATTTCCACCACCCCCCTTAGTTGTTGTCCATGTGTCCTTTATACTAGTTCCTGTAAATCCTTCCCCTTTGTCCCCTGAAATTCCCTCCCCTGTCCCCTCTGGTGACTGTCCCCCTGTTCTCTATTTCAGTGTCTTTGCTTTTATTTTGCCTGCTTGTTTGTTTTGTTGTTTAGGCTCCTGTTAAAGGTGACATCATATGGTATTTGTCTTTCAACACCTGGCTTATTTCACTCAGCATAATGCTTTCCAGTTCCATCCATGCTGTTGCAAAGGGAAGGAGCTCCTTCTTTCTTTCTGCTGCATAGAATTCCACTGTGTAAATATACCAGAATTTTTTGATCCATTCATTTACTGACGGGCACCTAGGTTGCTTCCAGCTCTTGGCTATTGTACATTGTGCTGCTATGAACATTGGTGTGCATAGGTTCTTTTGGATTGATGTTTTAGGGTTCTTAGGATATAATCCCAGCAGTAGAATTGCTGGGTCAAAAGGCAGGTCCATTTTCAGTTTTCTGAGAAAATTCCATACTGTTTTCCACAGTGGCTGTACCAGTCTGCAATCCCACAAACAATGGGTTAGGCAAACCTACTATATTAATTGGCAAGCTGAGCTTTGTAGCAGTCACAATGGTTGAACATATAGTAGTGCCTCCCATGTCAGCCCTGATAGGATCGCCACCTGGGTCAAAGGAAATTCTGTTTCCACAAATATCAGTGGCACTTTGCTTGCACTGAGGCTGCCCTTGCCACAGATTTCAAAGACTGGGGTTCATTATATCCTTTGGCCATCCTTTAAACAGATCCAATTTCCCGTTCTTCAGTCCAAGACTTATATGTGATCTGGGCCTGAGCTTTACGATGAGCACTTTAGAGAGTCCTCTCAATATTCTGTGAAAATATGGTAGGCCTCACCTCATTGGCTGGAGTCTCCATTAAATAACAGGCTAAGTTCTGCCCAGAAACGGATAGGACTCCTTTCTAGCAAGCCTTCTGTCCCTCACTTCATGCAGCTGAGCAGATTTAAGAGTTTTCTTTTTCTCCTTCACCTCATCATATTCACATAGACCACGGAGTGCTCTTTCCACTGCAGCCTGGGCATCTCCCCACGGATTCTCCTCCACAAATGGGATCTCTTTGTCATGAAGGGGCCTATATTCCTCTGCAAGAGAAACTCTGATATTTTCTTTGCCTTCATTCTGGCTTTCCTGGTCATTTATTTTATCTGCCTTTCCCCTTCTAGGATAAGAGGATGCTAGGGAAGTCAGAATGAGGGCCACAGAAGGTTCATGTCTTGCCTGCCCTCAAAGGTGTTTTAGAATAATCAAATTCCTCTTGACTTTTTGGAAATTAATTTATCCAAATTCTCTCCTGTTTATGTGAACTGTGGTGTGTCTTCCATCTCTTTCGGCAAAACCTCCTAAAACAGGGCCCTTTGTCATGGTGATGGTGATGAGACCCTAGTTCCAAAGATGCTTTGCACCCCAGGCCCAGATAGGGACCCTACTACAGCACTATTTACCATCTCAAAGACAGGAAGCAGCCTTCTGGGTGGATACAAATAGTCATACAAATGAATATTATGTGTCCATTAAATATTATATTTCTAAATCACATTAATGGCCAGGGAAACTGTTCATAAAATTAAAACATTAACAGAAAAAGCAAAATCAGTACCGCTTATGATTAAGTATCATATAGATACTACAAATTACGCATCAGAACAATGGAAGTCATTAGCATAATTGTTAAAAGCACAGACTCTGGAACAAGATTTAGGTTTGAATCCCACTTCTCTCATGTACTAGCTTTGTGAACATGGACAACTTTTAAAATATTTTTGTGACTCAGTTTACTCATGTGACAAATGTAAATAATGATATACTTATATTAGGGTCTCATGAAAAGGTTAAATGAGTTAATATGTATAAAGTGCTTATAAGAGGGACCAGTACATAGTAAATACTCTAAATATTACCCATTATTATGGAAAATTATTTATGACATAAAGGTAGCAGTATTTACCTTTTTTCTCTCTTAGCTCTTTCCCCCCATGTGCACACACAGAGAAAACCCTGGAAGGAACCCCCCAAAATGCTACTGCTGAAGGATGTGACTCAGGAAACTTTATTTTCCTTTTTTGACTTTTTAGTTTTTAAATTTCCAACAATCATTATATGCTTCTTTCAAAATTAGAGAGAAATACTCATTTTTTAAAAAGGACTCCAGTTTCTTCTGGTTGAATCACAGTACTCCTGAGCCCTACAGTACTCATTTTCTTCACAAAGATTCAAGTTAGCAACATAACTTTCACATTAGTAGGGAAGGTAAGGGAATGATGACTGAAGGAAAAAAAATATCAGAAATATCAGAATAATGTCTAAAGAAAAAAAAAAAGAAGGGAAAAATTGGCAGGTTCCTACATCATGGCGGAGAAAAATAATCTCAATATTTCCATGTAGAGAGACAGGTCAGCTAGTGATGACATTCATGATACAAGCCAGCACAGGGCTGGAGGTTAATGAGAAAGAAAAATGAGTTTTTAATCCCCATAGGGTTAATTTGCTAAGGTTTTGGTTTTTTATGGCCTACCAGAGGCCAAGATGTCATATACACACATACACACACACAGACTTACAATTGTGAATGATAAGGGCAAGTGACACAGATATGTCTGAAAAACAATATCTACTTAAAAAATAAAATACATGATTTAAAGAAGGAATAATAAACCAGTCACCTTTCTTTTAATTTGGACGTATTTTATGTCTTTATTTTGTTAGTCAATCTACCATAACAAAATGTCCCTGGAACACTATCACATTTTCTGCCTGCCCAGCACTTTCTGAACACCCTTGAAATGTCTGAGGAATTTCTTTTTTGGTCCTACTCTCTTAAGTCAGAAGCCAGAAAACTTTTTTCCTGGTCTCTATGAAGCCATGGCAGCACTGTGAGAACAAGTTCCACCAACCAGACACCCCGCTCAGGACTTAGCTTTAAAAGTAAGTAATTTGAGGAAGAAACATGGAGAATCAACCAATCTTGTGGTGACCATGGAGGGAAGTATCAGTCTTTCCGAGGACAGTAGGGCAAGAAACCATAGTGACATTTCCCCTAAAACAACCAGATTACACATCAGATTCCATTCCCGGCAATAGGCTTTACTACCCAATAGCCTGCAATAAATTCTGCTTCTGCTCAAATTTACCACAGTGAAAGCTGCTGTTTCGAAGAACCCTGACAATATGAGGAATGATAATAAATGAAGCCTCGGAATATTGAGGAATAACAATAGATGCCCTACAAAATTATAACTTGTTAAATAACTAGTACTTCATTAGTTGGTCCTTTACTTTGTTCCTACTAAACAGACACTAAATTCTCATTTACAGGTGGAGAAAAGTTCCCAGCATCACAGGCAAGTACATGGTAGACTGCTATTCAAATCCACATATTACTGACTCCAGAGTCTGAATTGTATAATTGACATCAGCTTCCTTCTTCTCCCATCACTTCAACAGAAGCTATATAAAACGTAAGTCTAATGATGATGCTTCAAAAATACTTCCTGAGGAACAAAATCCCAGCTTGCTTTACTCAAGACCTTTTTCAGTCATTTTACTGTAACTTCTAGACTCATTTCTGTCATTTCAATGTAACTTCTAAACTCAAATGTAGAAAGAGAGTGGAGTTCATTTCACTGTACCTTCTAAAATCAAATGTAGAAATAGAGTGGAGTTCATGTAAAAAGAGAGTAAGAAAGGCAAAATTTGGCCAGATGCTAAAATGGATCCTGGGAGCCACACAGACAAATAGCTTTTTAAAGCCAATTGCTATCAAATACTAAAAACAAAACACGTCTAGAAACCTCTGAGGGACATCAGAGAACATTATTAACAATATGACATGTATCAGAAAAAGCAGAGGAACAGAAAACAACGCAAATTTTTAAAAATACAGTTCTACTACATCCTGATTTCTGTAATCAACTCCATATTACAAATTACCACTTCATCATGGAAAATTTGCAAATGTATTGGGAAGCTTAAAAAGATCTTTCTACACCTGTTTTGGGGACACCAATCACCTTAGCCTCTCTGCACATCTAGAAAACAAGACTCATTTCCCAACTCTGCTTAAATTTTAAAACATGAACACATTCAGTGATAACTTTATTTTGCAGAGAAAGAAGCACAAGGGAGCTTTTAAATGTTGGCTCTCATTATACTTCCAATTATTTCAATTATTTCAGATTAGGCATAAGGCAATTTCCCCTTTGACAAAATGCTGGATAAAGACATCCATGGGAATCCAAATAGCAGCAGTCTTTGCACATATGGTAAATTACGTTCTTGAGGGGAGAAAAGCCGTAAGTTAGGTGACGTAATACGAATTGAATTTTCTTATGGAAACACTATTAAAACAAAGGCTTTAATTTTAAACCTATCCTAACTTTGTAAGTGACTATAAACATCTTATTTAATCAACGCTTCTGCATTATTTCAAACATAATTCCAAAAACAGTAAGGCAACCAAATAAAACTATGTCTACTATGATTTTCGTTTGATTTTATGATAAAAATCAAAGGTCCTTTTATTTAAAAGATTTTATTTATTTTTAGACAGAAGGGAAGGAGGGAGAAAGAGAGGAAGAGAAACATGAATAAACTGCCTCTTATATGTGCCGCGACCAGGGACCGAAACTGCAACCCAGGTATATGCCCCAACCAGGAATCCAACTGGCGACCATTTGCTTTTAACAGCTGACACCCAACCAACTGAGACACAGAAGTCAGTGGTCTTAAGGACTGTCTTACTTCATACATATGGCTTTTCAATAGCCAAGTTGGTCTTGCACAACCCAGGGCCCTAATCACACCTGACAGACATAAACCCTGATCTAATGGAGTTGTGTGTCTCAACATGGGACTGATTTTTTTTTTTTTGGGGGGGGGGGGTAAGGATCACTTAAATATTCTTTGTGAAAATGTCATTTTTATCAAGCTTTTTTTTTAATAATTAAAGAATTAGAGCCCTGGCTGGTGTGGCTCATTTGGTGTGAGTGTCCTCCCATGAACTGGAAGGTTGTAAATTTATTGCCGGTCAGGGCACGTGCCTGGGTTGTGGGTCTTGTCTCAGCTGGGCTGCACGCAAGAGGGGGCCAACATATGTTTCTCTCTCTCTCTCCCTCCTTTCTCCTGTCTCTAGAATCAATAAGCATGTCCTTGGGTGAGGATAAAAAAAATAATTAGATAAGGGGTTTCTATAACTAAAAACCAGAAGACTTCTGATTTGCTTAAGGCACTAGCTCCTCAACGCCACTATCTATACATTGAATATTAATGTTTAGGCACAGATATCTTTAAGATGAAGATGACCTACATTTACTTCTTCAGCATTTTCCATCCCTTAAAATGGGGATTCATGCCATCAAGAAGCTTCAAAGCTTTGAAATAAAAGGTGGCCAAATTCAAAAAGCAAAAATCATTGTGCATGTAGTAAAACCATCACTTAACTTTGAGTTTTATATGTGTTATTTTATATACTATAGTACTATAGTAAACTACAATCAGTGCGACAGCTTTCTGACCTGTATCTGCTACCTCCTGGCCCCAACTCTCAGATGAAGTCTGGTCGCCCTCTGAACACCTCTCCCCTCTAGGTGGTTCCAGTACATTCCCTTTCTTAGGGTTCAAGGAATAAGCCTTGGTCTGGCCTCCCACCTTTTATGAAACATTTTTATTTCAAAGTTTTTGGTATGTTAATATATACATTAATTTGAAATACTATAGACTGAGAGAAAAGTTGCAAAAAAAATAGTCTTTCTATATGCCCCTCACCCAGTTTCTGCTAATATTGATATCTTATATAATCACAAGACAATTTCAAAGCCAGGAAATTAATATGTGTACAATGTTTACTAAGTACACTATAGGCCTTATTCAAATTTTACCTGTTTTCCACTATCGTTTTCATTTCTTGCATTTAGAACTCTAATCCATTTGAAGTTTATTGTTATGTATGCTATAAGATACAAATCAAATTTTATGTTTTTTCAAATCGTGACTCAATTGTTCATAGTAGCATTCAGAATAGCCAAAAGAAAAAAAACAAATATCCATTAACTGAGGAGGAAATAAATAAAATGTGATAATATCCATACAATGGAATATTATACAGCAAAAAAAGGAGTAAAGCATTGAATGAACCTTGAAAACATATGCTAAGTAAAAGAAGCTGGTCACAAAAGACAATGTTTCATCATTTAAAAAAAATTTTAATTCCAATTCATATGTCTCTTCCACCCAGGAATTGTTTGATAAGATAATTTACAAATATCTAGATATAAGAGCCTTCCTCTTTTTTTGTTTTTGTTGGTAAACTGTGGCCTTTGTCATTAAAAAGTGTATTTTGTCATTTTTAATGCTCTGCAGCTTAAAATTTGTATTATGTTTAATGTCACAATCACCACTACTTTTGTTTGTTTCCATTTACACAGTGCAAACATAATTCATGTTTGTCCATCCTTAATTTGTAGTATATCTGAATCACTGTTTTAGTGAGGTCTCTGCTATAGACCATATACTTATGGTCTGTTTATATTGTGAGCCAAATTGTAAATCTTTTTTAATAAGTAAATTAAGCTATTTCACATTTATTGTTATAAGTGATATATTTAGTCATAAATATAATATTTTATAAGCATGAATTTTTAAAAAGATTTTACTTATTTATTTTTAGAGATAGGGGGTGTGGGGAGAGAAAGAGTGAGGGAAACATCCATTGGTTGCCTCTCAAATGACCCCAACTGGGGACCCGGCCCACAACCCTAGCAGGTGCCCTGATGGAAAATAGAACCGGTGACCTTTCTGTGAACTGGTGACCTTTTGGTTCACAGACCAGCACTCAATTCACTAAGCCAACCAGCCAGGGCTATAATGATGAATTTTTAAAAAGACTTTCTATGTTTCTTTCCCTGTAAGAGGTGTATACTGATATTTGGGAAAGTTTCTTATTTTTGTTCTAGTGGTTGCCTTTGTACTTACCCTTATAAATTCTTCTTAAATTTTTATTGCTTTGGGAGAGAGAAGGGAGAGAGAGAGAAACAGGGATGAGAGGGGGAAGCATCAGTTGGTTGCCTTCCCGTAGGTGCCTAGACTAGGAATCAAACCTGAAACCTAGGTATGTACCCTGACCAGAAATGGAAGCTGCAACCTGTCAGCCATGGGGCGATACTCTAACCAACTGAGACACACCAGTAATTATTCATCATCTGGTTATCAAATTTTTTCTTTATTTGGGGGGAGGGGCAATATTTTCTTTATCATCCACCTATTGTCTATACAATGAGTTTTTTCTATTTTCATCGTTCCCTATCCCTTCTCCTTTTGCTTTTTGGTTACATTATTTCAGCTCTGTCATAGTACACAACATTTGTGCATTAGTCTTCTATCATCATACCAATCACTGTTCTAGTCTTCTATGTACATCTCTATATATTTTAAAGGTCAGTTTAAGAGCTTTTTCTGTATAGACCAGAGAGTATAGACTAAGGCTTTGTGAGCCATACGACCTCTGTTGTAATTCCTCAAGCCACAGTGCAGCCGGAAAGCAGCCACAGACAATACGGGGTGGTGTGCAGTAAATCCTTATTTACAAAATCGGGTGGAGGCCATAGAGTGCTGGCCCCTGCTCTAATACATGCTTTCAGAAAGGGCTTAGCAGTGTGATTCCTTAAATTTTTGTGTGGTCAAAACTGTTGCAGTACTGCCTTGATATCTGAAGGACAGATCAGCTGGATATAAAATCCTGGATGCATACTTTCTTTCTTGAAGCTTTAAAAAAAACAATCCTGCCCCATTATTGCCTTGATTTGTTGATTTTTAAAAATCTGATGCTAGCCTAATTATTTTGCCTTTATACATTATTTGATCTTTTGGCCTAAAGTATTTGAAAATTTTATCTTTACCTTTGAAATTCAAGAGTTTTCTTATGATCTATCATAAGCTTGATTATTCTGGATTCATTTTCCCTAGTACCCAGTGAACCCTTTTTCATGTGTTACAGATTCAGGTCTTTTACTATTTCTGGAAAGTTTTCACAAGTATGAGGACATGGGTTTTTTTTTTCTTTTTCCTAGAATTGTTTTTTAAATTATAGGTTCAAATATTAGATCTATAGCATTGTTTTTATTGTTTTTTTTTAAATTTAGGACTCTAACAATTTTTTTAAGAATGACCTTTTCTTTCTTTGCCTACCTTTCATTCCCAATACTTTCTCTTGGACCAGAAAGGTGGTAGAATATGCCACCCCAAAATATGCCACATGAAGATTTTTGGGGGTTAAGGGCACTTGAAAAAAATAGCAAATAAAAGAAAAAAACTTTGACCTTCCTTCTTTCCCCTCAATGCAGGAGATGAAATTCTGAGATCAAAGATGCCCTCCCTGAAGCAAAAGGAAAGTACTATACTTATTATTAAGGGCAAGAAGTTGAGACCAACAATTTTTATGTAAACAGACCTTGTAAAAGTAATTCTTATCTTCCTTTAGCCTGTCCGCATAATTTTGTTACTTATCTATAGCCGCCTCTCTTTGTTCAACCCACTAAAAAAGTATGGAGGCTCTGCCACTTTTTCAGGTTTTCTCCCCCCAGTGAGGGCCTCACATAAAACTAATCTCTGAGTTTTAACAGAAAACTACTGTTAACCAGCCCGTGTTAGTTTAACTCCCAGAGCCTGGTCCAAAAACCCTAAGAAGGTAGAGGTAAAAATGTGCCTCCCTGAAAAGGCCCTGTTTTACTTCTGCCTTTATGTCATTCTCACTTTCTTGGTTGTTTTTCCTATCTTTCTTTAAACCTCTGTTAAACTTTCAGTAGAGTCTATTTTCACTTGGCTACTTTTAAGTTCATTCTTCATTTCTGAGATAATTTTTTCTTCCACTTCTAAGTTCATTCAACGCCTTTTTAAAATTTATCTTGGTTTTTGTTCATTTTGTGTTTCTGAATCAGAGTGATTTTTCACATCCTCAACTATGTGAATGTCCTTCATTCTGTTTGGAGTGTAAACTTAACTCTTAGTTCATTGTTGTTTGGAGGGGAGGATTATTCTTAATTGATGGTTATGATTTTTCTTTTTCTAATGTGCTGCAGAATTTCCCCCCTGACTTTATTTTTGTCCATTTTTATGATATTGGAGTGTTTTATAAACTTCCTATTTTAAAAGGTGCCCCTTTCTGTTAGTCTAGCAAAGTCCAGTTGCTTTGTAGGTTCTTTTGTCAGTGTGTTTGTTTTGGTGGTGGGAAGAGGCCTCTGCATGATTCTCCCTGTCTTACTGAACCATAAGTCCCACCAACCTCACTTTTTTTCTTCATTGCTAAAAACGACTTTTTTTCTCTTTGCTCTTTGTCTCCTCTGGAAGGTATACTGTGGGAAGACTGCCCCAGTGACTGATGCCTACCCTTTTAAATCATGCTGGCCCCTTTAAATCATGTCTTTTTCTTTAAGTTGGTGTATCTGGTTCTGTATGGTGTCTTCCTTTTTAAAATCACATGTACTTTAAAATCCCTTCATTATACTCTATGCTCTAATCTGCTTGGACGTTTTCCTAGCATTTTAAAATTTAGGCTGGATTTAACCTTTCTAATGGCCATTCAAAATCACCCATAGGCACCTCACTCTCTTCAGTCGTCTCTCAAGTTTTCTTGGTCTGTTTTAAAAATTGATTTTAGAGAGAGAAAGGGAGAGAGAGAGAAACATTGACTTGTTGTTTCACTTATTTATGCATTCATTGGTTGATTCTTGTATGTGTACTGACCAGGGATCAAACCAGCAACCTTGGAGTCTTGGGCTAGTGCTCTAACCAGCTGAGCTACCCAGCCAAGGCTTCTTGGTCTGCCTTTGCTCACCAAAAGCCTTGTGGCAGAGTGGAGGTGGGGAAGAAGTATAAGTAATTAAGCACGGAACCTTTTGACTTTTTTCTCCTATTTACTCATGGTTGTTTTGCAGTCTTGGTATTCTCTGTCTCCAGGTATGTGTACAGAATGTCATAGTTGGGAAGTTGTTTTATATTGTTTGCAGTCTTGGAGACTGATTATGACATAGTTGTCATTATTATTTTTTTTTTTGCTACCTGGAAATGTGCAAAATATTTTTTGACACCAGGTGATGTTCCAGAGGATGGAGAAAGAGAAGGATGCAATTGAAAAAAATGGCCAGACAAAAGGAGACAGCTGGGCTCTAGCGAACTGTTGCCAAGAATGTGGCCACGTGGAGGGAGAAAGCCTTCATTATGTATATCCAGGGTCAAACCCGGGCTGAGACTTTTCTCTTTGATTTTCAAAACCTGACCAGGCATAGTTTGGGTATTTTGGGGTTTTTTTTGAGGGGTGGAGGGAGGGTGAGTACACAAACAAATGGTTTACAAAACTGGTAAATAGCATCATCTTCGCAATAAAACTCTCCAACCCCTCAACATTATAACATGACAGTACCAATCAACTATAAAACAAAATTAAATAAACTCATATATCCAGAGCAAGTTCAATTTGAATGGATTTCAAAAGTGTCTAAATACAAGTTATGTTCTGGACACCATCACTGAGTTAAAAAAAGAAACAATAGAATTAAGAAAAAATACAGTGAATGGTTCACCTAGTTCTACTATAATTAAGCACAATTTTCTTTCCATTTTATGCACCTACAAACATGAAAAGCAAAACCACGATTTATTTACCTTCAAAAATCACTCTGTAATTATGACCTGAACTACTGACATTGAGTAGACAACTCAAAATCTGGGGATGTTTAATTTTATTATGACCCAAGGTGTCTCATTTTCTCACCATGCTACCCACCCATCCTGAACAAATCTGACTCCAAAGATAGACAGTAGTGATAAAATGTGATACACCAATTGCAATGATTATGAAAATGGCCACAGCTTACCTTTAGGATTTACAAAGTGCTTTCAGACAGGAAGAGTGGTCCTCATTCTCCTCCCATAGATGTGAGAACCAAGGTTAAGTCACAAAAAGCCAAAGATGACACTAAAAGCCCTTGCCTTGCATTCTTTAAATTATGGCAATGGCAGATAAAATATAACATGTACCTCCCCAAACAAGCTAAGCATTTCCTTGGACCAGAAGCATGAAGTCGGGAGGCAGAGCTGAAGTCAAAGTCTGCCCACGGGGTGGAAAAACGTTCATGAATGGAGGAGACCCAAGACACCTGCTGCGACCACTGCGATGTACGTGTAACTCCACATTTAGAGAAATGTGGAAAGCCAAGCTGCCTGCTGATGTAACGAGTGATCTGTGAGAAGCCCCGATATCTCAGCGAGGTCACCATTATGGACCTGGTGTTGGGCGGGGCCCTCAGGAGGAGAAAAGAGAATTCACATAAGGTGAGTTTGCAAACCAAAAATCTAACATGTGCAGAAATCAAACCCTAACTGAGACAGCCACAAAATCACCAATGATAAGAATAAGCAACTCTAGACAAAATTAAAATAATGAAACAAATGAAAATGACTTAAAAGCATGTATGTTTCATATCCTCAGAAGGATTTTTAAAACTTGATATCTTGGAAATATAATGTTATGTTATATTTCCATTGTACAATATAATATTTCCACATCATATCTCTATTGAAATAAAATTTAATAATGGGGATAAGTACCAGAATTATTATAAACTCCAGTACTAAGGAATTTATCCTGAATGCCGATAATATATATATGAAACATTTAAGAGACAAGTGGCTAGCTTGAAAGACTCCAAAATATGTCTAACAGGATGTCAAAAGAAGAAAATGTGGGGGTAACAGAGATTTAAAATATAATGGTTGACAATTTTCCAAAGCTAATTAAAGATAAGAGTCCTCAGATGAAACGGTCTCAGAGAATAGAATTTTTTTTTAATCCACACGTACACATCACTGTAAAACTGTATAGTACATCAAGCACAAAGATAAAATCTTATAGACCACTCAGGAAAAAGGGATGGATTATCTTCAGAAGCATAGCGAATAATCCCACTGTCTTATCAATAGAAACAGATGACAAAAGGCAATGAGCGATAGATCTTCAAACTGTGAAGGGGTACAGAATTCTATAGCTAGCTTGCAAGACTATGAACAACATGAAGACATTTTAGATATAGAAAGATTAAGAGTTCACCATTCACATACCATCAATTAAAACATACTAAAGGATATGGGATTCAAGAAAAAGACAAAAAGCACAACAACTGATGTGCATATATATAAAATTAACATTGAAATATTTAAACTGAATAGCTAGCATTTGTTTTTAAATCAAACAGAAACAGGAGTGAATAATGGGAGGGATGTAGAGTGAGGGGAAATAATGTGCTCAATGCAGTTAAAGTACAGCAAGGTTCATGCGTGTCTGAAAAAGATAAAGGTACTGAAGAACTTTGTTTTTACTAGGAACACTTATATTTATATTTTCTATGTTTAAAAAATGTAAGAGTAATCACTAAAAAAAGAAAACTGCATGCTACTGCTTCCAAGCCAGCAGATAATTTTTTAAGATGAAAAACTATAAAGATATCAGAAGACAAGAAGTAAGAAAAGAAGAAAAGATAGTACGACAGCAAAACACATACACTCCCCTCCACACACATACACGAAGACAGCAGACACAAGTCCAACTGCATTAGAAATCACAGGAGCAAGCGGATTTAGCTCGCCTATTTAAAACACTATGTCTTCTTTGTGCAGTGCACTAACAGAAGTTAGTGCACCAACAGCATTAGAATACTTGGGGGATTTGATGCTGACAAGCAGCTGACAGTTCAAATGGATAATGTCTCACATGTTTACTGTTTTTACAATGATTTTCGGGTTGAAATTAAATGAGAAAAAATAACTCATGATCAGCAGGAACAGAGTCAGAAACATTGGGGCTGTGGGTAAATGTTGCTATTTATAAAGAACTACATTTGGCTCTAAAGAGACAACAAAGGCACTAGCACCTAAATATTACTTGGCCAATTCTTTACTCCAATTTATTCTGTGTCCCGTTATTCCAGCTTTGAATAATGCACCAGATGCCCTGTTGTATGCTACGGACTGATCAAACTGCTGTACTTTACTGAAAGCTAACTGCAGATGCCAACTGCATGAAGCCCCATTTGAAGCTACAGAAACGCTTTCCCTGCTGCCACGGCTTCCAACTTCTAGCCTAGAAAGAAGCAACAAGCTGATCTTTAAGGGGAGGTTGAGCTTAGACTGGATGCCGACCTTTTTTTCCAGGCTAACTTAATTTGCAAGCGTTCACACTACTGTGAATCCTTCAAATACTAAAACACAGAATCAGTGGATTTTTGAGCTGAAGGAATAAGAAACTTGGGACCTAGGCAGGTAAGTGACTCGTACCCAAATGATTGCACAGCGGCCAAGACCAAAACCAGACCCACCTCCAAGCTCTATGCCAGGGTTTTTCCCGACATTGTCCCATGTCAGGTCTACAAGAGTGAGGACCAAAAATACTGCTAAACTGACTTCATTCTTGTTCCTCATAATTCCTTTTGCCTCGTTCCCCAACACCTTCTCTGTTCTAAATCTTCTCACTTTGCTGAAGTGATTAGTTACTAGGAGGGCTCACGAGAGATTCTCAGTGAAGGCTTAGAATAATTCCACCTTCCAATCCATCATTCCCTTCAAGACTGGCATCCTTCCCTCTCTGGCCAGAAAAGCTCCTGTGTACAACATAGTAGTTTCCTTCATGGGAGAAGTGAGTTCAGTCATTTCCATCTTGATAACACTTTGTTTCTAAAAGCAGACATATATATTTAGCCTCCTTCTCAAGAAAGCAAAAGACTCTCCACCAGGAAGCCACTCAGCTGCACACAGCTATGCTCAGTGTGTGGGAAAGAACCAAGTCAACCCTGGCTGGTGTAGCCCAGTGGATTGAGTGCGGGCTGTGAAGCAAAGAGCCAAGTCTTCTTGTCAGTAGTTCCAGTTGAGGGGAGAGGCTCACCTTTCAGAAAATCTTCTTAGCATAACCATCTTTACAAATACAATAAATGCAAAATGCAACCGCCCTGGAAAATTCCTAAGCCATGAATGTTTCAGTGTGGACCCTTATCCAGATTCAGAAACAAAGGGTGAAACCAGAACTGGAGAAGCTGATGGGGAGGAGAGAAGGAAGAGGGAAGCAGAGAAGACAGGAGCTGTCCAGAGAACACTCCAGGTTTCTTCCTCTTCCTCTTCTCTGACACACAGCTGACCTCACACTGAAGGGGTGGCCTGGGTTTCTCAGGCAGGAAGAGCCAAGGGCCAGACAGAACTCATCCCATCATTCTTGACCCTAACAAGCAGGTCAAGCTAAGACTCCATTCTCTTGGAGAGAAAAAAAAAATCTAAGTAACGTGGTAGCTTTACCTGTGCTTTTCATCAGTTAAACACTTTCAAGAGGCTCAAAAGTAATAAGGACCTAGTTCCTTTAAGGAATAAAGTTATTTTATTCAGCCTGTATGACCGACTCTGTGTGTTCTACTTTAAAACGAACTTCATAATTTACCCAAGCCTCTCATTGGACTGTTAAAGACATTGGGCCCCATAGAGGTTACCTGACTAGGCCAGGGTCTCAAGTCCAGTTGGAGGCAGATTCAATACTAGACCTTGAGTGTCCTAAGTCAAGGTGAGGGACTTGCTGTGAAAACAAGAGAGGCTGTGCAGGCTGCACACCCCTGAGGAAGGGAGGAAACCCAGAGACACTGGGGACACCGGGATGCCAGGTGCTTAGGCCGAAGGGCAGAAAGGTGACTTGCGGAGGCACCTAACACCCGAGTTCTACCAAGCATCTGAGTGTGAAAGGGAGAGGTCGTGATAGGGAAAGAAAGGAAAAGAAAAATACAAACTTCATGATGATTCCGTTTACTTCACAGTTGGGGACTATTGTTAATTGCAGGTTAAAAAGGAAAAGGGAAGAAAAGGGAAAAATAATTAAGCTATCTGAACTAGTGATAGGTGTTTGTAATAATTAAAAAAATGTTTTTCTTTACACTTTGCACTTCAGTGGGAAGATATTCTATTATCATCTGCTTCTTACCTTGGTTCTTAAAACCCTTTATCAGAAACATTTTGGAAGTTTGCTATAATGCAGATTCCCAGTTCTCCCGCAGAATTACTGAATCAGACTCTCTCAAGCTCTCACTCAGAAACCCGAATTTTAAACAAGCTTCTCAAGGACACCGACATTTAACTACCAGCACCACCCCTGTTCCCGTCATTGCAGAATTAGACAAACCCATCTGTCCTCCCCACGCCCACTGCAGTTACACAGACCGAACACAGGGACAGCGAGGGCCCTCCAATCACAAAGGCTGCTCAGACCCTACCAGGCCTTCCCTCCCCAACACGCCTGAAGGGATGAATTGGGCTGTGTAATAGTTGGTTTAACTTTGAGATCCTGTATTGTCAGGCTAAAAGTACAAATAAGTATTGCTTTGCTAATAAAAAACAGACCACATCTTCCGTTGTGAGTATATATTTCCTTTAGTCGGGGGGAGAAAAGTTAACTTACTAGGAACAAGCAAACAAACAAAACACAGAATCATTGACTTTCTGGGCTCTCTTATTCCTGCTTTCTCTCAATAAGGCCAAAGCTGGAGCTC
Source organism: Sturnira hondurensis (assembly GCF_014824575.4). Lineage (NCBI taxonomy): Eukaryota > Metazoa > Chordata > Mammalia > Chiroptera > Phyllostomidae > Sturnira > Sturnira hondurensis. Next base: position 10,454,270 of record NW_028098001.1, on the reverse strand, counting down.
TCCTAGCACAATCAGTGTCCTCTACCAAGAGGCAGCTCCTCAGAGTAAAGGCCAGTGTCGGGAAGGGCTGGGAACTGTCCAGTGTCCCTTCCAGGCCCAGCCCTTTGGTAAACAGAAATGTCTGAGGCACAGGCCCTGAGATGGGGAATCTGGGTGGGTTGAGCTGCCTCTTGAAAGATGTGATGTGGCAGCAACATGGGCTGGCTCTCTCCCTGGCCCCATCCTCCAGTTACTCGAGAATATAGGTACACAGGAAAGTTTAGTAAGAAAGGAGGCAAAGGAAGGGGAAGCCAGACTAGAGACCTGTATTACACTATGGATACCTGCTTATTTCACCAAACCACTGAATGCCTTGCTGGGCAAAAAGAAAGGAAGAATGCAACATCCTTTCATACCCAAATTGCCGAGGCAATTCTCAGAAATCTGTTTGGAGGAGAATGAAAACAGAGCCATAATCACTACCTTTGAGATCAGATTCCCTATTATGAGCAACATTCACCTCCTGATTATCTCTGCCCATGAGGGAAGAAAGGAGATTGACACACCTCAGGGACCAGGTGTCAGCACTACTCCCTTCTTCACTTTCTGGAATGTGCACATAGATCACCATGAGCGCTGTGGAAGTTCTAGCAGTGCCTGCCATCTCCTGCAGGTCTGCCTGCCTCCTGATGACATCTGCAGCAACCTTACAGCCTCCCTCCCCATCCACTCTCACCTAAACAGCAGGACTTTTATAGATAAAGTCTCAAAGTGCCTTTGACAGTCTGAGCAAAGACTGTCTTCATATAAGATGTTATGCCCTGACTAGTGTGGCTCAGTGGGTTGAGCATCCTCCTGCCAACCAAAAGGTCACCATTTGATTCCGGGTCAGGGCATAAGCCTGGGTTGTGGGCCAGGACCCTGGTTGGGGGCATGCCAGTGGTGACCGATTAATGTTTCTCTCACGTCAATGTTTCTCTCTCCCTCTTTCTTCCCCCATTTCTCCTCTCTCCATCAATCAATCAATCAATCAATCTTTAGAAACAGAGGAAAGAACAAATATTGTCAGTAAGTGAGTCCCAGCATCTCCAACAAGACCAATTTTATACCAAAATATATTTCTCTGTGTATGTGTATATATAAAAAGTATACATAAAAAACACTAACAAGAATTACTCTAAAATTTCAATATTTACTTTATTCCCACTGATTTTAAGGTTCTTTTTAAAAAATATTTTATTTCTTTTTTTTTATTTTTAGAGACAGGGGAAGGGAGGGAGAAAGAGAGGGAGAGAAATATCAGTGTGTGGTTGCCTCTTATGTGGCCTCCACTGGGGACCTGGCCTGCAACCCAGGCATGTGCCCTGACTGGGAATCGAACTGCAACCCTTTGGTTCACAGCCCGTGCTCAATCCACTGAGCTACACCAGCCAGGGCCCTCGTTGGAAGGTTCTTTATAATTTTCTGTATTTTCCAATATTTTATCATGTGACTATTTTAATCATTTTCTAAAACGTTACTTTAAAAAATGATTATGGCTATAATTTAACTATAGATGAACATGCATATAATCTGCATTTATGGAGTGCAATGTCTAAAACTAGGATGAAAAAATGGTGTAGAGAGAGAAACGTCACTTTCTCTCCTTTGTAGTCCTTTTGCTGCTACAGGCCTGTGAGGTTTGAGGGCCTCTGCCTGCGGATTTCTTGGAAGCCCCTGCGGGTTACATTTCATAAGCTTAAACCACAACGTAGCACTTCTGTACAATCAAAGCCTTTCCCCTGAGATGCCAACAAGTGGCCAAATGATTAAACCAAATTTTCATGTTATCATCTTCCTCTCTTTTGATACATACATTAACAGGTCATGAAAAAGTCGCTGAGTGGGAGGATTATTTATAAAATTAATCATTTTTAAACAATTGAGAAGTTGAATACATGGCTTTTACTGCTTCATGCTTCCCCACTGAATAGCGTATGATTTCAAATCCTTCTATAGCTGAGGATCTATCCCTGACCAATTCTATTACGGTAATAGATAAGCTCTATAAAACCTTGTTTTTCCTTTTCTACCAATCCTTTCAACCATATTATTCAACCACACAGCATATATATAAAACTGTAATCTGATGAAGGTCAGCTTATTTGCCAGAATCTATAAAGCAGGAGAATGTTTCTCACACTGCTCCCATGGTCGAAGGTAGTAGTTCTCTAAAGGATGGTATTAATAAAATAGGTACTGTTGCTGCCTTGTGGTAAAAGTAATATGTGTAAAACCCAGGACTGTTAAATAGGGCCATTCGGTATTTTCTTTGCTGTAACCGTCTTGAGATGGAACAAATAACAGGCTCAGAACCAGAAGACCAGACTGGAAACATGGCCCTGCGTTTGGGTAGTTGTACGAACTTGCCTACAATACTTTGCACTTTTACAACAGGGGGTGTGGTGAGGACTTAAAAGAAAATACAACGTCTATGAACACATTTTAAATTATGATAGAATGCAGCAATCTACCTGTGGCAAAGAAGAAGCTTCGATTCTGCGGCTCTGCGCCATTGAAAACCCCATCCACACAATCCGGACAGCCTGGAGCAGCTGGATGGAGCGAGAGTCAATGAGGTGAGGTGCGGGAAGGAACACTAAGCGTGTCCTCAGCTCAGGGCTCGAGGCTGTGGAAACTCTCTATCTCTTAGTTGAATATAAGTTTCCAAGGAAGACTCCTCTTGGGAATTCTCAGTGGGCGTCAAGCCCTAAATTAGGAGGCAGAGTTTAGCCAGGTGACTCAATCAATTAATGGAATGCTTCCTCATATACCGTGTTTAGAGTGGATGAGACCCAAATGAAATAGAACTGGAAGCAGGTGCAGACTGGAAAAGCAACGCTCAGCCAGGGGCCTGCTGGGCCTTTAGCACGACTCATTGCGTACTCAGAAATGGCCAAGGCAGATCTTGTTCCTGTTGTGCCATTTTGACCAAGGTGGCCCTGAGCACAAAGAGAATTGTCCACTCACTTAAATAAATAAATGACTAGATAGATAAACAAATAGATCCCCCCACTTTACAATCACCAGTTACATCTGCAGCACTCTTTCTGCTGCGGATAAGCAAGACGGCCACAGAGACTGCACGGGAGTCCTCTGCCTTTTCATCCACATCTTTCACCATTGGACAGAATACTGGCTCCCCATCTGTGTTCTCAGAGCATTAATTCCATTAAATGTCCCTAGAAAAAGCCTTCCTATCATCAAGGACAATCAGGAACAATATTTATTATATTCTTCAACTAGGAAGGTCACATTGCTCCTTACACATACACGAAAGGCCCTGAAAAGTCCTGCAGGTTAAAAAAATCTAACTTAGTTTAACCAAATTTATTTTAAAAGGCAGCTTTACCTGGAGGTTAAGACTAGGGGATTCTAGAGCCAGGCTTTGTACCTTGTACCCCTCCATTCACTAGTTGTGTGGGCACAGGCAAGTTACTCTCTCTGGCTCGTTCCTGCACCAGTGAAATGGGAATAATAATATACCTTCCTCACGGTATTTTTTTTAATGAAAATGAAATGAGCTAATAAGTGTAAATCATTGACAACAGTGCCTGGGTAACAGAAAGCACTGAATAAATATTAGCCTTTATAATTTACATTATTAATACATGATGATTAAGTACCAGTTGTTTCTATAACACCTATTTATAACCTAAGGAACTCATGTCCCATGGGATACAGAAGTGCTAGTATAGAAAAAAAGTTCCTTTACACTGAAGAGAAGTCAGCATCCTGTGTAGCACACAAAGCGTAGCATAGGAATCGACGTTACAGTCTCCAATATCGGCTCGCCCTTCAAGGATCCCTTTCTCATCTAGAACACTGAGGTCATTGGACTAACTGGTCTTTCCAGCTACAGTAGTCTAGGATTCTAAGGAAAAGGACAGCAATTTAAAGCAGCAGCCATGCCCAGTTCTGGTTCCAGTGGAGTTGCTCTTAAGGCTCTACCTTCTAGACACCATCCATATTTAAAGTTGCTATTGCCAGCTTTCAGTTAAGAAGCTGGTTGCTGCCCAGCAAGATGAATATGGAAATGGCCTCCTGCCACCTCACTCCAGCGTTCTGAAGCACTCAGAGCAGAATCAGACTGGCAGCAGTCAGGACGGCAGCAGGCTGCACGCTACCCCATTCGAGAGGACCTCCAATTCACCCCCCATGGTTTCTGGCACCAAAGCTTGGACATCACTCCTGTTCCGCCTTCTGTGGTCCCCAGTGCCCAGAGGGAGCCCAGTCCTGTACACTAGTTACCCTGCTCATCTTGACTCTTGCCAGCTCTTTACAAAGTCTGAACTCTTCTTCCAGTCTTTCTCATTTATACAAAGCCCCAGGCTCTAATTACAATGCAAATACCCATCTGCGCTCAAATCCTGTCCACATCCCTCAAATCTGAACCTTACCTGTTGAGTCCACCCTGTCTCAGCAGAGAAAAGCTCTCCTTTGCCCTTGAGTGTTCATGCCTCTGTTTCTCCGTAGCTCAGTGTTTGGAATAATTCCCACTCTCTAGAATGTCGAATGGCCATGTCAATTTGCGTTCTATTTCTGTGTCCATCCACCCACCCATTTATAGCCAGTCATCTCATATTTATTAAGCTGCCTACTTCCAAGTTCTGTTGATACAATACTGAACAAAAACATACATTCTCCCTTTTTTCATTTAACACACATTGCAGTAGAGAAAAAAGGATAAATAAATGAACAAGGTGGTTTTAAACAGTGAAAAGTGCTATGGAAAAAATGAAATTATAGATAGAATATGCTGGTGGGGAATGGAAAACTTGAGGAGGAGGGTCAGGTTAGCTCTCTTAGGGGAAGGGACTCTTGAACTGAGACCTGAAAGAAAAGATGGACCCAGACATGCAAAGATCTGGCCCAGAATATCTCTTGATAGCAAAGAAAACCACCAGTGCACAATCTCTATGGCCAGAACCAGCTTGCTGTGATAGGCAGCAGGAAACAAGGCCAGTGTGGCTGGAACAGAGCGTGAGGGAGAAAGCAGGAGAAGAGGCCAAAAGGTGAGGCAGGGCCAGATGTTGCCGGGCTTGGTTGGCCAGGTTAAGAGGTTTGGATTTTATTTTCACTGCGATAAAAAGCCATGGACGAAGTTTAAGCAGAGAGTGACAGGGTAAGTCCACCCTTCTTCCTGGGGCTGCGGCAACAACAACTACAGTAGGTGTCTAGCAATTACACCAGTGATTCTTAACCAGGTCCCACGTTCTGCTTGCTCACAGTCACACCAGGGATATTAAGGTACTGTAACAGAGTACAAGTTAAAATGATAACAAATCCACCCAAAGAGGTCCCTACTGGCCTGAGGAAAATGTTATACAGTAATTTAAGACATTAGAATTTCATACATGTAGATAGCTCCAATTAATAAGATAAACCTCTCCCTCTGGGATTTGGCAGCAATAATGGCTCAGGCGGGAGTGCTGCTTGAATCCTCAGAAACTGAAAATCACATTTTTACAAAAAAAGAAGATTGCTCACAGTAACTCACTTGGCCTGGATTACAACAGAACTGGAAATGTAAGGGTGGTTCTCTGACAAATGTCATTCCATTATTTTACAGCTCTTGCCGATACAGCCCTTGAAAAAACTACATTCAAGTGAGTCCCCAACTGAAAAAATAAATCCCAAGTAGAGGGAGATGAGCAGCCCCATTCCTTGCCATTGTAATACATGATTAAGGAGGCATTGAAGGTGAAACAACAGAGTATCTCTTTCTAATTTGACAGACGATCTCCCCTTTTCACTAATCCTTTGTTTTGGAGTGAAGGCCTGCATTGGGAAGTCGATTCCTGGTATATTCATAAGAAGAATGCATCTTTCCAGGGACAGCAACAGGGAAAAATCTCTTAGGCAGACATTGTTCATGAAATTGTGACAAGTTCTCTGTACCTTTGAAGTTGGAAAGTGTATGTGCTCCTGACGATAACATTCAGCAGATGGACTGAGACCAGAGGCAGCACAACCACTAACAGAGAGGGTCATTCAGTAATTAACACCCTGACAGGTCTCAAAGCTCCTGTGAGTAAAGGTGCTAGGAGAGAACCCAGTGCCACCAAGCACAGGCCAGGCCTGCATGCCAGTGTTTACAGAGCCCGAGCTGAGACTCCTGAAGGGGGCAGGACCATCTCCTGGTCTCATGAAGAAGCCCAGCCTGGGCTTCCTCTCATATCCCCCACACCCAGTCCAGTCCAGATTACTCTTCACCTTGAATTGTTCTAAGTATACAAATAAACAAAGTAACTATAAATTACTACAGAATAAGGGGTACTACTGACACTGCCCTGCCACCCCACCCCCAAGACTTCAGCAAGTCCTGCATTTAGGGGGCAGATGCAGTTGCCCGGGGCCTAAGCCTAGTGAGTCCAGCTCTGTCTCTAACACGCTGGGTGCTGCCTGGTCAGCTCACTCCGTCTCTCTGGGTCTCAGTTTCCTTTCCTACAATGTGATAAGGTATTCTCTAAGGCCCCTGGAGTCCAGGATTGAAGTTGATAATTGAGTAATGAATGATTAATACACACGGGTACACCACAACCAATGAAGTCTGGACTTTTATCAGGAGGAAAATCACAGAGATAATCAATATAACAAATTACCATGAGAATATGGATGCAAATTACATCGGAGCAGCTATTTTTTTTAATCAATTTGCTGAGCTATAATACATAGGAAAATCCATACCTTGTTTTAACACAGAGGTCCACCAAGCAATGTATGCTGATCCTGAAATTATATTAGGATACATCAGCAACCCTCCAGAAGCAGAACCAACCTACGCTGACTTACTTCTCAAGAAGGCGCATGGCCTTCTCACCAGCCTCAGAAGGCTTGTGAATATTTTCCTGCTGTCAAGAGTCATAGATGTATTCAATCACACTCAGTAGCTACTGGGTCACAACTTAGGTGATTAATTAACATTGTAATTCTCATTTGCCTCCTCAGCAGCAATCAGCTGCCTGCCTGGGAGTGAGTAGTCTTGCTGGGCAGTCCCTATTTGCTGTTCTGTTTGTCCTGCTCTGTGGTTTACTGGGGGCACCAATAAATATTCAGGACAGTGGGAAAGTGACGAGGGAGGGACCAGGGGGAGAGGGAACAGGTGCCGAGAGTGGGTGGGGGACTGTCACCACGAGCTGAAAACCCTTGTTCTAGGGCAAATCTGGGGAAAAGGAAGTGGCATTCACACTGTCTCTGCCAAATGTTCTTGCCTTTTCTCTCAGAGGCAGAAACGATGAAGATTCAGAGAAGAAACCCTGGAGTCAGATGTGGATTCTGTCACTACTAGACAATGATCTAGTCGATTATGAGCCTCTATCTGTTTCTTTATTCAAAAAGGGATAGACAAGACAGTACATGCATTATGCTTGTTATTATTTTATGTGAAAATGTGGGTTTCCATGGATTACCTCCTGCGAAAGTCAGGCTCCTTAGAAAACAATTACAAGTAAAACTGAGATATCACACCCTGGTAAAGGAGCAATTCCTTACCCGAAAGGAATTCATGGAGCGGAGGGAGGGAGGCAGCACGGCAGTATTCCTTGATAATATCAACAGCAGCTCCAAGCAGGTTGCAGAGGGCAGGGTTAAAGAGTGGACGCTGATGTCACTTTCCCAGGAGCTGGCAAGCCTGAAACACATAGATATGCGCAATGTCATCATTGCATCTGGTCACAATTATTTTAAAGGTCTGATGTAGAAGAAAACTTCCATTTGTAGGAGGAAAAAGCAATGAACAAAAAAAGAAAAAGAAAATGGTTATGCAATAAGTTCACAGAGTAAATGTCCAAGACATTTCATAGTGTTTTTGGTATAAAACAGATAGATTGGGCATTTTTTTCAGGTCAGATCAACATTTTATACTCAAAGTTTAAGAGTCATGAAACGCAGTCTTACTTGTGAGGGAGCAATGTGGAGTCTGGGAGGATAACAGCTGACGTGGTGATGCTTCCTATGTTTTGTGCTCTGTTCTACATATGCATCTTGATCAATCTCATGTGTATGAAATGGATCTATATTGTTATCACCGTCCCACACACGTGGAACTTGTTTCTGAGCTGGATACGCCCTTTGGAACATCCAGTTCCGTGGCTTTCAGACTTTCAAAAAGTGATCGAATTCTTTTACCAAAACTCTTGTAAAAGCTTGTGTTATTAGTAACGCGAATAAAAAAGCAAAGCTGTTGTCAGAAGGGGAAGGGTTGGCAGGAGGCTCCCTTCATGTTGCAGAATCGGTCATTGAAAATCCTTTAGGAAAGGGACCTGTCTGAGATGAGGAGGATGTTTAGAAAATGATAGGGTTGGGCCTGATCCTGATTTCTTCACTTCTCCCCAGTGCTTAAAGAAGAGGGAAAAATCAGGAAATCATTACGAGAAAACATAATAGCATGAATTTTATGCTATCAACTCTTCTATTTACAGTACTTGAGTACTTCCTGTCTGTGTGCTCACCAAAGTGTCTCTTACCACTGTCCTGATTTTTAAAGAGAAGTGCATGTGTGTATTTGCCTTTCCATAAACTTCTCTCTTTAAAAGTCAGTGGTGAATTCTGAAAGTTTAGGGAGTGTCAGTGCTTGAGAGCACAATGGATTTTAACCCTCTATAGGGCGAGTCACAGCATATCATTTAGCTGTGTTCAGCAGGTTAACTATTAAGCTGATACATTTCTGGTGTTGGGTTCAGAGTTAACTCTTCTTCGAAGCATTTGCCTTCTAGTTGGACTGGAATAGGACACTGTCCACCTTCCTAAAAAATGGTCTGTTTTAGCGAGCATACTTGTCGTGTCTTTTCAGTGTTTTACATATTATTTTAAATTGAGTAGCTGTGACTTCCTGCTTTTACTACTTGTATCAATATAACATTCTCGATGTTTCTCTGGAATGGAAATAAAAATCTTGCCACCTCTGGTAAAAGTCAAATGTAGTACCAGTGCAGTGGCCCTAGGCTCATCCGCCCAGCACCTTCCTGTGCCCCACTAGCAAAGCACAGCTACTTTCCGTTCTCTGACCTGCGCTACAGGCCACACGCCCTGTGGTTTGTCACACCCTTTTCTGGGCCTGGAAGGCTGTTAGCCTTCCCAGTTAACTTCAGGTCATCCTACAAGACCCACTTACTTATCATTTCCTTGGAGACATCTTCCTGATTCCATCGTAAGAATGAACCACTCGCTAAATACCATACTTGGGTCCCTTACGACACTTACCACCATCCTGCTTGTGTTCCTATTTGAGCTGTGTCTGTATCTCTGACTCATCCAAGATCAGACACGAACAACCATAAGCTGCGGATTCTCTAACGTGTCAGTCTAATGTGGAAATAAGAATTAGATTACTGTTATGGTAATAACAGTAATTAGATTACTGTCTGTTCTTCCTCAGACACACCCAGGATTTAACTTGTTACTGGCTAAAATAAATACCAATTTTTCACTTATATTTGTCTGTTCCATAAGCAATTGAAGATTTCAGAATTTATATCCTCTACCCCACCACCCACAACAGGGATCATGAAAGCTATTTTCATTCTGATGTTTTCTTTTGTAAGTGCACAAAAAAGGTTTTTGCTTTCCCTGAACCGGATCACTTGCAGCACAGGTCACGTGACACTGCCCTGGATTGTGAACTCATCTGTGAATCCTCAACATCCCTTCAGTAAGCATGTCCCAAGACTGAAGTGATCACAGCAACCTGGACAGGGGCTTGCTACAGCTCATAATTAAGGATTCTGCCAGCACAGAGATCATCTCTGAGGCAGCACCACTTTTTCATCATTTTCTACTCCTCTTGTGGCAGTCATATACTTACAAGTGAAAAGAGAAACAGTGAATTATACAAATAAATATTTTTAGAATAGAGGTATTTTTCTCTGGCTGGTGTGGCTCAGTGGATTGAGTGCCTGCCCATGAACCAAAGGGTCACCAGTTCGATTCCCAGTCAGGCATATACCTGGATTGTGAGCCAAATCCCCAGTAGGGGGCACTCAAGAGGCAAATGCACATCAATGTTTCTCTCCCTTGTCTTCTCTAAAAAAATAAATAACATCTTTTTAAAAAGAACACAGGTATTTTAATTTATTAAGGCTGTATCATGCTCTTCATAATGTATGCTTAAATTTTGTAAGTCTTAGGCTTCTTCTATTGTTTACCCCCTGCCTAACATGTTCAGGCCATGGGCCAGGTACTTTATTTATACCCATTGTCTCTAAAAAGATAGTAGCCCTAAATGGCAGGCATTATTCACCACACTTTAAAGATGAGGAAACCAAAGGTTTACTTTTCAGAGAAGTAAAGTGATTGTCCAACACCACACAATTAATAGGTGATGGAACCAAGATTCACTCAACTCAGCCCCAGTGCAAAGTCCGTGCTCTGCCCACTCAGCACGCTGATCGCTGAGGACCACAAATCATCCTCCTCTCCAAGCAAACCACAAGTAGCTGAATCCACTAACGCTTGTTTCCTCTGTATGTTAGCTCTTTAATTTGAAAAGTATTTTAATACTTAAGAGTATTTACATTTCTCTGCAAGAGGTAGTTTTATTCTTAGGCAGCTACTTTATTATATATATATATATTCTAAAACTTGGACAAGAAAGGTAGTAAAGATAAACATGGGAAAATACCCATATGTCATGATAAGCAAAACAGTTATATAATGAGAAAAAAAGGTTAGAAGGGAATATAATAAATATAAATGGACATTTCTATTAGAGGAAAATAACCTGTTTTATACATTTTCTTCTATATGCTTTCTTATTTTCCAATTATTATTTTTATAATCAGAAATAAATTAATGTTATGATGCAGATGCAACTCCTGGCATAGACAAAGAAATGTTTAAGTGTTAATTAAAGGTGTTAGTAGGCTGCTAAATGACTGACGTGATCTGTCAAAAAGGACATGCACCCCTGGCTGGTGTAGCTCAGTGGATTGAGCTCGGACCTGCGAATCACACGATCGCGGTTCAATTCTAAGTCAGGGCACATGCCTGGGTTGCAGGCCAGTTCCCAGCAGGGGAGACTCATGAGAGGCAACCATACATTGATATTTCTCTCCTTCTCTCCTTCCCTTCCTCTCTATAGATAAATAAATAAAATCTTTTAAAAAAAGGACATGCAAAGCTATCATTTAGAGCAGAAGGGCAGATTTTCAGATAAGGTCAAGTTAAAGGAGTTCATCATCACCAAGTCCTTATTATACAAAATTTTAAAGGGACTTACCTATGAAAAAGAAGATCAAAAACTATGAACAGTAAAATGAAAACAAACTCACAACTATCAACAACTGAACATAAAAAAAACAAAAACTAAGCAAACTAGAACAGGAACAGAATCACAGAAATGGAGATCACATGAGGGTTACTGTCGGGAGGGGAAAGAGAGAATGTGGTGGGGAGAGGTACAGGGAATAAGAAGCACAATTGGTAGGCATAAAATAGATAGGGGGAGCTTAAGAATAGTATGGAAAACAGAAAAGTTTTCTGAAGAACTTACATGTACAAACCCATGCACATGAAAAGTGAGGTAGTGGGGGTAATGCTGGAGGGTGGGGGTGGTGCAGGACAAAGGGGAGAAAAAATTGGGACAGCTATAATAGCATAATCAGTAAAATATGCTTAAAAAAGGACATGCAAATAGAAATTAAACTACACTAGCACTGCCTCGTCACTCACCATCAAGCACTCTCTAACAGTCATTCTTGTCAGGCCTAGTTTCCTCATAAGATCCTGAAGTTCACACACAACATATCCAATGTATCAAACCACTCGAACTTACACAGAGGACATTCATCACACTAATAATAACCATAGGCACAAAGAAAAGACAAAGTACCTAAACACGTTAGTTATTCATGTCTTTATGTAATTACAAACATTAGTATGGTATGTAAATGTGACAGTGGTATTTTAAATCTAATCCTTAATTTAACAATTTTCATCCCTATTGAAGCTCAGAAAGGTAAAGAATGTTGTCCTGATTACACGGTTAGTAAAGGATGGAAAAGCAACTCAAGCATGACCCCCTTCCAAATCTCGTGCTCTTTTTACTACACCGTAAACAAGGCAAAAGTATACTACATGTTTCTGTCACATGTTTTTGGATAGAATTAACCAATTCTATCCAATAAAATTGAAAAGTATAAAGGCAAATGATGAGGTAAATTTTAGGTATTTTAGAAAATCCCATTTTTAATCATTTTAACAATCTTTTTTTGAAAATTAGACAACCCAGCCTGACCTGATATGGCTAAAGTTCCCAATATGCATGTTGTACTTTTCCCACAGTATATTTTTCATTAGCCACAGGATTTATTTTTTAATGTTAAAATTTATAAATTTTTCTCATAATTTTAATCAAATAAAATATTATTCTAATTATGTGAAACATCCATATGTGTGGACCAAGACAGAAAGTTATGGTAACTTGCCTTCAATATTTCAGTTAATGTTTTCATATTTTAAAAAATTTAGTTACTAAGAAATAAAGAACAGAGAGCGGAAAGGATAGAGGGGGAAATAGTCTGTCATACTAAAAATTCAGTTTATCATAAAACAATCACCAAATTCATTATGTGGAACTTAGGACATGTGTTGATTAAGCCAAAGGTGATATTTGAGACTATACACCTGTGTCTCAAATCAATACCAACTTCTGCTAATGATAAAAACATGTTAAAAACATAGAATTATAATAATCCAGCATTTGGATTATTTCTGGTATATCCTGCAAAGACATCACAGATTATCAGTAATCTGCCACTATGAAATCAACCTGAGAGGCACTTTAAAAAGGAACAATGAACTAAACAACAATTGAAACCTACTTCTGTGACTTTTAAAGTACAGGGAGAGTAAAAGTCTCCTGGGAGATCAGGGCTGTCAGCCAGGTGACCTTAGTCTAAGAGACCAAAATGCAAGCAGAGGACACACCATCCTTATTTCTAAACTCTTGCCTTGACACAAAATCCCCTGGAGAAACAACTATGGCTTATCTATTTTTAAAGAGGCAAAGAGTAGGGGGGAAAAGTCACTTTCATCACTTCTAACAAAAATGGTGAAATTGAGAATGAATTAACCACCAGTCAATAGCAAGAAAGAACTTGAGAAAATACAAAAGCAATACAGTCTTCTAGGATACACAGATGTTGTTCAATGTAGTAGGTGAAAATAACCAGTAGAGATGACATAACAACTCTACCAAAAGTTAAAGTATTTCAAATGAGTTCAACATAATTGTATAAAGAAGAAAAAATAACATGGTATAGGAGAGCTGAAGATAAAAATCTTTAAATTTCATGTTTCTCATAGTTTAGTAGTGGATTTGGACTCTTCAATCCTAGAAAGTCCTAAGAAAGCAAAGAACCCATTAGTGATATTAAAATACATCAGTGTTTATACCCATGGATTTTTCAAATTCAATTTCAGAGCTATCACAACAGACCCATAAACTTATGCTCTTCTCTTCCCACAAAATCACGCAAATCAAGAGGCTCAAGTCTCCGTGTTCACTTGAATAACACTCACTGAACTGCCCAGGCCATCATGGGTATGCATAGCCGAAAAGCCACCAAGTACCTGAAGGAAGTCACTTCAAAGGAGCAATGTGTACCATCCTGTCTTTACAATGGTGAAGCTGGTAGACATGCCCAGGCCAAACAATAGGGCTGGACACAGGGTCGGTGGTCCAAAAAGAGTACTGAGTTTTTGCTGCACATGCTTAAAAATGCAGAGGGTAATGCTGAACCTAAGGGTTCAGATGTAGGTTCTCTGGTCACCGAGCACATCCAGGTGAACAAAGCTCCCAAGATGTGGTGCTGGAACTTACAGAGGTCATGGCGGATGACCCCATACATGGGTGCTCACTGCCAAAATGGGATGATCCTCACTGAGAAAGAGCAGACTGTTTCTAAACCAGAAGAGGAGGTTGCACAGAAAAAAAAAGATATCCCAAAAGAAATTGAAGACCCAAAAACTTGTGGCCCAGGTGTAAATTCAGCATGAAATGAATAGTAATAAAAGTTATTAAAATATATAAGCTCTCAAAATACCAAAGCAAGCAAATGAGCACAACTTAGTGCTACAACCATTAAAAAATATAACTATTTAAAACATTATTTGGATGAGGATTCAAAATTTTAAAAATTCTTATGAAATGTCAACACAAAATTCTGAAACAACTAAATGTACTGCTATATCTATTATGATAAACCATATTAACTCCATATATTAAAATATTTTTAAAGTACTGATTCATGAAAATAGAATCTGAAAAACATACATAACCAATTAATGCTTATAAATTTCAACTCTCATTAAATAATGAACAACATTTCTTTGAAATTACAGTAGTTCCTTTGGAAATTGTAGAAAACATTTGTGCTTTCTAATCACAATGTCAAAATTGTTTTTAGAGTCTCTGAGTTAATGGGATCTTGAGAGAAGAAATCTAAGTACACAATTCTTGAAAAGTAGCTTTCAATCCTTGCCCGTAGGTCTGTAAACTTGTAAAGACAAGATATCTCTCTCTCAGAGGTAATGGGGAAAATGAGTCTGCTTTAAGGACAATATCAATAAGGAAATCTCAAAATTAAATGTATTAATTCATGCTAAAAAACAATAAAACATTTTTTCTTTTTATAAATGACTTTATTATAGCAAGGTAGCAGTTGTTGAGAACAAGGAATTACTGTAAACTGACCACACTTTCACTAGAGGAAGGAGTGGTCACTTCTTTCACTTAGCACATTTTCAAGACTCATGGACTCCGAGTAAGAACCATTGCTTTAGGTTAAAATCTGATCTCTAACTTATCATTTTTCATAAAATAATAAAGAGTTCCATTTTATACTAATTACATATCACAATATTTGTGTTAGCATATTAATAAATGTAACATAACTATTTAAGAAAAATTTTCAAAGCGTTTTTAAAGAGAAAGCCTCCAGGCTCCCATTTTTTTTACCACATTCCATCACCACAGGAAATCAGTTGAAAAGGAGGCTGAGAAATGTAATCTTTTAAGCATTTTCCTAACCGGATGTCAGCACAAGAAGGTTCAAACAATAAATTAGACCCACTGTAATAACATTCTTAACAGTAAGCCTTACACTGGGCGTCAGTGGATCCCGTGTCCAATGAGAGAGGCCAACTCAGCTGGCACGTTCACTAACCACCACTACCCACTCTGCCCCAGAGTTTAAGTCCTTTGCCAACATGGATGTAAACGTGTTTCTGATGCATTAAGGACAAAGCAAGGGTTTGAGAATTTTTCTTCTTTTATTATTTCCTAGGCCTGGTACAACAAACAGGTTTTCTTCATTTTCCGGTTCAAACTGATTGTCTGTGACTGTGGTGAGATTTACAGGGAAAGCATGTTTGGTCTCAGCAGAGAAGAGTGATATGTCCTGCTGGAGCACCACCAGTCTGTGGCTTCAGGAGGGGCTGTATCCTGGTGGTCTGCACCACATCCAACCCTCCCCTCCCTTGCTTCTGTAGAATACTATCGTCTCCAGTAATCCTGGCTTTTGTTACACTTTCGGATGGCTTTCTCTTAGAAATCCATACACCCTTTCTTCACAAGATGGCAGCTGGCAATGGTGTAACTCAGTTCAGATGAATTCAGTCTGACCCATCTTGGTATCTGAGATATTAGTAACTGAACTGCGTAACCCTAAGTCACAAGTGGCTCTCTCTGATCCATTAGAAGACAAATCCCAACCACTAAAAATGATGTCCCTCCATGAGAAGATATAAGAATCCAAATGCCAAAATCACTAACCTACTCATGTTCTTTGTGCAAGCATCCTTGATTTCAATTTTTTTTAAATTTAGAGACAGAGTGGAAGGGAGAGAGGGAGAAATCAATTTGTTGGGTTGCTTATTTATGGATTCACTGGTTGATTCTTGCAACTGTCCTGACTGGGGATCAAATCTACAACCTTGGCCTATCAGGACAATGATTTAACCAACAAGCTACCTGGCAAGAGCAAGAGCTCTTGATTTTAGAAAATGTCCTCATGAAGAATAGTATAGGAAATGGAGAAGCCAAAGAACTTATATGTATGACCCATGGACATGAACTAAGTGGGAGATGCTGGAGGGAATGGAATTACTGGGTGAGGGGGGATATAAGAAAGGAAAAATAGATGGGATAATAGCNTACAGGGAAAGCATGTTTGGTCTCAGCAGAGAAGAGTGATATGTCCTGCTGGAGCACCACCAGTCTGTGGCTTCAGGAGGGGCTGTATCCTGGTGGTCTGCACCACATCCAACCCTCCCCTCCCTTGCTTCTGTAGAATACTATCGTCTCCAGTAATCCTGGCTTTTGTTACACTTTCGGATGGCTTTCTCTTAGAAATCCATACACCCTTTCTTCACAAGATGGCAGCTGGCAATGGTGTAACTCAGTTCAGATGAATTCAGTCTGACCCATCTTGGTATCTGAGATATTAGTAACTGAACTGCGTAACCCTAAGTCACAAGTGGCTCTCTCTGATCCATTAGAAGACAAATCCCAACCACTAAAAATGATGTCCCTCCATGAGAAGAGATAAGAATCCAAATGCCAAAATCACTAACCTACTCATGTTCTTTGTGCAAGCGTCCTTGATTTCAATTTTTTTAAATTTAGAGACAGAGAGGAAGGGAGAGGGAGAAATCAATTTGTTGTGTCACTTATTTATGGATTCACTGGTTGATTCTTGCAACTGTCCTGACAGGATCAAATCTACAACCTTGGCCTATCAGGACAATGATTTAACCAACAAGCTACCTGGCAAGAGCAAGAGTTCTTGATTTTAGAAAATGTCCTCATGAAGAATAGTATAGGAAATGGAGAAGCCAAAGAACTTATATGTATGACCCATGGACATGAACTAAGTGGGGGATGCTGGAGGGAATGGAATTACTGGGTGAGGGGGGAGATAAGGGAGGAAAAAAAGATGGGATAATAGCATAACAATAAAATACACTTAAAATTGGGGAAAAATACACTTAAAAAAAACCACTTCAGGCCTTTTGGGAAGCCACATGTCAGTGTAACTGGCAATGTGAAAGCCCAGCTGGTCACACCCATTTCAGGTAAGGTAGAAGAATCCTTTTTTTTAAATTTATTTTTTAATTGTTGTTCAAGTACAGTTTTCTGTCTTTTATTCCCATCCCACCCCACCCACCCAGCCTTCCCTCTTCCCTCTCATTTCCACCCCCCTTAGTTTTTGTCCATGTGTCTTTTATACTTGTTCCTGTGAATCCTTCCCCTTTTCCCCTGAAATTCCCTCCCCTCTCCCCTCTGGACACTGTCAGTCTGTTCTCTATGTCAGTATCTTTGGTTATATTTTGCTTGTTTGATTGTTTTGTTGTTTAGCTTCCTGTTAAAGGTGAGATCATGTGGTATTTGTCTTTCACCTCCTGGCTT
This sequence comes from Sturnira hondurensis, assembly GCF_014824575.4. Lineage (NCBI taxonomy): Eukaryota > Metazoa > Chordata > Mammalia > Chiroptera > Phyllostomidae > Sturnira > Sturnira hondurensis. The sequence continues at coordinate 10,436,842 of NW_028098001.1, read as the reverse complement.
ATTTCACTTAGCATAATGCTTTCCAGTTCCATCCATGCTGTTGCAAAGGGTAGGAGCTCCTTCTTTCTTTCTGCTGCAGAGAATTCCATTGTGTTAAATGTAGCATAGTTTTCGGATCCATTCATTTACTGAGGGACACCTAGGTTGTTTCCAACACTTGGCTATTGTAAATTGTGCTGCTATAAACATTGGGGTGCATAGGTTCTTTTGGATTGGTGTTTCAGGGTTCTTAGGGTATAACCCTAGCAGTGGAATTGCTGGGTCAAAGGCAGATCCATTTTTAGTTTTCTGGGAAAATTCCATACCATTTTCCATAGTGGTTGTAGGAGTCTGCAATCCCACCAGCAGTGAACTAGAGTTCCCTCTTCTCCACAACCTCTCCAACACTTGTTTGTTGCTTTGTTTATGATGGCCATTCTGACTGGTGTAAAGTGGTATCTCATTGTAGTTTTAATTTGCATCTCTCTGATAGTTAGTGATATTGAGCATTTTTTCATGTGTCTCTGCATCATCTGTATGTCCTCCTTGGAGAAGTGTCTATTCAAGTCCTTTGCCCATTTTTATTTGGGTTGCTTGTCTTCTTAGAGTCATGTAAGTTCTTTATACATTTTGGAGATTAACCCCTTGTCTGAGGTATCATCGGCAAATATGTTTTCCCATATGGTTGCTTCTCTTTTTAATAGTTTTCTTTAGCCATGCAGAAGCTTTTTATTTTGATGAGATCCCATTTGTTTATTCTTTCCATTATGTCCCTTGCTCTAGAGGAAATATCAGTAAAAATGTTACTGTGTGAAATATCTGAGATTTTCCTGCCTATGTTCTCCTCTAGGACTTTAATGGTGTCATGGTTTACATTTAAGTCTTTTATCCACCTTGAATTTATTTTGGTGTATGGTGTAAGTTGGTGCTCAAGTTTCATTTTTTTGCATGTAGCTGTCCAGTTCTCCCAACACCATTTGTTGAAGAGGCTATTTTTACTCCATTTTATGTTGCTACCCCTTTGTTGAATATTAATTGACCATAGAGACTTGATGGGTTTATTTCTGGGTTCTCTGTTCTGTTCCATTGGTGTATGTGCCTGTTTTTATGCCAGTACCAGGCTGTTTTGATTACAGTGGCCTTGTAATACAGTTTGATATCAGGTATTGTGATCCCTCCTACTTTGTTCTTCTTTCTCAAAATTGCAGCAGCTATTCGGGGTCATTTATGGTTCCATATAAATTTTTGAAGTGTTTGTTCTATGTCTGTGAAATATACCATTGGTACTTTAATAGGTATTGCACTGAATCTGTAAATTGCTTTGGGTAGTATGGACGTTTTGATGATGTTAATTCTTCCGATCCATGAATACGGTATATGTTTCCATTTGTTTGTGTCTTCCTTGATTTCTTCTTCAGTGTTGTGTAGTTTTCTGCACACAGGTCTTTTACCTCTTTGGTTAGGTTGATTCCTAGGTATTTTATTTTTCTTTTTGCTATATGGAATGGGATTTTTTTCTTGATTTCTGCTTCTTCTGCTTCATTGTTGGTATGCAAAAATGCCTTTGATTTATGGATATTGACTCTGTAACCCACTGTTTTGCCAAATTCACTTATTAGGTCAAGAAGTTTTGGGGTGGAGTCTATAGGATTTTCTATGTACACTATCATGTCATCTGCAAACAGTGACAGTTTTGTTTCCTCCTTTCCTATTTGGATGCCTTTCATTTCCTTTTCTTGTCTTCTACCTTTTAAAAGGTAGGAGAATCCTTTTAAAATTACCTTGTATATAGAAGATTCATTTGTATCAACTTAAATTCAATTCCCCTGTAATAATTTGATTTATGTGCAGCTTAATAAAATAAATGTGAAAAATAAGATCCACCAGGTCAGGCCTGACAGTCTCCTAAATTTTATATACATCATTTACCCATGAGTTGACCCTAAAACGATCTGAGTATAGACACTGGCAGATACGTTCCAAAGTTTTATTCAGTGATTGTATAGATTAAGAAGCATTCCCTGAAAAAAGCATCTTGAGTCAAAGAGGGAATTATTTGGCTCAATTTTTCCAAGGCAAAATTTTATTAAATGAAAGCTTCTGAAAACTAAGAGAAATTACACTGAAACCTCCAAAGGCCACAATTTTTACAAAGACTGTTTAACATGTGGCTTCTCTTTCCTCGCAACCACATCCTTGAAATGAGCTACCTCTGATAGATGACTTTCACTGTTCCATATCCCTCTCATTCTGGAAAGAGAATTGTAAATACCTGATTCCAAGGTGTGAAAAAGACATTTAAAATGTGGCTAATCACCATGTGTGGTATATGTGTGTACAACCGCGGGAGGTGGTGCAGGGCGGCAGGCATGTGCTACATATGGGGTATCCAAGAAATCCACATTCTAAAAAGGTTTTAAAGTTACTCTCAGAAACCGGAGAAAGGCAGTTAAACATCTGAATTTACTAGTATTAGGAGAGCTAGAAAAGCTAACTTGTTCTGTTTTTTTTTAAACAGTAATATATCATACTGTCAATATAAAAATATTGTCATCCTCTAAACCAATGCATAGTATAGCAAGAAATTTTTTGTGAATGTTAACATGAGTAAAGTCTGCCAAGACTTTAGCCAAGGAAAATAGGGAGAAAACTAAACAATATTTCTTAATGATCCAACAAAAAAGCTTATTATTAATTTTTTATTTTAAAATAACAAAAGTATCTCACTTATAACCAAAGTATTATTTATTGTTAAATGATTGATACATTGAAAACCTATAAACTTGCTTTAGTTAGTAAAATAAACATCACATTTTTCAGTGAAAGTAGCAAAATGGTACTTTTGAAACTGGAGTTCATCTTTTATTAACATCTCCAAAGCTGCTTTTTAATTACTTACAACATTGGGTTTTAGAAACTAACAACAATAAGTCAACTCTTCAAAGTATAAAACTCCTAAAAATCAAGACCTAAAGGATGATTGTAGATCTGTCCACACGAAAAGATAGTCACAATATTTTGACAATTTAAAAAGGAAAAGCAAAATAAAAAGTAACACATACAGCTAAAATTAGTTTATGTATTGTTAAATATGCTAATCATATCTTCCTGAATACAAGGCGGGGCAAAGTAGGCTTACAGTTGTGAGTATATGAAACACAGAGAATTAATGTAATGTATATGATAAGATAATATATTATACTAATGTATGAATTAATAATAACTCATATTAATTTATTATATTATTTTCCATACAAAACACTGCAAACCTACTTTTGCCCCACCCTGCATATGAACATAAAGATATAATATATGTGAGGAAGAGTGACAAAATGTGAGCAGTTTTCTGTGGAAACCAAGATGAAAAGAACCTGCTTTGTTTTCCTCCATTGTTTCAGATGTTTACAATAACACGGCCGTGTTAGCAATCATATGAGGAGTAAACCTATTTTCACTTTTGAAAATATACGAAATGAAACCTGTCTTTGAATGTTTAACTTATGTATTAACATTGCATCAAGTAAAATTAGTTTTTTTATGCAAGAAATCAAATCACCATAACGAGTTTTTCAGGTCTTCAATTTACCTGAAACTAATCTAATCAGCAGTCTTTTCCAGGGAAAAAGGTACTTGAGATGATAAATTTGGCATCCAATATATTTATTATTGTGAGCATCATTCAAGTTGTTCTAGACATTAAAAATGTGTTGTCTAAAAAGTGACAAATGTGGTGGCTGCTATAAACAGAATTCTTTACTTAGATAACAGAAGATACAGAATAAATAATAAAAATGACTACTTGAGGTGACTTTGCCATTATAATACCTACTATTAAGAGATGATAATAAAACTGGGGAGCCTCTTCTTCTTTTTTATTTATTAGGTGCCAGGAAAAACACTTGCATCCGAGGAATGTAAGGCAAAATTATTTCAGATAACTTCCATGAACTTGGAACAAGGTAAAAGCCCAGGTTATTTGCCTTAGCACTTTGTAAAAACAAAACTGAGGAATCTGGCTTCTTCGGAGAGTCAGTGTCCAACATAACCTTCAACCTAGGATCTGTCCATATTTTTGTAATGTCCAATAAAATCATAACATCCAACCGGCCTGGCGCTGTGATCCCATTAGGTTTTGCAACCTAAGCAGAGCCAGCTTAAGTCTAATCAGACCAAACAGCTGTTTTAACAGTTGGGTTTCTCCAAAATTAAAATAGTCTATTCCTGACAGTGCCTAGCAACTCAACTGTTAAAACAGTTGCTCAAGTCGAAGAGTTAAAACCCAGTGTGCATGCTGTCTTCCTCTCATTTGCAACTGCTCTGAGATTCTTGCAGAATAGAAGTCCTTAAAGCTCAGTTCACTTCGATATTTCCTGACCTGTTTAAATTTTTATACTTGTACTGCCTCCATTGCTGACCTTTAGCCAATATTTCTGCCATCATCATTTCTCTTGGTGTTTGCCCTTTGTCTCCTTCACACTCTAAACCATAACTGCCAGCTGGTGGTTCTGTACTTCCCTTCTTAGAAATATCTGTGTGCTTTGTCCTCTTATTTCTCTCTATTGTCTTGAAAGCACTTTCACTTCCCCTGAAACAAAGGTGGTAAGCCCCCCGGACTCTACTTAGTCATGCATTATTTCCAATGACTTATGTTAGTACTACTGAGGTTGACAGTTGAAATAAGACCCTTAAAATAAAATCCAAAAGTGCTCTCTGGCTAATAGTTTTCATTACTGGTCACTTTTATAAATGTCTTCAAAATTATGAATTAACCATGATCTCATTCAGATAAATCTGTCCTTAAAAAAAAAAAAAAACTCACTCTGTAGCACAGAAACTTATTCACCAATAATTGTCTTACCAAAAATGAGTAAGTAGTTTTATCTGTCTATCTACCTCTCTCTCTGCCCAACCTCTTTCCCCACGCAGTCACCCATTTGTCCACCCACCTTCTCATCAGAAAAATTTTTGCAAGTGGAATGGACACCCCCAAGCTAAATTGACTCTGATAAACTCTTAAAAGTCTGCAAAAGATCTTGACCCTGATTTTGCAACATTTGCTCTCTCCCCACATAATGTCCTCACTGCCTAAAACTGTACCGCATTAAAGATAATTTAATATCCTAGCTCCCAGGGTCTGTCTCAGAATAGATTTACTGCAGAACCCAGACTCATCAAACCAGAACATACCTACAAAGAAGCTGAACACGTTTCGAGATTACAAAACTTTTCCTGCAGCAGCTCCAGCTCTTCCCCTGGGTTACGTACAGAGTGATTCTGGCACATTAATCTTAGAAACAACCTCTCTCCCATGCCCCACTTCTCAGTGGAGGAGGGCGGAAATCACAGATATACCTCAACAAGTGCAGATACCATAAATAAAAAGGTGCTCACTTGTACCAGGGAACAAGAGTTCTGGGGCAACTTGACTCCAACGGAGACAGTGCAGTGCTCTATGAAACAGGGCTCCTCCAGGGCTGGAAGTTATTTTAATAAGTTATTTTATTAAATAAGTTATTTATATAAGTTATTTATGTAAGTTATATACTGTCGCTATCCCATTACCATAACGTCCATGCTGAAGACACTAGCCCCAAAGTCTCTGAATTTTACTTTTGAGTCAGCCTGCAAAACAATATTCATTCTTCAGGCTTACAATATTGGTAAGATCAGTTATGCTTTACCAGGCTAAACATAGAAAAGTTTTCATTTTTAATAAGAGTTTAGATAAATAACACTAAATCCCAAAGGGCCTTGTTAAAGCAGCCTCATAAAAGTTTTACACTTGCATATGAGTTTGAGAAACAAACAAACAAACTGTCTACCTAGCAGTTTGAGCTCCTGCGGACTTCTCCAGCTCTGGGGAAGTTATTGTTGAAATTCATATGTCTTGCTATTTCAGATGATTTAAAGCAGTCTGTTATGATAAATCTCCATGAAGTACACCAAATGAAAGACATTGCTGCAATGAAAGCCTCAATTTTAAATACACAAAATACACACAATGCACTCATCCATATGTTTAAATAGCATTAAGGTTCTGATACATTACTCATCTAACCACATTTTATCCTCAGAGGCTAGGATGCAAAAATATACTTTGTATTAGGTGATATATTTTCCCTTGCCATTTTTAGGAGGTCATTTCAATACATTTTGACTCTACCCTGGAGAATTAAAGTCTATGCAGGAGAGTTCCAACAAAATTGGAAACTAAATCAGTTGGAATAATGAGAACATAAGTAGTGGGCAATGTTAACATTGTATCACTTCCCTTACCAGGCCTGGGAAGATCAAGACTGTCATAGTACATTTAAAAGGTGAGAGAAGGTGAAAACAGAACAGAATCTTCTATGTTCTAATAAGGAAACACTAGAGATGGCTCTTTAAAAATGTTTTGGTACCAAGCCTTGCCAGACAGCTCACTTGGTTAGTGTCATTCTGATATGCCAAGGTTATGGGTTCGATTCCCAATCAGAGCACATACAAGCAGCTCCCAATGAATGCATAAATAAGTGGAACAATAAATCAACAACACATTCTCTCTCTCAAATCAATAAATAAAAATTACAAATAAATAAATATGCTTTGGTACCTAGGACATCATCTTACAATGTGGTAAGTGCTTAATAAATATTGACTAGATGAATTGTTAAAAATCAGCTTACAGATAATTTCCTGCCATTTTTATCCCATTACAGGACATCATCATGAGTGTTTCTTAGACCTCAAAATTACTGACCAGGAATCTTTACCCAACTCCAGAAAGTGCTAGATTTCAGTAATAGAACCTCAGGCATGAACTGATCAGAGAATAAGGAAGCCCCTCTGCAATCTTCCTAACATGTAGCTATATGGTCTTTGCTTGAAAAATCGCAGTAATAGAGAAACTGACTGCAAAATAAGTTCTTTAAATTGAGTGAAATCTACTCTTCAGAAACTGAGCCCTTCAGAAAATATATGACAACATCCAACTCCTGATTCTTCTCTAAGCTAAACATCCCCCATCGCCTTAACATTCCATTTCCTCATTATTATACCAATGAGTCTTCTTATCATTCTAGTTTTTCAACCTAGGGAACCCGTAAATAGTAAAATAGCCCTACTATGATCTTCATCATTAGTGCAGAATGAACATTTGCATAACACCTTATATGTTATCATTCACATGTATCAGTTCATTTAGTCTTTATGATGACGTAAAATGGGGTTTCATTACATTCATTTTACAGATGAACAGACTGAAGTTCAAAAGGTTAAATGACATGGTCTCATAGAAGAGTCAGGACTCATATCCAGTTCCTTTGACTCCCAAGGATTTTTCATTACCCTTTGAACCTCAGTCTTTCAGCTGTAAAATGGGGGTAATATTCTTGTGAATATCAAATAATATATAAAAACAGCATGAAAGGCGGGTTTTTATTACTGAGATCACTCACATGCAGATAATCTCTGCTCTTTCGAGTATTTAATTTATAAATGAGAGAAGTCCAAGTTACAGGTGATAAGAATGTTGTTGTTTTTGCTTTCGGAGTGCAGGCATATGGCAACTGAATGATCTGGAGTACAACGAAACTCACTCCTAAAGAGATGCAGGGCAGTCACCTTCTGGAGTTCTGAAGTCAATTAAGAAAGCATTTACTATAGAGGACACATGGACAAAACCAAGGGGGAGGGTGGAAGCAAGGGAGGGAAGTGGGTTTGGATGGGGTGCAGGGGGTAGTCATGAGGAGAAAATGCAGACAACTGTAATTGAACAAAAATAATTTATGAAACAGAAAAAAAAAGAAAGCATTCTTCTAGAAAGACTATTTTATTTTTGCCTATACTGAACCCTTAAATCTGACAGTATTCTATCAGATTTGTAGACCACAAATATTATGCTATGGATTAACAGACTTTTGTGGACTGGCCTGGAAACCTATTGACATTAATAATATAATTCTATGAAAAACAGCCATCTAGTTCTAAGAACCTGTATTACAAAGAAACTTTTAGAAAAGTGTCCATTTAAGTCATTTCCCCCACTTCTCTTGATAAGGCCCATAAATGGTTTTCTAAGGCATAATAGAATATTTTTAAATAGTTACTTTATTCTCACTTTTCAAGGGGGATAAAGTAGTAGTGTACACTCCGACCTAGTTGAAGAATGGAGAGTTGATTTTCAATTCAAGCACATCTTACCGAACGCACCTGTAAGAACACCAAATTAAGACTTCATTTGATGATTATTTCTTAGAAGGATGAACTGATGAACAAGCAAGCAGTAACCTGTAATAAATGGCCTCTGTTTATAAATAAAAATCACTTGGTCTAAATAAAAAAAAGTTTTGTCAAAAAATGTGAAAGATACACAAAAGTAGAGAGAATAGTATAATGAACACCCACATAACCACATTACTCAGCTTCAATATTATCAGTTCATGGCTGTTCTTGCTTCAGCTGTATTCCCAACCAAATCCCCTCGATCCCTGGATTTTTTTAAAGCAAATTCCACAAATACTGTCATCTCATCTGTAAATACTGATGGGACTCATTTTAGCAAAATGACTCATTTTAAGATATTATATCCATATTATCATATCTAAAAAATTACTAATAACTCTTCAATCTCATCAAATGAGCATATGTCCTAACCTATTTTAAGAGTTTTTTCTTTTCTTTTTTTAGGTTTTATTTTTTAATTTATTTTTTAAATTGTTGTTCAAGTAGATTTTTTTTAGTCTGTTTAAAATGTGATCCCCATAAGATCCATACATCAAAATTGGTTGATAAGTCATGTTTCTGTTCATCTATTAGTTTGCCTTTATCTTTTATTTTCTTCTCTTGCTAATTTTTTGCTGAGGAATTCAGGATGTTTGTCTTGTCGTTTTCCAGTGTGGATTACTTTGTAGGCAGGGTTACATACCTCAACTGGGAGGAATGTAATCAAGCAATCCATTCCTCTCTCTCTGTCTGATGTTATTAGCATCCACAGATGATCATTACCCAGTTCCAGGAAGTGGTGATATCCCAATTCTATGATTTCCTTTTCATTTATCAGCTATAATCATACAGAAGAAACTTCTCCTAATCATTTATTTGGTTACTCTGAGGTACAATTCAGAAAGGAAAGGCAGAATAAATATTAGGTTTCTCCCTTCATCTTCCAGTTTCCAAAGTAATAAGATAGTTCACTAGCACTTACCAAAGGTAATGACCAATAATTTTTTTAGTATCATCGTGAACTATGGATCTAATATTTGTTGTGTTATCCTTACTATTAAGTTATTATCCTTTTTAAGACTCAAAATGACCCATCTTTAGCGAGTGGAGCCTGTTCAGGTTGTCTCCTGAGTCATTTGACATGACCCTGATAATACCTGGCAATGAACAAGATATTACAAGTTCTTCTTACGAGAAGTCTTACACACTTTTGTGGGGAGTCCTGGTTCTTTTGACTGGGAAATGGTATTTAGAGACCAAACAATCCGGCTTCTAGTGATGGATTGACACTGAGTTAGTCATTATTTCTAACTCTCTTCAGTGAGCAAAGCTAAAAAGTATTATTTTTTAAAGATTAAAATGAATCATATATTCATTTTAACATTCTATTTTAAATGAAAATTACAGAGTTATTTTACCTCATCAATCTTGCATCCATATCTTCTTTTTCCCATGCCCAAAATCCCAGTTCTCATGACACCAACATAATTGTACATTTGACTTATCCTAAAATGCACATGCAATACTCTCAGTATATCAGTGCCACATTCTTGCCAACACTATGATTATTGAAAAGGTTTTAAAATGTTTTTGTAGTTTCTTTTGTCATTAGGATATATTCCAAGAAAGAGGTAAAGTCTAATCACTGTGTTTTATAGTCTCTTGGAGCATTCGCTTCCTCTTTGAACATTTATGCTACCAACTGTATGAGCACTGAGATTCTCACTTCTAATTCTTGTTTGTTCATCCTCTTCTAGTTCTCCTTTTATATGCAATTTAAATATTATGGTTTATTACATTTAAAAAACATGCATAGGCAAATATATACTCATATTCTAATCACTTGTCAATAAATGGTAGTATACCATACACACTTTCTGCACCAGAGTACTACACTTTCTTCAGCAAAAATTTTCCTTACTTTTTCTTCACTTCATCATAGTCATATTTGTTACTTATTTTTAGAGTTGTGTGGTTCTTAATTGCAATTGTGGTTCTTTATCTTCATTTATTCACCTACCTCTTTATTGGCACTTGGGTTTCTTTGTTTCATGCATTCATTTAGCTTGCTAACAGTACAGATAGTACTAAATTGAAGTTCTGTGCACATGTCCTTTAATGTTTGACAAGGTGTCACTGGAATAAGTAAAATGTACTCCCTCCATCAAAAAGTAAATGCACTTGTAATTTTACCACATTCATCTCCATAAAGATGGTACCATTTCGCATTTTCATCAATGTATAAGATTTCCCATTTTTCCACAGTTTTGCCAGTAAGACTACATTGTAAAACTTTTGCGACTTTAATAAAACTCGGGAACAGTTTTATTTTGCATTTCTTGTATTAGGAATGAGATTAAATATCTTTTTAAAATGTTTAAGAGTTCTTTGCATTTCTTTTTCTATGAAATATCTGTGAATATCTTTAATTCATTTTTCTTTAGTGTTGTTGCCCTTCTTCTCCTCTGTTTGTAGATTTTCATACATAAGGGCTATAAGCTTTGTCTGTGGTTTAATTTCCAAAGAGTTTTTATAATTATTCTTTTTTGCTTTGTTTTTATTAATTTAATTTTTGATTTTCATTTTTATGTAATCATATTTATCAATCTCTTACTGCTTCTAAACTTAGAGTCATTAAATATTTTCCCTTATTCAAAAGTGGTAGAAGAAACCAGCTATAATTTGTTTTTGTACTTATATGGTTTCCTTTCATATAACCTTGTAAACCATCTGAAATGTATCCTAGAGTATGATGTGAAAATTCAAAATTTTATATTTTTCCTTGCATATATCCCATTATCCCAACACTATTATATACCTATATTTCCTCATTGATTTAATAACCCTTCTTTTATCTGGAAGGGTTAGACTCTCCCTTGACTTATTTTATTTTTCAGGATTTTCTATTTTTGTTTGTTTTTAAATGGATTAAATAATCAACTTGTCTAGCTGAAAACAAAACAAAATCTGATAGTATTTTTATTGAATTTTTAAATTGGGTTTATATATTATTTAGGACTATGTGATATTTTAATAATATTTAGCCTTCTTATCCAAGAATACAATATATATTTCCATTTGTTTAAGGCATCTTTGCAGTATTTTTGAAGAGTTGTTCTATAATTTTGCTCATACAATTTGAACATTTAAATTTATATATTTTCTCCTCTTACTCCTTGCCCTTCTCCTCCTCTTACCCTCCCCCTCCCTTTTCCTTCTCCTCCTTCTTTTTGCTTTGGAAATGGGCTATTCCCTTCCATAACAAATTCTAAGTGATTTTTATTGCATATTTAAAAAGAACATAATTGTAAATAACTTTGCTAATTTAATCAGTTATCTTTTTCTTTGTAATAGTGTTTTCATGGATGCTTCTGGGTTTTGCGTATATATAATCATGTCATCCACAAATAGTTTTATTTCTTTCTTTCTAATTCTTATGCCTACAATAGCTTTTTTTCTTATCTAATTGCATTGGCTAATATCTCAACACAATGTTAAAAAGTAAAAAATTAAGTTCAAAATTAAAGCCAATGAACAATGACACTAGCAATTAGAAAAATAATGTTTATAACAACAAAATAATAAATTGGCAAAAAAATTTTGACCATGATGTGAAGCAATGAAGTTGTTTATGATGCTGGTATAAGTATAAATTTGTATAGCTACTTTGGACAGCTATTTGGAATTACCTAATAATATTGAAGATGTACTCTAAGACCCAATCATTTCACTTCTAAGTGTAAAAAAGAGAAAAGCTCATATATATATATATATATTAACAAAGAAAAATAAACGGAAATGCTCACTGCTGAATTATCTATAATGGAAAAACATCAAAAACAACTTAAGTGGCCACTGAAGGGATAACAGATAAGTCATAGTATATTCTGACACAGGAAAATTTTACAGCAATTAAAATGAATAAAAAACTATAAGTATAAACATGGGAAAGTCTTAAAATATAATTTTAAATGGAGCAAATCAATTTGGAACATAATGCATACAATATAATACCATTTGCATGGCATTTAAAAACATGAAAATAGTATATAATCTTAATTTTTATATTTAATAAAAGTATAGTATTCATATTTAATAAAAGTATACATGGTAGTCAACAATGTGTAAACTTTTCATTTATAGAAGTATGCAAGGCAATCATAAACATCAAATTTCACATATCACACTTCTCCTGGGAAAGGATAAAGAAGATAAATTCAAAGGAGGCATCAACTCTATTAATGTCTAATTTTTAAAAATTATCTATGCATCTATAATGAATATGGTAATATGGTAAGGTTTATAAAAAACTAGAAAGTAAAAAATGGATGTCTATTATATTATTCTTTAACTTCTCTATTCATTCAAAACAATTAATGACAAAAGATAATAAATTAGATTATAAACTTGGTCAGAACTCTTAGAAAATTAGCTAAAGTACGGGAGACTGGCCACCTACTAAAGTATAAGATGTAACAAAACAAATATTTTTCACTGACATAACCAGCAATATAGACAGAACTCTTATTTAAACAATTAGCTTTGAACAGAGATGCATGAATAAGGTGACTACATTCCCTGCTGAGGACACTCACCATGTTCACATGAGGTCTGCATGAAAGTGTGTGGGATCCCAGGCTTTGAGGCAGAGCACCTGGGCAGTCACACTGCAGCCACACTCAGCAGAAATGAGAGGAAAGACTCTGTAAGACACTGACATGATCAACTACATGCCATTTCCTTTCTAGACTTTTTATAAACTAGGTATTATTAAAGCTGGAGAAATGTCTTGGATATTAAAGATAAGCATTTAGCACACTGAACTGAAAGCTATGAAGTGGCCCCTGGCAGGTGTGTCTCAGTTCCCACAAACCAAAAGTTTGCAAGTTTGATTCCCAGTCAGGCACATACCTAGGTTATAGGTTCAGTCCACAATTGAGTGCACATGGAAGGCAACTGATCAATTTTGCTCTCTTACACTGAAGTTTCTCTGCTCTCTCTCCCTCTACCCACTCTGGAATGAGTAGATACATCCTCAGGTGAGGATTAAAAAACAAACAAACCACAAAGCAAAACCAGCTGTTATCAGATTAACTTCAGGGAAAAAATCAGACCTGAAGTCCCAGAACTAAGCCCAATACTAAAGTGACTGTCACTTTACCTGGAAGAATGAATCAGTAGCTGCTAGTGACAGGAGAGTTCACAACACTCTACAAAGTGGAATTAGCAAGCAAATGGACTAGGGTCCAGCCCTCAAGCATCTTATTTCAAAATATGGTATGCATCATTTATAGATCAAGTGTATAAAATTCTTCGAGTAAAAAGGAAAAATGTCAAATCTCTGAGGCAAATTCAGAGAAAGCAAGTGCTCCCTTACAGAAATAAACTAAGCAGTCCTCTCCTACCTACGCCCCTGTGGCTGAGAAGCCACTTTCAGCGGTCCAAGTGTCCTGGGTGTTCACCTCTGATCCAGCAGCATTAACCTCTCCCCTCTGCTCTATAAATCTCATTTCCCCAGGAGGCTGCCCAGATAACCACGTCTTTCTTGGGCCAGGACAGCAATTACTCCTGAGGGGCTTGGAGAGTAAATGTTAATGTATTTCTCTCCTGTAGGACAATCTGCTACATGAGTTACAGAACATTCACTCATCAGTTAGAAAGGTTCATTTCAGCTACTGCTTTTGTGCCACAAGAATGCCAACCTCAACTCAGTATAAAAAAGTAAAGGTTAGCAAACTTTTTAATAAAGGGACAGATAACAAGTATTTTAGGCACAGGGAACACTTGTCAGAACTACTAAACTCTGTTGTTATATGGCAAAGTACCCATAGACAGTAGGTATACAGGTGAGCACGACTATGTTTCAGTGAAATTTTATTTACAATGATCTAAAGTGATCAAACTCACTTTGAAGAGAACTGTTCCATATGACTGTCAGTATGAGTTCACTTCAGTTTTTAAGGCCTGATCCAATCCCAGTCTTCATCAGCAAATATGCATCAACTGCTTACACATAAGAGATATTCCCCACAATGAAACCTTTCTGTCTACTTCTTTGGGTCCCACTGCTTTATTTCTTCTGAATAAAACACATGTTTTATTTCAGAGATTAGGGAGTCCTTTTAGAAACCGATGAAAGCTTTAAGTACTTGCCAAGAAAAACACACATATATATGCACACACTTTTTATCCCATTTCATGGGGTTCGCAGACACCCTGAAACTTGCTGGAGGTGAGAGCAACATGTCCAAGGACTCCAGGTCTGTTTCTCTTACCTCTTGAGTTAGTTATCTACTGCTGCCTCAAAACTTGGCAGCTTAAATGAACAAACATCTCTGTTCCTTTGAGACAGAAATCTGGAAACAATTGGTCTGGGTTGACTCTGGTTCACAATTTCCCATGAGACTTCAGCCAAGATGAGAGGAGGGGCCACGGTCACTGATCACGGGAGGGCTGGGCTGGGGTCCCACTGCGGTGCTGGCAGCTGGGCCCTCCCAGAACGAGCGATCGGACCCACGGTAAGGAGGGATCCACTGTGCCTTTTATGACCTACTCTCAGAATTTACACTCTGTCACATCTACTTTGTGACAGAGTCCAGACCACACACAAAGGACAGGGGAATTAAACTGTACCTTTGAAAGGGAGGGAAAAAAACTGTGCTGACGTACTTTAAAATGATCACACACCTTCAAACACCCAACAACCCTAAGAAGGTGGGATCATGTTTAATCTTCCCGGACTACCTCACTGTCCCTAGCTCCATGCTCGATGAATTAATACTTGGCACTGACTCATTAACGCACTGCATTAGGCAGGGATCAGGTAGTTTTTCGTACCAGTCCTGTGTATTTGGTTGCCAGCCACTTTCAGAAGTATCTAGATAGAACCATTAGGTATTTAACTTTCACAAGTGAATTAAACTATGAAATGAAGAATAGAGAGGGGAGAGAATTTCAGGGGAAAAGAGGAAGGATTCACAGGAACAAGTATAAAGGTAACATGGACAAAAACTAAGGCGGGGGGAAATGGAAGGGAGGTGGGGAGCACTGGGGGGGAGGGGCTGGGATAAAAGCAAAAGACAGAAAACTGTACTTGAACAATAATTTTTTAAAAAAAGAATGGATGATGATTCCTCAGCTATGCTCCCACAGCTTATAAGTAAATCTTCCTCCCCAACAAATTTTGGCTAAGGAAGATGTTACATAAGAAGGTAAAAAGAATAAATTTTGTGGCTAAGGAAAATTTGTAATTTTGAAAAATAAAAAATAAAAAAGAACAAAATATAGCATCCCCTAACCAATTAATATTTAGCTTCCAAACTGGTTGAAAAAATGCTTTCTTCCCCTGAGGATTTCCTGAATTCCCAACTTTTGGAATTTTCCCTCAAGGTTTTCACCAAGGCTCAGATGATCTAGGAGCACACAGCCCCGGGAATAGAGCCCCTAGGCACAATCAACAGGTGGTAGATAGACTTACACAAAACAATTGTGAGTTAAACTTTCTTAAAATATATTTTCTTCTGTTTCAATAGATTTCAGAGCAAGCATGCAGAGTTTATATAAATATGCCAATATATCAAGTAATTCCTCCCCCATTTATAGGCCACATCTCCAAGGAAAAGAAATGAGATGTGCAGTTAATCTGTCTCTGAGTCCTTTACTAAGAACCAGCTTTGCATTTTGGGTATTTTCATGTAGTCACCAGGTTAAACGGTGATATCCTTCAAAATACATAATACTAGATATAGATTAGTTCCCATTCCTACATTGTATGTTCTACAAGAGCAAGAGTTTTGGAGTTTTTATTCACTAAAGTGTACCTATCACCTAACACACCATCTATAGTTGAATATATGAACAAACAAACAAACCTTCCACCTTATCTCTGTGTAAAGAGAACAGGGTTCTTATGAGTTTGTGTGCATGTGTGTTAGCAAAATATAATTCATTATTTAAGTGGCTTAAAATATATTAACCTTGAGATTGTAAATAAATATATTTTCTTATGAATTCCCCTTGCTGGATGTAACCAAGCTATACCTAGCATACACTGACACCTACCGGCTGACACAGAAAATGGCTTCTGTGTGTGCATAAACATACTCCAGTTTCTTTATTAAACTATTATTTTCTAATTCTGGTTCAATGAACATCAGAAGATCTCTCTTGCTATATTCATTCCACTCCACTGATATATAACATCTTCTTATGCAATTTCTCAAAAGTATATCTTTGGACCGAGTGTTCCTGTGAAAGGGGGCTGTGTGATCATGCAACGCAAAATGCAAAAGTGCTAAGTACTTTATGTTCCTCTTAGCTATTCATGAGGAACTTTAGAATATTAAAGTATATTTTAGCGGCATAGCGACATAAAATATCTACATGCAATTTCACTGAACCTAATGCTTCACAAATTTGTTTAACATTGAAACAATAGTAACCAATAATTATTGCACAGTAACAACCTCATTTAGTATTATTTGACTATGGCACCTTTTTTCTCCCACAAAAAAGAAAATTCTATTAATATCTTTTGAAATATATTTTAGGAAATATATTTTGCAATTTCTCACTTTTGCTCCTCTTCAACCTTCTGCCTTTTCTATGAAATTTTCCTTAATTAGACTTAATCAGAAAGCCCCTTGTGTATCTTACTATAGGGCATAGCATGTACCTTCTAGAGTTGTTACGTAATTTGTCAGTTTCCAAGGATAAATACTGAGACTCTGGAAGTACAAACTTTGTCTTATTTATATTTTTATCTTCTATATTTCAAAGCAGATTTCATACACCAGGAGCCTAAGTGAATTCCTGATGAACTGAATCTGAGGCTAAGCAATGTACTCATTAAGTACTTGTTGGGAAAGAAAACTAAGCCTTCAGTTTATGAGAGAAACTAAACATAATCAAGAGATTGGGAACACACTCTTTAAAATGCTTGTGTGTTCCAAAGTTGTGCAATTACACAATGCTAAGCATACCTATCCCAAAGATGAGGAAGTTAAGGGCCAGAGAGGAGACTGTCACTTGGCTTGGCAGTGTGGCTAGTCGATGTCAATGGAAAACTTGGGACCAGAACGCCTGACTCCAGTCCCATACGTTTCCCAGTATAAATGTCCAATGTCCTCCTACAACTTCTGGGTGCCCCATATGTTTCAGGTTCTGTCAATACCAAATGCCCTAACAGTCACCCCCAACCACAGATGGGGGAATCACTTCTGTGACTGTCGTATTTCAGTGTGCTAAAGCCCCTTGCCACATAAGATTATTAAATTTAAGAAACACACTTCTAAACTGTATCACAAAGTCCCATGACCAACTTTGCCAATTAAAAGATAGTACAGTCATTTTAATCTTGTTCTAGGTTCTCTCTTTTCTTCTAGAACACATTTGCTGAGTTATTTGTAAACCTTACTTTTAATATATCTATGAGCATCCCAAGTACTGTTTATGTAAGAATTTTGCTAAGAACGAGGCATTTTAAAACAATCTCCTACCTTAAAGTTCTGTTTTGTTGCAGTTATCTTTAAACACAGACCAAATGATTTCATCAGAGGTAAAAAGTGTCTGATAAGCCAAGGTTTATCAATGGAGGTTTCGCAATGGCTAAGTCAGTTACCCCACTGGGGAAACGGTGGAGTGAGGGTGTGAGTAGCTATTAGAATTGGGTCCAAAGAAGTCCAGAAAAACAAATCAAATAGGAGTTTCAAATGAGAATTCAATGTGAAGAATAGTGAAAAGAAATAAAGTATCTGCACAGGATCCCAGCATGTGAGTTAAATGTGAAAAAGAGAGGGGAGGGCATCAGCCCAAAGAGCTTAAGATGGTCTGGAGCCATTTGAGGGTACAAGGTGGTATTGAAATAAACAGAGATGGGCTTGAGGGCAGACAATTAAGACTGGGATTTGCAACCAGCAGGGGAAAGAGAGTGGATACTGAAATGAGGTTTAGAAGCAGTAGCCAAATTTAGGCTTCATTGGGTAGATAAAAAGAGTGGATTAGTTACTTCTACTCAGGGGCTTTCACAGGGTTTGATGGTATAATTCTGAAGAGTCCAAAAGTAGTGCTTAGTAAATAAATCACTTCCACCATTATTTTTTAAATTTATTTTTTGAATAGTCTAACCACTTTATTATAAAATACCCTGAATATCAGTGCATTTATTTTACTTTCTTTTTTTATTTATTTAATTGTTGTTCAAGTGGTTTTCTGACTTTTACTCCAATCCCAGCCTACCCCCCAGTACTCCCCACCTCCCTCCCATTTCCACCCCCCTTAGTTGTTGTCCATGTGTCTTTTATACTTGTTCCTGTAAATCCTTCCCCTTTTCCCCTGAAATTTCCCCCCCTTCTGGTCACTGTCAGCCTGTTCTCTATTTCTCCACCATTATTTTTGCTTCACAGGCAGTTGTTTTAGATGCTAGTCTGCAAATACTGAAACAAGAAACATGTGGCAGACATAACCAAAGGTTTTCAAGACAGACTTGTTTTAATCCTCGGTCCACTACATCTCAGCTGTGCCTCACTGGGTAAGTAACCTCCGTTCCTATAAAGGATGGTCACCAGGGCACCGCCCCACAGAAATGTTATGAGCATTCAATCATATAATCTACTAAAAAACTTAGCACATCTGAGGCATAATAAAGACTCAGTTAATAATAGTTATTTTATTAGATTGTTAAAACCACATTATTCTTAAAGATTTTAAAGCGGACATTTATATCAAGCCTACAAAAAGCAAGAGTACATAGCTGCACAGTAAACAAAAACATTACCCAAAGGAAAAGTATAAAAGTGTCCATAGCGTTCAGTCTACAGTGTCCATATAAGCCTTATTCCAAACCAGAGACACTCTGATTCAGAAAACTCAACTATATCTCACCCATGTCCTTGGCTTTAATTATGGCCAATATGCAGATGACACACAAACTCACAATCCAATCCAAATCTTTCACCTGAACTCCAAATCTATATATTAACTTTCTATTTGTTACTTTCTCTTGAATGACTCAGAGGTACCTCAAACTCAACATGTATAAAACAGAACCTCATGATCTTCCCTCAAAACTTGATCTTCTTAAACATTATTTATTCCAGTAAATAGTGGTCCATTTCCAAAATACAATCAGTAACCAAAGACCACAATATTACTAAGTATCTCTCAAATCTCTCAGCAACCATCACCTGCTATAATCATTTCTCTTGACCTTCTGCAGTAGCTTCCTATCTGATCTACCTTATCCAACTGTTCTCTAGATGGCTGCCTGAATAACCCTTCTGTGGTATAAATTAAACCATCTCAACCTTCTCTCTAAATAACACATGTAATAGATCCTTACTGTTCTCAGAATAAACACAAAGACAAAACTCTTTAAAAATGTCCTTTAGGATCCTGAGTTGGTCTGGCTGCTCCCTAACCTATGCCTGGGACTCACTCTCTCCAGAGCTCCCTTGGTCTTCTTTCCACCCCTTTTACTTGCTGGGCTCTCTCCCACCTCAGGTCCTTTTGTATTGCTTTTTCTCTTGCCTAAAGACTCTTCACACAGTCAGCTCATTCTCTTCCTTCAGACATCAGTCAACCATCAATTCTCCCTGGAATCTTTTCCTAACCTGGCTGGTCTCTCCCTGTGATTTGCTGTCATACTACCACGTGCCTCTTTGAAGCAGCAGCCATCAGGCTGCAATTGTACATTTTTGGTCTTTCCCACTAGACTCTAATAAGGTCTATGATGCATCAGATCTCTTCTGTTCAATACTGTATTCTCAGCACCTATCACAGTATTATGCATTTAGCAAGTATTGGTTGAATGGATAAAGGAAAATCTTTAATACCTGAGGTTGAAAACTTTTCTATTTCATGTACAAATACAACAGATTCTTGAAATCTAGTCTCTATGGGTTGTCTAGTACCACTGAAAACACCTTTTCCCATTGCATGTAAATTACCTATACAACAGCTTTGTAGGAGGAATCCATCGCTGTAGCTTCTCTCCACCCTGTGTAAAGCTGACAGGTTGCTGGGGCAACACCATCTTATGTGTAATCACTATGGTAATAGGAAAGGATACCAAGGAAACAACGAGACTGCACGAGGAAAGGGATACTTGAGGCCATTCCTTTTGAGGATGTTTAGCTTGGAAAAGAGAAAATCTAGGAGTGAGTGTCAGATTATTTGAAGATTTGAAGAGCTCTCATGTCATGTTCAAGAGACAGCAGATCAATTTTTGGTAGCTCTAGATGAGAGTTTCTAGGAGGCAAATTTCAGCTTGATGAAAGGAAAACCATTCTAACAGTTAGCACTATCTTAACAGGATCCATTTTGTAAGTCAGCTGTGGAATCCTTTCTTTAAAGACGAGCTTTCAAGGAGAACCTAATATATGAAACATAAATGGAAGTATGTCTGTGGGTAGAAGGCTGCCCCTCGTACATGCCCCATCCTTCTTTCATCCAATCCCCATCCCATTCTTCTTTTGCTCTCATAGATCATAATTATACTTGTCTCATATTCTTTCATCACAAAGAAACAAGATCCTGCCCCCCAAGAAAACGACCTGCCCCTCAAGTAAGTAATCCCAAGGGATTAATTGCTCCTCACAGATAATTTGCGTTGACTGGAATCTACAGGGAAAAGCTCACTGTTATTATATGTCATGGCTTTATTTCCTATATTGTCTTTAATCATTATAAATGAATTTATGAATAGTATAGGAACTCCAGGTAAAATGTTTGCACTTACACCAGTGTACTAAGACAGTCTACTCAGAGGGGGTATTTTTACCATCACGAACTAACAAAGTATATACTCAACTTGCTTCATAATGATGATCAGTCTCTAGATGAATGTGTCTGGGTGATAATGTGGAACTAACAGGCAAATACGTGAAAAGTGCTTTCCAAGGAAGCATTTTATTTTCCCAGAGGCATCTAATTACTTTCCTGCATTTTCGATTAATTTCCTTTCAATGGATTCCTTTTCTAAGAGGCTAAGGCAATGGACTTCTGAAAAAAATTACACTAGTATCCTTAAATTCTCATGTATCAGATCAGGTATGAGCATACTATAAATTAAAAGTTTCTGCTACTGATGTTACACATTAAGATGAATAATATTCACTGAATGTGGCATATGTAAGCAGTATATTTTGGGGAGTAATCAAAATGCTGACATGCCAAACTCTAGGGAAATTGCTCTTGTGGAAGAATATACACTTGTGGTGACATTGTCAGATATCCTAAAATTTTATGGTGAGGGGCTATATAACAAAGAAGCACTAAATCTGGAATCATGACAACCTACTCTAAATCTCTATCACCAACTAACTAACTTTACTCATTTTTCTTATTGAGGCTCAGTTGCTCACTTATAAAATATAAGATTTGGACATTTATACCTGAAATTTAAGTTTATTGTACTCTGTAAAGCCAATGTCCCTAATTAGAGCACACTGACAATGTCACCCTGGGACTCCTACATGAGGAAGTAGAAGACACTTACTTGAGATGATTTCATAACGTATTCTTTAGGGGTTGGTGACACCGATTCATTCATTCATTCTAGCAACCTATTCATACACTATCTAAATAAGTTAACGTGAAGTGTTTTAGAAGATTATGCAATTATCAAATAACAAGTCTTGGATATTCTGCTGGATATAAAATTAGCATAAATTAACATTTTGTTTTATGTTTTTAATCAATCAAAAGAACAAATTCCTCCAAATCTCCTCAAAACCACCTAATTTTACTTCCAAAGTATTTCAGGCAATGAGTCTGCTTCATCAGAAACAGAACATCAAAATTAAGCAGAGTTTGGCAATGATTTCTTGGACATGACATCAAAAACACAGGCAACAAAAGTAAAAATAAGACAAATGGAACTACATCAAACTTAAAATCTTTGGTGTGCCAAGGTATCTAGTCAAGATGGCACAGCCTTCTTGAAGGCCTGTAACCACAGCCTTCTCACACAACCACATTACAATTACAACTAAACTAGAGAACAACCTTTTTTCAGAACCACCAGAAACTGAGCTGAATGGAAGTCCTGCAACTACAGAATTGAAAAAGAAATCACACCGAGACTAGTAGCAGGGGCAGAGACGCAGAACATGCTGCTCCAAGTCTGTGTGCAACCTGCTAGGCCGAGTGCTGTGATGGCACCTGTGGATGCAGCTCTGGTTCCTGGAGCAGCAAAGGCCCAGGGCTCCAGTGGAAGCTGCAAGACTGAGCCTTGCCTCTGAAGCAAGCGTCACATCTGAAATGTAAGGGGGGTTGCATAATGCATACAGGGAGGGACTGAAGTGTCTGGTATCAGGGTGAGAGCTGGGGTGCACATTTCTCCCAGACTGAAGTGCTGGCAGAGGCCATTGTTTCTTTTCTGAGCCCTCCCCTGACACAGCCACAGAGCCCCCTGGTGGGGGCCATATCTGAGTCTCCATCAACTGGGCTCACGCTGTTTGCCTCACCCTGGTGATTCCCTGAGGTTCCACTCCACCCAATTTGGGGCTCACCCAGGCTGTTTCCAGTGGCTTTTCCATGCAAATGGCTTGTCTTGGCTCATGCTTCAGATATTCCTGAATTTTCTCAAACAAGCAGCATCTAGCCTCAGTGAGCCCTGTATCTCTTGTTAAGTGGTCCCAGACCTGGCATTAGAAGCAGCTAACCTTGGTTCATCACCTGACCTTGCTGGGGTACCTCCAAGTATAACACAAGTAGCAGCCATCCGAAGATCACTTTGTAACTTACACTGGTGGCCCCAAGCAGAACACAGGTAGTGGGAGACCTTGGCCTGTACCTCCTCGAGGGTTCCAGAGATGGTATGCCCCCTGGACAGCTACAGACCACATCAGAGTATCATCACCCAACCACTTCCACATGCAACACATTCAAAGAGCAAACTCAGTGGGCATCAGAGCCCTGCTGAAATAAGTCCTGCTCTTATAAGTCTCTGTAGAGTGGATCCCTGCACACCTGATCCTCCATGGTGGTTGGAGGTTGATGGTCAGTAGTCACAGCCAGTCCTTGTAGCTTATTGGCCTGGGTAAATCCCTCCAATTTATCTGCCAATGGCAATTAAGTCTCAACTACAGAAGAAGGCTGTACACAGCCCACACAGTAGGCACACCTGGAATACCCAGCTTGGGTGATAAGGGAAGCTGAGCCACTGGACCCTACAGGACACCTACTGCATTAGGCCACACTAACAAGACAGGGAGTCATAGCAGTTCTACCTAATACATAGAAACAAAGACAGGGAAGCTGCCAATATGAGAAGACAAAGACATGGCCCAAATGAAAGAACAGAACAAAATTCCAAAAAAAGAACTAAACAAAATGGAGACAAGCAGTCTACTTGATGCAGAGTTGAAAACACTGGTTACAGGGATGCTCAATGAAGTTAGGGAAAGAGCAGATGAATTCAGAGAGAATTTCAACCACTTGAAAAAAGTACATAGAAACCATAAAAAAGAACTAGTCAGAAATGAAGGATATAGTAACCGAAGTGAAGTACTGTTTATAGGAAATCAACAGTGGAGTGAATAAAGCCAAAAATCAAATCAGCAACTTGGAATATAAGAAAGCAAAAAACACCCAGTCAGAATAGCAAGAAGAAAAAAGAATCCAGAATAATGAGGACAGTATGAGGAGCCTCTAGGACAACTTCAGGCATTCCAACATTCACATCATGGGGTGCAAGAAGAGGAGAGAGAGAAAGAAATTGAAAACCTATTAGAAAAAATCAAGACAGAAAACTTCCCTAACCTGTTAAAAGAAACAGACATATAAGTTCAGGAAGTGCAGGAAGTTCCAAATAAGATGTACCCCCAAAGGCCCGTACCATGACACATAATTACAATGTCAAAGGTAAATACAAAGAGAGAATCTTAAAAGCAGCAAGAGGAAAACAGTTACTTACAAGTGAGTTCCCAAGAGACTGTCAATGGACTTCTCAAAAGAAACTTTGCAGGCTAGAAGGGATTGACAAAAAATATTCAAAGTGATGAAAAGCAAGGACCTACAACCAAGATTACTCTACCCAGCAAAAGTAACATTTAGAATCAAAGGACAGATAAAGAGCTTCCCAGACAAGAAAAAGCTAAAGGAGTTCATCACCACCAAACCAGTATTATATGAAATGTTAAAGTGTTCTCTTTAAGGAGAAAATTAAAAATATGAAAATTCATCACCACCAAATCAGTATTATATGAAATGTTAAAGTGTTCTCTTTAAGGAGAAAATTAAAAATATGAAAATAAAGTGGCAATAAATACATATCTATCACTAAGTGAATCTAAAAAACAAAATAAATGAACAAGCAGAACAGAAACAGAACCACAGGCATGGACAATGTTTTGATGGTTGCCAGATAGGAGAAGGTTAGGGGGTATGGGCGTGAAAGATGAAGGGATTAAAAAGAACAAATAGGAAGTTTCAGAATAGTTATGGGGATGTAAAGTATGGAATAGGAAAATAGTAGCCAAATAATATATATGCATGACCGAGGGACATAGACAATAGTGTGGGGATTGCCTGAGGGAGTGTGTGTGTGTGTGTGTGTGTGTGTGTGTGGTTTTGGATGGAGGGAGGCAAAGGGAGAAAAACTGGAACAACTCTAATAGCATAAACAATAAAATATAATACACTTTTTAAAAATGCATGCCAAAATACAATCAGCAGTGAAAGGGAAGGTTACAGAATGAAAGAAATATATACATATACCTGCAGATCATATACCTAATAAAGGATTAATATAATACGAGGTCTGTCCAGAAAGCACCCTGCCATGTAACATGAAAATTAGAGACATTTATTGAAGAACATACAAGATACAAGAAACACTGTACATAGGACATTGATGCCTCAGTCCCCTTTTAAGTAGGCACCTTGGACCTCACACATTTTTCTCAGCATCTCTTCCACTGTTCAAAACACTCTGCAAAATCCTTTCTTGGAATTGCCATCTGTTGTTGCCCTATTGTATTTTCCTAGGTCTCATCAACGGTCTGAAATCTATTCCCTTTCAAAGATAATTTTTGTTTTGGGATAAGCCAGAAGTTGCAGGGCATGAAATCTACACTGTAGGGGGTGCTGAGTCAACTGGTTGATTTGATGTTTCACCAAAAATCTCTACATGTGACGCGATGCATAAACAGGCACTTTGCTGTGATGAAGCTGCCAATCACCACTGCCCATAGCTGCAGCTGTGTTTGTCATACTGCATCTCTCAACTGATGAAGAACACTGATATAGTTCTGTTGACTAATTATTTGGCCTGGAGGGTTGTCCATCATGAGATGGATCTCAGGAGGGTTATCTCTCATGAGACGGACAACACCTTCTCAATGAAAAAACAGTTAACATGGTCTTGATCTTGCTGTGACTTTGCCATGTCTTCTTTGGGTGTGGAGAACCAGGTGACTTCCATGGGGACAACTGGGCCTTTGTTTCTGGATCATAGCCATAGACCCACAATTCATCTCCAGTTATGAGCTTCTTAATGAAATCTGGTTCTTTGGTAGTGGTTTGCATCAAGTCATTAGTAACTGCAGCACAATGTTCCTTCTGCTCTGGTAGCAGATGCAGTGGAATGAATTTTGCCACAATATGTTTCTTGACAAGATCCTGAGTGAAAATCTCAGACTCTAATTTTTGGAATCCTCAGATCAGCTTCTAGTTCTTACAATGTCAGTCATGGGTCTTTGTTCATTGCAGCCCATCCATGTTCAACATTCTCAGGTATTCTGCTTGTTGTAGGTTCCAGAACACGGATCACTTTCAACAGATTCTCCACCATGTTTGAAGAGATTGTACCACACTCTTATCTGTGCTGCACTCATTGCATCATCCCTGAAAGCCTGCTGAATCATCTGATTAGTTTCCATGGAGCAATATTCAAGCTTAATGCTAAATCTGATGCAGTTTCGCTGCTCTACTCACTCAAGCATTTTGAATGTGAGGGCCACACAGTACACATGCTCACTCAATGTCATCTACCACCCCCACTGACTAGTACAGTGAAGTCGTCATTCTTCATGCACGTGCATTCCAGTCCTCTCTCCTTGGATGCCAGGTTAAAAAGATGTAGTACAAACCATTCTTGTCACATTTACAATGGCTGGACTTTTTCTGGACAGACCTCATATATATATAATTTTGTAGTACAAACCAATCTTGCCACATGCTACAACATGGATGAACTTAAGGACATTATGCTAAGCAAAATGAACCAGTCATGAAAAGACAAATACTACATAATTCCACTTATGAGAAATATCTAAAAAGTCAATGTTATAAACTGACTTATGTCCTTACAAAATTCACATATTAAATATAAATAGAGGTAGGACTGTAATCCCCAATGAGACTGTATTTGAAGACAGGTCCCTTAATGAAGTACTTAAGTTAAATGAAGTCATAAGAATGGAACCCTAGTCTGATAAGACTGCTGTCTTTATCAGAAGAGAAAGAGACATAAGATTCTCTCTCCTCCCAAACATGAGCAAAGACAGGCCTTGTGAAGTTACAGCAAGAAGGCAGCCATCTGTAAGTCAGGAAGAAATCAATCATGACAGAACTTTGATCTTGGACTTCTAGCCTCGAGAACTCTGAGAAAACAAATTTCTGTTAATGTTTAGGCTATCCTGTCCATAATATTTTGGTAGCCCTACTGGCCTAATGCAGTTGAACTCATGAAAACAAAAAACAGAATGGTGCCTAAGACAGACTGGGGAAAGTGGAAAAAAAGAGTTGTGTTTAATGAGTAGAGTTTCAGATTTGTAAGATGAAAAAGTTCTGGAGATCTTTTACAGCAACGTAAATATGCTTAACATTGCTGAACTGTAAACTTAAAAAATGGTTAAGATGGTAAATATTATGTTAATGCAGTTTTTACCACAATAAATAAACAGAATTTCAATTTTCATGCTAAAATAAAGAAATAAAAAGAAAATACAATTTCATAAATAAAAACAAGCACTAATACTACTTTATACATATGAAATATATATGGATGTGGTTTATGAGGTCTGTCTGGAAAAAGTCCAGCCATTGTTAATATAACAAGAATGGTTTGTGCCATAATGATGCAACTTGGCAGCCAAGGAGAGTGGACTGGAATGTGCATATGTGAATAATGACGACTTCACTGTATTAGTCAGTAGGGGTGATTGACACCATTGAGTGAGCATGTGTACTGTGTGGCCACCACACTCAAAATTACTAAGCAAGTAGAGCAATGAATTTGCATCACATTTTGCATTTAGCTTGAACATTCCTCCATGAAAATTATTTGGATGATTCAGAAGGCACAGCTATGGGCAACTGATGACTGACAGCTTCATCATGACAATGATGTGACACTCATAGATCATGTCTCATGCAGAGTTTTTTGATGAAACATCAAATTACCCAGGCTCCCTACAGCCCAGATTTGGCCCCCTGCAACTTCTGGCTTTTCCCAAAACTGAAATCACCTTTGAAAGAGAAGAGATTTCAGACAATTGATGAGATTCAGGAGAATACAACAGGGCAGCTGATGGTGATTGGGAGAACTGTGTGAGGCCTACTTTGAAGGGGACTGCAGTGACATTGTCCTGTGTACAATGTTTGTTGTATCTTGTATCTTCTTCAATAAATGTCTCTATTTTTCATACTTCATGGCTGCATACCTTCTGGACCTACCTCATATATTTGTTTTTATTTTATTAGAAAAAGCAATAATAATGACTGTCTCAAGGCAAAAATAACACTTCCATTTTAGAAGCAATAATTACCTATATATAGTCAACAGAGAGAAACCCAGTTAGTTTTATAAAAGAGAATCTCTAAATTCCATGAAAATTAGGTGTAAATATAACATATCAACATTTCCTTTCTCAATATATTTTGCAAAAAATGCTAATAATAGTAGAATACAGATTTGTTTTTCTGTGTTCAAATTCTCTGGATCCTTCAATTGGCTATCTTTTGAAAAAGGTGGGAAGAACAACCTGCAAAATACTAGAACACGTGTAACTTATGCAATGAAGATAATTCAATTTAGTCTTAAAAAAAAACACTTATTTACACTTAATGACTACATTCCCCTAAGTACTTTTCTCTTGATAATATGAGAACAAAAACATTGATTCCTATCAAATTCATCATTTAATAAAAATAAACCTATTCTTCACATTCTCCTAAAAAAAGTATAACAACAAATGTTTACATTATATTTTTAACAAAGTTAACATGTAGATTATAGAGATTTTGGCTCTTATCTTTCCAAATAAGATTTCTTTTATCCATTGGCCTAAATACAATTTCAAAGAAAGTGCGGGCTATGACACCCTGAAGGATAAGATAGACACGGCTTGATTTTAGGAGATAATGTAAATCAGGTTTTCTCTACTTTGGCCTTATTGGCATTTTGGGCTGGATAATTCTTTGTTGTAGGCGCTCTCCAACACATTGTATAATGATTAAGAGCTTCCATGGCTTTACCTACCAGATGCTATTAGTCCTCTCCCCAAGTTGTGACAACCAAAAATGTCTGAAGACATTGCCAATGTCCCCTCTGTGGAAAATTCAGCCCCCTAACCCTGATCGAGGAAATGAGGCCACAGGTGAATTGATGAGTTAGCAGAATTAAGCTGCAGAAGTTAACTTAAACTCAAAAGCTAAAAAGTTAATATTTAGTATCTGAACTCTGATATGCAAACTAAAGAATGTGAGTTGTAGGGTAATTGTGGGCGAGGGGAAGTGAGATTAAAAAATAGACCTCAAAATGTTAAGAAACATGTGTCTATTGCTTGAAAGAAAAAACATTCTTAAAATATTACTCACTACTTTTTTGTGTGTGCTCAAGGAAATAAAGCCATAGTTACATTTGCTATTTTCCTCTTTTAGACTGCCATCTGGCAATCCATATTTCCACTAGAAAAAATTCTTGTCAATCGGACTAAAATAGCTATTGCACCATCCCATGTGCCAAAAATATGCCAGGGAGAATACGGCTTGCTCGGTCATGGCCCAAAAGAAAGAAACTAACTTCCTTAGAAAACAGAAGTAAATAACTCACAGGATTCTTACACAATTTGGCAAAATTCCCTTTCTACCTTCGGGGGGCACAGAATCATGCAGTAGGAGGAGGAAAAGCACAACAAAAGTAGTTACATAAAATAGGCAAACAAAAGTACTCAAACTCCTTTACTGGATGTCAACTTGTCCCCAAGACATATGGAGTTAAAACAAATTCCAATAATCAAATACAGAGAAACACAGCCCATAACAGTCATATTTCCTATGTCACAGCGATCTGTTAGGAATGAATGAACCAGTGAGACAGGTTCATTCTTGTAACACTCCTCAAGAAAGGCAGAGTAGAGATTCTTCATAATAATGAACACAAGGTTCACCACCATAACTGAATCCACTACCACTTGCTTTTTCTTAAAACCCAAAAGCTGTCAAAAGACATACTGGCACATCCTATATCCTTTGTGTTCTCTTTCACAAATGCACAAAGGCAAGCCGTGGTAACAAGAACACACAGTCTCGAATAGATGAACAGTAATTATCAAACACAAAGATAAGCAGAAAGACAGATACAGTTCATTAAACAAATGTTTTGTTAACTGTAAACATAAATTGTATGTTCTGAGTAGTTCTACAAGAACTCACCTAGATGTAGTAATGAACAAGACAGACAAGGTCCTGGCTCACATGGACTTTACACACTAGTGTAGGGATTCTAGCAGGAATTGAAGTCATTAAACACTGGGAAAAGCAACACTGTGAAGTACCAAACCCAACATCTCTTTTCAAAAAGAGGCATCAACACCCAGGAGAAAGTTAATAGAGAAAACAAAAGACTTTAAGTAAAATTATTACTCTCATAGATACTGAGAGAATATTACATCTGTAAAAAGGATATACTATGACATAAAAGAAAAATTTGAAAAAACATTTATGTTTAGATGCACCTGTATAAAATCTAGAAAACCAAAGATAAAGAGAAAATTCTAAAGGTTTTCAGAGACAAAAAGTAGGTAAAACAGATTTTCTTATATTTAAGGACCGACTACAGCCCAAGTTTAAATAAACTATTAAAGAGTATACTTTTTCAAATCAAACAATGGAATAAAGGATATTTATTGAATGAAAAAAATTGCAAAAACCTACATACAATAAAATATTACTTCAAAATATTTTAAAACATCAAATAACCCACAAATATGTTTACGGAAATAGACTTACACAGTAAAAATATGAACTAATTTATGGCCATAATGCATAGTGTAAGCAAGATGTGAGCACAGGGGTGGTAGGGCTTTGCCTTGGTCTTTCTTTAAGAAGAAACAACCACCATCATCAGATTACAGATGGTCTCAACACAGGGGAGCTGGTACGCAAGGCGGGGAGTGAGACAAGAGATGTGAAACCCACTGAAGAGTCTTTTCTTGTTCTGGAGAAGAGATGAATACTAAAAGAAATAACCAAGTATATAAGTTAAACATCTAAGGTTAACCACTAAAAATCACTTTGAAATAGGTAATATTTATTTCCAAATCATCAGAGGAAAGAAACGGCCCAGAGAAGGCAACCAATGTAAAAGACAGCAGACTAACGTCAACTATATCAATAAATGCAATAAATATGAACTAACTGTGTACACCGTTAACAGTCAGACTCTCACACTGGAGTTTCAAATGTCCAGCTACACGCACTTTACAAGATATGTGGTAACAAGATATACACCTATAATAAAACAGCACACAATTGCAGAAAATAGAGAAATGAAAACAGATATAACAATCAATTAATATAAGAAAGTAAATATAGCAATATTAACAAACAAGTTACAATTAAAGGAAAATGTCAAATCTCTCTTATTTTTAACATACGGAATTAGTCAAGTTGTCATGTAACAAATCTTAATGTACCTAATAACAGAGCTTCAAAATACAGGGGTAGACAAAAGTAGGTTTACAGATGTGACTACACAAAATAGAGTTTATTCTTGTATTATTATTTATTACTATATTACTGTCCATATGGATAACTGTAGGCCTACTTTTCCCACTCCATATATAATGCAAAAACTGATATCAAAACCAGAAGAAAATAATTTTTTCCACAATTATAGTGAGATTTAACACACTCTTCTGAAACATTCACATTTTAAATAAATAAAAAAGATGAATATAAAAGGTTTTAATAAACTTGGCATACAGACATACGTATATACCCACATTAGTCAAAAGAGAGTATAACCAATGACAGCTTACAAGTTTACTATGTATTAGAATACACACACACACACACACACACACACACACACACTGGTTCAGCAAAGTCCGAAAAGCATCAACACACATAAGCCATGTTCTCTGATCATGCTTCGATGAAAACAAGGATAGTCAAGTGAACGTATTTCATTTAGACTGGCATGGCAAACATGTAAATGGCACTTTGGGTGAGGGTTCAGGGCAATGGAAGAATATGCAAATGGTTCAGGAAAAAGGAAATTCCCACTTATAGAAGCTTCAGGTGGGAATATAGATTTGTAATGTCTTTTTGCAAATCAATTTGATATCTATCAAAATTTGAAATGCCCCGCCCTTTGACTCAGCAATTCTACTTCTAGAAACCCTTATTACAAAAACAGTACACTAGTCACACAACAAATGCACAACACACACAGTGCAGTTTTAAAAAGTAACAGCCCAAGTATCTATTAACAGAAAAATGATTAAATCATTTATAGCACATCCATTTCACAGAATGCCAAGCACTGGCATGGAAAGAATCTCCACAACACAATTTTTTAAGTGTAAAAAAACACACGTATCACACAAATTATGGTAAAATACAAGACAATACAAAAGGAGTAGAAGAATATTCAGCATGCTTTTTACTTTTGAAAAGAGAAATAACAGAGGACTTCTATATTTTACTCCATGTTTGTCTCTATTGTTTGAATATTTTATGAATTATACTGCTTGCATAATTCAGAAAAGACAAGACAAGCAATAATTTCAAAAAATTTATTTACTTCCCAGAAAAAGTGTGGGACTTTCTGTTCTTAGTACAAATTTGATCAAACCCATTTTAAGAGTACTGGACAAGTATAAACTTCCAATCTGTTTAATTAAGAACATTTTCTATTTCCCCTGCTGGCATGTTCTTCCCTCAGATATGGCTCATTCCCTAACTTCCTTCAAGTATTCTAAGTATCATCTTAATCTCAGGAACCATCTTTGACTTTTCAAGATAAAATGACAACACTCCTACCCCCATAACACCACTCCTCAACTTCCTCACCCAGCTTTACATCTCACTCAGTGTTATATTAACTTCCGCGCCTCAGTGTCCTTACATCTAAGTGGGGGTGATAACAGTACCTACCCCGCAGAAGTGCTGTCAGGTTTAAATGAGCCAGAAGCCCTTAGTTGGTTGGTGCTGGGTTCACAGTAAGAGTCACATTAGTCTTTGATTTTTTTCGTCTCTTGTTTATAACCTGTCTTCCCCTCTGTTAGAATGACAACCTCAGGAGGCAGGAACTATGCTTTGTTTACTATTGTAACCCGAAAGCCTAGAAGTGCTTATCAGTAAATATTCATAGTTGTTGAGCCTGATTTAGTACTGTAGCCATATGTACAGACAGCTGAGATGACAAGAAAAAGACCAATTGTTTTCAGTCGGAACAAGCTTTTTGCACATTAGCGTGAATCATCTGTAATAATTCAATCTACTTTGAGAGCATAACACTTAGGAGCACGACTCCAGGAGGCTTCAAGTAGGGAAGTGGTACAGTGCCATTTCATTCACTAATTTTGGAACAGCAACATGGTAAAAAGAAACTACAACACAATATGTACCGAGAAAACAAAAGCACGACTTACATTTCATTCCTGTTTTTGATGCACGGCTGGTAGAGGACCTTGACGGCATCCCAAGCAGAGCCGAAGCCTGCCTTCGACACATCTTCCAGCAAGGGAAACTGTTTGACACTTTGGGGGTTTCCCAAAGATTCCATCACCAAACTGTCTGAGTTTAAAAGCCAAAGCTAAAGAAATGGAGAGAAAAGGTCAAGTATAAGGATAACACCACCTTACCCATGTCTCATATCACCACTCAAAAAACCCGCAAAAACAAATACAAAACTATGAAAATATCAGAAAAATATATACGAGAATCATGTATATAATTTTTAAGGAAGGTAAATCTTTCCAAGTATAACCTCAGTAGAGCAGTGTTAAAAAAAGAAAAAAGGCAATCAACTGGAAAGTATTCAATATATCTGTAACAAAGTTAGTATCTATAATGTGTAGCACTCCTAGAAATACAGCCCAATAGAAACACAGACAAACAATTAAAAGAAGTGATAAACATATAAAAATGCTGATATAGCTAGTAGTAAGAAAATGCAAAATTTGTGTGCCATCCTTTTTCACTCACCAGATTAGCAAATACAAAAAGATCGTAACCCCCAGTTCAGAAAAGGACCTTGGACAGGTATTCTCATTCACTGCTGGCTGAAGTGTGTCTGGAGACTTGGATGCATGTGATTCAGCTGGGACTACTCTCGGGAGAAAGGGACTAATGTCAGCAGGATAAGGCAGACCAAGAAGCCAGGCAAGGATGCGAACTCAGCTGCAGTCCGGATCAGGATCAGCCCAATCCCAGAGGGAACCCGAACCTACATTTTGCCCCATTTTGAGAGACAGGCAACCCCGGCTTTTTGTATCTCAGGATCAAATCATTTGCGGTGAGATGCCAGGCCAGGGTGGGGGGTGAGTGGAAGACAGGAAACCCCCTGGTCAAGCATCTGTTAGGTTAGGGCGAGTCTCTGGAGAAGAGAGCAGCTGTGAGCCATTAGCAGCCAGCACTCTGGGCAGCTGGGGAAGGGTACACTGGCCAAGGAGAGGGGATCTGGGTGGGGCACAGGCATGTCTACTACAAGGGACTAGCACAACTCTTTTGGAAGATGATACTTATCAGCCTTTAAAAAACTCGAATTGTAATGCTGTCAACCCTCGTGATAAACTATTGAGTTACAGAAACATGTTCAAGAGAAATGTTAATCACATGATTCTGGTTTTTTTTTGTTTTCTTTTTTTTTTACAAACTAGCAAATACCTGTGGGTATGTACATACAGCTGTATATAGATAGGGAAAAGGTGCCAAAGTCCATACATCAGACTGTTAATAAAGTTTACCTTCAAACAGTACGATGGAGTAGGACAAGAGGGGAAAGGAGGGGACAAGAGGGGACAAGATGGGGCCACTAGCACTTCTTTGATGTTCTTCATGTTGTCTGAATGTGTTTCTAGAATGTATTACTTTTTAAGATTTTATTTATTTATCTTTAGAGGGGAAGGGAAGGAGAGAGATACCAATGTATGGTTGCCTCTCATGAGTCCCCCACTGGGAACTGGCCTGCAACCCAGGCATGTGTGCTGACTGGGAATTGAACTGCGATCCTGGGGTTCACAGGCCCATGCTCAATCCACTGAGCTACACCAGCCAGACCCAGAATGTATTACTTTTATAAAATAAGAAATTTTAAAAAACTAAATATATATTACAATAGGTCTAAAAAGTTCCCACTCATGATTTTTAAGTTGAAAACCTTGCAATAAAAAAATTAAAATTGATTCCAGACTATGACTATGAGTTATACTTAGTATCAACTTCATTCAGAAAATAGTTCAGCTTTTGACAGACATTATCTAGAATTACAGAAGCATGGGGCTGCCATCATGAATGACCAGCTACAAAGCCACACATAATAATAATCTCAACCCCCTCCCTCCTTTTGACTGCCTTGTTTCCATGTTACATTTCGAGTTCCTTAAAGGCATTTTTGTTTTACCTTGAGCACCTGGAACAGTGCCTTTCAATCACCAAGTGCTCAATATTTGCTTACTGGTGGAATAAAACAGGTAAGAGGCAGAGAAGAGTCTTGGCCCTGATTCTTGGATTTTCACATAAATGTCCCAAATTCTTTTCTGCAGAACAGTATTTTTAACAAAAACAGAGTAATACTAGATGCTTGTGATGCAGGTAGGGGATGATTCCGGCAACTGCCAGAGCCTCTCCTCTAAAACTGGGCACTACTTCTCAAGCATCAGTGTGGAATCGAGGGTCTTGAAGAGACAGCTGCAATCCCATGCTCTCTGCAGTACTACTTACAAAAGCCACGGTGTAGGAACAGTCTGAATGTCCATCAGGGAACAGATAAAGAGAATGGGGCACAAATCAGTAAGGGAATATTATCCAGTCTTTAAAAAGAAGGGAAATTTTTAATATGCAACCACATGGATGAACCTGGAAGCCATTATGCTATGTGAAACAAGCCAGACACAGAAGGACAAATACTGCATGATCCCATTTGTACAAGGAATCTCAAATAGTCTAACAGAAGTAGAGTAGAATGGTTGTTGCCAGGGGTTGGGAGACGGAGAAATAAGGAGATGCTAATCAGAGAGTATAAAGTTTCAGTTGGGCAAAGTGAGTAAATTCTGAGATCTGCTGCACAATACCGTGCCTATAATTAACAGCACTGTGTTGTGCACTTCAAAATCTGCGAAGCCAGTAGGTTCTTTGTTAAGTGTTCTCACGACAGAACAAACAGAAAATACAGAATGCATCAAATAGAAAAAAGTGAGAGACAGACAGTGAAAGACTTTATTTTGTGCTTCTACAGAGAAGGTTTTATTTCTATATCCCTAGCACCTAGCACATCAAGGCATGGGGTCATTTGCTATTAAATTAAGGGAGTTTGATTCATGAATTAAACTGACATTAAAATTTCATTTTTTGATCAACTGTTTTCTAGACCTGAGAATTAAGTAAAAAGAATGGCAGCCCAGGCTGGTGTGGCTGCTGGCCTGCAAACCAAAAAGTCACTGGTTTGATTCCCAGTCAGGGCACATGCCTCGGTTTCAGGCCAGGTCCCTAGTTGGGGACCTGCGAGAAGCAACCACATATTGATGTTTCTCTTGCTCTCTTTCTCCCTCCCTTCTCCACTCCCTAAAAATAAATAAAAAAAATATTTTAAAAAAAAGAATGACAAAAACTAAAAAAAATTACAAGACCCTGGATCACTAGGGTAACAAAAAGCTAGGTGAAATAATTTCTTACCAAGATATACGTTCTGCCCTCATGACCTTGAATAATGAATCTAAAAGTGCTTCTAGCAGAGGAGAGTTCCGTCAGACACTGGGCGATAATGCTCTGTACAAACTGAGACCTGTTTGAACAGAAATCAGTTTTCACAATGTGCCTCTCATAATAACTCTAACTGGCAAAATGAGCCAGAAATACCCACAGGGCCCCTAAAAGGCAGAGGCCAGTGCACCCAGCCTCCTCTATGCGCTGCCCATTCCTTCGCAATCTGCGCTCATGTGCATCTTAATGTATTCTAGTGCGTTTGTGTTCGCTCTAGTCGTCCTGTATCCTGTGTTCCAATCCTTAGTACATTTTCCACCCCAACCTAACTGAATAAAAAATAGTATGTTAGAAAAATCAATATTTCTTCTGTGCTGAGACACATTAAACAGTGAACAACTAAGTTTTCACTGTTTTAATTTTTTAAAGGTGAGATGTTTCTTCCCAAACATTAGCTAGTATTATCTTTAATATCTCCATTTGCCTCCCCTCAAAGTATCGGATCTTAGCTACAGAATCAAAATACTTATAGGAGAATAAAGGTCAAAGTTATATTCAGAATGGCATAATTTGACACATCAATAATGAACTAAAAGACATCCTATAGTTAACTTTTGTTTGCAAACTAAACAGATTCAAAGAAAGGACACACTAATGGATTTAGTGCCTAAGTATCACTTCTTTTAAAAACACGGGAGTCATTTTAAAACTTACCCATGTTTCAAATTTTTAATTAAATTACAACCAGAAATAATTATTCAAAAACCTTTTGATGATTAGATTATAAGACCTCGGATATTGGGCACATAGAAAGAAGCACAAAAACCTTTGTAGGTTAAATTTATATGAGCATATCTGTCTATGACATTATGTAAGTAAACCATAAATAAATCCTCAAATATTTTACATGTGTGGTTTGGTCTAATTAACCTTTCCAAATAAAGGAAGGTTCATTTTTTATTTAAAAATGAACTCCCAAATAATCAATTGTACCTATCTTTTCATACATTGAAATTACAGAATTTAATTTGCTATTGTACCTTGGTATGATGGGAAAATTTCTCTCAGATGGCTGAATAATCATCTCTGTCATATAAAATTTAATTGTTTCTAGAAACAAAAAATAGAAAATTAAAAATCTCTGTAATATGCTAACATTTTTGTTGAGGGCATGTTGGTCCCAAACTCTGACATTCAAACTAAACAGTCAATATGGTAAAATTAAAACTCAGTAAGATCTTTTAAGAAAATGACTTAGTTTAAAAAAGACAAAGCGTTGATGACTACAGGGAACAGCCCTGAGACTCCAGAGAGCTTGGTGTCACTTCAGAAGAGCAGGCCCGAGAGAATCTGAGGCAGCGAGACTCTTCTCACACCCAGGGAAGGTTATAAAAATTAGCCACATCACAGCCACAGCCTATTATCTAGAAATTATTCATTCGGCTGCCTCATTTCTATAGAATAGCCATAAACCTAGAAGTCACTGAAAAGGACTTTTTAATCATGGTACCTCAAAGCCTATGCATGGATGTGGTGAACCTCACACTAGTATTTACCCAGAATTTCACTGAGTCAATAACTGTCTGATTCTCACTGAATTTGGTTATCTGATTACTTAGTTACAGAAAAACTTAAACAGTAAACTAAATATCTAATAGCAATAAATATAAAACAACCATTTGGGGTTTTTTTAAAATCCATGAAAAATGTTTACTCTCACTAGTAATGAAGGAAATACAAATTAAAATAAGATTTTTTTTAGCATCAAATAAATAAAATAACTTTAATGACAAGGTGCAGCACTGATGAACACACAAAGATATGGACACACACTCACATACTGCTGTCAGAAATGAAAACAACAGATTTCTGGAGAGCCATTTGGTAAAGGCTTAAAAATGTGTATATATTTGGATACCATAAGAATTTATCTCAAAGAAACATTCATAGATATCCACAAAAACTTATCTATAAAGATGTTCAGCCTGGCTGGTGTAGCTCAGTGGATTGAGCGTGGGCCTGCAAACCACATGATCACAGTTTGATTCCCAGTCAGGGCACATGCCTGGGTTGCAGGCCAATTCCCAGCAAGGGACTCACGAGAGGCAACCATACATTGATATTTCTCTCCTTCTTCCTTTCCCTTCCCCTCTAAAGATAAATAAATAAAATCTTTAAAAAAAGAAGTTCATAATAATACTAGTAGATGTTCATAATAATATTAGTAGAAAGATACTGAAAACAAATTAAATATAAAAAATTGAGGATGGTTGGGTTAAATGAGCAACTATACATTTATGGATGAGAATTCTATGCAGTCATTAAAAATAGTGTATCAAATAATTTTTTTTAATAAGATGGAAGTTGTTCCTAATAGATTTTTAAAAAATGATTTCAATTGCCCAACATAACAGAGTAAAAGGCAAAAAGAAAAGTTTAACAGATTATTGTATATCTAGAGTCATGATGATGAATTTATCTATTTCTCTTTGATGTTCAATTTTTCACTTCACTATTTTGAAGTGAAATTTTCACTTCACTATCATATTATTGGATGCAGAATTGAAACTTTTCACAGTATAAAGTGATCCCATTTATTCTAGCTGCTGTTAAAATAATTTAATTCTATAATTTTAACCCCACAAGGTATTATTATTGCTGTTTTCTACAGTTACTATTCATTGTCGCCCACATGTTTACCCATTTCTTTATCAATCCTTCTTGAACTTAGACCTTCTATCTGGGTCCATTTGCTTCTGATATTGATACACAGGCAGAATTTTTTCACTAAGAAACCACAGAGATGAATTATCTGTTTTTGTCTGTCGGGAAATATATTTATCTTTGTTTTGATTCTTTTGTATGACATCTTTACCTACATGAACAGGGTTTGACCTTTGTGCACAGACACCACCATTCCACGGTGCTCCACCTTCCTTCAGTGTTGTGCCTTTGAAGGTGATCGGTCATTTTTCTTTAGTTGCTTTTAAGATTTTATTTTTGCTTTTTATTTTCTGCAGTATCCCTTTGTATCTAGCTGCAGAAGATTTGATATGATTTTCCTTCTTGGGCTTCATTAAATTAGAAATCACTGGACTTCTTAAATCTGCAGATTGTTTTTTTTCATCACTTGTCTAAAGTTCTCTGCAATTATTTCTTCATGTATTGCTTATGCTCCATTCTACTTCTATAAAAGTCTGGTTAAACATATGTCAGAGCTTCTCAGTGTATATTTTATGTTTCTTACCCTCTCTTCTATATTTTTGCCTTCTTTTCTCTCTCACTGGATTACAGGTATTTTTGCTCATCCATCTTCTTTTCATTAATGCTTTCTCCAAATTGTACCTAGTCTGCCATTAAACCACCCACTGAATTTTACATTTCAATTACGTATTTTAAAGATTCTGCTGTCAATCTTTTCCAAATGTTATAGTTTCCTTTTCCTTTCAATATATTCAAACCTGTTTATACTGCTTATACTGTTAAATACAGTAAGAATGGTTGTTTTACAGTTTATATCTGATAATTCCAGTAACAGAAGTCTGTTTCTATTGTTTCCTGCTTTTGTTAGTTTTTACTGATGGAAGTCTAGTTTACTTGTTTGCTTATTTATGTTCGCTTATATGGTGAACACTGCACTTGAAAAATTATTTGTGGGAATAATGAATTTTACATGAAGATACCTTCTCCAGAAGTGATGTGCATTTGATTTTGCCAGGTACGTGGTGTTATTTCTAGTACAAGGCAGAATGGCCAAGACCTGAAATTCCCGAAAGCCCCAAAGGATTGCTACTTGTCTGTAATTCCTACAGGGCTGGTCCACTTTTTATTCACCCTCACTGTAAAGGTGTGGTGCTGTAGGGTCTTGTATTTTTGTGTAGTCACTTACTTGGTTCTCATCCTGTGTAGTCTTTGATTTCTGTCCTTACTTCCCAAAGCAATCTAAACAAAAGTTCTAATTGCAGAGAATGGGCAAAATGCAGGGAAAAGGTGACTTCGATTTTGTGCTGAATTCTTTTGAGTTTCCTTCAGTCATTCCTGTGATTCCAATTACCATCTGGTATCTTTCACTTTAGCCTGAAGAACTTTCCCTAGCATTTTTTTGTAGAGAAGATTTTCTAGTAATGCATTACTTCCACCTATTTACATGAAAATGTCCTAATTTTGCCTTCCCTTTTGACGGATAGTTTTGCTGTATATAGAATTGTTAGTTGACAGTTGTTCCTCCACCCCCAGCATTTTGAATATCTCACTTTAGTGTCTCTGGCTGCCATCATTTCCAGGCCAGCTTCGGTTGTCTCATGAAATCCCTGTATGTGATGTTTTGTTTTGCTCTTGCTACTTTGAATATTCTCTTTTCATCTTGAGCTTTTATCAGTTTGACTACAATGTGCCTGGGTGAAGCATTCTTTCTTGTTTATCCTATTTGAGATTTATTACAATAATTGGATCTGAAAGTTAATATTTCCACAAATCTGCCAAGATTTCAGCCATTTTTTTCTACAAAATTTTTCCTGACCTGTTTTTCTCCTCACCTTCTAAGACTCCAATTACACACGGATTGAAAAACAATATTGTCCCACACACTTCTGAGGTCCTATGCATTCTGATTCAGACTTGTTTTCCCCCTGTTCTTTGGGTTGGTTAATTTCTATTAACCTACAATGACTTTTTTTCTTCTGTCATGTTAAATATGTGACTTAGCTATTCTAGTGAATTCTTTACAGTTACTGTCCTTTTCAGCTCTACAATTATCAATTGGTCCTTTCTTTTAAGTTTCCAGTTGGTTGAGATTTGCCATTAGTTCACCCAAGAAGCTTTTTAAATTCTTTGCCATATTTATAATAGCTGCTCAATACCTTTGTCTGCCAAATCTCATATTTGCACTTACTCAGCACTGTTCACTGGGTTCTGTTTTTTCCTTGCATATGAATCACTCTATTCTACCTCTTTGCATGCCTAAAATTTCCAGGTGGAAGTAAGACACCATATGTAACACACTGTGTTCTAGGCTGTCTTTTGTTCTTTTAAAGGTTGTTGTTTTACAGATATAGCAGTCAATTAACTGGCCTGAACTCAAACTGTGAAATACATTTTTCCATAGTGTGTAGCCCCTAATGGCTCTGCTCATTTTTATTTTGTTTGGCCTGGTTCCCCAGATAATATTTATTGTACCTGCATAGTTACACTGTCAGAAAATTTGGGAAGAAGTTCTGCTCAACTACCTCAAGCCAGTAAGGCTTCCACCTTGTGCTGCTCAAGTTACGTGTGCATTGAAGGACGCAATTCAAGGCACAGCAAATCTGCAGGTCTCCCCAAGCTTTTACTTCTTACGGGACTGTCTGGCATCTATTGTGAGCATGTATACGTTAGCAACTAGAGTTGTGTGAAGAAGTAAACTTCTCAGCCTGTCTATGGTCCTATTGCTCCCCAATTTTTCCTCTTTAATTTCTAATTTCTCCTTTATCTACCATGAACCAAAATTACCACCCGTAAATGCTAAAGCTGTGAGTTTTTCCTGTGCAAGTTGGGGCAGAGAGGATGGCTATGCCCCAAAGCATCAGGGCACAAATTTGTCTTTACAAGCAAAAGCCACAGCAGTTTTTCAAAACTAAACACTTCTCAAATCATTGTTTCATTTTGGCCTTCCAGTGGTTGTTCACAATTTTTTGAACTTGTACAGTTTTGTACTTGTTTTCTACAGAATGAAACTGTCCCTTTTCTTTGTGCTGCTGTTTCTGGAAGTGGGGTCCTACTAACTAACTTTTAGGGTAGGTGTGAATATAGCACCCCTACATCACCTCACACAAACTCAGCACATACTGACCTCCTAATATACTTACGTATTACATCATAAAAGATTTTTGGCTTCATGAATACTCAGTGCTTGCATTACTGTGACCACGATACTGTGGCAACATTTCCTTTCTTGTTCAATCTTCTGTTTTCCTACAGTGCATAATTGCTTTCTCTTCATGTATTTAGTTTTCCAAACACTGTTAGTTAATTCTTCCTATACAGTGAAGTGATTTGTCTGAAGATTATTTGTTCCATGTGGTCAAACAAATAAAAAAGTGTATCAGTTTCACCCGAAATGTGAAAGCGTCTTTACCACAATCCCTCTGCCCTGGACTCCACTCAGGCTGTCATTCTCCAGGCCTGCTGCACGTCCCTCACCCGAGACATCCTCATCTCCATCTCCTGTGTGGGATGATGTTTCCCAAATTCCATGTCTTTTCTCTTGAAGTTAAATCCCTTGTTTTGGTGCTAAATATCCTATGCCAGATTCCTAAGGAAAATATACCTTTGCCATCTATATTTTAAAATCTTGTTTTTTCCAGAATGTATTTGTATTCCTCAACTTGATTGATGGTTTGTCTGTGTATAGAATCCCGGGTTGAAAATCTTTTTCCCTTTTAAATTATGAAGGCATTGCTTCATTGTCTTTTAGCTTCCCATACCGCTATTATGTTCAGTGCCATTCTGATTCCTAATCCTTTGTCCACTGTCAGTGTTTTTTCTCTCTGGAAGCTCCATCCTTGCTGTTCAGAAATTGCTCAGTGGTGTGACTTTGAGTAGCCTCCCTCCCATTCCTTCATTAATTACACTTGACATTTAGTGGGCTTTTCTATTGATAAACATAGGCCATAGCTCTGGAAAGTCACCTTAGAATGTGCGTTTGGTATTTTTATTATTTGATAATTTGCCACATAAGACTGTCTCTATTCTTTCTAGAATTACTATGATCCACCCGTTGGGTGTTCCAAAAGGCTCAATTCATTCATTCATTCAACATATACTCCCAGACTCCCATCACATGCCAGATACTGTTTCAAGTGCTGAGGTTACAGTGATAAATGAAGTAAGACGGTATCCCTGTCCTCAGGAAACTTACATGATGATGTTTTTTAAATATTTCCTCTCCCAATTTTCAGTCTCTGTTGATTGGTTCTGATTTCTAAGCTAATTCCTTAATTTTATCTTCTGGCGCTTTGATTAGTTTTTTAAGTCATTACATCTTTAATTCTACATTCTCTGAATTATGAAGGCAGTATTATTCCATCCTCCAAAAACATTTATTATCCTTTTTGGTTTTAAGATTTTCTTCTGTTTTATATAAAATTAGTTTATTCTAGGTGCCTTTACTATGCTTACCTGATTACTTATTTGATTTGGTCTCTTTCCTGATGGAGTTTCTCTCAAGTATTTACTGATTCTAAGCAATCC
The DNA here is from genome assembly GCF_014824575.4 of Sturnira hondurensis. Classification (NCBI taxonomy): domain Eukaryota; kingdom Metazoa; phylum Chordata; class Mammalia; order Chiroptera; family Phyllostomidae; genus Sturnira; species Sturnira hondurensis. The sequence goes on along the minus strand of NW_028098001.1, from coordinate 10,393,279 downwards.
ATTCATATTCCAGTGTAAGGTAATAAAATGCTAAGAGGAAGCTTTTGGGTGTAGGTGGAAGGCTTAGTGACCGTAGGAGGGTTGAATGTAAGGTCATTTTTGTCGAATGACCCCTAAGAATCAGTGCCTGCGAATCTCTTCTCTGGTTGGTACTCTTCCATTGTTCCAACAACAAAAAAGTCGGGGAAGGGCTTCTCTAATCCCCTAGGTGGAGAGTATAAGCAAATTGCAAGTGGAGGAGGAGACTTGGGAGTCTTAGAGCTCCGTATTTACACCTCAACTCCTGCTTCCAGTCCTTTGTCTCAGACTGACTTCCCTGTTCTCGCTGTCCCCAAATTGTGACCAGTTCTGGGGCTCTACAGGGAATACTGGCTCACTCTTCACCCAGGTGATCTCCGCAGATACCTAGGCTACCGCCCCCCTCACACTGGCAAGTTCGTTCCCATGTGTGTCTCTCAGCTTTACAGCTTTGGGGGAAAAATTGCTTACACCTCTTGTTTACATCACTGTTGTCTCTGCTCTGTTTCTCTTTGGCTCTGCAGATGTGTATCTTGTTCATTCCTGAACCGATTTTTTGGCTAACTTCAGGGTGGAGTGAAAAGAATTAAAAAAATTAAATTCAGTTGAATTTTCTAAGTTGTAGCTTAAAGGGCTTGCTTTCATTCTCCAAAAATAACATTGAGAATATCATCCTTTATTGCTGCTCATTCTTCTCTGTTCACAGTGAGGAAGTAAGTACTTACAAGAGTCTGATAATTAAAGAAAAAAGACCAACAAAAATGTCTGTAAGTACAATAGCTTCACTTAAACCACATCTTCTAATTAATTATATTAAAAATAATTATTCATCACCCACAAAGCTAACACAGCATGTTGTAGCTCTCTAGATATTTTTAAACTATATCTTCAAATAGTGATACACTTTAATTATCGGGATTTTCTTTGTTACATTTTAAAATAGACTTTGTATGATTAACATTATTGGGAAGAAGAACAAGGAACAGACTACGGAACTCAGAAAGTGTTTTCTTCTATTTTAACAGGTTCTCTCCCACCCCTAGCCCCAAAATGCGGCTCTGAGGTAGAGGGCAGCCAAGAAAAGCAACTCTTCCATCATCTCCGGCAACCAACTCTTCTGATGGAGCAGTTGAATTAAGAAAAAATCTCCAGTCTTCAAGACAGACACAAGTATAAAGTTTATATAACTGCTTTATATCTACAAAGAATATGAAATATTAAAAATGACCCAACATCTTAATGTTTAAAACTCAACACCATGTAGTTATAAAGGCCAAAATACACAAAGTTCTTAGCATATTGGATGATGTTAGTCGATTCTATTTTAAAAGGTATCAATTCTAGAACATATATTAGTCATCTAACTTTCACATGTATGCCTGTAAAATCTCCTTCTATTGGTTTTATTTTAACAAAAAGGAAATCATTTTGGCTTTTTCTTACCTGATGACATGGATTCTCCCACCATTACCTTGCAACGCTTACAAATTACTTTGGTATTTGCCTTTGGTTTCTGTAGAACAGAAAAAATGTCATCTAAATGTCATTTGGCTTTTCTTTAAAGGAATATATAATTTTAACATAGTCTCTAGGGCATACATTGAACTTTACATTTTATTTTGCGCTCCCCTAAATACTAGGAATCCATTTAGCTTGTATGCATAATTCACATCTACAGACACAATTTTTTTCAAGTCTAAAGACAGAATAATGAACAGACTGATTTTTTTCCAAACCTAGCCACTTCTGGACAATCTTCATGTTGCCAAGTAATTTGAACAAGAAGCACCTTACATTGTCCAAAAAACCCTCCAAACACCTGAACCATTTAGAATTGGCAGATGGTGGGCAACTAAGGTAGGTCACTTATCCCTACCCATGTGTCTAAAAACAGAAGAATCAGAACTTGAACTCATGATTTTGACTCCCAGCCCAGTGTAATTTATGTAAAAGTAATCTATAATTTATAACCACCCATCAGAAGTTAAAAATATGTAACCTATTCATATAATGTTATTTTTTCATTTAAGATATGCATTGTAACAGGAAAGATGGACAGTGCTCTGAGACAAGTTCCTGAAACATTCTTAAACTTCAAAAATCCATATTCATCATTTGGGATACAGATTAAAGTAGCTAGCAGTCACCTAATTATTAAGCCAATAAAAAAATGGTCTTCGAGACTGAGAACAGATGGTAGTTACCAGAGGTAGAATTTAGGGCGTAGGCAAAAACGGGTGAAGGGGGTCAAAAGGGACAAACTCCCAGTTATAACATAGGTTTAAGTCCTGGGGATGTGCAGAGCATGACAACTACAGTTAATAATACTATAATGCATATCTAAAAGTTGCGATCAGCCCTGGCTGGCGTAGCTCAGTGGATTGAGCACGGGCCTGTGAACCAGATGATCGCGGTTTGATTCCCAGTCAGGGCACATGCCTGGGTTGCAGGCCGGTTCCTTGAAGGCTAACTACCAGCAGGAGACGCACAAAAGGCAACCATACATTGATGTTTCTCTTCCTCTCTCCTTCCCCTCTAAAGATAAATAAATAAATAAATAAATAAATCTTTAAAAAAAATTAAAAAAAAGTTGCGATCAGAGTGACTTTTAAAAGTACTCATCACAAGAAAAATATTATAACTGTATAGTGATAGATATTAACTAGGCTTATTGTGGTGATCCTTTTGTAGTATGTACAAATATCAAATCTTATAGTATACCTGAAAGTAATACAATGCTATATGTCATTTATACCTCGATAAAAAAATCTTCCTAATTTGTGGCTCATTGTAGAGATTATGTTATAAGCAATAAAAAAGTGGTTATGAGCCCAAATCTGGGGCCAGATTTCCCAAGTTCAAATCCCAATCTGTTATTTACTAAATTTATGACCTTGAGCAAGTTAACTATCTTATGCTGGATTCCTCCTCTGTGGCATGGAGTTAGTAGTGGTGTTCAACTCACAGAGTTGTCTATTAGGGGTCAGAAAGGAATGGTATGAAGAACTGTCCTGTGTGCATGGTAACTACTAAGATGGATGTTACCTAAATATACTTTTATCCCACATCATTCCAGAAATGGACAAAAAATCCATGCCTTCCCACAAAGGGACCGATGTTTTGCTTTTTACTGGACAGTCACTGTCTGTTAATCAAAAATCTAAAAGAAAATGCAAAAGAATGCTCTTTTTACATCCATAGTAATGCCTTTGTTAAAGCCATGAAGTTGTTTCTCTCACCCAGATACACTGCAGCATGGCCAAGGTCATGTAACAGTGGGCAGGGAGGAGACAGCTCGGCAACGCTGGCCATGAGGCCATCTCTCTTAGGAAATCACAGAACAGAGTGTTGGTCTAAGTGAGTGACTTTCTAATGTGGGATAACATGTGCAATTCACCTAAGAAATAAGACTTAACAGATTAGTATAAGGGAGTACACTCGTATTTCCCCAAAACAAAGCCCATTTAAATTGTTCGATAGATGTGCTGTTAGTATCTGATACTGATGACATTTGAATCCTGGTTCCTTAGATGCTAAAGCTTATGCTTCTATGCACAATGCCAAGTATTTTCCAAACCAATTCATGGAATTAATTCAATGGGTGACAGCCTGAGTTTAAAAAAATACAATAGAATAGAAAATACCACAGTGCTTCAAACATACAGTAAGTACTACTTCAAGAACCTTTTATTTAAGGTGCGTTTGTGTGTCTGTATTATAAAATCTTGATGTAAAAAATGTATTTCTTAGTTTAGTTAGAGATCAAAAGAAAGTCAGAAAGCACAAACCTAGAAAACAAGGCAGGTGACAATTTGTTCAGGTTCAGGCAAGGTTACAGGAAGAAGGTAGCTCAAAAACCTAGTATGCTCAACTGTAAAGTTTGACATTTTGGTAGTTTCATGCTTTCTTATGGTAAAATCTATCTGTACGGCTTCAAATTGGTATTAAAGACACTTTTTATCCTATTTTGTACAAGTCAAGTCGGACCATCCTCATTAAGTTTGCAAAAACTAAGGGCTTTACTGAAAACTAATACTGTGTGCTGGAGAAGCAATGCTGCAAAGGAAATTTTCTATTTGAAGCAGAAGTTTTCACCTGGTACTCTGTTACTTATTTCATTTACTTGTACTATATTTTGCTTTGTCTTTCAATGAAGCCAGAAAAGTTAATGTTATTGGTATGCTTTTAAAATGAGATTATACATTTTTAAGACATTGGTAATCAGGATTTTAAAATCTGGTCAAGCCCTGGCGGGTGTAGCTCAGTGGATTGAGCATGGGCCTGCGAACCACATGACCACCGTTCGATTCCCAGTCAGGGCACATGCCTGGGTTGCAGGCCAGTTCCCAGCAGGGGATGCAGTTCCCGGCAGGGGGCGCACGAGAGGCAACCATACATTGATATTTCTCTCCCTCTCTCCTTCCCTTCCCCTCTAAAGATAAATACATAAAATCTTAAAAAATAAATAAAATAAAATCTGGTCAATAAAAAGCAAATTACCTCAAACAACCAAATGTGTGGATTTTGTTTCAAGTAAACTGATAGTCATGTATACTTTTAATACAATTGGGAAAATTGTATACAGCCTGCATTGTATCTTCAAGTAATAATGTTTGGCATTTTGCCAGAAAAAAAAAATAAAAGGAACAGAACAGATAAAGCATATTTTATGAACAAATTGGTATACTGAAGTTTATAATTCTGTTCTGTTTACATTTGTGAGTGTTAACAAAGTCTGACACATTATTCTAAGGAAATAAAAAAGACACTGTTATGGATTTATAAAACAAATTACCAAAATCAATAAATTATTGCTAAGTACCCCAGGCAAGAAAAAAAAGTTAAAGCTGGTTGTCATACTTGCCAGCTCTAATATATTTGAAGTTCAATTTTATTTGTTCTTTAAAAAATAGGATGAAGTCCTAAATGTGGCTATATTTTTTAGAATAATTTTATGAATCTTATAAAAGGTTGAAGTGCCATCCTTACCACCTTGTTAGAAGATACAAAGTTTTTGTTGGTAGACACCAAAAATAGCACAGGAGGTAACAAACAAATGCAAAAATAGGAAAACCTTCAGCAGGTATCTTTGAAAACAAAAGATATACATCATGGCCACACTAATAATATACAGAAGCACAACAGAAGCACAAATCATATACTGTACACTCTATGGGGATATTGAAGGAAAGAAATGTGAAGGACCTTATGTGTGTTTGTGCTATTTTTATCATCGGATCTTTTAAATTAAAATAGTGTAACACTTTTAATTTTGTTTAAAGAGAAACTTTGCTTTGTAATACGTTTTTCTTGACCTATGCTTAAAGGAAAGAGTACAGCAAGTTCTGCAATGAAATGGCCTAACAGTGTGGGAACTCCACAGAGCAAACATGGAAGCCATTGTTGTGACTAATTGAATCAATACATCTGAGAGATGGTTCCACAGCTCAGAGGTGGATTAGCCTCCCAGTCTCGTTTTGATTTTCCTTTGTGTTGTTTCAATTTCTAAGGACCCCTGATATTGTCTCACCAAAAAAATGTTTCCCAAGAGATATCATTAGGACGCTGTCTCACCGTGTGACATTTCAAAACCCTGCTAGATGGCTAGACTGGGTGATAGGAAAAATAGGCTTTCAACAGCACAGAGCAGCCTTGTTCCCACAGGAGCCTTGAGAGCATTGTTTAAGCAGTCCCTCCAAACTTGTGTTACTATTTTGGTCACAGGCACACTCTTTCAACTGCTGCAATATGCAATTAAAGTGAAACTTCCATCTAGGCTAACTTGAAAACAACACTGTCAATAGCAGATAGTCGTGACATTAATTTCCCAGCTCCTTGATCTTAAAAACCATAGTGTCTAAGTATGAAGGGTCTTCCTTAAATAAAAAGGATAGTTGTTTGCAGTTAAGAGAAAATCTTGTAAGTGGCATCGTATAACTGATAAAGACATAAATGTGAAGAATATATTTCAATATAAAGACCAAGAATTTATCTAAAATTCATGGTTTCTCTTCATCTTTCCTATTCCTCTTCCATTCATGCCATCCAAATATTTTTTTAAAATTTATACCTTAATCATAAAACTGAAAGTTAAAACACACAAAACAATATAGTATTAGTATACAAATTTATTATAAAATATAATTTAATATCACATTTAATATAACTTTATCAGATTTTTATTAACTTCTTACCATTTTCTTTTAAAATTATAGAAGGCCTACATACTATAATTTAAAGTAAACCATATTTAGATAAAGGGATTTGTGTTTATGGTGAGAGACAAGGCATATAAATAATTAGATAACAACTTCATTATTTGATAAACTTTAATCTCCCTCAAAATAGAAAATAGTTTTATAAACTAACTTACAGCCTAAGAGCTGCTCAACTCCTGGACATCTCCTGAAGTGGCTTAGTTCTCATTACAAAAATTAAATGGGCTCCAAATAAATTTAACATACATTGCTCTTGTCCCTACCAATAATCAGATGTTAACATCGAAAATTCTCTGGCAATGCTTTTCTTTACTTTTAAATCACATCCGCATTGACTTGCCATCAGGAGAACGATTTCTCACAAGGGCCAAATCAATGACATTGATTTTCTCTTAAAGTGCAGTAAACTGCTTGCTCTCTGCAGTAAGAGGAAACTGTCTTCTCCCTAAAGCAGCTCGGATAGTAACAGCCTCCTGACCTCACGTCCTCAACCACCAACGTGGAGCCCGCGGCACAAGTTTCACTTTCACGCTTGGGCTACTCCATTCTGTCCTCTTCCTTGATAGCATCTGCTTTTAGGACGTGAGCAGAAGTCTAGACTATGGGCCTAACTACGTAGCAACTGTTCTGGAGCAAGAGAACAATATCAATTTAAATCAGACTATGAGGCTAAGATGTACATGTATTATGGAATACTGTATTGAAAACAAGAAAGTAGGGCAATTTGGTTTGTAAAATGCTAACACTCCTTTTCCTTCTTCAGCCTCTGTGAGCTGTTTTGCTCGAAGGACATATGTTCTTCCTGTATCCGTAGAGCAGAGCTAGAGCCCCAACTGGCCAGGTAGCTCAGTTGGTCAAAGCCTCATCCCTATACGCCAAGGTGGTGGGTTCGATCCCAAGACAGGTCATATACAAGAAGCAATCAATGAATGCAGAAATGGGTGGAACAACAGGTCGATATTTCTCTCTCTCGCTCTCTAAAGGCAATTTAAAAAAATAGAGTAGAGCTAGAGAATAGAAGCAATTGAAAATAATGGATTTTGGTCTTTATAAAACAGTCTGTGTAACATGCCTGGAATTGAGAGAAGACTGCATTCTGGTAGAACATTCTTATGACACTTCTTATACCTTACTGTATAATTTTTTTTGGTATGATTTCTCCTACTAAATGCCAATCCTTCCAGAGGGGAAAAAAAAGGAAAGGAAAAAGATAGAAGAAGCCATTTTCTAAGTCAACCTCTAAATTAGCATCTGTTCTGAAAAGATATTTTATCAACTTAAAGTGGTTCTCAGAAGAAAGACAGTGCATCGCCACTGGAACTACCTGAGGTCTTGGCTGCCACAGATCATTTCTTAAATTCACCAGGAAGAAAGAGTCTCCAATAAAACAGTCATTCTCTCTCGGATAAAGTGGCTTATTAGCAAAGGGGTCCGGATGACAGCACCATTCATCGACCAGGGCTCCCCAGTTCTCTGTCGGCAAGGGGAGCACCCTAAGGAGCTTCCTAGTGGGAAGAGAAAAACTTTAACAGAACAAAATAGAAATGTGACATTCTCTTAATTAAATCAGCATGAAAGATTAAAAAAAAACATTAACCACATTGCTTGCAGTGTTTATATCTCCCTCTAGATTACAAATGTATATATACCCACTATAGATAAGTTTGAAAATACAGAGAGGTTTAAAACAAACAAAAATCACCCTTTCCTTACCACCCAAGAACAAGTAACTACTTCGTACACAGTGGTATATTTCCTTGCCATCCTTTCAGGAGAAATAGTTGCACACACACACACACACGAGGTCTGAGAGGAGAGGATATACACAAACTGTATGCAGCTTTCATTGTTTGAGTTAGTTATCTCATGAATCTTAATGACTCTATTCTATTTCATAGGAATGACAAAACTTTTAGATCATTCCCTCATTGTTACATATTTAAGTTTTGAATTTTTCATGATCAAAAGCCTTGTACAAAATTTTCTAAATTCTTAGAAAATTTGCATAGATAGCTGATTATTTACTTGGGAAAATAATCCTGTGTGAGAGTACAAGTAAAAATGCTATGCATATTTTTTATAAAGATTTTATTTATTTATCTTAGAGGGGAAGGGAAGGAGAGAGAGAGAGAGAGAGAGAGAGAGAGAGAAATATCAATGTATGGTTGCCTCTCGTGCGTCCCCTGTTGGGAACCGGGAACTGGCCTGCAACCCAGGCATGTGCCCTGACCGGGAATCGAACCGTCATCGTGTGCTTTGCAGGCCTGTGCTCAATCCACTGAGCTACACCAGCCAGGGCACTATGCATATTTTTAAACCCAATACCTGTATTGGCAAACGGCTTTCCAGAAAGGCTATACACCAATCTATAACTGTCCCATTTACCTTTTTCATAATTGAATACTACCATTTTGTCACGTAATGGGTGAAAATGTTTCCAATATTGCTTTAATTGACAACCCTTTAATTACTGGTGTGATTGAACTGGCCTTTAAATTTATTGATTACAATTTTTCACCTGTGAATTGTGATCAGTGATAATTTTCCAATGAAGTATTAGTATATTCTTATTAATTTATAAAAGTACATTCTACATTAAAAATATTATCCTTTGTTATCATCTGAGACAAATATTTTGTTGTGTTACTACCTTTTAAATTGGTTTAGCTATCTTAAATTTCAAATAGCCTAACCCTTTCTTTTATGATTTCATTTCATAGGAATCAATAAACATATCTTGGGATGAGGATTTAAAATTAAAATCCTCATCCCAAGATATGTTTATTTATTTGAGACAGGGAGAGAGAAACATCAATTGGTTGCTACCATATGTGCCCTGACCAGACCTGAACCTGCAAGCCAGGGTTCTTCCACTATTTTTTTAAATAAATTTTTTTGCTTTGGAATAATTTTAGATTTTAGAAAAGTTACAAAAATAGTACATATAGTTCTCACATATATTTCAGCCAGCTCTCCGTAATGTTAACATCTTATATAACCATGGAAGATTTGTCAAAACTACAGGCTTTATCTGGATTTCCCCAGGTCTCCTACTAATGTCCTCTTGTTCTGTTCTAGGATCCAATTCATGATAACACATTGCAATTCATCCTTATGTGTCCCTAGCCTCCTCTGATCTGTAACAATTTCTTAGTCTTCCCTTATTTTTCAAGACCTTGAGATTTTTGAGGAGTAAGTGTCAGGTATTTTGCAGGATACCTCTCAATCTGAGTTTGCCTGATGTTCTCAAAATCAGACTGAGATTACAGGATTGGGGGAAGTGTGCCACTGAGGAAGAGTGTCCTTCTTGTCACGCCCTATCAGAGGTTACACCATAGCAGCATGACTTCCCACTGGGGCTGTTCATCTTGATCACTTGGTTAAGATGGTATTTGCTGGGCTTCTCTACAAATAACGCTATTCATCCCTCTGCATATGCTATTCCTCAGACATGAGTCCAGGTCACACTCAAGAAGAGAGAAATTAAGCTCCGCTCTGCCATTATTTTTTATACTTAGAGCATCCTTATAATTAAGTAGTCCCTTATATTAGCTATACAAAATAATATATCCTGAGAAAAACTGAAAAGAGAAACATGTTCAAGTTCTTCCTAGGGTCTATAAGCATGTGAATGCTCAAAGCAACCTGAACACTCTCACACTTCTGCTCCCCTCCATTGGGACATGGGCTCACTAGGAGCCAGTGGTCTTTGATCGCAGACCAAACAGCATGCCACGTGTCCATGCTGTTTGTTACATAGTTTAACTAAATATTACGTGATCCAAAGAAATACGTGTTGTTGCTATTCCTCTGAAAACTAAAAATGCCAAACTAAATAAAAGCCAGTTGTAAGAAAAGAAAAAAGAAAAATCACTGGTGGAATGGGGGAGGTCAAACTATAGAACACTGGAGAGAAGGAGAAAAAGTAAAAATCTAGAAGAATTGTGACATTAATTGCTTCAGCAACATGTCACTTTTCATTTCGCTTTCAAGAAACCCGAACCGAAAACTGCAGACGATGACCCTTGGATGGCTTCCGTGAAAAAAGCTGCACACCAGGGTGTTATAGTCAGTGAAAAGACGCTGGTTCCGAAATAAAATATCAGCAAATGAATGTACATTTGTATGTTTTAAATTAAAATACTTAAAATGCAAATGTTTCATTTTGTAATGCTTTTCCCTTTTCTTTGATTCCCCAATCAACTATGAGTCTCATACAAGGACAATTACAATGTGGAAGACATTTCACTTAGAGCCCCAGAGGGCATGGCGAAGAATAAGGAAGGATGATTTTGTTAAGTTTAATGTAATGAAGGGCGTCCCCTTTCCAATCAGGAAATGCTGCACCACTAGCTTCATATTCAAGCTGCTGAGCCTGTTAAAAACACGAAAAGTGATTCTTTTAACATACATTTTCCAAAAGTTTACTATGAAACAGGCATTCTGCCGATAAAAAGTATTAATACATACAGACCCTCCTCAAGGTACCCATGTTCTAGCAGGAGAAACAGACCAATAAACAAATAAAGTAATAATACATTAAATGCTCATAACAGAATAGTGGTTCTAAATTCTTGTGGGACCGAGGAGGAGGAGGGGAGATAGCTCCGACTCCTTTGGAAACCCGGTGAAAGCTTTATAGCCCCTTCAAACATACATTCCCATATGCACATAAAATTGATGCATTACTTTAGGGGATTCATTCATGGATTTACAAAACCAACACGAACTCAGAGCAATGCATACAAAGTGCAAGTGGAGTAGAGCATATACAGACTTCAGAGAAGAGGCAACACTGAACTCGGACTTCTGAAGGATGGACAGGAGTTCTCTAGGGCACTGGACGGAACTGAGGGCATCACCGAGCGGAGGAACCAAGGTGAAAATGGCACCGTATCTGTTCAACTCACCTCTGAATTCCTAGTGTCTGGCTCAAGCCCTGACTCACAGTGTAAGCTCTCAGATATTTGTTAAAGGAATAAACAAGCATATTTTGATAACTTTAGTAAGTGAGGCCCCTGCGTGGGTCTGTTTCATACTGAAACAGAAGAGTTAACAAATCTTTTCTTTTGCTTCTTGGGAATCTGACCTCTGGTTTAACCACCTAGCTCTGTTCCCCTGGAAACCAAGTAGATGATAGACATCAATTATATTGCTAGGCAACACTGCTTATGGTAAAAGTGATCCTTGATTGGTAAATTGCATCTGGACTGGGAGGAAATATGAATGAGCTGTACAAATCTGAGGAGGATGCCATGCTTTGGACTTTCCTGAATGCAGTCCTCCATGAGGAATTATGTCAAAGAATTGCCACAGAACACAATGGCTGCCTAGGGCATGAGGCGTCTTCCCAGGGTAGCTCCTGCACCTGCCTAGTGCGGATCTTGAGCTTCATACCTGGAGAGGTGTCTTACGGGGAATCTAGAGGCCTGTACAGGTCTATAAGCTGTCACTTGTTTGAACTGCTTCAAGACCCCTGCTGAGAGGAACCCCTGAGATTGCCCTGCTGGCAAGAGTTGGGGTCTTGGTGCTCTTGTGAGTCTGCATGTTTAGTTAAACAAGAAGGCCTCTGGTGGGCATCACTCATATCTTTCCCATGCAATGCTTACCACAACTTTGTAAGATAAGAATTTGCATCCCTGTCTTACAGAGGAGGAAAGATAGGCCCAGAAATGGGCCTATCTGTACAAGTTCACAGAGCCAGAGGTGATGACTGAAGGCAGGATCTTAACCTCAGTGTTCATGGCTCCAAATCTCCTTTCCCTTGGGGTAGCTTCCATCCTCTGGCGATGCCAGTAAAGGAGAATGCCAGTAAAGAACAGGAAGGTGGGACAGAGGCACACCGTGTGGGGTGTTTCATGCTAACCTAAGAGGCAGGCACGTGGTTCTACATACAGATGGGAAAGCATTACAGAATTTCAAGCAGGAAAGTGATAGGTCAGAGTTGAATTTTTACAAAGAAGAAGAAGAAGGCAAATGAAAGTGCCTGTAGATAGTGGGAATTAGACCTAAACAGGCTCCTAGATATTCTCCATCACTAAGATTCCCTGTCTCTTAACATTTTGCATGTTGTCCCAATAAACAGATGCTCAATAAAATACAAAAGACAGCAATGTCAAAATCTCATACATGATCACTGAAATGAAACTGCACCAAGACATACAGAGATGTGGGAAATTTGATGTACATTAGTATAAAATGTGATATTTCAAACTTAACTTGACCCCATATCACAGTGAATAAAAGTTATAATATATCCTACCATATTTACATAAGACTTCAGGAGCAAGAAAGTAACTAATTCACATGTCATTGCAAAGATAAAAGTGTACAGCAGAATTTTTCTGACATTTTGAAGAAGCATGAATCCTTTAAGAACAAAAGGAATATTTTAATTACAGCTCAGCTGAAAGTGTATACATTGAAAACCGAAACTCTGATCTGATCTACTTCCCAGGAGAACTTTCAAAATAAAATAGACATCTTTTCTTTTCCACAGTAGTTTTAAGGCAAAAACTTGCAGAATCTCAGGAAAACAGTACAATGATCTCTGGAGTTTTCTCTCAGCTTAAAATCCTAAGATGAGCAACAACATGTTTATAACAAATTAAAACTTGCTGGTTATTTTAATACATCTTAAGCATAAGGTTTTTGGTAACATAACTTAAAATAGACAATTTCAATCAAAATTAATTGATGATGTTTATTTAAAACTTAAACATATAGACAAGAAGATGAAATACCTTTTAACTTAAAATTAACTATTAATCAATGAAAATACAAATGATAACAACATAGTGCTTCTACAGATTGAATTATAATCAAATAGACATTAAGAATTTTAAGAATAAGCCCTGGCTGGTGTAGTTCAGTGGACTGAGTAGCAGCCTGCAGACCAAAGGGTTGCAAGTTCAATTCCCAATCAGGGCACATGCTTGGGTTGCAGGCCAGATCCCCAGTAAGGGGCACTTGAGAGGCAACCACACATTGATGTTTCTCTCCCTCTCTTTCTCCCTCCTTTCCCCGTTCTCTAAAAATAGCTAAATAAAATCTTTAAAAAAAGAATTTTAAGAATAACACTAAATATCTAAAGCTCAAAATACAGCTGCTGGAATTTAGATAAATTCAGCTGGCATTATCCAACGGGTAGGTTTCAGATCCTAAGAACCTAGCTGTGTGTTTTATTACCATTATGCATGTAGTATGATTAGACCTATACAAGTATAATCATTTTATTCCAAAAGTTTGTGCAATATTACCAATAATCTAGTTTGTGCCCGAACAATTTTTTCACTTCTCTGTTCTCATTCATGGAAAAGTGACTGAGTTCACAGGAGTAGTTACTTTCAGACTATAATTATAGCTGGTCTGTCAAGTAGACCAATCGACTGGTTGGATATTCTGACATCTTCTAATGTTTCCAAAAAGTCCATTCTGAGTGTTTCAGTGCCCTTATGAGCTGCCGGGCTGACACTGAGCTCTGTCGGTGCAGGTGGAGTGGAGAGAGCCTGCCCAGAAAGAGAAGTTTCAAGTTGATTGAAAATCAAAAGGCATATGTTTGAAAATCTGGCCAAGCGATGTAATTAAAGTCTGACATGAATTTATTTCTAGAAAGAAAAATTCCAAGCACAATGACCATTTAGCTGTTTTCGAAATTATTCACAAAGATAAATTCTGCTATTATTAATGATTGATACTAAGGCCTGTTGGTCTCAATAAGAGCATCATAAAAAATTGTACATGTTCATACAACTTTTATAGAAAAACTCTGCTGAACTAGTAAAAATGCAAGTTGAAAAATTTTGTTGTAAAGAAACAAAGCAGTACTTGTTTTTAAATAACCAAAGCAAACAGCTAAGAATATGTAATCCTAAATTAAGAAAAAAGACTACAGTACTTAGCTGATTTCATGTGCCCTGGTAGTGATAAGTATTAAAAGCCATTAATGAGTCTTAATAGGTTAAATAGTCCTGTGCACCTTACTTCTATAATTTTCTTGACAAGGAGAAAAAAAAAAGGAAGAGCCTTAGTCTTGCAGTATCCAAATTACACAAATCACAGAACTCAGGTACAACTTTATGAGGTTCACTAATCACAGCATTTTCATGCTGGCAGGGCTCACGGGTTTATCTAATTCAACCTCCTAATTTTATGGATAAGGAAATTGAGGCTCAGGGAATTAAAGCAAGTTATTCCATTGCCCTGGCTAAAGTAGCTCAGTGGACTGACTACCCACCTGTGAACTGAAAGGTCACTGGTTCAATTCCCAGTCAGTGCACATGCCTGTGCTACAGGCCAGGCTCCTAGGTGGGAGCATGTGAGTGGCGACCACTCAATGTTTCTCTCTTTCCTTCCCTTCTTCTCTATAAATAAATAAATAAATAAATAAATAAAATATATATTTTTTTAAGTTACTTGTTCCCAGGCAATAAAGCTACCTGGTAAGCGGATCTTAAGTCTGCTCTAATGCTCCTATTAGAGGAGCTTCCAGAGCAGATAAATCAATGTATTGATTTATTCAAGGTGCCTTCCTGGTAAAAATGCCTATAATTAGTTGATTTTCTTAGAACATATACAAGCCTTTTTTTTTAAATACTGAGATACATTTGCCTTTATTTTCTACTTAACAAGAACAGAGGATGCCCTTTTCACTGCATAAAATAGATAACTGAGGGAGAAACGGTAAGACCATTGGGTTCAACGTACACAGTCAACAAAAAATCCTAGCGCAGATACTGGAGGAATCAGGTTTTTTCCATGACACAAAGTCACAGGGCACACTGCCTGACAGTGGGATGTAAGCTAGGTCTTAAACTGCCTGCTAAGGATTTCTCTGTGGTCCAAAAAGCATACACAAGCCACACACACATATGATAGGAAAATGGCTTTCAGGTGACCTGGTTTAAGTGAGGCAAGGGCTAAGTCAAGTCCACCGTTCCCTTCTCAGAAAGAAAAGGGAGAAAGGTGGGCCAATCCCCTGGCACACCTAAAAAATACAGTCCTGAATAAAAAAGATTTGAAACACTAAACAAGGTAATTTGCTAGTTTGCTAGTAAGACCAGTTATGGAAAAGGGAGTTTAGACCAATTATAGAAGGGGCTGATAGAACCAATTAAAAAGGGCTTGTTGAGCATTAATATTCTATGTGTTACAGCCTTAAACTCTTTTCACAAGTTTGGAAAATAGGCTTTTTTATGTCTAGTTAAGAGAAAGTTGAGTTCTGGGTATCTACCCCCAAATTTAAAAACATATATTCTTAAAGATATATGTACCCCTATGGTAATCACAGCATTATTCACAGCAGCCAAGACATGTAAACAATCTAAGTGTCCCTTAATAGATGATTGGATAAAGAAAATGTGGTAGAAACATGCAATGGAATACTACTCAAACATAAGAAAAGATGAAATAGTACCATTTGTGACAACATGGACAGATCTTGAGAATATTCATGTTAAGTGAAATAAATCAGATGAGAAAGGACAAGAGCCACATGGTTTCACTCATGTGTGGGATACAAACAAACAAACTCAGACTCAGACAACAGTATGAAGGTTTCCAGAGGGAAAGAGGGGTGGGAGGAGGAGGAAAAGGGTAAAGGGGGTCCAATGTATAGTGAAGGAAGGAGATTAGATTATGGGTGGTGAGCATCTCATGTAATATGCAGATGATGTAATATAGAATTATATACTGGAAACACACGTTATTAACCAATGTTACCCTAATCAATTTAATTTAAAAAAGAAAGCAGCAGCAGCTGAGGTGATACGAGCAGGTTCCCCAGTGACTGGGTGGTGAAGCCAAGTTCAAGCCCAGGTCCCTCTCTGCCCTTCACCTCTACGTTCCGTGGCCTCCTAGTGTCGGGGTTAAGGAGATTCAATACTGTGCTCTTTCAGTGTCAGCTTCTAAGCCCTCCCAGGTTCTCAATCCCAAAACCGTAGTAAGGACTGACACGAAACAGAAGATACAGTTCCTGAACAGAAAAATGGGGACTGCAGGTAAAGGTCTTTCGTATTCATCATTCTCTTCCAATGAAACACATGTCAGCCAATAATGAACAAGCATATCCTTCAGCGAGAGCAGTGCCAGGAAATACTGTTACACTGCATTTCACCTGTCCCCACTGTAACTACTAGGTCACCTCATTGTTGCACAGGCACCCACGCCTAAGAAACTTCACGTGAGAATGAAACCAAACCTGAAACCTGCTGGGAAGGAAAGCTTCCCTGGTTAAACTACCATGTAACCTGGGATCCTCTGGACTGCTCGGGCTAACTAAAGCGAGCCCGCCACAGAGTACACACGCTGCAGCAACTTCAGCCCTCCGGCACTCGGGGCAAGGACGTTCCCCTCCCCTCTACAGATTGAGAGCCACCTCATTTCTTACCCGAGACAAACATTCTGAGGATGCTCTGCTCACAAGCCCCTGCTTCCACTGAGGTAACTTTCTGTTATCTCATCTACTTGAGACATTGCCAGGGATCATAAAGCAAGCCAGAGAGAATGGCAGAAGGCCAAAATGAACACCCTAACGTTTATTCAGTTCAACCCAGTGAGAATGTACTGAGAGAGCACTGTTCACTAGGAACGACACCTGATGCTGGAAATGATGATGGTAAAATAATTGTAGCAGCAGCTATCACATACTGAATACTTACCATGTGCTAGGCATGGTTATAAACACTTCAACTCATTGGATCCTCCAAATAACCCTATGAGGTAGCTCCTATTGTTATTTATATTATTTGTAAAATGGAAACTGAGGCCACAGAGTGGTTGAGTACCTTGCCCAGGGTCACGTCTAATAAATGGTGGGTGCAAACCCAGACTGTCTGGCTTCTGAGTCTGTACTGCTAACCACTATAGTAACCTGCACTATAAATATGAGCCCGGATAAGGGATACAGGGATCAGTGAGACTATCCCCACCTTTAGAGCCAACAGTTTAATCAGGAAGACAGGCGAATAAACATGAGAGGAGCACATAAATCCACCCAGTGTTCAGGGAAGGCTCCTGGCAGTAGATGCCCTATGGGCTGAACTTAGGAGCTAGCTGGAGAGAGATGAGAGTACAGGCTGCTTTCCAAGGGAGAGAGTATTCATTACTCCAATTAGGGCAGAGAACAGCATGGAGAGACTGGGGAACGCAGGCAGGCTGAGCTGTGCACACAATGTGTATAAATAAGGGTGTGTTGTTTTGGGAGACAAGGAAGAAAAAAGGGCTAAAACAAGAGGGTAGAAAGGAC
Organism: Sturnira hondurensis; assembly: GCF_014824575.4. Lineage (NCBI taxonomy): Eukaryota > Metazoa > Chordata > Mammalia > Chiroptera > Phyllostomidae > Sturnira > Sturnira hondurensis. The sequence continues at coordinate 10,375,798 of NW_028098001.1, read as the reverse complement.
CTAGCATGGCATGCTAAGGTCTTACGAAATTTGCCTGGGACGATATGGAACGGTGTGAACAAGGGAGCCGACTGCATTTGGAAATAACCCCTGGGAAGTGTGGAAGTGATGACAAAGTGAACCTAGAGGAAGGCTAAGCAGATAAGGAGCTGGCAACAAATACTATCAGGTGAGAAGACCTCCCCCAAGGTAGGAGCACTGGGGTGGAAGAAAGTGGACTTGTAGGAAATGCAGAGGAGGGAGTAGCAAAAGTACCTAATGACAGACTATACAGGAGGGACAGGGAGGAACCCAAGCAGACACCACCAGGGTTCTACCTTGAGGATGCAGGCAGAGGTGTGGCCTGCCCTGAGACAAGGAGCCCTGCAGGAGGAGCGGGTTTCAGAGACAGAGAAGGGTCCATTCACGTGTAAGTCTCAGGCACTTGTCTCAGAGGAAATGTACCTCTCAAAGAACTCTAGATCATTTTCTATAAATACTGTTAATAAGAATGAGGTTTCCAACTATCTTTGCAGCTTATGAGTGATCAGAAGCTGAAAAATCAGGGGGGAGGGTTTGTGCCCAGAAACAAGGAGGCTGACAGGAGGAAGGGAGCAGATGGGAAAACAATGAAAGAGACAACCAGGGAAGGCGACGGGCGCAGCAAAGAGCTCTTTCCCTCTCGGTGGGGCAATCAGAGCACACTGAAAGAACAGGTCATACGGTTAACCTAATCATCAAGAAAAGGTTAATTTGTGTTCTCTATATGCTCTGCTTTAATAAGCAGAGAACTAGGAAGTGGATTTTAGAAAGGCACTAATAGAAATACTTCAAATAAAAAGTTGTGCTGCAAAAGCTTCTGTTATTTAGAAAATTCACTTAATGTGGAGAAGAACCTCATTCACCAACCTGATAAACATGCAGTAGGTCCCATGTCTTGTTTTCAAAAGAGAGATGTTTCAGGGATCAACAGACTCTTCCACCAAGAGAAAGAACCCTCCCTTCATCAGAGCAAGCACCCTACTGCTCCGCTTTGCACCCTGAGAAGAGCTAACTGCTTCAGAGTCTTTGCTGGAGAGTCTTATGGTTGATGTTGTTCACAGTGACATTAAGCTGGCTCTCACTTTAAGGCCGTACACTGTTCCCTGGCAGGTACTTCAAAACTTCTGATAGGAAAGAGAAAACCACTGCCAGGCGCAGAACTAACCAGTGTAAAATGCATTCCTTACCTGTCCCTGATTATGACTTCACCACAGGATTGGCAATAAAACGTGCAACAGCCTCGGGTGGGTGAGCTTTGATTAAACATTGAAATCAGTTCTAAAGGAAATCAACAAAAACAGACATCTTAGAGGTTTGGGACATACATGTTATCATATGTATAGAGTTTAATAGCCACAATAAATCACCATCGATCAATACTGTTCATGATCTACACATTTAATTAGTATTAGCTGATGACTCGACCAGAAGTAAATATTGTGAAGTGTTTTCAAAACCAACAGATTTTGCCAAGTGCTTCAGAGCTAGGCATTGCCCTAGATTGTCCGCATAACCTACATACCTACTGTTGCTTCTCTCATTCCATAAACACCAACATTAACAATGAGGGGAAAGTGGCAGTTTCCTTCACACCAGGCTGACCAGTCGGAGCTTCGCCATGCTCAGCACTCTGCTATGTCTGAGGTATAGTTTTTTCATCAGTGTGACTGCTGGTAAATAAAGCTCTTAACTTTAGGTTTAATTTGATTTAAACAAGATTTATGTCCACTCTAGCATTTTGCTAGTATGTACAAACAAAATAAATCCTGAAACTGGTCTTTATTGGACAGGTTCCTGAGAATGGAATGGCTCCTTAAGAAGAATTCAATCTTCCAACAGCAAAACTCAATTTCTGATTAAAGCTGTTGAAAAACATACATCGCCCTGATTATGTGAAGTACAGCATAAGGCAGTATGTTCTCTTAGTTTCCCTTACTTTATTCATGGAGGAAAAAAAATCCCCCCAGTCACACCCATGAAGAAGTCACACACACACACAAATACATGTCTATTTTAAAAAATCTAAAGAAATGAGGTCATGCCCACTAGAATCAAGCAATTTATTTACTTATTTATTTTTAAAGATTTTATTTATTTATTTTTACACAGAGGGAAAGCGAGGGAGAAAGAGAGGGAGAGAAACAACTACACGTGGTGGCCTCTTGTATGCCCCTTACCAGGGACTTGGACCACAGATTGGACCACAACCCAAGCATACACCCTGACTAGGAATCGAACCGGCCACCCTTTGATTTGCAGGCCAGTACTCAACCACTGAGCCACACCAACCAGGGCAGAATCAAGCAACTTAGATCTGGTTTATGTTACTTGGTATGTATTGTAAAATTAAGTAGACCTGGGTAAGGCATCCAAAATATTCTTTTCAGAACCAGTGAACAAATTTTCAGTGAAACACTGCCCTCTGCTGGTCACCCAGCATGATCCTCTGGCTCAGGTTCAAGTCAGAACTTTCAGATAAGGGAGCATCCTAATGCGGGTGCTGTATCAGACTTTATGTTCCATGTAAGGGTCATGATTAGACCTAGGGTGCATTCGAAACAGTAAAACAGTATGTTTACTATAGTCCTTAGAAGAAAGTTCTTATAGTTGAAAAGCCAAGTTTTTAAAAACCCTGAATCACAATTGAATGCTAAAAATTTCAACTCACTTGCTACAATACATTCTGATTCAAGTTTACATCAGTATGCATCTATTTGATATTTGTTCATTCAGCACTTATTATGTGGAAAGCACTGAAGCAATTAAGCACTGAGGACTATTTTGCATAGCCCTTTCATGCACCACAGACCAGGGCTTCGAAAGCTTTTCTTTTCAGATATTTCAGTAAAGCACATTTTAGAAATACAAAGAAACAGGAGACTAATGAATACAAACAATATGCAAACCGACACACAGCAGTCAATTTATTTTGTCCTCGAGTCAAAACTAAACAATGTTTGATTTTAAATATTTTTAAATAATTCAGCTTTTGCCATTTGTGTATCAGCTGTCGCAGAATATGGGCAGGCAGTAAACCAATTCTGTGTCTGAAAGGTCTCATACCTCCTCAGTATGGGACCTAAAATTGTGGTCTCAGAGAACTCGCAGAACTGAAAAGAGCCCACTGAGGCTTTCATGACTGTCTTTTCCCAAGTTATGTGCAGACAAAAAAAAAATTCCTGCTGTGGTTACTATTGTGACTCATCACTGCTGAAGAGAAGGTGATGGTTTGATGCGGGTCAGAGGCCCAGGGCTTCTTCCCTGAAGTACCACTTCCTCTGCCTACTACAGGGTACACCCAGGGGGTCTGCTGGTGTGTTTCCCACCTCCGTGACTCATTCTTCTCAATATTCCACCAGTCATTCTTAGTGTTTATCTTATGCCAAACACTATTTAATCTCCATGACATTTCTTTTCCCTACCTCTCATCCCTAACTCACACTAGTGATTCATCAATCCAGGACATGAGCAAAAAAGGTGCAAAACTCCCTCTATCTTCTTTTTCCTTTGAAAAGCCAGCAAAGAGACTCAGGGGCACTGAAGTATGCTCCCATCTCTGAAAGGGCCCTTCAAAACAGTCGGGCTGACCCTGCCTCTAGACTCCATGCAGCTCAGATGAAAGGCTTGGTTAAAATGAGGCATCAGTGAAGTCTGAAGGCGCAGCTGGAAAACTTAACACCCCCCTCTGATACTGAGTTTAATATCAGTCTGTTACAGCCTTTGTTTCCCATTTTTACATCATTTCAATCCTCCAAGATATATTACTTACATGGTAAGAGATGCAATAACCAATAATTTTATTCAATTAATTATTCTGAGAAACATTTCTACTATCTTAAGGAATCAATGTGCCAGTAGCAAAATATTGGACATATGATGAGCACAGCAACAATCAAAATCAAATTATGCATCAAACTCAGTTGCAGACTCTTTATTTGTACTGTTCTATTTGAAAATGTCTCTACATGGATAGGACCATCTCCGCCATTCTGCTCAAATATTGCCTCCTCTCCCTGGCTGGTGTGGCTCAGTTGGTTGGAGCATCATCCCATAACTGAAAGAATGCAGGTTTGATTTCCTGGTCAGGGCATTTGCCTAGGTTGCTGGTTCAATCCCTGGTCTGGAGGCATTATAATCCCAGGTCCAGGCATATCTAGAAGGCAACCAATGGATTTTCCTCTCTCACATAGATGCTTCTCTCTCTCCCTTCCTCTAAGAGAAATAAAAAAATGTCCTCAGGTGAGGATTAAAACAAACATTTTTTTACATCACTTCCCCTGAATGGCCTCCCCTGACCACTCTCCACCCATCCCCAGCTACCCCCCATCCCATTATTCTGGTTTACTTAGCTCCTAGGGTTTTTCTCTGTATCCCAGTAGTTAACTTGGCCATTATCTATTCCCACCCATTAGAATGTAAGCACCTTGAGGGCAGACTGTTCACTTTTCTATCCCTAGAACCTAGATCATACCATAGCATAGTATAACATAACTCAGTGTTCATTGACTTAATGAATTCCTATGGAATGCTTTAAAATAAACTAGGTCTTGCACAAACCATCTGATTTACTCTTCATGTTGGCTTTGAGAACCATGCAATTTTACAATTAAAGAGACTAAGCAGGGGTGCAGGGAAATCTTTGCATCTTCTGCTCAGTTTTGCTGCGAACCTAAAGCTGCTCTAAAAAAAATAGTCTATTGGGAAAAAACCCGCTGAAAAACATCCAACAAAACAAAGCCCCAGAAAGGTTAAGTGACACCTTCAACTCCCAGCTGACAAAAAACCTAGATCCTCTTGACCCTCGGCTCGTTCCATGCCACTAATGAGCAGTTATTTTCACCTGGGAAAAGTTCCATTTTTTTAATGGAAAAATCACTTTCATTTATAATGAAAAAGTTAATGCAGAACAGGAGTGCTAGCATTACATACTTGTGCTGAATTTTGCCTGCGCCTCCAGTCGCAGGTGCAATCCATCCCCGGCAACATACTGCAGCCCACGGCTGGAGGAAGGTACAAGCCTGACCTCTGCTGGAAGCCAGACCTCTGTGCAGCCTTCAGGGGTTTTCATCTGCAGGGAGGATGGAGTTACAGAGATATCCATGGGCATACCTCCTTCTTTCGGCTCTCTAGTAATAAAAATAAAACATAGAAAAATTATTTCTTATTGCTGAACACCACATAAAAAAGGATGCGGGTCTTGGACATATGACGAGCACAGCAACAATCAAAATCAAATTATGCATCAAACTCAGTTGCAGACTCTTTATTTGTACTGTTCTATTTGAAAATGTCTCTACATGGATAGGACCATCTCCGCCATTCTGCTCAAATATTGCCTCCTCTCCCTGGAGGCCTTTTTTTGTATAAAAAAGAAACAAAACGAGCAAGGATTTCTCTGTGCTTCTTCAATAAGGGCCCTACAATTAACTATCCCCCAAAAATAACAGTGGACCAATTGTAAAAAAAAAACAAAAAACTCCAAACCAAACCAAAAAAAAAAAAAAAAGAGTCTATACTAGACTTACATCAAGTCATAGAGCACTTTACATAAAAGTTCGGGGACATATATTTTATTCTTGCTTCTTTTTTATGGTAATGATGCACTTTCAACTGTGTACTTTTTTTCATTGATAATGAGCCTGGGTCCCAACTGTCTGTTCTCTCCTAAAGCTCCCTCCATCTACAGCAGCCTGGACCTGCCTGTGGCCGTTGACAGAGCCATTCATTCCAACCTGCCAGTCCATTTCCTCATGCCCCCTACGTCCTCACATGAGTCTGACTTCAGCTTCTTGAAACACTGGCCTGTCAAATGTCATGCACTTGTTTTTTGAAATATTTTTGGGAAGACAATTCAACAGGACAGCATAAAACAGTGGCTTATTCATCTTTGCAACCCTGGACCCCAGCATGGTTTGTATATTCATTCACTCACTCATTCACTCAAACCATCTTTTTGGAGTTCTCTAACGTGGCCTAACGTGGTGTTCTCTAATGTGGGGCGCGGCTGCTGGCTCCACCCTTTCCTGGGGACTGGGTCTTTACCACCACCCAGCGCCCGTGTCTGAGGGTACAGTTCTACAACACATCATCTGTATATTGTATTGTGTGTTTACCGCCCCAAGCCAAGTTTCCTCCCATCGCCATTTACCCCCACCTTTTCGTACTTCTAATGTCCCCCAACCCCCTTTCTGGCAATCAAAAGTCCAGTTTTAAGACATGATGTTTAAGAAATAATAATCCTCTAACACAGAGGTCAGAAAACTTTTTATATAAAAGCCACCTTGTAAATATTTCAGGTTTTGCAGGCCATATACTGTCTCTGTTGCATATACTACTTTGTGTTTTCCTTTTTTAACAACACTTTTAAAAAATGTGAAACCCATTCTTTGCTCAGGCTGGACCAAAACAGGCCACAGGTTAGATTTGGTCCACAGGCCATAGTTCGCTGACCACTACCTTAAAGATACACAGTTCTTCTACTTTGCTACTTCAGTGAATTTCAAATTGGATTTTCAAATTTCCGGTTAGCACTTGGAAGTGCCAGAAGGGACAGTACTGGGTTCCTAAGCCCCCACTCTGGCTTACGGTTCTCCTCCTTACCCTTCCTGAAAAATTAAGCCAATTATGTAGAATGGAAAAGGCAGGCATCTATGCAAAGGTGGGAGAACCATGTTGGCCTGGGGTATAGTTGAGAAACCTAGCTGGGTGAGGAGGGCATTGCCCAGAATTTGAGTCTTGGGCACCGGAATAGGAATTCAGTGAATTCCTATGGGGGGCATCCATCACATAGTCTATGAGCTAAGGAGGCCACCCACCGGGGATGTCAGATCCCAAGAGGGATGAGGAGGAAATCTGGGGTGGGGAACACTATGCAGGGGGCTTCAGAGCCCATCTCAGCTCAGGCTGCCATAACAAAATGCCATAGACCGGGTGGTTTAAACAATAAGACATTTATTTCTCATAGTTCTGGAGATTGGGAAGTCCAAGACCAAGTTGCCAGCCGAGTCTGGTCCTTATTGAGGGCCCTCTTCCTGGCTTGCAGATGGCCACCTTCTCACTGTATCTTTAGATGGCAGAGAGAGGAAGCTTTGGTGTCTCTCCTTGTACAGGCATGGCTCCTATCATGGGGGCTCCACCCTCATAACCTCAACTAAAATGAGTATCTACCAAAGGCCCCATCTCTTAATACCATCACTTTGGGGCTTAGGGTTTCAACATACAAATTTTGAGGAGACACCAACATTCAGTCCAATCAGTCCATGCAGTTGAGGGTAGTGTCAACACTGGGGAGAAGGAAGCAGCAAAGGACATTAGTGGAATATCAGTTACACAGCGGAAAGGTGACTACGTGTGTCATGAGAATAACAAAAACCAGGATTGTCACTATGGGAGAACAGTCACAAAGATGAAAAGGGAGAAAACCATAATGGATCCTATGGTGGCAGACTGGAATTGGGAACATCAGTGTAAAAGCATGTATATAAACATGTATTTGTATATAAGCAAATATGGTAATATAGACATATATGTATTATGTGTATGTATGATATAGATACAAATAAATGCACACATACATTCACACATGAATATCACATATATGTCATACACACACACACACTCGTTCTGTTCCCTAGTGGGCTTGGGAGAAGTGACACCCCAATAGTAATAAGCACACTTTGTGCCCAGATCTTGATCTCTAAAGATCAGTTTCCACTTAAAAACAAATGAACAAAAACAAAACAAAATGGGGTGCATTGGAAAAATGGCTTCATGCAGGCTGGGACAAGAAAAACATGAGATGAGCCTGGAACACCTTGCTGTGCAACAAAGTAAAGAAGCAATCAATAAATGATTGGGACACGTCAAAAACACACAGAGAAATTATCTTAAAGGTACCACCACTGGCCACATCTGGGACTGGCAAAACTTGAACAAGGTTTGAGTATAAGATGATAGTAACAAATTTCCCAATTTTGAGGGTTGCATAGTGGTTATGTAGGAAAATGTCCTTATTCAGGTGTGAAAATTCAGGTGTGACAGCAACTTACTCTTGAGTTTGCTACTAATCCAAAACAAAGTCTTTGAAATTCCAGCTGTTGGCACCTCTTATAACTTGAGGCTTTCTCCACTAGTCACTTGGTTTCCTTCAGGCGTCATATCTTGCTTGAAACTACCCAGTAATTTCATATCTCACTCTGAGATATCTCACTCTGAGACACTCTCAGCTAGTGTCCTCTCAGTAGTGTGCAAGACCACTGCAAGGGCTTACCAGAGCCAGCTGTTCAAGTTGTAGGCATTTCGCAAACCAGTTGAGCTCACTCTGACAGTTTTGACACCACACAGGTGGAACTATTTACACTGTAGGAATCAGAAAGCGCTGCAAATCAGGGAGGTTCGTGTTTGTTTGGTTGCTTTGTTTTCCTGGAGAGCAAGCTGTTAAACTTTTACCAGCGTACCACTCACTGTATGACCATTTACTACATGCTCCGCCAGCCCACACGCATCTCTGGGAACTAAGCACCCCTTCCCACTCAGACACAACTGCCTTATACCAGTACCCTGGAGTTCCATACCCCACTTCATTCAATTTGTTACTCAAATGTCGCTTTTGAATACCAATTTGTCATTTTTCCCTCTACCCCCTTTTCTATTTTATTTTTTTCCAGGTGCTTATCTGTACTCAATACAAGGAGCATTTTGTTTATTCTGTATATTTCCTGCCTACCCGTCACCCACTGACACCACTGGACTATAACTTGAATGAGAGCAAGTATTTTTGTCTTTGCTGTTGTTTCTGTTCATAGCTGTATACCCAGGCCTTAGAATTTGAGGCCAGACACCAGAGTTTTTGACACCAGAACAGGAATTCAGTAAATATCTGTGATTGAATAAATGAATGGTTTAGATTTATCCTTGAAACGCTAAGATGGTTTAACATAAATAGATTTTTCTAATGCAATTAACGGATGTAATGGTGAAAGGGAAAAATACCACCAGCACAATCCAAGAAATCATTATAGAACATGTATTATCTATTCATGATTAATACTCTTATACTAGAAAAGAAAGGAACTATGAAATCTACCAAACAGATTAGCCAAATAGTGACTAACAAAGTTTGCAGTGATGAAGTTCACCGGTCAACTTCATCATACCTAAAGATGAAAGGCTACAAGCATTTCTTTTAAGAATGGGAACAAAAAAAATTCAATCATGTAATGTTAACTGTAAATAACAATATATAAATATAAAATTCTAATTAAAATGCAAAAATTGTCAGGATGGTCAAAAAAACTTTCACCAAGTATATGCTATAAAAATTTTATATATAAAGACACAGATTGAGAGTAAAAGGGTAGAAAAAGACATACCATACAAGCAGTATAGTCAACTGATTTCTGAAAAGACACTGGGTTATTTCAATGGGAGAAATGATAGTCTTTTTAACTAATGGCAATGAAACCACTGGATATTCTTAGAGGAGAAAAGAAAAAGAACTTGACGTCTGACTCACTCCAAACATAAAAAATGAATTTGATGTATTCATAGACCTAAATGTAAAAGCTAAAACTATGTTAACTCCTAAAAATAAACACAGGAAAAAATATAACCTTGAGGTTGGCAAAAATTTCTTAAGACATGAAAAACAATAACCGTTACAGAAAAAATGTAATAAATTGGACTTCATAATTAAAATTTTGTTCATTAAAAAGTACTATTAAGAAAATATAAAAGGTAAATTATAGATCGAGACAACACATTCACATACTCACAAGGCAGAAATGAAAAAGGTCTTTTCTCCAGGTGATATAAAAATTTAAATTCAACAATAAGACAAACAACCTGATTTTTTAATGTCAAAAAATTATGATACCTTACATATATGAATAACCAACAAGGAAATGAAAATGTACTCAATCTGGGAAGGCAAATTAAAATGACAACCAGATATCACTTTATACCATTAGAATGACTACAATCAGAAAGTCTGACAACACAATGCAGACGAGAATGCGAAGCAATTGGAACCCCCATTCTTTTCTGGTGACAGTGTAAAATGGTACAACCACGTTGGAGAACGGTTTGGTAATTTCTCATAATCCAAGAGAACCCTGAAGGGTCCCTTTGATGAAAGGAAGTAGGGAAGCTGTTTTGTTTTGTTTAAGGTGTGGGTTCGTAATAACCCTAGAAAGTAAGTAAATTGGAATTAAAGATACTCATCAGAACTCATGACTTGAGAGATAGAAGAGAAATAAACATCCCCGTTTTACAGTGGAAAACAGATCAGATTAAGTGATTCTACCTTTGCGAAGAAGCTAAGATTTGAAATCAGTTCTCATGCAAATTTCAAAACTGCCACGTTTGGCCAATTTAAGGAAAAGAGAGAAAGCTAAGCATCAGTCTACCTCTGAGTGGCGCTGTGTAACAATATTTTAATGATTTTAACATTTAATTTATTCGAAACAGTGGTCACAGGGAAGGGATCATGTAGTACAAAATAAAAGAACACTTTTCCTAACATTTTCTTGTTTATGTAGTGTTAAACATTTTCAGACTTCTCTTTGGAACTCGGAACATGAATCAAAGAAAGAACTCCAGTAAGTCTGCAAACTTTGTTAGTCACTCATTGTACTAAACACGTTTTTAACGACTGTATCAGTTTCTCCGCATAGAACAGTTTGGGGGGGAACCCCGCCGACTTTATTTACAAAACAGGAAGCTCTCACTTTCTGGATCCTGTATCCTATAACAAAGATCCGAAAGGAGGTAGAAAAGGTATCGTCCCGCCCCTGTACTGTTTTGTTGTAAACGCCGGGCATTGCCATCAGTGTTTTACATCAGTGCTTCTCAAACTTTAATGTGCATCTGAATCCTGGTAAGCGTGTTAAAATGTATAAAAGTTCTGATTCAGAAGGTCTATTGAGGGGCTGAGGCTGCATTTCTAAAAAGCCCCCAGGTAATGAGATTGTCCAGGGGGAACTATGGGAGAGGCGGCACTGCACTCGGAGTAATCAAGAGATCTGTAAGCGACTGGAAAGAAATTGGGCAAGCGGGGGAAACCTTCCTAGGGAAGCGGAGACTTTCCTACTAGCGGAAAAGCGAGCAAGGCACTGCGCCTAACAGCCCAACACTTTCACCCCTGGCCTTACCCCACGATTAGCAGCGCGCTCTGCAGCTGTCTGCGAACCTCCAGGAACACGTGCGTCTCTGCCGCCATCGCCATGGCGGGCGCCCAGCCAGAGACCCCGGCCAACTCAAGCCACCAGGTCCAGGAGCGCCAATACACGTGCAGCCCGAGCAGAAGCTGCACGGGCGGCGGTGGCGGCAGCGACGGAGGCACTGGACTCACGAACCAGATAGCCTGGCTGAAACAGCCATCCAGCCACAGCGCCACCTGCCTGGCGGAGAGCGCGCCGCCTCGATGACTCTATCAGAGAGGTGTGAGCATTTTCAATGGATCTGAGCGCAGATGAAAGTGAGCAGAGAGAGCCAAATTGTCCTCCCACTCTGCTTCTTATGGGCAGGATCTGATGCGTTAGTTTCCCTAGAAATGATCTTGAAAATCAGACTCGGTGTACATTCCTTTGGCTAGCGTGGATAGGGTTGAGGCTGGAAGAGAGGGAGATGATGGACAGAGGCAATACAGGGAGGCTTTCCCCCTGGAGGCCCGAAAGGAGATTTCCCACCCCAAATCCGCAGTATCGTCTTATTGTGTTTTATTTTGCTTTTATGTATGATAGTCTCATTTTTATGAGGTATAATCAATCGGTCCTTTGGTAGCTCTCCTCTGTTTGAGATGTCCAGAATTGACCTGGCATTGCTTTTCAAGTTAGATATGATCACTCCAAAATGTAAACAGTTGCAAAAATGTAAGTTTTCTGTTCCCTATGAAGAATAGTGTGGTAAAACCAATAACATGAATCACAGGATTAGCCATCCCTATAACCTTTGAGAAAAGGAAGAGGAGAATGATTCCATGTGTATTCACTATTCGCTTTTGCAGAAAAACTGACTTAGAGAAATCTTAATTTCATTACTACCAGAAGATAATTTTGGAATGTTTGATATAAAATTTATACCTTATATTATAGTATACTTATAATGGGACATACTAAAATATAAGGCCATGCTAGCATTATAAGAATTCTTTAAAAACAAGAGACTGTTAGTTTTTAAAAACAAGAGTGAATGCTCGTATACAGAAGTTTGTTTATTGATGGTCTACTTTATCATTTCAAGGTCCTAATCACCACATGTCAAACATTCATTGGAAGATAAAGACATTTCCCTAGAGACACTAGCTTAAGACAACTTTCTAAAATTGATATTTGGAATTTTAAAGTTTATCATGTTGCTTTCTCAGATTTCTTTATCCCTCACAACATTCAACAACACAGTTGAAAGAATTAAGTCTACTGCTATTCCATCTCAAATAATGGTGTTGAAGGCTGATGATTTCAACTCCTCTTATCTTCCAGCTTTAATTCTCAAGGCTATTTATGTGCTTAAATACTGACATAATTGGAGTTTGATTATTTTTAAAGATTATATTTTATATGCTTACATATTTGTAAAACAATCATTTCATTGCAAACACTGCGATCTTACTTTTAGTAACTGTGATTTAGAGAGTTTTAGACACAAACAGACCAAAGCTAATCACTATTTGTCTCCTAACCTCCCAAGTCTTCTAACCTCTCTGAGTCTCAAGATCTTTATAAGGAATACAAAGGTATTTTTTAAATTATACTTAAATAATTATTTAAGTAATGTTTAAGAGCTGTTTTCAATTCCTAACATCCTTCCAAACCCTCCATCAGGAGAGAGGGCTGGCGCTAGCGAATTGAAAACACCTGCTGCCTTAAATGAACTCCTTTCCAGGCCTACTTTCCCAGTTGGTGGCCCTGAACTGCTTCCCTGAAGGTCCGCTTGAGGGCGCTGTGGCGACAATTAATGCTGGAGACTTGGAAAGGACCAGGCGTGGAGATCGAGGTCGTCGACGTCAACGCCGGCGTGGGCGAGGGCGCCGGCGCGGTGCACTCTGGGAGCTGTCACTAGGCCCTCCGGTTTTTGGCCTCCGCGTAGCTGCCGCGGTTGCCAGGAGAGTGGCGCCGACTTGGAGCAGCGGTGCCAGCTGCAGGTAACAGTGTCCCCGCCCCCAAAGCGCTCGCGAGGCCGGCTGCTGGTCAAGAGCAGCTTCCCCGGCCTGGTTCTTTCTGGAGCCTTGGGGGCATCACCGCGGATCAGGTTGCGGTGGCGTTGGGGGTGTTGCCGCCCTGGCCCCGCCTGGTGCCGCGGAGCCTGGTGGCCGTCCCCTGGTTTCCGGGAAGCCGGAGCTGCGCCGGGCCCCGCGGGCGGGAGCGGGGCGGAGGCTGGGGGGCGGCCTTGAGCCAGGTGGCCGAAGGCGTGGCCAGGGCATCTGGTGCGTGATTCTCAGCCACAGGCGCTGCGGGGCGAAGTGCGCAGTGCTGGAGTGGAGGTCTCACTTGTGTGATAAAGGCGCGCGGCGTTACTTCTTTGTTGGCACAATCAAGGCCTCGTGTAGTGCCATTAATTTGCTGGGTTCTTTCAATATTGTGACACGAGTGCTAGCAATAGTTAAAGGTCCTTGTGGGGGATGGAAAACAGTGCAAGAAGTTTATTAGAGGAAGTCAGGTTAGTCATAAGGAAGTTGTTAACAGTTATCACTTTTGATTCTCAAGGCTTTTAAAGTTGCAACATAACAGTAGTTGCTTGTTCCGTCTCCTCCATTCTCCCCTACACATAATGGTAGGGGAGTGACACACAACTGTACATTTTTAAAGCTAGGTAAACTTTGTGTTGATTATTTTACATTATCTTAGAGTCCTATGGAGTTTGAGAAATATAGAAATGGGAAAAATCTGATTTGGAGACTAGTTAATCAAAACTTATTTTTATTATCTCACACACAAATACGTTAGGAAACTGCCTGACACATAAGCCCTGAACTATAGAAAAACAAAAATCTCTCAATTTCGATGTTGCTGTCTCTCTTCTATGCAAACATAAGGTCTTAATTTTATTTTTTATTGTTTTTAGGTCTTAATTTTAATATGAATAGCATGTCAGCATTAAGTCCTAAGTAACTCACCACCTGATAAACAACGCAGTGTGATTCATTGTGCTGACAGGAGTTATAACAAGAGTGAATTAACACCAGTTGTACAAATTCTTCATTTTTATCAATTACTTTCAGCTGCCACTCTGAACTACATCATTCTCTAGAATTGCTAAACAATAGCAAATCTCCAGGTGGACCTGGTCATTGGGAACTGGAGTTTTGAAGGAAGAATTAAAAACGCCCAAGTTAGTACACAAACTAGAAAATGTGACACCAGAACAAAAATGTTAAATGTAAACTAAATGTTAATTAAATGTTTGACTATATAAAATCAAAGGGACCCTATACTAGTGGAAGGAGCTCTAGCCTAGGAATGAGAGATTTAAGTCCTTCATTCTGCTAACCTGTTACAATGTCTGTAGGCCTCAGTTTTGTCATCTGTTTGAGGTAATTTCGTAAGATCAGAGTTTTCCCAACTGATGTTTCTCTCTGAACAGTATCAATAATAGCCTTATTTACTTCCAGACAGTGTTCTATGGCAGATAACTTGGGAGCACATTGGGTTTAATCAAGAGTTTAACTTTTCATTTGCTTTTAACTGCAGCACTTCTCAAAAGTTTTACGACTGTGCTTACATGGTTTCCTAAACTTTGGGCAGAGGGCCTATTTTCTTATTGCCACCCTGTTGACATCTCCTAAACTGTAGTTACTACAGGTCCTTGAATAACACTGTTTCCTTCGGTTTGGTTCCCTTATATCATTGCTGTAGGAGCATGTTCATGGCAGTCATCCTGTGGTAAAGTTGGTTTTGTTGCGTATCATTTCACCTCAGTTCCAAGAACTGACTTACTGTGTGTAGAATGACAATTTAAAAGTTGTAGTACTTGCACTGAGTACCCCTTCAACTCTGAGAGTGCCCACATGGCTTTCAGGTTAAGTTTTCTGGAGTGTGAAAATCTGGTGGCAACTCACTGGTATAACAAAGCCTTATGTTTTCCTTACTGAAATATTAAGGATCTACATAGGTTTCTGTGGATCTAATGCTTTGATTTGTGGCAGAAGTGTATCTTCTTTTTTTCTGGTCTCTTTATGCTTTTTTATAACCATAATCTATGTTTTGAATTTGATTTTATGGTCGCATTATTAACGATGGCATTACAAAGATCCAACAAGTAAAGACTTTTAATGAGGGTGTTATTTTTTACTATGAATGATTTCACTGTCTAGTCATAAATTATTAAACTATGGAATGTAATAAAAGCTACTTGAAATGTAGTTAGTAATTAATAACTAAATGTTAAGAGTTCAGGTCATTGAAAAGAATTAAAGGTTAAAAGGCACATTCTAAGACAGTTTCTCAATTTCACTACCATCAGGATCTAAGTATTGGATACAGTCTTAAATAATTTTGCTAAATTCTCTCAGGTATCACTAGCACACAACTCCTGTGGCTACTTCTTTTACTCTTTCTTACTAATTGTTAGGGATGATTGTTATTATTGTCCTCCTTTGTTTGGGCGGCATAAGCGGTTGGGGGTAGTAACATTTAATTTTAATAGGTGAACCTTAATTTAGATAAGTTCTCTCCCTGAAAAGAAACTGTTACAAAGAAATAAAGAGCTGCTATTTTTGTGTAACAGCAAACAGTTTTTATGAAAATGTATTATATGAAATAAGTACTTTTGATCTTCTTGTCTTTAAACGTGATTTCCCGTTTCTACTTATTGTACTCACCTCCCCCCATCCCCCACTGAAGTTGGTGAGGCTGGGAACCTCAATGGCTTTTCATTGCATAGGACAAATAAATGGTATCAAAATTATTAAGGAAAAATTTGCATATAATAGTGTGCACTCATTTTTTGTACGTTATGTACACACCCATGTCACCACCACCAAACTCAAAATGTAAAAGTTACCACCACTTAGGCCTGTATTGTTAAGTTTTCATTCTCTTCAAATGCTCTGTCTCTCCATGACTAAATCAATCGAGTCCTAGCTCACATGCCACCGTGTCTATGAATCCTGTTTTTCATTAAGTCATTTCGAAGTAATTTTCTTTTCTGCTGATTTTCCAAATACATTTCTTTTTTCTTTTTTTTAAAGATTTTATTTATTTATTTTTAGAGGGGAAGGGAAGGAGAGAGGGAGAGAATCATCAATGTACGGTTGCCTCCCATTCGTCCCTTGCTGGGAACTGGCCTGCAACCCAGGCATGTGCCCTGACTGGGAATCGAACCGCGATACTCTGGTTCACAGGCCCGCACTCAATCCACTGAGCTACACCAGCCAGGGCCTCCAAATACATTTCTTTGACCATCCTTTTTTTGTCCACAGTGGCTAAAGGAAAGGGATGTTCATAGTTGACATTTATATTTATTTGTTGACCCAATGGAAAATTGTATCATTTCTCAAACTTCAGTTCTATTTTTATCTATTTTTAATTTTTTTCAATTAGAGTTTACATTCAATACTATTTTGCATTAGTTTCAGGTGTACAGCATAATGGTTAGACAGTCATGTACTTTACAGAGTGCTCCCCCTGATATTTTCAGAACTCACCTGGCACCATTCACAGTTATTACAATAATATTGACTACTGTATTTTGCCATGTACAATGTGCACTTTTTGGCCCAAATTTTTTAAGGAAAATAAGGATGTACATTATACATGGGTAGTACTAATTCTGTATCTATGTAAATATTAATTCCATTATGTTTATGCATTAAAAGTATACTCTAGAAAGCAAGTACAATATCCATATGCAAAATAATATCCTAGAAAAATGATATTCAGTTCTATTGAGCTTTTTAAATGGAATTAAACAATTGAAAAATAAGTAAATAAATTGAAATGAAATATTTTTTTCCTGAAAGTTTGGGCTAAAAATGTGGATGCACATTATACACACCAAAAGATGGTATATTCTTATGCTACATATTTTTTTCTCAATTACTAGTAACTACCAATCTGTGCTTCTCAGTCCCTTGACATTTTTCACCCAGCCCCCCAAGCTGTCAGCTGTCTGGCAGCTGTCAGTCTGTTCTCTGTATCTATGAGACCATTTGTGTTTAGTTGGTTCACTTATATTGTTCTTTAGATTCCAGACATAAGTGAAATCATATAGTATTTGTCTTCTCTGACTTATTTCTGTGCTGCCACAAATTTCATTTTTTAATGGTCGAGTAATATTTCATTGTATATATGTACCACAGCTTTTTAAAACTTTATTTAATTATTTTTCAAGTACAGTTTTCTGTCTATTACTCCCATCCCATCCCACCCCCTGTGATCCCACCTCCGTCCCATTTCCACCCTTCTTAGTTGTTGTCCATGTATTCTTTATATTTGTTCCTCTAAATCCCTCCCTTATTTCCCCTGAAATTCCCTCCCCTCTTCCCTCTGGTCACTGTCAGCCTGTTCTCTATTTCAGTGTCTTTGGTTATATTTCGCTTGCTTGTTTGTTTTGTTGTTTAGCTTCCTGTTAAAGGTCAGACCATATGGTATTTGTCCTTCAACACCTGGCTTATTTCACTCAGCATAATGCTTTCCAGTTCCATCCATGATGTTGCAAAAGGTAGGAGCTCCTTCTTTCTTTCTGCTGCATAGAATTCCATTGTGTATATGTACCATAGTTTTTTGATCCATTCATTTACTGACGGGCACCTAGGTTGCTTCCAACTCTTGGCTATTGTAAATTGTGCTGCTATGAACATTGGGGTGCGTATGTTCTTATGGATTGGTGTTTTAGGGTTCTTAGGATACAATCCTAGCAGTGGAATTGCTGAGTCAAAAGGCAGGTCCAATTTTAGTTTTTGAGAAAATTCCATACTGTTTTTCATAGTGGTTGTACCAGTCTGCAATCCCACCAACAGTGGACCAGAGTCCCCTTTTCCCCACACCCTCTCCAACATTTGTTGTTTATTGCTTTGTTTATGATAGCCATTCTGACTGGTGTGAAGTGGTATCTCATTGTGGTTTTAATTTGCATCTCTCTGATAGCAAGCGATATTGAGCATCTCTTCATGTGTCTCTGGATCCTCTGTATGTCCTCCTTGCAGAAGTATCTGTTCAAGTCCTTTCCCCATTTTTTAATTGGGTTATTTGTCTTCTTAGAGTGAAGTCATGTGAGTTCTTTGTATATTTTGGAGATTAAACCTTTGTCTGAGGTATCATTGGCAAATATGTTTTCCCATACAGTTGGTTGTCTTTTTATTTTAATGCTGTTTTCTTTAGCTGCGCAGAAGCTTTTTATTTTGATGAGATCCCATTTGTTTATTCTTTCCTTTATATTTCTTGCTCTAGGGGACATATCAGTAAAAATGTTGCTGGGTGAAATATCTGAGATTTTCCTGCCAGTGTTCTCCTCTAGGACTTTAATGGTGTCATGGCTTATATTTAAGTCTTTTATCCACCTTCAATTTATTTTGGTGTATGGTGTAAGTTGGTGCTCGAGTTTCATTTTTTTTGCATGTAGCTGTCCAGTTCTCCCAACACCAACTCTTTGTTGAAGAGGCTATCTTTACCCCATTTTATGTTATTGCCCCCTTTGTCGAATATTAATTGACTATAGAGAGTTGGGTTTATTTCTGGGTTCTCTATTCTGTTCCATTGGTCTATGTGCCTGTTTTTATGTCAGTACCAGGCTGTTTTGATTACAGTGGCCTTGTAATACAGTTTGATATCAGGTATTGTGATCCCTCCTACTTTGTTCTTCTTTCTCAACATTGCAGCTGCTATTCGGGGTCTTTTATGGTTCCATATAAAATTTTGAAGTGTTTGTTCTGTGTCTGTGAAATAGGCCATTGGTACTTTAATAGGTATTGCATTGAATCTGTAAATTGCTTTGGGTAGTATGGACATTTTGATGATGTTAATTCTTCCAGTCCATGAACACGGTATATGTTTCCATTTGTTTGTGTCTTCCTTGATTTCTTTCTTCAGTGTTGTGTAGTTTTCTGCATACAGGTCTTTTACCTCCTTGGTTAGGTTTATTCCTAGGTATTTTATTTTTGTTTTTGCTATATAGAATGGGATTTTTTTCTTGATTTTTGCTTCTGCTGATTCATTGTTGATATACAAAAATGCCTTTGATTTCTGGATATTGACTTTGTAACCCGCTGTTTTGCCAAATTCATTTATTAGTTCCAGCAATTTTTTTGTAGAGTCTATAGGATTTTCTATGTACACTATCACGTAATCTGCAAACAATGACAGTTTTGTTTTCTCCTTTCCAATTTTAATGCCTTTTATTTCCTTTTCTTGTCTGATTGCTGTGGCTAGAACTTCTAATACTATATTAAATAGAAGTGGTGAAAGTGGACAACCTTGTCTTGTTCCTTGATCTTAGTGGAAAAGATTTTAGTTTTTGCCCATTCAGTATGATGTTGGCTGTAGGTCTTTCATATATGGCCCTTATATTGAGGAATGCTCCCTCTATTCCCACTTTGCTGAGTACCTTTATCGTGAATGGGTGTTGTACCTTATCAGAAGCTTCTTCTGCATCTATTGATATGACCATGTGGTTTTTGTCTTTGCTTTTGTTTATGTGATGTATTACATTTACTGATTTGCAGATATTGAACCATCCTTGCATCCCTGGGATGAATCCCACTTGGTCGTGGTGTATGATCTTTTTGATGTATTGTTGGATGCGATTTGCCAATATTTTGTTGAGGATTTTAGCATCTATGTTCATCAGCAATATTGGTCTGAAGATTTCTTTCTTTGTTGTGTCTCCATCTGGTTTTGGAATTAGAATGATGCTGGCTTCATAAAAAGAGTTTGGGAGTTTCCCATCATTTTGGATTTTTTGGAATAGTCTGTGAAGAATAGGGGTTAGCTCTTAAATGCTTTGTAGAATTCTCCTGTGAAACCATCTGGTCCAGGGCTTTTGTGTGATGGGAGTATTTTGATTACTTCTCCAATTTCATCTGCTGCTATTGGTATGTTCAGGCTTTCTACTTCTTCTTCATTGAGTTTTGGAAGATTATATTTTTCTAGAAATTTGTCCATTTCACCTAGGTTTTCAAATTTCTTGGCATACAGTTCTTCATAGTAATTCCTTACAATCCCTTCTATTTCTGTTGTACCACAGCTTTTTATGCATTCATCATCTATTGATAGACACAGGTTTCTGCCATAGCTTTGATATTGTAAATAATGTTGCAGTGAACATAGGGAGGAACATATATCCTTTCAAGTTAGTGTGTTGGGTTTCTTTAGATATATACCCAGAAGTGGAATTACTGTGTCACAAGGCAGTTCTATTTTTAATTTTTTGAGGAACTGCCATACTATTTTCCACAGTGACTGCATCAATCTCCGTTCTCACCAACAGTGCACAAGGATTCCCTTTTCGACATATCCTTGCCAACACTTGTTGTATATTGATTTATTGATGATAGCCATTCTGACAGGTATGAGGTGATACTTCTCTGTGGTTTTAGTTGGCATTTGTCTGATAATTAGTGACTTTGAGTATCTTTTCATATGTCTACTGGACATCTGTATGTCCTCTTTGGAGAAACATCTATTCAGGTTGTTTAAGTGTGTTGTTTAATGGATTGTTTAAGGTTATTGCATTTTATAAGTTCTTTATAAATTGTGGGTTTTAACCCCTTATCAGATGTATCATTGGAGAATATGTTTTCCCATTCAATGGGTTATCTTTTCATTTTCCTGGTGGTTTCCTTTCCTATGAAAAAATATTTAAGCTTTATTTAGTCACATTTGTTTATTTTTACTTTTGTTTCCCTAGCCCAAGCAGTTATATCAGAAAAAATACTGCTGGCTGACATTTCCAAGATTTTACCGCCTATATTTTCTTCTAGGATTTTCATGATTCTAAGTCTAACATTTAAGTGTTTAATTCATTTTAAATTTATTATTGTATATGGTGTAAAAAGGTGGTCTAGTTTCATCGTTTTTTGCACATACCTGTCCAATTTTCCCAACACCATTTATTGAAAAGATTGTCTTTACCCCATTGTATGTTTTGCCTTCGTTGTCAAATACTAATTTACTACAAAAGTCTGGACTTATTTCTGGGCTCTCTTTCTGTTCATTGATCTGTAGGTTTGTTTTTATGCCAGTACCATGCTGTTTTGAGTACTAGGACCTTGTAGTTTAGTTTGATGTCAGGTAGTGTGATTCCTCCAACTTTATGTGTTGCTAGGAATTTTTCCATTTCTTCCACATTGTCCAATTTGTTGGCATATCGATCGGTGTTCATAATATTTTCTTATACCTTTTATTTCTGTGGTGTCAGTTCTCTTTCATTTCTGATTTTGAGTTCTCGCTCTCTTTTTCTTGATAAGACTGGTTAAAGATTTCTCAGTTTTGTTTATCTTTTCAAAGACCTAGCTCATGGTTTCATTGAGTATTTCATTTATTTCTGTTTTGATCTTTATTATTTCCTTTATTCTAGTCACTTTGGGCTTTGCTTATTTGTTTTTCTAGTTTCTTCAATTGTAAGGTTAATTGTTTGAGATTTTTCTTGTTTCTTGAGGTAGGCCTGTAATGCTATAAATTTCCCAATTAGGACTCCATTCACTCTTGTGTTACAGATTTTGGGTTATCATGTTTTTATTTTGATTTGTCTCAAGGTATCTTTTGATTTTGTCCTTGATCTCATTGTTAGTGCATTCATTGTTTAATAACATGTTATTTAACCTCCATGTGTTTGTGTGTTTTTCATTTTTTTTCTTACAATTTCTAAATAGTTTCATACTGTGTGGTCAGAGAAGATACTCGATATGATTTCAGTCTTCTTACATTTATTAAGACTTGTTTCGCATCCTAACATAAAGTCTGTCGTAGAATATGTTCTATGTGCACTTTAAAAGAACATATATTATGCTTTTGAGGGATGAAATGCTGTGAGTATATCAATTCAATTTGTCTGATATAGTGTGTCATTTAAGGGCTATGTCTAACTTCAGTCATTTTTATATTCTCAAAATTCTGGCCATAACTGCATCTTTTTTGTATACTTATTTCTTTATATCAATGTGATTATTAAAAATTTTTAAAGAAAACTTGAAATAACCACTATAAATAAAAAGCGATTATTATGTGTCGTAAAAAGAAGGCAGACATAAAGATGAAAATGATTGAAACAAAACATTGTGGTTAAATTCTACCTAGAATTAATTTACTGCTAAAGACTGTGGCTTGATATTTACTTTTGGGGGTTTTTTTGTTGTTGTTGTTTTGTTTTTTGCTTAAAAGGGAGTTTAGAAAAAATTATAGAGATGTTGGTAACACCAGTCCGAGACTTCCTGATGTAGTGTGAGGAATTAAAATAGAATGAAGGGGAAATAACTTGCTTACTTGATTCCATGTTCCTTGTCCTTTAGGCCAATAAAATTATCTTAAATTTGGTTGGTGGCCAGAATTTGGGGAAATACTGTACTATACAGAGCTTGCAAATTCCTTAGAATTTTATCTGTGAAAGAATTGGGAAACAAAACCTGACTTCTCATTTAAAAGATATATTAGAGTTTAACTTTAAAAATACAATATGAAGATAAAATATTACTATTGAATCATAAGTGTCTATTTTTATCAAAAGTGCTCTTAATGTTACTTTTACAAGTTAGGCACCATTACCTCTTTGTTCTTTGTGTATATTAGCTTTAAGATACTTTAAATCTAAAAATAAATCTAAATCTAAAACCATAGGCAGTCTTTTATGATAAAATGATGACTATATGAAATGTTAATTATATAATGTTTATCTGGTAAAGTTCCTGTAAGAATAGATGATGTAATAAACTTTGCTGTAGTAGATTTTGATTTAATAAACTTTGATGTAAT
The DNA here is from genome assembly GCF_014824575.4 of Sturnira hondurensis. NCBI lineage: Eukaryota > Metazoa > Chordata > Mammalia > Chiroptera > Phyllostomidae > Sturnira > Sturnira hondurensis. The sequence continues at coordinate 10,352,876 of NW_028098001.1, read as the reverse complement.
TAAAAGGATCTGATATCTTTTATTCCTTTATTATTTTTCTTTAATAGTTCATTCTTTTTCACATCTTTTCCATGATGATTTATCTACCGTATACCCCTTCTTCCTCCACCCATCCCTCCCCACTGTAGCCAATACACTGCTGACCTTGTCCATGAGTCCTTTTTACTTTTTGCTGAGTCCTTCCTCCACCACCCTGCCCTACAGGCTGTCAGCCTGCTCTCTAGGAGTGTGTCTCTATTTTGTTTGTAAGTTCAGCTTGTTCATTAGATTCCATGTATGAGTGAAATCATATGGCATTTATCTTTCTCTGACCGTCTTGTTTCACTTAACATGATTCTGTCCAGGTCCATCCATACTGTCTACAGGGTAAAAGTTCCTTCTCTTTTAAGAGTTAGTAGTATTCCATTATGTAAATTCCCACAGCTGTTTTATCCACTTATCTACTCATGGACACTTGGGCTGCTTCCAAATCTTGGCTATTGTAAATAATGCTGCAGATGAACATGAGGTACTTATATTCTTTTGAATTAGTGTTTTGGGTTTTATTGGATAAATTCCCAGAAGAGGAATTGCTGGGTCATAAGGCAGTTCCATTTTTAATTTTTTGAGATGACTCTATACTGTTTTCCACAGTGGCTACAACAACGTGCATTCCCACCAACAGTACAAAAGGGCTTCCTTTTCTCTATATTCTTGCCAGCACTTGTTTGTTGATATATTTATTTTTTAATTAATTAATTATTTATTTACCTTTAGAGGGGAAGTGAAGGAGAGAAGGAGAGAAATATCAATGTATGGTTACCTCTCGTGTGTCCCTTGCCAGGAACTGGCCCGCAACCTAGGCATGTGCCCTGACATGGGAATCGAACCATGATCCTTTGGTTCGAAGGCCTGAGCTCAATCCACTGAGCTACACCAGCCAGGGCTTGCTTGTTGATTTATTGATGACAGACATTCTGGCAGGTGTGCGATGGTATCTCATTGTGGTTTTAATTTGCATTTCTCTGATCATTAGTTGATGTAGAGCATCGTTTCATCTGTCTATTGGCCATCTGTATGTTCCCTTTGGAGAACTGTCTATTCAGGTCCTTTGCCCATTCTTTAATTGGGTCGTTGTTGGTTTTTTTGTTTTGTTTTTGGTGTTGAATTTCATAAGTACTTTAAAAATGTTGGATATTAACCCCTTATCAGAATTATCAGCCAGTATTTCCTCCCATTTAGTAGGTTGTCTTTTTATTTTCTTGATGGTTTCCTTTGCCATGCAAAAATATTTTAGTTTGATGTAGTCCTGTTTATTCAGTTTTTAAAAAATTTTCCTTGCCTGAGGAGCTATAGCAGAAAAATTATTGCTATGAGTAATGTTCGAGATTTTACTGCCTATGTTTTCTTCCAGGATTTTATGTTTTTTAGTCTAAAATTTAATTCTTTAATCAATTTTGAATTTATTCTAATGTGTGGCATAAGAAGGTGGTCATGTTTTATTTTTCTACACATATCTTTACAATTTTCCCAACACCTGTTATTGAATAAACTATCATTAGCCCAGTGTATGTGCTTTCTACTCTGTCAAATATTAATGGACTCTATATGTATTGGTTTATTTCTGGGCTCTCTATTCTGTTCCATTCATCTCTGTGTCTGTTTTTATGCCAGTACCATGCTGTTTTGATTACAATGGCCTTATGGTTTGATATTATGTAGTGCGATTCCTCCATATTGGTTCTTCTCTCTCAAGATCACTTTAGCTATCAAGGTTTTCTGTGGTTCTATATAAATGTTTCAGATGTTCTAGTTCTGTGAAATACGTCATTGGTATCTTGATAAGAATTTTGTTGAATTTATAAATTGCTTTGGGTAGTAGGGACATTTTAATGATGTTAATTCTTCCTATCCATGAACACAGTATATGCTTCCACTTAATTTGTGTCTTCAGTTTCTTTTGTCAGTGTCATATATTTTTTTACTACAGGTCTTTTACATTCTTGATTAAATTTACTCCTAGGTATTTTATTTTTTGAATCAATTGTGAATGGGAAGTTTTTTAAATTTCTCTTCCTGATAGTTTATTATTGGCATATAAAAACACAACTGATTTCTGGATATTAATTTATATCCTGCTACTTTACTGAAGTCATTTTAGTTCCAGTAGTTTCTTGGTGAGATCTTTAGTGTTCTCTATATATCATGTCATCTGCAAGTATTGACAGTTTTACTTCTTTCTCTCCAATTCGGATGCCTGTTACATGTCCTTCTTGTCTGATGCCATGGCTAGGACTTCCAGTGCTGTGTTGAATAAGAGAGGTGAACGTGGACATCCCGTCTGTTTCCAATCTAAAGGGCAACGCTCACAGTGGGTTTATTGTATATGGCCTTTATTACACTTAGGTTTGTTTCCTCTAATCCCACTTGGCTAAGAGTTTTTATCACACATCGGTGCTGGATTTTATCAGATGCCTTTTCTGCATCTATTCATATGTTTATGTTGTTTTTATCTTATAATGCTTATGTGGTGTGTAACATTTATTGATTTGTGAATGCTGTCCCAACCCAGAACAAATCCCACTTGATCATGATGTATGATCTTTTTGTTGTACAGCTGTATTCAGTTTGCTAACATTTTGTTGATGACTTTACCATCTATGTTCATTAGGGATATTGGCCTATAATTTTTTTTGTAGTGTCTTTTCTGGCTTTGGAATTTGGATAATGCTGGCCTCATAAAATGAGCTTGGGAGTCTTCCTTCCTATAGAATATATTTGGAATAGTTTGTGAAGGAGAGGTGTTAGTTCTTCTTGGAATGGTTGATAAAATTCACCTGTGAAGTCATCCAGTCCAGGGCTTTTGTTTGTTGGGAATTTTTTAATTGCCCCTCTTATTTTATGAGTTGTAATTTCTCTATTCAGATTCTCCAATTCTCCCTGATTTGGTTTGGAATATTGTATTTTTCTAGGAATTTATCCGTTTTGTCCAGATTGTCCAGTTTGTTGGCATATAGTTTTTCGGAATATTTTTAATATATTTTATTGATTATGCTATTACAGTTGTCCCATTTCCTCCCCTTCACTCCCCTCTACCCTGTACACCCCCAACCCACATTGCCCCCCTTTAGTTCATGTCCATGTGTCATAAGTTCCTTAACTTCTACATTTCCCATACTATTCTTGACCTTCCCCTGTCTATATTCTACCCATTGTCTATGCTACTTATTCTCTGTACCTTTTCCCCCTCTCTCCTCCTTCCACTCCCCTGTTGCTAATCCTCCATGTGATTTCCACTTCTGTGGTTCTGTTCCTGATCTAGCTGTCCTCTTAGTTTGCTTTTGTTATAGGTGTAGTTGTTAATAACTGTGAGTTTGCTGTCTTTTTACTGTTGATATTTTTTATCTTTTTCTTAGATAAGTCCCTTTAACATTTCATAGGATAAGGGCTTGGTGATGATGAACTCCTTGAACTTGACCTTATCTGAGAAGCACTTTATCTGCCCTTCCATTCTAAATGAAAACTTTGCTGGATAGAACAATCTTGGATGTAGGTCTTTGGATTTCATGACTTGGAATACTGCTTAACAGCCCCTTCTTTGCCTGGAAGGTCTCTTGAGAAATCAGCTGACAGTCTGATGGGAACTCCTTTGTAGGTGACTGTCCCCTTATTTCTTGCTGCTTCTAGGATTCTCTCCTTCATTTTAGTCTTGGCTAATGTAATTATGATGTGCTTTGGTGTGTTCCTCCTTGGGTCCAGCTTCTTTGGGACTCTCTGAGCTTCCTGGACTTCCTGGAAGTCTGTTGCCTTTGCCAGACTGGGAAAGTTCTCCTGCATTATTTGTTCAAATAGGTTTTCCACTTGTTGCTCTCCCTCTTCCCCTTCTGGTACCCCTATGATTCGGATGTTGGAATGTTTAAAGATGTCCTGGAGGTTCCTAAGCTTCTTCTCATTTTTTTTAGTTCTTGTTTCTTCATTCTTTTCCGTTTGGTTGTTTCTTTCTTCCTTCGGGTCCACTCCATTGATTTGAGTCCCAGTTTCCTTTCCATCATTATTAGTTCCCTGTGCATTTTCTTTCATTTCACTTAGTGTAGCCTTCCTTTTTTTTCGTCTAATTTGAGACCAAAATCAACCAGTTCTGTGAGCATCCTGATCACCAGTGTTTTGAACTGTGCATCTGATAGGTTGGCTATCTCTTGGTTGCTTAAAAGTATTGGCTCTGGGGCTTTGATCTGTTCTTTTGTTTGAGCCATTTTTTGTGTCTTGCTGTGCCTGTTACGTAGTGAGGGGTGGAGCCTTAGGTGTTCACCGGGGTGGGGCAACCCCTTTGCTGGGTTGTGATGCTGTATGTGGGAGCCGGGTCCGAGAGGGAACAATGGCGCTTGCTCCACTCTCTCTAAGATTTCAGTCCCTTTTGCTGCTTCCCACAAATAAACTGGGTGCTCATTCCTGGGTGGGTGGGCTTGTGTACATTCTAGGACCCTGTGGGTCTCTCCCTCGAACTCTCCTGTGAGGCTGGAAGCCCCCCCCCCCTCCCCAGCACCTCAACCCCCACAAGATTTTTCAATCAGTGCTTTTAGGCTTTATTTCCCAGCACTGGGGCCCTGGGTTGTGTGGTCTATCTTATTCCTCCTTTTTGCCTAGTTTATCTGGACGCAAATGTGTGTCCATGGTCAGCCACCGGCCTTGCTCACCTCACTGGGTCTGCTCATTCCCATACCACGCCTGGGGCCTGCTAGCCGCCACCTGTGCACCCAGTCTGCCAGCCACTGCTTTTTCTTGCTGCAACCTCTCACCAATGGCCGCCAACTCTCCCCCTCTTACCAGTCTGAATAAATGGTTGTCGGACTTCCGTATAGTTCAATTTTCTGTAAGTTCTAATTGCTTTTTTGTTTCTAAATTTTTGTTGTCCTTAATTTTGGTTGTGCGAGGAGGCACAGTGTATCTACCTACGCCTCCATCTTGGCCGTGCCCAGCCTCATTCTGTTCAAGATACATATTTTTTACAATCCCTTGCATTGCTTTGGTGTCAGTTGTTACTTCTCCTTCATTTATGATTGTATTTATTTGGGTCCTCTTCTTTTTTTCTTGATGAGTCTGATTAAAAGTTTGTCAATATTGTTTAGCTTTTCAAAAAAACTAGCTCTTGGATTTGTTGCTCTTTTGTATTGTTCTCTTAGTCTCTATTTCACTTATTTCTGCTCTTATCTTTATTATTTCCTTCTAACTTTGGGCTTGGTGTGTTGTTCTTGGTGTGTCAAATTCTTTTACGTGTAAAGTTGGATTGTTTAAGTGTAAAATTAGATTGTTTATTTGAGTTTTCTCTTTTTTCTTGAGATCAGCCTCTAATGCTGTGAGTTTTTCTCTAGGGACTTCTTTCCCTGTGTCCCACAGATTTGGGGTTGTTGTGTTTTCATTTTCATTTGTTTCAAGGTATTATTTGATTTCTTCCTTGACCTCATTGTTAACACATTCATTGTTTAATAACATGTTATTTAGCTTCCAAGTCTTTGTGTATCTCATATTTTTCAGTTTTCATCATGTTATTCATTTCTAGTTGAATATTATGGTCAGGGAAGACAATTGATATGATTTCAGTCTTCTTAAATTTATTGAAACTTGTTTTGTGCTCTAACATATGGTCTACTATAGAAATATTACATGTGCACTTGAAAAGAATGTATTGTATATTCTGCTGCTTTGGGGCGAAAATGTACTGAACATATTTTATCATTTAAATCCATGCAATCTAGTTTAAGGCTGCTGTCTCTCCTTATGATTTTCTGTCTGGAAAATGTATCATTGAAGTCAACAGGGTGTCAGAATGCCTGACTATAACCGTATCTCTATCAGTCTCTCCCTTTATGTTTGTCAAGATTTGATTTGCTTAATGTTTACTAGGGTTATATCCTCTTGTTGGATTGTTCTTTTTATTATTGTGTAGCGTCCTTTGTTTCTTACTATATAGCCTTGATTTTAAAGTCAATTTTGTTGGATTTAAGTATTGCTATCTCAGCTTTTTTTCCCTCCTTTTCACTTGCATGAGATATCTTTTTTCCATCCCTTTATTTTTAGTCTGTGTGTATCTTTCATTCTGTGGTGAGTCTCTTGAAGACAGCATATATATGGGTCTTGCTTTCTTATCCATTCAGCTACTCTATATCTTTTGATTGGAGCATTTAAGCCATTACATTTAAAGTGATTACTGATTCATATGTATTTATTGACATTTTAAAACAAATTTTCTCTGTATTTTTTCTTTACTTTTTTTGAATTCTTAAAGCAAGCCCTTTATCATTTGTTGTAATACTGGCTTGGTGTTAACAAACTCCTTTAGCTTTTTCTTGTGTGGGAAGACTTTATTTCTCTTCAGTTTTGACATTTGAAGAGAAATGGTCTTGCTGAGTAAAGTAGCATTGGTCCTTGCCTTTCATCACCTTGCATGTTTCATGCCAGTCCCTTTTGGCCTTAAATGTTTCTGTTGAGAAATCAGATGATAGTCTTATGGAAGCTTCTTTGTAGGGAGCTAAAGGCTATTCTCTTGAAGTCTTTAAAGTATTCTCTCTTTGTCTTTAAGCTTTGCCATTTTAATTATATGTGTCTTGCTCTGGGCCTCTTTGGGCCCATCTGACTCTCTGCACTTACTGGACTTGTATGTTTTTTTTTCTTCATGAGCTTAGAGAATTTTTTGGTCATTATTTCTTCAAATAGGTTATCAATCCCTTGCTTTATCACTTCTTCAGTTATCCCCATGATGTGGATGTTATGCTCCATGTTGTCTTAAAGGTGCCTTAAACTTCTGCATTTTTTTAAAAATTCTTTTTTCTTTTTGCTGCTCTGAATGGATGTTTTTTTCTGCCTTGTCTTCCAAATCACTCATTTAATCCTCTGCTTTATCTAACCTACTGTTTACTCCTCCAGTGTATTACTTATGTCAGCTGTTGCATTCTTTATTTCTGACTGGCCCTTTTAATGTTTTTTGTGTCTTTTTTTCATGTTCTTGAGCATCCTTATAATAATTAGTTTGAACTCTATATTTGAAAATTATTTGCCTCCATTTCACTTACCTCTCTTCTGGACAATTCTCTTGTTTTCTCATTTAGGGCCTTTCTTTGTCTTCCTGCTTTAGCTGACTTTGTGTATTTGTTTCTACAAGGTGAAGGGCAGGGAAAATACAGAATTATCTTCTGGAGGGTGAGCCCCTTGTAATGCAGGTTTTGCCCATGAGGTGAGTTTTCTAGGAACCCATCTCTATCAGTTTTCCAGCTAGCATTGTTGTGAGAGGCTGCATTTGGCTCCAGTGAATTTTATTTTGAAGATTCTTTCAGTGTCTTTGCCCATTACATGATGGGTAGTTTGTAAGTGCACCTACCCACACTGTGCTATTAAGCAGTTTTTGTCCAAAACGGCATGACCCTGGTGCCTCACCCTCCTGATTCACGCAGTCTCACCCCCAAGAGACTTTTTTTGTTTCCCTGGATGAAAAAAATCCTTAAAGGGAAATGTTTTTCTCATTTGGAAGAAGTGAAATAAAAAATGGGAGAAGCACTAAAAGGCATGATAATCGATGAGTTCAAAGTGTTTTGAGCCGTGGAAAAAATGTCATGATATGTGTGTTGCATCAAATGGGGAGTATTTTAAAGGTGACTGAAATTTAAACATGTAAGAATAAATACAGATTTTTTAAATTAATAAATTCCATTTTTTTGGTCTCCCCTCATGTAGATCTGCAAAGACTCTGGTGCATGCCTATTTCAGAATCTGCTTGTGCAACCTGTTTGGAGCTATCAGTGATCCACAGTTGATCAGCTCTCTCTGCTGGGCCTCAGTGCATGCAGAAAGAACTAAGCTATGCACCAAGGTTGGCTTTTTACCAGCACCCAGTCCAGTAGAGGGTCAGCTAAAGTCTTAAATCTCCAGAGGTCCACATGCAGCCTGTCTTTTAGGATTAATCACTAGAAGAGCCTCTAGCTGTGCTCCTCACCAGGGTTTAAGCTCCACAGGGTAGGGCAGAGTGATTCCTGTGGGCCTGGCTCTTGCTTCCCCTCAGGCTGATGCCACATGGAGTAGGAGGGTATTGCTCTGCCTGAGAAAGATGGCTTCCGCAGTGTGGGAATGACTCAACACAGGGATCCTAGCAGCTGTTCCTTCAGTGGTCTGCCCAGAGCCACCAACCCCAGACTCTCTTCACACATCCCTAGTCCACTCTGTATCTCCCTCTGCAACCCTCCCAGGATAAGTGGCTAAGGTGAAATTTTATGTGTTGGTCCTTTAAGAGGCTGTCTGTATCTCTAGCTATTTCTCTTTGGCAGACTGAAACCATGCTGCTTATTGTAGCTGGATGTTATTTGGGTTCCCTTCCCAGTTCTGGTGCTCTAGGCTGGGAAGCCCAGCTTGCGGTTTAGACCCTACTTCTTGGGGGAGACCCATGGGGCCATTGAGATATCCCCTAGGACTCGAGTTGCTGCTCACGGTAGCCCAGCCAGTCCTCTCACACCTCCATACTCCCTACCAGTGTCAATGTGGTTTCTTCCATATGTCCATGGTTATAAGGCTTATTTCCAGTCTGACTTTTTTTTTTATGAGTTAGTGAAAAATTCTCTTATGGGAAAAAATTTTGTATGAACAGACAGGGAAATAAATTCCCTACTCTACAAAATATGTCTTGTATTTCAACTCGCTATGGTTATTTTTACAGGCATATATTTATATTATGAGCTTAATGTTTAAATTGCCATTATTTTGTGTTTATGAATAAAGAGTTCAGGTAAACATACCACTTATCTGGTATTACTCTTTTCCAGAAAAATTTTTATGTGAGTGATACTAGGCTTACCAGTATGCACAATACTTTGCTACTCAACCAGATTGAGTCAGATTGCTGTTAATCTGAGGTTCAGGGATGAAACCTCCATTGGGAAGTAAGGGAAGAGCCCTTTAGATAAAGGCTATTAATCCAAACAAATAGTTTCTTTCCTATGGCTCTACAGTAAAATAAAGCAGCAATATAGAAACAGTACAGATAAGCTGTCATCATTTAAAAGTGATATCTAAGTATAATCAGAAAACCTATGAAACCTGTAAAAACCAGAAAACCTGTAGCTCCCCACAGGCTCCCTGAATGTCTTTATGACAAAGGGTAGTCTGTCCCAGACTGCATGATCCAAGAGACATCAAGGTGGAAGCTGCAGTGTCTTTTATGACCTTTCCCCTCTGCCATATTCTGTTTATTGTTGACATAGGCTAGCCATAATTTTGTGTGGGAGGGGACTTATACAAGGCTAACTTGTATATGGGGGTATGAGGGTCATTGGAGGCCATCTTGGAAGCAAGCTACCACATCTTATAAAGCTAGAATGTGCACATATCTCTAAGTAATAAACAGTTCATATTTACTCAGTATGTGGTATATAATTACTCAGTATGGGGTATATAAACAGCTCATGGTTTTAGAAAGAGTATTTAAAGAATAACTTAAAATGCCACTTGATTTTACTGTACTAGACAAAACAAATAGTTTATAGAAAAAGTTACTAATCTCTGATTCTTTCAGGGGAGTATCAGGACTGGGTTCAAAAGTAAAATTTAAGGTATAGATTATGTTCATTTTGGTTTTCCTTTACTATAAGATGGAAGAAATGCTGTTTTTTATCTTTAAGGGCATTATTCGTTCACGAATTAATTATTATTAATTAAAATTAATTATTTTTTAATTTTAAAAAATTAAACTTAATATAATAAATAGGAATTAAGTCACATGATTTTAAAAGTATAAAAAAATATGTAGTGAAAAGGTTCCTTCTCCCTGGCCTCCATTTATCCAATTCCCATCTGGTCTCCAGGAAGTAATCAGTTGTAATATTTTCTTTTGTGTTTTTTGAGGAACACAAATACAAAACACACACATGCTAATTATATGAAGATGTATTTCCCCCTTTAAAATATTAATGATAACATACAATAAACGTGGTTATTCCCTTTGATCTTTTTAGTTTATATATCTTGCGAGCTTTTTCTAAGTCAGTACATAATCTATATCCATTCTTTTTACCAGCTTAGTATGTTTTGTTGTCATTCAGTTTTATCATGTGTTTTAGACATTTACTATAGGTCAAGCACTTTGTTAGGAGATGGGGAGGTGAGAGCTGAAATGATAAATAGGCTTTATTACAGAAATCATCACCCCTGGAAGTCATAATGCAATTATAATGAAGCAAAAAGAAGTTCTGGGATGGAGGAGGTACAATGTATAGTGGGAGTTGACGGGAAGGAGGTGCATATGAGAGTGTTGAGGAGGTGGTGGAATGGTCAGGGAAGACTTTCCAAAGGGGATAGAATCATAGGCTGGAGGATGACTAGGTACTACTAACCAGGTTAAGGTGGTTTAGTGTTTTAGACAGAAGGAATTTTTTAAGACTTTAAAGACTGTTGCGAAGCTACAGTAATCGTCATAGCATGATACTGGCATAAAGACAAATATATAGACCTATGTAATAGACTAGAAAATCTCGAAGTAAATCCAAGTGTATAGATGGTCAAATGATCTTCAACAAAGGGTGCCAAGACTACTTTATGTGGGAAGGACAGCCTCTTCAACAAATGGCATTTGAAAACTAGATGTCCACATACAGAAGAATGAAGTTGAAACCTTACTTTACAGCATATACAAAATTAACTCAAAATGGATTAAATATGAAAGCCTAACACCTAAAATTATAAAAGCCACAGAAGAAAAAAATATAGGGGGGAAGCTTCATGATGTTGGATTTGGCAATGATTTCTTGGATGTAACAGCAAAAACACAGGTAACAAAAGCAAAAATAGACCAATGGGACTATATCAAACTTAAAAACTTTCCAAGGACACAATCAAACGAAAAGACAACTAAAAGAATAGGAGAAAATACTCTCAAATCATAGATCTGAAAAGGGGCTAGTATCCTGAATATATGAAGAACTCTTAACTCGAAAACACAAAGACAACTCAAAAAATGGGGAGCGCCCTGTGTGAGTGGATCAGTTTGTTGCAGCATTGTCTCGTACACCAAAAAGGTTACAGGTTTGATCCCTGGTCTGGGCATGAATGGGAGGCAAAAATTGATCTCTCTCTCCCCCCCTCTCATCAATAAACATTTCCTTAGGGGACAATTAAAAAAACAGGTAAAAAACTTGAATAGATGTTTATCTAAAGATGATATACAAATAGCCAAGCCTATGAAAGGATACTGACATTAATAATTGTTAGAGAAATGCAAATCTTTCTACAGTGAGATGCCTGTTCACACCCATTTGGATAGCTACTATTAAAAAAGAAACAGCCCTGGCAAGTGTGGCTCAGTTGGTTGGATATTGTCCTACAAAGCAAAAGGTCGCCAATTCAACTGTGGGCACATTCCTTGGTTACAGGCCTGGTCCTCAGGTGGAGCTTGTGCTAGAGGCAACCAATCAATATTTCTCTCCCTTTCTTTCTCCCTACCTTTTCCCCTCTCTAAGTAAATAAATAAAATCTTCAAAAAACAACAAGTGTTGTCAACAATGTGGAGAAATTAGAAGCTTTGTGTACTGTTGGAGAGAATGTAAAATGGTATAGCTACTACAGAAAACAGTATGGTGTTTCCTTAAAAAATTAAAAGTAGCACTACCATATGATCTAGCAATTTCATTTCTGGGTATATATCCAAAATAATTGAAAGCAGGATCTCAAAGAGATATTTGCATGCCCAAATTCATAGCTACTTACTATAGCCAAGAGGTAGCAACAACCTAAATGCTTATGAATGGATGAAGGGATGAACAAAATGTGCTATATACATACAGCAGAAAATTATTTAACCTTAAAAGGAAGAAAATCCTGTTATATGCTACAACAAGGTTGAACCTTGAGGCTCATGGGCTAGATTGCACAAGTTTGAATACACTGAATGCTGCCAAACTCTACACTTAAAAATGGTTAAAATTGTCAGTTTTATGTGTGCTTTACCACAATTATGAAAAAAGATGGTAAACTTCTAGAAACATGAAGCATATATGCATTTTAAATACTATTCTGTAATATAAGCCATGTTTCTAATATTGAAAAAGATACCTACTAAATAATGAGACAAGTCAAAGGTACTGAATCAGCAAGTATTGTGCACTCACAGCATTTTGTTATAATTTGATAAAGAAAAAGCTCTTGAAAAGAAGTGTAGGGCATATCCAGAAAAGGAATAGATTATGCACTGGGATGGGAGGGAGCAAGTCTTGAACAGTTTACTAATGTTAAAGAAAAAAATATATACAATGACACCTGTATAAGATGGAAAGCTAACTTTATTCAGGGTCATCAAGATAGATGTAGTGACCACTGCCATGGGATCTTACAGCTGGATAAAGATTGGCTGCATCCAAATACAGCACGGGAATTTACAGCCAATGAGCAGGGAGTCAATGGATGGAACATTACTGAGAGGAAACATTAGGGTTAAGGGGGAATTCTCGCTAAACTGACCTAGCAAGACCTTGCTGAAGACAGGCCATACTGATCAGATTTTGGAGAATGGGGGAACCTGATCAGGTCTTAGCAAGGTGGGGTGGGGCATGGGTCTGATTAAACTGACTTAGAAGGGTTTTGCCAAATCTACATTTTACAAGGAAGTATGCAGATGGATTAGAAGAGGTTTCAGAAGCCCACTAAAGTTTGGTAAAGCAAATAATCTTTGTCACTAGATTTTGTTTAGCCAGGACAAATATGAATCATAGATTGAATGGGTACAGTTTACAAAAAGACTTTATTATCATATGATTAAGAGTTTTAATTTCATTTCTAAGTAATTAAATGTCACATTGGTAGCAATGATGGGTACTTCTTCTTCCAGGCTAGGCAAGCACTGGGCTAAAGGGCTTTTTATGGATTATACATTTACTTTTTGAGCTTCCAGCAGGAAGTAATATGCTCAAACTGTGTTTGCTATGTAAAACCATTTGGCTGCTAGAGAAGCTGAAGTTAGTAAAAATGAGAGGCTATTATAATAATTCAGGTGTAGCCATTCAGGAGCCGTGATTAAAAGATCATTCTGAAAAATGTCTACCAGTCAACTTTAGCTGGAACAACAACAAAAAGCTGTATTTGTTGGTAGATTGGATATGAGGAGATAAAGTCCACATGCAAGCTTTTGTTATTGGGAAGATGGTGGTCTCTTGACAGTAAAAAAGAAAAATTCAGAGAATAATAACAGTTCTTGACAGGTTCTGTTTCTTGTATTCTTGTATTGGAGTAATAAAACATCCTAAAGAAATTTAAGAGAGCAGAGTGACTGAAATAAAGAAAAGTACAATAATAATAATAGTTCATGGTTTATTAGTGTTTTGGAAGGTAGCCAGTTTTTGTAAAGGGATTCTGAATATTTTCCAGTAATCAAGAACACCTTATTTTGTTTCTGATTCTCTGTTCTATCTACCAGAATATCTAGACTTCCTTCTTTCTCTTGCATAGTAACACTTCAACGAAGTTCTTTTGTTCTTTCATGATGTGTGTTATTAATACTGTTGTTCTGTTTTCACATTAACCTTAAAATATGAGAGGCAAAGACATGTAGAAGCAAGAGCATGTCTGCTATAGGTAATGTAACAGAGTGAAATGCTCGATCTCTCTGACTCCATCTTGTTGAAGCCTGGTCTGTTCCTATGGCCTTCAGTCTAATAGCTTCTGCTTGGTCTTGCATATAGACATGCTAATCATTAAAGAAATTCTGCTTGCCGCTTGAGTAGTACAAAAACAGCTCCTTACCAGAAAGTGCTTTCCCTGAGGAGATGAGAGAAGTATTTATTGGTTATCAAAGATTATCAGGTAACACAGGACTGCATTCATATTCAAGATTATCAGGTAACTTGTGACTGCATTCATATTAACTAGCACAAGCGTCCTTAGACCCCTTCTGGCTGTCTCCCAATATCTGTAGTGGTCAGTCACCCCTTACCCCTCCCATTCCCCCTTCCCTTGGCAGAAGAGAAGCTTGAACTCTGTGCTTTTGGAAGATGAATTTGAGAACTAGGGCTCCTGTCCTCTCATTTGGCATCTTCTCAATCAGTAAACCTTTCCTAACTCCAAACTCTGATATTTTGAGATTTGGCTTTTCAAAGCACTGAACACATGAACTTTGGACCAATATACTACTACTGTTACCCTGTTGTTGTCAGTGAAATATCTTGATATTGTCAAAATGAATTCTAGTCTCTTTCCTTTGCCAATCAAGGGATTTCACCTTGCAAGCCTACTGACTGTCTAGCACCATTCTTTCATAGCTTGAGTACACTGATATACACACACAGATGCATGGTTTGTGTTCAGTGTGAATTATTTTATAAATCCCTGTATGTGAAATCACTCAGCTAAAATGTTGGTGCCTTCCTGCCTGTGTACTATATTGATCCTATCTTTTAGCTGCGTAGGCATGATTAAATTTGCATTGTAATGAATTTGTGTGCGTGTGTGTGTGTGTGTGTACTCCTAATGTTTTACTTTTGGAAGTTGAAATAAAATTTACAAAGGCAAATAAATGTTAATACTGCCTGGGATTTCTTTTAGGTGGGTAAAAATACTTATTTTCTCTCACAGATTCAAGTTTGTTTACAGATATTGAATTAAACTTAAAAGACTAGGGAGTATAGAAAAATAAGTACTGATTAGTGTATGTATTATAGCATTTCTAAGTTAATTCATGTAACAACCATTCTTTGTTTTTAAATTGAATACTAAATTAACAGTATATTGTTTACTAATTTAAAAAAGGGTGAAACATTACTGTAAAATTAATGTTAAAAAATTATTGGCTAAATTTTATTGGAAATAATTATTTGATTAACTTAATATAGTAGGTTGAATTGAACATAAAGATTTTTGCTTTTATTTTATGTCTGCTTTTTTTAGTTAAGAGGATATTTCTTTTGAACTTTAAACAGAATTATTGTCATTTTTTAATTTATTTTAATGCTTATGCTATTGCAGTTGCCCTATTTTTTCTCCCTTTTGTCCCCTTCCACCCTGTACCCACCCCCCACCCACTTGTCATTGTTAAGTGAAGAGTAATAGTTACCTATAAACAAGCATTATTTATTTTGAGAAAGATGCTTTGTGAAAAGTGATGTCTTAAACTGGAGAAAGGACTTGGTAGAATAGCTAAAAGGGTTGTTCTTTCTCTTAATCATTCTAAGTAGCCATGCACTTATTTTTATCACTGTCCTTGTTTTACCTTCTACTGTTTACATACATTTTTAAAAAGATTTATTTATTTATTTATCTTTAGAGGGGAAGTGAAGAAGAGAGGGAGAGAAATATCAATGTATGTTTGCTTCTCGTGTGTCCCCTCCTGGGAACCGGCCCTCAACCCAGGCATGTGCCCTGACTGGGAATCGAACCTCGATCGTCTGGTTCACAGGCCCACACTCAATCCACTGATCTACACCAGCCAGGGCTACATACATTTTTAAAAAGCAGCGTTTTTCTTCTCCCTTATTGAAAACAAAAACAGAATATGGTCAATCGAGGTAATATGGATTCTCAGGACGTACCCTTGCCACCTAAAAAGTTTCCATTCTACTTCCCCACCACCCAGTGGACTTGAGGGTCTACTTCCTTTGCTAGATTGGGGAAGTTTTTCTTATTTGTTTAAATAATCTTTCAATGTCTTGCTCTTTCTCTTCTCCTTCTGGCACCCCTATGAAAAGCAAGGACCTACATCAAAGATTGCTCTCTCCAGCAAGGCTGCCATTTAGAATGGAAGGGTAGATAAAGTGCTTTCCAGATAAGGAGTTCCATCATCACCGAGCCATTATTATATGAAATGTCAAAGGGACTTATCTAAGAAAAAAAAGAAGATGAAAAATTATGAACAGTAAAATGACAACCAACACAACTCAACAACTGAACTTAAAAATCAAAAACTAAGCAAACAACTAGAATAGTAACAGAATCACAGAAATGCAGATCACATGGGGGGGGGTATCAGTGCAGGGGTAGAGGGAGAGAATGGAGGGGAAGGTACAGGAAATAAGAAGCATAATTGGTAATACAAAATAGAGAGGGGAAGGTTAATAATAATAGTATAGGAAATGAGGAAGCCAAAGAACTTATATGTACAATCCTTGGACATGAAGTAAGGCAAGAGGAACATTGGAGGGAGGGGGATTGTGGGGCAGAGGGGGATAAAGTGGAGAAAAATATGGGACAACTGTAATAACATAATCAATAAAATATACTTAAAAATAAAAAACCTCCATGGCAAAAGAAACCATCATGAAAATGAAACAGGAACCAACTTTATGGGAGAACATATTTACCAATGATACCTAGGAGAAGGATTTGGTCTCTAAAATACATAAAGAACTCATATGACTCCACTCCAGGAAGACAAACAACTCAATTAAAAAATGGGCTAAGGACCTAAACAGATGCTTCTCCAAGGAGGAGGATATACAGAGGGCCCAGAGACATACGAAAGAATGCTCAGTGTTACTAGCCATCAGAGATGTAAATTAAAACCACGCTGAGATGCCACTTCACACCAGAAAGACCATCATAACTGCATTAACAAACAAGTGTTGGAAAGGTTGGAGAGAAAAGGGAACCCTAGTGCACTGTTGCTGGGAATGCGGACTGGTACAGCCACTGTGGAAAACAAACAGTATGGAATTTCCTCAGAAAACTAAAAGTAGAACTGCCTTTTGACCTGGTGATACCACTGCCGGGATTATACCCTAAGAATCCTGAAACACCACTTCAAAAGAACCTGTGCACCCCAATGCTCATAGCAGCACAATTTGCACTAGCCAAGTGTTGGGAGCAACCTAAGTGTCTGTCAGTAAGTGAATGGATCAAAAAACTGTGGTACATTTACACAATAGAATACTACATAGAAAAAAAAAGGACTTCTGCCTCTTGAAACAGAATGGATGGATCTGGAGAGCATTATGCTAAGTGAAATAAGCCAGTAAGTGAAAGACAAATACCATACAATCTCACCTGTGAGTGGAACACAATCAACAAAACAAACAAGCGAGCAAAGTATAACCAAAGACATTAAAATAAAGAGCAAATGTACAGTAGCTAGAGGAGAGGCAGGAGATAATGGGGGTAAAAAGGGGAAGGGTTGTCAAGAAACATGTGTAGGGGATACATGGACAAAGCCGAAGGAGGATATGATTGTGGGTGGGGGATGGGGATGGACTAGTGGGTGGAATATGGAGACAACTGTACTTGAACAACAACAAAAAAAAATAGAGTATCCTACAAGTATCAGACAACAAGAAAACAATTATTAACCCTTTCTAGATGGGTCAGTTGGTTGGAGCATCATCCCATACACCAAAAAAAAGTGATACCTATTATTGGTCAGGTCGCATACCTAGATTGCAGGTTTGATCCCCAGTCAGGGTGTGTATGGGAGACAATCAGTCAGTGTTTCTCTCCTACATCGATGTTTCTCTCTCCCTCTAAAATCAGTAAAAGCTGTCCTGTCCTGTGATTGGGATAAAAAAAGAAAGAAAGAAAAGAAAATAATTATCAGACAAGAAAAGAAGATCAGATTGATATCTGATTTATCTTCAAATTATACTCAAATATAATGGGAGAATATAATACAATTCTGAGGAAAAATAATTGACTTTAGTTTTTCACCTAAAAATAAAGTGTTAAAGTAATAAAAAATAGCTTTTTGTATTGCAAACAGGTTTTACTAATATGGGCTGTGATTTCTAGAGTAGTAATTCTTTAAACTTTTTGAGGATTATGTAGAAAAATATTTTTGCAAATATTATTAAAGCAGTGGACTTGTCTCCCCCTCAAAATGTAATATGTAAATTTTGTGTGTAATTTGAGGAATTTCACAGATCCATGAGGCCTATTTTATATATGTGTATCTTTATTGAGATAATG
This sequence comes from Sturnira hondurensis, assembly GCF_014824575.4. Classification (NCBI taxonomy): domain Eukaryota; kingdom Metazoa; phylum Chordata; class Mammalia; order Chiroptera; family Phyllostomidae; genus Sturnira; species Sturnira hondurensis. Next base: position 10,334,987 of record NW_028098001.1, on the reverse strand, counting down.
TACATACCATACAATTCACCCATTTAAAGTGTGTAATTTAGTGGTTTTCAATACATTCACAGAGTTGTATAACCATTCCTACACTCAATTTTGAACATTTTTATAATCCGGAAAAGAAACCCCATTCTCATTAGGAATCACTCCCATTCCTCCACTTATTCCTGCCTCCCACCACCCTAAGCAAAAACTAATGTACTTCTCTATACATTTGTCTATTCTGGACATTTCATGTAAGTAGAATTGTACAATATATATTTTTATAAAAGGTTTCTGTCACTTAGAGCATGAACTGTTTTCAGTGTTCATCTATGTTGTAGCATGTAGTGGTACTTCATTCCTTTTTATGGTTGAAGAATATTCCATTGTATTTTATTTATCCACACATTAGTTGATGGACATTTGTGTTGTTTCCTGTCTTTAGCTATTACGAATAATTCTTCTTTGAACATTCATCCATAAGTTTTGCGTGGACGTGTTTTCATTTCTTTTGGGTACATATAACACACCTAGCAGTGGAATTGCTGAGTCATACAATAATTCCATGTTTAACCTTTTGAGAACTGTCAGACTACTTTCCAAAGCAGCTTCACTAATTTACATTCCCACCAGCAGTGTAGAAGGCTTCCATTTCTCCGTATCTTTGCCAATATTTTTTATTTTTTTAATTCCAGCCATCCTAGTTGTGTATCTCACTGTGGGTTTGAATTGCAGTCCCTAGTGATTAAGAATGTTGAGTATCTTTTTATGTACTTATTGAGCACCTGTATATGTTTGGGGAAATGTCTACTCATATCTTTTGCCCATTTTTAGTTATTTGTATTTTTATAATGAACTTATAAAAGTTCTTTATATATTTCAAGTTCCTTATCAGAAATATGGGAGATAGCTGTTCTTCCAGTCTGTGAGTTGATGATGTCCAATGAAATACAAAGGTTTTTAATGTTGATGGAGTCCAATTTAACTGTTTTTTTCTTTTGTTGTTTGCGGTGTTATTTCTAAGATTGGCTGGCCCTGGGTTACAACGATTTAATCCAGTATTTTCTTCTAGGGGTATATAGTGCTGTTACATTTAAATCTGTGATCCCTATTGAGTTAACTTTTGCGTAGGTGTGAGGATGGACTAAACTTAATTCTTTTACAGAAATGGACATCCGGTTATCCCAAAACCATTTGTTGAAAAGACTATTTTTACACCATCCCTCTCCCCATTGAATTGTGTTAGACTTCTTTTGAGACCCATTCTTATTCCCTCCTTTGGTTCCACGAACCCAGCTCCAAGGAAGGTTTCAGAGTTAGTTGACTAAGTCAGAAAGGATACCAAAATAATTGCAGGAGAGACTATGTTGGTTTCTAAGTTAAGCCTCATTTAAATCCTGTTACTATTCTGTGTCAGTTATTTATTACTGTGTAATGAATTACTTCCGCACTCACTGGCCTAAAACAGCAACTTCTGGAGATATAAATTTGAGGGCTGTAGTTATGTATTTCTGGCTCAGGTTCTCTCATTAAGTTACAATCAAGGTGTCGATTAGTCTTGCAGTCAAATCAAGGCTTGCCTGGGGCTGGAGGATCTGCTTCTAAAGTGATTTATTCTCAAGGCTGTTGTCAGAAAACCTCAAGCTGTTACCACAGGAACTAACCATAGGGTTCTTAGAAGTGTCCTCATAACATGGTGGCTGGCTTGCTGGCTTTCCCCAGCACTAGTGATGAGTGCGGGGCAGAATCTGGGGTGCATCTATGACATAGTCTTAGACATTATACATTGTCATTTCTGCTTTATTATTTTCCTTAGAATTAAATCACAGAGTCCAGCCCAAGGGGCTGAGGATTAGGTACCACTTTTTGAAAGTAATACCAAAGAATTTGTGAATATATTTTAAACTACCGCATGTACTTGTCATTTTTATTAAAATTAAGAAATGAAGGTTTAATTTCAAGGAGCTGGTGTTTCTTCATACTATATGCTGATTTATTGCTTAATAAAATAAGATAATCTCCAAGTCATTCATGTTTTTCTTTCTCCTTTTTTATTTTGCATGTCCTTGATGTTTATAGTCTAACCAGTCTTAGTGTGTGGGATCAAAACAAAGGAAAGAGCTATGTATATCAGAATGTTTTATCAGCAAATACGACAGGGAAATAAGATGATTTTTAAATTGAAATAAATTATGTTTCCTACTCTTCTATATCCTTAAAATCTCACAGCCGTTTTTCCAGTTCCTAGGAAGAAACACAGAATGAGTTTTCTTTAAAGCTGTCTTTTAATACTTCCATGACCCTGCATACTAGCTGACCAAAGTATAAGAGCATCTGAATCCATCTTAATACTTTACTTATAACTTTGGTTCCTCCTGCAAAATTCTTTTGCAGGTAATGATTTTACATGACTTTAGAACTGGCCTCTAGTGAGTCACCGTGGGAGGATGAACACAGAAGAGCTGGAGTTACTGAGTGACTCCAAATACAGGAACTATGTAGCTGCGATTGACAAAGCACTAAAGAATTTTGAATACTCCAGTGAATGGGCAGATTTGATTTCGGCACTTGGAAAACTTAATAAGGTATGTCAGTCTCATCCATATCAGAAAAAGTAGTACAAATCAGTAATCTGTGTCTGTGCTTATTAAATTTCTCTAAATCTTGAAATCAAAAATTTGAAAACATAATTAAACCTCAGAATCACTTTTGTTATTGCTATTTTACTTCATGAGTTGCTTGCCTGTGTAGTCTGACATATTTTTAAGACCAAAACAAAAAACATTATAGTTGTTGTTATTGTTGCCTTTAAAAACACAACAAAGAAGCACATATGCTAACCATAGGGCTAGTAAGTTTCTGTAGTTGAGCACCACATAGGGTTCTGGAGTTCGTGGCAACAATGTGAAAGCCTGCACGTGGAAGGCAGTAACGTGTCCTTCGCCAATGGTATGTGACAGTAAGGAAACATTTTATATCCCACCGAGCCATAACAATAATCAGTATAGTACTTTTTAGAAAAATGACAAGCAGTGACTTAGAGCTTGGCCTTGAATGATCTTTGTTGACTTGTCTGATTTTTATCCATTGTAAATATGGTGGTATCATTGATCATAGCTTTAAATTTTGACACTACTTTTTCTCTTAGCTAAAATCAAATTTTTATCTCCTTATATCCATAGTTTTATGTTTTTAAAGCTTTTTGGATTTTTTAAAGTAGTTGTCAATGAATAGGAATGCTTCTAAATATTAAATGAACCAGGAGAGCAAATAGAAAAGGAAAGCTCTTTCAATAACAATTTTAACATTAAACAGCTTAGCATGCAATTATTAGGAAAAAAATTTGTATTCAAATATACACCAAGAACACTAGTTTTCCTTCTGATACTACAGATGATTGCATTGCTATCTTAAAAAGAAAAGCTTTCATTTTCAGTATGCCAAGAATTTATCTTAAAATCAGATGCCCAGACTTACGTTTGACATGTTAAATTCTAACATTTATAATTTGAGGTCTGATACATTTTCAGAGTTTTTACAACATCCCCAGGAAACTACAGCCCACAGTAGTAGTTTTCTTAAAGGTAGTTAGGTTCTTTTTTGTTCTGAAGAGTCTTTTTCCGAAGACTTGCTTGGAACTATATTTAAAAGTGTTCAAACTGTGGAAATTAATTTGCTTAATCACATATATATAATTAGTTTTCTATAGTCATCAGTATTTGTGTAAACAGACTTTACTGTATCCAGATAATTCAAAGTAGGGTATTCAAGTCATTAATTAAACTTACTTAAAGTCTCAGTGAAACAAGGCAAGGATTTTTATGTTTTTAAATATAAAACGGACCTCAGTTACAGCCTCGACTTGTCTTTTTTTAATGAACTGGAAGATCTAGTGCTGACTCTTCTGCTAATAGTGCCTTTGGCAAGTCTCATTTTGTGTATTTTAACCTCTGTTCTTTATTTTGTAAAATAAAGGACTTTTGTGTACTTCTAAATTCAGTTCTAATGCGTTATTTTGTATTCATTCTTAGTGTTCATTTTATACTATTCTGCCATCCCTTTACCATAATACTTTAAAGAACTACATTCATACGTTCTTTTTGTTACTTAAATAACTAATCTGCTTTGGGTGGTTTGTAAAATAGGATCTTCTTCTATAAATTCTACCCTGACCAATGATCTCTTAAGAAATGTTATGATTAAATAAATAAAGCAAAATGTGTTTGGTCCATTTGGGAATTGTAGTGAAAACAAATAGGCAGTTTTACTCTCATGTAGATTTTTGTAAGCATTACAAGTACTTGCTGTTACAATTACTTACCGTTATAACAGTAATTGTAATAACCACTAAAGCAGTGGTTATCCCTCTTCAAGTCCAGTATTCTCTATGTATTTCAAACAACGTATCCAAATAGATCAAAGGCTGGTTAACATTAAAGTTTTACAAAAAATCTAAAACAATGCCTCTTCTCTGAAAATACTAGTTTGGAATATTGTTATTTTTCATAAAATACACTATTTCTATTAACATGCAATGGATTTTTAAAAACACAGGAAATATTTTTTAAATCCTCAGGTTTAATTTCAAATATGATATACCTTAATAGATGTAACTGACAAAAATAAAAGTTTTTTGGCCTCCTAATTTTTTTAAAGTATGGGGAAGTTCTATAAGGATTTTTTGATAATAGTGTGTTAGAAAGCAGAAATAAAATGGAATGTGATATTTTTTTCTTAACCCAATTAAAATGTTTTCTTCCAGGTTTTACAAAATAATGCAAAGTACCAAGTAGTACCTAAAAAGCTGACGATAGGCAAACGCCTCGCTCAGTGTCTGCACCCAGCATTACCAGGCGGAGTTCATCGGAAGGCACTTGAAACATACGAAATTATCTTCAAAATCATTGGACCTAAGCGACTTGCCAAAGATCTTTTTTTATATAGGTAAGAATAATTTTACTCTCTGTTTACATAGAAGTAAAATATATTTTAACTGTTTTATGTTTTTTGCAGTAAAAGTTAAAAAGTTAACAATTCCTTGATGGAGGCTTTCACATATGGGTCATAAATATTTTGATAAGTCGTTCAGAAAAATTTTAATTATTGTTCAATGTAAAATTTTTTTCTTAGAGGTTATTTGTGAAGTTTTTATTTAAAATTGTTGAGCCTACAGGACTTTCTACCTTTTTAAGCTTGAGAACTGTCCTTAGAAAAATGATACCTTAATGTCTTTGGTAACTTTCAACATTGTTGACCATTGTCTACTTGAAATACTGTTTTCTCTTGGCTTCTCTGATACTATTTTCTCCAGTTTAGTTACTTATCACTTTACCAAGCTTCCCTCCTTTCCCTGAAATCTACTTAATGGAGTTCCTTAAGGCTTGCTTAGTCCTGTACCTTATAGTTTCACTTTATATTCAGTTCTTGGGCATGTGTATCCATGCCCATGATTTACCTTTTATGAATTTAGCTTCTGCTTTAAATTTTTGGCTTACATGCCATCTCTGTGTGGATTTTTAAAAGAGAGATGACTTATTTTGCATATCATGATGTTGTCAAGATTTATCTATGTTATTGCAAATTGTAGTATTTCATCTTTTCCTGTGGCTAAGTAATATTTCACTGTATATATGTACCACATATTTTTTATCCAATCATTTATTAAGGGCACTTCAGTTATTTCCATGTCTCAGCCACTGTGACTAATGCTGCAGTGAGCATAGAGGTGCATGTATCTTTGCAAATAAATGGTTTCAAACTTTTCTTTGTCATACAAGTCAGACAAAGAAAGTCAAGAACCATATGATTTCATTTATATGTGGGTTATAAAACTGAAAGTAACAAATGTACAAGCAGACAAACAAGAATTCGTAGACACAGACAACAGTATGGTGGTTACCATAGAAAAAGGGGGGTGGGGTAGTAAATGGTAAAGGGGGGTCAAGTATATTGTGACAGAAGGAGATCTGACTTTGGGTGGTAAACATGCAATGCGATATATAGATGATACAGAATTGTGTACTTGAAACCTATATATTATAATTTTATTAACCATTGTCACCCTAATACATTTAATTTTTAATTGAAACTCAACCTGTTCCAAAGTAAATTCATCCTCTTCTGTTATAATCCTGGCCTTCTACAGTCCACTAAAGCTCAGTAAATGGCACCATTGTCAGTCCATTTACACAAGCCTGAAATCCGAAAGTTACACTTGATAGCTTGTTTTGCTTGCCCATGATCTTTGTCTTCCCATGTACGTTCTGTCACTAAGACTTCTGTCTCGCGGTGGTTAAGAACAGAGGCCATGGAATCAGACTTTTTTTATCACTAACTCCTTCTGTGATCTTGGGCCATTTTCTTCACCTGTGTGTGTTCTCATCTGCAAAATGTCAAATTTTATAGGTTGTTAATATAATTAAGATTTAACATATGTGAAGTGCTTAGAACAATGTACAATATTAGTGCAATAAATGTTAGCTATTGTTCTGATATATGTCCCAAATACATTTGGTTTTCTCTATCTTTGCTAGCTGCATCCACTCTGCGTAAGCATCATCTCTAGCCTGGTCTTTATCACTGACCTCATAACATTCACATGTCTCTTCTTATCCTCTGAGATCCCTTTCTCCACACAGGACCAGAGTAAACTTTTTAGTATGTGTATGTATTTTAAAGATTTTATTTTTAGAGAGAGGGGAAGGAAGGGGAAAGATGTTTCTTTCTCTCTCTCTCTCTTCCTCTCTTCCCCTCTTTCTAGAATCAATAAAAGGAATAAAAAATTGAAAAAAATTCACCAATGAAACCATTTGGTCCTAAGCGTTCACTTGTTGCAAGGTTTTTTTTGTTGTTGTTGTTTTGTTTTTATTTAATTGTTGTTCAAGCACAGTTTTCTGTCTTTTACTCCCATCCTAGCCCACTCCCCCCCAGTGCTCCCCACCTCCCTCCCATTTCCACCTCCCTTAGTTGTTGTCCATGTGTCCATTATACTAGTTCCTGTAAATCCTTCCCCCTTTCCCCCTGAAATTCCCTCCCCTCTCCCCTCTGGTCACTGTCCCCCTGTTCTTTATTTCAGTGTCTTTGATTATATTTTGCTTGCTTCTTTGTTTTGTTGTTTAGCTTCCTGTTAAAGGTCAGACCATATGGTATTTGTCTTTCAACGCCTGACTTATTTCACTCAGCATAATATTTTCCATTTCCATCCATGCTATTGCAAAGGGTAGGAGCTTCTTCTTTCTTTCTGCTGCATAGAATTCCACTGTGTATATGTACCATGGCTTTTTGATTCATTCATTTACTGATGGGCACCTAGGTTGCTTCCAACTCTTGGCTATTGTAAATTGTGCTGCTATGAACATTGGGGTGCGTATGTTCTTAGGGATTGGTGTTTTAGGGTTCTTAGGATACAAATCTAGCAGTGGAATTGCTGGGTCAAAAGGCAGGTCCAATTTTAGTTTTTGAGAAAATTCCATACTGTTTTTCATAGTGGTTGTACCAGTCTGCAATCCCACCAACAGTGGATTAGGATCCCCTTTTCTCTACAACCTCTCCAACACTTGTTGTTTGTTGCTTTGTTTATGAAGGTTTTGCTTATTGAGGTAATCTCCTTTTTATTGCTCTGTTTCGATTTTCTATTTCTTCAAGATTTAATCTTGGTAGGTTTTATATTTCTAAGAATTCATCCATTTTAGGTTATCCAATTTTTTATATATAATTATTCATAGCAGTCCTTTATAATTCTTTTCACTTCTGTGATATCAGGTATAATGTCTCCTTTATTATTTTATTCATTTAGTTTCTTTTTATTTTTCTTGATTAATCTAGCTCAGGTTTTGTCAGTTTTGTTTGGTTTTTCCCCAGGAGGAACTCTTAGTTTTGTTAATCTTTGCTATTATTTTCTGTTCTCTATTTCATTTATTTCTGCTCCAATCTTTATTATTTCTTTTCTTCTCATTTTTGGCTTTGCTTTTTATTTTCTAGTTCCTAGGGACATAAAGTTTGGTTGTTTATTTGATGTCTTTTCTTTTTCTTGATACATGTATTTATCACTGTAGACTTCATTCTTAGAACTGTGTGTACATATCCCATAAGTTTTGGTATGTTGTGTTCCCATTTGCATTCATTTCTAGGTATTTTTATTTCTCTTTTGATCTCCTCTGTAATCCATTTGTGTTCAGGAGTGCAATGTTTAATTTCTTTGTATTTGTGAATTTTCCAGTTTCATATTATTGTGGTTAGAAAAGATACTCAATATTATTTCTATCTTCTTGAATTTCTTGAGACTTGTTTTGTGCCCTAACATATGATCTGTTCTACAAAATATTCCATTCTTCTTGAGAAGAATGTGTTTTCTGCTGCTGTTGATAGAATGTTCTGTAAATGTATGTTAGGTCTGTTGGGTCTATAGTGTTGTTAAATGCCAGCTTCTTCCTCTGGCCAGTGTGGCTTAGTTGGTTGGGCATCGTCCCACAAACTGAAAGATCAAGGGTTTGATTCCTGGTCAGGGCACATGCCGAGGTTGCAGGTTTGGTCCTGGTTGGGACACATATAAAAGGCAACCAATCATTGTTTCTCTCTCACATCAATGTTTCTCTCCCTCTCTCCCTTCCCGTCTGTAAAAAGCAATAAACATGGCCTTGGGTAAGGATGAAAAAAGAAAGAACAGTTTCATTTTTCAATCTGATATTCAGTAGTCAACCCCAATATGTTCCCCTTTCATCTCCTGTGGTTAGAAAAGACCCAGGTGGACCTCCCATGAAGCATTCCACAGTCCTGGAGGTGCTAGATGTCCACCTTGGCCTTTTCCTCACAGGTGGCACTGTAGGCCAGTGTCCCCCTCTTGGTGTGGTACTGTGTCAGCCTGGTGGACAGCAGTGCTGTTGAGTGTAACCATTCCTATTACCCTTCTAGTGTGGTTATTTGTGGTCCTTCTTAGTCTTTGTGGCTCAGAAATAGTATGCCATCCTCACCCCCACATTCCAGGAATTTCACAGTGGTATCTTGTTGATGGATAGTTAGTAGTTTTTCCTATTGTGACAGGGACCGAAGTAGGGAGAAACTTATGTTGCCATCTAGATCATCAGTTCTTTCTCTGTCTCTTTTATTGTAGCTGTAATTTACATACTATAAAATGCACAGATCATATGTTCAATTTGATCAGTTTTAATGAATGTAGTCAGTTGTGTAGCCACCACTCAAAACAAGATATGACATTTCTGTCACGAGAAAATTTCCTCCTATTCTTTTCTAGTCAAAAACTCTCTCCAACTATCTGTATTTCTCTCTCCAGCTCCCTACCTCCCTGTCCCTCTCTTCTTCCATCTCTTTTTCTGTTTCTGTTTATATCCATATATCTGTATTTATGTATACTCGTATGTATTTATTTATCTCCTGGCCTGTGACTTGCCGTTTTGTTCTATCAATGGCATCTTTGAAGAATCAGAATTTCTTTATGCTGTCTTTTGAAGAAAGTTCTTAATTTTAATGAAGTCTACTTTCTGAACCTTTTCTTCTGTGTGTGGTCAGTTAGTTTCTTGTTTAAGGAATCTTTGTTGAGATATTGTTGCTAAAATTTACAAATACAGTGATTTTCTTATATTGATTTTGTATCCAGAAACTTTGCCAAATGCTCCTGTTCTTTCTGATAGCTTTTAAACTCTTGGAATTTGATCATATATAGTTATGTTATATGCAAATAATGACAGTTCTATTTCTTATGCTCTGACTTTAAGATAATGATATTTTTGCTTGCCTTATTGAACTGAAAGGGAACTCTGGGACAATGTTAAAGAGAAGTGTGATGTGTACATCTTTCTTGTGTTCTCCACCTTAGGTAGAAAGGGTTCAAGACTTTTGAAGTTTTAATGCACCTCTCATTTCTGGAATATGTGCTTGCTCGTGATTTGTCATCTTTTTTATGTCACTGGATTTTGTTTTATTTTGTTTTTAGTTGTTTTGCATCTATGTTGCAAAATGACTGCTACAGAACGACTGCTTTAACATTTTTATCTGATTTGGAATCAAGTTGGGAACTTTTTCCAGTATCTGGAAGTTTTATAACATTGATATAGTTTCTTAAATATTTGCGTTATTCTCCATTGAAGCCATTTGGAGTTTATCTGTGTGGGAGAGTTTACAGTTACAGATTTAATTTCTTTAGTAGATATAGGACTACTTTAAATTTCTACTTATGTCAATTTTATCACTTTTTTCTAGAAATGTGCCCATTTTATCTAAATGTTAAGATCTACCTACCTAGAGTTGTTCATTATATACTCTTACTATCTTTGTATTACATATGTATGTTGTGTGTGTGTGTATGTGTGTGTGTATACACATACACAATGTATAGAGATGTCTCTTCTTTGACTCTTGGCATTGGTGACTTAGAAATTTTTTTTTCACTTTGATCAGTCTTGTAATGAGTTTACCAATTTTAATTATTTGAAAAACAAACTTTTAGCTTTGCTGATTCACTTTACTATGAAAATGTTTCCCTTTAATTTTTTGTTCAGATAAGCCATCTCTGAGTATTGTATTTAAACTGCAATAACTACCCCTGCTTTTTTCTTCCTGTGCCTTTTTTTCAACTTGGTGACACTTTTCACCATCTGAGATATATATTGTCCAGTTACTGTGTATCTGGTACCTTTGACCCTTGAAAATAGGTTTTATGAGGGCGTGGGACAGGAATTGTTTAATATAATTTATTAACTGTTATAGTGTTAGCACCTTAAAGACTATGTGATAGATAATAGACCCTTAATAAATGTTTGTTGAATGAATAATCTAAGAAATATTATTTGTTATGTAATTCAGTTCTTTGATACTATAAATATGAATGGATGTTGAATTTTGTCAAATGCTTTTTCTGCATCTGTGAAAAGATTATATGATGTTTTTCTTTCATTTTATTAATGTGATGTATTGCATTGGTTTTGTGCATATATTGAACTACACTTGCATCACAGGTATGGATCTCTCTTGATCATGGTGAACAGTTCTTTTAATGTGCTGACAAATCTGGTTTGCTGTGTTTTACTCAGCATTTTTATACCATATTCATCAGGATATTGGTCTGTAGTTTTCTGATAGTGTCCTTTTCTGGCTTTGGTATGGCCTCAGAAAATGAGTTTGTAAGTGTTCCCTCTTCTTTGATTGCTTTTTGAAAAGTTTGAGAAGGATTGGCATTACATATTCATTAAATATTTGGTTAAATTCACTAGCAAAGCCATCTGGTCCTGGGCTTTTGGGGGGGGAGTTTTTGATTATTGATTTGACCTCCTTACTACTAATCAGTCTATTCAGACTGTATTTCTTCCTGAATCAGTCTTGGTACTTTGTAAGTTTCTAATAATTTTTTTCATTTTTTTCTAGACTGTCTACTTTGTTGTTGTATAGCTGCTCATGTTTTTATATTTTTAAACAGTTCTGGATTGTTTCCTCTTCTTGCAAATGCTGCCATGTCTGTGAAACCAACATTGCTAAGTTTGTATGAGATTTATTACCTGCCTTTGGGTAAAACACTGAAGCCTGGTCTACAAGGATTGCTAACTGGTATTCTTCCTGGCTTAGAAGAAGGATCAGAGTACTATGAGAGGTAAAATGGTGCTGTTTTTGGTACAACTAAGTAATTAAAGTCATGGATTTGTCAGCAAGCATCTTAATGTTTTAACAGCACAAAAATTAATTATTCCAGATCTTTCAGTATACCACCTGAAGATTTCTATAGCATAAAGAAATTACTGGAATGTGTCTAGTCTGTGTAACACACTGAAAATATAGCTAGGTAGTAAGAGTACAGACTTGGGAGAAAGATGAATGTATTGGTTTTAAATTCTGGCTCAACAGGTATTGTGTGAGCTCAAGAAAACTTTTTAAAATACATTTCTGACCTTTTTTCAATTCTCTCATCCATAAACAAGCATAATATATCATTTAGTCCAGAGCCTAGCATATTTAAGTTACTCAAAAATTGTGACCTGTAATTTAAAATAAAAATACAATAGATAGGACATTTAATTTTTAAAATGGGAAATTGGGCCATTACCATCAGTTTTTAAATTGTTAATGCTGGAAAATAACCTGGCTCTAAGTGCAGTGTTGTTTTACTAGCCATTGACATAACACTATTAATATTTTAACTTTTCAAAGAAAATGATTTGATCTGTCTTAGAGCCTCTTATATCTTTGTAAGTTAACAGTTATAGACAATGCAAGATGGCATTAAGGTATCTTTAATATCACATTATTCTTACCAAAAAGGAACATAGGAGTTGAGATAGCAAAAATTGAAGATGTCAAATTTATTTTATAAGTACACTTAATTATTTAAATTTAAATAATTTATTCTAATACATTTACCTAGTACTCTATTTTATTGTATTTCATCTACTCCCATAATGCAGTCAGAATCTAATCCAAAAACTGTTGAATAACCCTTATAGGCTACTTTGAGAAAAAAATAATTGTGTTCCCAAGAGTTATCATTTATTAAGTTTTTTTTTTACTTACTTGCTTACAATTTTAGAAACATAATGTGAGACTACTTCATGTAGTTTATAAATCTGTTTTATTTTAAAGTTTTACATAATTCTCCTAAAGCAAGCATAGAATCAATGCTAGTCTATAACTCCACGAGTTAACAATTAGAAATGTTAACATAGAGATGATCTTTACTAATGTGGTATCCCTGTGATTTACCTCGTTGTGTGTCTTAGTGCATTTGTGCTGCCATAATAGTGTAGCACAAACTGGGTAACTTATAGACAAAGAAGTTTATTTCTCGCAGTGCTGCAGTTTGAAAGTCTAAGATAAAGAGGCCAGCACAGTCTTGTTCTGGTGAGAGCACTCTGCGGCTTACAGCGGGAGCCCTGTCTCCCCATCTTCAAGTAGTGGGAGGGGCTCTTCAGCTCTGTGGGGCTTCTTTCTTAAGGAAACTCGTCTCATCCAAGAGAGCAGGCCCTCAGGACTTAAGTGCTTCCTTAAAGCTCCACTTCCAGATACCATCAGCTTTGGGAATTAGTTTAACACAGGAATTTTGAAGGGACACAAACATTCAGACCATAGCATTATGTTTACCCATTTATTCCACACAAGTTCTATGAAAGGATTTGTAAACATGTTCTTTTAATGCATAGATAAAATTGAGCTCAGAAGGGATTACAGTGTCACTAATAAAAATAAAGGAAAAAAGAGGTTGGGAGCACTGGGGGGGGGGCAGGGCTGGGAGTATAAAACAGAAAACTGCACTTGAATAAGAATTAAATAAAAAAAATAAAGGAAAAAGAAGGGATTGGAATGTTAGTATTAAATTACGTAGTAAGTAAACAATAAAACTCATCAGATTTTCTTGATTCTGACCCTACAATTCTATAGTATTATGATATTTTGTGTACTAAATTGTTTATTTTACATTTAAAGGAAATCAGAGTAATTAATTCTTAAATGTAATCCTTAAAATAGAGCAATAATGATTTTGTCATAGGTCTAATTCATCAAAGTTGTTCTGAATTACATAGTGTGATTTCAAAGAGAAGGAAACATTTCGAAATGCCCATTAAGATTTTATAGAAAATATGAGCCCTGGCTGGTGTAGCCTAGTAGATTGAGCACCAACCGGCCTGTGGACCAAAGGGTCACTGGCTCGATTCCCAGTCAGGGCACATGCCTGGGTTGCAGACCAGGTCCCCAGTGGGGGGCACGGGAGAGGCAACCACACATTGATGTCTCTCTCCCTCTCTTTCTCCCTCCCTTCCCCTTGGTCTCAAAATAAATAAATAAAATCTTTAAAGATTTTATAGAAAATATAAAAGAAAATTTTATAGAGAGATTTTATAGAAAATCTTTATAGAAAATATGTTTTGCTATAAGATTCTACTAACTAAAATGTATGTGTTTAACAACCCACTGAGATTGATAAGATTTGTGGTATTTGTTGTTATTCTCATTTTACAAATGGGGAAACTGAACTGAAGAGATACTGATTTTCTGAAATTACACAGCCAGGAAGCGGTGGAGCCAGGACTTAAATCCAGTCCTCTGATCTCCAAAGTGTGTGCTTCTTCCAGTGTGTCACACTAGTCTCTCGAGTGGAGCATGTAACTATAACGTGGATGCTTTCATACGTTCTAGAAGAGAACAGGGATTATTTTTAACAATGTATAACTAAACGTTTCCCTTCCTAACCCACTTTATTTTGTACCTCAGAACAAACACATTGTTGGAAAAGGTTGCTGCTGCAGTAGACCAGTCAGCGTTCTACAGTGCCCTCTGGGGTAGTCTTCTAACCAGTCCTGCTGTGCGTTTACCTGGAATTACCTATGTTCTCGCCCATTTGAACAGGAAGCTTTCCATGGAAGATCAACTCTATATAATTGGCAGTGATATTGAACTAATGGTAGGTCCATATATGTTTGCTTATTTAACAAATATTTCTTTAGAGCCAGGCACACTATTCCAGACAGATACCAAGAATCGTGCCATAAAGTTCTTATTTTCATCGAGCTTACATTTTTCATCAAGGAAACTTAAAGGCCAAATAATCAGTAATTATTGTTTTTAAAATTGTCCAAATTTTTTCATGGAAAGGAAATTTTTATTTATATACGAGGTGTGTCCAGGAAAAGTCCAGCCATTGTTAGTATAATGAGAACAGTTTGCACAACATCGATGTAACCATGTAACCTAGTAGCCAAGGTAAGTGGATTGCAATGTGCATGCGTGAACAATGACAATTTCATTGTACTAGTCAGAAGTGACAGAAGACGCTGTTGAGTGAGCATGTGTACTGTGTGGCTGTCACATTCAAAATGAGGGAGTAGAGCAATGGATCTACATCCACTTTTGAATTAAGCTCGTCTGTGGAAACTCTTGGGAGAATTCACAGGGCCACAACTGGTGATTGACAGCTTTATCACCACAGTGATGCTCATGCATCATGTCTTCTGCAGAGTGTTTTGGTTAAACATCAAATTACCCAGGTGACTTAGTACCCCCTGCAACCCATATTTGGCACCCTGCAACTTCTGGGTTTTCCCAAAAGTAAAATCACCTTTGAAAGGGAAGAGACTTCAGACAGTCGATGAGATCCAGGAAAATACAATGGAGCAGCTGATGGCAATTGGGAGAACTGTTTGAGGTCCCAAGGTACCTCTTTGGAGGAGACCGAGACATCATTGTCCTACGTACAATGTCTCTTGTATCTCGTGTCTTCTTCGGTAAATGTATCTATTTTTCATATTACATGGCTAGATACTTTCTGGACAGACTTCATTGTATTACCTTTATCATCTATTATTCAAACAAATAAATGGTCTTTGTAACAGAACACTGTTAACATAGCCACATTTATTCTATTATGCTAAAATAGGCATTTTGTTTTATCATAATTTTTTTATTAGAAAGACAGATTTTAGACAAAATGATAGCCATGTTTTGTGTGGGGTTTATGTAAGAGGATGTAGTACTGAAGCAGGCAGGAAAAGATACTGGGGAAAAATCACACATTTTTTTATACTCTTTATTTTAAAGATTAAGAATAGAAGGATACCATTTATCTCTATGGAGATAGAGATAAATGTACTCAAAATATTCAAGGAGTAAAGAACAGAGAAACACACAAGGGTCTTTTGGAAAGTTTTAAAAAATACTTAATCATTCTGTGCTTTTCCCTCATATGATTATGAAATGACTGAGATTTTGTGCAGAGTTTTGGTTATATCTATTAAAGTATAATAACATGCACTGCAATTGTATGCTAGGTTGTCTCACATGTGCAGTTTTATGAATTTTGACAGTCATGTAACCATTACTACAGTCAAGATATAGAACACTTATATATTTATATAAATGGGGTGTATATAAATTTATATACTCTATATTTCAAACCATAAGACACACCTAGGTTTTAGAGGACAAAAATAGGAAAAAATTTTTTAAGCAAAAAATGTGGTAAAATATTTAACATAAATAACATAATATTTCACCAGTGTAAATGAAAACAGAACTCAGCAGCAACATTAACAATCATTATTCCTCCCAAATTGGGGGTGGATAAATGCGTCTTCTGTACCCCCAAAATATGGGTACGTATATATTTGGGGTATAAATATATCTGTGTTTGTGACCTACAATGTTCTTTTGTGCTCCTTTGCAGTCACTCCCCCCGGCCCCCCGCCAATCTCCCAGGCTTTTTCACACACTGGTCTGTTTTTGTTCCCACAATTGTGCTTTTTCTAGAATGTTATATAAATAGAATCATACTCTATTAACCATTAATTCTTGTTTCCTTCACTTCATATGACAGATTTGAGATTCATTTATGTTTTTGCATATATCAGCAGTTTGTTCTTTTTTTTTTATTGTTGTTCAATTACAGTTGTCCTTATCTTTCCCCCATTACTTTCCTTCCGGCAGTTTGTTCTTTTATCTTACTTAGTAGTACAATGTGAATGTACCAGAGTTTGTTTATTCACTGATTAATGGATGACTAAGTTGTTTCCAGTTTGGGATAATTCCAGTTAGGTGATAGAAACATTTGCATAGAGTTGTTCATGTGCACATATGTTTTTGTTTCTTGGGAAAAATACTAGGAATAGATTTTCTGGCTCATATGGTAAGTGAATTTTTAACTTTTTGAAATGATAACTTTATTGATATATATAATTCACATATAGAACATTTACCCTTTTAAATTATACAGTTCATTGGTTTTCAGTACATTCATAAAGTTGTACAACTGTCATCACTATCTAATTCCAGAACACTTTTATCACTCCATACCCATTAACCATACCACACCCCTTCACTCCTGCCCTTAGGAACCATTTATCTATTCTCTGTTTCTATAAGTTTGCTTCTTCTGGACATTTTATATAACTGGACTTATACAATAAGTAATCTTTTATGAATGATTTCTTTCACTTACCGTAATATTTTCAAAATTCATCCATGTTTTAAGCATGCATCAATACTTTACTCCATTTTATGGCTGAATAATATTTTGTTATATGGATACCTCACATTTTGTTTATCCATTCATCAGTTGATGGACTTCTGTTACATATACTTTTTGGCTATTAAGAAGAATGCTGTATGAACATTCTTGTATAAGTTTCTGTAGACCTATGTTTTCATTTCTTTTGAGTATATACTTAATAGTGGACTTGCTGGGTCATATGGTAACTTTATGTTTAACTTTTTGAGGTACTGGCAAACTGTTTTCCCAAGTGACAGTACCAGTTTGCATTTCCACCAGCAATATATGAGGGGTCTCATGTCTCCATATCCTTGTCAACACTTGTTATTGTCTGTCTTTTTATTATAGTCATCCTAGTGGATATAAAGTGTTATCTCATTGTGATTTTGATTTGCACTTATGAAATGACGAATAATGTTAAGCATATTTTCTTGTGGTTTTGGGCCATTTATATATCTTCTTTGGAGAAGTGTTTATTCAAAGTCTTTGCCTGTTACTTAAATTAGGTTATTTCTTTTTTTGGTTTTGAGTTGTAGGAGTTCTTTATATGTTTTGGGTATTAAAATCTTATATGTACAGGGTCTGGAAGAAGTAATGCTGCTTAGGTGTGGTTGGCAGGGTAATATGGGTGTGGTAATTTATAGTTTTAATTTGAACATTTCACCAGAAATGTCATATGGTGTACTTGAGTGTGATATTGTTATGTTACAGAACTACGTGCTTATGACATTGTAATAAAAGATTTTGTAATCCAACAGGGCATTATTTGTGCCAGACCTCATATGATTTCAAAATATTTTTTCCCATTCTGTGGACTGTCTTGTCAGTTTCTTGATTGTGTCCTTTGAGGCACAAAAGTTTTAATTTTGATCAAGTCCAATATATGCTTTTTCTTTTACCATTATGCTGTTGATGCTAGATAACATCTAAGAAATTGTGTCTAATCCACAGTCACAAAGATTTACTCCTGTGTTCTCTTGTAATATATATTTAAGTTTATAAGAAACTTTCATATTATTTTCCAAAATGGCTATACATTTTCATGCAGATCTTTAAATGTATTATTTTTATATTTTCTTTAAATGTATTGTCTTTTACATTTTATTTTATTTTTAATGGTTGCTTTAAACAAGTCATTTTCAAAAAAATTTTTAAAAGGCAGATGTTATAATTGGAAAACCATTTGCAACACATCATAGTGAAAGAATTTATCTCCCAAATATTCAAAGATCTATTATAAATGAATATAGTAGAAATGCAGTGGGAAAATGCATTTGAACATATAATTTACTTAAAGGAAATAAAAATAATTCAAGCATATGAAAAGGTGCTCAACATTATAAGAGAAATAAACATTTAAATACACCAAGATACCACTTTTCATGTATCAGATTGGCAAAGTTAAAAATGCATCAGTAAACATGAAGAAACTATCACAGTAGCTGGTGGGAATATAAATATATATAACCTTAATAGAAAGCATCACACTACTTGAAATGCAATTGTGCATATACCCTAAAACCTGGCACTTGTACTTTGAGGGAGTTAACCTGAAGATGTATTTGCATATTACATAAATATATTGCAGCATTATTTATTATAATAAATGTTTACAAACAGTATAAATGCCTATGTTAGGAATATAGCTAAATTAGGGTTTATCTATAAAATAAAGTGCATCTGTGGCTATAAAAAATAATAAGGCACTTTATGTACTGATAAGAAAAGATATCCAGAATATATTTTTAAATGAAAAAGGCAGAGTTTGCCATATTTACCTGTGTGCTTTTGTTTACTTTCACTTGGAGAAAATATTCACCAGTAATACTGGCTGCTTGCAAAGAGAAAATTGGATGGTTGGGAGACAGAGATAAGAGAGAACCTTTTTGTTGTATACTCTTCTGTGTTTCTTAATTTTTAAAACATCATAATCTATTTACCTAAAAGTAGTACAGTACATTTAATTATTGATAAGATGCTCAGAAGCATGTTTTAATTTATGGGAGAAAATAAATAGTTGTTATATTTTCATGATAAGTATTTCCCAGTGTAATAGACAATAGGTGTTAAAGGCTCTCTCATTTTAGGTAGAAGCCGTAAGTACTTCGGTGCAGGATTCAAGTGTACTGGTACAGAGAAGCACACTGGACCTCATACTCTTCTGTTTCCCATTCCACATGAGTCAGGTAAAACATTAATGCTGATTTTAATACAAAGCATTCTTTGGAAAATCATAGATTTATCATGTGTAATTAAGTTACATTCTTTTCTACAAACTAGTAAGTGTATGGAAAACATATGGGAACTTTTGAAAACTATAAAGAAATAAAAAGATTTGTATATAGTGGGAAAATGCATTTGGATGTTTAATTTACCTAAAGGAAATAAAAATAATTCAAGCGTATGTCGTGGCTCAGTGGATTGAGTGCTGGCCTGTGAACCACAGGGTTCTCGTTCCATTCCCAGTCAGGGCTCGTGCCTGTGTTGCGGGCCAGTTCCCAGCAGGTGATGTGGGGAGAGGCAACCACACATTGATGTTTCTCTCCCTCTCTTTCTCCCTCCCTTCCCCTCTGTCTCAAAATAAATAAATAAAATATTTTAATTTTTTTAAAAAATAATTCAAGTGTATAAAAAAATTCTAACCTATAATAAGCAGGAAGTACTCATTGCTTTGAACCTAAGTCTTCTACCCAGATGGTATTTGTCCTGGTGTTATCTTTTCTCAGTTTGGTGATGTTGAGATTGTCAGACCTTTAGTAGATCTGGCTGAATTTGAAAGGCAAATCAGTAGTCACTGTAACATCCTTGTACTTGATTATAATTTCTATGTTAATTGTAATCAAGAAATGATTTTTTACTTTCTTATGAGTGGCAAAATTGGAAGACTCTGTACTTTTAAAAACTCTGTGACAATGTTTATAATCTGTTTATCTGATGTTGAATAAAAAGATCAGCAGTTCTCAAATGCTTTGATTGCAAGACCCCATTACTCTCTTTAAAAATATTGAGGATTCTAAAAATCTTTTGCTTGTGTAGGTTAGATCTACGTATATCATATTAGAAAAACTGACACATTTGTATTTTTTTATTGAATTTAGGCAGAGAGAGAGAGAGAGAGACAGATTTGTTGTTCCTCTTACTTATGCATTCACTGGTTGCTTCTTGTATGTGTCCTGATCGGGGATGGAACCTGCAACCTTGGTATATTAGCATGATGCTAACCAACTGAGCTGTATGGCCAGGGCAAAAAACTGACAAATTTTTAAGTATTTACTAATTCATTTAAAAGTAATAATCACAAAGTTGTCACATTAGTATAAACAACATTTTATGAAAATAACTATTTTCCAACAGAGAAAACAAGAAACCCTAGTGGGTAGAGTAGCACTGCTTTATATTTTTGCAGACCTCTGATGTCTGGCCTACTGGCGGGAAGCGAATGCTCATATCCTTTCTTTCATCCAATCTGTTGTGATTGTTTTGTTTTTATTTTGATTGAAGTATATGGAGAAAAATCTGATCTCACACTGATGTGTAAGTTGACAAAAGGAGTATTTCCGTAGTCTTTTCTGTTGAAATAGCACATTCTTCTTTGATACCACACCAAAACTCAACAAGCTATAGTTGTAAAAACTTAGTTGCAATCTGGAATCTAAAATCATATCAGTGAACTTTTTAATGTTCTGTTTTATTAAAATCCACTACTCTGTCTTGCACTTTGAACATATCCTTTACACATACATTTTTGATAGCATTATGATTGGTTTTTTGGAAAATGTTGGTTTACTGAATTATGTGGATCTTCCACATGTTAACACATTTCATTATTTTAATACAATAACAAACTCATAGTTGACTTTCTGAATGTGAAAGACCAAAGGATTTTTTGTATTTATCCCAATAATTCTCTATTTTCTCTGTTTTATGTCAGATTTTGTTCATTAATATTGGTTAGAATAAAAAACTTTAAACTGGAGGTCACAATAATTCCATTTCCGTTTCAGCTGTGCAACCAAAAAACTATGTTATCTAACTTTTCTATTTTTTCCTAATCTGTATACTAGGAGTAATAATTCCTATGTGTGAAAGTACCTAAGCCCTAAAGTTCTACATGTTTTGTAAGATATTTTTTTTGAGAGGGGGAAAATAATGTTTTTGTATCTGATTAAAAACCACAACATTTCCAACTTTTTCAGGCCACTCGGCCAGATATGATCAGGATCTTGTCAGCAGCCCTTCACGTAGTACTAAGGAGGGATATGTCCCTGAACCGAAGACTGTATGCATGGCTTTTAGGTAGGTGTTTGATGTGTGCGGTCTTAGCTGGGAAAGATAGAGGGAATGTTGCTATACATAAGTATTATCCAGTGGTATGTATGTCCTAAGTGAAGAAACCAAAAATTAACTGAAAGGGACAATAAAAATGCAAACACTATTGTGTATTATATGAAGAAATTTCAAAAGCTCCTTAGTTGAAGAGGCTCTTTTAATCTGTAGGTCATATTAACAAACCTTTAACAAGATTTTTTGCCCTTATAAATGAAGATGTTATACTGTATATGAACAAAGAAGAATAAATTAATAATCAAAATAAAAATATAATTTCTAAAATTTCGCAGTCATGAAAGGAGTGAAGACTAGCAATGCGACTGCCCCACACATGGTACCAGTCTCTCACTCAGGCGGTAAAGCGTTTATTTGTGCACTTGATTCTGCCATACTTTTCGTCAGCGTTTGCCCTATCTTCACAACTCCTTACCACCTGGAGTGAGAGGACATAATACTACTTAATTTGGATTTTCTGACTTTTCAGTTATTTCACTGTTTGTAAGATCTAGGTTAAACAAAACAAACCAGGATAATTCTGAAAGAATGCTATGATACTCACTTCCGTATTGAATTGGTTTCCCTTTATTAAACTATCTAAAATGATCTCTCTTGCTGGCATTGATTGGGCTACTAATCGGTAAGTGTTTAGTGCTGTTTTGGGGATATTTGCTGTTTTGGTGTTAGTGAACAGCAGTTTTGAGAATTTCATTTCAATTTATTTTGCAATTTATTTCCATGGAGGTTTTGATAACAATGGCGTTATCATAGGACCCAGAAGCACAAGACACAGTAATCCTGAAGAACATGCCACTTACTATTTTTCTACCTTTTCAAAAGAATTGTTGGTCCAGGTAATGAATGTTTTCATTTTATTTTTTGGTTACTATCTGACCAATAGATTTACTAAACAATTGTAAGACAAGGTTCTGCCTTAAATGAAGTAATTCATAATTGAAGAGGTGGAGAAAAGAGGCACAAACTTCCTGAGTAACTATGATAAGCAAATGACTCCAACAAAGTGAATAAGTAATCAAGCTAGACTTACTTCTGTGTAAGTCCAGAGATTTTTTTTTCTTTTCATGACTTTATTAAAACAGAGTTGAAGCTTCTCACCTGTTCCGTATGAAAGTTGGAGCTTTGCCAAAAATGGGCCAGGACCAGTGCTGTTTCCTCTGAAGCCCCAGGGAAATTTGGTTTTCAGTAGGAATCTAAATATTTGGTAAAGTTAACTGTTGTAATGGAAGTGCTAAAATGAACCATATGCTTAATTTATATTATTTTTACTTCAAGTATATTTACTCATGGTATCTGAAAATAAACTGCAAAAAATGCATGGTATCTGAAGCAGTTTAAAGTGAAGGAGGTTATATGAATAGAGTTGGTTTCGAGTCACCAGTGGGAAAATAATTGCATTCTGGCAGATATTACCATATGACGTGGCATAGTTTGGTGTATGTTGATGATCTTAAGTAGAAATATTTTGATCTTTGTGGCAATCAAAAACTCATGAATTTATTTTTCTAGATTTTCTTTAACTTTCCACTTTTTTTCTAGAAAAAAAATATATAAGCACTGTTTTCTTCTCTCAAGGAAAATGTTGTAACATTTTTTCCCAGTGGTGGAAGGCAAAAGCCAACTTTAGTGAAGAGCTTCAGAAAAGCAATAGGGGATCTCAGTCTCCATTGCATATGGTTGTATTTAAAAAAAAAACTTTTTTAGAAAAAATCTTCTAATCTGTTTACTTAAATGACTAGTGTACTTCTTTTTTTTTAAAGGCAATGGTGGGGATCTTACAAGTGAATGGATTTGGAGAAGAAAGCACTTTAATGCAGGATCTAAAACCTTTTCGTATTTTAATCAGTTTACTGGACAAACCTGAGCTAGGTAATATATACTGTCCTAGGGCATGAGGTCACATATGTGTGTTTTGTATTCCTTCATAATAAAAATAAGACAAAGTTATTACTTAGAAAAACTGCTGTATTTTGATGTGGGCTTTAAATACACATTATTAATTTCTTACCTAACATTTTACTCTAGAATGTTAAGGAGCTACAGGTACAGATCCAACGGGTATGTTATTGTGTACTTACCCTGTACTACTATGTGCATAGCAGAGGAGTCATTTTAAAGATGCTGTCTGGCCCTGGCTGGGTGGCTCAGTTGCTTGGAGCATTGACCTATATACCAAAAGGAGGCAGGTTTGATTTCTGATCAGGTCATATATATAGGTTGCAGGTTCAGTCTCTGGTCTGCAGGGCACCTATGGGAGGCAACCAGTCGATATTACTCTCACATTGATATGTCTCTTTCTCTCTCTCTCTCTCCCCTCCCACTCCTCCCTCCCTCTCTCCTTTTCTCCCTCTCCCTTTTCTCCCTTATGTGTGTATGTATGTATATACATACACATACATACATACATATTTGTAAATATAAAAATGCTATGTAAACTCTTTATATCCTGATTGTTAGTGAAATTGAAACATGATATGTCATAACTATCTTACAGATTACAGAATTCAAGGACTTAAGCAAAAATATTTGGGTTGTATGCCTTTCTTCTTCATACCCCCCTTTCTCTTATATATTTCCCTTTTTTAATTGTATATTTCTTATATAATTAGTCTATTGGAAAGTTAATTTTGGTGCCTGGGGCAAAAATTAAGGAAAAAACATAAATATTAGCACAAATGAAATAATAAAGTATGAATCTCTTCAAAATGAAAAATTTTCAATATAAAAATATCAAGCTGTATGAATGGCTTTGAGGGTTTATTTTAGCTATTATGTGCTAACAGGTGAGCTCAGGAATTTTTTCAAGAAGATTTCTGTCTGTTACAGCAATAAGGGTTGTCCCTGTACATTTTTATATTACTTAAATTAATTCAAGATAATAGTAACATTACTATCATTTACTGAATAGTCACTGTATCCTGGGAACTATGCTACCCCACCCGACAAATATTTTTTGTAATCATTACAACAGGCATGTGAGTTTGGTATTATTGTCCTCATTCTAGATAAGGAAACTAACGCTCAGAAAAGTCAAATGGCTGGTCCATAGTTACAGCGATTAATTGGCAAAGCCAATTTTCCTGATTCTGTCAGCTTATAGTTAAATATATATTTGCTCAATTATTTACTGTTTTACTGTTAGCTTCTTAAAATGTGAAGTTTAGTTTGTCTTCTGGGGGGAAAGTATTGTAAAAATACTTGTTTTAAAGCATTCTTTAATTGGGCCAATTTTTGGATAATCACGATTTGCCAATTCTAATTAATTCTATCTTCAATGTGTATATTAATTTTAGGACCTGTAATTCTAGAAGATGTCCTAATTGAAGTATTTAGAACATTGTATTCTCAGTGCAAAGCAGAGTTGGATCTTCAGATGGAACCGCCCTTCAGCAAGGATCATGCTCAGTTAAGCAGGTGGATTACCCCAAATTAAGCAGGACATGACTGGGACACAGATTTAAATGAATCAAAGGGCACCAGGGGCTCTTTAAAGGTTTTTTTTTCAAGTTCTGGTTATTTCTTCTTTCAGATAAATAAATAAATAAATAAGCGAACAAACACATCTTTTAATGCCTAGGATAACTCATAAAATTAGCATATCCTGTTTTCCAAGTCAGTGATAAGTACATGCTGACAAAGTCTTGCTTTTTTACTTCTCTATTAAGCAGCCTGCCACTCTCGCAGTCTCAGTTGTTATTATTATATAACAAAGATTCTAAGACAATTTCTTTTACATGATTTTTATTTCATTAGTGTCTCCTTGGTAAGACTTGAGGTAACCTGGGCTTTCCCTAAAACATACTTTTATGCATGAAAACATTTTAAGGCAGTTTTTTATTTGTAATAAATATGATACCCTATAATTTTAGTTTGAAAAGTTTACATTGACTAAAGTAGTATACTGATTTACTCTGTACCTTGTCTGATAATTTATACTGCCCCGTGGAGTATTTAATTAGTCTTTAATATGTGGGTATGTGCTGTACCTTGCTAGGTACCTCACTATATACAAAAATGATTGTTTTCATTATAAGCAGGATGGCAAGAGATGGTAGGTAGGTGGGTAATTAATAAAGGATTCCCACGTGAAATAACAAAGTTATTTTTTCTGATAGGGTTTCAGTTATGGTGGCTATATACAGTGCTAGTCCTTTTTTGCTGTTGTTTTTCAAGCTAAGAAACTAGGTTGAAATTCACCAAATAAATTTAAGTTTTCTTAAGAAAATCTTGAATAGCACAGGAAAGCAGACCAAGTTATTTCAGAATCAAAGCCATCAAAATCAAATCACCACCATTATATATGCCAAGGGAAACAAAATAATGCCAAACTTCAAGTCAGGTACTCAAATAGTTCAAAAAGAACTTCCTGTTCTTTTTCTGGAAGTATAGGTTTTTCTTATGCAAATCTAATTTTTGATTTTGATCATACAGTTTAGTTATAAAAACTCAAATTTGGAAAAATACACATAACATGACAGAGTGGCAATAGATAAAAATTATCCATTCCAATTTTCTCACTAGTAAGTGTTCTAGCAATTGCCCAGGAATATGTACTATGCTAACAACATGGTACTCAAATTTAAATTTGAAAAAATAAATGTTAATATTTATTAGTTTTTTTCTTTTCCTTTTTTAGTAAATTAAGGGAAAATAAGAAAACAGCAGAGCTGATTAAAACTGCCAACCTTCTCTTTAATTCCTTTGAGCCTTACTATATGTGGGATTATGTTGCGCGTTGGTTTGAAGAATGTTGCAGGTATGTGAAACCATTATATTTATTTCAACTTAATAGCATTCAAAGCCAACCTTTGTTTGCTTTTTTAAGTTCTTCAATCTAATGAAAAGAATATTCTTTTATACATTCTACTGCTACTATTGCCAATTTATTACATATTTAATAGCCATAATCTGGCTCTACCCTGTCACTTTAGAATACAGAATTATTGATCATATAGTCTTAGAAGTGAAAAGGAGTTTAGAGGTGAGTTATACAGTTACCAACATACATGAAAGATTTTCTCTTTCCAATCTGTACTAATTCAGTTTTTCTTTGTTACAGAGAAAATAGCAGATTTGTGGCTGCCGCCTTAGAGCACATCCCCAAAATGATTCCTACTTTGAATAACAAAAAATTCCTTGGTGTTACACTTGTGTTTTTAAGCCATAGAACCAGCCATATTGTCATTGTTGAGTGATAAAAGGCCTTCACCCCCTAGGATATAAAGTTACAAAATGCTCTGAAAACCCAAGAATACTAGTTAACCGAGGAGACTCTCTTTCTGGATTCTAGCCCATATTCGCTCAGAGCCAGATTAGCCACTCAGGCTTCAGGAACATACAGTTGAAAAGTAAACATGCATGAACTCAGGATTATAATAAGTCTTAAAAAAATAAATGCTGATGTGATACATTAATTGTACATTTAGTGATTTAGAAAATAGTTTGATTATTCATTAAAGCAGATAATGAGCACCCAGACGAAAAGCACTGTGCTAGGCATATCCAGTCCCTGTCTTCAAAGACTTCGTAATGAAAACAAGTAAGACATGCACATGTATATTCTGAGTGTTAAGTTAAAAGTTACAAATACCTTAGTAAAGAGATGACAATGTGGTAGGAATGTTGAGCAATTATGAATGTCTTTTGCCAGCTGTCCGTCATTTCTACATTCATCAACATACGCATCCATCCTTTTTTAGCTAACCTGGACTATTCTCTAAACACACATTAACGTTCATGCTGCTGAGCCTTCATGTGTGCTATTTCTTCTGAGATATTTTTCCCCTTTGCCCATCTGGTAAGGTCCTATATAGAGATCACCCACCTTTTAATAGCTTTCCATGACTTCTTCAAGTTTCTCATCAGAATCAGCTTTTCCTGTACTGTCACATTATTATATTTATTTATCTGTATGTTTATATTTCTTATTGGTTAGGGACTACTTTATGTTCTTTCTAATTTCAGAGTATGGGGCAGTAGATGTTCATATAGGATTCATAAGATTTGATGTGAATGTTGTTGTAATGATCTCTAGTACTTGGATTAGAAGAGGCTTCCTGGAGGAGGTAGCATTTTATCTTAAACCCTGAAGGACAGATGCATTCTAGATAGGAGAGAATGAGGTGGAGGGTGAGTGACATTCCAAAGAGGACAGGTTTGTATAAACAAAGGCCCTAATGTTAGAATTAGAGCAGCAAATAATCTTTGTTTAACTAGGAGATGATATCTGCAGTGGGAACAATAGAAAATAAGTCCCCAAAAGTGAGACCCACCCAGAACCCTTGGAAATACAGGATAAGAGTTACAGTGAGAGGTTAAACCCAGGAATCTTGCCCTGGGAATTTTCCACATAGAGGTACAGTAGTGCCCTGGGGGGAAGGGAATATACATCATCCTAGGAACGTTACTGTGTGTGTCCCCAATGTTGAGTTGACCTCATTTAAAAAACATTGTTGTCATATGTTCATTTCACTTGATAGTATGTTTGATAAAGTGAAATTTGTTCTTTTAGGAGGACAATGCATGCCAGACTTCAGACTGGGCCTGGAGATAGTGAGTCATCTGAGTTACAGCTGAGCAATTTCTGCTTATTGGTGGATTTTTTGTTGGATATAGTTTCTTTGGTAAGATCACCTTGGTAAAAAAATACTGAGGAAATTGAACATAGTGCATATATTACATGTTGGAGACCTTATCTTCAAATAAATTTTATCTTTAATATTAAATATATTTTTCCCCTTTGGCACAGCTTTCTTTTTCCATAAAATTTTCCAACTGTTTTGTCCTGTGACATATGTATGTATATAACACATATACAAGTCTTAAATAATACATGTAATATACTTCATAACTGCATGCTATTGAAATCCTAAATGTTTAGTGTATAATGATTTAATGCTGTATTTATATTAATTAATGATTCTATTAATGAAGACTTTTGGAAATCTTTTCCCCTTTTCTCTCCTAAATTCTTTGCTTTCTCATTTTGAAGCCTACTAGAAGTATGAGGGTACTGTGTCAGGTATGACATTCAGCCTATATCTTTTTTAACTGATTATATTCACTTTTGTTTTGTTAGAATCTCAGTAATGTACATAAAATTGGGATTAGTTTATAATACATGCTTTGAAATACTTAAATTGAGAATTTAGCGGTATAAATTTTGTATCAATAATGAAATTATTATACAATATTAAGAAAATGATATGTATAAAAGACTCCAGAGTCATAAAAATTAGTTCCTTTTTTATAGAGATTAAAACCCAGTGAAACAACATAACTTTTGGGCCACACATTGCTTAAACTTTTGTCATTTTACTTTTATTTTCAGGAGACTTACATTGAAATTCAGACAGAACACCTGCCGCAGCTGTTGCTCAGGATGGTTTCTGCCCTGACAAGCCATCTTCAGACGTTGCACTTGTCTGAACTCACGGATTCGGTCAGGCTCTGCTCGAAGATCCTTAGCAAAGTTCAGCCTCCACTGTTATCTGCCGGTACCGGAGGTGTTTTGCAGTTTCCAAGTGGGCAGAACAGTTCAGCCAAAGAATGGGAGGACAAAAAGGTAATGTTAGTTGTTCGTTATGGTATTAGATCACTTACCATGGCCCCTTGAATAACATGGGTGTGCACTGTGTAGGTCTGCTTATACACAGATTTTATTTTCAATAAATATAAAATTTTTGGAGATTTGCAACAATTTGAAAAAACTCACAGATGACCCTTTAGCTTATAAATGAAAAAATTAAGCAAAAGTTAGCTATGTCATGAATGCAAAAAAGATGTGGATAATAGTTTCTGTTATTATTTACTGCAATAAAGTATATATGCCTATTAAAAAGTTAAAGTTTATCAAAACCTACACACACAAACATAGATCATGCATGGTGTCATTCGCTGTTGAGAGAAATGTAAGCAAACATAGAGATGCAATATCGTAACTGCACAAAATTAACTGTGGTACACACTGTACTACTGTAATAATTTTATAGCCACCTCCTGATGCTGCTGCGGTGAGCTCAGTGTGAATACCCACTTAAAACACCGTGTGATGCTAACCATATGGTCACCTCTCTGTGAGCAGTTTGTCTATCCAGTAAATTGCATTTTGCAGTAAAAAAGTGATATCTCACAGTTCTTGTGGGGTTTTTTTATCATATTAAGTGCAGTACCATTAACCTTGAATAACACATGAGACTCACACAAAATACCACTAGTGGTAATAGAAGTGCTTCCACGAAGCAGAGAAAAGCCATGATGTTACCAGAAAAAGTTCAAATGCTTGACATGTTTCATAGAGTGAAGTCTGGAGCTGCAGTTGCCTGCCATTTCAAGATAAATGAATCCAGCATAAGACCATTGTTTTTTAAAAAGGAAATTTTTGAAGCAGTCACTATACCTCTGCCGTCAGGAGCAAAAACCTTTAAATACCTTTTTATATCATATTGAAAATATAGCTTTTATGTGGGTGCAAGATTGCTATAAGAAAGGCATACCCATAGACTAATATGAATCAAGAAAAAGTGAAGTCATTGTGTGACAACTAAAGTAAAAGGAAGGTGAAGGATATGAAGCTGGAGAATAATTTTAGAAAGACTTTCGGTGTATGGATGGACCTGGAGAAGATTATACTTAGTGAAATAAGCTAGTCAGAAAAAGGCGAATACCGCATGATTTCACTCATGTGTGAATCTAATGAACAAACTGACCTAACAAGGAAAATAGAGACAGATTCATAGATAGAGAGCAGGATGACAGCTGAAGGTGGGGAGTTTGGGGGTGGAGGGACTGAGCAAAAAGGACCCATGGATATGGGCAACAGCGTGGTGATTGCTGGGGGGAGGCGGGTATAAGGGAACTAAATGGTACTGTAAAAATAAATATATATGTTTTCAATCCCCCCCAAAACTAGAACAATGGTTGGAGAGGGGTATATATGCCGGGTCTTCAAGGACTAGTAGGATTTAGACTGTTGAAAGGGGGAAAAGCATTCAAACTAGGGACTGGTATGGCCAGTGTGTTAAAGAGATGCCCACAGAAATCCTTATGCTCCCAAAGGGGCTGTGTGCTATTATGGGAAGGGCCTGGGTTAAGTCATACTGGCTCTACCACTAACTTCTTGGGAAATCTTGGGCAGGTTGTTTAACCATATGAGTCTTAGCCTCTCATCTTTTGTGTGATGGAATCTGTGTGGTGATGCTACATAATATGTCGAAAACTGCTTTGCATGGGTTCAGGCATTGAATGGGTTCTTAAACAAAAACCTAGCTTCATCAACTCCCCAGTTAAGCCTCTGTTTCAACACCACCTTCAATGATTTTTCCACATTTTCTGTCACTTGTACTATTAATTGATTTTTTACTTAATATCATTATTTAAAATAAAATATTTAATATTTAAAAGAATGTCAAGATAACAGGGGAAGCAGCTTCTGCCAACCAAGAGGCAGCCAGTTTTCCAGATGCCATTACGAAAATCATCAAGGAGAAAGGATGTCTGCCTGAACAGGTTTTTAAAGCAGATGAAAGTACCCTATTCTGGGGAAATAACACAAAAGGACATTCCTTACTAAGGAAGGGAAAGGAGCACCAAGCTCCTAGGAATTGGCTAACAGTATTCTTGTACAAATGCAGTCAGGTTTATGATCAGAGACTGCCCTTATCTTTAAAGCTGCTAAACCCTGAGCCTTGAGGGAAAAAGAAACGCCACCTGCCAGTCTTTTGGCTGTACAACAAGAAGGCCTAAACTACTCGAGCCCTTTCTCTGAGTTGGTTCCATCAATGCTTTGTCCCTGGAGTCAGGAAGTACCTTGCCATTAAAGGAGAGCCTTTCAAAGTTCTTCTGATGTTGGATAATATCCCTGGCCACCCAGAGCCCCCTGAATTCAACATCAAAGTCTTCAAAGTGGTCTACTTGCCCCCAAATACAGTGTCTCTAGGTCAGGAGTGCGTAAGGACCTTTAAAGCTCATTGCACGCAGTACTCTATGGAGAGGATTGTTAACACTATAGAAGAGAATCCCGATAGAGAATATCATGAAAGTCCAGAAGTATTACATCATTGAAGCTGCCATCATTGTCATAGAAAAACCATGAAAGCCACCAAGCCCCAAACAATAAATTCCTGCTGGAGAAAACTTTGTCCAGAGATTGTGCATGACTTCACAGGTTTTACAACAGAGCCAATCAAGGAAGTTGTGAAGGTGGATATGGCAAAAAAAAAAAAAAAAAAAAAAGTGGGGGAGGTGTTGCAACGTTTCAACATGTGGATCTTGGAGAAATTCAAGAAATAATAGACACCACACCAGAGGAATTAACAGAAGACTACTTGAGAGAGATGAGTGCTTCTGAACTGGTGGTGCCAGACAGTGAGGAGAAACACACAGATGCAGCAGTGCCAGAAAAATGGACATTAGATGGTCCGGCACAAGGGCTCCTCCAAATCGCAAGTGCTTTTGACTTCTTTTATGGACCCTTGTAAGACACTTAAAACTAAAACACACAGTGGAAAAAGGATTGATGTCCTACAGAAACATTTTTAGAGAAATGAAAAAGAAAAAGTCAGAATTATAATGTATTTCCATACAATTTAAACAAGGGTGCATGCCTCTCCTGCCTCCCATGCCTCCCCTTCCACTCCCTTCACCTCTTCTGCCTCTGTCCGCCTGAGACAGTAAGATCACCCCCTTCTTTTCCCCTCCTCCTCAGCCTACTCAGTGTGAAGGTAACAAGGATGAAGGCATTTATGATGATTCATGTCCACTTAATGAACAGTCACTAATCATCTTACAGTTATAAACTTACCTGTTGTGTATGTGTGAGTCTTCATGTGAAAATCTAATAACTAGATTAGATTTTCTAGAACTCTGTGATACGATTTTGTGTCATCATTATCATAGCATGAATATTTATCATGTAGAACATCGTGTGCATGATTTGTATGAAAGTGGGTAGCTTATCCTTACATAGGCATAAAGTGAGCAATATTTAATAAAATTATAAAAATGTTAGTTCTCTTACTATTTTATAAGTACACTTTCAAAGAATTACAATACTGTACATTATGCCTCTTTCTTGTAATTGAAGAAACCACTTATCAGCCAGTCATCACAGGTAAGTGGTTTTCTAAAATTTAACAATGTTGAATACGACTAATCATGTATGTCATAAAAATGTTTACAGTGAAATGAAAGAGGAGAGATTACAACTGATACCACAGAAATAGAAGGGATTGTAAGAAATTACTATGCAGAATTGTATGCCAAGAAATTGGAAAACCTAGGTGAAATGGACAAATTTCTAGAAAAATATAATCTTCCAAAACTCAATGAAAAAGAAGCAGAAAACCTGAACAGGCCAATAACAGCAGATGAAATTGAAGAAGTAATCAAAAAACTCCCATCACACAAAAGCCCTGGACCAGATGGTTTCACAGGAGAATTCTATAAAGCATTTAAGAGCTAACCCCTATTCTTCACAGACTATTCCAAAAAATCCAAAAGGAGGGAAAACTCCCCAACTCTTTTTATGAAGCCAGCATCATCCTAATTCCAAACCCAGACAGAGACACAACAAAGAAATAAAACTACAGGCCAATATCGCTGATGAACACAGACGCTAAAAACCTCAATAAAATATTGACAAATCGCATCCAACAATACATCAAAAAGATCATACACCACGACCAAGTGGGATTCATCCCAGGGATGCAAGGATAGTTCAGTATTCCTAAATCAGTAAATGTAATACATCACATAAACAAAAGCAAAGACAACCCACATGATCATATCAATAGATGCGGAAAAAGCTTTTGATAAGGTACAACATCCATTTATAATAAAGGTACTCAGAAAAATGGGAATAGAGGGAGCATTCCTCAAATATAATAAAGGCCATATATGAAAGACCTACAGCCAAAATTGTACTCAAAGGGCAAAAACTAAAATCTTTTCCACTAAGATCAGGAAAAAGACAAGGTTGCCCACTTTCACCACTTCTATTCAATATAGTATTAGAAGTTCTAGCCACAGCAATCAGACAAGAAAAGGAAATAAAAGGCATTAAAATTGGAAAGGAGGAAACCAAACTGTCATTGTTTGCAGATGACATGGTAGTGTACATGGAAAATCCCATAGCCTCTACCAAAAAACTGCTTGAACTAGTAAATGAATTTGGCAAAACAGCAGGATACAAAGTCAATAGAAATCAAAGGTATTTTTGTATACCAGCAATGAATCAGCAGAAGCAGAAATCAAGAAAAAAATCCCATTCAATATAACAAAAACAAAAATAAAATATCTGGGAATAAACCTAACCAAGGAGGTAAAAGACCTGTATGCAGAAAACTACACAACACTGAAGAAAGAAATCAAGGAAGACAAACTTATGTAAACATATACCATGTTCATGGATTGGAAGAATTAACATCATCAAAATGTCCATGCTACCCAAAGCAATTTACAGATTCAATGCAATACCTATTAAAGTACCAATGGCCTATTTCACAGACACAGAACAAACACTTCAAAAATTTATATGGAACCATAAAAGACCCCGAATAGCAGCTGCAATTGTTGACAAAGAAGAACAAAGTAGGAGGGATCACAATACCTGATATCAAACTGTATTACAAGGCTACCGTAATCAAAACAGCCTGGTACTGGCATAAAAACAGGCACATAGACCAATGGAACAGAACAGAGAGCCCAGAAATAAACCCAACTCTCTACAGTCAATTAATATTCGACAAAGGGGGCAATAACATAAAATGGAGTAAAGACAGCCTTTTCAACCAATGGTGTTGGGAGAGCTGCACAGCTACATGCAAAAAAATGAAACTCGAGCACCAACTTACACCATACACCAAAATTAATTCAAGGTGCATAAAAGACTTAAATATAAGCCATGAAACCATTAAAGCCCTAGAGGAGAACATTGGCAGGAAAATCTCAGATATTCCACGCAGCAAGATTTTTACTGATACGTCCCCTAGAGCAAGGGACATAAAGGAAAAAATAAATGGGATCTCATCAAAATTAAAAGCTTCTGCATGGCTAAGGAAAACAGTATCAAGATTAAAAGAGAAGCAACAGCTTGGGAAAACATATTTGCCAATGGTACCTCAGACAAAGGTTTAATCTCCAAAATATACAAAGAACTCACATGACTCCACTCAAAGAAGACGAGCAACCCAATTAAAAAATGGACAAAGGAGTTGAACAGACATTTCTCCAAGGAGGACATACAGAGGATCCAGAGACACATGAAAAGATGCTCGATATTGCTAGCTATCAGAGAGATGCAAATTAAAACCACAATGAGATACCACTTTACACCAGTCAGAATGGCTATCATAAACAAAGAAACAAACAACAAATGCTGGAGAGGTTGTGGGGAAAAGGGGACCCTAGTTTACTGTTGGTGGGATTGCAGACTGGTACAACCACTCTGCAAAACAGTATGGAAATTTCTAAGAAAACTAAAAATGAATGTGCCTTTTGACCCAGCAATTCCACTACTAGGCGCACATCCTAAGAACCCTGAAACACCAATCCAAAAGAAGCTATGCACCCCAATGTTCATAGCAGCACAATCTACAATAGCCAAGAGTTGGAAGCAACCTAGATGCCCATCAGTAAATGACTGGATCAAAAAGCTATGGTACATTTACACAATAGAATTCTATGCTGCAGAAAGGAAGAAGGAACTACTACCCTTTTGCAACATCATGGATGGAACTGGAAAGCATAATGCTGAGCGAAATAAGCCAGGTGGTGAAAGACAAATATCATATGATCTCACCTTTAACAGGAATCTAAACAAGAAAACAAGCAAGCAAAATATGACCAATGACACTGAAATACGGAACAGGCTGACAAGGTCCAGAGGAGAGAGAATCATAGGGGAAAAGGGGATGAACTCACATGAACAAGTATAAAGGACACATGGACAATAACTAAGGTGGGGGGCGGAAATGGGAGGGAGGTGGGGAGCACTGGGGGGGTGCAGGGCTGGGAATATAAGACAGAAAACTGTACTTGAACAAGAATTAAATAAAAAAATTTTAAAAAGTAAAAATAAATAAATAAAAAGCATGATAAAAAAAGAAAAAAGAAACACTGAAAAAATGTTTATAGTGATTCAATCATCGCTGTGTAGCTAGGCTACTGTGAAGCAGTCATATTGATTACACTAGGCTGCCAAAAAACAATAATATTGCTCCTGCTTTGTTATCAGTGCATGAATTGTTATACCAGTAAATAATTATGATTTTTTCCTTCTATTTTGGATGTCTAATGTTAATAATATTTACAGCATATACAATGTTTTATATTATATAAGACAGTATTGATGTAGGTGTTGACAAACAGATGGTGTAAAGTTACACTATCAGTGTGGTACAGAACTACAGATGTGTATTTTCCTTATGGTTTTCTTGACGCTTGAATTTCTCTGGCTTTATTGTGTGAACACAGTGTATAATACATAGAACATATAAAATATGTGTTAATTGACTGTTTATGTTATTGGTAAGGTTTCCTGTCAACAGTAGGGTGGCTGTTAGTTGTTAAGTTTGGGGGCAGTCAAAAGTTATACGTGGATTTCAGTTGTGTGGGGTGTGAGGTGGGGAGTCAGTATCTTCCCTACCACTGTGTTGTTCAAGGGTCAGCTGTTAATTTTTGAAATAACAGTTTCTGAGTGAAATCACGTATATATAACCATTTAGTGAAGCTTGCATAGATCCAAATGTGTGGCAGTAGACTTTATTGTGGGCTTTTGGTTCTAGTACAGTTTAGGTGTTTACATCAGCACTTTCCAGTAGAAATATAATTGTCAGCAACATAAGTCATTTTTAAATATCTGATAGCCACTTCTAAAAATGTAAGAAGAAACAGATGAAAAGATTTTTTTAAAAATTTTAGCCCTTTCTAGAGCTAATTTATTATTTCAGTATGTAGTCAATATAAAATTGATGTAGTATAAAATAATTAGCCAGATACTTTACATTCTTTTTGTACTATCTACAAAATTCCACTGTGTTTTTTATACTTATAGCACATCTTCATTCAAATGCAAAATTTTTTTCAGAAACACTTGAAATAAGAAAATTCAGTTCCACTGTCAGATCAGCGACATTTCAAGTGCTCAGTATTCACATGTTTATAATCTAAACTTTATTGATCCTTTTCATATGAATACAATAGATTTTTAATATGCTCTTTGAAGTCCAGAACCTTTATATTCAATCTTCTAGATTTTTAATGCTTACTTTATGACATTGAATAGAATTATAATTATTTTAATCTGGCACTAGTAACATACTTAGACACTTGGAAAACATCTATGGAAAAAATCAATGACAAAAGCTTTCAGGTTTATAATATTAAAATATTTTAACAAATATTAACAAAAAACATTTAATGAAATTTTATAGGTACATAAAATTGGCACTTTGTTAAAACAAAGATTAAAAAATTTCTACGATATAAGATACCTAAATCCAGGATTTGTATCGTTGTCCTAATTATTTTTTCAGTTGCTTTTTTGTTGTTTTCAACCAGGAAAAATACATTATCAGGATGATCTCATACAACCTTTCCCACCAACTAATAATTCTAAAATTGTTTCTGTTTTCTTGGTCCTTCTTAACATATTGCTTTTTATATATGAAATGAAAATTACTGATCCTCGATCAACTTGGATATATCCAGGATTAGCCTACATAAATTAAAGCTAGTCTCTCACACTTTCCTTCCTACCTGCTTATTATTGATAAGTGATATTCTGTTTTGATATGACTCTGTTCTTGGAAAATTCATTTTATTTGTTGTCTTCCCTTAATTTATACCGCTAAGATCTTAAAAATACAATATCTTAAAATCGATATTAACGGCTTTGAAGCTTTGCTTTTTATTTGAATGAGATTGGTGAGTTCAGGGAAAGGACCTTAGTATTCTCTGAGGCATATTTGAACACGTGAATATATCCATTCAGAAAACATCTGCAAGTAAGATAATGGGAACATTGATTTATAGCAAATGAAATACAAAGTAAAAGTACACTTTTGTTCATTAACAATATGAACAAAATTATTCATTAACCTTAGAGTGTGCTCCCTCCCCTTTGGTTTTCTTTTATGTTCCCAGGGCATGTATCTTCTTTCCTACTTTTCACTGAAACGCACTGGTATTATCTTCACTGAGATGTCTGAAAACTGATCAGATTTAAAAGCTGAGGGTATTTTCTGTCAATACAGAAAGTATTTAAAGTGTAAGTGAAGGAATGGTTCTTTAATAAATTACAAATCTGATTTTGTCTTTATGTTCTTAGTGCGTTTTTGTAAAATCAGTGTGTTGGAATGTCTAAAACATATATTTCCTTCCTATTTTCAGAAAGACACTTTATTAAAAAGTAATATGAGACCTAGTTATATAATATAGACCATACAACTAAATATTATAAATTTATGCAAGTTTAACTGCATTTTATAGCTTGAAATCTGGTAATGTAATATCCACTGTTTTATGATGTTTAAAAAAGATCAATACAGAAATAAGTTTACAGTAACAAGCTAATTACTCACCACGTAAATACTTCTTTTTAAAAGTGTATTAGAACAAGATTTTAGACGATTATTAACCTTTCAAAGGAAAAGATCAGCAAGTTCAATTTTGGTAGCCATCTCTAACTTTGGCATTATAATATGAAAATTTCTCGTACTGTTACAGATAAAGTGATATGCTATGATGAAAAGAGCATGAAGATCAGAATTACCTGATTTGAGCTCGTCTACTAACTAATAAGCTTATCTACGATAACCTTGGGCCAGTTTCATTTTGTTTTGTTTTTAACTGCGTTTAGCCTCAGTTTTCTTACCTTTGAAATAGAGAAAATAGCCTGTCTTGGGGCAGCGCTCACGCTGGGTGTCCAGGGTTAACTAGGCACAGTCTCTGCCCTTCTCCACCCATTCTTTTTAGGAGACAAACATTAAACAAATGATTGCATATTTAATTATAGTTGTGATGAATGTATGGAGGAACATACAGAGTGGTAGGAATGTAGAAAATTGGGGCAACCTGATCTAGATTGGGAGCCAAGGAAGGCTTTCTTGAGAAAGGACTATTTGAGGGAAACCCCAAAGGAATTTGGTGTAGGTGCGAAGTACAAAGAAGGGAATATTTGATGGAGGAAAGAGCGTGTGTGAAGACTCTTAGGCAGATAGAGGCACAGTGTAGACAATGAGGGGGAGGCCCAACTTTGAGGTAGGCAGGAACCCAGGTCTTACAGAGCCTTTTCACTGTACTGAGGCTTTTACTTCCTATTTAGGAACACACGCAAGGGGGAAAAGGCAAGTGATGTAATCATATTTGTGTATTTAAAAAATTGCTCTGGCTATAGTGTGGAGTATGGACCTGAGAAACAAAGATGGGTGTGGGAGACCTGCAGAATGCAGGTGGGAGTAGTGGTGGTAAAGTGCTAAAAAGGTGGGGGAATGAAGACTGAGGAATGAATGGATCAGCCACGTATTCAGGAGGAAAAAATAAGACATAGTAATGGTACAGCAAGGGTAGCGAGTGACTACTAACACTTATCAACTGTCTGCTAGGTGTCAGGTATTATGCCCAATATACTTGTGTGGCCCGTCTTACTTAATCCTCATAGCAACTAACTATAAATTGTAGGCATTATTGTCCTGTCAGTTATACAAATTAGGAAAACAAAGTTTGTAGAGGTTAAATAATTCCCCAGGCTAGAAAGCGGCAGAGCCTTAGCTGACTAATGGCCAGCACCCTTAACTACTAGACGGAAGTGGATGTAAAGGAAGTGTTGAAGAGAGGTAGACAGAGAAGGTACCAAGAATCACCTCTAGGTTCCGGTCTTCCTGGTTTGCTGAGCAGCGGTGTGATTCACTGAAGGAGGGACACTGGGCGAGGCCCAGCTTTGTGGCAGCAGAGCGTTTAGTGCACCTCGTTAGTGATCTGATTCAAATGAGGCTCTGGCACAGTCGCCCGTGGAATACACGTTGTGTACAGCTTCTGGTTACCTCAACTAAGCCAGAAAATATGCTTGATGATTGTACTGGCCATATCATAGGGAGGGAACAGCTGATCCATTCCAACTCTGCTGCAATAGCTGGCTCGTTTTTGTTTATATTTCAATTGCTTCTTATCTTGCCCTCTAGATTGTAAACTATTTGTTTAATTCCTAGTACCCCGTACAGTGTCTGTCCTGTAATGTGATGTGGGTCCAGTTACTGTTTGGTGAAAGAATATAAGAATATTAATAGGCACACATTCGAATAGTACTTAATACTTGTCAGACAAATTTCACACTCATGTAATCCTGAATCTATTAAATTTTATTTCTAGTTCTTAGAATGTCTTTTTTTAACTTTGCATAACTCATGTCTTGCATTGTTTAGACATTGGGGAAGTTGCATTGTTTGGATATTAGGAAAGTGTTTTCATAAAGTAGATTGAATAAATTATTAGTCTTTTGAAAATAATGATATGGACCTTAGAAGTTTGTATATACACATATGTTACCCTCATGAACCTCACTTTATGCTATGCATGTAGTGAAAAATAAATATTTAATAAATGACTTTAGTGTATTCATTAGAACCATAGTGTATTTATTAGAACCATATCCATATTTCATATTGATTGTCTTAGATATATAAATCAGTTGTAGAAATCATTTTTATTTTTTATTTTTTAAATTTTATATGTATATCTTTAGAGGGGAGGGGAAGGGAAGGGAAGGAGAGAGGGAGAGAATATCAATGTATGGTTGCCTCTCATGGGTCCCCTGCTAGGAACTGACCTGCAACCCAGGCATGTGCCCTGACTGGGAATCGAACTGCAAGCATGTGGTTCACAGGCCTGCGCTCAATCCACTGAGCTACACCAGTCAGGGTGAAACCATTTTTAGATTCAGCTGAATATATGGATACAGTTGTGAATAGTAATCTAAAATTGACTTCTCTCCAAATGTGGTCATTTCCAATTTCTAATTCCTAATATATGCATTTAGCTACTCAACCTTTTGTTCTCTTTAATCACTACCAGATATCATCAGTTTCTCTTGACAATCGTACTGAAGTGTTAGAAGATGGAGAAAATCCACCAAGTAGTCAGTCATCAGAGAGCGGATTCACCGAGTTCATACAGTATCAAGCAGACCGAACCGATGACATTGACAGAGAACTGAGTGAGGGGCAAGGAGCAGCTGCCATCCCAATTGGTAGCGCGTCCTCTGAGACAGAAACAGCTTCCACTGTGGGATCTGAAGAAACCATCGTCCAGCCCCCTTCTGCAGTCACTCAGGGCACAGCGCCCCGAAGTATGAAGCCAGTCCAGAAGACTGCAATGCAGTGCTGCTTGGAGTATGTCCAACAGTTTCTCACGAGACTTATCAACCTCTACATTGTTCAGAGTAACTCTTTTTCTCAAGCCTTGGCTACAGAGCATCATGGGGATCGCAGCAGAGAGCAAGGAGACAGGGAGAAATGGGACATGGATTCACGTGGAGATGTAAAAGAGAGAAGCATAAGTAAACAGTCAACCTCAAAAGAATACCTTTCTGCCTTCCTTGCTGCCTGCCAGCTCTTCCTGGAGTGCTCAAGTTTTCCAGTTTACATCGCCGAGGGAAACCATGCCTCCGAGTTACATCCGGAATCAGAAACTGGTAAGGTAGTTTCTGTTTTGTTCATATTTAAATGTTCTCTGTGGTATGCTTTTTTTTCAGTAGCACTCAGATATTAAAACTGGGATTTTTTATGTATACACATACTACAGTGATTACTACATAATGTGTGATTAATATACTGTCTTTCAGTGTAGGAAAATAGATTGTATAATGTGACAGAAGAAAAGTACTTATTTTTAAAAATTTATGAAATTCTTGTTACTGCTTATTTTTTAGTCTAGGTGAGAAACCATGCTTTTCTTAACAGATCAAAACCTAAAGGTAGTAAGTAGTGGAGCTTTTTTTTTTTTTTAGATAGATGGGAAGTTAAAAGTATGTGTGAAAGGGTGAGTGTGATGAACCCTGTTGGCTTCCATCTTTTGTTTCAGACTGGGAGCATGTGCAGCCTCCACTGTGGCTCCAGACGCTGATGAATGCTTGCAACCAAGCAAGTGATTTTAGTGTGCAGAGTGTTGCTATCTCACTAGTCATGGACCTGGTGGGACTGACTCAGTCTGTGGTCATGGTCACTGGGGAAAACATCAACAGTGTGGAACCTGTACAGCCCTTAAGTCCAAACCAGGGAAGAGTGGCCGTGGTTATTAGACCGCCCCTCACACCAGGCAATCTGAAGTACATAGCTGAGAAGACTGAATTTTTCAAGGTAAATTCTAAATAAATTAATGATTCAGATGATACTTGACCTAGTTTGCATAGCAAAAAATTAAAGATGAGAATCAGGCTTAATTGAACCCTTCGATATCACACTGTAGAGACAGATACAGCACTTGATCTGTACGGCTTTGTGTAGCTGGTCCCCCCTTTTGTGTGGAGAGAAAAAGGTAAGGATGAGGGGAGTATTAAAGTAAATAGGGGCAAATATTAAGGCACTAAGTCCATGGAGGGAATACTTTCAACTAAAAAAAAGGAAAGCTGACTTATATAGTAAAAAAATTACTTCCGAATGAAGTGGTTGTGGCACTTCTGCTTCGTACACCTTGGCTCTCGAAGACCCCTAGGAAGAGGTTTTCTTCCTGTATGTTGTCTGACTGTCATCCGTGGTGTGTGATGATGTTTAGAAAAATGCAGTTCGATTTCTGCAATAGTGCAAATGCTATTCTCTACACAGAAAGAACTTCAAGTATATTTGGACTGTATAACATCTTAAGATGGTAGTTTTTTTATACATAAAAAATATTTTTTTAATTTTTATCTGATTTCAAGTCATTACAACCTTTCAGATAACTTCCTCCTGCTGGATTAAGGTTGACTTCCCTACCATTTTGGTGGTAAACCCTGAAGATTGTTGAATTTTTATTAATGCTGTAATAGATCATCAGGTGCTGTATTAACACATGTAGCTCTGAAATAATACGACCTTTATTTGCCTTAAGTAATTCGAGTATTTGGACTGTGAATTATATTTTACTTTGCAACATGTCACTGTGAATAGTAGTGTATTCGACGTGGGATCTGTACCCTCCTAAGGATGATGTATTCCAGCATCACTTCACTAGATGTCACTGACCTAGTGAAATGGGTACTTATTTTGGCTCTGCAGAAAGTGCTTCCATGCTGATGTTTAAATAAATATTATTAAAGTACTATGATAAACGGTTCTGACGACCTGAATGACCAGAAGGTGGGCGGATGAGAGGCACCCTTTTAAATGTCATCCCAGTGGCATAATGAATATTAAAGACCTTCGAGGCCTTGCAGTCAGACTTGTATTACCAGTAGGAAATGTTTGTTAATAGGTTTTCATTAAGGTTTTATAATACTGTCACTCTTACATTTTTTTCAACAGCTTGTGGCTTTAACATTGTGGGACCAGCTGGGAGACAGGACACCTCAGCACCACCAAAAGAGTGTGGAATTGTTTTATCAGTTACATAACTTGGTTCCTTCTTCTAGCATCTGTGAGGATGTTATAAGTCAGCAGTTAACCCATAAAGATAAGGTAAATTCATCTCTTCTTATCCTATGTCAGCTCCTCACTCCCATTATACTGAGTGTAACATGAGGAAGCTCTAGGAAAACGATTGCAGCTAGTATCTGAATAACAGAGAATATAGCTTTGTTCAGAGTGAGTTTAGTATCTTTAAAATACATGTTCTGTTCTTTTTAGAGGAAAGCTTTTTGAAAAAGCATCAGTAACATGAAAATCAAGTTACCCAAAATCAAAGACTGGTTTTATTTCTTGGTTCAGGGCACCAGCTGTGGGGAGTGCTGATTACAGTTGGTTCTGGACCAAGTTCTTGAGTCATAAAGGAGGAATCAGTGGATCCAGTTGTGATACTGATGGACACATTAACATATGGGAAATGAAACAGCATGTTGCACTTATAAGCTATAGCATGCTAATATGTGAGATTATATTCTTTTCATTATAGTACATATCCAAAATAAGGATTTGTATTCTAATGTGTAGGAAGTAGTACATAAGTAAGAGTAAAGATGACTGAGTTATGAGTGAGCCTGAGAAGAAGCTGGGACAGTCGTTCTGGTAGATCTCTTCTGGGGAACTTAGTGAAGTTTGTGGTGTTCCTGCACCTGCTCTGTAGTATAAATTAAAGCTTTTATTGAATATCGTTTAGAAATGCTCTAACTGAACGCAGCCTCAGTGCTAGTGAGTTTTAATGATTGCTATTCAAAAAGACACTGTGCTGAATAAATGGAACATTTGGCAGGGTGAGCAGGTGGCAAATGAACGAGTAAATGAGGAAGAATGAAAAGCTTGTTCCCGGGAAAATGTTAAAATTATGTTTAAGCTTCAGTACATTCTTTCAAAACTGTTCAGAAACAAAATTTGAAATAAAGCCTTGCATTTAATAATTTATTTTACAATAAGTATAAATCTAGGACAGATTTTATACCTGTTTACTTGCATAACATTTCATTTGCAAAGAAATACTAAGTTGTAAATAAAGATACCGTACTTCCATGAAGAAAAGTTAAAATGCCTGTTACTACTGACTTGTTTTTGCCTGTGTTTCTATTGGCTGAGGTACCAACGCTGCTTTACAGGGCTCATGAAGCCCACAGAAACAGAGCCCTTTGGGCCCATCACAGGCGATTTAAACAGTTGCAGTTCTGGTTCTGAGGGGCTATTACCTGAAGGTTTCTACAAGTGCTCAAGAAAAATGATAATTTTTTAATAATATCACAGTTTCTACTTGATTTACATTAACATATTATCTAATATGAAGTGCTTATCTTTCTAAATAATTTTCTTTTTATGTTGTTCTATGCATTGTTATTGTAATACCTGATCTTTTCCAAATAATCCCAAAAGTAGTATAGTATTTTTCATATAGAAATAATTTTGAGGGGCTTAAATTTTTTAATCTAATAAACCAGCTTTGTAAGTGATAGTAAATTAATTTTGGGTTAATATGAGGGGGGAAGCAAAAAACCCCTGGAATTTATTTATAAGAAAATGTGTATTCTTACAAGTTTAAACTTCAGTCACCTTCAAAGTACTGTCCATTTGATGAGATACACCTATTGAGACATTTTTTTCCACTGCTCAAAACATGTTTTTGAACTCGTCTATTTTGATACCTTTAGCATTTCTGCCATTTTTTTGTCTCATCTCTTCCACATTGGCAGGACATTTCCTTTTGAGGACTTTTTCATCCAAGAAAACAAAAATAGGTTGCTTGGGGTGAGATTGGGAGATGAGGGTGTGTGGGGCATGGGGTCATGCCACTTTTGGTCAAAAACTGCTAAACACTCAGCAT
This sequence comes from Sturnira hondurensis, assembly GCF_014824575.4. Classification (NCBI taxonomy): domain Eukaryota; kingdom Metazoa; phylum Chordata; class Mammalia; order Chiroptera; family Phyllostomidae; genus Sturnira; species Sturnira hondurensis. Next base: position 10,290,259 of record NW_028098001.1, on the reverse strand, counting down.
GTGTGGGCAGGCGCACTCATAAATCACCCATCATGAAATGGGCAAATGCATTGAAAGAGTCTTCCAAACAAATTTACTGAAGCCAAATGCAGCCTCTCACATCAACACCAGCTGGTACACTGATACAGATGGGTTCCTAAAACAGTCACCTAGTGGGTGAAGCCTGTACTAAAAGGGACCTGCCCTCCAGAAAATAGTTCCTTTTTCCCCAGCCCCCCTTGTATATAATTTTTAAGAGCAAAAGTAAATCCTACAGTACAATAAAATCAATTTTGACTACTAAACATTTATATTAAAATGAGGAGGAAGTACTTTCTATACTCAAGATATCATGATGACATGCACATTATCAGCTTTTTTCATACAGTAATCTAGTAAACTGATTTCCTAGTCTAAACTGAATAATTACTTGTGAGGCAGTATGAGGTGATCCTTTAGGTTTAATTTTTTTTATATACTTAAGTATTTTCTATGTTTCTACTTACCTGAAAAAACAGTTTATTGCATTGTGTTGTAGAGTATCGTGAACATTGAATATAACATTCTCTCTTAAATAGCTACTTTGATTTTGCCAAAATACTTATCTTCAAAGGAGAATAAAAAATTAATTTTTATTATTAAATCTTTAAAGGCTAATAACTCATTAATCTTTAAAGATTAATTAATCTTTATCTTTATTATTAATAAATCTTTAAAGATTGATTAGTTATTAATCTTTAGTAATATTTATTAAAAATAATTTAATCTTTATTAATGATTTAATGGAATAATTTAATTATTAATAATTTGATCATGTTCCTTCTCAGAAAATAAAGATGGAAGCACATGCAAAGTTTGCAGTTCTTTGGCATCTCACAAGGGACCTCCATATAAATAAGTCTTCATCTTTTGCACGTTCTTTTGACAGGTTGGTTACATTTTATATTCAGGTTTTACAGTCAGATGTCTTAATGTGTCTTTTGTTGACTCCTCAGTTAGTTTGGCAGGAGTAGGCAATAGCAATTTTCATGTTTAAAAAAATTTTTGATCCTCACCCAAGGATATGCTTATTGATTTTAGAGAGAGAGGGAGGGAGAGGGAAAGAAACATTGATGTGAGAAAGAAACATCGATCGATTGCCTCCCATACACTCCCTGACTAGGGATTGACCCTGCAACCTAGGTATGGGCCCTGACTGGGAATCTAACCCTCAGCCTCTCGGTGTATGGGTTGACACTCCAACCAACTGAGCCACCCAGTCAGGGCATCAATTTATACATTTTATAAATAAAATTAAAAAATTATTTGTTAAAAATCTAAGCTATATTGAAATTCATGGCATTTTCATTTATCTGCCGGATTTTCCCTTGTTTGGCCCCGTCCTTTCATTTGATGACTATTAATCGAGCCCCCGCAACATGGTCGGTTCCGTTCCATGTGTCAAGAATACAGCAATGGAGACAGTCTTCTTGAATCTATATTCACATCGAGTGAGATCGCATATAAACAGTAGATTGTATAAGTGTTTCTCTAGCTATTATTCTTAATTTTCTGCCTGAATTGGACTTATTAAAATCTAAAGCTAAATTACTGAATCCCCTTCCATGGATTCAGAGAACCTATAACTGCCTGAGAATGGGGTTGCTATTTGTCTAGCTTACTTAGATGGCTCACTCCCCAAATACGAGATTTGCACTGACTTCCAAGGGGATGCCATGTGTAGGTAGATTCATATATTGGCATCAGACAGCAGTCTCACCCGTTTTCAGAGAGGTGGCCGCAAATGCAACTGTGCTTAAAGCCCAACTGCATGTTATTTCAGCTGGTGCTTTTCAAGCAGCGTCGCTATCTTTAAATGATCTGCTGTTGAACCTCTACCATGAACTAGGCCCCAGGCCCAGGTACTTCACAAATACCCTCTCTTATTTGGCCACCATGTTTCCTCATGGCACAAGTGAGACAGTGAAGACCCAGAGAAGTTGTGACTTACCCAAGACCACACGTGAGATAAAGTGGATGGCCCAGATTTGAATCTTGGGTGTTCTGATTCCAAACTGTCCCTCCACGCCTTTTGTGGAAAGTCTTTCCTTGAATCAAGCACATAGTTTAGATTCATAAAGAGAATGGGAGCAGAGGGCACGGACCAGCATAGAGGTAACACTGCCTAGCATTGCAGGGGGTTCAGCATTTGGTGCCAGGAATATATTGCTAAAAGAAGACTAGTTTTTTAAGGTTACTTTTTCTGTTCTTTACTATTTATCTTATAAGAATATGCTGGTGAAATTTCCAGAAACACAAGTACCTACAAAAAGGGAAAAGAATTTTCTCTTTCCTATTGTATCTACTGAGGATATGGGGATTAAGATTATTAACATGCTGTGGTTAAAAATTATCCTGAAGTGCAATTAATTTATAATAATTAATTCAAAATAAAAAACACAACTTACAGTATTATTAATCTTAGAAAAATTAGAGTGTCACACTTAAAGCAAGTGTTTTGTTCTTTAATTATTTGTGTTTATTGTAGGTCACTGTTCATCATGTTAGATAGCCTTAACAGTCTCGATGGTTCTACTAGCTCTGTGGGACAAGCCTGGCTGAACCAAGTCCTGCAAAGACATGATATTGCAAGAGTTTTGGAACCATTGCTATTGCTTCTGCTTCACCCCAAAACTCAGAGGGTTTCAGTGCAGCGTGTACAAGCAGAACGTTATTGGAATAAGGCACCTTGTTATCCTGGAGAAGAGAGTGACAAGCATTTCATGGAAAATTTTGCATGCAGCAATGGTGAATATCATGTGGAACTAGAAAAGCTTTATTTAGAATTAAATAATTAAAATAAAGTGAGAGCTGAACACAACAGTGGTTGGCGAGAGAATCCAATGTGGGATTTTCTCCATGGGCTTGTTTTCTGTCCTCTGATGCACGAGCAGTGCTCTGACGGCCGTCTCAGAGTGGGCTTCATCGATGACGTGTTGGGGGACTAGAATCTCTTATCAGCTGACTCTTCTTTCAGGGGAGTAATCAGCATAGCATTTTTCAGAGACAGTCTTCAGTTTAGATGGAAATACATTTAGATTCTTTTTAAGAATCCTGGTCCTATGGGGCTCTGTAGATACTTCGCTAGGAATGTATAGTAAGCTTATAATGCATATTTATATTTCGTGAGTCATTTTTCTTATCTGTAAGGTCAGAATCATAACCCACCTCTTTCAGGTCATGTTGTGATATGTTTAGTGCAGTGACTGGCATATCATACGTGTTTGTTAAATATTCTTATTACTATGAAACCCACACTTTAAAAACTATTGAGTGATATCCTCTATAATAAAAGCAATAATGGCCTTTTATATTACATTATTATGTGCTAGGGACTGTCACTTATCATTTGTATCTCGACAAATATTTTTTTATTCCTGTGAGGTCAGGAATAAAAAACTGATTTTACCAAGCAGGGAGCTTATTTTTAGAAGGATGTGCTTTCTCAAAGGCTCACTGCTGGTGAGTGATGCAGTCTGGAACTAAACTGTCACCTTTCATGTGTCTCTACCAAGGCTTGGTTCCTTTCCCTAGCTTCCCTTTCAGGGCTTTTCCTGAATCTTCTAAGAAAATGCTCTACCCTGCTAATTGCCAGAACTTTCGTTTTTATCACTTTACCTACCACACTTCCCACCTGACTACTAAATTCTCGCCTCTCCTCTGAAATCAGTCTCAGACCTTACCTGTGGTACCATGATTCTTTCCCTGAAAGTGGTGGCATTTTGTTTGTACCACTCATATGCAATTAACCCTCCCACCCTTTCCAAAAGAATGTTGTTAACATAGTATGCTCTCCAAAAAGTACAGAAATAGACGAATATATTGGTACTTCCCTACTAATTTTAAGCTCTTTAGAGAGAACGATGCTGTCTTTTCCTTCTCTCACCCTCATTGTCTATTGGTTTAGGGTCTTACTCATACCAGATAATTCATAAATGTTTTTTGAATTTTATTAAAATCAAGGAGATTGTGTTTTTATACTCCCCTTTAGTGTAACTAAAAGGAGGTATCACACGAGAAGGAAAAAAACACAAAGTTTGTACTGCAGTAAAAACGGATGTCTTATTTGGGGATAAGGACGAGTTTGGATATTTCATCAGTGTTAACTGTGCTATTCAATTTAAATGCAATTGAATAATAGGCCTTCAGTTGAATTGTGTTTATTAAACTCTACTTAATAATCATCTATATAATTTTCTAACTTAAAGGGTCTAAAATAGTAATATAATATGATTTTAATAGTAGCATGTAGGTGGGTTTTGAAACATGATTAAAATCTTGAATTCAGTTTGTATTTGTACATTTTCATTATTTTAATATATTGTATATTTTTCTTCCTTTACTATTTTTCTCATATGCCAGTAAGCCAAGTGCAACTCATTGCATCTAAAGGAAATGGTGAAAAGCCGCTTACCATGGATGAAATAGAGAACTTTAGTCTCACTGTTAACCCATTAAGTGACAGACTCTCCCTTCTAAGTACCAGCAGTGAGACAATTCCAATGGTTGTCTCTGATTTTGACCTTCCAGACCAACAGATAGAGATACTCCAGAGTTCTGACTCTGGATGCTCACAGTCCTCTGCTGGAGACAACCTGAGTTACGAAGCTGATCCTGAAAATGTGAATACACCAGAGGACTCTCAAATGCCAAATGCAGGCTCCCCAGACGATGATGTTCAGCAGGTAGTGTTTGACCTGATATGTAAAGTTGTAAGTGGTCTGGAAGCAGAATCTGCCTCTGTAACTTCTCAGTTGGAAATGGAAACTGTGCCTCCAGGGCACAGCGATATAGATCCAGGTGAGGAGGCAACTAAAAGTGAAGATCAGTCCACTCAGCAGAGTCAGAGCACTTTGCTGAGTAACGAGAGTTCTCAGCTTCTGTCTGTGTCTGCGGAAGGCGGCTGTGAGTGTGTGGCAAATGGAATCTCCAGAAATAGCTCCTCACCTTGTATTTCAGGAACCACACAGACCCTCCATGACTCTTCTGTTGCTTCGACAGAAACCAAAGCTAGACAGAGGAGTCACAGTAGTATTCAGTTCAGCTTCAAAGAAAAATTATCAGAAAAAGTCTCAGAGAAAGAAACAATTGTTAAAGAGTCAGGTAAACAACCGGGAGCAAAACCTAAAGTAAAACTTGCCAGAAAAAAGGATGATGACAAGAAAAAAACATCAAATGAAAAACTCAAACAAACCAGCGTATTCTTTAGTGATGGTTTGGATTTAGAGAACTGGTATAGCTGTGGAGAGGGAGAAATTTCTGAAATTGAGAGTGACATGGGTTCTCCAGGATCACAGAAATCTCCTAATTTCAACATCCATCCTCTCTATCAGCACGTGCTTCTGTATCTCCAGCTGTATGATTCATCAAGGACTCTTTATGCTTTTTCTGCCATCAAAGCCATATTAAAAACTAACCCTGTTGCTTTTGTAAATGCCATTTCAACCACTAGTATAAATAATGTGTATACCCCTCAGTTGTCTCTGCTTCAGAATCTATTGGCCAGACACCGAATTTCTGTTATGGGCAAAGACTTTTATAGTCATATCCCAGTGGACTCAAACCATAACTTTAGGAGTTCTATGTACATAGAAATTCTTATTTCACTCTGCTTATATTACATGCGTAGCCATTACCCAACCCACGTCAAGGTCACTGCACAAGACTTAATAGGCAATCGAAACATGCAGATGATGAGCATAGAAATTTTGACACTTCTCTTTACTGAGCTGGCAAAAGTGATAGAAAGCTCAGCAAAGGGTTTCCCTAGTTTTATCTCTGATATGTTATCTAAGTGCAAAGTTCAGAAAGTAATTCTTCACTGTTTGCTGTCGTCCATCTTTAGTGCCCAGAAATGGCACAGTGAAAAAATGGCAGGTAAGAATACGATTGCCGTGGAAGAAGGTTTCTCAGAGGACAGCCTCATCAATTTCTCAGAGGATGAATTTGACAATGGCAGCACACTCCAGTCACAACTTCTCAAAGTCCTTCAGAGGCTCATTGTCCTAGAGCACTGGGTAATGATCACCCCTGAAGAAAATGAAACAGGCTTTGATTTTGCTGTATCTGATCTGGAACACATCAGTCCCCACCAGCCCATGACTTCTCTTCAGTATTTGCATGCTCAGCCAATCACATGCCAAGGCATGTTTCTCTGTGCCGTGATACGGGCTCTGCACCAACACTGTGCTTGTAAGATGCACCCACAATGGATTGGTTTAATCACATCTACTCTGCCTTACATGGGAAAAGTTCTACAGAGAGTGGTGGTTTCTGTGACACTACAGCTTTGCAGAAATTTAGATAATTTAATTCAGCAGTACAAATATGAAACAGGATTATCTGACAGTAGGTAAGAGCTGATTTTTAACTTTGTTGTCATTGACATTTGTCACATATATGACTGCTTAGCCATCCAGAATGTCAGTCACAATTTGAATAAACAAATTAGTGAATCTCAGTAGGTTAGAAATAGTATGTTATTTTTTTCACGAAGAAGAAAATTCATATTGAGTAAGAGAAACAAAAGAATCAAGATTAAAAAAGAGAAGGAATATTTAAACAGGCCTTTTTCACTCCTAAGGGCTAAAATTAATTTTGTTCTTCTTGACTAAGCTGGCAAAGTAATAGAAAGCTCACCAAAGGGTTTCCTTGATTTTATCCTGTATGTTATCTAAGTGCCAATAAATTTCACACTCAATTAATTTTTAAAAAACAAGAAATGGTATTTACTGTTTTAGAGGTGAAACTCTTCCTGTACCCCCAGGCCATGCTTAAAATTGCTCTGTCAGATTCGCCGCATGCTCAGGAAACTGGTTTCCGGTTTACCTCCTGCGTAGTCTCAGTGGCGACGTGTGGAATGAAGGAATAGTGCCTGTGCTGTTTAACACTGATCTGCCTGCCTTCCACAGTCACTAGATATGTAGTGACTAAATTTGTTTATTTTATATAGAATTTTTAACCAAAAAGAACATCAGTACATTTAATGTGACTTACTTATTTTATAGATTAGGATATAAAAGCTTCTAGTTTATTCTTTTAGTCATTTATTAATATACTATTTATTGGGTATTTACTGTGTGTCTGCTACGTGCGGGACATTTACTATTGATAAAACATACTTTTTTTTTTCTCAGAACTTGTGTTCAAATGAATGCATTTTATTTCAGGCCTCTGTGGATGGCATCAATTATTCCACCAGATATGATTCTAACTCTTTTAGAAGGGATCACAGCCATTATCCATTACTGTTTGTTGGATCCTACTACACAGTACCACCAAGTAAGACTGCACAAATATTTGACTTTTTTTTAAAGACTATAAGATACAGCAAGCCTCAGTAAGCACTGCTTTGTTTTTACCCCCACCTTTAACAGCTTTGGGTCAATGTAGACCAAAGACACTTGCTGGAAGCGCGCAGAGGAATCCTCTCAGTCCTCCACATGATCATGTCCTCCGTGACTTTGCTCTGGAGCATACTGCACCAGGCGGATTCCTCGGAAAAGATGGCTCTTGCTGCGTCTGCATCTGTAACCACCATTAATCTGGGAGCCACAAAGGTTAGAGATTCACACTTCACCTTGAACTCAAGAGTCTATTTGAGTACTTTCCCAAAGATTGTGTTCAGGATTTATGAATAACTTGGTCATATTTATGGCACTCTGGTGGATCGAGTAGTTAATTATCAAATTTGTAACTATTTTTTGAGTTGTGACATAAAATCCACTAAAAGTATACCCAACATAATGATTTTTAAAAGTGAATTTACAGAGTAGTAAAACTATCCACGCAGTCTAATTTTCAAACATGTCTGTCACCACAAAGATTCCGAATACCCATTTGCAGTCACTTCCTGTTCCTGTCCCTAACCCCAATCAACCATTAATCTGTTTTCTCGCTAAGTAGATTTGCTTTTTCTGAGCATTTTGTATAAGTGGAATATTACATTATTTGTAATATTTGGTCTTTTGTATCTAGCTTCTTTCATGTGACATAATGTTTTTGAGGTTTATTCGTACATGTTAAATTTTGTTCCTTTTTTAAGGGCATTTTAAATTGATATTTTATATGCAAACCCTCCTGGAAAACAATTTAACTATATGTGCAAAGAGCTTTAAAGGTTTTATAATTTTTTTGCCTAGTAATGAATTCTAAAGTAATCAAAGTTATGCAAATATATATTCATAAGACATTTATTATAGCCTTATTTGATAGTAAACAAAGAGAGATCCCAACAATAAATAAACTAATGGTTAAAAACTTATCCTTCAGTGTTACATTATGCAGGTACTAATAATTATAGTTTTGAAGAATTCTTGGTGGGTACAGAAATGCTTTAAAGTTTAATGAAACAGGGATATTACTTCATTCAACAAATAGTGTATTTCCAATTGTGTAAAATAAATGTCTCCTCAGAAAAAAGAATACAATTCACTTAATAGTGATTATCTCAGAATAATGGAATTACTTGTTTAAAAAACACTTTTATGTATTTTCTAAATTATCTACTTTATATTTAGAAGAAAATTTATGAGTTCTTAAAAGTATTATACTTTGTCAGTTGTCAAATTGACATTTTTCTGTTGCCTAGACCTCACTTCCCAGATTTGTCGTCATGAGAATACATCTGGAAATGGGCAAAGGGGAAGGGTGAGAATCATGAGAAAATGTCTGAGTACTGCTGTTGGGATTAAACTGTATGGTTTTCATTTTGTTCGGTTTCACTTAAATGTCAAAGCCCTGTCCACCCCTGCCTAATTAAAAAAGAATCTACATCAAACGTAATTGAATTTCACTTACAGTTGACCCTGGAACCACACATGGTGGGGGAGGTGCTGATCCCCAGTGCATCTGAAACATCCAGGTGTGACTTTTGACCACCCCAGAACTTAAGGTTTCCCTTAGTATCCACAGGGCATTTGGTTCCAGGACCCCCCATGGATGTCACAATCTGTGGATGCTCAAGTGCTCTATACACAATGGCATAGGTCAGTACATACAGCCAGCCCTTCACATCCATACACTCACAGCCACAGATGGAAAACAATACAGGTATTTATTGGAAAAACCTCAGCATATTAGTGGACCTCACAGTTCAAATCCTTGTTCAAGAGCCAACTGCATTGTGTTTTCCTATTATTTCATCACATTACTGAGACTCTTGCATTTAGCCGATTGGTTGTTGTCATTTTATAGGGTTTTTTTTCCTTTTAGAATTAAAATTACCATGGTCACTTCTCTTAACATGATTATAGTTTCCTCTGCTATTGTTTAGGTAATAAAACATGTAAGTACTATAGATTATTCAAACAAAAACTAAAAGTGCAGTTTAGTTATTAATGCTTACATAATTTTTAGTTCACTTCTCATTTGCTCATTTTAGAACTTGAGACAACAGATCCTTGAATTATTGGGCCCCATTTCAATGAATCATGGTGTTCACTTTATGGCTGCCATTGCATTTGTATGGAATGAAAGAAAACAGAACAAAAACACCAACAGGACGAAGGTAGATATTTAACCATTTTATACTTTTTGTTTTTTTTATTTGATGAGTATAGTAAGTCCTCATTTAACATTGACAATGGGTTCTTGGAACTGTGGCAAAACGACAGGTAGTGAAACCAGTTTTACCATAGGCTAATTGATATAAACAAGAGTTAAGTTGCTACAGCATCTCATCGATGTTATAAAGAAATAGCATTGAACAAAATGATGTCATCGAGGACCTACTGTACAGACTACTTTTCAACTCTCCACTAGTTGCAGAAGGCTGGGGTGTGGGGTATAAGTTGAAAAGAAACAGTTTGTCTACTGGGTTACATATGACTTGTTGCCTCAATTTCTTAAATAAGTGTAAAATGTACTATTTTAAGGGAAAGGGCAATTTAGTATGATATTAAACTGTAACTGTATTTAAATAGCCATTCAAATACAGTTACAACTGTAACTATATTTAGATAACCCTGTAATCTAGTAGGGTATATCTTTTAAATGCTAGTTATGCAAGCATTACTAGAGGGATATGGAGAAAATTTTTTATCTTCACTAGTTTTTTATTATGACATGATAGGTAAAATAGTTTTGTTTCTAGACGTAATTTATATATTGGTTTAGATGGGGTTATATATATGAAGATTTTGTTGCTTTGTGATTTTGAAAATTCAGTAACAATGTTTTATAGTAAAAATGAATAGTGACTATAGAATATTAAGTCTATTATTTTTACATTGATATAAGTTATATGATTTATCTAAACACAGTTTTCTGATACGCTATTTTTGTGCTGATTTTATAGTATATATACGCTGACCTTTCTAAAGTAATAAAAATAAGCATTTCACTTATATGCCATTATTTTGCATGTAAGGATTCAGTGGTAGATACCATATTGTACAAAATTGAAATCCTGGGCTATTTAAAAGCAGTCAATTAATATTTGACAAAGGATGCAAGAATGTACAATGGAGTAAAGGTAGTCTGTTCAATAAATGTGCTGGAAAATTGGACAGATACTTGCAAAAATAAAATAAAACTAGACCACCTCCTTACACTACATCTGAGAATAAACTCAAAATGGACTTTAATATAGAACTCGAAACCATAAAACTCCTAGAAAATGTAGGCAATAAAGTCTTAGACACTCCTCTTAGCAAATCTCCTTGGGCAAGGGAAACAAAAAACAAACAAATGCAACTACATCAAACTAAAAAGCTCTTGCACAGCAAAGGAAGCCATCAAAAGAATGAAAAGACAACCCAGAGAATGGGAGAACATATTCACCAATGACACATATGATAAAAGGTTAATATCCAAAATTTATAAAGAACCCATACCCCCCCAAAATAGAAACAATCCAATTTAAAACTGGGCAAAGGATCTGAATAGACACCTCTCCAAGGAGGACATACAGATGGCCCATAGACACATGAAAAGATGCTCAATGTCACTAATCATCAAAGAGATGCCAATTAAAACCACCATGAGATACTACCTCACACCTGTTAGAATGGTTATCATTAATAAATCAAAAAACAACAAGTGCTGGCAAAGATTTGGAGAAAGGGGAGCCTTTTTGCACTGTTGGTAGAAATGCAGATTGATGCAGCCACTGTGGAAATCAGTATGGAGTTACCTCAAAATATTGAAAATGGAACTGCCTTATGACCCAGCAATTCCTCTTCTGGGAATTTATCCAAAGAAATTCAAAACAGTAATCAAAAGAATATATGCACCCCTATGATCATTGCTGCATTATTTATGATAGTCAAGATATGGAAGCAACCCAGGTGTCCATCAATAGTTGAGTGGATAAAAAAAGCAGAGGTACATATATATAATGGAATATTACTCAGCCATAAAAAGTGAAATCTGACCACTTGCAACAGCAGGATGGAACTAGAGGGTTTTATGCTAACTGAAATAAGTCAGTTAGAGAAAGACAAACACCATATGATTTCACTCATATGTGGAACCTAAAGAACCATATAAATGAACAAACAATGTAAACACTTATAGATACAGATAAGAGACCAATGGTTGCCAGAGGAGAGGAAGTTTGGGGGACTGAGCGAAAGATGGTAAGGGGTTGAGGAGAAAGAGTGAAAAAGGCGAAGGGATTAAGAAGTACAAATTGGTAGTTACAGAATTCACAGGGATGTAAAGTACAGCATAGGAAATGTAGTCTATCATGTAATAACTATGAATAGTGTTGGATGGAAACTAGGTTTGTTGGGATGAGCATGTAGTAAATTACAAAATATCCAGTCACTAGGTTGTGCACCTGAAACTGAATAGAGAGACAAGGATTAACATTCACATGAAAAAAACTTTTAATATGATAGACAAAGACCAAAAACCTAGATAAGAAAAGTCAAAAGAAATAAAGCAAGTAACAAGGAACATGTAAACAATAATAATTATGTCCTTCAATAAGGAAACCATATTGCATCTATGAAATTACAAGAGACTAGAAAGCGGCCAAGATGGAGGCGTACGTGGAAACACTGTGCCTCCTCGCACAACCAAGTTTAAAGACAACAAAGTTTTAGTAACAAAAATGCAACCAAAACACAGAAAATTGAACTGTATGGAAGTCCGACAACAAAGAACTGTTCAGCCAGATCGGTAAGAGGGGCGGAGTCAGTGGCTGGTGGAGCGGGATCAGGCAGGATAAAGTGGCCAGACTGACCCAGATGCACGGGCAGTGGTTGGCAGATCCCAGGTGTGGGTGGCAACGGGCAAACCCAGTGAGGGTGCAAGGCGGGTGGCTGACCGTGGTCACACATTCGCACGCAGATGAACCAGGCGAAGGAGCAAGCAGTGAGACAGACCACACAGGCTAGGGCCCCAGTGAGGGGAATTAAAGCCTAAAAGCACCAATTGGAGAAACTTTCAGGGTTGAGGTGCTGGGCGAAGCACCCAGGCTCACAGAGAGTTTGTTGGATCCACAGGGTCCTGGAGGGTGCACAGGCCCACACATCTGGGAGCTGGCACCAAGGGGACCAATTTGCTTGCAGGAAGCAGCAAAGGGGACCGAAATCTGAGAGAGAGCAGAACAAACACCATTGCCCCTCTCTGACAGCCTGGGTGGCTCTGGGCAGCCCCACATACAGCGTCATAACCCAGCAAAGGGGTTGCCCCACCCTGGCGAACACCTAAGGCTCTGCCCCTCACTATATAATAGGTGCGAACAGACCAAAACATTATGGCTCAAGCAGAAAAAGAGCTCAAAGCCCCAGAGCCAATACTTCTAAGTGACCAAGAGATGGCCAACCTATCAGATGCACAGTTCAAAATACTGATGATCAGGATGCTCACAGAACTGGTTGATTTTAGTCACAAATTAGAGGAACAAATGAAGGCTAAACTAATTGAAATGAAGGGAAATGCACAGGAAACCAATAGTGATAGAAAGGAAACTGGGACTCAAATCAAGGGAGTGGAGCAGAAGGAAGAAAAAAATGACCAAACAGAAAAGAATGGAGAAACGAGAATTCAAAAAAATGAGGAGAGGCTTAGGAACCTCCAGGACATCTTTAAACATTCCAACATCTGAATTATAGGGGTACCAGAAGGGGAAAAGAAACAGCCACGAGTGGAAAACATATTTGAACAAATAAAGGAGAACTTCCCCAATCTGGCAAAGGAAATAGACTTCCAGGAAATCCAGGAAGCTCAGAGAGTCCCAAAGAAGTTGAATCCAAGAAGGAACACACCAAGGCACATCATAATTACATTAGCCAAGATTAAAATGAAGGAGAGAATCCTAGAAGCAGCAAGAGATGAGGGGACAGTCACCTACAAAGGAGTTCCCATCAGGCTGTCAGCTGATTTCTCAAAAGAGACCTTACAGGCAAGAAGGGGCTAGAAAGAAGGATTCCAAGATTGAAATCCAAAGACCTACATCCAAGAGTGCTCTATCCAGCAAAGCTTTCATTTAGAATGGAAGGGCAGATAAAGTGCTTCTCAGATAAGGTCAAGTTCAAGGAGTTCATCATCACCAAGCCCTTATTCTATGAAATGCTAAAGGGACTTATATAAGAAAAAGATGAAAAATATTAACAGTGAAAGGACAGCAAACTCACAGTTATTAACAACCTCACCTAAAACAAAAGCAAACCAAGAGGACAGCTAGATCAGGAGTGGAACCATAGAAATGAAGAACACATGGAGGGTTAGCAACAGGGGAGTGGGAGGAGAAGGGGGGAGAAGGTACAGAAAATAGCATAGACAGTAGGTAGAAAATAGATAGGGGTGAGGGCAAGAATAGTAGGGGAAATATAGAATCTAAAGAACTTGAGACACGTGGTCATAAACTAAAGGAGGGGGGAATGGTGGGGGAGGGGGTGTGCAGGGTGGAGGGAAATGAAGTGGGAATAGAACAACTGTAATGGTATAATCAATAAAATCTATTTAAAAAAATGAAGAACTTGTGATACATGGACATGAACTAAAGGGGGGAATGGTGGAGGGGGTGTGCAGGATGGAGGGGAATGAAGGGGGGAAATAGGAAAACTGTAATAGCATAATCAATAAAATATATTTTAAAAAAGAAGAGACTAGAAGAAAGATCATTGCAAAATTTAAAATTTTTCTTGTATATTAAATTTTAGTGCAGAAGCAAAACAAAATATAAGGATTGCCAGCAAAAAGAGGTAGCTATCAGAAATAGAATGTAAATTAAAGATAAAGAAAATTGGAAAAGGAAGATAAGAAAATTAGGGAAGTGACATTGGAGATTCAATATCTTTTTGCAGAAAGAAGTAACAGAAGACGATGAGCAGGGAGGGAATATCAAAGAAGTAGTACAAGAAAAGTCCCCTGACAGTCACTGTGAAAAAGAGATCTACACAAATATCAGCATGGATTTCAGCATACTGGATTTAAAGAGGAGATCTGAAAGTTTTCCTATGGGAAGATACTGGTCCTCTTTCACTGGAATAATGATAAGACTGGCCAATACCAACATTGAAAACTGTGATGGGAAAATTATCTTCAACCTGTAATTCTATACCCAGCCGAACTGGATATTACTCAGGGTATTTTGAACCATGCAGTATCTCAAAAAAATTGCCCTAAATTCACTTTTTCTCAGCTGCAAGAAGATGCATCTTCACCAGAGGGGGAATAAACCAAGGAGGAAAAAAATAGGAGATCCAAGTAACAGGGGTTCTGACATAGAAGAAAAGGAAGAGGGATCTCTAGGCTGACAGTCACAGGAGAGAGACCAAGATGATACTGTGCCTAGTGGGTACCAACCAAGGGTAGAACAGGAAGACGTTGAACAGATGTTTCAAGGAAAAAAGAGTGAAGAAAAGGAGGGGGAAAGGATAGAATATTATTAATTACCTAATACATTTGAATAAGTAATTAAAGGAGATATATACTTGCTGGAGCATTTAGGATGAATTTGTGATAGAAATAGAGAAAACCAAGGAAGCAAATCAGTTTATTCTAGGAAAAACAAAACGTTGTATGAGAAGAGATGCAGTGACACTATAATGCATATGCTACCATAAACACGCAAGTAGCCACTGGGTGTTGATTTAAGTAAAATTTTGGTAAAACTGTTGGGAAGATAGGGAAAAAAATCTAAGAGAGTTCAATTATTGTCTTCTAAAGTGGAAAGTAGGTAATATCTAAAATTGTAAAAAATTTTGAAATACAAAAAATTTTGAAATACAAAAAATAATTGCTCAGAAATAATAAAAAAGAGCTAAAAGTTGAGCTT
This sequence comes from Sturnira hondurensis, assembly GCF_014824575.4. Classification (NCBI taxonomy): domain Eukaryota; kingdom Metazoa; phylum Chordata; class Mammalia; order Chiroptera; family Phyllostomidae; genus Sturnira; species Sturnira hondurensis. The sequence goes on along the minus strand of NW_028098001.1, from coordinate 10,275,009 downwards.
GGTTGTTTTGGGGCATGAAAAGGAATAAAGCACTGAAATTTTTTTCTTATCAAGCTTACTCTGATTTTTTTAAAAATTATATACATGTACTTATTATTGATAAAAATAAGTAAATTTTTACCTAGAGTATAATTAAGGGACTTGAAAAGTCCTTTATATTAAGATTAGGCCCTAAATATTCACTTAGTTCTGTGACTTCTGTTAAGACTTATACACACACTTACATATGTGAATACAACAATGTGTTACCAGGTTATTCCTGCGGCCAGTGAAGAGCAGCTTTTACTGGTGGAGCTGGTTCGCTCCATCAGTGTCATGAGAGCAGAAACCGTTATACAGACTGTGAAGGAAGTTTTAAAGCAGCCCCCAGCCATAGCAAAGGACAAGGTAAGAAGAGCTTTAATCAGTTTCTCTTTACAGTTCTATTTCAAAAATGATGCTGGTAGGTAAGTTTTGTTGTCTTGTTTTTTTGTACAGTAGTGTCCTTTTAGCAGAGATGAATGCACGTGTCACTCTCACTGCCATAATAAAAACAGTTATCAGTATCTTCAATGACTTCCTATTGTGATTGTGAGAAACACTGAACTGCTCCCATCACTCTATATGTACATCTAAGGCAGTCAAGAGCTGTGTGACCTAATTCTTAGGGGAGGTTTCTCCGGTCCCCTAAGGGCAGAACACAGAAGCCAGAGCCCAAGGTCTGCTCATCTCAGTTGTTGATTACCTCACAGTTTCTTTATTGCTTTCTTTTTAGAGTGAATCAATCTTTCTCTCTCTCTCTCTCTCTCTCTCTCTCTGTTTTTTTAAAAAAAGAAAGACTCTTTTTTAAAAAAAGACTGTAATTTTCCATTACAGTTTACATTCAGTATTATTTTATATTAGTTTCAGGTGTACAGAATAGAGGTTAGACACTCATATATTTTACAAAGTGTTCCCCCTAACATTCCAGAACTCACCTATCACCATACACAGTTGTTACAATATTATTGACTATATTCCCTATGCTGATCTTTACATCCCTGTGGCTGTTTTGTAACTACTAATCTGTACCTCTCAGTCCCTTCACCTTTATCACCCAGTCCCCACCCTGCCTCCCATCTGGCAACTATCAGTCTCTTACCTGTATAAGTGTTTACATTTTGTTTGTTCGTTTATATGGTTCTTTAGGTTCCACATATGAGTGAAATCATATGGTGTTTGTCTTTCTCTAACTGACTTATTTCAGTTAGCATAAAACCCTCTAGTTCCATCCTGCTGTTGCAAGTGGTCAGATTTCACTCTTTTTATGGCTGAGTAATATTCCATTGTATATTTGTACCACTGCTTTTTTATCCACTCATCTGTTGATGGACACCTGGGTTGCTTCCATATCTTGGCTGTCATAAATAATGCAGCAGTGAACATAGGGGTGCATTTATTCTTTTGAATTAGTGTTTTGGCTTTCTTTGATTTATTAATGATAACCATTCTAACAGGTGTGAGGTAGTATCTCATGGTGGTTTTAATTGGCATCTCTTTGATGATTAGTGACATTGAGCATCTTTTCATGTGTCTGTGGGCCATCTGTATGTCCTCCTTGGAGAGGTGTCTATTCAGATCCTTTGCCCAGTTTTAAATTGGATTGTTTATATTTTGGGGGGTATGGGTTCTTTATAAATTTTGGATATTAACCTTTTATCATATGTGTCATTGGTGAATATGTTCTCCCATTCTCTGGGTTGTCTTTTCATTCTTTTGATGGCTTCCTTTGCTGTGCAAGAGCTTTTTAGTTTGATGTAGTTGCATTTGTTTGTTTTTTGTTTCCCTTGCCCAAGGAGATTTGCTAAGAGGAGTGTCTAAGACTTTATTGCCTACATTTTCTAGGAGTTTTATGGTTTTGAGTTCTATATTAAAGTCCATTTTGAGTTTATTCTCAGATGTAGTGTAAGGAGGTGGTCTAGTTTTATTTTATTTTTGCAAGTATCTGTCCAATTTTCCAGCACATTTATTGAACAGACTACCTTTACTCCATTGTACATTCTTGCATCCTTTGTCAAATATTAATTGACCATGTAGGTGTGGGTATATTTCTGGTCTCTCTGTTCTGTTTCATTGATCTATATATCTGTTTTTATACCAGTACCATGCTGTTTTGATTAGGTTGGGCTTGTAGTATAGTTTGGTATCAGGTAGCTTGATTCCTCCAGTTTTGTTCTTTCACAAGATCACTTTATGTATTCAGGGTCTCTGTGGTTCCATATAAATTTTTGGATTATTCGTTCTAGTTCTGTGAAATATACCATTGGTATCATGTTAAGACTGGTGTTGAATCTATAGATTGTTTTGGGTAGTGTAGACATTTTAACAGTGTTAACTCTTCCTATCTATGAGCACAGTGTATGCTTCAATTTATTTGTATCTTCTTCGGTTTCTTTCTTCAGAGTCTTATAATATTCTGAGTACAGGTCTTTTACATCCTTGGTTAAATTTATTCCTAGTAATTTTTTATACAATTGAAAATGGGGTTGTTTTCTTAGCTTTCATTTCTGATAGTTCATTATTGCTATATAAAAATACAACCGATTTCTGGATATTTATTTTTTATCATGCTACTTTAGTGAATTTATTTATCAGTTCCAGTAGTCTTTTGGTGGCATCTTTAGGGTTTTCTCTATATAGTATTATGCTTGTATGTAAAACTGCAAATAATGACAGTTTTTCTTCTTCCCTTCCAATGTGCCTGCCTGTTATTCTTGTGTGATTGCTGCGGCTGAGACTTTCAGTACTGTGTTGAGTAAGAGGGGTGAATGTGGGAATCCCTGTCTTGTTCCTCCAAATGAATTTCCTAACTCTATGCACTCTTCACACACTCTATGCACTAAGGTTATTTTGCCATAACCTTAGTTTTAGTCCATGTCATTTCCTGACCATGTATATGACCGTGCTTTCCTGAATGAAATAAGCCAGGCAGTGAAAGACAAATACCATATGATCTCACCTTTAACAGGAACCTAAACAACAAAACAAAAAAGCAAGCAAAATATAACCAAAGACACTGAAATACAGAACAGGCTGACAGGGACCACAGGTGAGGTGGAGAGAATTTCAGGGGAAAAAGGGAAAGGATTCACAGGAACAAGTATAAAGGACACATGGACAACAACTAAGGCGGGGGATGGGGGATGGGAGGGAGGTGGGGAGCACTGGGGGGTCTGGGATAGGAGTAAAAGACAGAAAACTATACTTGAACAATAATTAAATTAAAAAATGCTCAAATAAAGCAATAAAAATATAATTGAATATTTTTTAAAACACAGATTTCTCTGCAAAAAAAAATGATGCTTTCCAACAGCTACAAAAAAATGGGCAATACAGGCTCTACACTCACAGGGCCTTCTCTCATCAGGCAGATATAAAAGTCTGTGAATATTAACAGTATGGACTTCTCTGCATTTTCTGCTCTTCTAGCTAAGAGATCATATTTTCTTAGAAAATTTTTATCAACTACAAATGTTAGACTTTAAGCCATTTTTAAAAAGACCTAATCATATCCATAAAAAAATTACAGATATCTAAAAATGTTGAATTTTTTTCTTTTATCTTGAATTGCCGATGGGAAAAGTATGCTTGCATGTAAATAGTCAGTGCCCTTAGCCTTTTAATAATTGTCCTACTATTCTAAAACCTCTTGGACATCTGTGATTTAAATTTGCCTGTGAAAGCTCAATTCAGTGTATTTTGAGCATCTACTTGTACCAGACATTGAGCTAAGCGTGTATGATATGAAAACATGTAAGAGCAAATTTCAAATATACACACCCACCTGCTGCCTCTCTGATGTCAATCTACTAAGTTCTGAATAGATTGGATACTTGATTTTTCTTTGTGATAAAAGGGGAAAACTGCAAGAAAATAGTTGCTACTAAAAACAAACAAATTGGTAAATGTCAATGTCATCAGTTTTGTCTTTTTACCTATTATTAATTTCTAACAACAGGTGTTTCTTTTTATTATATTTTTCGGCACTATCTTCAGTAATAGACTACATTTTAGGCTATTAGGCAATGCTTCCAAATTTGACTAACTACACTCATTTAACAGAAATTTGCGGAAAGATAGATTAAAAGTACATTTTATAAAAAGTCTCAACCTAATTCTGATAGCACCAATTGAGCATAAGCTGATTAAAATAAAACTAATTTTCCTGCTTATAGAGGAAAAGGATCATTTCAAAGTAATAGCTGGCCAGTAGGGGAGGAATTGAGAATTTTATTTCATCCATCCATTTTCAACTTTTTAAATAGTTCTTGAGTTTTTTCCCCCCGACTAAATGAAAGAGAGTTGCATTTTTTATGACAAACTTGTGTTTGGTTTTTAAAATTAAAAATTAGTAGTAAAATATAGAGTGCTTGCAACAGTGAAAAAGCAAAGGCAGCGTTTTTCTTCACTGTAAAACTGATTTCTTTTGTTTATAGAAACATCTTTCTTTGGAAGTCTGCATGCTTCAGTTTTTCTATGCTTATATTCAAAGGTAAGATAACTGATGTGCATCTCTCCTCACTGCATTAGCAACGTATACCAGTTCTAAACTATGGGAGAATAGTACCCGCAGTCTTTCAAGAATTTGGTGTTCTTCCCCTAAAACTAAAAGAGCAAGTACTGGAAACAGAAACATTATTTATGGATATATTAATCATTGGATATCTTAATGACTGTGCCATACAAATCCCACATACCTAAAGAGCTATGTGTATTTAAAATACACTGGATAATCAAACACTGAATTGTAAGAAAATCATTTAAATATTATAAATGAACAGCTGAATCATATGATTGAAACCATGCCTGTTGCCACTGAATTTATTGTTATCTCCATATAGGTGAATATGTGGTAGACTAACGTGATTTTCTAATGTTAGGAATGATGATATGAAATATTTTTTGTTATAGCATATTTCAGTTTTATTTAACTAATCCCTGAACAGCAAGTTAGTTGGCTTCAGTTCTGATAAACTTCTTACTGAAGAGCCTGGATCGTAACCCTCTGTCGTAGAGGTAACTCAGTTTTAATGACCAAGTGTAGCATCACTTTGTGGTCCATGACTGACATTTATCAAGTTGTGATAAATGTCAGTTTAAACAATGAAAACTGGTTGTGACTGCCTAAAATCTGAATTTAGGCACATAGAGGTGTCAGAATTAAGATCAGACTGAAAATCCTAATTTTTCTAGGGGTGAGAGAGTGATGTTCACAGTAGGTTAACAGGTCTCCTTTAGATGAGACAGACTGAAAGCTGAAGGAGAAAGGGCCAAGATAGGAGAGAAGCGGAAGGAACAGGCCAGGAAGCAGGTGACTGTGGCGTTAGTAATCAAACCGAGATTTCAGTTGTATTTTACTTCGGAGAGTCCATGTGTTAAAAACTGGGGTTTCTATAGCAAAATTTCTAGAATAATAAATCACACTGTGTATTTTGAGTGCATTTTATTTTCTTTTTATATTACATTAGTAGAAAAGATAAAGCTTTTAGGAATTTTATTCTCATAATCTATACAAATTTAGAATGTTTCAGAGAAACTAGCAGAATAATTTGTTAAAGGCTATTGGAAAATATAAAGAAAGTTAAATCTTTACTGTGGATTTCTATATATGTATATGTATGTATATATAAAATATTCATATGTATGTTATATAAAAGTATATTTATCTTGCAGAATTCCAGTGCCCAATTTAGTGGATAGTTGGGCATCACTGCTGATCCTACTGAAAGACTCTATGCAACTGAGTCTTCCAGCCCCAGGGCAGTTTCTTATACTTGGGTAAGCAACTTCACTTAAAAATATTATTATGAATAAAATAAAAATATCCATTGCCTTAATTGCTATATATCAAATGTTTTGAGTGACCATGTGATCTCTCTGCCTACTCACAGGATTCTTAAAGTATAAAACAAGATGTTCAACATGAGGCATGTAAATACAGGGGGCTGGGGAGGGAGCAGTACGTATTTCTACATATACAAAATGTAAATGTGCTAATGTAAAACTTACAACGGTAGTTATTTAGTGAGGAGAGGGTGTGGGATTAAAAGGTAAATAGTATAGCTGAAGTGGTACTTCTTAGAGGAGGGTCATTTGAGTTCAATTAAGGCCCTGAGCATGAACAGGCTTGGAAAAGTCATTTCCCTGATCTATGTTAATAGTTTTATAATTTTTTGATATGTTCCCATCACCATTACTTAGCTGCATTCACCATGTTTTCATGCATAGTGTTTGTTTTTGCTCACCACTATTCTTGGTTCACAGTAAACACTTGCTGTGTGATTGGAGATGGTAGGAGCAGAAAGCCTTTCCCTAGGAGGTCATAGGAGATAGGAAGGGAAGGTGTACTGGAGCGAGGCTCCTCGTCTGGTTCGATTGTAGAGTAGGGCCCAGGCAGAGGAATAGGAGGTGGAGGAAAAGGGAGATGGGAGCTAGATGGAGAAGGATTTTGCTTTTAATTTTAGCTTAAGAAATTTGGTCTTGGGCAGAGGGTGGGAGTGAGTACAGGTTTTGTGGAGAAACATTACTGACAAGTTAGTAGGAGGGTGAATCGGAGGGGAAAGAGGATGAACCAGGAATTCTGTTTCACGTGGGAGGTAGAGTGTGAACTGTTGATGGGAGTGAAAGAACAGGACCAAGAAGGTAAAGGGCTCAGCGGGGAAAAAAGACAAGCGAATATCACAAAGTGAGAAGAGAACCACATATATTCAGTGTTGTGAGAGCATGGAGAAGAGGGCATGGGCAACACTTACAGCAAGATTGAGGAAGATAAAGAATAATAAGAGGCTATAACTACTGATGATTTGGAGAGGATTGGTGATTTAGAGGGAAAGATTTTGGCAAGGTAATAAGCACAGATGTGAACAGCCAAGGGTTAGAATGAAAAGTAAATACAGGTTATTCTTTGAAGATGTTTGGCCATGAAAAGAAGGAAATAATAAGGTAACAAAAGAAAATGTGATTAAAAAGTCACTGTTAATGGTAAGGAAGACCTAAGAATATTGAATTGTTACTGGCAAAGATTCTGAAGTTGTACGCCGCCTGGGTACAAATCCCAGCTCCTTGACATCTTATTTAGCCATGTGCCCTTGGGCAGGCCATTTAACCTCTCCATCTGTAAAATGGGAATGATAACAGAGCCTGTCATAAAGTAGTTATGAGAATTAAATCAGTTAAATATTTCTTAAATTCTTAGAATAGTGCCTGGCCAATAATAAATGTTATGTAAGTGGAGAGTGCTAGAGGATTCGAGAGGGAAGGGAGCTCACTTACAGCACCAGATCCCAGAGGCAGCAGGGAGAGGGTGGAAAGCCATGATTGGCAGCAGGTGTTAAGAGTGAGAAAGAAGAACACATTTTTCGTTTGAGACTTTGCCACTCAAAGTTTAGTCCTTTAACCAGCAGCATTGGAATCACCTGGGAGCTTGTTAGAAGTGTAGAATATCAGGCTGTACCTCGGACACCCCCAGCCAGAATCTGCATTTTAACAAGATTCCTGGAACTGGAGTACACACGAATGTCTGAAAGACTGCTTAAGGAAAGGAAGTAGAGTTCACTTTACCCCAACCTTTCTACACTACCTCAGGTAGTCCAGTGGAGTCACTAATAGCCAATGACAGTCAGTATGTCATTACACTGAAAGGATAAATTCAACTAAGAGCAAAGAACTTCAGTCTTTCAGTCAGCCTCTGAAGCTGTGATAGTGTTTTAATATATGTAATTGTGTGATTCTGTGTACGTAGACTTACCTTCCATGCGTAGTGTCCATAAGGGAACTAGCAGTTCTGGTTTGGCAGCCAATGGTCTAGAAAATGTTGAAGTGGAAAAGAAGGAAGTGGAGGGCTCTTCAGGAAGATGGCCTTGTGTTTCCTAGTGAAGTGCGGGGAAACAGTCTTCCTAGAGGAAGCAGAGAGGAGGTGGGGGGACAGAGTTGAGAGCTTGAAGAGAGTGGCTCATCGGGCTGTAGTAGCTGAGTAACTTGCGTACCGGGCACAGGGAGCTAGAGACCCGCTCAAGAACTCCAGGGTTCGTGATGATCCCTGGAGCCTCGTGCTTTGGGCTTTCCAAATCAAAAGCTGAAGGAATTTGAGAGATTGGAGGTGTGATAAAAAGAGCAGTGGACTGAATGTCTGTAAATCCCAGATCAGAGGTGAAGGTAACCAGTGCGTATGATTTTTAGTAATGAGAGGTAAATGTAAATACTAGAAATCAAACAACATTCTAATGAAGATTCCTGATTCTTCTAATCTCCAGTTCCAGCCCTCATCTCTTTATTGGGTACATCAATAAACCTCTCTAAGGCTCTTTTCCTACCAAGCAGTAATACCTGACCTACCTGCCTCTGAATTGTTTTAAGGCTCAAGGAGAAAATATCTATACAGTTTTTTGAGTTATTACCAAATAGCCCTGTGGGCTAACTTCATTAAAAAGTGAGGCCATCTGTCATGACTTGTAGCTTCTGCCTTACACAATTTATTGTTTCCTCAGCCACCTTTTTTTCTTTGTTGCTTCTCAGACAATGAGGTGTCTGACCCCCTTCTCAGCATGTGTGTACAAGAGCATTTAAACACAGAGTTGGACATATTCATTTGTACTAGAAACTTAATTCCCCTTTGAAATTTCTGCTCATTTATTTTTTTCTAACCTTTCCACTGATCCCCTAAAAATTCCTAGTTACAAAGTAGAAATCAATGAAAATTGCTCTTCAATAATCCTTTACATGAGTTTGGAAATAATTATACATACAATTTATCTTAATAAAATCAAGTCAAAGTAAATATTGAGTGGAATTATTTAGCAAACAATGGAAATTATTTATGAAGGATTTTTAATTTATCATATATACACACAAAGGGTAAGAAACAATTTCTATGTTACACTTTAAAATTGGTGGTGTTTGGAGTTATTTTGGGGGTCTGATATATAAAACATGCAGAAAAACATATAAATAATAAGCACACAACCCCACAAGTTATTACAGAGTGAACATACAAAGTATTTAATAATGAACCTAAATTAAGAAATAAAATATGCCACGTCCCCTTTGGTCCCCTCCCACTCACTGTTCTTTCCATTCTTCCCAAAGATAACCACTATTCTGACTTCTAACACCACAAAGTTTGCCTTGTTTTTGAAATATAACTATTTCATTTTATGTCTATTTTTCCCACACTTGTAAGATTCATCCATGTAATTTCATGTAGCTATAAATTTATTCATGTCAATTGCTGTTCAGTATTTTATTGTATGAATACACTGCAGTTTATCTTTCCTGTTGCTAAACATTGGGATTCTTTCCAGTTTTTGACTTTTGCAAGTAATGCTGTGTGGACATCCTTGTACATGTCTTTTCATGGCATATTTGAATCCATCTCAGCTAAGTCATAGGATATCCATGTGTGTGTGTGTTCGTTAAACATACAAAATAGAAATCAAGGCCACAAACTCAGCTGCTCACAGTGAGAAATTAGATTGCATAATTTTCTTTAGACTAATATTTCTGGTTTGTTCTTCTTTTTGGCTCTTTTAGGGTTCTGAATGAGTTTATTATGAAAAACCCTAGCTTGGAGAATAAAAAAGACCAAAGAGACCTTCAGGTAAGGCATTCTGAATTGAGGATAGTTGCCAGAACTCTGTATTTCTCAGAGCTCTTCACACTAACATTAGGTCAAATAAGATTTTCTGTGAAGTTCCATGTGTACGTGTGTGCTTGTGTGTAGGTATATATATCTATATAGATACATAGATATATATAGATATATATATGTAGCGGTTTCTCCTTGTTTCTTTAGGATGTGACTCATAAAATAGTGGATGCAATTGGTGCAATTGCTGGTTCTTCTTTGGAACAGACAACATGGCTGCGAAGGAATCTTGAAGTTAAGCCTTCTCCCAAAATAATGGTGGATGGAACCAATCTGGAGTCTGATGTTGAAGGTATTGATGGCAAACAATTATGTAGATCTATATTCATAAATATATATTCACTAGGAAATCATTGCAGCTACTACTGTGAATATCATAAAATCATCCCTTTACTCTCGTTTAGCGGGTAGCTTTTTTAGTGCAAAAGACCTAACTGTGTCTTTACCTGTCCTTTCTGTTATTTAGATATGTTATCACCTGCAATGGAAACCTCAAACATCACTCCTTCAGTATATAGTGTCCATGCACTGACATTACTTTCTGAGGTAAATATTATAAAAAATTTTTAAAGGAACTTTCAAGCAAGTAGTTTCACAATTGAATACTAGCAAGTAATTCTTCAAGTTTTTAATTTGAAAACTCATTTTGGCTCTGGCCAGGTAGCTTAGTTGGTTAGAGTGTCGTCCCATTCACCAAAAGGTTGAGGGTTTGATCCCCAGTCAGGGTGCATATGGGAGGCAACAAATGGATGTTTCTCTCTCTCTCTCACACCCTCCGCCTTTCCCCTTCTCTCCCTCTCCCACTCTCTGGCTTTCCCTTTCCCTTCCTAGCTCTCTAAAATCAAAGATAAAATATGGCCAGGTGAAAAGTTAAAAAAAAAAAGGAAAAGGAAACTCATTTTGTGCTTCTAGAAAGCACTGTATAGAATAAAATTTTGACTTTATATTCAGGTTAGTTTGTTAAGTATTAGTGATAGTAACCTTAGCTATTGCTCACTTCCCCAAGTACTATTTTTTAAAGGTTTACCGTTTAAAAAAGGATAAGTGCATTTGTATCATAGTACGGTTGGCAGGGGTGGAGGTGGTGTAATGATGCTGGTCACTATAAAGTATTTTATAGTGCACCAAACATTTCTATATGCAACTTCTGACATGTTCTCTCTTTATACCCTGTTATATAGTCTTGCATGTCATGTTTGTTTCCCCTTTACAGATGTGGATACTGAACCTCATGAAGATTAGAACAGTATGATTAAAATCAATTAGTTATTAACTGACAAAATTGGGTCTTGAACAGCCCAGTTCATTTGGTTGTTTCTTTCCCAAGCCCCTTTTAACCAGGTCAGGAAAAGAGAGTATCAAGTTTCCAGTCTTAAATTCACTCTTTACTCACTGTCACAGTAGAAGGATCTTGACCTCTCTTTTTCTCTACTTACCTGTCTTGGTTAGAAATAGTAAGATTTGCCCATATTTATATCCTATAGTTACAGGAAACAAAAAAAAAGCAAATAGTGGCAGACACCATTCATATACAAATGGACTGGGTAGATCTGATTTTAGATTTTTCTGATTTTAAGGAAATCTAGGTTTTCCTAAAGATGAAAGCCACCTTGCTGCTAGTTTCAGCTCTTAGATTATGCGCCATTCCATTTCTTATTTTTTTTTTAGGTTTTGGCTCATCTTTTGGACATGGTTTTCTATAGTGATGAAAAAGAACGAGTTATTCCTTTACTTGTAAATATTATGCATTATGTTGTGCCCTACCTCCGAAATCACAGGTACTATTATTATTTAAGTACATTTCATAGTTAATTCAAAGCTTGTTAGAAGCAAATTATATTTGTTAATTGCCATTATTCGAATTACCACAAAATAACATTTTTTACCACAAGTTATAATTATTGAAAAAAATTCGTATGGTGTTTTCTGTTTCCTGTCATTGTTTTAGGTAACTGTGAACACTAATGAATAACTTAACATGATGATTAAAATGATAACATATAGGTTAAGGTGGTTTTCCTTCCTCCTAGTGCCCATAATGCCCCTAGTTATCGAGCCTGTGTCCAGCTGCTTAGCAGTCTCAGTGGGTATCAGTACACCCGGAGAGCCTGGAAGAAAGAAGCCTTTGACCTCTTTATGGATCCCAGTTTCTTTCAGATGGATGCCTCTTGTGTTAATCAGTAAGTCATCATCTTTTATTCAACGTGATAATACATCTTATAAAGTCTGTTGAAATATCCTACAAGGAAGAACACTTTTTAACAATAACAACAACAAAATCTTAATTACATATGATAATCCTTGTCTTTTCAGTTGGAGAGCAATTCTGGACAACCTGATGACACACGATAAGACAACATTTAGAGATTTGATGAGTGAGTATTATGGGATGACAGCTGAAGCAGTGTTTTTCCTGTATATGATCCATCCTTATTTACTTTGCTCTTTTTTAGAAACCACTGAATTACCTCTGTGTCAAGTTATACTTAGTGCCCTAAAGGGATGTACTGTTAAACTTAAAGAGGACAATGTAGTGATAAATAATAAGTAAAACTACTTGGCCATGTGTCTCTAAATTGTCCCCTCAGCTCACAGCATAGAACCTAGCACACAGTAGCACTCACTAAGTAATTGTTGAAGAAATGAAAGACCAACACAGGGCAAGGCAGAGACAGGCAGGATGTTGGAGCAAAGTCACGGAGTCATGCTAAATCCTGGGGTTCTGTTCATTTCCTCTAAAGGAAGAAAGGAGCTAAAAAAAGGGCAGAATCACTCTTCACCCCCTTTCTACTCCACTTCGATTGGTTTTATGTTAGGATTCCTTATAATATTTCATCTGAAAAAATGGAGGTTTTTAAAAAATTTATTTTTAAAGTTCAGAAGCTACTAAAGTAATGTCCTTAAATAGCAGCGAACTTGATTAAATCTATATGAATCTAAGTTCTTTAACACAAGCTGCAGTTTTCTCCTCTGGAAAAGAAAGGAGCAGCATATTCTCTCTTCTGTACTCTTCACCGCATTGTTTTAAGGTTCAGATCCAGGTTCAGACTCATCCACTCAACAAATATTTATTAAAAGACAAAAATAGGCCAGGCATTATGCTAACCTTAGTCAAACAAGATTTCAGAGAGAAAATAAGAAGTTGTGAAGGAAATAGAGCTGTGCAATATATTATAAATAACAGCTAAAGAGCTCATGTTTGAGGTGAAACTAAAGAAGCCAGCTATGAGATGTCCTAGGGACAGAGTATTCCAGGCCACAGGAAACGAAAGTTATAAAGGTCTTGGGGTGGGCAGAAGCTTGGTGAGCGCAAGGAAAGGCAAACAAGACAAAGCAAGCAAGGCAGCCTGGCTGCACAAGAGTGAGCGGCGCATGGGTGGTAAGACAAGGTCGGCCAGGCCAGACATTATCTATAAGGATTCAAGCAGATGGCTTAAAATATTAAAGGGTTTATAAAACGTCATCGTTAGTGATTTTACCTTCAGAAACCAACAGTTCTAAATGTTCTGCCTTTCCACCTCACAGTTCCTACCCCTGGGCTTCCAGCGCGCGCGCGCGCGCGTGTGTGTGTGCGTGTGTGTTTGTGTGTGCGCGCGCGCGCGCGCTGGCTCCATCTCTGCTCCAAGGGGGAGTCTGAGTCCTCCACCCTGGGTCCCTTCCACTTGTGGACGCCATAGGGGATTAGCCATTTTTAAAAACAAATACATGATAGAATAATCTGGATGACTATCATAACCTCTCTCACTTGCTTTTTTCAGCTCGGGTAGCTGTGGCTCAAAGCAGTTCACTTAATCTCTTTGCAAACCGAGATGTGGAGCTAGAGCAGAGAGCCATGCTCCTTAAAAGATTAGCGTTTGCTATTTTCAGCAGCGAAATTGACCAGTACCAGAAATACCTTCCAGATATTCAAGGTAAATAGTGAAAAACTATTTTCTTTACCTTCCAATCTGCAGGGGGTTTTGTTCCTTAGAAAATACTTAACCCTAAATTGTAAATTGGGATGAAATATGCCAAGTGAGGTAGATTATAAATGTAAAAATGAGAAATTTGTTTTACTAAAACAATAAAAAATATCACTAGTGTGTAAAAGCAATCAAACACTGAGTTTGTAGGACTTGTATAAATGTGGTCTTTTTTGTTATTTGGTTGAAATTTCCTAGGAATTCATGTTTGAAGCTGAGGTATAAGACTATATAACATGCAGTAGGCAGGCATGTTAGACTTGTTTTTATTGTGGGTAAGGGGTCACATACCTTTAGGGAGAGGACTAAAGTATAGGCAGAGCCAGGAAACATTAGCCAGAAGTAACATTTTGAGGTCTGTGGTCTAGGGCCAGGGTAGGGAGTGAGTAAGGTGTTGATAAACTTCATGAAGGAGATGAGCACTTCACGGGCTCGGGGAGGAGCTTGCCCCGGGGCAGGACTGTGTGCTGCTCGGGTCAGGGTGCTGGCTCAGCTGCCGGTCACAGCAGCTGATGTGGGGATGAGGCATCAGTGACAGTGGTCACCTTTTAGTGAGATTCTCTCTCTCCCAGAGGATAAGTGACTCCTTCTTCCCTGGCCCCTTGTGTGGAATGTCACACACGCAGCAAGCACACGGTTGCCCTGTGACTTCTAAAGCTCACTGGGTCAGTGGGACGCAGTGTGGTCCCCTGGGCCCAGCCAGTCTGTTTATCCCATTCATGGTAAGTGCAGAAACTTAGAGTAAGCATTCTAAATAGTAACAATTTGACAGAATCTGTTGAATTCAGTGAGAAGAAGATGGCATTTGTGTTTTATGTGTCTTTTAAATTTTGCTTTTCTAATAATTCATTTTAATTATAGTTTACAAAAGTATCAATCTGCAGCAGATTGGATGTTTTTGTAAAGAGTTGGTCCTTCACAGAAAGTTTGAGAAGTACTAGACTAGATTATGTAGAAAAGTTTTACATTAAAATGATTCTAATTAGTTACTGAAAATATACTGCATTTCTTTCAGAGAGATTGGTTGAGAGTCTTCGTTTGCCCCAGGTGCCAACCCTTCACTCTCAAGTGTTCCTGTTTTTCAGAGTGTTACTTTTAAGAATGTCTCCACAACACCTTACCTCGCTCTGGCCTACCATGATTACAGAACTCGTGAGTTAATTTTAATTCAGTCAAGTTACAAGTGTGGGGGCGACTTTGCCCTCAAGTCCCTCTGTCCGCCACAGATGAAAGTAAACACCACCAAGACATGATCTGCTTGGGGAGGAGAGGTGGCCAGTTTCTCAGAGGAAAAAGGCCTTGAGCCCCTTCCTCCAGGGCCTTTTATTGGCTTGTAATACACAGGAATACAGGGCAGCAAGGATCAAACAGTAGATAACATTTCAAAGAAATCTGAGGGCTTTAGAGTCTGTCAGGAACAGAGTTTTAGGGTTTCCTGCTTGAAACCTTAACATATAAATGAAAGCACTCTTAGCAAAGCAGGTTTCACAGGATTTTTAGGAATTCTTTCTGATGCTGGATTTCCCCAGATCCAGATCCGCTCTAGCAAGGCAAGGAGCTGCCCCCCGCCCCAATTAGGTTTTCAGGCTTAAGTGGATTAGAGCCAAGAAGCGCTTCTCCCAGAGGACATGGGGACTCGGGCTATGTCACTTAGCCAGGGGCACAAGGGTCTATTGCTCGTTCTTTGTTGCAGCCCCCGAGTCCTTCCATGCAGGTGTCCCAAGTGATCAAGTCTGGCTTAGGTTCCCCCCTCCCCCCGCCCCGCCGCTGTGAGGGGTCTTGCCCGTCATTGACTTCTGACCAAGCTTTGGGGGCAAGGAGAGGAAACTGAGGCAGCATTTGCTACCAGAGACAAGCTTTGTCTCCTGTGGCTCGCATTCCGGAGGTCGCTCACTCATCCTTTGCCACTGGTGGTTTACAGCTCCTGAAACCAGGCAGAGGAGTCCCCAGCATATAAGTAACTGATAAAACAATGTGATTAGTGCCAACATGCTCACTGTGTAAAAACTGATCTTGGAAGAGAATTAAATCCTAAGTAAGCCTTTTCCTGCCAATTTTAATAGTTGAAAATTATAAAACAAGTCAGATTTCATCTCCATACAGCTTAAACTTCCCCAAATAAAACATTATTATTAATTCCTTGTGGGTCTGTCTGATCTAGTTTAATTCAGTCTCCTCTACAACAATTGTTTGACTTTGTCACGGCTGCCAGGCCTGGCTCCCACTGGTAGCAGTACCTCTAGAGTGACTGCAGATGGGTTAGCTGTGTGTCAGGGGACTGACCTAAGGCACACACTAACTGCAGCACTTGCCCTAGTTAAGCTTGCTTCAGAGAGACTTTGTTCATGAATATTCTGTGAACTCCCAAACAATGAACCTTCCCAAGCCCCCACACGCAATTCCCTTCCTCTCCCCACACCATGCCCTGTCACCCTCCTCTGAGTTGGGGAGAGGGAGGTAAATGAAGGGAAGGGAATGCACAGCTCTGAACATCCAGCATTTATAATTTCCCCAGAGAGAAATTGGCTTCAGTATTTTTCTTTTTTAATAACTGTCATTCTATTCCGTATTTACCTGAAACAAAAGCAGGCATGCTTTTATCTCAACTCTGCCTAATTACTATTATTAGCAAGGTTCTGTGGTACATTTGTAGTTTTATTATCAGAAATTAAGTATAAAGATCCTGAAGTTATATCCTAAAATTTCTTTTTAGATTAATGAAAATATAGCCCAGAGATAACTTGAAAGAAGAATTAACTACTCAGTTTGAAAAAAAACATTTAACATTTGTCCCACGGTTTCCAGGTACAGGTTTTTTTACTGATGGAGCAGGAACTCACTGCTGATGAAGATATTTCACGGTAATATGTAATTCATTTTAATGTATTCTTGTCAATGTTTATAGTATCCTAAAATCATCCAAAGTGTACATACATTGTTTTTTCTAAATACTTTATATACAAAAGTAGATTGCTGGCCCTGGCCCTCTGGCCCCGTCACTTATAGTGTCATCCCAGTGCGCCTGGTTGTGTTTTCGGTCCCGGGTCGGAGAGCATGCAGGCGTCAGTCAGAACATGCAAAGACAGGTGGGGCTGCAAGCTCAATGTTTCTCTCTCTCCCCGCCCCCCTCTCCTATCTAAAATTAATTTTTTAAAAGTAGGTTTACAGTTGTGAGTATGCAAATGTTTATTTTTATATTATTTTTATTGTATTACTTTTCATGTGTACAACTGTAAACCTATTGTATTTTGCTCCACCTTGTATTTAGTCTGTTGCTATCTACATAATTATATTGGGATATATTTTTACATATTTTATACGCATTTTAAACTGGGTTAAACTATCAGTATTCATGACTTTGACCTCACAATTTTTTTAAAGCAATATAATACTGTTTCAGCTACACGAGCCATTTTGGTTTTGGTAGGTCAGACCTTGGCTGTAAAACAAGCAGCACAGCCGATTATGGTTGGAAACCTGTCACTAAGTTACCCATATGTCCAGGTTTTCCAGAATGATCTCAATTTAATGTATTGTAACTTTATTTTTCTTAATAGAGGTAGTTTATTGCATGACTAAATAGAACTTATTTTTATTTACATAAGAATTTTGGAGAAGCACCTTTCTGGCTCCTTCTTGAATCTCTGTCTGGTTTGGCCTCCTCGCCTCTACCCCAGCCTCCACCAGGTCCGTAAGGATGAGCCAGAGGGCCTTCAAGGTGTCCACCTCTGGCCCCGGGGCCTTCAGCAACCGCTCGTTTTCAGGTGGGCCCAGCACCGGCTCCTCGGCCTTTTCCCGGGCGAGCAGCAGCTCCCGGCTGGGCCTGGGCCCCGGCACGAATCTGCCCAGGGGTTTCGGTGGAGCTGGGAGCGTGGGGACCATCAGGGCCGTCCACTCGAACCAGAGCCAGCTGAGCCCCATGAGGGGAGAGGTGGCTGTGCATCCTGGAGGAGTCAGTCAAGAGCCTCAACAAGTTTGCTTCCTTCATGGATAAGGTGCGGAGCCTGGAGCAGCAGAATGAGATTCTGGAGGCCCAGTGAAGTCTCCTGCAGCAGTAGAAGACGACTCACAGTAACATGGACAATACGTTCAAGAGCTACATCAACAACCTTTGACGGCAGCTGAACACGCAGGAGAAACTGGGATGGGAGGTGGAGTATGGCCACATGCAGGGGCTGATGGAGGATTTGAAGAATAAGTATGAGAACGAGATCAACAAGCACACAGAGACGGAGAATGAATTTGTCCTCATCAAGAAGGATGTGGATGAAGCTTACATGAGCAAGGCAGAGCTGGAGTCCTGCCTGGAATGGCTGGCCAATGAGATCAACTTCTACAGGCAGCTGTGTGACGAGGAAACTTGTGAGCTGCAGGCCCAGATCTTCGGCACGTCCGTGGTGCTGTCCATGGACAACAGCTGCTCCCTGGGCCTGGACAGCATCGTTGCTGAGGTCAAGGCCCAGTATGAAGAGATTGCCAACTGCAGACATTGGCTGGGGAGCATGGAGATGGCCTGTGTTGCATGAAGATGGAAATTTCTGAGACTAACCAGAACATCAGCAGAATCCAGGCTGAGATTGATGGCCTCAAAGGCCAGAGGGCTTCCCTGGAGGCCGCCATCAAGGATGAGGAGCAGTGTGGCAAGCTGGCCATCAAGGATGCTCAGGCCAAGCTCAGAGCTGGAAGCTGCTCTGAGAGCCACCAGATAGGACATGGCCTAGCAGCTACATGAGTACCAGGAGCTCATGAACACCAAGCTGGCCCTGGATGTGAAGATTGCCACCTACCACAAGCTGCTGGAGGGCGAGGAGAGCTGGCTGGAGTCTGGGAGGCAGAACATGGGTACCTACACCAAGACCACCAGTGGCTACTCGGGTGGGCTGAGTCCAGCTTACGGGAACCTCACCTACAGCCTGGGCTTCCAGGCTGGCTTGGGCTCTGGCAGGAGCTCTGCCTCCTTCAGTTGCACCAGCTCCCTCAAGATGGTGGTTGTGAAGAAGATCGAAACCCGAGATGGGAAGCTGGTGTCTGGTGTCCTGTCCAAGTAAAGACTACTGCAGTCCCTCCTGTCCTCCGAGCTGGCAGGAAGGAGCTCTGTAGGAGAATGGAAGGCACAGGAGACCCACCTGAGGCAGAGCCCCAGGCCTCAGCTCACCCTTGGGGTGGAGGGGGGGTTTACTGCCTGGGGCACCGTGTCTTACTCATGCCCCCAACTAAAAGCCAAATCAAGTGTTTTTTCAAAAAAAAAAAAATTGTCCAAATAAGTTTACAAATTGCAGAGTTCCTTTAAGACCATTATGTCTTGAACAGTTTACCCCTTTACAGTGCTAGGTTTATGAGACAGTTCCTGGTACTAGTAACTGTGTTATTCTAGAACCCTGGCCCTCGACCCCCTGGAGAATGACACTGAGGAGTAGAAAGTCCTCTTGGTTCACACCTTGTATTTTTCTATTTCTTGGGTGAAACACAAATTATTCTGTACTATCTTTAATACAATTTAGAGAACAAGAGATAAATTTTTATTTGAGAACAGCTAAATTTATGATCATAACCTTGCTTAGACATTACACTTTCCAGAGTGATTATGAAAAATATTAGTTGGCACTTTCAGAATTTCCAGGACTCGCCTGTTAGTAACCAGGTGCGGCTCCTGACAACACTGTCTCCTGCGTACAGGACTTCGGGCCCCTCTGTGGCTGGGCTGGAGACGACCTACACAGGAGGCAATGGCTTTTCTACTTCATATAACAGCCAGCGATGGTTAAACCTCTATCTCTCTGCTTGCAAATTTTTGGATTTGGCCCTGGCATTGCCCTCTGAAAATCTTCCTCAGTTTCAGATGTAAGTAAAAGGATGTTAAATGGATATTTTTGAAAACATATTTGCTTGGTAACTGATATCTAATTTTATAGTTTTTGTGTAAACTGAAATACTATTTTTATTAAAGTGTAATTCTTTCAGGTGATGGTAGGACAGTTAGGGGAAGTAAATAGTTTCTGTGGATGTATTAAAGTTAACAGACCATTCAGTCAACACACTGAGTACCCACTGGATGTAAGGCACAGGGGTACATGATTCACCAGCTTCAAGTCTAGTATGAGACAGTTCAACACATAATTTGATAGCAGATATGGTCCAAGATGCCGGGAAGCCACACAGCAGTGGCCCCCGCCTAGTTCTGAGAGTCAGAGCAGGCCATGAGGGACTTTTATACTGAGGCTTGAAAGGTGAGGGTTGGGGGAGGTCCATGTGTGAGGACACAGAGGTGGAGGAGGCTTGCAGTGTTGGAAATACTGAAAGATTCGTATTGCTGGAGCAGAATGGTGAAAGGGGGTGCATGGGACTGAGTTAGGAATTATATAGCCTTGGAAGCTCTAGTAGAGAATTTGGACTTGAACCCAAGGACAGTGGGAGGCCTGTGAAGCATATTAAGGAATGAAGTGCTGTGACCAGGTGAGGCTTGCATTTTAGAAATTTTGCTTTGGCTGTAGCTTGAAGAAAGGACTGGAGATGGGCAAGAGTGAGTCAAGAAGGCTGTTTTATAGTGAACTGAACTAGAGATGGCAGGGGAATAGGGAGGAAATTAATGTAAGTAAATTTTCACAATGCCTTGTTCATAAGTGCTCAAAAATACTTAATTATGGTTTTTCAGATTTAAATTTTTAAATAATAGGCAAACTGTATTAGAGTTTCATCAAAATGGAGCTAAGACAGAGAATTTGTCCACATGATCAGATATGTACTTATTATATAATGTTACATTGTGTAATGTTATTCTTCTGGAATAAAATAAGATAAAGGTTATCAGGATCTTTCTGTGTTTGAACATGCTTCACTCTCCAATAATTGCTATTTCAGAAGCTTACTTTTCATTAAATGTACTGATAAGAACTGTAAGTTACTTTTACATTAATTCCAGTTTTTTGTTTGTTTGTTTTTTCTGCATTCGAAAACCATATACATCTATTTCTTGACAAATTTCAGCGGTTGGGTATCTGTTAAACTGATGTTACTCCTAAAGAAATTCAGAGAAGGATAATAGGCAGGACTGTAGGAAAGTGGCCAGAATTAGTTAGGATGTTTATCTTCAGGGCTTGAGGAAGAACAACATTAAGTAGTACACTTACGGTCTTGACTTTTTAGCTTCCACAGGGGGAACCAAAATGAGCTTGTCCTCTCCTTGTTAATGTAGTTACTAGAAAGGGATGAAATATGCTGTGATAAAAACTACATTTTTTTCCTACAAAAATACAAAACTACAATAAAACTACAATAACTATAAAAGTTCTGTCTTTTTTTAAAAAAGTTTATAAAGCAGTATAGCATGGGGAATTTAATCTTGCAAGTAATACCATTCTAAGCATGACTATTTCAGAAGTTCAAAATAGTTGACAGTTTAACTATATACAAAATTAAGTCTGGTGTAACTAAGATACCATGTCTAAAAGGCAGTAATGAGTTGGGAAAAGCTATGACAAAAGTCTAATTTGTTTAATACAATAACCCAGTAGAAAAATGGGCCACTGAGAGTTCATGGTTCATAGAAAAGGGATAGCTTCTCAGCATAGGCAGGTCTTCAGACATAATCAAAAAGAGAAATTTCTATTGAAATTATAAATTGCCACCAGAATGGTAAAGATGTAAAAGTATATTTCCTTTTACCCTAACAACAGAAGCATTCATATTCTTGTGGAAGTATACACTGATATTGTACAGTTGCTCTCCGAAGAGGTTGTACTTCCTAAAATTCGAAATACACATTCTCATTAAGCCAGTAATTCTGCTACACCCAAAAGTTTAGCCGACCACCACATTCTCAGATGTGCACAAAATCAATGTTGTGTGAGGGTGTCCGTTTTGACACTTTCTGTAAAAGCAAGAAATTGGACAGTCAGTCAGGAAACTGGTTAAATCAGCACCTTCAAACACTGGGGCCCAATGTAGCTATTAAAAAGGATGTAATTTTATGATATTATCTCCAAGATATGTAATTAAAGCAAGAAGCAATCACGTTTTGTTTCAACAGGGCTGTGTGAACACGTGCTCTCTTCTGCACACACTCGGGAGGCACACGAGACTGGCACTGCTGAGTCCTTGGGTGGGAGGGAGGCACCCTTCCTACTATTCAGCTTTTCTCCATATCAGTGTATTATTTATGAAAAACAAAAATAAAAAATACAACGTGGGGTATGAAATAAGTCCTACTTAAACTTTTCTTAAATTTTTTGTTCTTTGCCCCCTTACTATGCAGTTAGGGAACATTTGGGCAAGTATATGGTGGAAATCTTGACTATTAATGATAGAAACATTCGTTGAGCACTTGCTTTGTGCTCACGAAAAAGCAGTGGTGAGCACTTTACAAGTTCATGTATTCATTTACTTGTTACAATTCTGAGAGACAGTTAACAGCATCTGTTTACTGACCAAGGAGCAAGTTAAGAAACACGCTACAAGTGACAAAGCTGTTGAATCTTCCTACCGTATTTATGTGGCCTTGCCTTACATGGCACAAAGTCTGTTCCTAATGTTGGTGGAAATCATTCTGTATACACAGGTACCGATGGGCCTTTATTCCAGAAGCCTCAGATGACTCTGGTTTGGAAGTCAGAAGACAAGGCATACATCAACGAGAATTTAAACCTTATGTAGTACGACTAGCCAAGCTTCTTCGAAAAAGGGCAAAGGTATCAATCACATTCTTTCCTTTTTGTGTTTAAGAAGATAACATTTGTAAAATGTATTTATATTGTGTTACATACTTTGTATTTTTCAGTGATTAGAGATCTTCACCCAAGAAAATAGTCAAGTTGACCCTTGAACAACGTGGGGCGTTAGGGGCACCTACCAGCCAGCCACACAGTTGAAAATCCTTTTGACTCCCCAAACCTTAACTAATAGCCTACTAATGACCCTACCAATAACACAGTTAATTAACACATATTTTGTATGATACATGTATTATATACTGTATTCTTAAAGTAAGCTAGCAAAAAGAAAATCTTAGAATCTGAAGTAAAAAAATTACAGTATTGAAAAAAATCTGTGTGTAAGTGGACCTACATAGTTCTTACTGTGTTGTTCAAGGGTCAATTGTAATGAAGTTAGCATGCTCACCATGGGCCTTTTTTGAAGTCTTGCCCTTCACATTCCAAAATTTCAAAAATAAATTGTACAATTTGGGGATAATCTGGGTTGTCTTTTGAGTCTTAGTTTTCAGAATGTGCTTTGAGTGCTCAGAAATTTTCCACTTTTCTGGGGTCCCTTATTCAGGCAACAGCTCCTAACTGCATTCCACAACTGTAGAAATGGAATAGAGGAAAGTGGTTAAAAAGTATTTTATGGATATAAGGAACTCGATTTATAGTCAAGTTATTTCTTTAGGGACCAAGTGAAAGGATAAAAACAAAGATGAAAGTTGTGTAGAGTTTAGGATAGGACTTAAGTACTTTCATTTTGATATTACAGGGTTTGAAAAAATATTCATTATAGCAAGTCCAGAAACAAGGGAATTATATATGACCCCAAGCACATGTACACTGTCATCCCTGCATCTCATTAGTGATGAGCGTTTATAAGACTCCTCCCTTCTCTAAAGAATAAACATGGCAGTCTTGTCTAAAACTTGTTCCACAGAATAAGAAAACAGTTTTGATTAGAAGGCATTTCCCCCAAACACTCTAAACAAGGTCTTCATGGCCAAGCATCCTTTTCATGGAACAAAGGCTATGAGTTCTCCTCTTTCCTTCCACAGGACAAGGAGGAGGACTTTAAGACAGTGATTTTGGAGGGATTGGAGATGACCAGGCATCAGGTGAGGGTGGCTTTTTGATGCTTGTGATACGGCAGCAAAAGTTGCCACATCGGGACCAAATATTGACACACAAACCCAGGTCTGAACTTCAACAAGTACAAGAGAGGTAAAGAGGAAGGAAGTCTTCTTTTAGATTGTTGAAGTGAAAGGAGAAATCGTTTGTGTGGAAACATGCTTGACTTTTTCTTTCTTATTGAGGGAAGTGGTTCTGATTAAGAAAAGCAGAACATTAAAAGAAGTCATTCTTCTTGATCAAGAGCTCAGTAAAAATCCCTCTCTTAAACGTGTATCTGGACAAGAACATAAACAAAGTTCTCTTACATTGGAAAATAGTTATGTAGACGGTTCAATATATTACTCATTTTATTTCAGGATAATGTTGTATGCCTTTTAATTACCACTGAATTGCAGTTTGATGGTATAGTCAGCCAGTTAATGGTAGTCCATGATGTGGAAGTCAATCCCAAGACTGTCATTAAAGCAAGTGTCACAGTTCAGAGAAAGGAAGATGGTTTTCTGTGCCCTATAATGAAGGGTGAAGTTGAAAACTGCTAACACAGTAACTAAGAGATGGCTGGGGATTTTGGCCATACAGGATTAGATGATCTTTTCTTGTTTATTCCCTAGTCTTGTTTTAACTTCAATTTATTTTCCCTTCTCATGATTTTATTTTTGAATATGCAAACAAATCTGTGAGCTCATAAAAGAAAGTAAGCTGGATTTTGCATCTCCTTTCTCCATTAGGAAACTAGTGATATTAAGATATTTGGTAAATGACAAAAGTGTCTTGGCAACATCTGATCTTGGAAGGCAGACTCCATTTATAACCAATATGACAGATTGTGATTATGCTTCCTAAATTCCACTTGGTTTCTTCTTTTTTAATTCAGTTTTTTGTCTTTACTCTGTGTTTTCATATCTGAGTCAGCTCAAGTTCAAACATCTTTAGGTTTTTTTATATATTTTATTGATTATGCTATTAGTTGTCCCAGTTTTCTCCCTTTGTCCCCCTCTACTCAGTACCCCCATTCCCTCCAGCAAACCTCCCCTTAGTTCATGTCCATGGGTCATGCACATAAGTTCTTTAGCTTCTCCATTTCCTATACCGTTTTTAACACTCTCCTGTCTATTTTGTACCTACCAATTTGTACTTAATCCCTGCACCTTTTCCCCAATTCTCTTCCTTCTCTCTCGCAGATGATAACCCTCCAGATGATCTCTATTTCTGTGGTTCTGTTCCTATTCTGCTTATTCACTCAGTTTTTTAGATAGTTGTGAATTTGTGCCATTTTAATATTCAGTTTTCATCTTTTTCTTATACAGGGTCCAGCACAAATAATACCCCTTTTTAATTATAAAATCATAAGATTGTAATCCTGTAACATAATATCACACTCAAGTACACCATATGACACTTTAGGTGAAATGTTCACAATAAAACTATAAATTACTACCCCCATACTCAAGCAAGTGTTACTCTGCTGGACCCTGTATAGTTCCTTATAATATTTCATATAATGCCCTGGCTGGTGTAGCTCAGTGGATTGAGTGTGGGCCTGCAAACCAGAGGATCACAGTTCGATTCCCAGTCAGGGCACATGCCTGGGTTGTAGGCCAGTTCCCATCAGGGGACACACAAGAGGCAATCATACATTGATATTTCTCTCTCCTTCTCTCCTTCCCTTCCCCTCTGAAGATAAATAAATAAAATCTTTAAAAAATATTTCATATAATTTTGGGAAACATTTTATCTGCCTTGAATTCTAAATGATAGATTTGCTGGATAGAGTAACCTAGGTTGTAGGTTCTTGCTTTTCATCACTTTGAATACTTCTTGCCTGCCCTTCTAGCCTGTAAGGTTTCTTCTGAGAAGTCAGCTGACAGTCTTATGGGAACTCCTTTTTCAGTAACTCTCTGCTTTTCTCTTGTTGCTTTTAAGATTCTTATTTTTTAAGTTTGGCATTTTAATTATGATGTGCCTTAGTGTGGTATTCTTTGGATCCAACTTGTTTGGGATTATATGCTTCCTTGATTTGTATGTCTGTTCCCTTCATCAAATTAAGGAAGATTGCTTTCATTACTTTTTCAACTAATTTTCCAATTTCTTGCTCTTCCATTTCTCCTTCTGGCACTCCTGATTCAGATGCTAGTATGTTCAGAGATGTCCCAGCAGCCCCTTATTCTGTCCTCATTTTTTTGAATTTTTTTTCCTCTTGCTATTCTCATTGAATGCTTTTCTTCTTCCTTATGCTCCAAACCATTGATTCCCAACTTCATCCTCTCTACTGTTAGTTCCCTATAGATTCTTTATTTCACTTAATGCAACCTTCATTTCTGCCTGGGTCTTTTTTATGCTGTTGCAGTACCCAGTGATTTCTTTGAGTGTCCCAAAAACTAGTATTTTGAACTCTGCACCTGATAGGTTCCTTATCTCCATTTCATTTAGTACTTTTTCTGGGATTTTGTTCTGTTCTTTCATTTGGGTTGTATTTGTCTCCTCCAATTGGCAGCCTCCCTGGGTTTGTTTCTGTGCATGAGGTAGAGCTGTTTGACTCATCTCAGTAGCTTGGCCTATTGTAGAAAAGGCACCCATCTGGATGAATGTGGCTTCTTCAAATCCTTTGTTGTCAGACTTCCACACAGCTTAATTTTCTAACAAATCTGGGTGATATTTGTTTTGTAGTCTAGCTACTGTGCTTATTTACTTGGCTTCTCAAACTAGCTTCATAGTTTAACTATCTTGTGTTCAGTTAGTTGACAGGATTTTCACATACATTCTCATTTGACTTGACTGCTGCAAGGTAGATTTTCCTGTTTTACAGGTGAGGAACCTTTCTGTATCTTGCCCAAGAATCCACCATAGTAAGTAAATGGCAGAGCCAGGACACTAACCCAGTTACTCTATGTCAGCTTTCCTCCCCACGTTGTGTAGCACAACACAGAAACAGATCGCATCTCCTTTCTCTTTGCTGACAATAATTATTCACTCTGGGCCCTCCTTCCACCTTGTGGCAAGTTTAAGCCATTAGGTTAAAGGGAATTAATTGATTTACTAAGGATGAAATGTGTAACCCTTTGTCTCTTCCAGCCTTCTTCTGCAGTCATTTTGTGACCCAGTCCTTGGTTCCATTAGTGGGAGTCCAGAAATCTGGGAGCTTTTTGAGTATATACAAAGCACAAAATAAGCTTTGACTCTCCTTATCCCAAATCAATTATGCTAAGCTTCCTTATAATAAATGTTAGTAGACCCCTCCATATTCACTTAATAATTGGTACCCGAAGGCCTCAGAATTAAGAAGTGTCTGGACTGAAGATGCAGTGTCATCATTTGTACTTAACTGATTGCTGTTTATACCCTTTGAAGTGTTCTCATGCACGTCACAGGTGACAAACACAAGGCCTGTGGGCTGAATCTGGCCCAGCACCTTGTTTCTACCTGGCAGCAGTGTCCAGCTCTCACTTAACTGTTAAGGAATAGTTACATTTATAGTCATAAAATTACATTTGGTCCTTTGAAGGCAACCACGAGGCTGATGTGGTCCCTGGTGAAAATGAGTTTGACAGCCCTGTACTACACCATCTGTTAATAACAGTTCCTGTTTTGTTTTCTGCAGAAAACGCCAGAGGAGGACAACTCAGGGAGAACGTTGGGTTGGGAGCCAGGGCACTTGCTGCTCACCGTCTGCACCGTGCGCAGCATTGAGCAGCTGCTGCCATTCTTCACTGTGCTCAGCCAAGTCTTCAACAGCAAAGTTACCAGCCGATGTGCAGGACACTCAGGGAGCCCTGTCCTCTACTCAAACACCTTCCCTAACAAGGACATGAAACTGGAACATCACAAACCGTTTTCCAGCAAAGCTAGGCAAAAAATAGAAGAGATGATAGAAAAAGATTTTCTGGAAGGGGTGATAAAAACTTGAGTACCACAAGTGGTTCCACTTAGTTTAAATGTAAATGTAATTGTTTAAAACAAACTTAACTCTGAGTTGTATAGGGGTTTTTTTGTATGTAACAAAGCATATTTCAGGTTGTATTTAATTTAAATATTTGTAAATAAGAGCAAATGTCTGAGTGTGGCCTGAATCACGTTTAAATATTGTTGGCTCATATGGATTAAGGTGCCTAAGAGAGATCTATATATACATACATAGTCCATTGTTTTATTGTCCTCAGTTGTCCTAAACCTGCAAAATACACACTGCACATTTTTTTCTATTGGTTTCAAGCTTCGCTTAATTCAGTTTGGTTGGGGAGTTCCTTTACTTGTTATTAACCACATTTCAGTGTCAGAATGGTGTCACTTCTGTCAGAGGACTGGTAATGTATCACAATTAGTTTCTGCCCACATTACTTCACTAAGAGAAGTAAAGAATAACCGAAGCCTGGGACCTGCACCCTTCTAAGTGTAGCAGGAGCATCTCCACCTCAGGACAGAGACACGCGGCCGCCAGTCACACCTGAGTTCCTGGGGATGGTAATTTCAGAGGTAGGTCACCTAAGAATCATTCTAAAGACATTGCTGTGGTAAAATCAGTTGTATAAAGTGTTTTCCACTCTCTCCACCCGTATCAACAATGGTGAAGACTACAAAACAGCATCCTGGTTAGGTGATGGCAGTAGAAAAGACATCCCCCAAGGTGTTTGTAATAAATAAGATTTAATTTTCCAGAAGCCCTCATGAATTTGTCCCAGCATATATTCTAATCATACATGCAAGTGACAATATTTTACATTAGTGAGAGTGAAACTAGAGGTAAGTTTCATTTTTTAAAAATATGAATTTAACAAGTGTAAGGCTTAGCCATTTCCAAAGAATTATTCTGGTAGTGTTTAAGAAGAGATCTAAAACAATTCAGTAAGGTGCAGTAAACATGATTATAAATGTGTTTGAACCTGTCACAATGGCAGTACTATTGTTATGTAAAAACTTTTTAAAAATCCAGTTTCTCAAGATATAAAAATTGTCTTCAGAAACCTGCTTGGGGACATTCTCCAACTCCTCCAGCCAGCGTAAACACTGCCAAGCTCACTTCATGGGCAAGGCTATCCGCACTTTCCTGAAAATTACACGAAAATTGATTAGATGGAGGGGAGGGGAGGGAGCCTCCTGATTGTTTCACTAACATATTAAGATGAAAATGTTTCTTTTTTCATATTTCAGTAGTAAATTCCAAGACCCTTAAATAAATGGAAAACAAGCCAGTCTTCCAAATAAGGTAAATTCTTAATCAAATAATAAAATTATTTCAAAACTGAATAAATGTAATGAAACCTAGTCTTCAAAGGCAACAATTATCTAAGAGTAAGTTACTCTTAAGGCCCTGGGTGTCCTTTCCTCGCCCACCATATAGTGAATAAATACAGGGTCCAGTGGGAGTAAAGCTTGCTTGAGTGTGGATGGTAGGGTACATGAATCTCACGAGAGAGAGAACAATTTGAACAGTTCACCTAAAATGTCATATGGTGCACTTGAGTCTGATATTATGTTACAGAATCACATGCTTATGATTCTGTAATAAAAGAGGGGCATTATTTTCATAAAAAGGGTTTATGGTAATGGAAAAGACTGTATTGAGAGGACAAATTGTAAATCTCTGGACCACAAAGTCTTGCCCTATCACAAAAATAGCAGTAGCACAGAGCAAGACTGTCCTTTAATGGAAATATTTTGAAAAGCAAATTAAAAGTCCAGAGACAAAGATGAATTTCAGGTAGCATGGATGATGACACCATTTGATTTAGAAATGAACCTCCAACTAGGTTGTTTTTATAAAGCAAAAGGGTTATGTTTTTATAGGAGAAAAACTATAATGAGTCAGACTAAGTACCCACTAATTACTCATTTCATAATTAGAATTATGACACTTTCAGAAACTAGACTAAATCAAAAGAAAAATATTTAGGGAAATAAAATAAGTGGGTATAATTTTGTTCAAGTTTATAACTACTGACAAAAATAATTTTGTACTCTTAAAATGAACCTAAAAAGCTCCATAAACAAGAAAGACATTAAATCCTTATTTATCATGTGAGATTTCAGCACTATTAAAATAGTTTTCATCTGTACCACCCCCGCCCACCACCTATGTTATTATTAGACTCTCACTGCACATTTTTCCAGGAGAACTGTGCCAGCTTACCTGTGAGTCTGCCTCTGCATACACTCGGACCACGTCTTCAGTGCCAGAGGGCCGGACGAAAGCGCGGGAAAGCCTGTACTTCTTCACCAGGTTGTTGATCGCCTCCTGTAGTCCTGGGGGGGTGACTGCTTGCCTTTCAGCATCAGTGGTGCTAATCACTTGCCTGTCTGCAACCTGTGCCAAAGCATTTCATGTTCCTTACTGTATTTCACTCTGTTTTAGAAGCTTAAGCTGTTCACTGTGATTCCCACCAAAGGATTATTTATGGCCATTTCAGTTTACTGTATCATAAGTACAACACAGAGTAAAGTTCCAGATTAAGTGTACCATGAAATTGCACTAAAGTTTTAAAATTCTATTATCATTTCTTAATATCTGTTATTAAGTTGAACATATTTATAAAGTTGAACATATTTATAGTTTGTTTCTTCAGTCTATAAAGAATTACCTTTATGAAAAAGAAATAACATTTCCACAGACTATCTTACACTGACCATTAAAGTAATGGCCAGTAAATACTATATGACTTAAAGTCATTAATCAAATAACCTTAGGTTGCCAGTTATCCTTTTAAAAACCGCTTTAATTATATAAGAGGGTCATGATGAGAATCTCCTAAATATGCCAAAAATTAATCTGAACAATCAGCAGCCATTTCTGTGAACTCTAGATTTCATCTCTCTCACAAACCTGTTGTGGGAATAAACTGGTATAAATCTATATAGAAATCAATTAGCCATTTATCTAAAATGCCTTCTTCCCTTTGAACCCACAGGTTTCTACTCAGCAGCTACCCTCAGGAAGTGGAAATATTTTCACTCAAAATGATAGGCTATCCAGGATTTGCTTCAAAATAATATGGCAATGTTGAGAATGTTTAGGATAATAAAACCTGTTGAATCTGGGTAAACGGGCTCATTCTTTTTATTCCATTTGTATGTTTTAAATTTTTCATAGTAAAAATTTTAAAATGACATGTGTCATTATTTATAAGTTTGGAAACCAAATACTTCTCAAACACCAGAATGGTTAAGAGCTCCTCTGTAATTTTTAAATATAGAAGAAAATATAATTAGATAATGTATGGCATTGTTTTCTATGTAACATGTACATATGGGATGAAGTATGATACACTTGGGAAATATGTTTATGAAGTGAGATTTGAAATAACAGCTTTTAACTTTTAGAAAAGTAATTTTAAGACCGTGGTCCCACCTGAACTTTGAGCTGCCTGTTGGGAAGGTCCGTGTAGAGCGCGTCCCACTGCTGCACAGTCAAGCCTTTCAGAGCCAGGATGGCCTCCACCACCAGCATGTCAGAGATCGCATCGCCTGCTGCCTGCGGGGGGGGGGAAGACCACAGGACAGACTGCTCCGGTACACGGAACGCTAGGATGTGAGTGTGTCTCAGAAAACCAGTCTTAGTCTCCTGTGCATCCTCCCGCTCCTTGCAGCATTATTAGCTGCGTGGGGATAAACAGGAGCATTAATGAGAACTGAACTGAAACTAGCTCTGGAGAAACCTGCCTTTAATCTTCCTCCTTAGCTACAAAGTGAAATTAGACAGGATAACTCTTATGGTTCCAGCATTAACATTCGATTTCAATTTTTTTCTTTATATCTAGATTCTTTATACGATTAGCACACCACGATGGAAGACATTATACAACGTAGTGAAGGAATATGAGCTTTCATGTAAGTCACCTGAAGTTGAAGCCATATTCTGCCACTTAGTAGCTAGAAGACCTTTTCCCTTCATTTATGAAGTGACAGGTGTAATAACCCTTCTCCCTTCTGTGTTAATGAAAGGATCACATGAGAGGGCACATAAAGTGCCCCGAATGTACAAGGTGCCCAGTGTCACTTCCACCACTGTGCCATGTCCTGTGCTTTTGCTTGCTCTTCCATTGCCCTCAGCTACATTCGAGTCCCAGCAACCTGACCCATGTGAGACAACCAATTATTTTACCTGACTCTCCTTGAGAAAATAGGCTTTAAAAAAACGTTTAGTCAAATATATGCTCTCAGTAGCTGAATCTAGTGTCTATAGGTAGAAGCTACTCATTATACTAGAAAATTTTCATCAAAAAATGCAGGGTGAATGAAGCATACAGATGTCCTGTCACTGACATGTCAGCATACATCCCGGCTGTATGTGCCGCTTTTGTGAGGAGGCACCACTTTAATTTTTTATGCAGCCCACTGTATCGTCCGCCTTCTGAATAGGTAACCAAGAGCCCGCCACCCCATCAGCTCTACCTGGTTAAATAAATCAATGATGTTTTCAAGCATCTTAGCAGCTTTCCTTTTCTCATCTTCTGATTCTTTTGCTAGTTGTTTTATCTTCCTTTCTGCAGCTTTACTAAACAGTACCTGCAATGAAAGGGTACAAAAACCACAAAGCTCTACCACAGACCCAGTCATAAGTACTATCATACTAGCTAAACCACTTTCAAAACTCTCAAAGAAGCAGAAATTTAGGGGAAGAATAATGGCAGCCTTATAAGGTATAAAATTAACATAAGATCAAAGCAGAGCCCAAAAGATATTACTGGCAATGAAGTTCCTTTATGGATTATAAAACTTGTTATCAAAATTCAAAGAGCTGCCCTTGCCAGTGTGGCTCAGTTGGTTGGAGCACCATCCTGTAACCAAAGGGTTGCAGGTTCAATTCTCAGTCAGGGCACATAGAGAAGACAACCAATCAATGTTTCTCTTTTGCACTGTTGTTTCGCTCTCTTCCTCTCCCTCTCCCTAGAAGCAATGAAAAAATATCCTCGGGTGAGGGAAAAAAATTGTTTTTGAAGAGCTGATCACAAAGAAAATACCACCTCGGCAAAGGTGCTCACATACATGGGTTCATTATAGCTATCCCTCAGCCAGGTAAACTGGCTCTGTGCAGCCAGGAACGTAAGCCTACCTCTATCCACTTTACCTTGAAGAACATAATTCATTGCAGCTGGCATATTTTTGTGTCCTAAAGTTAAGGACAACAGCTAAGCAAAAGTAGAAAGACTGCTCCTATTTATCATATTATGGCAAATAGTGCCATGAATATTTATTATACATCACGTTCCTCAGGATTCCCATCATTTTGAAATACCTTGCCCATAATTTTAGTGCCCTCAGATGCCCAGTGCTGAGGAGTAGCAGCAGACCATGTTCAGCCGCTTGCTGAAATGCTTGCTTGTTGGTAAACTAAGGGGCAGGTTGGCCACTTACTTGACTGAAACAGAGACATACCCATTCATTCACCCTACGCCAGCAGAGCTGACCAGGTGATAGAGACATTATAGTCTCGAAGCCTAAAATATCTCCTATCAGCCCTTTATGTTCATTTACCGACCCCTGCATTAGATCCCCGAAGTTGTTTTACTTGTATTTTCTAAAAAGGTATTTTTCTTCTACTTATATTCATTGCCTCTAGAAGCCAGTTTTAAAAGTATGAGGAAACTGCCCTGGCTGGTGTAGCTCAGTGGATTGAGCGCGGGTCTGCGAACCACACAATCATGGTTCGATTCCCAGTCAGGGCACATGCCTGGGTTGCAGGCCAGTTCCCAGCAGGGGACTCATGAGAGGCAACCATACATTGATATTTTTCTCCTTCCCTTCCCCTCTAAAGATAATAAAATGTTTAAAAAAAATAAAAGTATGAGTAAACTTATTTGACCTAGATAACTATTTTTTGTTGGTCATCTCAAATCCATGTATGAAATAGGATGATGTATAAAACATTTAAAGAAAAATAATGAACCTATGAATATACTAGCAACCACTTAATATACCTTCAAACTGTGAATTTTGTGGTAGATGAGTTGTATCTCAAAAAACTTTTTGAAGCATTACGAACACTGTTTAAAATATATACATACACTTGTTCCTAACTGCCTAACTACTTTAAACTCATTTCCAGTTGTTTATAACTTAATTCTTCAGCTATGCAACACTTTTCAATTTACCACACCTACTATACTTTCCTTTTACCACCTATGGCCAGTTGACAAAAACTATTTTAAATGATCTATATACAATCTGCTCATAAAAAATTAAGAGGTACATTTTTGTAAGAAACTATACTGTAAGAACAAATTAGCATTATTTCTTCACATTCAAAAAATACCACTGTAATCTAAAAAAGAGACCCAGTTTCACCGCATATAAAAACATACTAAGTTAACCAAATAAGTTCTACCACCATCCCAATCATTTCAACAAAGTAGAATATTACCTATCATTACCCAGATACAGAATTCCCATAATAAAAAAAGTGTCAGCTAAAGCTGTAATTGTTTAAGAGAACTTACTGTGCCATGCCCATTTGCTTCAAAATAAACTCCAACATCAAATTCTTGAGCCTTGTGGTGCAAATGTTTTACACCAGTTTTAGTACAATAGACTGGTACCTATAAGATATTTATAAAAACATGACAGTTATTCAACCAGCAAATGTATTGTATACCAACCATCCAGGAATATTAATAAAGAACAAAACCTGGAGCTTAATCTAGTGAGGAAGACAAAGCAATGAAAACCAGAGTGGTTACCATGGGAATAGAAGGCACTTCGATGCACAAATATGAGGGAAAAGGGAAATGAGAGAGATGAAGGCCTCCATATAAATACAGGCAAGACTGCAAGTGGAGGAATGGCACGATCTGCTTCAGGGAGCTCAGCTTAGCTCCAGTGTAGAGAGGGGCTTAGAGTGGCGGCCTGCAAGCTTTTACTATCAAGGGCCGGACAAATATGTTAGGCTTTGCGGGCCACATCATCACTGTTCCAATTGCTCAATTCTGTCACTGTGGTGAGAAAGGAGCCACAGACAACACAAAACCCAATGAGCATGGCTGCATTCCCATGAAACTACAAACGGGCAGC
This sequence comes from Sturnira hondurensis, assembly GCF_014824575.4. Classification (NCBI taxonomy): domain Eukaryota; kingdom Metazoa; phylum Chordata; class Mammalia; order Chiroptera; family Phyllostomidae; genus Sturnira; species Sturnira hondurensis. Next base: position 10,240,561 of record NW_028098001.1, on the reverse strand, counting down.
AGGTTGGGTTTGGCCCAAAGGCCACTGCTCGTTAACCCTCTTGCTTAGAGGGTCTGCCAGGAGTTTTCTAGGGCTAATCCTAGTAAGAAGTTATGGTGGTTGGATTAGCAACACTGGATACACAAAGTCTTTAACAGATCTGATAAAAATGGTTAAGAAAAATCTAGTACAAAACTGAAAAAAAAAAAAAAGAGATCCAGATCAAGTAAGATCGACATTTGACTGGATTTAGGAAACCTAAGAAACTGCTAGCGCTAAAAGTACTTAATCTATTAGAAAACGATTATAAAGTAACAGTTCTGACATACTCAGTTTCTTAAACAAGGTATCTTACCTGTAAGAAATTTTTAAGACACAAAATTGTAATTAAAATACTAAAACAACCCTAAGTTCTGAAAAATCCCCATGAAAGGCAGGCAACTGGGCCCCATATGGGAGCCCCTTGAGTAAACTTACTGTAACCGCGTACAGGGTGGGGCAAAAGGCAGTCTACAGTCATTCACGTGGAAAATAATGTGATAATAAATAAGACAATAAACTTGTTTCACATACTCACAACTGTAAACCTGCTTTTGCCCAACCCTTAAATCAGGTCACAAACTCCCAGCCTCCAGACACATTTTAGTGTGCCTAGCCACTATTTCTTTTCAATTTTAAATCAGTTGCCAAGACTTAACAAGCAGGAAATTCACATGGGAAGTCCTGTTTTTAGCTCCTCTGGAAGAATCTGACTTAAGGTGAGAGCAGCTGGCTTGGGCACACTCCTCCTGTCCCTATCTACCTGCTGTTCTCCTTCACCTCACCCACCCGGATCCTACAGGAATCTGGCTTTGACATCCTGCTTTAAAATGAAAGGAAAGGCAAAAATAACTAGCAAAACGCAGGGACTTAAACAGGCATACACAAACGTTAGAAAATATTCCAGTAGCTAGTGAGAAACAGAAGAAAGGTGAACAGACCCAGTTTTGGCCCTGAGCGCTCCAAGCTGCGTTAGAGCGGTGTGGTGCAGAGGGCAGCCATCTGGCGGACACCGGGGGAATAATCAGGACCGAAATCTGCCGACCCAGAAAGCTCCACAGAAGGGGAGTGAGAAACCAGTTTTATTACTGAATAAGCATTAAGTCAGACTTGTGGTACACGTCACAGGCAATCTGCTAAGAGACTGCTAAATAGAAAGTCTCTCTTAGCATCAGGGACAATTCAATTTTTTTTATTTCTGTTTACCTCACACGAATGAAAGCTCAGCTTCATGCACAACTCATTTACTTTTATGAGGGTATTATTTTCCTCACAGAAATATCTTACAGTAGGCCCTGGCTGGTGTAGCTCAGTGGATTGAGTGCTGGCCTGTGAAGCAAAGGATCACAGTTCGACTCCCAGTCAGGACACCTGCCTGAGTTGCAGGCCAGTTCCCAGTGGGGGACACATGAGAGGCAACCACACATTGATATTTCTCTCCCCCTCTCCTTCCCTTCCCCTCTTTCTGAAAATAAAATATTTTAAAAAAAGAAATATCTGACAGTAGAATTAAGAAACTACCAGAAAATGGAAATGGTTCAGCACCTTCATAACTTCTTCAAGAAACCGTGTTGAACTTCCGTTTGCATAGGCAGTTTGTACAACACCAATATTCAAATTTTCTCCAATCTAGACAAAAACAATAATTACCTTGCATCAAAAGTAAAGACACTACAAAAATATTTTTAAAAAATTAAGGCAAGCAACAGAAATACTGCAAAAAAGAAAAGACATTATAAAAGCAAACTTCTAAAGGATGACAAAGTTATCCACGACTCCAGCAGTGCTTTGGTTTATGCAATAAATAACTCAAAGGAAAGAGTAACTTCAGATTCCTAAACCAGTTCCCCCAAAGTTGAAATGACTGGAAGTACCATTTCTTTCTCTATCTCCCAACCACAAATATAGGAATTTCCCCCAAATTGCGCCTTTGACACATTCCAGTGACTGCTACAGAACTACCTCACCATAAGGCCTGTTTTAAAGGGCAGCCAGTCACCCCCACCGCACCTCCAACAGGAGCTCCGTAAGGAAACTGCTGATGAGTGCTGCTATCTTGTCTCCATCTATGAGGTGAAAGCGGCCGTCTGCATCAGAGTAGTAGTAAACAATTCTGTCCGCATCGCCATCGAAGGAGCAGCATCTTTCGTTGGACTTCATTTCCATTCCTAGCACACAGAATAATTAAAAGAGCATTTCTGTCTAAAAAATGCGAATACAACTCAACACAAAAAGTTTTGGCTTTTTTCCTTATACTAATTACAAGGGACAATTTTTTTTCACTGAAGTATGATCACTGCCCTTATATGTAAGCATGTCCACTATGATTATTCAAGAAGTATTTAAAATTATCCTCCCATCTAAAACCAGTGTCTTAATAGTCACATAGTATGCAGGCTTAGTGGTAGTTTTTACAAGGTAAATTCTTTCACAGGTAACTGAAAAAGCAGCATTCAAAACCTATGCTGAAACTTGACATAATGCTAAAATAAAATTCTATTTTATGCCAGCTAGTTTGGCAAGACATGTTCCCATATAGTTTTTTGAAAGCTACAGGTATTTCTGAATGCAGTTTATCTAGTCCTACGATGTCCTTTATATATAAAAAATAATCAGCAATAGATGAGGTATGTGCTTTAATTCAGATAGAAGTGATTTTTATTTGTTCATACCATAAATAACAAGAAACGTCAGAAAGTAAAAACACAGAATTATATATAACCAATGAGAAACTTTGCTGGGAATATTACTATCAGGCTGGCTACAGGGTACAACTTAAGCCTCATGAAAGCCGGGGCTTATGGTTTCATTCATACTGTAGCCCCAGTGCCAATGGCAAGAGGGAAAAAAAGCTCATGATTTACAGAATGGATAGAGCAGGGACAGAGAACTGAACTGTCAGTGAAGTTAATAGTCAAACCTAGCAATTCAAGGAAAGGAGCTTAAACTGGTTAATTAAACTGAAGGTTTAAATGCTTACTACAGCAAGGCAGAAGCTGCCGTCAGTGAGAAAGGCACCGAGAGACCCGTGCACAGCTGAAGGGTGTGGGTCCTGCCTGAGCGGCTAGGGCTGCTCCGCTGCAGCCGGCTAATGTGAGAATGGACATCTTCTAACTTGGGAAAGAGAAGCCAGATTCCAGTATTTAAGTAAAATCAAAGCATTTTAAGTGGTGGTAACTAATGCAGTTAAACACAGACACATACAACAGACCAAACAAAACACATCTGCAGGACAGGCTAACAATTTTGGATCTATAATGTACCTAAATATAGACCATCTCTTACTACAACCACACTCCAAAGAAGTCTGCCTGCCTACTAACATGCCCACTGTGGAAAACGCTGATTTGGGGAACAGTTACAATTCAGCAGTTGGATTCTCCTTCTATAGCATGTCTAATTCTAAAATGAAAAACAAGGCTACTTAACTATTGCTACCCTCTAGGTCAGTAATTCTCAAAGTGTGGTCCGCAGACCCGCACTACCGAAAGAGCCCGGGAGTCTGACAGAGATGCAAATTCCCATGCTATACAAACCCTACCCAGACCCGCAGAATCAGAAACCCCGAAGCAGAGCCCAGGAAACTACGTCAGCAAGTTCTCCAGAATGCCAAATCCCGACCGTGCTCTCCCCACCATATTTCACATGTGTTGTGAGGAGCCCTGTGGCTCACAGGCAGAGAGGGGTCACGTGGGAATGGCACTGATAAGTGCGAGTAAGCTCAGAGGTCTAAACACTGCACATCAAAGCCCAGCTACACCACTCTTCACTCATTCAGCCACTCGTTTATAAATGACATTAGTTTCAAAGCTCCAGAAATAATTTTTTTTACATACCTTGTGGAGGTTTCTGATGACTTTTCACAAAGTCGGCCCCACATAAATGGTTGAGTCTCCCTTCAGTCCCAACATTGAACAGCTGAAGCGAGAGCCCCTGGGAGAGGTAGCGCTCCATCTCCCCCAGCTTCAGGGCCCCTATACCGTTTGCACAGTCAACCTTGAGTGACTGAAACCCATTTCCACTGCAGGAAGCCTTGGAACAAGAGGCACAGGGAAGAAAAATTTCAAGTTCTAAAGGCAACGTGAAGCATAAAGCATGTACATGTAAAAACCCTCCATTATTTCAGTTAGCTCATCTAGTTCAAACCAAGAAACAAGGAGTACACACATTCAGATGAAAATCATAAATATCACAGTAAAATGTTTAAATACATTTTTGAACACTTTGACACTGGAACAGTTTCATGATTAAACGACTGATGGAAATGGAACTTGTTAAATGAAAAATTAACTTTCATGCTAAAAGCCATCGCTAGATAAAAAAGGACCATGTGTCTTGGGGCCTTGAGTCTAAAACCCCAGCAGCATAGCCAGACAGAGAAGACAAACACGACTGCCATCATCCCAGTTTTTTTGCAAGTGTTTTTATACCTCACATACAGGGGAGAAAGGTGTAAACTGTTCTGAAAGGGTTTACATTAGCTATAGACAAAGGGGCCAGGAGAAGGGGAAGTGGGCAGCTCTGGGATGTTTGCACCCTTGGATAGAGTGTGAGCAGGTCTGGGAAGTTCATAAAAAAGCAAAGGCCTCATGGGGTTGGAAGACACCTGGCCATTCTCTCTTCAGAATAATCACAGACATAACACCTGGAACTTAAACTGAAATTCCAACAGACACACTTGAATGTGAGCAGCCTTTTGTTAGTTGGTCCACAGCTATTAACGAGCTAATTGTTCTGTCTCTCTTGCTCTCTGGATACTGTAATTTAGAACATCTCAGATTTTTTTTTTTTGGTCAAGCTTGATAAGCATTGGCCTCAATTAAGCAAAGTCCCTTAAAAATAATGTTATAGATAGAATGCGCAGTAAAAACATCTGTCATTCTCTTCACAGCATATAAACCACTGGGCATTTTGTATGTTTTTTTCTAACTGTTGGTCTCCCTTCGTTATAACCCTCACTTCAGAATATAAATTCTATGAAAGCAAGGGCTTTGCTTTGGATTACTGTGCCTGACAGAAACATACACTCAATATTTGTTGATCAAGTGAATTTAATTCCTCAAATCTCATGCAGGTTTAGCAAGCCAATATCCTTAACAATGAAAATCTTCACAACACCAGGTATCTCAAGTGTGATGCCAATAACACCAACTTGCTTGAGAGTAAATTCACATGAATGAATAGTCATTAGCACAAGAACACCACCTGGTTTGTTTCCCCAGCGATCTCAGACTGTGTTACATGCCTTGCCAAGTAAATGCCCACACACAGTTAGGATACAAAGCCTAGACTTTAGTACCCCAGGAAAGAAAAAGATATGATGAATTTTTGGGAAAAGGAAGAGGAGTGAAAAACTATGCAATTACAATAATAAATTATTCAATAGCTGTTATTCCATTTACTTGAATAAACTACAAGCACATTCAAATTTTCACCTGTCTGGTAAGTTCCACGAAGGCCGCAGACAGTTTCTGGTAGTAACCGTCTAGGGTTGCCTTCCCATACTGGCCACTGGTATTTCGACAGTACACCATGTAGTGCAGCTGGGGCGTCGTTAGAAGGCCGTAATCTGCCAATACAAAAAACTATTTACCATGTTTCTTCATAAAGAGAAAAAAGTTTAAATGGGTTTGTACTATAGGAATTTCAGGGTGCAAAAAGACATCTCAGAAAACACAAAATGCTAACTTTCAAATAGCACATCCACTGAAGTCATTAAGAATGTGCATCACATTGTGGTATTGTAATCTACAGTAAGAAATATATATTTGGTCTTTGTCCCCATTGCAGATGGAATTTCTAAACCCTTGGAATTTCTTAAGCAAAGAGAGCAATGAATTCTCTTTTGTTACATTAAAAAGGTGACCTTGGGAAAGCCCTCAGGTAACCTAAGGGCTGCTTGCCTGGGGAACCAATCACAGGATTATAGGGCATTTTCAGCCCTCCCCCTCCACCTGCCAATTTCAGGGAGGGAGGCTGGAGGGGCTAGAGATTAAGTTCAATCACCAATGGCCAATGATTAACTCATTTATCCCTAGGTAATGGAGCTTTCAGGAAAATGCAAAGTCCAAAAGCTCAGGGTTCTGGGTTGGAGAACATACGAAGAATGGGCAGTGGCAGCTCAGAGAGTCTGGAAGCTCTGAGCCCCTTTCCACACATCTGGCCTTATGCATCTTCTCATCCTAGCCATTCTTGAGTTAAATCCTTTATAATAAAGTGGTAACCTAGGAAGTAAAATGCTTCTCCATGTTCTATGAGCTGCTTTAGCAAATTAACCCAAGGAAGTGAGAACATCCAGATCGGTCAGAAGCCCGGGAGACTGGGAGGTGAAGTGGGTGGGGGATGGTGGTCTTACGAGGTAGGATCAGGCAGTCAGTGTCAGAAATAACTGTTTGGTGGTATTAAAAAATATATACATTGGACATAAGCTCAATTCTAGAAAAAATATGTACTGGGAGCAAAAAAAAATCATTCAGTACAGAGAATAATAAAAACAGAGCGATACAGAAAAGTACTAGTTGAGTTCTATTTCCAGTAACACTGCAAATTACATAATTAAGGTAGACACTCCTACAAACAATCAAAAGGCTAACTAAAAACTCTTTTTCAAAAAATAACTACAGTGCCAATATGTTGCAGGAGAAGTAGACCAAAATCTGTGGAGGTAGAGGAACTCCAAGACTGAAGCCAAGGAGACAGGTTTTAATCTCTGGCACTCCTCAAAACTTGAAATTGCGCTATGGTTTTCAGTGAAAAAAAGTCCATGTTGTTCGAACATGGGGAACCCAGTAGAAGACCAGGCTCCAAAGGACTATTCTTTAGTGTAAGAGTGAGTCAAAAGTGAACCAAAAGTGAGTCAAAAGTCTCCTCCCAGGAGTGCCATCTGGGAACACAGCACAGCGGAAGAGAAAGCCCGTGGCTGAGGAGCTATGAGCGTAACCACAGCACAGGCCTCCCATGCATTTCCAGCCCAAATCCCTGTAACAGCATGGGTCTAAAAGAACCTTGTCATCAAAGAATCATGTCATCACCAGCCAGGTGATACTCCCAGCACAAGCAAACACAAAACTCTGAGAGAAAGTTATCTTTATCATAAACCTCAAAAATGTCCCACAAATAATTTTTCAAAAAAATCACCAAAAAAACCCAAACAGCTTACAGTCAAAAATCTAAACACACATACAAACACACAAAAAGGTACCATGAACAAAGAACAGGAGAAATGGACCAGCATCCAATAAACATTCAATGACTAAATCTGTCAACGGTCTTCAAAGTCATGCACCAGAGTTTGCACTGGAGGCAGGAAGTCATTTTATTCAATAAGATCTTGAACCCTGCAGTCATAAAAGAACTGCTGTTTTATGAAGCCAACTTTGGCTCTGGTAGAAGAATTTGATGAAACAAAAAAGTAGGTAACAGCTTAGACCAACTCAATGGAACCATCAAAGGAGGAAAAACACTACTCCAAAACACATATTAAAGGATGAAACAAATTTTGTGACCAATATCAAAATTACCAAATAAACATTTAGTAAATGACTATACACAGTTACTCAGTAAAAAGCACAACCGTCTATTCCACTGATAAACCCAGAAACACAGAAGCCATTCTTTACAGCTCTATCCTCATCACATCACAAAATCCTTTCACTTAATTCCAATTTTTTCCATTTCTCTTGCTGTCATCACTCTTGCACAGTCTCTAGCTGGTCTCTTTTTCTTTCTTACAACCTTCCTATCCCTCTCCATATAAGTGCCAGAATGACTGGCTTAAAATGAAAACATAACCATATTCTCATGCACAAAATCCTTCAAAGGAATCCTGTTGCATTTGTTACAAAACCCAGACCTTTGCCAGGACCCATAAGGCTTGGAAGAGCTGGGCCCTGCTTACCTCCCTCATCGTATCTTCCACTAGCTTCCCCCATGCTCTCTCCCTGTGCTACAGCTCCACTGACGTTCTTTCATTTCCTGAAATACCCTTATGCTGAAGAGAGAAATGAAGTTTTAAAAAGTTAACTAAAAAAATTTTAAACTACAAAAAAACGTAATTGTTCTAGAGACAGAATCAAAGTGCTAAAAATATCAACCATTCTAGGGACAGCAGAAGGAATAGTTTTGGGCAGAGTGAACAAAGACAAGGGCGAGCCACTGAGTGGAGGCGCCACCCAGACCCATGCATTGCAAACCGCAGGCTGCACTCTTTAGCAGGTCACGGAATCCAATAAACACACCAGCAATTCTGCATTTTCTAATGAAATAGATGAATGTATATTGTGTATTATGGGTAAGCACTATTTACTGAAACTTTTATTTCAGTTATACACACAAACACACATACACACACCCTGATACATAATGGGTTTCATATTGCGGTTGTGATATGCAGTGAAATAGTCTACTGGAGGGTTGTAAACAGCGAGCACTCAGTCATGCCTGATGAATGAATACGTAAGTAAATAAAAGAATATACACAGCTGCTGTGTATAAGATGGCAGTAAAGATGGCCATGCAGACATCAGGCAGAGTGAAAGGAAGAAGTGAATAGTCACATCAGGAGAGACAGAGGAGCCCACAGAAATGACCAATAAGGAATAGCAGCCAAGGAAGGAGAAGCTTAAACAAAGAGGGAGTCAAAGTATGGACAGCTACCAAGACAGCAACTGAAATAAAAATCTCGAAATATAAATTCTCTGAGTTCTTTTTAAGTCGCAGACCCTTTTGAATACCTCACAAAAGCTATGGATTCTCTCCCAAGAAACTCAGTGCATGTGCAGGTAACACGTGCACACTGCACTGAGCGGAATGCAGGGTCCTGCAGCATAATGATGCCCTCCCCCACCAGGCCCCAGGCCAAGTTAAGAATCCTCACTTTTATGGCAGCTTTACAATTCAGAGTATCAGGACTCATTTTAGCGGAGGACAAGCATGGAGACGGGCCTATAGTAGGATAAGTAATAACTAGAGGAGCAACGAGAGAAGGCAAGCGCACAACTGGAAAAGGCCAGATGAACTGTGAAGGAAGGGAAGACACAGGTGCTGGAAGGGAGGCTGAAAAGGTTAAGAGACAAGAAAGATCTGACACTCGGAAAATTCACCTCTAAGCACAGAGGAGTCACTGCATTCACAAGGGGATTCACATGCAAAAAGAGGATTATAGCCTCTGTTTTTTGGCATTTAATACTTCAATTTGTCAAAATAGGTGTGAAAAGCCTGTCAAAATTTAAAGGCATGATTATAAGTAGACCAAAGATACTCCCCATCACCCTTAGAGAGAACCCGATCCTGACAAAAACTCTGCTGGACTGACTTCTTCAAGTAACTTCAAGGAGTGTTATATCAAGAAATTTAGCCTTACTAAAGAAAGTAGTTTAAGATGTGCTTCCTATATATTCTGTATGTAAAACAAAATATGTCCAGAAATTTTTTTATTTTTTCATCTTAAAAGGTAGTAATTTATATCTAGTTCATTAAAAAAAACTTTATAGGCCCTGGCTGGTGGAGCTCAGTGGATTGAGCACAGGCTGCGAACCAGAGGATCGCGGTTCGATTCCCAGTCAGGGCACATGCCTGGGTTGTAGGCCAGTTCCCTGCAGGCCAACTCCCAGAAGGGGACTCACGAAAGGCAACCATACATTGATGTTTCTCTCCCTCTCTCCTTCCACTCTAAAGATAAATAAATAAATAAAATCTTAAAAAAAAAAAAAAAACTTTATAGCATTTTCAAACCTTCCTAAAATAAATGTCTTCTTTTCTCACTTTTTAAAAAGCTTTTCAAAGATTAATTTACCCCTCAGGAGAACTACATACCATGAAATTGACCTCCTAAAACAGTGATGCCATCTATTACGGAATGTGAAAGTTTCTCGCTGCTGGGCCTAGGAGAGAAAAGGGAAAAAACAATACATCCCGTCCTGAAACCAACATGGTGGCTAGTTCTGAAAACAAATGCTGAAACTATGTGCAACAAATACTAGAATAGAAAGTTCACTGTGTATGAGCTGAGACCAATCAAGTCTGAAAACTCTGAAAAAATAATTTCCATAAAGTATAAGCAGTCTTTCACAATGCTATTTCTTGGAAAGATGGTAACTTTTAAATGGATTAAGAAAACAGAAATAAAGAGCATACCAATGACACCATACCAAGTGCCTTTTCAAGCATGGCAATAACTGCACAAAAACATGTTTTTGTAAAGGAAGTCAAAGGCTGCCAAATATGACAAATTTGTAAAAATAAAATGTTAATATTTTACAGTGAACTCCAGCATGAGAAAATAATACAAATACATCACACAACAGTAACACAGATTATAAAACCAATCTCTAGAAATAATGAGTTAAAATCATGTGTTCTCTAGGGGAAAAAAGTAAACCTACACAAGTGAAGGAGTGGGAGACATTTGTCAAGTACTTCTCTCGTGCCAGGAAACACATTTTGCACACACGATTTCACGTAACCCTCACCGAACCCCTGCATTAGGACTTCTCATCAACACTTCAGAGATGAGCAATGGGAAGCTCCAACAGGTTAGAGTGGACAGTAAGTGTCAGAGCTGGTGTCGGAGGCCAAAGAAAACAAGTTGCAGCAGGGACTGAGTCCCCACATCCTACTACAAAGGCCAGGTGGCACGAAGCCTCTCGGGGTGGTCCTACTCAATTTCTTTCAACGTGTCATGGGCACTAAACCTGATACAATTGTTTACACCGAGTTTCCAGAGCTGCGTCACCAGTAACTCGGATGGTCACCTCGTATCTCTCCCAATCACCACGAAGGCATCTTGCTGCAGATCCACAGCTGCTTTCTTGCTGATGTCCAGTAACACATTCTGCATGTCTTGCTCCTCAGCATTTGCCAAACAGGTAGCATGTTCTTCCCAGGAAGGTGCCAGCATTTCACCCAAAGGATCAACCAATTTGACACCATTGTCTTCCTTAAAAGAAAATGATAAGTCATCTGAAGTCATCTGTGCATATTCAAAAGGATGAGTTGAGGAAGTAACCGCAAGGTGTTTTTTCTCCACAAGGGGCAGTGGTGACTGCGTAGCTTCACCAGTGACCCCTACTGAATGCCAGGTACTAAACTAGGCATTTTACGTACATTAGCTCAGTAAATCCTAAAGACCCCGCATATCAATCTATTATTTGTAGTACTATTCCAAGAAAACAATGATTCAGATTAAGTAATTTGTTTATATTCATACAGCTAAGAAGCATCAGTGCTGACATTAAAAGATTAAGTCGATCTCACTCTCATGCCCAGTAGACCACACTAGTTTTAAAAGGCTGACATGCGTGCACACTCATCAATTAACTGACGAGGGCACAGACAGAGCAGAATGAGGGCACTAGAGACTCTTCTCACTATGACTCTAGACTTGAAGCCCATCCTGACCACTGTGTCCACCGGTGGGTGGCACAGAAGCTGAAAACTGACTCCTACCTGTTCTGCTCAAATTTCTGAAAAAAATAAAGTGTAGTTGAGAGTAAATGTCAACTGAAGGAAATACCTCAAAATTATTTTAAGAAATTCTTCTGGAACTAGCAGTAAATATGAGGTTTGCCTACAGGTGATTAATCAATTATGGGAATTCAAATACTTAAACACTTCATGTATTTATAGTGATGCATATTTGTAAGTTGGGTCAGCAAAGTCCTCGTTTGGGGGGAAGAGATTACAATCCTTCATTAATCTAAATAGCTTTAATTTATTGTTGATTTAGCTACAAATGCAAAATCTTTTGCCCCATCAACCAAACAAGCATATTATTCAAACCACATACAGTGGGCAAAAGTAGGTTTACAGTCATTCATAAGAAAAATGATACAAAAATTAATAAATAGAAGAATAAACTGTTTTGTATCCTCAGAACTATAAACCCACTTTTGCCCCACCTGTCTTAGTGAGCTACAGAACAAAATAGTTTAGTTGTGTCAAAAGGAATATTTTGATAAAAAATTGTCATAAACACTAACACATCGGCCAAATCAATAGTTGGCCCTAAGGTCACTTTTGGATCCCTTGAACCTCCTGTTTGGCTATTTCTTCAGAACAGGAAACTATTCCCTAGGTATTAAAAAACCTGTCTGAAAATTTTCAAAATGTGCTAAGTCTTTGCAAGTGTGGATTAAGTCTTTAATCCACAAGATTAAAGCTCTTCCTCCACCTTGGGTCTATTAATTTCTGCTAAATTAACAGAGGTAAGACTTTTTATTACTGATATTTTGACAGTACAACTAGTTTGGAAGGACATTCTGTTATTTCTCTAAAATGGACACTCCCCTAAAAATAACAGTCTCACTTCATTCCCTCCACACCCTCAAAGAGTCACAAGCTAAATGACCACTCATAAGAAAAAGTTGTTTCAAATCCAAATGCAAAAACCAACAACAAGGCACATTCCTAGAACTAGAATTTGTACATGGGGTCAAACTTCTCAGACACACTAAGGTTTGGTCTTATAATGAAAGGTTCCTTCCTCAGAGCACTAAATACACACCTCGGGATTGTGTGATGCTGTTACCATGACTCCTATTGTAGATTGCATCTGTTTTGACCTGAGAACGGCTAATAACCCCATGCGAAACATGACATGATCAAGATGCTCTGCTTTCGTCCGAAATCCAGCAGTCCCATACTGAAGAATGAGTCCGTTGGGCTTGGCATGCACTGCTGAGCATTTGGTGATAGCTTCTAAATCCATGCCTACAAAATTAAGGAATACTTTTCAGGCACATGAAGAAATCTTTTAAGGAGCATTTAATTCAAAAATGCCACCCCAAACTAATAGGCATGCCTCACTTTACACCTCCCCAGAGAACCAAGTCTGGGAGAGAAAAGAATGATAGAGCAAATCCTGGAAGTCAGTATCACGCAAAGGTCCTGCCCCACTTATACTGTCACTCCAGGGCAGAGGTCGCATGGGCTCCAACTCATCTCCCGTGATGGTTCCAGATGGGCCCCGCACAAATTTAAAATGGCCCACTCTCAACTAAAATGAAGATTCCACACATGGATTCAGAAATTCCTACAAGAGCAAAGTTCACCTCACTGTAGAAAGAGGGCAGCTTAAGCCTGGGCCTCAGTTAGACAAGCGAAGTTCACATAGGTAGCTGGTGACACTGAAGCCTAAGGTCATATTCTCAAATGGACTGGCCTGCACTTCCAAAGTATCTGGGAAAACTGTGAAGTTCTTTTGCACTTCTTCCCAGCCTACAGAGACATATTCCAAGATGAAAAGCAAAGGGTAACAGTCTCCTCTCCAAAATGTGACAGTGGATTTTTCTATTTTCATAAGGATCAGGACATCCTTCTAAATTTAAGCTCTGAAACTGGCAACATCTTCCTTCTACCTTTAATTAAAAAAGAAAAGCAAACAGCTTAGCCCTCTGGCCCTACTTAGTCCACTTAGTCACCTTGTTCTCTGGGATACTCCAATTTTAAGTGGCGCTTGAGGCTTCCAACATCAGTTGTAAGTACTACTCAACTTCCTGGGTCAGTCCCATTTCCAATCATCCAAGAGACGAGGAGCAGCCCCCCAGTTACGGGCCTCACCACAGGCATACCTGGTAGGAATTGTGGCTTGGGATACAGTCAACAGCAACAAAGCAAGTACTGCAATAAAGCTAGTTATAATACTTCTGCTGATGGAGGGTCTTGCCTTCAATTGGTAAAATGAATAACATCTGTGAAGCGCAATAAAGCTAAGCACTATAAAATAAGATAAGCCTGTATCTTGTTTTCTGCACTGCCCGTAATTCAATGAACAAAAGCTAAAGGAAATAGTGAAAAATGTTTGCTTTTGTTCAGTTGGCAAAAGCTAGCACTCAGAAAGCTAACTTAGTTCAGTCCAAAGTGATCAAATCTCTTTCACAAGCAAGAATACATTTTGTTAAAAACTGACCAGTCAGTAATGTGCATGATTACTTACAGGGCGTAAACCAACCCTGCTAAGTCCAAAAAATCTTTTTTTTTTTGAAGTTACGATGAGTGCACCCCTAAATGCGTTTTAGGTGCTGAAACCACTATCGATGAATATGTGAACGCTCTTATTAAAAGTATTTCCAAGTCCACACAGTGCCCATTCTGAAAACGTTAAAAGTGTCCCCCTGCCCTCCATTCCAACATCAACACCTCCTCCGTTCCTCCTATACCCTTCCCGCCGCAGGCCCCGGGACCCTGCCCAGGCCGGCGGAAGAGACTGCGCAGCACGAGACCCTCGGACCGGCCCACCAGCCGGTTTCCTCCACGCAGTGGCGAGTGGGTGTGTCCTGCGCGCGGTCCTCGTGCCAGTCCGTTAGCCTAACCACCAGCCTATAGGGCGGCCGAACCCCTGTAGACCGCAACGTCCGGTGTCACCTCCAAGCCTCAAGGCCCAACTCACCTCCGCCAGAAGATTCACCCTCCCCTCCACGGAGCAGAGAAGCTGCCTCGCGGCGGCGCCTGGAACCACCCTGGAGCTCTCAGACCCGCAGACGTGGCCCTGCGTGGCTTCCGCCTCGTCGCCACGCCCCTCAACCAATCGCTGTGAAGGAGGGTTCTCTCGCGGCGCCCCGCCCCGCCCCGCCCCGCCTCCTCCCGGATCGCGCGCAGCCAGCGCCTGCAGTAACTGCGGAACCGGGCTCTGAGCGGGTTTGGGGCTGTTTCGATTGAGTGACCAAGAAGGGTGAGGCCTCCGCTGTGGCCCGGGGTTTGGGGCCTAGGGTTGCGGGCCTTCTGAGCACTGCGACCACAACATGCCCAGCCCCTCCTCCAAATTTGGGTCTGGGGGTGGCCAATCCCATCCATTGTCGTGGGAAGCCGATCCCAGTGATCTTGGATGGGGTTGGGGGAGTGCCTGTCCCGATCTGAGGCCTCTGACGAAGTGGTCCCGGCCACAGTGAAGGCCACCAGTTTTTTGCATCCGCTTCTTGATTCTCGAGGTTCATCTTCCAAACCGTTGACTCTGGGAGGCCTTCTTGGGCCGCCACTCCCGCCCCATCTCCATCTTTTTAAGACTAAATTTCATTTATGTAACTGTAGGACACCCCCCCCCCGCCCCGACCCAAACTTGGGCCCCTGGGGCGGAGGCAAATGGATTCAAATCGTCCAGAGCTCTCCTGACGCCAACCCCCGTGTTGTTCTGTGTAAAGTCGTAAAGGCCCAACCGCGATGCGAGGGGGGCCGTGGGGCGACAACTGGCGTTGGCGGCAGCGGTGCCCTCGAGACCCCAAAGCCTGGGGACCCAGGGCTCCGCCCCAACGGCACTGCGGGGTTCTCTCACCGCAGCGTCTAGCTCTGCCCATGCCAGAGACCTGGGAGGATTCAGAAGCTGGGCCCTTTGCCTATTCCCAAATTCAGGCTTTCAAAGTGTCCACAGGTGTTTGCCAACCACCTGCAAAGAAGTAATTCGGAACACTTGTTGAAAGTCCACATTCCCAGATCTAGATCGGAAGTGGAAGTAGGGGAAAGGGACTGGGAATCTGAATTTTAACGAAGTATCTTGGGGGATGTTGCACATACTAGATAGATATTGGGGTCCAGGAGATAAAGGAGAAAGCGTAAGCGTGCCTGTTTGTGCCCCTAAGTCTCAATGCTTAGTGTTTCTGCAAAACTGCTTCCGAGCAAAGGGACCTTCGGGAAATTTCGGTAGGCACTGCAGACTGACAAACCCAGGGTCCCTGGGCCTTTCCAGTTTTCCTGGCAGGTTGATATCAAGGCAACAAACATGTCCTCCACCTCTACGAAAGAGTGCCTGCAGCTTCAGCTGCTGGAGATGGAAATGCTGTTTTCCATGTTTCCTAACCAAGGAGAAGTAAAACTTGAAGATGTAAATGCCCTGACGAATATAAAGAGATATTTGGAAGGCACAAGGGAGGCGCTGCCACCAAAAATTGAATTTGTGATTACACTCCAGGTTGAGGAGCCCAAGGTAAGTGCCCTGAGTTGTTTTAATTGTTGTCATGGCTTAGTTTTTATTGGAAACACCTGGGACATGAGCTTTTTGCTCCAGGAAGCAAATAGAGAATATTCCAGATGGGTGTTTTCCTTTAGTCGTCTGAAAGCAAGATGTGTGAAATATAGGGTGCCCTGTAAGTCATCTTCAGCAACATCCTGGACTGTACATAGACACTCACTCTCCTTTTAAACAAATATGCCCAATTTGTTTTATTAAAAACATCTTACTGCCATTGTTCTGCTCAGTCGTCTATTTTTTTACCAGTCCAACTATTATAGGATGGACACTCTTGTACACATGTGACTTTTACAGATCTAAATGTGGTTTTCAGCACAAGTGGCTTTGAAAGGAGTAAATGAATGTTTCTCTGGTGGCACCCGGAACACAGAAAGCAAAAATAGATAGCAAAATCTCAATTCTAAAAATGAAATTACCTTCATCTTCAGATCCATTTACCTCCAGCACTAGCGCAGCATAGGAACCAGTGGACTCGGCATCTGAGGACAACTCTCTCAGATTCTCCAACTCACCCTTTGTCATTCCCTGATAGGCGATGTCTTGGGTCCCCAGACTGGATTCAGTGCCCCTGGATACACATTTCAGTGGATCCCTATAGTCTTCCACAGTAATGCTTCTCACCATTGAAATTAAATACTTGCTGCATGTAATTACTTAATGTCTGTCTCCTTCACTAGGATCTAGACTTTTCACAAAGGGCAGAAATAGTGTCTTCACTTCTTCATTCTAGCACAGGGTACCTGGCATGTGGTTAGGTGGGTTAAGTGTTCTTCAACTAGAATGAATGAATGAATGAATGAATGAATGCATAAATGGAAGGAATAGTGTATATAAAGTATTTAATATGGTATCTGCACTTAGCTGGTAATAATAGCAATAACTTACATTTAATAAAATCATGATAAACTGCCTTAGGTGATTTTATGGTTCTTAAACCTATTTGATTTTCATTTTAAGGTGAAAATCGATTTGCAAGTAACCATGCCTCACAGCTACCCCTATGCAGCCCTGCAGCTGTTTGGACGGTCACCCGAGCTTGACAGACAGCAGCAGCTACTTCTCAACAAAGGTCTCACTTCTTACATAGGGACGTTTGATCCTGGAGAGCTGTGTGTGTGCGCCGCAATCCAGTGGTTACAGGACAACAGTGCCTCCTATTTCCTGAACAGAAAGCTTGTTTACGAACCGTCTACACAAGCAAGGCCAGCTAAGAACACATTTCTCCGAATGTGGATCTACAGCCACCATATATATCAGCAGGACCTACGGAAAAAGATTTTGGATGTCGGGAAAAGGCTGGATGTGACTGGATTTTGTATGACAGGAAAGCCCGGTATAATTTGTGTGGAGGGCTTCAAAGAGCACTGTGAGGAATTCTGGCACACAATTAGGTACCCCAATTGGAAACACATTTCCTGTAAGCACGCGGAAAGTACTGAAACAGAAGGAAACGGGCAGGACCTGCGCCTTTTCCAATCTTTTGAAGAATTACACCTAGAGGCCCATGGTGACTATGGATTAAGGAACGACTACCACATGAATCTGGGCCAGTTTTTAGAATTCCTAAGAAAACACAAAAGTGAGCATGTTTTCCAGATATTATTTGGTATTGAAAGCAAAAGTTCAGATTCCTAGAAAGCTATTGAAAGGCCTATGCCTGTCATTTCACCAAGTCGATATTTCTGTCAATAAAACCCCAATAAAACGGCTGGTGGCTGTTGACCATCCCTGTGAGAAACCTAGCTCCAGAATTTCTGCATAGGCCTTTTAACTTTGTACGAGTGCAGTGGTGATGTTATCTGTATGTTCTTGTGTTAACTGAAGACTGCTTAACTGTAGCTTCATAAAAGCAGACAATTGAACCGGGGAAGCCGATTTCATTGGAGAGGAGTCCAAAGCCCACAGTGGATGTCAGGGTCCAGCTGCAGCTGAGGTCGTAAAGAGGAGTGACACACCACCCCCCCTGCCCCTGCCGTCATGATGCTAGCATAGCATTCAGTTAGCACAGATGTTGTTTCTTTCGTTACTGGAGATGTATTCTAAATCAAGTTTAAAATGAGAACAGACAGCATGTTTGCTACGGTGCTTACTTTATGTTAAAGCCCTTATTCTGAGGTTTTTTTTCTTTCAGTAAAAGAAAGAAAATCAGTTTCAGATCCTGTCTGTAACGGCAGAGGAATCAGCAATCTCAATAGTGATGAAGACGACCCAAGTTCTTTGGGTGTTTACATCAGCTGATTAATGATACTAATGCTAATGACACCAACATTCTTAGTTCGTTTCTTGTCCACAAAAAATGATTTGTCTACAACGTGTTCCACAGGTAATGCATCCTGGCGATGTTTGCCCGGGTACCAGGGCGAGGGCTGCCAGAGGCCCACTGTGGATGCCCCAGGACCGTCCTGTACATTTTGATGATAAGTCACTGTCCTCTCTTCTGAAAATTCCAGACACCACAGGCTCCACCAGGCTTTTTCAAAATGAGATTTATTTTAATGGTAATAATTCGTATTGAAGTAGCACTTGCCAAAAACCCTTTCATGACAAAGTATCTGCCACATCCAAGAGTTTCCACGAGTCTCCTCTGTGTCCAGGAGTGCCCTGAGCTGCCTTTCTGTGGCTTTCTCTGATTCCCATGGTTTTGCCTACTACCATCCTTCCTCGGGGGACATTTTATTCTGCTGGGTCCCAGGCACCCCACTGATGTCCTGGTTCTCTCAGGACACCAACGCTGGATGCTGAGATTTAGTAACTTGGAGGGGAATTCCTCAGTCCCCATATCATGGTAAACTGTTAGACGCCCATCAGCGCTGCACGTGCTTACAGAACTTTTTATGACTACTTCATGCTGGCTTTGTGCTGTGTCTAAGATGTAGACACTTGTCTTTGGGCTAGGGTGAGGACAAACGGAATAGCAGACCAACTCATGACCTTCAAGCCTTGGAACTGGGTCCACCCCATTCTGCCTGTGCTCTTAGCTCAGAACGGGTTTCCTTCCAGGCACAACTAGGGCCATGGGCCTGCCTGGCCAGATCGTTCGGCTTACACACCCCAGCTGCAGATGTGGGACTCAAGCTGAAGCCTCACACTTATTTTTCAATACAAAAAAAAGGGGGAGAAATAACACTTACATGGACTGAAAACAACTCTGTATAGGATTTCCCACATGATTTCCCCCCAAACCAACTAAATGTAATTAGCATTCACAAGTTCTTTGGCTCTAGACAGATGTAACTCCATTAATTTTTTTTCCTTTGAAATGAGACAGTAATAATGTGCCAAGCACCTAATACATGCCTAAATCACAGATCTGTCTAGGATTAAATTTGCAAAAGTAGTGATAGAGAAGCTTAAAGAACTGAAATATGGAACAAAAAAACATTATTTACATATCAAATGAAGGGAATAAATTCTAGCTTATGAAATCTTTTTTGCCTCTAGCTATTTCTGGTGATAATTTTTCAGAACCTACTTTTATGTGACCTATGTGAGTATACAGCAATACTTCACTGCTATCAGAAGCACTAATAATAGGCATGAATTTTCAGAGAAGTGTAGGTTTTTATAGAGAAAATACAAATACGATCATTCAAAACTCAGCTGGGTATGTACAGTAGACTGCTAGTTCTGTTTGTTCAGACTGATATAATAAGCAGACAGCACTCCACACACACACAGACTTTGGGGAACTGTCCCTTCTCTCTGTGGTCTGGGAGAAGTGAATGAAACTGCACCGCCCACTGGCAGCCTCCCGTCAAGGTGGGTCTGATCTCTTGCCTCTTACCTCTGCAGCGCCACCTCCACTTCTGGCCTGCTGAATGCTGGGTTATTTAACTCCTCCTTTGAGCTACCCCATGCCCGCCCTTTTTTTCTTGAAAGACTATCTCTGTTGTAACTGAAGAATCTTGATACTGCATAGAGACATTGTATTTTTAAAATAGTTATTTAGAAAGAATGCTCGTTTTACATGTGGTAGTGTCTTTAAAATGTAGTGAACTAAATCACCATTTCTTCAAGTATGTACTCTTGCTTTTCATTCCTAATTGGTCTAGTATGTGCTAGGCTAAGGGCTGAGGGTGTGTGTAAAATGGATGGAGGAGTCGGCCAGATGGCTTGATGGACCACAGCCCGAGGACTTGTAAAACATCCCACACTGAAGCAGAAGTATGTTGCCCGGGGACTTGTTTCCGTATATGATGGCTTACACGCCGTCCATCCCTTCTGAGAACTTGAGAAGGCCTGGAGGGAGCCCATCTCAGGTCTCCATATAACTCTTTGAATAGAACAATTTTCTTTCATTTGCTTTCACCTCAAGTAGCCCAGTGTTAAGTTGAAAGAATAGGCATTTTCTGAAGAGAGCATGGTTTGCTCAAAAAATCCTGGTTTTATACAGAATCCTGATTTGCTCCAAAACTCTGAGTCCACTTGATCTCCCTCATAAGATCCACACAGTGGAACTACCATATTCTTAGGATCATAAGATGCTCCTAGGTTTTACAGGAGGAAAACAGGAAAAAATTGAAGCAAAAAATGTGGTAAAATACATAATAACCCGTGAATCCACTCCACCGCGCCCTCAACAGCAAGCCAGGTAAGCTGGATTCAGACTATAAGACGCACCCCCATTTTCCTCCCAAATTTGGGGGAGAGGAGTGTGTCTTATAGTCTGAAAAATACTGTACTTTCAGTGCAGCCAGGATCAGATGGAGAGGTTTTTCTTCTCAGACCAGTAAAGGCTGGAAGCACTTGGATCACCCATAAATAGGTTTGAGTACTGGACCCAAAATTCAAAAAAGCCCACCAAACACTCGGTTCCTCCTTAGTCGTGGGTGGGACAAAGTACACAATTTGTTGTTATGGAGGGGACGCTCTAGCACGCACCAGACTTGGGCTTTCTTTGGACTGACCATCTACCCCGCAACACAATGGACGTCAGCAGGTGTCCATGGAGCCTGACGGCACCTGTGCTCATGGTCCTGCGAGCACAGCAACATCAATGCATTCGACCAGCTTGATGCCCCAGACAACAATGAGATCATTGAGGCCCAGGAACCAGAATTATATTCTGGGACAGTGTCATAGAGTTAATGAAACATTGATAAAAGACAATCTATAATGTTACCTGTTGAGGGTACAAACTGCTTGGGGGCCCTCTACTTGCTGGAACAAAGGAGAAACAAGGGAAAAATCATTGGCCAAATCAATAGCCACCTACTGATTCGCTCCAACAAAGAATTTGTCAGACACCAGCTGTTACTCCTAAAGATCCATCAGTCTCTTGCACATGCCAAAGCATGTTAATTCCACAAATAGTAAGAATCACACTTCTGCTTATTCTAAAGTTTCCGATGGTGGGACTTATCCCTGCAAATTATTTGGCATTTCCTGCCAGAATAATCCTTTTTTAAAATACATTGGGGATCCACTGTGGGGATATTGCCATAGGTGATGAAGAACTCCATCCTAACTCTACTGGGAAAATACTACAAGATGGGTTTATTCCTGTAGCATTCACTTTGTCACATAGAGTCCTCAGAAATCTGCATTCATTCAGACTATGGCCAGATGATTTCCAAAAGGCCTAGTGGTTTTCTTCATGCAGTGCACTGTTGCCCTAGGAAATGCAGCCACAGAGGAAGATGTTGGGAACATCTACATTACAGAGTTCTTCACCTTCGTATTTGTATCTGTGATTGGCAACGTGGTGAGGGCCCTGACACTCAATCGTGGTGGCTGTAGTCAGGCTTTTCTGCTGTTGTTATACATGTCAGGTAGACCTGTGTGGGCTGCCCACATATTTAGACCTAAGCAAAGCTGATATTCAGCTATCAGACGCTGCTGTGGCTGTACCAGTTGTATACACTGGCATTCACTTTTCTTGGTCAGCACTTGTGCTATCCCAATTGTTACATTGTTCACCAAAATTTCAGGACATGGGGCCCTGTGATTTACTGGCCACCAGCAAAGATTTCTGTAGACTAAGCCATTCTGAGCAGAGTAGATCTGCTTCTGTTATCATCGTTTCCACCTTGTCTCCAGCTGTTAATTGCTACAAGTGCTGCTGCTGCTAAGGTTCTATCAAGCCCGAGATTCTGACACGTCCACTGAAATAAGGGACGCATTTTAACCATAGCATTTCCCATAAGCCTCCAGAGCTTACAGAGAAGAGTCATTAAAATGCTTTTCATGTCCTCAACAAACATTAGCAAACCGAATTCAACAATACATTAAAAGGATCATACACCATGATTAAATGAGAGGTATTCCTGGGATTCAAGGATTTTGCAACACCAGCAAATCAACCTTATATGCTGCATTAAAAAAATGAAGGATAAAAATAAAAAGATCAACTCAAAGATGCAGAAAAAGCATGTAACAAAATTCAACATCCATTTATGATAAAAACTCAAAAACTATGTATACAGGGAACATACCTCAACATAATAAAGGGCATATATGACAAGCAGAGAACTAATACCAACTCAATGATAAAAAAACTGAAAGCTTTTCCTCTAAGATAAAAAACAAGGCAAGGATGCCCACTCTTGCCACTTTTATTTAACAAAGTATTTAAAGTCATAGCCAGAGTACTTAGGCAAGAAAAAGAAAGTAAAGGCATCCAAATTGAAAAAGAAGTAGTAAAACTGCCTCTACTTAAGATATCATGATATTATATACAGAAAACCCTAAAGACTACCAAAATACAATACTATTAGAACTAATAAACATTCAATAAAATTGCAACATATAAAATCAATATTCAAAAATCTGTTGATTTCTGTATAATAGTAATAAACTATAAGAAAGAAAAACTAAGAAAAGTATCTCATTTATAATTGTATCAAAAGAAATAAATAACTAGGAATAAACTGACCTGAGGAGATGAAACACCTGTACATTGAAAACAATAGGACACTGATGAAAGATATTGAAGATGCAAATAAACAGAAAGATATTCCATGCTCAATGACTGGGAGAATTGATATTGTTTAAATGTCCATAATACAGATTCAATGCAATCCCTATCCCAATTCTAATAACATTTTTCACAGAAATAAATTCTAAAGTTTGTATGGAACCACAAAAGATTCCAAATAGCCAAAGCAATCAACAAGGCTGGAGACATCACACACCCCGATCTCAAATTACACTACAAAGCTATAGTCATCAAAACAGGATAGTGTTGGCATGAAAAGAGACAAATACATCAGTGAGGCCGAACAGAAATAGCCCACACAAATAGAGTCAATTAATCATGACAAATGAGCCAAGAATATACACAGGGAAAGGACAGTCTCTTCAACAAATGACACTGGAAAACAGAACCACTACACAAAAATCTGGTCAACATGGATTAAAGAGTTGAATGAAAGACCTGAAACTATAAAACTCCTAGAAGAAAACATAGGAAGCAAACCTCTTAACATTGGTTTTGTCAATGACTTTTTTGAATTTGACAACAAAAACAAAGGTAATGAAATAAATGCACAAATAAGCAACAAAAGTACAAATAAACAAGTGGTATACCATCAAACTAAAAAGTTTTGCACAGCAAGGCAACCCTCACCAAATAAAAAGGCAACCTACTAAAAAGATGAAAATATTTGAATCATATATCTGATAAGGGACTAATATCCAAAATATATAAAAACTTATACAACTCAATAAAAGCGAAAAAACCCAATATGATTATAAATAGGCAGGGGATCTGAATAGGCATTTTTCAAAAAGAAGATATAGATGTCCAACAAGTGCATGAAAAGATGCTCAACATCTTTAATTATCAAGAAAATGCAAATAAAAACTACAATGAGTTATCAACTCACATGTGTCAGAATAGCTATTATCAAAATGGCAAGAAATACATGTTGGTGAGGCTGTGGGGAGAAGAGAACGCTTGTGCACTGTTGGTAGGAATGTAAATCGGCGTAACCATTATGGAAAGGAGTATGGAAGTTCCAAAAAAATCAAAAATAGACCTACCATATATGATCCAGGAATTCTACTTTTGAGTACTTATCTATAGAGAATGAAAACATTAATTCATACAGATATATGGGCTCTGTGTTCATTGCAGCATTATTTGTAATAGGCAAGACATAGAAACAAACCAAGTGCCCAAAAATGAGTAAATGGATAAAGAAAATACGGTATAAATGAATGCTATTCAGTTGTAAAAGGAGTAAAGCCCTGGCTGGTGTGGCTCAGTGGACTGAGTGGCCACCTGTGAATCAAAAGGTCGCCGGTTCAATTTCCAGCCAGGGCACATGCCCGGGTTGTGGCCAGGTCCCCAATAGGGGACATGTGAGAGGCAACCTATCCACATTTCTCTCCCTCTTTCTCCTTCCCTTGCCCTCTCTCTGAAAATAATAAAATCTTTTTTTAAAAAAGCAAAATCCTGACATTTGCTACAACATGGATAAACCCTGGAGGCATTTTGCTACATGACATAAAACTTACATGTGGAACCTAAAACAAACAAACAAAGCACATAGATACAGAAAAGAGACCGGTGGTTTCCAGAGATGGGGGTAGGGGGTTGGGGGAAACCGGTGGGATGGGTCAAAATACACAAATTTCCAGTTATAAAATAAGTAAGTCATGGGGGTGCAATGTATAGCATGCTGACCACAGTCAATAATACTCTATTGCATATTTGACAGGTGCTAAGAGAGTAAATCTCGCAAGTTCTCATCATGAGAAAAACAAATTTGTGAGGACTATGTATGGTGACAGATGGTAAGGAGACTTATTGTGGTAAGCATTTCACCATATATACAAACATCAAATCATGTTGTACACCTAAAACTAATATAATATTATATGTTAATTATACCTCAATTTTAAGAAATGTTTTTCATGGATGCTGCTGTTCCCTTCACCAACGTGTCTGTCAAGGCCTTAGTGACAGTCACTGGTAGGCCCTCTTGGGAGATTAGTAGGATTAGAATAGTCTGATCTGGACAGAACAAATCCATTCCAACATTGTCATTTTTGTAAATCTTTAAATTCCTTTACATTATTTCAAGGTGTGTTTGTGGTCTCAATTTTATGTCATGTGGGCCATTACTAAGTCTATATTTCAGTAAACTAACTGAACCAACAAGCAGAATCCCTTTCAACTCTTTAAAGCCGCGCACTGAACCCGGAGCCCGTGGCAAGTACACACTATCAGACAATTCCACCCAGTCCGAAACCACACCTCTCCTTCCTCAGCACATTTTCAGAATCCCAGACATTTTCCTCAAGTGTTGCCAACACAAAGGAGCCAAGTCTAGAATTCTCTGAGTGGGAATCTTCTCCTGGGTTTGCCCTTTTTATTTGTACCCACTATAGCTCCTCCCCATGATAGAATCTGACATTATGTGTGTAGAAATAAGGAGCAGTCGTGTGGGAAGAGGAGGAGGCAAACTGGGTGAGGTCATTACAGGACCTTCCAGCAAGGCAGTCAAGACATCTTCAGACAGGAAGAGCTCCCACTTTGATTAGCGAGAGGGGACATGTCATGTGTTGTGGCTTGCCTGGAGTTGGGGGGCTGTGGGGTTTCCTGGGACACATGACTTAACAGCAGTCAAGCATGAGCTATATTATAGTTCACCTAGTGCAGGGTGTCACAAGTCTGCCAAA
The DNA here is from genome assembly GCF_014824575.4 of Sturnira hondurensis. NCBI lineage: Eukaryota > Metazoa > Chordata > Mammalia > Chiroptera > Phyllostomidae > Sturnira > Sturnira hondurensis. Next base: position 10,214,958 of record NW_028098001.1, on the reverse strand, counting down.
TGCCCCTCGCCATAGGTCCCCACTCCAAAACCAGGTCCTGCTGTGTCCTGGTCAATACTCTCAATTCGCATGAGGCCTGGTGAGTCTGTGAGTGCAGACTGCTGGTGGAATCTGGCAAACAGCAGGTTAAATCAAATCTTGGTTTTCCGTTATTTCAGTCTTACAGGTGGTAAGAGAGATGAGATCCTTTTAGCAAAAAGGATTTTTGGTAAAAAAATAACTATATTTATGTGCCTATATTTTAGAAAACTATAATATATGGCATGTAATAAATGAAGTTCATACTGAAATAGCTATTAAAATTTTAAAAAATTTGTAACATACTGTCACATGACCACCCATTAAGACCCAGCATTATTTTAAAATGTAACGATACTTTAAGAGAAACACAATTATTTTATGATTTTATTCATTCACTTTTTCTATGCTTTAATAAATCTTTTGCATAGGTTAAGTACATTGAGTTAGAGCTACAAGACAAAATGGAAACAGACAAAAACTGGGTGTTCTGAATCTTTTCAAAATAACTATCTTTAGAAAACTCTTGACTAGATGTTACTTTCAGAAATACCCCCACCCCTTCTACTCACATTTAAAACAATTTGTATAACCTGCAACTTCCAATAAAATCATTTTTATAGTACAGTTTACCTTGAACATCTCTTTGTCATCTTTAAAAGCATTACTTCAAAACCAGAAAATTCTACAAATAAGTAGCAAATGTTATTGTACCTGAGCTTACGAATTTAAAATCATTTCCATTGGTTCAGTGATTAATTTCTAAAGTAAACCTGGAAACTAACATGAATTTTGGGGCTGTAACTATTAATGGTAATTAGAGTATTTTAATTTCTAATTAAAGATAATTTCTGATATTAGGGAAGTGGTTATCAAATTTTCTCCAAGTTCAGAGGAAATTGTGTTTATTGTAACAGCACAATGAGCTCTTAATTACTGAGCAAATCAAGAGGACATTAGAGCAGATCACTGCAGTGGGAAGTCAGCTTGTCCGGGAACCGTGCCCTTGCTCCTAACGCTGGAGAGAGACCTTTGTCTTAAAAGGTTGACTGCACAGAAAGCCCTTTCTCAAGGAACTTATCTATCTTTTCTGGGCTCTTCCCACTGAGCTGGCTGTGCTGAACTGAAGGGACCTACCTCGGGACAGGAGCACAGTCCTTACAAGCCAGGCAGCGGCAGAGGGGAGCAGAAGGGCAGGGCACCCGCCCGGTCAGGGGGGAAGAAAGGTGCTGTTAGAGGGGGCATCTGATGGAGGCCATGGCGAGAGGAGGATGCAGCAATGGGGAAAGAGTGTTAAAATCTAAGGCTGCCCCGGGCATTGTAAACAGCAATGATCTTTCTTAGAAATGTTAGAATTCAGTTCACCAGAAGAAGGAATATAGTCTAGAGTTGGAATAAAATACCTGAGAGGTTGTATTTCTCTAGGCAACAAAGTGTTGTTTCTGTTTTTAGCAAAAGTTCATCTATGTCTAAATATATTTCTGTGTTTATATATATGTGTGTGTATACACACACACACTCACACATTATATAAAAAGACTTTTAACAAAATGGTCAACAAAAAAGTATGGATTTTCATTTTAATCAAAATAATTACTAATTTTGGTCTTCCCATTAGTTGCCTATCTAAGAACAACTGAGTTTCTCAGTGGTAGGTACAACAGCTTTTAAAGAGAACTTGGGCAAAATAAGATAGAAATCATAAATAAGCAGAAAGTAAATAAACTGTCTAATGTGATGTTTATCCTAAAGTATGTTAATATTTTTCCATAAATTTTTAGATTGCTAAAGTAAAACTATCTTATCCTATCATATACAAATCATTATAAAAGATTCCAATCTTTAAAAATGATGAAAGACTTCAAGATCTCATTAGTGGAGTTAGACTAGACATGTCAACTACTAGGCTACTGTTGAAGTTTGGTCTGTACTTGCTGGGCCTCTTTGGGCCAAGAGTAACACTCAGGTAGAATCTGGTCATAATCGGTGCTATACATCTGAGAGCGGACGAAGGCCTCCTTGTCCGGGGGCTCAGGGTAGACGGTGGCTGTCTTTTCTTGGTACGCATCTTTCACAATCTAGACAGAGGAGAAGAATATCAGTTAATTTAATGAACAGATGTGATGGTGAGCACATGTCAAAAGTTTTATCTGTTTAAAACATTAATTTATAATTTATACCTTCTCTGTTTTCAAAAATATTAAGTTGTAGTATAAAAGCACACATCCACAAAGAAGATACAAAATGAAAATGCAATTAGAGCAAGAGGTGAATATAATATCAGCAACAAAGGAAAGTGTGTATAACAGAGATTTAATAAAGGATGACCAACCAGAATTTCTCAGATAGGACAATGGCAAATGTCTTTAAATGACCTGACTGATAATAAATTTGGACTAAATATCATAACATTCCTACTAAGTCTGAACTCAGACACCCTGCAGTTTTAACAATCCCCATTCAGACCCCAGCCTCTCACAAAATCTTCTTCTTTATTCATCCCGGCACCTCCTGACTCTGCTCACTAATCAGCAGGCCCCCGTGGGCCATTTCAACAGTTCCTCCTAGGATCACGGAATCTCTCGCTTCCATGTCTTTGTGTCAACGCTCCCCCTTCCAGTCCCCCCTGGGGAACCCTCGCCTCGGCGCTGGCTTTCTCCTCTCACGCCATCTCCTGCCATTCCCTACGTTTCCTAATCTTACTTGAGCCTAGGTGGGGACACATCCTCCTTAAAAAAAAAAGGAACTTCCTCTCATATTTCCCACAAGGCAACTTCAAACCGTGCTTTGTTAAGTCTCCATTTAAGTCTCATCACTCTATGAGAAATCTCCAACTAATCAGAGAAAACATCTCACTTTCCCTTTTCATTGACACAAACGATCTCATCTTTATCTTCAAACACCCTCTCTTCCCACGTTTTCTTTCATAAAAATGGACTGTCCCTCCTGTCGAAATGAACCGCTGCCCATGTGGTCTTACACTCACTCCGGTTTCACCGAGGAGCTACTTGTATGGCGGACTTATTTAGGTAGGTCTGCTTGTGGAGAATATCAGAGTAATTTTTCAATAAACTATCTCTACTCAGTGTAAAATTAGGCATTTATGGAAAGCTATCGTTATAAGGCTGTGCTGTACTATGGAGAAATGTTTATGAAAAAATCAGGAAAAAGTATGTATATTCCCTATATGATTATAATGATGTTAGAAAAAGAAGCAAATAATGAAAAAAGACTGGAAGCACACACAGTAAAAAGATAATAATGCTCGTATTAGAAGAGTAGAGCAGTAGGTATTTTCCTCTTCTGTGCTTTCCAAAGTGCCTATAATGTGGTAGTATTACTTTTTGAACAGTATTTTTTCTTGAAATATAATTCACTCAACACAAAAATTCAACCATTTTCAGTATACAGTTCAATTATTTCCACAAGTTTACTGAGTTACACAACTGTCACCACACCCAGTTTCAGAACATCTCTCGCACCTCACTAAGATGCCTGTCTGCAATGGGCACATCACTTCCACGATGAAGTGCGTTGTTGCAGCTGACACAGACTGCGAGGAAGTCAACCCTCTGTCCACTCCCAGGACACACTACCCGGAGCAGCCCTCTCTCAGAAAGCCCCCACTCCCTCCCGCTTATCGGTGCCAATCTCTGGAAGGGAGGCGCAGACCCACTGCTTTCCACATTCTCCCCGGGCTTCTTCACTTCTTGTACTACTGAAATTGCTTCTGTAAAAGTTCCTAAGGACTGCTTAAGTACACGCAAAAGTTGTCATCATTCAAACTAGTTTTTCTCACCAGGATTTTTGTCTTTTAACCACAACTTCCACCCCCATCCTGAAAGTGTGTCTTCTCTGATTTCTGACATGCTGCTCAGTTCTGAGTCTCCTCTTAAAATCATGACTGCTTCTCATCAAAACTGCCTTTTTTTCTTCCAGACAGAAAATAAACCAAGTTCTCTCTTTGGTTTTCTTTCCTCTCCATACTTGCTCTGTTGTAATTCCAACTACTGTTCAGTGTAATAACAACTCAAACTAGTTAAAAACTAGTAGACACACATTAAGAGAAAATACAGGCCTACTGTTTCATAAACAAATAACCAACCAGATTCTCTAAAGATATTTGAAGAATTCCTTGGCTTCTGAAGCACCTACCCTTAATCAACAAGACACATAAAGACATACGAATTGTATATGGTGTTGTTTTGATAAACTAGGTAACAGCTTTGATTTTCAACCAGGAACAACTCTGTCTCTGAGGAAACACTTGGCAGCACCCAGAAACATTTCTGGCTTTCACGACTGTGCAGAGACTACGGATGTCTAGTGGGGAAAGGCCCGAGATGCTTCTAAATATCCTGCAATGCCCAGGGGAGCGCCCCCCCCAACAAAGAGTTATCCAGCCAAAATGTGCACGAGATCGAGAAACCCCAGTTTAAACATATAACTACTACTATAGGCTGAACTATGTCACCCCAAAATGTGGAAGTCTTAACCCCCAGCACCTCAGAAGGTGACTATATTTGGAGACAGGGCCTTTAAGAGGTAATTAAAATAAAATGAGGTTGTCCAGGGGGCCCTCACCCTGCTGACTGGTGCTTCTGTAGGAAGGGTAACCTGACCGAGGAGACACCAGGGTGCCCATCACAGGGGAGACACCACACATGGTCACGGAGAGGCCGTCCTCTGCGAGCCAAGGAGGGAGGCCTCCACCAAGCCTAGACCTGCCTGCACCGGCCCCTCAGACGTCTGACCTCCAGAACTGCGAGAGGATAAACTCGTTCTTAAATCACCCAGGCTGTAGTATTTTGTTACGGCAGCCCTAGTAAACCACTACAACTATATTGCAAAAATGTCCATTCCTCTCTCAGTTATAGAAAATGTCTCTGCCTTTAGGTTCTTCTTGGCTAATTCCTTCCATAGCTCCTGTACCACCCCAACAGCTCTGAGTTCTCTGCCATCATCGCCTTGCCTTCCACCCAGTCTTCTCAACTGCGATCTTTCGGACGCCACACATCCGAAATGGATGCAACACGGAGGCGTAGACAGGGCAGGTGGTGCGGGGGCTCAGGGTCACTCCACCACATCTGCAATGTTTTGGCAACTTTCATAATTGTGATATGGAAGATACTAACTACAAAAAGGTAAGTAGAGGAGACCTAACTGAAAGGAGACCCTACTGAGTTACTGAAAGTAGAGGACAGAAAAAGAACGACAGGCAAATTAATGATTCGGCCCAGTTCTTCCATCCCTACGGATTAAACAGTTCCTATGCTCTGCTTTCTGACCAAAAAATTTCAAGAAAGCGAATTTTTAATACCTAAAAATGCATACTTAGCCACAGAAGAAAGGGAAAATAATGAGGTTAGACAAGAATAGCTTTACCTTTTCTGCGATTTTCAGAGAAATCTCCCTAATGGTGTTCAGAGGAGGATAAAGCCGGCCCTCTTTCAGGTGTTTATCCGACACTTGCTGAGCTATAACCTTAAAAAAAGAAAGACAAACAAGTTTATGCTTCACACCACAGAGCGTGGGAGCTATGAGAATAACTAGGGGACGGTCACATACATGGCTGTCTACAGCTCACATTAAAGTGCTCGTCTAACTTCATCTCTCACTTTATCAACGGAAAAGCTAAGCCCAGAGAGGCTTGGTGATGGGTAGGATCACACAGTTAGTGAAAAAGCTGGAAACAGAATTTGGGTTTCCACTTAATCCATTTCGTTTTCTACCGCACCACGAAAGGCCCGCAGCTCTCCCATTGGATGTGCCAGACGAACGGGAAACAGGAGAAGCATTGGAGGAGGATGGAGCCAGAAAGGGGCGGAGGGGAGGGACCCAAGGCAACCCGCCACCACTCCCAGCTCACACAACCTTGCACAGGAGGTGGAGCAGGCGGCTGAGAAGCCGACCTCAGAGCCACACTGCCAACAGGATTTTAATTTTACACAGAGTCTGGATTATCTGAGTCACCTGTCTACCCTAGGTGTTTTCGGCCCCCAAATCATTCCATATTTCTGGATCAAACAGTACAGATTTAAAAATGTGCTGAGGGTAGATCTTATATTAAGTGTTCTTACCATAACAACTTCTCATATGTCAATCATAACTCAACAAAATAGTTAAAAAAAACTGAAACAAACTGACATTATGAGCCTCCGGATGAGATGCACCGAGGATACAATTACTAGGCACACGGTGCTCCTAACAAAGCCATGGAACCTGAATTAAATCATGAGGAAACAATCAGATAAGCCTAAATCGAGGAACACTGTAAAAACAACTGGCCAGTACGCTCCAACTGACATAAAAGAAATGAAAGTCTAACATATTCTTGAAGATTAAAGGATCAGCCTAGATGCCATAGAATTCTTAACAAATGACTGGCAGAACTTGAATTTGGACTGGAGATTAGAAAATAGTATTATATCATTGCTAATGTTCCTGAATTGATAATGGCACATTGATCACAGAAGAAAATGTCCCCAAAAATTTAGGAGCAAAGGGACATGCTATCTGTAAGTTGCTCACAAAAGGCTATCCAGTAAAACCCCATGTGTATATGCATACTTACAAAACAGCACTAAATTATGACTGACTCTACTGGGGCACAGAGGTGGACTCGGCAATGCTGACGTTCCCTCCAGCTCTATGACTCGAAGTCTTGTAGTGGGGCCCTCTGAATCAGTGGGTATAGCTGGGTCTTTATTTAACAGAACTATGGATGCAGAGAGGACATAGAAAACCTTCCACATTTGAGGTATTTTGAATAGTCAAATACTTATTTTTCAGTATCTTTAATATATTTTAGATATTTTTAAATCATGAAATTACTTCTGAAATATTGCTTTTAGAGACATCAGCAAATAGGAAAGCCACAGCCCCACAGAGGTGCTTAAAAGTAGTTCCTGCCTTTGAGACATGTATGAGTTACTGAGGCAACAAGCTAAAGGAAGCAAAAGGGAATAATGGACGAGGAAACGGCCTAGGGCCTGGGCTAACGGGGAAATGTGAGTGTTGGGACATCCGGAGGAGCAGCAGAGGGAGCTTGAGCCTGAACCGAGGGAAAGCTAGGAGTCCCAGAACGGCACAGGGGTGGGCGCTCTAGACCAAAAGCTGAGATGCGTGAGCTGCTCTGGGTGAGTCCAAGCGTCCTGACTTGGGGGGAGGGAGGGTTTTGTGTAGAGAAATCAGGATCGGAGCAGTGTCAGATTAAGGAGTTTGAGTTAAGTCCCAAGGGTGACTGAGGACTTCTGAACAAGGATATGAACAAGGATATTCAGGCAGGGGTTTGAGGACAGAGGGAGGCCAATTTCTAAGCCCCGTTTTCTCTTTGGTGATACAAGACTAATAACATAAAATGTATAGGATTAAATGAAATAAGTGCCGTAAAGAATTTACCACACAGTTGGGGAAAGTAAGTGTACAATCAATCTTAACTATTTCATTTAAAGAATAAATAAGCAGCCAGCGTGGCAGAGTGCAATAGCTTTGGGGGTCCTATCTAGTTCTACAACATTTTAGCTGATTAGCTGCTTAGTTTGAAGGCAGGTTATGGAACCAACCAACTAAATCTTTTTCCAATTGTTTACATGAGATGCATGTATGTTGCTCCTGTTGCCAGGGGCACGTTGCTGATGTTCAACCTCGTTGTGCCCCCGCCCCCAGAATGTTACGCAATATCATTTTAAACAGACTGGGGCCAGTTAGAAGATGGCTGAATATTGGCCTAAAATTACTGGTTGTTTTGATAAGCCATTGGTATCTCTCCATCTCACTACAGTGTGGCTGCTTTCAAATAATCTCTCTTCATTTCACTTTAACAACGTTAGGCAGATGCATTTTCAGTTATCCAGTGGCTTAAAAGAACGGAAATTTCCTCCAGAGGTTGTTGTCCTTAGTAATCATTTCTAGTGTCCTCTGGGAGACTGGGCAGTGGGGGGGAAGAAGGGACACAAGCAGGTGATTCAAGAGGAGTGGTGTGAGGGTAGGAGGCCAAGGTGTGCCTCCCAGGTGTGGACAGGCTGCTGCGCAGACAACGCAGAGCCAGGAGGGCTGATGGGGGCCCCGGGGGCTCTCACCGGAGGCCCAGAAGACTGTGCAGTGTACCAGCAAAGACAAACGTCTGTGTGACATAAAACTGTCCAGGAATAGCCTTCGGCACTAGTGCCAATGCCTGAGGTTCCTAGTTCTGTAAGATACCTAACTAGTATTTTTCCAATAGTCTTCAGTTATTTGAAGTTGCCAAACAAAAAATTCATCTACATCTCCTATATGCTACTTTTGCTAACTACAAATATAATCTAGATGTAAGGGACTTTCTTCTTTTTAGGACCTCCTAGCAGTGAATATATGTAGTATTGTATTAATTCTTCTGGCTAAGATGTCAGACTATCCTATTTCATTTACTTCAATAACTATTCAGTTTCTGCTATGTGCTTTTAGCATCATGCTAGGTGCTACTGGTATTCTGAAAGAAGTATATGAAAGACTCTCTTTTTAAAAAAGATAATTTACAATTTAACTATAAGGCAACACTTACGTGTTTAAAACAGGAAGCTCTCAAGGGCATAATACAACTAGGAATGAAATTTCAGTGCTGGTATGTTTGATGAAGATGCAGCCACGGCTAAGGAGAAAGACTGAGATGAGCCAGAGTAGCCACAAAAGGATGAGGAGGGACTGAGCAGTGACCTGAAGGAGAGGCTTAGCTAGATGGAGAACAATTTCCAGAGTTTTCCAGCAGGATAATAAACCGAGAGTAGACTATAGAAGGGGCAGTTACATGGAAGCACGTACGCATGGTGAATTTGAAGACTTTGGGAAGAGAGAGAATGAAAAGAAGGTCTGCCTTCTAAGCAGCGGTGCCCGTTAGAAAGGGGGATCACTACTATCAGTGCGAATGTTGATGCAAGGAAAGACGAGAGGTACGGTTTCACACTTTCACACATCCCGTGTTTAAGCAAACAGCAGGGCATTTCTGTGCAAAGGCCTGTTAGGTAACAGGAGATATAGTAGAGATGATACCAGAGAGACACAGACTTGGCCACCTTTTGAATGAAGCTAATGGAAACAAGAGCATGGATGAGATCTCTGAAAGCAAAAGGAAAGGGGAAGAAAAAAAGGACAAAAATGCTCCTCCTCGCTGAAAAGGACATGAAAAGGACCCGGTGAAAACAGTAAGGTGGCGTGCAGGACAGGCGCCTGGGGTGCAGTCCGAGAGAGGGTGGGGCGCTGAAGGACGTGGCCAGAGAGACTACCAGCTTGGACAAGAATAACACCACGGACACAACATATCTGAGTTATTTTTCTTCAACCCGTTTTTTGGTACTACTTTTCCTGGATAGTACATGGAGTGATTTTTCCCCACGAAATTTGTCACTAGAGGGCGCTGGAGTGCTGCAGGAAAGAAAAGACCGGCTCTGCAAGTCAAAGGTCGTTTTTTTCCCCTTATGATCCATGCGCTGGGAAAATACACTGATTATATTTTCCCTAATGCTATAACTTTGAAAAGCTCTTTTAGTAATTAGACATCTATTTATGTTCACCAGAATCTTTTGAGTTAAAGAAACTCTGAGACATCCGTCGTCATGCCTCTAATGCAGCCACGACAAAGAAAAAGCAGAAGAGTGCGGCTTCCAGGCATCTGCTCTCACAGTGTGACGCGGGGCCCTGGGACAGCACTCCTTTGGGTCGCATGGATGACATAAGAATCTCCGTTGATATTCTTATTGTCTATTGATCAATTGTTATTTGGTTCAGTTCAGTTACAATGCTATGCGGTGGTTCAATTTTCAGAGACGAAATGTGTTCACATTTTCACTCTTTAATTGCATCATCTTCAAACATGGTATCAAGTAGATGAACATCCTGATTATGAAAGGTTCATAATTTTACAACTACCTGTATGTCCAGTCATCATAGCCTCCTGAGGCTTGGGGACAAGGGGAACTGATGGGAACCTGAAGCTCATGTTACCTCTTGTGCCGTGAGTACTAACGTCCTTTGTCTTTTGCCAGCGTGTATGAAAAACTGTGGCGGGCTAAGTTCTTAGCTTGCAAATAGGGTAAAATTTCAGAGCTTCCACTGTTTGAAAAAATTTTTTACTTATTGACTTAGGGGAGAGGGAGACAGAAAGAGAGACAGAGAGAGGTTTGTTGTTTCACTTAATTATGCTTCACTGGTTGATGCTTTTATGTGCCCTGCCTGGGGACCGCACTGGCAACCTTGGTCTGTCAGGACGATGCTCTCACCAACTGAGCTACCCAGCCAGGACTCACAGTTCTTCACAGCAGCTTAGCAGAGCTTCCCTAGCGGTTCTTCTCTGTGACATTCTGAGGACCCAAACTAGAGCCCATTTCTGTCCTTTTATAAACACACAATTCCCTGTTTTAATTTCCTTTCTGCTTAAAACACTTGAATGGTTTCTACTTTCTATACTCTGATCCCTATATGATAAACACATCTTCATTATACCAAATCAGGCTTTCATTTTAAATCTTCAAAATGCCATTATTTAGGAAGGTTCTTAACAGAGAACTATTTGCTGCTGAATCTATGAACTGGAAACAAAATTTTTACTGTCTCACTGTTGTCACAGAATCTGACTAGAAGTGTGAAAATAAAAAAAAGGGGTCCATTTAAGAAGTCAGAACACTTTTTAAAATTTTTTGCTGGGTACTGAAGAACAGTCTTTTACAAGGAACTCAGTGTGAACCCGCTACCCACCCCCTAATCTCCACTGGGAAAGATTTTCTCTTCTTCAGCTACACCTTCTCGGGAGTGAGCTGACACTGAACTAAAGAAAACATTAGACAGGCTCCGCTGAGCTCATTTGGTATGTTGTAGTCTTGGCAAACTTAGAGTATTTTACAATACCTCAGCAGTGGTGAGAAAAATCTTATCTGGGATGTGTCTCAGCCCACACGCCACAACACCAAGAGCGACTCCAGGAAACACGTAGGAATTGTTGCCTTGGCCGGGATACAGAGTCCGTCCATCCGGCAGCGTGACTGGATCAAAAGGACTGCCACTGGCGAAAATTGCGCGCCCCTACAACCCAGACACACGACTGTTAAAAGCAGCAGGATATCTTAAAACAAATGAATCACTGCAGAACTACCCCATATGAGGATTTAGAAAGACATTTAATTTTCCAGTAACTCCCTAATAAGTTTGGGCAAGTTTTATGATGTTGGCAAGAAGTTCTTGAGTGGGTGATTATTACTGCTCTCTATTTCACTCTCTGCTCCCTAGAGAAATGTGCAAATCACAGGACACCCAAACGCCTGGGACCACTCTACCCTCGGCAGCGGTCCATCCCATAGGGCTATCAGCCATTTCTGTATAGGCTTCCAATGACAGACTTCTGAAGACGAAACTGACAACAGTAGAGTATTAGAAAGAATAATATTGGGGGTGAGAGTTTAGGAATCAACATATTTCCACATAATCACTGGGACAGAATTTATATATTTCTATATTGTGAAGAATTACATGGAAAATCATATGGGAAATAAACCCATTAGAACAAGTGGACTTAGCAAATAAGAAGATAAAATGATCAATACTGATCAAAAACTGTCTTAACTTTTTCCCTGTCTTAATATTTTGTCCTAATGTTTTTAAGGAACCACATGTATCACATGCTTTAAGATGTCCTTCCCTCGGGGCCTGTTAGGCACCAGGCTCCGCACCATGGAACACAAGGGGAGCACCTGTCTGATTTAAAATGAGTAACTAACTTACTCATTTTATATCAATATGATAGAATATCTTTTGTAAAAAGGTAAAGTTGTATAAAGATTCAACCTATAAAAGATAAAAATAGATGAGAAAGAACATAAAAATTCTCAAGTAGGTTATGAAAGACTGGATCTCATTTTCAGGCAGATCTGATACGTTCAGCTCTATTTAGCAGATAAAATGTTTTATTACAAGTAACTTTCTCATGTAACTAAATTACTTGATACATATCTTTGATCAATATGTATATGTTATTTGATATGTACATATACTTTTTTAAATTTTATTTATTTATCTTTAGAGGGGAAGGGAAGGAGAGAGGAAGAGAAATATCAATGTATGGTTGCCTCTCATGAGTCCCCTGCTGGGAACTGGCCTGCAACCCAGGCATGTGCTCTGACTGGGAATCAAACCTCAATCCTCTGGTTTGCAGGCCTGCGCTCAATGCACTGAGCTACTCCAGCCAGGGCTCTGTACATATACTTTTGAACATTCAGAGGAAAAAGACCTGCAACCTTACAATTTATGCTTGTTTAACTTCTTCCCTGCCTTCACTCCGATGCCCAGTCCTCCTGCCTATTATTCTATGATCATCATATTTCACAGAAGAGTGGTATTAAATCAATGATAGATAAATATTCTCACCTATATGAATTATTCATATGGAGAAGGAACTGTCTCCATACCGTTTTTGGTACAGTTTTTTAAGGTTCAATTTTGCATTTTGTATCTTTAGCCTTTCTGAACTCCGCCTGTGCCTGCAGCAGAGACTCACACCCAGCCACAGGCAGACCTTGCTTTGTTCTGAAATCCTTTGGCTGACCAGTGTTTAAATTTTCAGTCTCAAATAACTTTCAATTTTATGTATAACAATACAGAACATTAAACACATTCATAACAAAGAGTGTAGTACATTCATATCAGATGCATTCAAACTTAAAAACCATCTATATACATTTAACTAAGTTTGCTTATGACTGTTACAGAAGAGTTTATAAGCCATTGTGGTGCATTGAGATTTGAAATGAGGTGATTATTTAAATACAATGTGCCTACTATGTGCACTGCTAAAATTTTGTTATTGCTTAGAGTTTTTTTCCCCTACTGTAAGCATTAAAGGACTACCGATGAAGCAAATTCCCAAATCTAGAGACGAGATAAAAATTTAGATCAGTGAGGACACTGATGCCATCCCAAATAAGAGAGATGCTCTCACCAAAATTTCACTAATTCTCACAATAAGCATTTAGGAAAACAGTATCAAAGAAATGGGGCCATCACCTTCCAATCTGCAACTTTGTGTCACATTTACTTTTTCTAGTTCATTTTGGATTTATTTCCAAAATAAACATATTAGACATCTATTTTGTTTCAATGACCTTTTCAAGCCTTTGAAGGGAAAAAGGCTCTTGTCAACATGTCAGTCAAATGTATAGTAATACAAATACAGTATAAACATGTGACTTCTTTGGAGACGGTGAAGCACCGAGGCTCTGAGGACTCCACCCCCAACCTGGCTGGACGTCAAAGTGGCCGCCCAAGCGCTCCACCCACGGCGTCAGAATCCAAACCTCGGATTTAGCAAAGCAAAAATAAGATTGTGGTTTTTATGATGTATGCTTCAATGTTTTGGAAAAGCTAGTTAAAAGTTATTTTAATAAGCATTTAGAGTCAAGCTTTCTCTTTTTTTAACTTTTATGTTTAAACCTTAGATGATTCCAAATCATTTGAGGAAAATTATCAACAAAATATTACAAAGTGTAGTTTGTTTTATTGAAGAAGGGAGTTCTAGAAAATAGTTCTCATCCCTCGTGATTTGTTCACTTTTCTTTCAAGTTTGGTTGTATAATTTTTGAAAGTTAAGTGGTAAGCTCCATTGATATCCTGGGCTTCCCTATAACGAATCAAAAGTTGATTAAATATGTTATACTTTTGCTTTACCTTAGTCACTTTATAGCACTGCTCTGCAGTACATTCTGCTTTGCTGGTTGGATTACTCAAAGCAAAAATAATAGGCCGTTCATTGAAGACAGCCATATCTTTGAGAATTTGTTCTGAGAATGCGCCACCAATTGCAGCAACTCCTAAAGGAGAAATGAGAAACCAGTAAACAGGACTGTCATTCGTTAACTGATCCAAGAAGCTCATGCCCCAAAACAATGAGAGGTCATTTTCTAACAGACCCTAATAAAATATAAAGTATTTTTATTAAATTGACACAAAAGATAAGTTTATTAATGCCAATGATCTTTAGGGTTATATTGGGTTGGCCAAAAAGTTTATTTGGTTTATTCTGTATAATGGCTCTACTAGCAATTAGTTTTCTTTAACTTCATTTGAAACAATTTTGTTAGATTGTATTGTGACAGTTGTTATATCAGTGTTCATTCAAAACTAATCAAAATGAGTGAATTATTGTGTGGCAATTTTAATATTCAAAATAGAAGAAAAGCAGTCTTTTTGGAATATGATGCTTTACTATGGTAATAAAGGAAAAAATACACCTGAAATACAAAAAAAAGATTTGTGCAGTGTATGGAGAAGGCACTGTGACTGATCCAATGTGACAACAGTGACTTGTGAAGTTTCATGCTGGAGATTTCTTGCTGGAAGATGCTCCACAGTCAGGTGGACCAGTTGACATTGATAGCGATCAAATGGAGACATTGAGAACAATCAACACTATACCATGCTGGAGATAGTGATATACTCCAAATATCCAAATCAATAAAGTTATTGGTGAAAATGAAAAATGTGTCTTTTTATGGAAAAAAGCCACACAAACGTTTTGGCCAACCCAAAAAGTTCATTTGACTCACAATACATTTAGCTGGTGACTAACCACTAAGCATTTTGATTAAAGGCATCTATAACAGGAAATTAAAATGTGCCCAATATATAGTATCACTCTGTAAGAAATATATCTGAGTATATTTCAGTCTCTAATGCTATAAAGTAACTGTCTTTTATAAACTATTGCTAACATTTAAGATAATTACCCAATTCAACTTAAAATTGAAGTGTGATTGAAAGAATTTTAACAGAACAAAGTAATTTGCATAATATAAATGAAAAAATGCATGATTTCTGATAGAACATATTTTGTAAAACACAATTATAAAGGCGGCCTACAATTCCAGTTTTGAAGTAATTGTTTCTATTATGGTTATCATCATTATTCTCAATGTTTTCACCTGCTTCACGAGAGCTTGTAGGAATGGAACTTAATACAAAGCAAGCGCTGACATTATATACACACAAAATAAAGAGATAAAGTTTAATGACTTCCTTTGAGTTTTCAAGCACATTAAAACTGACCATAAACATTTTACCATGCACATGCATGAAGTATATGAGCAATATAAAGACATGTGAAATCTGGTCCCTGCCTTCAAGGAGGGTCGACTGCAGCGTTGTGCAACCCCGGCACCCAACCAGTTTGGGTGTGGCAGTTCCTCGTTGCAAGGGGCTGTCCTGTGCACTTTTAATCTCTGCTCATTAGATGTCAGTAGCCCTGACTTCCCCTCTACTCCCAGCTGTAATAACCACATACAGCTCTAGAGATTGTCAAATGTTTCCTTGGGGGCAAAATCACTCCCTTTTCAAAACCACTATCTATCTGGAGCAATTAGCCCTAGAAAAGTTCTGAACAGGCCAGGTACTGACAGCCTGACAAAGCTGGAAGAGGGGGCCACACACTTCAGTGGGGATCAGGGAGACTAAGAAGACAGCATGAAATAGCAAAGCCGGATGCCTGTGGGGTGTTGTTGCTTCAGTGAATGTATAATTCTGTTTGTCAGCTCCAAGGAGTAGAATTTCAAAAGGCTAAATTATACCTACAAATCTAGTAGTAAGAAAACTAGTCAGATGAAAATGGGATTGGAGGGGGGTTGCGGGAGGGAGGGAGGAAGTTTACTTACCTATGAGAGCAGTTGGTTTTATTTCTCGAACAATGTCTTCTAGGTGCTTCATTTCTTCATGTTTATGAGCAAATTCCTCTTTCTCTTCTGTTAAGGAAGCACGTCCCTAAGTAAAGCAAACAGGAATACATGATAAATCCGCCAAACATAAGTGAGTCAAAGAAACTTCAAAATATTACCCTCATTACCAGTATTTATGTTTAACATTTTTATGTATTACAGCTGTTTTTAAAGTCCTCTCTCCAATTATCAGAGTCATTTCATTAATTCTTTTAACAAATATTTATGTCTCCAGACAATGTTCTAGCAATGGGGATATAATAGTGAACAAAATAAAGTCTTTCCCTTATTTAACTATTATTTAATATTAAACATCTTAATTCCAAAGACATTTGTGAGAAACCAGCATTAACAAATGGTAATACAAAATGGCATATAAATAAAGGTACTGTTTACTAAACATTATTTGTTTTAATAGAGTTTCTTAGAATATAGAATTGGCCTAGTTGCAGCTCTACCAGTGTATGTACCGTGGATTAAGAATGGAACTTGACGCCACATAGATAAAATAGTTTGGTTTTCTGAGTAAGTATTATATCTTTATATGTTTATTTGTAATGTTTTGATTATGAATGTGCCGTGTGTTGTTTAAAAAACATCTAATGACAATATTCTAGTTGTGAATTTTTAAGATTTTGATTATATAATAAATCCCTACCTAACTTTATATGGTACTTTATAACTTATAAGTTGTTTACTTGCTTCCCTTACAATTTTGAAAAGTAGAACAAGTCTACTTAGAGTTATTTTGCAAGGGAAACAGAGGCTTTGAGATGGTAAGCTCCTTGCCTGAGGCAGAGGATGGCACTCAGGTTTTCCAGCAATGCACTGTGCAGCTCTGGGGGAAAGCCTTACCCATAGTACTGAAGATTGTTCTCGAATTGTTAATCCTAAAGATAACACAATTTTCTTGTTCAAAAGAGTTATCATTTTATTCGTTTTTAAAAGTAATACATGTGAATTATAGGTAATTTGAACATGAACTTTTTGCACTTAATTTGTAAGAGAAGGATAATAAGAATTTCTACCGCAATCAGGTAGTTTGTGGATTAAATTTACATAATAATTCTAAAGCACTTGAGAGTGTGCCTGATTTTGAACAAGAGAAACACTGAATTTTGTTGTTCTTTTATTTATGCATTCATGGACTGATTCTTGTATGTGCCCTGACAAGGGATTGAACCTTGGCGTATTGGGATAATGCTCTAACCAACTGAGCTACCAAGCCAGGGCTGTGCTTATTTTTTTTTAAGCTTCCCAAGTGATTAAAACAATTAGTTTTGAGAACCACTGCACTAAAGGATTTATCAGATCTCTAGCAGATACCCCTTTTTAAAAGGCGGTGATATGTTTTAAAGTATAAAATGATGAGTTCTAAAGAAGGAAAGCTACAGAATAATGTCAAGTGACAATTACAGACCTCTAGTACTGCTTTTTGGGTGACACCCTGAGGTACAATGAAAAATATTTAATGTCAGTTAAACCCCTGGGTTTTCTTGGAATGAGAAGCAAATCATAAAGAAGATAGATAAACACTGTCTGAAAATAAAGGCTGGATGCTCTTCTCACGAGCATCTTCCTTCCTCCATCACAGCAACGGCACTGGCAGCGCCCACCTGGCTTAGCCAGAACTTGGCCTGAAGACGCGCCTCTGGTGAGAAACGTAACACGGCCGCACCCCACAGGCTTGACTGCTGGCGGTGACTGATGATGGCTGAGAGAACACTGAAAGGCGGCCAGGAATCACGAAATAGTAATACTAGCATTACTGAAGGGCTTCACTTGCCAAAAACAGAAGACCCACAAGACAAAATAAAGGTCTCCTAAGTGTTTTCTATACCATTTTCAAAGACGCTGTGCTCAGCTGGTTTAGATTTTAAAAAGTATTAGAATGTGACTGTTTATGGAACTGGTAAAATTAAGGCCACTGCCTCTACCTTTGGACTTCTACTTTATGTACCGATGGTCATTTTTCTCCTTTTTTCAAAATCTAATTTGGAATCCACATTCTTTATGCTGATTACTTCAACTGAATATAGACACAGAGTTGTTTTGCCTTCATTCCTCCTTTCCAGGACCCTTAGCACTTCAGCTCTTTGTCATCTCTTGGCAAAGTGCTTGTGGGCACTTATCTCAGAAACCCCAAATTCTATAGGTTTTCTTTTTTTCTAAGAATCTGTAATGACACCAAATACATATAGATGCCTGAAAATTTCCTTTGAATGCTATTATTTCTTTTATCTCCCCCCCTTATTTTGTGCTGATTCTTGGTATGGTGGAAAAGAAGGTACAACATAATGAATTATTACCTTTATCAAAAGCACGTAACATTCCCATAAGGGTCGGAGGATAAGTGGCGGATTGTCGAGATTTGGGGTTAGCACTCCATGACCCAGGACAGGTATAAAACATTAATTCTAGATTGCCACTGAAAAATACGTATTCCCTCCTGCACACACAAACACAGAACTCTTCCATAAGTGCCTTCCTTGAATCCGCATCTGCTTGGACAATTGGCCCCATGTCACGGACCCGTGCTTTTTGTCATGCCCTTGGTTCGCTGGAGTTGAAGCTACGTAGTCCTTCTTTGGATCTGTGCACAGTGTCTGAAACATTTCACTACAACACTCGCAATGAAGGTATGTGAGCTTGTTACAAACCTCAGATCTGTGTTTCGTCATCTCAGGACAGATTTAAAAAAGACAAATAATGTGACAAAAGTATTTTCCATGCTAGAGCATAACAAGGGTGCAGAGTTGTCATGATTTAAGATAATAGGTTGTTAATGCCATCAATGTTTAATTCTGTACTGTTAAATATCAATATCCACAATTTTCTGGCTGTCTAAAAGGCTCATGTACATAATCTTTTGTCTCTACTCTTTTTAATACATATGTATATGGTATATTGATCACAGTTTATATGAAATAGAAAAGAGAGGAAAAAATCAAGCCAGATACTTTTCACCAAGCTTCAAAGTTTTTAGGAGTTAGAATTTTTTTAAACCACAGTGTATGAAATGTATTGACCATCATTCAAGGTGGTGATAGCATCACTGGCTAAAATGCTGATAATATCCTACAGGAAAGAAAAACTTTTCCTCTATATGGAATTTCAAGTCCTAGACCTAAAAAATAAACTCCTGGGAAAGAAATAACTGCACTGTCAAAACTACTCCTACAACATATAAAATATCTTAATTCATTCTCTTTCTACAGGAACCAAACATTTAACTATAAAGTAAAAAAAATTAAATTAATTCAAAACAGAAGTATTTAAAAGAGAACAAAACTAAAATCAAAACAAAATTCTACAGGCTTATTCTGGGTAGGATACAGTCAATCCTTCATGATACCTATTAATACCCTATTTTTTTATTTTGACTTTTCTGTCTTAGCATTCATTGGTTCATTAGTTAAAGCAAGCATGTCTTTACTTACAGAATACATTGAGTCTGGATTGGTTTGTTTTGTGGCTTCTTGTCATCTCCAAAAATGTTCCAAATTATAATTGCCAAATGCAAATATTACTCATGCTGGCAATCTTCCTTCTTTTATCCCTTCCGTACTCTATTTATCCTCTAATTTTTATTTTGGAAGGATTTTCACTAAACTAAATACTAGCTTATTTATATTTCATACTAGCTGGCTAAACGGATATTGTTATAAAATACTAACCTAAAGTATTTAAGTATTATCAGTGACCTTATAGCCAATTTCAATCAACCTTACTGGTAATGATGAATTATTTAAAACACTGATATTTACAGCATAAACTCATTCCACTGCACATGTGGACATCACATATATATGATGGAAAATCATATATATGTGATGTTAAAAATAAAACAGAAGAGCCTGTTAGAATAATACTTATCAAGTCTGATGATATAACTCCATAAATATGTTAACCTTACAGTTTATTTATTTAGTTAGTTCTGGTTTTATTCTCTTTAACAAGTAAAATAGTTTGACTAATAAGAATTTTTATTTAAAACTTTTAAATATTTTCACATGTTATAAACAATAAAAATTGCAAGTTAATAAAATTACTAAAATGATTATTACTGATTTTGAGGAAATGTCATAAAGTACTAAGGATAAAGGATAACAAACAAAAATCAGGTAAATTTGAAAGCAAGATTATACTAATTTACTAGTTATTCTAAGGTTTATTAGTTCTTCAATAAAAATCAGCATAATTTTGATTTTTTAAAAACACGAAAGAAAAAGTGGTTAACTGAAGCTTCATTTGTTTCTTTTACATTAAATACTGCACCAGCTATTAAATATAAAACAACCTTTAAAATGTAACTTTATTTACCTTGGCAAGCAGAATATATGCAGTTCTTTATTTTGGCAAGTAAAGGACATGAAGTAAGAGTGACTGATTATGTCTAGCAACAACTTCACAGTTATTCCAAGTATTATAATCTATGGACTTTGAATTCTCAGTTCAGTAGTCTATGTTAAAATTATTTGAGATGTTAAAATCTATATATTTTTATGAAGATTTCACATTAAAAAAGTCACTAGAAATCACAAAACCACAAGCACAGACTTTCACTTTTCCTGGATTCTGGAGTGCACTACCTGCAAATGCACAGCACAATTTGCATACCCTTTCCCATGGCTCCAACGACTTACAGGCTGATGATCCCCAGATCTCTATCTTCAGGAGCCCGGACCCGTAACCTGAGCCTCAGTCTTTTACCCCCAAATGCCAAGGGCACATGGTCAGATATCTCACAGCCACCCTAAATTTGCTGTGTCCAAAACTGATCTCATTAGCTTCCTCTTAACCTGGTTCATTCTTTATTCCTTGTGTACATTAATGGCCGCCTCACTATCTAGACATCACAGGATCCTGCTAGACTCCTTCCTCTACTCCACCCTACTCCTCTCCCTACACTTAGTTACCAAGTACACTAATAACCCTATTTCCTAAATATCTACGGAATCAAACCTTTTCACTCATGCCAACCATCGCTACTTCATTTTATGCCCCAATTAATTTCTATCAGTATTACTGCCACAGCTTTGTTACGTGTTTCCTTCCCTCACTTTCACCTCATTTTAGCCCACCCTCCCCAATGCCATCAGAGTGACCAGAGGCAAACCTCCTCCATGTGTTTCCTCAGCTGCTCATTTTCAGGATTTAGAAGCACCTTTGTCATCTGTCATCTGCTTCCCTTCAAACCTAATCCCTAAATGTTTCTTATACTAAAATATTTTCTTTTTCAAATGTGGTTCTTCTGTCACAAAAGCCATTCATTAATTCACTTATTAACAAAATATTTTCAGTATTATCAATTATGCACTAGACACTGTGTAGGGCTGTGAAGAGATGAAGAAAGACACGATCCCTAGCTTTAATCAAGATCTGAAAACTGACCTTGCCTCTCCACTTTTCTTGATGACAATACCTGTGGACTGCAGAGAAACCCCTGACTCTTCCTTTCCAACTTGGCTGGAAAGACATCTTGCCTCAGAATCTTCCTCAGCATTCCTATGAACCCCTTCAATGATGCTGGGAGCTACACCTCTGTGCACCCCTGCCATCAAGGACAGGTTTCTACATTTTTAGGTAGAACTGTAACTCCTGACTTGAACTTTTTCCTAGTAGGCTGTGAGCCTCCTGAGGCGAAGGTGCTTATTGTGTCCCCAAAGTCTAACATAACGCCTGATCCAAAGGCAATTTCGTTTTCTGTGTTATTATTCCATGACTACAATATTTGTTATATAACCAGTGTATATTGATTCTTCAAAGCAATAGAAATTTTTTAGACAAGAAATTTAAAACTTTGTTTTTTCAGATATAAACAATTAAATTGCCACTTTATAAAATTATTTGTTCTCAGAAGATATAAAAGTGATTTCTGTCTTATTTCGCTACGTTATAGATGCTCATTTGCCACAAAAGTTATGATATACTTTTTCTTCACTCAAGGTAAAATTTGTCTGTTTATATTAATTTCAAAAAACAAACATTTTTTCTAACTTTGAAGGAATACAATTACTAGGTAGAATTTAGAATATACAGAAAGACAATAAAAACAATACTAGTTTAAAGTAATATGTATGTGATGCATTTCCTTTTATATGTAACTCAATTTTTAAATAAAATTGTTATAGATAAGATCATGTTTCCCTTTTTTTACATTACATTATATTTTAAAATCTTTAATGTTATTTATAATTCTTTGAAAACTATTTAAAGCCTCTAAGTTATATGTACATGGTTACTCCAAAATTTAAAGTATGAAATACCACTACTACAATTAAAGCATGATAAAATATATCACTATTGTAAGCAAAGAGCTGTGATAATATCCTCATACATAAAACATTGTACACATCTCTGTCTCTACAAGGTAGATTCTGAGAATGAAAACGATTGGATCAGAAACATAAACTTTTCTTTTTATCCTCACGTGAGAACATTTTTTCATTGCTTTTGGAGAGAGATGAAGAGGGGCAGAGAAAGGGAGAGAGAGAGGAGCATCAGTATGAGGGAGAAACACCAACTGTGGCCCCCTGCACGCCCACAGACCCTGGATCCTTTGCGCCTGGACCAATGATCAACCCCACTACCTTTCAGTCGGGGACAGTGCTCTCACCAACTGAGCCACCTTGGCCAGGATAGAAAAAACCTTTTTTTAATTGTATTTTATTGTTATTTTTACAGTTGTCCCAATTTTTCCTTCTTGGCTCCCCTCCACTCAGCACCCCCGCCCTGCTCCTTCAGGCAATGCCCTCTCCTTTGTTCATGTCCATGGGTCATGAAGTCCTTTGGCAACTTCATTTCCTATAGTTGCTCTTAATATCCCCTGCCTATTCTATAATTACCAATTTATACTTCTTAATCCCTTCACCTTTTCCCTTCCTACAGACACCCCTCCCCACTGGCCACTATCCCAATGTTTTTCATATCTATGACTCAGTTCCTGCTCTGATTATGAAATTACCTCACTTGGACACTAACCTAATTCAAGTGGACTAACAACTGGTACAGCCTATTCACATCACCTCACAGACAGAGTCTATAGCTGAGCCATAGTTTTCTTCTTTGTTCAGAAGGGTATCAGCATCCCTGGATGACATGGTCATTCACAGATAATGGCCACCCTTTGAACACAGCGTCAGGTGTGGTTCAGGTGAATATAGTAAGTAGTCTTTGAGATGCTCATCTGGAATGATATTGAGTTTATCCTGGTTAAAACAACAAAATCTTACCTTAACTATCAATCCTTTTGAGTCAACCATCCATATCTTTTTTACGGCTTTCTCCCTTGGTAAACCTTCTTTTTCCATGGCCATAACAAGCAGGTTTGCAATCCCTAAGGCAGCCTGAGAGAAGATTATGAAAACAAAAAATTTTAAACTTGTTCCACATAATAATATCTTAGTAAGTTAAATTTCACTCCACGTTGTCTCTTGTTAATAAGGTACTCCAAAATGGGCCAGTTTAATGACCTAAAGAGCTATTCATTTGTACTGGGAACAAAGTATTTTTGTCACAACTGGTTTAAGCTAAATAACAATTATTTACTCTTCCTATCACAACAGAATCACTATTAGGTAGCTTCCTATTTAGCCACAAATACAGCAATTATATCCTTGATTGTCAGTATTTTTAATCCTGTTAATACAACTAGGTTTTGCTCCAAATAAGAAAATATTGAATTTAAAATAATGATCTGGTCAGTCTTGTTTACTGGACTGTGTAATGTTTACTGTTGGGCAAAGGTCCTCTAACTGAATTAGAAGGAAGCCTGGTATTTGGATGGGAACTTGACCAATCAGGCAATAAAATGAAACGCATAAAATCTGTGTTCCCAAGCATTTATTTACTCTCTTACTTTGGAGAAAGAAACTACTGTCAAATTTCTTGCAAGATTGAAGGAATGAATTTCTTTAGTATTTGATAAACTTAGTCACAGTCTGTGAAATTTCCAAAACCTTACCAGGAACAAAGGGACGACCGCTTCGAATCATCCAACCATGAACACTTCTGTCCTTCTGCCCTACTTAGCAAGCATGGCCTGCGCCATTCCACAAAATGCTTTGGAAAATCAAAGACGTTTACTAAAAATAAGTAAAGCATGTAACAATCCATAGACATTTTAAAAACCCTCAAATTTTAATGAACTATTGTTTAGCCTTGATTTTTATTTCAATGTGAAAATGAATTTGTGATTTACATTCTGACTATTTTCACATCTGTATCTTGGCATTTAAGTTCTAGGCTTCTGTGTTTTCTTTTAAGAACAAGTAAAATTAAAACCAATACAATATATACAATTTCTACGAGTGTTATATATTTATTCATAATTGTATTTGTAAATATAAAGCTTCCTAAAATATATATAGCCACAGAGTATTTCTCTATTTATTACATCCTATCATCCTAAACAGATTTTGACAGTTTTCTCACAAGAAGCTAAACTCAACTGACATTTTAATTTCTACTTTGGGGGTGAATTATTAGTATTGAAGTCTAGTTTTCTTCTTTCAAAGGAAAAATTTATAGAAAAAAAAACAGCATAATTCTGTCTTCCTGCCATCGCCTCCCAACCATTTAAAATGTTTTGGTTCTTTCGGGTGTGAATAGTTGAAATGAACAATGAGTCTCTAATTCAAAATATGTTCCCTATAAACTTGAATATTATCCTGTGTGTGAACAATGAACTGTGAGTCAAATTAAGAAAACTTTTGTAGGTGCCACTGGACATTGTAAAAGTTAGCGTCAAATATCATGGCTTAAATATGTCTTAGAGTCTTTTATCTGTGAGCGTACGTTGGAAGCGTCTTGTTATTGCACGGCACCTTAAATAAACATAGTAAGAACCTATGGCGACATCTATAATCTTACCCATTTAAGACTATGAAAAATATCTCTACACCTCTAAAGTCTCCTAAGAAATATCAATATGGCTCAATTTCTTAATTTCTCTTTCAATAAAACCTACAATATACTAAAAATTTGAGCAAATACTTCAAACTTCAGGTTAATGAATAATTACAATGTATTCCATGCTCATTAGTTTAGGAGGACGTAAAGGTTACGCAAGGCAGGTACCTCTCCAGCTCCTTGGAAGAGTACTGTTTGGTCAGACAGTTTGTTCTTGGTTATGCGAAGAGCCGCAAGGACACCTGCGACGGCAACAGATGCTGTTCCTAAAAGAAGTAACAGATGTCCTTGAGAAATCCTCAAACAGATGTGGCCCATTTCTGAGCTTCAACTCTTTCCTCGCACCTTGAAATCATTAAATAACAGGTTAACTGGTACAAAAAGGGAACCGATGGCTGTCTGATCCCATCCTTGCATATGAGGTGAAACTCTCAGGCTATTGACCTCAATATTTTCATATACTCTTTTTTAAAATTTTTATTTAACTCTTGTTCAAGTACAGTTTTCTTTCTTGTATTCCCAGCCCTGCCCCACCCAGTGCTCCCCATCTCCCTCCCATTTCCGCCCCCCACCCTTAGTTATTGTCCATGTGTCCTTTATACTTGTTCATGTGAGTCCATCCCCTTTTGCCCTGTGATTCTCTCCCCTCTCCCCTCTGGACCCTGTCAGCACGTTCTGTATTTAAGTGTCTTTGGTTACATTTTGCTTGCTTGTTTTGTTTTGTTGTCATATACTCTTGAAACTTCCCCAAAAGAAGATTCTGGGACTTAATTTGGTGATGCAATGAGTAAGAGCATGGGTTTGGATTCTGATGTGGATTCCAGCTAACCCTGTTTACTGGCTGAATTACTTTGAAATTTTATTGTGTACCTCAGTTTCGTTATCTGCAAAATAGTTGTACTAAATGAGATCAGAGTACTAAGTGCTATTAGATTCTTCTACCTAATTATTCTTGGGGCTCTGAAATCTATGACCAATGCCCTCTACACAAAGTAGGCACACAGTAAGTGCTTGTTGATAGTAACATGGGTGGTAATGATGTTTTTGGTAATTTGGCATTTAATGTTTTAACTTTCAATCTGAAAAATTAACAGTAGTAAAAAAATTAACAGTTAGTAAAATTAACAGTTAATAGTAATTTAAAAACCTGATGTTGCAGCATTCTTTAATTGGCTTCTTACCTATGATAATCATTTGTGGATCCCAAAGGTGCTGGACAAAATTAATGTAAAATTTATTTAGGATAAAAG
This sequence comes from Sturnira hondurensis, assembly GCF_014824575.4. Taxonomy (NCBI): domain Eukaryota; kingdom Metazoa; phylum Chordata; class Mammalia; order Chiroptera; family Phyllostomidae; genus Sturnira; species Sturnira hondurensis. Next base: position 10,189,052 of record NW_028098001.1, on the reverse strand, counting down.
TTGAGCTTTCCTCTCGGTCATAGAAACTTCACTAGTTGTAATTTTCCTACTTTGCCATATAAGCTTCCACAAATCACAGAGCAGTTGTTTTGCTTTGAACATAATTACATACTTCAACTTCTTTATGGTTCATGTCTGAAATAAAATCTTGCAGCATCTTGCAGTACTTTCCAGCTGTGTCTACACTTTACTCTTCTAAAGTAACACTCCACCTACAATGATTCCTAGATCACTCAGCTGGATAACAAAGCCTAGTTAAACTTTAAATACACTGATTTAGTTACATAACAACAATCACACAGACTAGAATAGGCCCGATGAGTGGCACAATGATGAAGTATTATGCACGTCGAACACTAAAAACAGTGTATTTGCTCTTTTCAATCTTTTGGTTATTTGTTTCTTTCTTATACAATTTTGTAGTCATAGGTAAGATCACAATAAATTATAGTTACTGCAGACATGTATGTTTGCATGTGTTTTTGTTTTGGAACAAAATAAAATGCTTGCAATTTTGAGTCACCATTGTAATAAATTATGAACTATACTAAGTCATACTTTATGCAAAAGCCATTCTCCTATAGATTATTTAAAATGAAAGTCCATTTAAATATATGGCTGATCTATGTAGGGAAGATACCATGGCAATATTAGAATGGTATTTGTCTCATACATCTATAAATATTCACTAGAATAGTTAAATACATGAAAAAAATTTTTATTAGAGACATACAGGTATCTAGTCACCAATAAGTACTTATTTACAAATAGTATCTCAAGCCATTTCTATTTCAGGCTTTTTTGAAGTAAGTTGGCCAGAAATTTGGATCTGAGGGACTCTAAGCTCCCTTCCAACTTTGAGGTTCTACCAGCACCATGAGACTGACCCACTGAAGAGTCAAAGTTGGAGTATCATCAGCAATCTCTACTTGTATTACTGTTCTGATTTTAAATAGAACTATGTACACACAATTAGACAATAAAATATGCCAAAAGTTCCTATCCACATTCAGAAACTTATTTTTACATGATTATGCTAGATCATTCTGTATTATACCTCAAAATGTTTTAAGTTCACACATATCCCAGTTAAGGCAAAATAAGCCTCTGTCTACACTGGATATCAGAGCCTTATATTTATATGTATATTCTATAACCCTGGCTGGTGTAGCTCAGTGGATTGAGTACGGGCCTAGGAACCAAAGGGTTGCTGGTTCAATTCCCAGTCAGGGCACATGCCTGGGTTGCAGGCCAGGTCCCCAGTGAGAGGCAACCACACATTGATGTTTCTCTCCCTCTCCTTCCCCTTCCTTTCCTCTCTCTCTAAAAATAAATAAATAAAATATTTAAAAAATGTAAATTCTATGATACTTTCTGAGGACATAATGAAACACCTAAACTTACCTTCATAGGGAATGGGGATGGGGTGAACAATGGGGNAGTACGGGCCTAGGAACCAAAGGGTTGCTGGTTCAATTCCCAGTCAGGGCACATGCCTGGGTTGCAGGCCAGGTCCCCAGTGAGAGGCAACCACACATTGATGTTTCTCTCCCTCTCCTTCCCCTTCCTTTCCTCTCTCTCTAAAAATAAATAAATAAAATATTTTAAAAATGTAAATTCTATGATACTTTCTGAGGACATAATGAAACACCTAAACTTACCTTCATAGGGAATGGGGATGGGGTGAACAAGGGGCAAAGGGGGGGGGGCAACTGTAATCTGAACAATAATTTTTTAAAAAACAAAGTATTAAAGAATAAAGTCAGACAGATATCTTTAGCACCACTCGAACAATACTTAAACATGATTCTTATACATGGCCTGGTCGGACCTTCCGGCATAACCTTGATTTAAATGTCAGTGCAGCCAAGGAGTAAATGTGGCCAGTTGATATTTCATAATAATGTGAGTTTTCACAGTAAATTATTCTGAAATAACTTTTGTTTTGAGATTGACAGCTACACTTTCAGTCAATCAGGGAAAGAAGGGCCAATGTTTGTCTTGCTTCTATCACTGTGTTTTAAAGAATACTCAGTGCTTAACACTGTAAGTAAGCTGAAGAGATGAAAACATCCTAAGAGAAGTTTTAGAAACTTCTATTTGTATTCGTGCATTTTAACATTAAAATGAGTCACCAGTTAGTTATCCTGTGTTTTTCTATGGTTATTAAATGTCAGTCTTATCTTTTATCAAAGAATGATCCCTACTAATACAACAATTCATTAGTCTGATAATTACCATATATAACCAGTGAGGACACTGACATGTAATCTAATCATTGAAATCCTCATGTGCTAATAAATAGACCAGGTAAAGTACAGGGACTAGCAGCAGCCGCGGGAGGAGCAAATCTGTTTGGGCAGGGCCAAGGCATTTCGAGTGGGTTGCCTGAGCACAGCACTGAGGGGTTAGAGGGAGAGGCCCCGGACCTCGGGCAGCAGGGCACACTGCGCTGCACCGGAAAAGCACGTGCAGACAAGGAGGCCGGAATCAGTGCTAAAGATGAGAGACCGAACACAAAATACAGTTTTCTTTCTTCCCAACAAACTCTACTAAAACAACAGAAAGGAGATTTTTTTTTTCAAATCAAGGAAACCGGAATAGAATAGCATTAACATTTTAGGAGCCAGAGGGCAGATGGGTAAATGGCAGCTGACTTGGTTGACTCCAGAAGCTGGATTCTTGGCCAGTCATGGGGAATTCTAAGAAACAATCATACTGATAGAGCAAAAGTCTCAAAAGGCCTAGGTGTAGGAGGCACCAAGTACTTCAGGAAGGGGCCGGGGGTGGTGAAGAAGAGGCTAATAACAGGAGGCTAGTCAAAAATCTATTAGGTGTCCATACCCCAGGTATCCTTCCCTGCCCCTCTAGCAGACCACTGGTGCTCCCACACTGAGGCCTAGAGAAAAACGCAAAGTCTACTTTCGAGAGAGGGTCTCTGTACTATAAGACTCCAGGAATAATTGTGTGCAATGATACCACACTTGTAAACAAGATTAATTGAAAGTTTACAGACAATATGGAGGCCCCCCATTATTTTCCCACTTGGCTCAAAGAACAACGGCAGAAAGCTAATCCAAACAGAAAGTCACTATCAGAAGAGAAACTGGAAAAATCTGTTCTGTGGAATCTGAGCAGTGTTAAGAGAAAAGAACCAGACTGATAAGGAAGATTCCTTGAAGAAATAGCTCAACCGACTCACCTTAAGCTAAAGTTCTAGAATACAAGCTGCATTGGTGGACTGAGCCTCCCAAAATGTGAGAGGGAACGTAGAAAGTAGTGAAACTGTGAGTATCACAGTGTTGCTGACGCAAATGCAGCTTTTTAGAATGTAAAGTGGTGTGCAGCTGGGAGGTGTTGGGATGAGATCACAGAGTGCCTTTGGCTACACATTCACAGTGACTACACATATTTATGTAACTACATATCATTATAACTTAGTAGAGGTACCAAGTTGTTGCTGAAAGATTCCAAATCCAGAGGGCAGTGGGGGGAATTGGTTTGAGTTATGAGGCTGGTGGTAACTAGACAAATTAGGACACTAAAACCTTTGATGTGTAGTCTTATCATTTTTTTCTAAACCCAATGTATGCAAGTTCAAGAGAATTTTATAAAAAGTATCTCAAGCCATGCTTACTACTTTAATATATTTTCATCACTTAAAACTATCTTATGATTATCTCACTAAATCAATAATATATATTTTTAAAATATTTCATATAATATTCCATAGTATAGGTATATGATCATCTATGTATCCAAACCTTTATTTTAGATATTTAGATTATTCTTATTTTTTTGTATCAAAAATAAGGTAACGATAAAATGCTTATCTGAACAGACATTTTTCCAAAGAAGAATGGCCAACAGGTATATGAACAGGTGCTCCACATCACTAATTGTCAGGGAAATGCAGGAAAAAACCACAAAGAAGCCTCACCTCACACTATTCGTGTGGCTGTGATCGCAAAGGTAAGAGACACAAAGTGCTGGCCTGGACGTGGAGCAAAGGGAACCTTGTGTGCTGTTGGCATAAATGTAAACAGTGGAGTGACTACAGAAAACAATATGGAGGTTCCTGGAAAAAATTTAAAAAGAACAACCCTAGGGTCCAGTAGTTCTACTTCTAGACATTTATCTGAAGAAAATGAAACTGCTGTCTCAAAAATAAAATATCTGCCACCTCCATGTCCACTGGAGCATTATTTACAACTGCCAAGACCCAGACACAACCTATCTGCCCAGCCGTGGATGAACGGGTAAGAAAACATATGTGTGACAGTGAAATATTTACTCGGCCACAGAAAAGGAAAACAATCCTACCATTTGGGACAACAGGGATGAGCCTTGAGAGCACTATGCTAAGTGAAATATACCAGACAGAGAAACACAAATACTCCCACTCATATGTGGAATCTAAAACAAAAATCCAAACTCACGGATACAGAAAACAGACTGGGGTTGTCAGAGGCTGAGGGTGGAGGATGGGCTAAATGAGTGAAGAGGGTTGAAATATACAAACTTCCAGTTTTAAGACAGTAGGTCCTGGGATATAGTATACAAAGTGGTGACTATAGCTAACAATACCGTATTTGAAAGTTGTTGAGAGTTAATCTTAAAGAAAAAAATTATAACTGTATGTGGTGACAAATGTTAGCTAAACTTACTGTGGTAATCATTTTGCAGTATATACATGTACCAAATCATTATGTTATACAACTAAAACCAACACAATGTTCCACATCAATTGTATCTGTTTTAAAAATGAAAAAGTACCTAAAATAAATAAATATCTTTGTACATTTGTTTTACATATCTTTACTTGCTCAAGATAAATTGCTAAAAACAAAATTATTGGATAAAAGATCTGAATGTTTTCAACGTTTCTGACACAAGTTGCTTCTCCAGGAGTTCTAGTAATTTATATTTCTATCTTGAATGTATGAGAGTGCTCATTTCCTTAAAAACATCATTAACAGTTGGGATGATAATAAAACTCTTTGCCAGCTTGATGGAGAATACCAGCTTCTGCTGTTTCATATGCTTTTTTAAAAGTTAGTTGTACGGTTAAATTTTAAAATATGTTTTCTAGGCAATGGTATTCATTCTTTTGTAAAACATCTGTTTGATCATGTCTGATTTTTATCTTTTCAATTATCAAAGCATTTTGTAATAAGATTAGTATACATTTACCTTATTTTAAAAAAACTTTAATAATCAAACTAGGAGCCAAAGAGGCTATTGGGGGGCGGGGGGTGGGATCTCTTTTTGCAGTTGATTTGAAATGACCAGAGGTAAGACCTACTCTTTTGGTGAATTTGCTAAAGTTTGATGGTGTCCAGGTTATTTAATTAAATGCCCAATTTCTTAATAGATTTCACTCACACCTTTTTTTCAGTGAAAAATAATTTATAATTAGAATGCATTAAGGTCTAAATAAATTTTGAACCAAAATCTCTATCATTTAAGATGATTTTAGATGGCTAATAGAGTAGAATTTTAAGTATTTTTTAAATTATTTTCATAAAACATTATCTTTAAATAACACACTGTTAAAAAGAAAAAAGAAAAATAAGAAAATTTCCCCAAGCCTACAGAGTAAAAACATTTATTTACATGGTAAGACTGTAATAGTTACATAATTATTTTTGTTGGCATTGGAAGGAAATTTCTATGCCCACAGTGGGGAAACTATTACACTTGTGGGCAAAATGGTAAAAACATAAGGTTAAAAAGGTAAAATGGAAACATATGGGAAAAATGTGTCACTAATGACATTATTTTGGGTATGGAGAAATGCACAAAATGGTTTGGTCATTTCTAGTCAGAAATCTAATAACTTGCCAAAGTTTTCTTTCATCAGATATTAGGTTCATTTTTCTCAAAATGTTTTTTTTTTTGTTGGCTAAGGTAATAATACTCTAAAACTCCTATATGAAAATAAACAGACTATGTATGTGCAGATTATCTTTTATGGCAGATCAGTGGGAATGAAAAACCAGTTACTGAACGCCTCCACTGGTGACACCTGCTGGACAGAATATTCTGCTATGGGTCCTCAGGGAAACCCCACAGGCTCTTGGCCTGGGCTTGGCATCTGCCTCTGATTTCTTGTGCTCTTGACTAATTCTGATGCAGCCCAGGCCTTGACATCCAAATTCTCTGCCTTAGTTGATAGGAATTCTTACCCTAATTCCTAACTGTTAATTTTGTTTGATGATTGGAATTTAGCATACTTTTTCTTTGATGTCTATTAATTCTACATAATGATTCAAAATTATGTAACACTGACTTTTAATTTCTATATGAACATTTCTGTGGGATCTACAAATTCAAAAGATAAGAGATTATTTAGAAAAGGACAGTATAGTTTTAATCAACAATTAATTGGTGGCTATTTTAGGGACCACTGCAAAATGAATTACTAAGTGACTTTGAGACACTGAGTTACATAGCTTATGTTTGTAGCATCAAAGATACTCTATCACTATACACATACATTGTATCTTCAAGTTAGGGTAACCATCTAATTAAAATTAGATTGTTTGTATTTCCTTCCTGATATCTTCCAAACATTCACTTCTTATTAATAAATATTCAAAAAGAGGTTTAATACAAAAAAGAAGAAAGCAAAGTTCAAATTATGTGGGATCTTTGTCATGAAAATGGCACTAATGTAACAATACAACCAACATCACAAAGGATCTGAGGAGAAGAAAGATTGACCAGTTACTATAGTGTGCTTCAAAGGTATAAAGAGACTCATTGTGTTTATTTGATTATTTGCTTGTTTGTTTATTTCCTCACCCAAGGACGTTTTCCCATTGCTTTTTTTGTTAAGAAACCAGAGAGAGAGAGAAACATCAATGTGAGAGAGAAACACCAATCTACTGCCTTACTGTGTGTGTCCCACCTGGGACTAGAACCCACACACGGGGTGTGTGCCCTGACAGGGAATTAAAACTGTGACTACAGGACAACACTCCAACCAACTGAGCCACCTTGGCCAGGTCCAGGCTCATTGTTTCTAAACACATTATATATTCATAACTATGTCATACTAAAGAACTTTAGCATAGTGAATTTTTTATCTAAATTTGTATTCTTAACCATTTTTATATAGTTTCCGTTCAAATTATATTTATAAAGTACAGTTTAATTGATAGGGTATTTTCAGAAATAATAATTTTGTCCTCAATCTAAAGCGTATAAGAAAAACATTATCATCCCCATTTTACATTCAAACTTTTCTTTGACTGCCTCATTTCCAATGGCATCTACCTTTTCCTGTGGTGACTTTCCTGCTCGGTTTCATCTCGATGCTTACCATCACTCATACCCAATCCTTCTGGGAAGTACTACACTAGCATGCTTCACTCAAGGTCTATAATCTCCTTTCTTTATTCAGTTACCCCCATTATAACTATTATTTAACTAATGGGACAGTCTAGGCCTTTTTCTGGCCTTTTTCTAGGCCTTTTTCAGTCTAGGCCTATCTCTCTGTCCTTTTATGTCTAATTCCCTCCCTGTCCAGGTTAGTGCTATGGCCACCACTTTGACCTTGGCTCTTATCCCATTGCCCTTTCTTTGGACAAGTACAGGAAACCACCCAGCCTAGATACATCCAACTGACCATCTCGGCCCTGCTTATTCCTAAACTCTTGAGCTAAGGCTGCTCAGCCTGGTGCCACGATATATTTGTGATATTTACGTTCACCTGGATCCCCAACACCCAGGATGACTGAACCCTTTTGTGCTTCACAGTCAGCAGCTCTCTAGTTCCCTCCAGCAGGTCTGTCAGACCTCCTTTATTCCCATCAAACTCCTAATCATACCTCTCATTTCAAAGAAAACAATCAAAGATATTATATAACTTTCTGCCATAGATAAAAAAACTAAAAGTCAGAGAAGTAAGTAAATTCATCAAAGTCTACAGCTAGTAAGAGGCAAAGCAAATCAGTGTGACTCCAGACTCCAGGGTCTTACCATCCACATGTTACAATGCCTCTCATTTTTCTCATTCTCAGTTACTGACCTGCCATTCTACCAGTTCGTCAAGACAGAAACCTAGGCTCCATCCTTGACTCTTTCCTCAACTTCATCATCAACAACCAATCGTCTGTCTATTTCTAGCTTCACTGGCATTTTCGCAGAACAAGGCACCATCATCACATATTTGGATTACAGAAACATCCTTTCCATTTGCTCCCATTCAATCTCTTCTCCACACTGAAAACAAAGTGAGCATTCTCACATTCCAAATTCAAACCTACCTTAGCCAACCTAACTCCTACTTCAACTTCCACCAACTCTTCTAAACTCGGTCCTTTAGACTAGAGATAGGCAAACTCTTTCTGTACAATATAGGCAAGATAAATATTTTAGGGTTTGTGGTCATGTGGAATCAGTCCCAGAATTAACTCTGCTGTTCAGCACAAAAGCAATCATAAACAATGCATGAATAAATGGGCATAACTATGTTGCAATAAAACTTTACAGATACAGACAGTGGACTGTATTTGGCCCAGAGGCTGCAGTTTGCCAGCCCCTGCTCTGGCCATACTGCATCCATTCATTCCATGAGCAGTAAGTACTTCCTCGGGCCAGGCACCACGTTAATGGCAAGGGATATAACGATGAGTAAAACAACATGTTCCTTGCCCTTCATGGAACTTAAAATTCAGTGAGGAGAGAGACATCAATTTTTAAATTCCATAAATACCTAACACTCCTACTGCCACAAGGGAAAAATAAATTGTAACGAGAGCCCACAGCAGATGGATTTGACCCAGATACTGTGATCGGTAAGATTTGTCTGAGGAAAACTATGCTTTAGATGAGATTTAAAGAGCGGGGGAGGGGGGAATATTCTGGGAGGAGAGAGCAGCATTTGTGCAGACACTGCCATAGGAAGAAGCCTGACTCATTTCTGGATCTGAAAGGGGATCTTATGGCCAGAAAGGCAAAAATAAAGAGGTTAGAGAGGGAGGTATGGATCAGACCACGCATTCTGGGCCATAGTCACGATTTTCATCTTTATCCTTGGTGAAATTAAAGTATTCTAAGGGAGAAATGAGATGACTAGCTATTCCTAACAAAAAGAAAACTGTGGTTTGTAGCTCAGTGGATTGAGCACAGGCCTGCAAACCAGACAAACGCGGTTCGATTCCCAGTCAGGGCACATGCCTGGGTTGCAGGCCAGTTCCCAGCAGGGGATGCACAAGAGGCAACCATACATTGATGTTTCTCTTCCTCTCTCTTTCCCTTCCCCTCTGAAGATAAATAAATACAATATTAAAAAAAAGAAATACATTAACAAAAAAAACCCAAAACTGTGGTTTGTTCATCACCAAACTCTCAGTCCCTGGTAAACTGCAGAGAATGTAAGCACATAACACGGAAAAAGGGAAGCAACAGTAAATGTAGAAAGATTTCTTAGGAAAATATCCATTGCTCAGGAGAGATGATAGTAATTTAGATTGGGTTGATGAAGAGAAATCTATGAAAGAGGTTTTTACCATAGAAAAATCGGGGGGCGGGGTTAGTGATAAACTGAACTTGGCGGTGACAGGTGAAGAAGAGAGAGGGGTACCAGGAATTCACTGGGAAGGAGAAGATTGGGTTTAGTGGGGAAATAAGAGTTTGACTTTAAAAAGATTGAGTATGAGATAATTTTGAGATATCCCAGAGGAGACTTTAAATAACCAAATGAGTATCTGGACCTGGAATTCAAAGCTATCGGGGCTAGAAATATAAACATTCTACTGAGATATATACCTAAGAAGATAGAATAGAACAACAGGAAAAGGGCCTGGGACTTAGTATTGAAGTATTCTGTCATTTAGTAGTCAGTCAGAAAAAGGATGAACCTGAAAAAAAAGGGAACACTGAGAGAGGCAGCCGTGTTGTGACAAGGGAGGCGGTAGAAGCGAGTATTCTAGGGAAGCAAGTAAGCTTCACAACGTTACCGCTGCTGAGAGTTCCAGCAAGATAAACACTACACACCGACCACTGGGGCGGGTGCAATGGAAAGCATTTGTGAGCTTCCGAGGTGCTGACACTCACTGTGGCCCTCCTAGGGCCCTCGGCCTGTGCTGCTCCCTACACCTGCCCTTAAAGGAACAGGAGCAGTAAGGTTCTTTTTGCAGGGATTTGGATTTAGGGGCAGGATGGGTGGCTAGGTGTGGATTGAAAGAGGGTTGAAAAAGAAGGGTTTAAAGGAAAAAAACAGGTAACATAGACAAAAGGAGGTAGCCAAGAATTTACAGTCTACCAAAGGCAAATAGTAAAAAGCAGCAGACTGTGTATACAGGCAACTTTTGCTTGGGAGAAGCTTAGAAAGTGTGGGGGAGATAAAGGCTAAAGAGAAAAGCATATACACTTATTCGTAACTAATGAACAATACATTTTCATACATTTCAGTTTTGAGTTAGCTACAATCACTGGGGGTTTCCTCAGATTTCACAGAGCTCATTCTCTAGCTCACCGATGATACGGTACATTCTAGAGTCACAGAGTACTTTTGTCAAATATAAGAAAGTAAATAAGGAATAATGTATGAAATCTTTAAGTGTAATTTTTGGCATTTAACTGATATTTGGTATATATTTATTGAATTTGAATCAATGTAAAATTATGCACTAATTGTAGCAGACATACTATTCTTTTTAAATTTTTTATTAAAGTGTAATCAGCACACAATATTAGTTTCAGGTGTATAACACTGTGATTCCACATTATATACCCTGCAACGTGGTCACCATGGTAAGTCTAGTAGCCATCCATCACCATAGAAAGCTATTTCACCATCACTGACTGCCTTCCCTCTGCTCCGCATTGCACCCCACGGCTCTTTTATTTTATACCTAGGAATCTGTGCCTCTTATTGGCTTTCACCTTTTTCACCCATCAGCCCCCTCCCCCAGGCAACCACCAGGACATACTGTTCTTGACCCATATGCAGTGAAATTTTATTACCTTGAATATCATCATTGAATGTGCAATACTGATTTTGATACTTGTTCAGGAGACGAAATGCATTTCTATTGGCAAAATCTTCAAACTGAATAAGGCAATTCATGCCATACCTATGGGATAAAACATTTACATTAAAAGAGGTTAGTGAAATAACATTTAAAAATAAACCTTTAAAAGTAGACTAGAGAAAAGTCAAAACATTTTTTTACAGGTCTGACCTTGCCGCTTGGTCTAAATATGTGATACAATGCCTGCTCAGCAAAGATTTGGTGCATGCTCACTACGGAAAAAGCACTATGTTGGTATCATGAAATAATACAAAGGTAATAATGAAAACGTGGCCCCTGCCACCGAATGTAAAATGTAATAGAAACTACATATTTGAAATAAATGAAAAGTAATGCAAAAGGGGTATATGCAGGGATTAAGAGCATTAGAGGGCAGATGGTACTTCTGGCTGGGGTCACAGAGCAGGTAACAAATGAGCTGAGTTGTAATGAACAGTCATGATTTCAAAAGTTGCAATGTGGGGTTTTACGCACTTAATAAATAGCAGAAGCAAAATAACTGAGGCAAAAGAGAAGAAAAATTGTTCAAAATTAAGTCAAGATTGGCTATAATGTGGTTATGCAGTAAAAGATAAGGTCAGAATTTTATGCTGGGAATCTTAAAATTCTGACCTAAGGTTCTGGCTTTTCTTTCCTATTCATGGCTAAGCACCAAAAGGCTTTGAGCCTTGAACTGTACAAGCTGGATTTTCATTTCTGAAATTAATTTACTAGTCTGTCCCTTTATTCAGATGATCATCCATCCCCTTATCCATCCAAGGCAAGACAAATGAAAGTTATTGATAAGCCAAGTATCTGGGAATTGCCAGAGAAAGCCATAAAGCCACAGGCGCCCTTGCTAATAATACAGGGTTCGTGCCGCCACCCTACTTGTAAGTCCTTTTACATGTCCGTGGTCAGCAGCCACCTCTGCTACACCCAGCACCCATCCCTAACCTTCCTCAACCCTTTTAAATCGGGACCTCTTCACTTGTCTCCCACTTCCTGGAACAATAAGGGCATAACGCATGGCTGCCCTCAACTGTACCCTGCATCTCTGTCATTAGTGCTATTCCTCGGGCCTCAGTGGACAAGGTGTTCTCTTCCTGGTTCCAGGTGACTTCCCACTGGTGCCCACATTCTCACTCCAACTGAGAGGAGGCCTTCTCAATTAGCTCCCTCTCTCCCTTTACAGCTCCTTCTTCTGGGCAAGTTCCTCTTACCTGATCACTGAGCTTGCACCTCTCATTAAAGAGAAAACATTCCCTTGACCCTAAGTTTTTCTACCTTTCCATTTAATGCACTTGAAATAGTGGCTAATAGTCTATCTCTTACTTACTTCTTAGTCCCTTACAAGTTTATCTGTGCCCTCATGACTCTACTGGAATTTCTGAAGTTAAAACATTTTCTGACTAAAAATCCAATGAACAGTGTTTTAGTCCTTAATTTATTAGTGCTCTTTGTTGCATGGTGACTGTCTTCTCTTCCTGAAACTTTATTCCCTAGACTTCTGTGATATATTTTTCTGTGTCTTTTCCCAAACCTCCGATCATTTCTTCTTTTACCTGGTGGAATCCTTAGCCCGGAAACGCTGGCATATCCCTTGACTCCATCCTTGTTCCACTGTGTGCATGTGTGTGTCCTGATAGACTCTCAATCACACTCATGGTTGTAATCACCTACGAACACTGACTCCCAAATGTGCACTTACAGTCTAGCCTGCGAACCCCAGACTTGTCTATCCCATGGCCAGCTGGATTCTTTTATTTGAATGTACCTCATACTGAAAAGTCCAAAATTGAATTCACGACATTCCCACTATACCCGTAAGTACTCAACAAATAATTGTTGAATTAATATAATTTATAAATATTTTCTCATTTAATCTCAAGGTACAATTTTATACATAAAAGAAAGTCTTCTGTAACCGGTACAAGGAAGGGAAGATTTGCATAATTTCTCTACCATTTAGCAAGAAACAAAAACAAGTTCCTTTCATTTAATTTTTAAAGCATAGGCACTAAGTAGGTTACAGAAGTTTTCTATAAGAATTGTTTTTATTAATGAAATTAAAAACGTTAGCCTAGTCAAAACAAGATTTTTTTTAAAAAACTTAGTTACTACATTAAGACTCTAACACATTTTTCTCTTTTGACTGAATTCTCAAATAGAAGCAGAAATTTCCAAATGTAAATCATTATTCTTATAATTTTTCTCCATATTTAACTTCCTCTTCTTTAAAAATATTTATTTTCTACAGTTACCTAAGGAAACAAATTCCTATGAAACTGCTATTTTTTTTCATCAGCATTAAAATGTTTTCCCTCATACATTTCTCTTCCATTTCCTTTTCTTTCCATCAAAGTCTTTTTGGTAATGTTGCTTATTCACTCAGAAGAGTTTCTATAATAGTCCATTAGGTCTTCAAAAGAAATAATATTTTACAGATGGCCAATAGGCATATGAAAAGATGTTCAACATCACTAACCAGTAGGGGAATGTAAATCAAAACTTCAGTGAGGTATCCCCTCATACCAGTTACAATGGCTATCATCAAAAAGACAATAAATAAAAAGCCGTGGAGAAAAGGGAAGCCTTGTACACTGTTGGTGGGATTGCAAATCAGTGTAGCCACTACATAAAATGGCATGATGATTCCTCAAAAAATTAAGAAAAGAACAATATTCAGTCATTCCACTTCTGGATATGTATCTGAAGAATATAAAAACACTAATTCAAAAAATACATATACACCCATATTTATTGCAGCATTATTTACAGGAGCCAAACAAAACAAACTAAGTGTCCATCAATGGATGAATGGATAATGAAGATGTGAGATATACAAATATGATACTGTGTGCTGGAGAAAGAGTCAGTGGAACAGATGAAAGATGGGGCTAGAGACAGAAAGAAGAGAATTTCAGAATTTAAGATCTTGGCAATAGAACTTTTAGGCCATTAGCTTCTTTCTCTTAATTCGTATGTTATTAGCTATTCTTTGCTCATGTATACACAGTGGAGTACTACTCAGCCATAAAAAGAATAAAATCTTGCTATTTGGGACAACATGGATTCAACTTGAGGACATAATGCTTAGTGAAATCAGTCAGAAGGAAAAAGACAAATACCATATGATTTCACCCATATGTGTAATCTTAAAAAATAAAGCAAAACAAACTCATAGATACAGAGAACAGACGGGTGGTTACCAGAGGAAAGGGGGATTGGGGTGCAGGTAACAGGGATAAAGGGCTTCAGGTGCACAACGATGGTCACTAGATTTTTGGAGTTGATCACTTTGTAATGTATATAAAGGTCAAATTATAATGTACACCTGAAACTTATATAATTAAAAAATAATAGTACTCTCATGGTAAAAAAAATATTTGGCCCAAATAAAAGTAGTAAGACAATTCCTATATGAGCAACAGATAGCTAATAAGATGTGAATTATGAGGAAGAAGTTAATGGTCTAAAGTTCTATTGCCAAGATTTTAAATTCTCAAATACTCCTCTCTCCATCCCTTCCCCTGTCTTCCATCTGTTTCCCTCCCTCTGTAGCATATGGTATCTTCATCCTGGTCCTTCCCTTGCTCCTAATTCACTCCGCCTAGCTTCACCTCTGAGTGCCGAAGACGGTGATTTCAGCAGTGCACTGGCCGTCTCCCCAGACTCCCTTGTCCCCTTGTTTTCCCTCACTCTGAATAACTCCCTCAGTCCTTAGATGGCACATAAGTTCCATGCTATCGAATCAAGTCCTACAATACTTGTTTCCATTGCTTATTGGTCCATAACATGACCCCAAAGAAGCTTTTACAAACTTTTTTATTGTCCTTGTCCCAGGAGCACTCAATCTCTTACCAGTCACTACCTCACTAAAATTAATGCTATCCAAGAGAGCAATGTTAGCTTTCCCACCTCTCCTCCACTTTTAAAAATCTTTGTACTTTTACTTCTATTTTCCCTCTCTACTTCTAAGAAGCAGTCTTACTTTCTTGTTTCTAATCTTTCTAAGGACCTTATTATTTCAACTTTACTTCTCTGTATTAACTGCTTTAATTTCACTTTCTCCACTCATCCCTTCTTGTCTCCAAGGATTCTTAGAACTCCCAGATTTTAAAACCACATCCCTCAACCATGACAAAATGAAAATTATGGTTATTATTCTTTTTTCCCACCACCCCATTGCCAAACCTCTGAGAAGAGAGAGCAATAAACCTTCTCTCATGTCTCATCTCTTGTCAATATCATGCCTATACTTCAAAAATCATCTCAAAACATCACATCTTGTTACCATGATACAAATGAGGTCTTTTTCTTCTGATCCAACAAAACACCTTAGATTTAAGTTACTTTTCTTTCATCGTAGTTATTAATGTGTATTATTATATTTGTCCTTGATGAGCTTCTTTAATAACAAAATTCATAGTGAAAACTGGTATCTGAATTTTTATTTGTATTTTATTATTAGTGAAACTTAGTCCTCTTAGCTAAGAGGAAGATTATATGTTACTTGGTTCATTTTTCTATTCTTACAGTCCTTTATTATTTCTTAAGAACTCTTTACAAATTAAGAGTATTAACTTTCTTTTGTACATGTTACAGAAATTTCCTTACTCTAGTATACTGTGCTATTAATAATTTACAAAGTTCCTGTTTGTTTTTACAAAAGAAATTTTAAATTTTCAGGGAGTCAGATACTTCCATCTTTTTACTTATAATTTCTACTCTTGATGGTATGCTTACTAGTGTCTTCTCCATATGCATTTTAACTATTAATCACTTTTATTCCAATGGTATCATGGATTTAGACAATAATTAAGTGCTTTTATTATTTTACTAATAATATTATTTGGTATTATTTTTTACTCTTTGGATGTAGATTTTTTCAAAAGGAAAGATCAAAATCTGGTTTTGGTGTAACTCCCTCCTCAGCTCTGCCAGCACCGTTTACTCAACAGTGCACCCTGTTCCCATCCCCTGTAGTCAGAGACCACATTCTGATGTTCCGTCAGGTCAGGTTCTGCTACTGCGAACCACAAGTATTTGTTCCCTTTGTGCGTGTGTGCAGTCCCTTACTCTTTCCAACCACACTATGAGGCACTCCAGGATTATGCTCAGGGAAAACAGGCACCGCATGTTGATGCTGCGAGGTAATGATGGTCTCATAGTGATGATTAGTCTACTAATCTCTCTATCCAGAAGAAAATGCTTCCCCTTTGTAATTAATACTGTTTTTAAATAACTTTAAAATTTAGCAATGTTATTTATCTCTCATACTCTTTTTTTTAATGTATGGTTGCCTCTCGTATGTCCCCTCCTGGGAACTGGCCTGCAACCCAGGCATGTGCCCTGACTGGGAATCAAACTGTGATCCTCTGGTTCGCAGGCCCGTGCTCAATCCACTGAGCTACACCAGCCAGGGCTCTCATACTCTTTTTAATACTATTTTGTATTACTTGAGATGTACAGCAGAGTGACTAGACAATCATACTCTTTACAAAGTGGTCCCCCCAATATTTCAAGTAGTCACCTGGCACCATACATTGTCACTACAATATTATTATCTGCCATTCGCTTTAAGCATTTGCTTGGCTATGGCAGTTGGTCAAAAACACAGGTTCTAGAGTCAGAGCTCCTGGGGTGAAATCCTGCCCTCCCCTTCCTCAATCATTCTGGACCTTTACCTGTTCTGCGTGCCTTTCCTCCATTAGGAGATGTGAAAATAATAAGGGCATATTACAATAAATTTGTTATCAGGATTAAGTGATACATGTAAGTGCTCAGTGTGCAAAAACTGGCACATGAGTACTCACCATCTCAAGATTTTTTTTATTATTTAATAGCAACCACAGAAGCTACAGACAATGAAATATTTTGAAAGGCTTAAGAGAGAATAATTGTCATCCTAGAATAGTGTATGTAGCAAAGCTATTCTCCAAGAATAAGGCTGAAAAGATGACATCTTTAAGGTTTTATTATTTATTTATTTATTTATTTATTTGTTTGAGAAAGGGGGAAGGACAAAGAGAGGAACAGAAACATGGATGTGTGAGACAAACATTCATTGGTTGCCTCTCGCCTGCCCCCAACTAGGAACCTGACTGAAACCCGGGCATGTGCTCTCACCGGGAATTGAACCTGCAACCTTTCAGTTTATGGAACAATGCCCAATTCACTGAGCCACAGCAGCCAGGGCTGAAATGACAACATCTTTAGACAAATAGATGCCAAAGGACTTTTACTTAAAGGAAGTTCTGAAGGGTATATTTCAGGAAGAAAGAAAATGAACTTAGAAAGGCCTGTGATATAATAAAAAGTAGAATATAAGTAAAAACAAGTAATTTTCATCCATAGAAAACAGCAAAAAGGATAAGGCTACTTCTGGCATGACTGAGTAGACTGGCAAATTTGTTCCCCAAAGAGCAAAACAATAGCAGAACAAACCCTCCAAACCAACCATTCCAGTAATCTGGAAACCAACTACAGGCAAAAGAAACAAAATTTTTAAGTACAATAGGAGAGTGAGGTCGATTTTGAAAGGAACAGACATTTTATGCTCCTTATATATGTAATGTCATTCTAGGTAACTCTTTAGCTATCATTATTAAAAATTACTAAAGGGTTATTAAAAATGGGTATCAGCATTTCCATGGTTATAAAGTATAACATCTTTTTTTACAATCTCAGCCTAGAAACAACCTTTGTGGTAGCAACTTATTACCCCAAACACAAGTATCAGTCAGTAAACATCTGATGCTTATAAAGGCTCCTTCCCAACATCTCTGGTGTCCACACAGGCCTTGATAGTAAAGGGCTCCTAGACAGTGCCCTCGCATGGTGTGCTCCCGCTGTGTCATGCACAAGCGGTCCCGCAGCACTGGCCGATCTGTCATTATGTCCCAAAGCAGCAGAGCCTTGTGGTCTCAGCATGAGAGGAGGAATCAGAGCCTCCTCAGTTCTATTCCTGGATCTACCACTTACTTGATCCTGTGGTGTTGGGCTTGTTGCAGTTTCTCTGTAGTTAAGACAAAATCCCCTCAATACGGTTTGCCTTTAGTGTTTAGGACTCAGTGTGGTTAGGCTATAAATTTATACTGTTTTCTAAGTGAAATCAGGGCATAGCAATAGGTAGTAAAATGGTACACAAGATACCTTATCATTTACAAAATCTTATTTTAAAATTATTCCTTCAAGAATACCACATATCACTTTTATATTCATGACTTTTCTCTTACCTGGTAATTAACTCTGATTTAACTCCTAAAGACTTAGAGAGGCATTCTGAATTTATTTTGTGATACAAGCATCTTGCATCATACAATAAAAGAAAGCCATGGAAGGGATATTTTGTGCCAGACTGAATCAGCCTGGTCACTATGAAATTATAAGCAATGGAACACAAGGAAGTTACCAATTCAATTCTACATAACTATGAAAAGAACCTACTATTTTATGATCAAAATATCATGTAAAATAGTGGGTGTAAATGGTTTTAAAGTTAACAGAAATACCACCCATAAAATTAACATGTAAGAATTGTAGAGAATTTTCTCTCATGGCACTGTTGATCAGACAAAAACCTTATTACAGTGCGTAAGAACCACACCAAGCACTTACTAAGTGCTGGACACTGGGCTCCATACTGTATAGGGATTATCTCATTTAATTCTCTCAGTAAGCCAGTTTTATGCTCCAGGCATGAAACAGACATGTATTGTTATGAACCCTTTTACAGATAAAGAAAGTGGAGCTCAGAGAGATTGAGGGCCATGGTTACAGTTCTTACTGCTGAAATGTGGGTGAGTCTGAAGTGACCTGGAGGGCCCACGTATTTAAACCACTACGTACCTGGCTCCCACAGAACACCAGCATCGTGGTCAAGTCAATAAAGTGAATGGTATATTTAAAAATAAAAAGAGTACACTGATAAAATAAGGGATTTATAATTTTGTGATAAAACTAGCATTTGTATGTACTTGATGTATTAGATATTTTTACTATAGAAAGTATATAGGCAGATATTGGTGAAAACATTAGTCTTTCTTTGGTTATAAACTACCAAGAATTCACTCTAACCTGGTCAATCCAAAACATCTGATTTTAAGAACAAACTGACAGTACCCAGGAGGGAGGTGGAGGGGATAATGGGAGAAAAGGGGGAAGGGGTTTCAGGAACATCTACAAAGGACACACGGACAAAACCAAGGAGGATGAGTGGGATCAGGTGTGGGAGGTGGGGGTGGCTGGGGTGGGGGAGTGGCAGAAAGACATTTTGATTTTTCTCCAAGAGAGATAATGAAACATTTGGGGATTTTTTATTCATACCTGGCACTATGCAACCCTCAAGATACAGAGCACTTTAGTTCTCATGGGTGAAAAAACTAATTCCAACGTACTCATTTTAAAAAAATACATAGTCTTTATTATTTTTTTCCATTACCATTTATTCCCCTTATAACCCCCTCCCCTCAGCCATCCACACCTCGTGTCCACGTCCGTGAGTCTTTTTTCCTTTGCTCAATTCCTCCACCCTCTAACCTCCCCCCATTAGCTTTCATCGGCTCTCCATCTATGAGTCTGTCTCTGTTTTTCCTTTTAAGTTCAGTTTGTTCCTTAGATTCCACACATGAGTGAAATCATATGGTATTTGTCTTTCTCTGACTGGCTTATTTCACTTAGCATAATGTTCTCCAGGTCTATCCATACTGTTGCAAATGGTAAATTTTTCTTCTTTTTTATAGCCAAGTAGTATTCTATTGTGTAAATGTCCCATAGTTGTTTTATCCACTCATCTACTGATGGGCACCTGGGCTGCTTCCATATTGCAGTGATTGTAAATAACGCTGCTATGAACACTGGGGTGCTTAAGTTCTTTCGAATCAGCATTTTGGGTTCCTTCAGATATATTCCCAGAAGTGGAATCGCTGTTTCAAAAAGCAGATCCACCTTTAATTTTCTGAGGTGTCTCCATACTGCCTTGCACAGTGGCTGCACCAGTCTGCATTCCCACCAACAGTGCAAAAGTGTTTCCCTTTTTCCATATCGTTACCAGAACTTGTTGTTTGTTAATATACTAATGACAGTCATTCTGACCTGTATGAGATGGTATCTCACTGTGGTTTTTATTTGCATTTCTCTGATGATTAGTGACACTGAGTATCTTTTCATGTCTATTGGCCATCTGTATGCCCTCTTCGGAGAAGTGCCTACTCAGATCCTTTGCTCATTTTTTAATTGGGCTGTTTGTTATTTTTGTGTTGAATTTTGTAAGTACTTTATAAGTTTTGGATATTAACCCCTTATCAGATGTATCGGCAAATATGTTCTCCCATTCTGTGGGTTGTCTTTTCATTTTGTTGACAATTTCCTTTGCTGTGCAAAAACTTTTTTTTAATAATGTAACTAAGGTCCGAGGGAGCTCAAAGAATTGAGCACTAAATAAAAAACTTGGATGTTGCCTTTAAAATGCTGACAGTCTCATTGGAAAGACAAAAGATATAAGGGAAAAAAAACAACATCAAAGGCCCAAATGAAAAGCAAAACCAGTGGTGCACATAGAGATGACTAAAGAGTTTTAGGAAGACCACATGAATTAAGTGAGGCTTCCATTGAGCCCTTGCATAGATTCAAATGAGGAAAAGAATGAAACAGGCAATAAAATCACAGAGGTGTCGCAGTCTGTGCTGGAGGACACTGCAGACATTAGTTTGAGGACCTTCAGAAGATCCGTACTGGCCACTGAGTTTCAGATTACGAATAGTCTTGAATGCCAGGACAAGTAATTTCAAGTTAACTGATGTTCTCGTTAGCCATTCAAATTTAATTCTTCTTTGTAGGTAAGACATGCAGATGAACGTGTGCTTCCTCTGTTAATTCCCTGCAATATGGCTCCAATCCCTACCACCTTACTTCTGTGTTGTTTGGTAACATTTAGATAGTCCTTTCACTTCTCTTATTATTCCTTCTATTATATTTTGAAGGCACGTCTTAAATCCTTCTGTGAAGGTGGAGTTTATAAGGATTTAGCAGTAATCATCCATTCTTTTCCCCTATAATCTTTCCCTTAACACGTTCATCTACTCATAGGGATCCGACAATCATTTTTGGACAAGTTACTTCTAAATCCCTACCTCTGCTGCTGATTTTTCAAACACACTCCAACTCTGTGCTGTCAAAATAAGAAGAAGAAAGACTTGGAGAAATGTTATATTGTGAATTTTTTCTTTAGTGATGAATACATGTCCACGATAATATTTCTACATGTTGTCAACCATTCTTTCTCAGTAATGAATTTCTGTAAAAGCATCTATAATATAAAAAAATCACAATTCTTTTATATCAGGACAAGCAATGAATTAGGAAAAATGTAATCATTTTGTTCGAGCATTGTCTGAGTCTCAAAAAAGAGCAGTTTGTGAGATTATGAGTTAAATTCAAAAAATTTTGAAGCTGCATTTATAAATAAAATGGCTATTTAGTGTCTTCTACTAAAGATCATTTAAAAATTACTCTATAAACAGTGAAATGTTTTCCCTTATGAGTTTAACTTAATATGTAAATATAAAATGCTAGAAATTCTGAAATTTCTTCCTTATAAGATTTATTATTCAAATTTCTCTATTTCCATCATTGGCATGAAAAGTATCAAAATACTATAATCACTTTCTATTTAGCCTCCCATGTTATATTCCAGTGGTCAAATTCTGCTCTGCCTTCTTCTGATACACCTCTCATATTAATAATTATGATTTACAGTTCAAGGATCTTTGGACCACATGATTGCAAAAGTAGTATAATCTCCTGATAAGCTTCCTCACTTCTTTTCATCCACACTGAAATCAGTTTTCACACTAAAAACAAGAAACTTGTCGTGCTAATTTTAAAGCAGGTCCTATGTAATGAGATCCCATCTAACCTTATCTCCTGCTATTCCCAAAAAGAAACTGTATCTGTTCTTTCTTCCCTTATTTATTCATTTATCAAGTGATACACTGAGCCCCTACTAGGTGTCAGAAATTGTTCTAGGTGCTGTTGACACATTCCTGCCCTCACAAAGCTTATAGTCGTATGCAGAATACAGTAAATAGGGGTTATAACACAGTTTAATAAGTACTATAACAGAGAAAATTCAGGATGCCAAAGCACAGAGGAGCACCTACCCAAAATAAGGGGATTAGAATAAGCCTTCTAGAGGACGCGAAAGCCCGAAGGACGAGCAAAGAATTTGCCAAGCTAACAGGAAGGGGAAGAATTGCGAAGCACAGGGGAACATCCTCAAAGGTCCAAAGTTAAATAAATCAATGGCATATCCCAGGAACTGAAATAAGTTAAACATGACTAAACCACAGGGTTTGAAGGGAGAGAGACAAGAGTCAGGCTAGAGAGGCAACCAGAGCCAGACACGCAGGGCCTCCGATCGGTGCTCAGGGATTCGCAGTTGGTACTAAGAGCAGAACATCCGACAGTGTGACGCGACCAGTTTCCACTCCAGATCCATTCTGTGTGGTCGGGGGCGGGGGCGGGGGCGGGGGGGGGGAGAATGGGTAAGAGCGGGCAGGGCTGGGTGCGGGAAGTTTCCTCAGGAGGCTGCTACAACACTCCAGATCTGCAACTTGAAGGGAAATGGTGATGAAGAGAAGTGGATCATGAGGAAGAAGAAATCAAGGATGTATTCCAAATTTCTAGCTTGGCAACTTGGTAGAGGATGGAGTATATAAAAAATGTGAAACCTCAGGAGACGAAGCAGAAAGATCACAAGTTCCGCTTTACATGTGCTGCTTGTTAGCAACCTTAGAGATCTGTAAGCAAAGGAAGTTGTGAGAAATTAAGATACACGACTCTAGCATTTCAGAGTCCGAGCCACTGCAGGCAAAGGTAGGGCCCATGACACAGCCATGAGTGGGCACCTACAGTGCTGGGACACCAAAGGCCATCAGAAATGAAGATCTTAAGAACAAGAAAGGCCAACAGACAGAAAAGGTCACTGACGTGGAAATTAAAGTGGGTTAAGAGTACAGCTTTGAAAATGAGCAAGAATGGTTAAAACAGGGGGGAGTAGTTAAGAAACTGGGTGAAGATAAGATGTGATAAACCCAACAGACCCAGGCATCAAAGAAGTGTATGTGGAGTGGGGAGATGTACACAAGGAGGGAGTACTATCAGTCTCAAAGGAATGAAGCGGAGAAAACCCGATCTCATACCCCGGCCCTAAAACATCGTGTGGGTCGATGGGCATTGTTATTTGAAAGCACTGTGGGAAGAGCGAAGGTCTTGAATGTGAGCGTAAAGTAAGGAGGTAAAGGAAATACCTAGTGAGGAAGTGAGGACATAATTCCTTTCATTAAGAAATGGGTCTCCGAAGGCATGGTGGAATGGTTTGAGAGAAAGGGACACATGTCTGGAGCTTGGTTTAGGAGAGATGAAACATAAAACATCAAGTATGAAAAGCATGCAGTATGTCAAAGAGTATATGGAAATGGACAAACGAAGTGTCATTTTTACACTTTCATAGGAGATTAAGAATCACAATGTAAAGCAAGATTTTCTAAGAAGTAAGCAAAGGTGGAGAGTGAGGCCCTGGGGATACGGGACGGGCCAGGGTGCACCCTGGTCTCTGTGGCTGAGAGCAGCACAGGCACGGGCTAAACCCTAAGGCAGCTGTGGCTCAAACAACTGATCTGTGCTTCAACGAGCCATTGTGTTTCGGTCTGCACCACTTCTCATGCCCAGAATGCCTTCACACAAAGGATGCAGAAATTTAGGAAATGCTTTTATAAACCTCATCTGCAAACTTACCATAGAGAATTAAGTCTTCTCAAATGCATGTTCCAGTAAATTCCTTTTCCCCAACCCCAATCATGTCATTTACTTAAGCAGATTGAATCACTAAATCAGTCTATGTCTCCTTCTCAGTTTAGTCTAGGTCAAACTGTTTATTTCTAAAAGCCAACAACTTCCACAAAACACAAAAGATCAAGTTTAGAGTGACAAAGAGAATTGTATGTTATTTTGCTACTTATTATCACAGCCATAAAACTCGAAAACTCCTTGGAGACCACTTAGCACCAGGCAATGCCCAGGAAGGTTAAATGACACTCAGGATTGCAGGAACAGGCACCTTAGTGAGGAGTGCCACCTACGAAAAGAGGCAGAAAGGCCTAGTACAATGGCCACTGTGACAGCAGAACTTTCTTTATGTAGGCAAATAACTTCATCTTAGTTCAGACTATGTAAATACAGAATATTTTCAGAGAAATTTGTCAGAATTTATATATTCAACTGAATACGTACATTGCCCTTCGGAGTGTCTACTTTCTGACTATATATTTATTCAACGATGCGATAACTCCTGAACTACTTTCAAAGTGAGTTTAAAATTATTCATGCTGAGCAAAATAAGTCACTCACAAAAAGCTAAGAACCATAAATTTTCACTCTTATGTGGGATGTAAAGCTGAAGCCCACAGACACAGACAACAGTACAGTGGTTACTAGAGGGAAGGGGCGGCAGTAAAAGGTAAAGGGAGCAAATGTGTATTGACGGAAGGTGGTGTGACTTTGGGTGATGGGTACACAGTGCAATATACGGAACATGTACCACAGACATGTGCACTTGAAACCTATATAATCTTATTAACCCATGTCATCCCAATACATTTAGATGAAAATTAAATCCACGAAATTTATATTTGCAGTAAAAATCATTTCATTGCTTCATAGTTCTATCTTGCAGGTGATTTTCTTCCCTCTTTCTTAATTAGCAATACTGGATTTGAACAAATACTTTATGAACATGATTCAAGTACTGACTTGGATCAATGTCCTTATTCTATCTATTTTCCAGAATCAACTCAGGCCTCAAAGGATTTATCTTAAAGTGTCATCTTTGTGAGCTTTCAAAGAATTGTTACAGGTTGCAAAGGTAGTCTTCAAAGAGGAATTCCAAAAGTACCATGAACATTGGGCACTGGCCACTGTACAGTTCCAGGGTATCACTTGGAAAGAGGTAACACTCATTTGGATTCCAACTTAGTTTTTTAAAAAAATCACACCACTTTTTTGAGTGAGACCTCAAAATCAAAGTAAAAATGAAAAAGGACTTTGAATGTATAGCTATATGAAAACTTTGAAAGATGCTATCCATTCTTATGCCACTCAATAAAAGAAATGTATGTATAATATCAAAGAAAAATCTGAGAACTATATGCTTAAAAATAGCTGATGGTACAAGTCTACCGTGAACTACAAATCTGGTCTCTCTGGCCCAGTCATCTGGGCCACTACCAAACTCTGAACACTAACCATCCTCTATAACTAGAACTCACCTACTAACAATGTGTCTTGAAGTTTTATATGTTTATAGTTCCATACTAATAGTATTTCTTAGGGGAGTATTTTTGTCTAATACTAATACGAAAACCAAAGTATCATTTTCCCTACTTTATTAATAAGCTCTTTCTTCCCATACAAACTAAACCATCACATGTTCCAGGGTCACGCAAGGTGTTTCAGGCCCAAACTGTGTCTATTGGCACCTGTACATACATTAACTTGCATGTGAATACCCCCTAAATCAGCTCAATAGTTAGTTGAAGTGACTTAGTCCAACACGCTAAACTCAGAATTCTATTGCAGAGTTCCTACTACATCCTGAGCAAGTCTAAGGAACAAAACATGGTCCTAAGAATTGTTTCAACTTTCTTTTGTATTAAAACCACTTTTAAATGACTCGGACTCTTTTAAAATATTTTTTATTGTTGTCTAAGTAGAGTTGCCTCCTCTGAAATTTTTTTGAATTAACAAAGACACTCAAGTTTCAGTCTAAATTTTCGAGAATGCAACTCTGGCTCTGACAAACTGCCGATTCCAAAACTGGACTAGCAAAGCCGGGTTTGTGGCGGAAGGACGATTTTCGGCAGTTTACTGAGTTTACTGCCACAGGGATGTGTGGGAGCATGATACCTTATCATTTGTAAAGTATAATTTTATTCTTGTACCACTGAGAAATATAAGGTTTGACAAGTACTTTCTGGGCTTAAAACAATAGTTACTGAAAAGAACACTTAAAAAGTGAAGTTAACAATCCAATTCCCTCAAGATCTAAGTACCTGGATTTGAGCTCTGCTTCTTCTCTTACAAAATGAGCCTTTTGGGTCAAACTCTCAGTCTTTCTACTATCCTTCTGAGAACTCCTTGTGCAATTCTGAATCAATTAAAAAATTAGGGAAATATACTCACCAGAGGCCAGATGAACAGCGCAGGCCATCTACTACTGCACAAAACGTTTAGGTGTTGAAAAAGCTATTCTGTCACAAACCCGATCAATGAAAGTGAGGAAATAAAAACCTGGTCAATCTGCTCTCAGGGCAACCCACATGGAGAACAGGTGCAGCCTCTCCAATAAGGCCTCAGAACAGAACTATGACTGTCAGCGAGGCAAGCGTATGCAGCAAGCTGCGTGAATGCTGCGTGGCCCTGACAGGCACACTTTGGTCACCTGTTTTTTTTAACAGATGTGCGAGAACATAAATAACCTCTGAAACAGATAATTACAGTTCATATTTTTAAGAGTATTAGAATTCCATGCCCACTTCTGAACAATAGGAGGCTGATTTAAAAAAAGGTCAAGGGATATACTGAATCAATTTCGCACATGTTTCTCTTTATATCTACACACAGATATTGTGTGTATGTGATACACATCACCGTTGACTAGTGAATATTTGGGGAACAGGAACACAGATACATGACACTTGATAACCGTTTATAAAAAGCGAATAGTATCAACATCCTCACTCAAACAGCCTAACCAACCAAAAGAAATGTCACATTCTTGTTTTCTTTTCCACACTCCATTAGGAGTTTGAAACTGCCAAAGGTGGAACATTCTTTAGAAAGGAGAAAAAAAAGAAAGTGAATGGAAAAATCTAAATTCTGAATAATAAATGGCAAAATCTATCAAGCCACCTAGATAAACAGTAAGTTACTATAAGAATTTCATTTCTAGCTAAGATTTCTTTCTGTACCTCGCTTTCTTTAAAGTCACTTTTAATGACACACAATTTATGTACAAGAAGAGCACCCATTTTAGGTGTGCAATTTAATGAATTTCAGTAAATGCACACTTGTGCAACCACCTCCATAAGCAAGACACGGAATATTGTCAACATCCAAAAAAACTCTTCTGTAGCCCATTCCCAGCCTAACACTAGCCCACAGATAACCACTAATCCACTTTCTATCACTATAGAATACATTAATCTTGTCTTGATTTTCATATAAATGGAATAATATAAATTAAATTTTTTTGTATTTGGCTTCTATTGTCTGGCATGAGTTTTTGAAATTCATTCACACTGCATAAATCATTAAGCCTTTTTTATTGCTGAACAGTAGTCCTTTACATGGCTACACCACAGTTTGGGTGTATTATGACAAACGAACATTTGGGCTGATTCCACTCTGAAGAGAGTACAAATAAAGCTGCTATGAATGTTTTTAGGTTTGCGTTTCTCAGCTTCTGTTCAAGATCATGGCACAGGTAAATGCGGTACTCACATCCTTCCACAACCACATCAAAAGCACAACTACACTGCAGAACAATTGCCTGAAATCTAGCTGAATGGAAGTCCTACTACTGAGGATATAAAGAATAAGCCAAAATGAGATTGGTAGGAGGAATGGAGACAAGGAACAGGCTGGTCCCACAGGGCAGATGAATGAAAATCGAGAGGGATGTCTCAGCCACAGAGGCCCCCCTGAGTAGTCAGGAGTCCTAGCCCCACACCAAACCCCCGGCCCATGGTTCTAGTGCAGGGAGGACAAGTCCCCATAGCTCCTGGCTGTAAAAAGAAGCAGGGATTATGGCTCAGTGAGACAGAGGGCGTCTGGAGTCCCAAGAACTTACTTGGACTCCAGTCCCTCTGGCTTGGGGACTGGGGCAGCAGCACAAAAGACACCCGGGGAATACAGGGAGGCACTGAAGTGTCTGGCATCAGAGCATGAGCTGGAGGGGCAGCTTGCTGCCAGACAGAAGTGCTAGCAAAGCCCACAGTTCCCGCAAAGAGCCCTTCTGAGCCCTTCCCGCAAAGAGCCAGGAGGCAGGTGCCATATCTGTGTCTCGTCAACCTGGCGAGCACTGTTCTCATCAACAACTTTTTTTATCTTGACTGCATGGTGAAATGTTAATATAGATATACAGAATTATTAAAATGAATTTTACATGTCTCTCTCTGTTTTTAACTTTTAGAATTGTGGCTATTAGACCTACACAAATATAGCAAACTGATTTTTGGTAAAGATGCAAAAGCACTTCCCTAAGACCCTGGACCACCAACACGCAGGCCCACCCAAGCTGTTTCCAGTGGCTTTTCAATACAAATGGCATGTCGTGCCTCACCATTCAGACTTTCTAAAAATCTCTCAAACAAGCAACATCTGGCCTTGGCATACCCCATACCTCTCACTAAGTGGCTCCAAGACCAGTACTAGTAGCAACTAGCCTTACTTCATAGCTTGTCCTCTCCTGGGTACCTCCAAGTCAAGAAAAAGCAGCAACTATCTGAGGACCACTTTGTAACTCATGTTTGATGGCCCCAGGAAGAGCACAGGTGGTGGCTGACCTTGGCCTGCAACTCCTGGGAGGCCCAGAGCCAAAACATCAAGTGAAAAGCTTCAGAGTAAGTAGCACCTCCGCACCTCCACAAGTGATGCACTCAAAGGATGGACTCAGCAGGCACCAGAGCCCCACTGAAGTAAGTTCTCCTCTGTGGGGTGGGGCCCTGCACAGCTGATCCTCCACGGCGGTCTCAGCCAGTCCTTGTAGTCAATCAGTTTGGGGGTAAATTCCTCCCATTGAGGCACCAACAGTAATCAAGGCTCTACTACAACAGGAGGATATACACAGCCCATATGAGGGGACATACCTGGAGTTCCCAGCTCAGGTGATTGGGGAGGATGTATAATGGGACCATCCAGGACATCTACTACATTAGGCCAATCTACCAAGCCCAGGAGATGTAGCAGATCTACCTAGTACATAGAAGCAAACACAGGGAGGCTGCCAAAATGATGAGACAAAGAAACATCCTAAAAGAAAGAAGAGAACAAAATTCCAGAAGAAGAACTAAATAAAATGAAGACAAGCAATCTATTAGATGCAAAGTTCAAAATACTGATCATAAGGATGCTCACTCATCTTAGAGGAAGAGCAGGTAAACTTAGAACTTCAACAGCATGAAAAAGGACATAGAAACCATAAAAAGGAACCAGTTAGAAATGAAGGACACACTAACTCGGGGAATCAACAGAAGATGAAGTAAAAAATGGAAACAGTGATTTGGAATATAAGGAATCAAAAAACACCCAATCAAAATAACAAACAGAAAAAAGAATCCCCAAAAAATGAGAATGGTGAAAGAAGCCTCTGGGATAACTTCAAGCATATCAACATTTGCATCACAGGGGTGCTGGTAGGAGGAGAGAGAGAGCAAGAAATTGAAAACCCATCTGAAAAAAATGACAAAAAAACTTCCCTAACCTGGTGGAGGAAATAGACCTACAAGTCCAGGACATGCAGAGAATTCCAAACAAAAGGAACCCAAAGAGGCCCAGAGCATCCCAAACAAAAGGAACCCAAAGAGGCCCACACCAAGTCACAGAGTAATTAAAATGCAAAATACTGTAGACAAACAGAGAATCTTAAAAGCAACAAAAGAAAAGCAGTTACCTAAAAGGGAGCAAGCACCCATAAGACTGTCAGCTGATTTCTCAACAGAAACTTTGCAGGCTAGAAGGGACTGGCAAGAAGTATTCGAAGTGATAAGCAAGGATCTATAACCAAGATTATCCATCAAAGCTATAATTTAGAATCAAAAGACATATCTTTATAAAGCTTACCAGACAAGAAAAGGCTAAAGGAGTTCATTGCCATCAAACAAGAATTAAATGAAATGAACAATAAAATGGCAAAAATACATATCTATCAACAGCTGAATCTAAAAGACATAATAAACAAACAAGTAGAACAGAAACAGAATCACAGATACAGAGAACAGTTTCACAGTTGCCAGAAGGGAGAAGGGTTGGGGAATTAGGTGAAAAAGGCGAAGGGATTAAGAAGTACAAATGGGTAGCAACAGAACAGTCATGAGAATGCAAAGTAGAGCATAAGAAATATAACCAATAATATTATACATGATGTCAGATAGGTTCAAAATTTATCAGGATATCACTTGGTAAGGTATATAATATCTAATCACTGGGGTGACTTGAAACTAATATAATATTGTATGTCAACTGCAATTAAAAATAAAAAAGAGCCCTGGCTGGTGTAGCTCAGTGGATTGAGCACAGGCCTGTGAACCAGAGGATCGAAGTTCGATTCCCAGTCAGGGCACTTGCCTGGGTTGCAGGCCAGTTCCCGGCAGGCCAGTTCCCAGCAGGCCAGTTCCCAGCAGGGGACACACGAAAGGCAACCAAACATTGATGATTCTCTCCCTCTCTCCTTTCCCTCTAAAGATAAGTAAATAAATACACTCTTTAAAAAAATAAATAAAAAAGATTTTTTTAAAGTTTGTATTCCTCTTTTGAAAATACCAATGAATGAAATTGCTCAGTAGTATGGTAGATATGTGCAGAATAGAACTGCCAGTTTCCATCATGGGTTCTGCCATTTTTAAGACCAATGTATGAGTTTCAGTTGCTCCCAAAACTTATAACACTGCTATCATTGGTCTTAAATCTAAGCCATCTAATGGTATGTAATGGCATCTCATTGTGAATTTAATTTGCACTTCCCTCATGACTAACGAGCGTGCTTAATGACCCTTGTCTTGTTTCAAATCATTGCTAATTTAAAAAATTGGGTTCTTTGTCTTATTACTGAGTTGTAAGAATTTTTAAAATCTATTCTGGATAGAAGTAATTCATCAGGTATATGATTACGACTATTTCCCTCAATCTGTGGCTTGCCTTGTCATTTTTTTTAGCAGTATCTTTTGAAGAGCGTTATTTTTAATTTTATTAAACTCTAATTCAACATTTGTTTTCCTTTATAACTTGTGTTTTCTATAAGAAATATTTGGTAGCCCAAGGGCACAAAGGTTCCTCTCATATTTGCTTTTAAAGTGATATAATTTTAGCTTTATGATTCATTTTGAGTTATTTGTGGGGGGTGTTAGACATGGGCTGAGCTTCAGGTTTTCCTCATGGCTACCTAATTTTTCAAAGATTGTTTCCTAAAAGAACTACCCTATCCCTACTGGATCACCCTGATGCTTTATCTAGGCTCAGTTAACCACATGCACGTTGGTCTGCTTCCGACTTTCTATTATTTTCTATTGATCTATTGTGTTTATTGTTTTATTGTCTTATACCTTTATCACACTATACTAATTTACTGTAGTTTCTTAAGTTTTAGACTTAAGGAGTGTAAGTCCTCCAACTTTACTCTTCCTTCTCAAAATTATTTTAGCTATTCCTTTCTCTAAATCCTTTACATTTTCTTATACAGTGTTGTTAATTTGTAGAAACTAACAAGATTTTGAGCATCTTGTTAATTTCTACAAAAAGGCTGCCAGGTTAAAAAAATTTTTTAATTATTTACATTTCTGGGCTATAAAAAATGTTAATAGCCCCAACTAGTGTGGCTCTGTGGACTGAGCACTGGCCTGTGAACCAAAGGGTTGCCAGTTTGATTCCCAGTCAGGGCACATGCCTGGGTTGTGGGCTGAAAGACAACCCATCAGTGTTTCTCTCACACACTGATGTTTCTCTACCTCTCTTTCTTTCTCCCTTCTACTCTCTCTAAAAATAAATAAATCTTTAAAAAAATTTTAATAAAGGATTTCAATGTAATAATATTGAACTTCCTTCAATGTACTATATTATTTGGAACTGTATATAAACAGGATGTCTGCATGTAAACATAAGTTTTAGATATGTACCTATAATTTCACTACTAAATACCCACATACATATTTTGACAAAACATTTTAACCATAGAGAAAAGCTTTAGAAATATTAACATCCACATGCTCCCTACACAATTTTATAAATGTTACCATTGTACCATATTTATTTCAGACCCTGAAAAGGTCACACATAATTGAAACTCCCTCTGCCCCTCCTGAGTCCCACTTTCCTCAGGTAACCACTCTCCTAAGTTTGCTCTTTATCATGCCCATGCACACTATACGTTTACTACAAGTGTCTAACACCCAAAGGCAAATACGACATTGTTTTTGAGCTTTACATACATGGATAACTGCATATGAATCTGATGAGTGTTCAATGTTATCTGATGCTTGTCATAGGACAGTGTGCTGACATTATTAAGACCTGAGCCTAAATGTCTCCTTTTACCATTTTTCCTCAATTCTATGATTATTAGATATATTCCTGCGGACATATGAAGCACCAATTCCTTTAATTTTTATGTACTATACAAGATTACATGGTATATTTAGACCACAATCTATCAATTTTCTGTTGACAGATATTTAGATTGCTTCCAACTCTTCATTACTACAATGTTGCTCTGAAAATTTCTGTACATGCCTCTTTATAAACAAGTTTCTCCATGGTGCGGGTGCTGTGCAGTAGGTTATGATAATCTAAACTGTATTGCCAAAGTGTTTTATGAAGCTACACTCCTGCAGGTAGTGCACATATTCATCCACAGCCTCACAAGCATTTCGCTTCATTAGATTTAAACATTTTTGATGACCTAATATCTGCAAAAATGGCAGTATGGTGCTGGGCAGCCATGAAAAGGTGCTGCTGGGATTGCCCCTTTTCACACACACACACACACACCCTCCAAAAAAGAAAAAAACTTGCCTAGGAGTTCAGTTAGATAACTGCCTCCAGCTTCAGTGCCTTGAGATCTGCTCCTGCGTTCCATCCAAGGCCACGCTCTCCCAGTACTCTCCAGTCCATTTCTCAGCATAGCAGTAGTACTGGGGCCTGGTCATTTCAACTCCATGCAGAACTCATCTAACAAGCCCTCTTTGCACGGGAGCTCCCCGGGGGGTTGGCGGATGCTCTGTCAGATGTATACTGAGGCCCTCTCTGCCCAATTCTGCTCCCTAGACGTGCATTACAGTCTGAAGGCTTTCCCTGCCCAATCCCTTCCCCTCCCTGTTCATGTTTCACAGGCATCACTCTCAATATACTTTTCACCCTTCAACTCCACTTCAAACTGGTGTGACTAAGTAGGTTACAGCTCAAGCCCCTGCTGAATCCAACTGCTTGGATTGGTATCCCAGCTCTTCTTACTACTTCTAGATGCTGGGCAAGTGATTTAATTCCTCTAAACCTGTTTCTTCATCTCTAAAATGGGAATAATAATAGTACTTACCTCACAGGTGTGAGGAATCAAAATAATATAAGCCCTCAGAAAAACCTCTGGCACATAACAAACACTCAATAAATATTAGTCTTGCTTGCCCAGTGATTTCCTTATTTATCACAAGAGCTGTGATTAAGCTCAAGGACATATGAAACCTGCATAAGCAATGACCTGTTTATTGCTCCTTTCCTTAAACATGTGTGTATTTAATATGTATTAGGGTATCATGTGGGGAAATGCAGAGTGATCTCAAATAAAATCCTCACTGCTAATGAATAGTTCCAGTCTGAATTATCTTTGTCAATGATTAATCTACATTCTAAAACGTGTTCCTCTACCATTTAGGTTTTGACTTTTTTTGCTTATAATAAATTACATATACAGGTAACATTAACAACTATAAACTGTAACACTGGAGAAACATTGTTAAGAGGCTTTGATTAAACATCTTTTCTATCGCAACATGTAGAACATATTTGGATTTCACAGCCTACAACTCTTGACAGTGTTCTACTAGTTTACTTTCAGGAAAATATAAAAAATCAGTCAAACAACATCATAAAATGTTCCCAACATACTACAGAATTCAAGACATAGCTTGTATTCTTTTTTTTAATTGACATTTTCTTCCTGAAATTATTTTCCCAAAATACCCACCAGTTTCCCCTTTTTTCATTAGTGGTTTTCTAAAATTTGGCATAATTAAATTCAGAAATGAGTCATAATCTATGAAGAAAGCTCAAGGAAGAAGCTTAGTAACCGATGCATTCCCCTTGCACTCTTGTTTTTGAGATCAGGTTCATGAGAAGTTGGAAGAGCAACTAGTGTTTCCAGTGTTTAATGACCCAGTCAAACTTTGGAGTAATATGATACTATTCACTATCTCCAATTTTAAAACTACGCATTTTTGCCAAATATAAACTTCTGGAATAACTATATGCCTCTAAAACTGAAAATCTCCATTAACTTTTTGACATATATTTTCTGTCTCATTCCAAAATTCCATATTTCTCTATAGCAAGAAAAATAACTTTTGTATTGTTCCAAAACCCCATATGAAATACATTCCCAGAGGACCTCGGTAACACATTTGTACAAGTAGAGCATATATCTCATCCCTTAATCCACCCAATGGAAAGAAACACCAAGATAGTGCATGAAAAATAGTGCTGGGCCCTGGCTGGTGTAGCTCAGTGGACTGAGCACAGGCCTGCGAACCAGACAATTGCAGTTCGATTCTCAGTCAGGGCACATGCCTGGGTTTCGGGCTGGTTCCCAGCAGGGGACCCATGAGAGGCAACCATACATTGATGTTTCTCTCCCTCTCTCCTTCCCTTCCTCTCTAAAGATAAATAAATAAATAAAATCTTTAAAAAAATAGTGCCAGAATTTTCCTTAGGATTTTTGCATGTGTATTCATCAGATATATTGGTCTGTAGTTTTCTTTTTTTATTTTGTCCATGTCAGATTTTGGTTTCAGGGTTATGTTGGCCTCATAAAGAGTGTAGGAAGTATTGCTTCTTCTGCAATTCTTTTGTACGAGTTTGAGAATGTTAAGTTGGAAATCTTCTTTGAATGTTTGGTAGAATTCACCAGTAAAGCCATCTGGTCTTGGCCTTTTATTCTTGGGGAGGCTTGTGATGGTTGTTTCAATTTCCTCACCGTTTATTGGTCTATGTAGATTCTCTAATTCTTCATGATCACGACTCATCCTAGGAAGGCTATATATTTCCAGGAACATATCCATTTCTTCTAGGCTATTGAATTTGGCTGCATATAATCTTTCATAGTTCTCACATGATCCTTTGTATACCTGTGATGTCTGGTAACTTCTCCTCTTTTATTTCTTTTTTTAATTAAATAATTTTATCTTTTACTGTTTTTCAAGTATAGTTGTGTCCATTTTTTATTTTGTTTATAAAAGTCTTTCCCCTTTTTTCCTTAGTGAGTCTAGCCAGGGGCTTGTCGATTTTATTAAAGCTTTCCAAGGAAGCAGCTCTTTGTTGTATTAATTTTTATGCAGTCTTTTTATTCTCTGTTTCATTCAATTCTCCTCTATTTTTATTATTTCCTTTCTTCTGTTAACTTTGGGTTGCCTATGTTCTTCATTTTCTAATTTACTTAAGATGTAATGTTAAGTTGTCTACCTGGGATTTCTCTTGTTTCTTACTATAGGGCTGTAATGACATAAAATCCCCTCTTATCACTGCTTTTGTTGCAACCCAGAGTTCTGACATGCCATACTGCCATTCTCACTTTTCTCCATGTGTCCTTTGATCTCACCTTTTATTTCTTCTTTGACTCAGTCATTTTTTAAAGATTTTACTTATTTATCTTTAGAGGGGAAGGGAAGGAGAGAAGGAGAGGAATATCAACATATGGTTGCCTCCCTGAGTCCCCTGCTGGGAACTGGCCAGCAACCAAGGCATGTGCCCTGACTGGGAATCGAACTGCGATCGTTTGCTTCGCAGGCCCGCGCTCAATCCACTGAGCTACACCAGCCAGGGCTCTGGCCCAGTCATTTTTTTAATAGTGTGTTGTTGAATCTTCACATATTTGGGGGTTCCTTCACATTCTTTTGCAGCTGATTTCCAATTTCAAAGCATTGTGGTCAGAAAATATACTTGATCTAACTTCAATATTCTTGAATTTGTTGAGCCCAGATTCAACAGAGCACTGGATGAAGAAGGTGTGGTACACATATCCTGTGGAATACTACTTAGCCATTAGAAAAGATGAAATACCACCATTTGAGACAATATGAATGAACCTTGACAATATTTTGCTAAAAGAAATGTCAGCCACAGAAAGCTAAGAGCCATGTGACCTCACTCATATGTGGGATATAAAACTGAAACAGATGGTGGTTGCCAGAGAGAAGGGGGTGGGGAGTGGTAAAGGGTAAAGGGAGCCAAATACACTGTGAGAGACTTGGGTGGACACACAGTGTAGACGCAATGTGGACACACAATGCAATATACAGATGATGCATCATAGAAATGCACACTTAAAACCTGTATGATCCTATGGACCAATGTCACCTCAACAAATTTAATTAAAAACAATGCTAAAGTGACAAAAAGAGAAAAAGATTTGCACTATATTGTCAGTAATTTGAATTATCATACTTCAATTAATTTGCATAGGAAATTCTTATTTGGTTTTCTAAGACATATATACTCTAAATTATATTTCTTATCACACTACATATGTTTTTTCATACTATAATATAACATATTTTAGTACTCTTCATTTTTTTGGTACTTCCTAGCTAAACTACAGAAAAGATTAGGTTTCAGATTTCTGGATAAATGATTAAAATCCCTCTTCTTTCTACAACTCTCCTCAAAATAAAAAAAATAAAAGCTTGATCTTTATGCAAGAAAAATCTTATTTAACCACTATACTTTCCTCTGGCCAAAGTGACCCTACAGCCTATTAGTGATTAGAAACATCTGAGAAAGTGGGTTTCTCAGAACTTATTAACTAGGATTTTGCAAAAATAGCAATCTTTGCCCAAATGGTTTTGAGAACCAATAGACAAAACAAAATAAACATGTCTCTTCATGCAGCATTTGAGTCCTCAGAATTCTAACATACTATTTTTTGTAAACTGATCTCTGAGAAAAGAATGCATAATATGTGAGTTTATCATTGTAATTTAACTAGAAAACACCTTTTCAAAGCTCAGAAAGAGTTGAAAAGAATGCTGAAAGGGTTGCACATATAACCCTTAACATAGGCTTTAAAAGGTTTTAAATTGTTAAACAATTTATAATAAAGATCAAAACCTGTAAGAGTTCATTATTTTTCTATACTAGTAAATAGAATTAGGATGTCATTTTTGAAGGGAAAATTTTAAATGTCAAAACAAGAGATACATATCATTAAAGCCAAAAAACTAAGTTAATTTCAAATGAAGATAAGTCTGGTGCTAAGTTAAGAAGTAAAAAGTAATTAAAAAGGGCCTCACACAAAATTTCAGGGAAGGACCTTTTACTTTCTGGTGATACACATTAAAAAGACCCCAAAGAAGAATGGGTTCATGATTCAAGGATATTCCTACCCCAAGATTATTTATTGGCCTAGCTCTAACTCTTTTCAAAGCTAGACGTTAAATTTAAAAATTCAGAGTCCCATAAAATTCAAAAGGGACAAAATTTTTTAAAGGAAGTACGTTAAGTGACATCTTACAGTTTCACTAGTGCACCAAGGTGGCTCTGTCAGGTCACAGGAGGAAAGGTGTGCAGCGGTCTAGTGGGGGGAGGGGAATGCAGCCACCACTGGCTCCCATGGAGGCTGGAACTGGTTTTTGAAAATTGACAATGCTTAAATCACAAGCATATGTGAATAAAGAACTTCCCACTCTTCTTTCTCATATGAGCTGTATTAGTCACTTTGTTTTCCCATAAGCTGATAACAATACCATTTTGTGGATTCTGTGGTTTCCAGAAAAAAAGGGCAAGGTTTATATTTTTCAAACCTCCAGTTAAAAAGAAATTTTTCAATAAAAGAGAATACAGATTCACAGAGATGCTGATTCTAAGCAAAACTTCA
This sequence comes from Sturnira hondurensis, assembly GCF_014824575.4. Lineage (NCBI taxonomy): Eukaryota > Metazoa > Chordata > Mammalia > Chiroptera > Phyllostomidae > Sturnira > Sturnira hondurensis. The sequence goes on along the minus strand of NW_028098001.1, from coordinate 10,151,114 downwards.
ACTATGGGACATTCCAAATTCTCCACATAACAAGCAATGTACATACAATAGGGGATCTATAAGAGGTTATAACTCCAAGTAAAACTTTTCCATTTCATAACCAGAATACGAGACCATAAAGACAACACTTTAAAACATGGACACCATGAAACCAACTGACGAGATACACGTAAGGACCCTAGAACTATGAACATGAAGTATCCTTGACAACACAACACCAAGTAAATAAACAAATCCACAAAATCTCCTTTCAAACAACAGCACAGAAATATCTTAACAATCTCCTAAATCTTAACAGACAGAGTAAAGGACATTTTCCTGAAACATAATATGCCACCTTAAACTTTACATTGCTACGTGTTAAATGTTAAAATTTCAAATACTAAAGAAGATAATTTGTGTATAAGACACTTCAATTGTATCAAAACACAATACTCTAGGCCTTAAAATGGAAGTATATGACAGACTTTTAAAAACCAACTGAAAAAAGGAGAAAGTGAAATAAGGGATATCCGCATGAAAGTAGGAGAAACTTACACATAGTATGCTTTCAAATACATCTATGGTTCAGTATCAGGGAAGCTGTGCTTTGCTCCTTTCACGGGAATTGGGAAGGCGATGCTACCAACTCCTCACTCTAACCAGCTCCCTAAATACGGGGATTAAGTTCACGCAGCTGAAGCCAAGATGAACTTTCCACAGAAACTAAAGATATATTTCCCATGCACTTACAGAGTTGGTTTCTACGGACCGATTTAGCATGTGTATATTTAGCATATCTATAGGCAAATAATTTTATACATCTATAGAATTTATACTGATATTTATATATCCCTTTATAGAATTAATATTTATATGTAGGCTAATTCTATAAAAACAACTAGCCTCTCAGAATAAAGGCAAAAGATAAGTTATAAAAGTATTATATTTGTTTCCAAAATAAGAATTTCAAACTATGTCTTTTTAAGAAGATATGGGGTTTAATACTCCTATGAGTACATCTTTTGCAAAACCACTGTTAAATATAAACAATGACTAAATATGTTATGGGAATCTATATTTTTCTAGCTTTGACTCACAGGAACCCTGGTGTAAAGACTATTCCCCAAGCTTTCCACTGCCATCAATTTTTAACAAATTTTTTTAAAAGTCATAAATCAATCAATCATCTCAACTCAAAACTTATATTTTCAGAAAAATCCTAAAAGTTAAGGAGTTGATTGGATTCTATGGCCCAAAACAACATTCCATGATTGAAAAGAAGCTTTTCTTCTATGATGAAGCATTTTTTGAACATATAAAAAAAAGTTAAAGGTTGATTTCCCTTATCCTCAATTACAGGAATAGATTCCGATGACTGATTTTACAGTGCCAGATCAGGTAAACTCGCTTCCGTTTTTGAAAAATGATTTTATGTCCCCTGACAAGAATCTACTTTATGTCATGAGTTACAAAAGTCTTATGATACCATCTCTGCTGCTTGAATTAAGTCTTAATCTACCAAGGCTTTTTATCTGCACTGAGATGTGTGCCCCAGGGATCTTACCTGGTTAAGTACCTGCCAGCCCTTTCATGTCAAGTATCCCATTTTTACTAAAAACAGTGAGTTTTCAGTGGAATTTTTAGTCCTTGCCTTGCTTATTAACTCACTGCTCAGTTCGGACCCACTAGGCTCCTCTCTCCTGAACGCTTCCCCGCCAGGCTCCCCGCCTCTGCTGCGCTGCCTCAGTGCGAGCACTGAGATACAGAGCAAAATATAAAACTATTTCATCCTCACTACCTAAATTTTAAAATTTTTTTCTGATTTCTCTTATGATATTAATGTGTTCATGTCTATGCTTAAATCCAAAAGAAGAGATGGAAACTGCATATGTATTAACTGCAAAAAGTTCTATGACTAATAACAAACTACAACAGGAAAGAGACTAATAACTTAAATGCCACAGTCCTCTGGCTCTGTGGTAAATTTAAGAAAGTAATGGTTTTCAGAATGAAATACAGCACATTAAACATTAAGACACAGTTTATGCTTTGAAATAAAATGAATGCGACCTCAGGAAACACTTAGAAGATGAATGAGACTTTGAAATACACCCAGAGTCTTCTCTTGTCCTTTAACGAGGGGGAAGATTGGCTGTGGGGGTGGGGGAATGGGGCAAGGGGGAGCAATGGGTAAACGGCAGGACAACTGTAACTGAACAACAATAAAAAATATAAAAAATATAAAAATAAGAAGGCCCCTATAGCTTTCAACTTGGAGAAAATAAAATAACCAACTCTAGCTCCCTCTAACCTTCAAAACGGAGGAAATACTTACCTTAGGTTCACAAAAAGACTGAGACCTAAACAGAGAACATGCTTCCATTGCCCCCACATCTTATCACCACCTCAACAGGGCTCCAGTAAAGTAACAGGGGGTGGGGGAGTGCAACTGAAAGAACTGCAAGCCTCAGGCTCTATTTAATGTATCCATGAGGAAATCCAAAGACAACGGGGGAGACAAAAACAACAGTGAAGCAAGTTTATCCTCTAACACTTCAGCCACAGCAGAGTCAACACAGCGTAACTGCCAGATAAACCAAACCCTCCCTCTCCTGGCCCTAGTTCCTTTTACTCTATGGATCATGTCCCGCTTTTAACAAAGAGCTACAAAGAAGTTGAAAGGTAGAAAATACAGTCTGAAAAGTCAAAGCAAGCATCAGAACTACGTTCAGATATGATGGAGATTTTGGAATAATCAGACCAGGAATTTAAAGTAACTATGACCAATATGCTGAGGGGTCTAAAGAACACAGGGGTAACCTAAACAGAAGGAATGAAAACTCTAAGAAAGAATTGAAAAAAAGTGCTAGAAATCAAAATCATAGTAATATCAATGAAGATTACATTTGATAGACTCATTAGCACACTAGACATGGAGAAGGAAAAATAGTGAGCTTGAAGAAACGTCAGTAGGAACTTCCAAAACTAAAAAACAAAGAGAAAAAGAACAGAACAGTCAAGAACTATGGAACAATTATAAAAGGTATAATATGTCATTTTATGGATATAACAAGAGAGGAAATATTTGAGGTAATAATACATAAGAATTTTTACAAAATTAAAAATTTTTCATAGATCCAATAGATAAGTTCCTCAAATAACAATGGTAACGATATATTTGGTGATTACAGCTTATAGATAAGTGAAATAAATGACAGCAATATGACAAGGGAATGGCAGGGAGGAAGGAATATTGTGTTATAAGATAGCCATGCTACCCATTGAGACATGTAGTGTTATTTTAAAGTGGACTTGTATTAGTGGTAAATGCAAATGAAAAATCTGAATGACCCACAGACATGGACAAAAGTGTGGGAACTGACTATGGGAGGGGGGATGGGATAGGTGGAGGGAGGGAAAGTGGAAAAATTGGGACATATGTAATAGAATAACAATTAAAAATGATTATAAAAACATAAATTAAAAAAGATTGGAAGGCCAACAATTAATGTTTTTAAATAACATAGACTAATACAACAGAGAAAATAAATTTAGAGTTACTACTTGTTTTTCTTTTATTAACAACTTTGATGTAACATTTATTTATTTATTTACTTATTTAAATATATTGGGGTGACATTGGTTAATGAGATTATATATGTTTAAATCAAAAGTGTATAATTCTACAATATGTCATCTGTATATTGCATTGTGTGTTCACCACCCAAAGTCAAATCTCCTTCCATCACCATGTATTTGACCTCCATTACCCTTTACCACCTCCCCAACCCCCTTTCTTTGATAGTAATAGTTAACTCCTCGGTTTTCCTTTACTTACAGTATCTGTTAGACCGTGTGTCTTTTAGAACTATGTATTTCCACCTTGGGCTCCTCTAATTGCTCTATTTTTTGCTGCTCATGTTTTGGCAAGATGGTGAACAAGTTAACCAAAAAAACACTGCCAGTAATGATGAAAGAATTGATCCGACAACCCATCTTCTAAACATGAGGAAATGTGACAAAATTTCTATAACCCTGGTCTCACTATGAACACAAGTACTGGGCATTAGTTGATTATAACAACTCTGTTCCAGAGAGTATGATAATACAGCAATAAAAACATACCTGCATCTCCAGTGCCTGGAACAATATCTAGCATATTGCAAGTATTCACTATTTATTGAATAAATAAATAGACTGATGATTTAAAAAAGAATATTCGATATTGGAAAAGTAACAAAACACGTATAAAAGACTCATGGACAAGGACAATGGGGAGAGGATTGACTCTGGGAGGTGGGGAGTGGGTAGAGCAGGGGAGAGTAATGAGGAAAAAATGGAGACAACTGCAATTGAACAATAAAAATATTAACAAAACTTGCCCTGGCTGGTATAGCTCAGCGGACTGAGTGCCGGACTGTGAAGCAAAGGGTCGTCAGTTTGATTCCCAGTCAGGGCACATGCCTGGGTTGCAGGCCAGATCCCCAGTAGGGGACATATGAGAGGCAACTACACATTGATGCTTCTCTCCCACTCTTTTTCCTTCCCTTCCCCTCTCTCTAAAAATAAATAAATAAAATAGTTTTTAAAATTCTCCATCATCTCTAAAAAACATTAACAAACTTTTAAAATAAATTTCATCGGTCAACTTGCTTTAAAATCCATCTCACAAATAAAATTAAGTCTCCTACATTGGTTTGCATTCCTGAAACACAACGTTACAGAAGTGTTACAAGTAAGCCTGGGAAACATCTTACATCTGGCACTTCACAAGGTGTTGAGACCAGGTGTCTAAGTTTTTAAACATAAAATACCCACTTGTCTCACTTGTGAAAAAAATACTTTGAAAGTTTTCCAAATATGTACACAGACATAGGCAGCCTTACCCCATGATTAAAGCCTATGTAAGTTGAATACAACTTTTCAAAATATCAAGGAATGATAGTGAACTCCAATAAAGTGAGCAAAATCTGCTCCTAATCTTAATTTCATATGTTTTGGCACTAAAAAAAAAACAGTTAATATTAAACTATTCTTTCTATAAAAGCCAGAGGAGACAAGTGAGAGAAGTCTTCTCTGAAACACATCTCCTTCACATTACTTATTAGCTATACTGTTTCCTACATTCTCTTAGAGAATGCCCTAAACTCATCTCCACTGCAAGGTTTACTGAAAATGTCTCATTCTTTTCTGAGAATGTCTCATTACATTCTCTTTTCCCAACTTCACTGAGTTCCTCAAAAGCATTTAGCAAAAATAAATGCCTGGTACAAATAGGTACTCAGTGTGCTTGCTGAATGAATAAGCAATCCAAGGTATCCCAGATATTTTCTTTGACCAAGTTTACAGAAATCATTTGCATCAGGAGAGACAGCTGTAGAAGACTGGGCTAATTTTGCTCACTGTATACCAATCAACAACATTTGGATTTATTTACTTTTCCTATACCCTCATTGTCATTTATTTGTTATGAGCTTTGTATCAATATAGCTTATCCAAAAAAACCCCCAAGTTTAACTATAAAAATATTGGTATGACTGTGAACCCACACTGAGGTGAAAATTCACATTCAAAACCTGCTTGGCTATGGCATACCCTTTTCCTAAATATAGTATTATACAATGCTAACAACAACCAAATTATCAAATTTAAATGCCTATCTTTCCATGCAAAAAGATGTCAGGAAATTTCTTTACCTCTTGAGGCTGGCATTCCAGCATTGGAAATTTCAGACAATCAATGAATTTTCTTCCTCATTGAATAACAGCACATGGTTTTAAGTCAATATTTAATGGCAACCATTTCATATTAGAGGTATGAAGTGATTCTAAAGAAAAAAAATGACTTCCATTCTAAAGTTTTTGCAAAAATAACATGAATTGTTATCAAGGTGACATACAAATATCAACTTACATTACATTTAGGAACAAAAGGCAAGAGAAATGCGATGACTTCTAGTGCTGTAGTTAGATGAAATCTTGCAAAGCAAAATATAATCGCAAAATGATTGTGGAATTTATTTGCTTATTCTGTCTTTCCTCAACATTACAATGCTAAGAATGAAAAAATGTGCATTGAAACACATTACATATTATAAAACTGACGAGCACAACAACCTTCACCACCAGACTATAAGGGGATAATATATATGTAATAGTCAATGAAAACTTTTATGTTAGAGACCATCAAAACCAAGTAGATTGTTTTTTTTTCTGTTTTGTCCTTTCACCTAAAGTAAAAAGCACAAAAGCTTAATTCTAGTTAACTACCAACTTTAAATTTAAAAGGTTAAAAATCTTAACGTAAGCTACTTTGAAACCAGAGATAAATTGAATACATTCAACAACTATTTACTGAGTGTTTCCTAGGAGTCAGGCTTTCGGGATAGAGAAGTGAATCAAACAGACAAAAATCCTTTCCCTCATAGAATTTATATTGTATGTATTTGAGACAAATAAGAAATAAGAACAAGTAAATTATACAATGTGTTATAAGGTGATAGGCAGCGTAGAGGAAGCCAGCCAACGGGAAGGATGCAGTTTTAAACAGAAGGACGCAGGGCAGCCTTCACTGAGATTGTGACAAGTGAGTAAAGGCCTGGAGGAGGGGAAAGGGAAAGAGAAAGGCCTGCATGTTCAAGACGCAAGGGCAAAGAACCTGAGGCGAGAATGTACTTGAAGTGAACAAGTATAGCAAGATTTGGAACGCCTGTTGAATAAAACTTTCATTGAATTCTCCTACATTTCCTATTGGTTTATAACTCAAGTACCAGAAAATATCATCAAACTGTTTTCTTTGTTTAGAGCAGTTACAATGTTTTGGAAAACAGGAAAATGCATAGTTTTCAAATAAATGACCTCATTTTCCATAACTGTCTTTTCACACTTGTTAGAGTACTTTCTATCTTCATGGCTACATGTTTAATATCAGCCCAAAGCATACAATTATTGTTATTTCTGTCTTCACCGTGACACCAAAAGCTGCATCAGTAAGACATCTGCACACGAATGTGCTCCATAGGCCCCGTTACTGCACTGACACACTGGGGTAACACCCCTTTAGATCAGGGAGGAATGCGGTGCAGTGATTAAGAGCGCGGGCTCTGGAGACAGGCTGTCTGACGCTGACTCTCTGCCCCGCCACTTGCTAGTTAGGGAGTTACTTAATCTCTCTGTGCCTCTATTTCTTATCTGAAAAATGGGGATAAATAATTGTAAGGATGTCATAGAACTGCTTTGAGCATTAAAAGTATGTAAAAGCACTTCAAACAGAGCCTGTTATAGACCTTAAAAATGTATTAGCTGTGGGACGGGGTAAAAATGGTGAAGGGACAGAAAAGTATAGATCGACAGTTACAAAATAGTCATGGGGAAATAAAGTACAGCACAGGGAATATGGCCAATAATGTTGTAACAACTGTGCGGTGCCTGGTGAGTGCTAGAAATTTCAAGGGGAACTCTGCAAAGTACATGATGTCTAACCACTATTCTGTGCGCCAGAATAATACAAAATAATACCAAATATATGGAAACTGTAATTTTTTAAAATACTGAAAAGAAAAATATATATATTGCTATTAATATTGATAGAACACATCTTGCGGGTTTTTTGATGCCTCATAACCATACTAAAAGCAATTATGATTCTTAGTTTTTAAGATGTTTCCTCTTGATGGCAACAGTAAAATGCATTCTTTGATTTCTGAAGATTCAAATGTATGATAAGATTTGAATGCATATTGAGTATTCATTCTAGTATTTAAATAGACATTTCTCTTAGGTGACAAGCCTGTACAGCATGCTACCGTACAAAACAACAGGAGATTAAATCAAGAACAACAAAAAAGGGATGCAATCTAGAGACTCGGTAAGCACGGGCTGCATGAGGCTACTGCCAAGACAATGGCATAGTGTTTTACAGGAAACGTTTTTTAATGAGTAGAAAGGTACATTCTCAAATAACAATTAAAAGTACACTAAAGACATAAACCAGTAACGATCTTTTATTATCAAGTATTATGTGCTGTACTTAATTGTGTGCTTACTTCTTTTTAAATTTATTTAATTGTTGTTCAAGTACAGTTTTCTGTCTTTTACTCCCATCCCAACCCACCCCCACAGTGCTCCCCACTTCCCTCCCACTTCCACCCCCCTTAGTTGTTATCCATGTGTCCTTTATACTAGTTCCTGTAAACCCTTCCCCTTTTCCCCTGAAATTCCCTCCCCTCTCCCCTCTGGTCCCTGTCAGCCTGTTCTCTGTTTCAGTGTCTCTAGTTATATTTTGCTTGCTTGTTTGTTTTGGTGTTTAGCTTCCTGTTAAAGATGCTATACTTTCATATGACTGGCAGCACAGAAAGGTAGGGAGCAGGTAGAGCGTGGAGACACTAGATGAAGAAACGATTCACATCCCAGGCAGGATGGAGAAAAGGCGGCATGAGATTTCATCACACTACTCAGAACAGTGCAAAATTTAAAACTGTAGGAGTTGTTTATTTCTAAAATTTTCCATTTAATATTTTTGGGCTGCGATTAACTGCAGGTTACAAACTGCAGATAAGGGGGGACTGGTATACGGAGGGTATGTGGAGGGGTAGGGGTGGCCGGGGAAAGGCAGAGTGCATGGGCCAAATCAGAAAGGGATTTATATGGGGAAGGTGGAAACAGTTAATAAAGGGGTAGAGATAAGTTCTTGAAGACTTATTACTATGATACAAAAGAAACCAGACATTACTGAAGTGTTCTGCATGGTGACAAATATACAAAGTGGTCAGGGTCTAGGGAAGCTGGGTTAGGGTTGTGGAAATGGACTCAGCATGTAGATCAGGGACATAACAGAGCCGTGTGAACAGATTTAGGAATGGATCTGTTCTTAAGATTAATGCACAGGAAAACACAGGGGACCATAGAAGGTACTCAAGAAAAAAAGTATTTCAATTTCTGCACTGGGATATAATCAGCTGGTACTGATACAGATCTTTTAAAAAGAAAAAGAGAAATAGTGAAGAACTGGACTAGCTGATTGATGTAAATGGCTTATATAAACCCAAGTCTCATTTAATCTCTGCAAGTTAATTCAATACTTCTTAGACTCTCTATCATCCTTTATTTTATTTTATTTTATTTATTTATTTATTTATTTATCTTAGAGGGGAAGGGAAGGAGAAAGAGGGAGAGAGAGAGAGAAATATCAATGTATGGTTGCCTCTCATTTGTCCCCTGCCAGGAACCGGGAACTGGCCTGCAACCCAGGCATGTGCCGACTGGGAATCAAACCGCGATCATGTGGTTCGCAGGCCTGCGCTCGATCTACTGAGCTACACCAGCCAGGGCTTCTATCATCCTTTATTGAGGAAGCTGTATCATGAACTTGTTTTGAAGGTGACTATACAATGAATATGCAGCATAGAGAATATAATACAAAGCAAATAAAAACTTTTGTGATATTTTTTCCTCTTGAATTAATCACCTTGTTTCTTGGGCTCCTGATGAAATAAACTTAGGCAAAACAAGAAAAAGCTAAAGTTATTGCAAAACAAAATAGTTAAAAATGTTGAGGGAGAAATTAATTCTTCAGGGTCAAATATAATTAATTATACGATGTGATGATCAAACATTTTCAACTAACTCATAATGACCACAACTATCAATAAATCATTGAATTTTATGATACACATCAGCCCTAAATGTTTACACAAAATACAGCTTCTTCAGTACTTGAATTGAATCCTAAAGTTAGAACACTTCAGAGAATGCTTAATTCTAATCTACCCTCCCACTCGAGGCAGAAGTCTTTATATTTAAGCACACCTGCCCATTCACTTGGAGTGCCAGAGAGGTCACAAGTAACATTAACAACAAAAATAACTGGGAATAATTACCACCGAGTGATTGTATGTGAAAGCATTGTTGTAAGTACTTCTATATACATTATTTTATTTCTGGAAAATTCCAACTATTAAATGTCCTCTCTAATATTAAACCAAATTTGTCAGCATGTAACTTTTGATTAAATTATTGGTCCCCATCATCCTTCCTAGGGAAAATTACATTTACTACTTATAGCGCTTACTTTTAATTTTTAATCTTAGTCATCATTACAACCCTATGACATAGGTAGTCCTATGTCATAGTGTAGTCTGATGGAGCCAAAAACTGACTTCAAAGCCCAGGATTTGCTTACCTCATGTCTATGAGACATGGGCTTCATACACTAACAAAATCAAGTTTCCGTACTTCCTGAACTGAGAGTTGGATCCCAAACCAGGGTGAACTCCCTAAAGTGAGAACAGTCATACTATGAGGCCTCGGAAGACAGGGACTACAGACCTACCCCAGGCAACCCCACTCCACCATGTCACTCAGCAAGACACCCGTTTTTTATATTCAAATTTCTACACATCGCAATCTAACCATATTGGTTAACAGTAATTTTTTATTATTGTTCAAGTACAGTTGTCTGCATTTATTCCCCACAACTCAGCCATCCCCACATCCCACCCTCAATCCTACCCTTTTGGTTTTGTCCATGTGTCCTTTATACATGTTCCTGACAACCTCCCTCCTCCCCCCCATCATCCCCTCCCCTCTGGTTACTGTTCGTTTGTTCTTAATTTCACCGTCTCACTACACCCTAAAACCCTGAAACACCAGCTCGAAAGAACCTATGCACCCCAATGTTCATAGCACCACAATTTACAAGAGCCAAGTGCTGGAAGCAACCTAAGTGCCCATCAGTGAATGACTGGATCAAAAAACTGTGGTACATTTACACAATGGAATTCTATGCAGCAGAAAGAAAGAAGGAGCTCCTACCCTTCGAGACAGCATGGATGGCTCTGGTTAACAACAAATTTAACTCTTGCTAAATTTTGTTTCTATTCACAAATGTGGCAGTCTGTACCATCCATATTGTAGGATATGGTTTTCTTTTGACTAAAGATGTAAAAAAAATGGGTCATCATCTGTGGATGCCACAAATAAAGTCTTAAGAATTAATCACTACATTATGGTTAAATCATTACATGCTATGTTAATTCTGGCTGGCTTTACAATTTTTGAAATAAAAATAACAGTCAATGATGGAAAGCTAATAAGTTAGCCAAAATGTGATCATCTTGGCAATACGATTATTTTGTTCTTATGTCTTGATTGCAGTGAATTTCACACAAATTTTGTAACAGCTTTCAGTAATGAGACTTTGACATCGATCAGCTCAGAAAATATTTACTACCAACTTAAATTAAACGTAATTAGTTTACTTTATGTAACATTCTGACTTTACTATGTCTAGCCCCTCAAGGGGCAATCTGTCAGACTTGAGAAAATCAGGTATTCATCACTCACCACATCCTTACGGCTCTTCTTTCAACATGAAAAGCATGGTAGTAACTCATCAAAAGTAGGGCCTGTTTGAACTTTAATTTTCTAGTATGGTGAAAGATTTTGATCAGTCCAGTCACATTCTCTTGTGTGATCTCCAGTTGAGTAGCTCAATCCAGTTTAACAAATATTTATTGTGTATCTATTTTATGCCAGGAATTGACATTGAAATTTGTTCATAAAATGAACAAATAAGATCCCTGTTCTTGAGGGAATACATATTTTAGTAGCTGAAATATACAATAAGTAAAAAAGTTGTATATTTTTACAATAAGTAAAAATATACAATAACTACATAAATCATATAAGTTACATAATAAGAAAAAGTAGAGCAAATAAGAGTATCGGGAGAGCCAGGGTGGGGCAAAGATGGGGTGGACCTCAGTACTATAACTTATAAGTACTGAGGTACTAATATGAGTTAGGGGTAGTGGGTAATCAGGACAAGCCTCCAAAGAAAGTTAAGATCTCGACACTGAGAACGATTAGGTTGGTAACCAAGCAGACTTCTTGGGGAAGAATACTTCAGACAGAGGGTATTCTGCGTTGGAAACATGCTTTGAGATTCAACAACAACAGAGGCAGGGTAGAGAGAGTGGCTACGCAGAGTGCCACTGAGGCCACACGGGTAGAGTGCCACTGAGGCCACACAGGCAGAGTGCCATTGAGGCCACACGGGCAGAGTGCTTCCGAGGCCACACGGGCCCATCGGAGGGGCTCTGGCCTTTGCTAACTGAAATGTACTGGTCATCAGCAATAAGGCAGGTCAAGGTACGATACAAACTGCAAGTTAGATTTCACATTGCCTATGAAATGTTTTTATAAGGAATTGCTGGACTAAAAAGAGTCCCCTTAAATGTCTGAACTTACCCCCAACCAACTTTCTAATATCCCTTTCTTAATTATTTTTCCTTTCAGCATCTTTAATCTCCCGTAATGAAATTCCAGGTATCTTGTTCAAATATTGTTATACTAGTTCCTCATCAAACCAGCCACAGACACAGTCTTTAAAACTAAGAACTAAACTACTTTCACATATGCACAATTTGTTTCACCTTTATAAATACACATTAATTAGAAAGGACAAGAAAAAAATTAAGACTTTATTTTGACCCATAGGACATTGCTAGTGATAGTGTATTATAGTTTGGTTTTTAGATTAATCTCTGAACATAACTAAGTAATTTACATTGAGTTTTCCTTTTAATATTACCAATAAGTAGTTATATTCATTCCTATTTTCTAACTTATTACATTGGTATATATAGATGGAAAACAGTAAGAAACTAGCTGTTAAGAAAATGAGCTTCCTTTTGCTAAATGAAAGTCAAGAGAAAAAGACCAAGAACAGACAGAAGAAGCACAGTATACAGATTGTTCTTAAACTGTAGTTATTTTCTTTAGTAAGTATAATTTAGCTTTAATAAACTCAGATAAATTAAGGAATGTCTCTTATCTCAATGTTTATTCAAAGGGAAAATGATAGGTACTAATAAATGCAATAGGAATTTATTAAAATACTTTTCTTCTTTAGAGGAAATATAAACTCTAACATACAAATATATCTATGTAATTAAAGCTCAAATATTTACTTCACTACAAGCAGAGCCAGTTTATTTTGAAAACTGTATGTCTCTCTAGTTTACACTAGAGAACCATCGCTTCAGATGTACCGTCAGGTAGTTTCATGAAGATTAGACTCTGTGTTATGGAATGCTTTCAGCAGTAGTTACTTTGTACCCACTATGTGCTTTAGTATAATGTGGGATGGTCAGGAAAAAAAGTGATCCCTTGTAATAAAGTTCTTTTTCTGACACAACTCACACTCTAGTTAAAGGAACATAGGGCACCAAAATAATACATTTCATAAGACTCATACAAATAGAATAACACCAGTGTAAAATAATTACAACTACATTAAAGGAATTATAAATCAATGCAATCAGAATTAATGAGTAGAATAAAATAGGATTAGGAGAGAAAAGCATCTAAAATGAAAGAGCTGTAAACCGTGTTCAGAAAGAAACTGTACATTTGACTTGTTCCTCCAAGTTAATTGGCACACTCACAGCTGGGCTGAGTTGTAGGCAAAGATGCAAAAATAGCATCGAAATGCTTAAGTATGTATCCACCTTCAATACTTTAGAAAATATAAATGTCTATATATTTACACAAACGTACACATAATGCATTCCTGTAGATTTCTAATTATTATATGACCTTTTTCATTCACTTGAATAAAAAAGCAAAAAGAAAAGACAGAAATAGAAATAGTTGGCATTCCGAGAAAAATATGGCTATAGTTAAATTGTGAATCAGATCTTTCTTTGGATGGAAAAATGGAAAAAAATGTGAGTCATAAATGTGATTTGAGTCATGTTCCTTAGTAACATGGTTGCTGATTTTTCTCACATTGACAGACATTCTTTCCATTTGATTTTTTTCAAATAATTTACATTACCTTTAGACACAGGGACGAATAGAGGGGGTGTCTCAGAATCATATGTTTTCACTAAATTTCTTCTAAAAACCAAAGCATGATAATTAAAGCGACAGGTAAAATGCAAAGTGCTTCACAGATTTACCTATAAGATCATCTAGTCATAAACATATGCATTCATCTAACAAAGGGATGGGGCATACAAGGGTAGGGCATTCAATGACTGGAACAGTTGGAGAGGGCAGCACAGAGTCAGCCATGGAGGTAACTGCGGCAGCAGGGACAGGAAGAAGGATAACGGGCAGTAACGAGCCCGTTCCCCTGCGGATGCCCAAGTGGAGAAACTGAAACTGAAACCCTGTGGAAGGGTAGAGGGCACATAAACCTGCATACCTGAAGGCTTCTTTAGAAAAAGAGGATGTTATTAATAATAATAATAAGTAAATTTAGCAAATCTTGTCATGATAAACAGGAGCTATCTCTTGTTCCTTTAAAATCTGATGTAACCTTTAAGAACTTTACCAAATTAATAGTGTCTCTGGATAGTCTGCTCCATCTCAGTCAGTCAAAGCTTTAGTTCAATAATGAGCCAGGGATGGGAGCACCGTGTTACGCCAAAATCTTCCCACCTCGAAGCATGTGGCAGACGGTACAGTTTCAGACTAAGGTTCTTTCTCTTAAATGTTATGTGACAGATCATGATAAAATCTGTGATGGCGGTCAAGGTTAAAGGAGGTTGTCTAAATATTATAATGATTGTCTTTGTGGTCATTCCCAGTGCTTGTAAATTTAAAGTGGAAAAGGAAAAAATATATAGTTCTTGCTGAATGCTTTTACTTTTCATATAAAGTAATTTATGGTAGCTTTCTAAAACTCACTTTAAAAAGGTGCAGTTTTTTTCTTCATTTAGTTAATAAATTAATCAACAAAATTCTGATATAAAGAATTTTAGGCAGCAAAGCTGAGCTGTCACTAATCTTCTTATTAACTTTCAGGGACAACTGGTTCTGGAAAAAAGAAGGCAACTATAGGAAGTACAACCACAAAAATGAACACAAATATTTAAGAAGGACATACATATGGGGACTTGAACATGCACTTAGCAGTTTGTAAGGACAGAAAGAGCTTTACTATTTCCCGAAGTTAAATTACATGAAAAGAAGAAAGTCTTTAAAATACCAGAGTTCTTTCATTCATACCTATCATTTAAAAATATACAAGTAAAACAAATCAAGTCCAATCATCTAACTAACAAATATTTACTGAGTATTTACTGCATGCTAGATAATATTTTAAAAACCAATATATGGCAGTGAAGAAAAAATTCCCTGCCTTCAAGGAATTTACAGTACATGAATGTAGACAGAAAATAAATAAATAAATCGATAGATAAATAAATATAAATATGTCAGATATTGATAAATGAAGAAAAAATTGAGTTAGGGTAAAATTTTAGTATATAGGTTTGTCAAGGAAGGTCTCATTGAGAAAGTGACACTTGAGGAAATTTTAAAGGAGAAGAGACAGCTTCTCTCTTAGCCAGTGGAAAAGCAGGCAGAGGACAGGGAGGGTTCTAAGTAGAAGAAATGATAAACCCTGAGGCATTAGCACGTCTGGCTTGAATGTGAAAAAAAGCACACAGGTCAGTGTGGCTAGAACAAAGTCAGCAAGGAGATGAACTTGTACGAGGTAAGGTGAGAAACCTAACGGGAGTCGGAAGGCCCAGGGCCTTTTATGCTATTGCAAGGACTTACTTTTATTCTGAATAAAATGATAAGCCATTGTAGGGTTTTGAACTGAGAAATTACTTTACAGAATCATTTTACCTTTTGTGTTGAAAATGGGCTATAGGCTACCAAGGCAGGAGGCAGTCAAACTAGTTAGATTATTACAATAGTCAAGGAAAAGAGGTTCAAATAAGGGAAATAATAATACAGGCAATGAGAAATGGTTAGATTCTTGAAGTTAAGGCTAATGAGCTTTGCAGGCAGAATGGGTCTGGAATGGTAACTCCAGTGTTGTTAGTCACGGGAACAGGAAGAAGGCGGCTGTCCTTTGCTGAGAGGAGAAACACTGTGCGGTGCAGGGCTGGGGGGCAGGGGCGGGCAGGGGTCCAATCCCGAACATTGAGAGGGCACAGAACTGACAGTGACATCAGAAGACCTGAAGCATCGAGGTGCTGTCCCTTCTCGAAAGAAGTACATGGAGGCCAGTTACAAGTGAAGCTCTTGCCGAGGGCTAGCACATGATGGGTCCATTGGGAACACAGACACACTTCGTGGTGATTTCCTACGTCCTCAAATATATAATCAGAAGAGACATACTTGATCAATCACCCCTTCGGCCTATGAACAGAGCTATAACATTGTAGAAAAAGCCAAAGGAAGGATCTGAAACTGCTCCACCTCAACCCTGACAAGACGGTAAGTTTAAAAAAAAACCCACATAGGTGGGTTGGGGTGAAGGTGTGGGAGACTGGCAGAAATTAGTGTTCCTTTAAGAAACTAAAGAGCATGCAGGGTGTTCCCACTGACGTTATCCAAGGCTGATGGTGACTCCATGCCACAGCTCGACCTCTTTCGTCCACTCCTGTCTCTGCCCCCCCTTCCAAAGGGGTTGATTCCTAGAACACTCTTGAATAACTCCTCGGAATCTGATTCCTAGGTGACCCAACTTGCAACAATAATTTTCCACCTTGAATTTGAGTTACATTTCCTTTTAAAATAATTTTGGATTTATCTTCAGGGCTACTTTCCAATATAACTGGGGAGTGCTGGTTTCACTTTCGAAAAACTTTTCCCAAACCAGTGCCATGTGAGGAAGTATTTGTGAAAAAACCTTTGGGATTTTCCTCTGGGAAGAGCCCGGAAGTTAACTCCTGATTCATAGGCACTCTCTACATGTAAAATTATTGTCTACTCTTGTCAATGCTCATTTCTTTATCAAAGATCTTAGATAACCCTCAAGTCAACATTTTTAAAAAGTAGTTTTCTGATTTTAGATGAAAACAGCATGTCAAGATTAGTTCATCTCATTTCCTCCAGAATCCTTTTCATTGACTCCAAATAACACTACTTCTTTTTATTTCAACAGCATTTAAGTATACAGGCCTTACAAATTATGTTCATAACTTGTTTAACAGACTCTTTATAAATATAGACTCTTTATATAGAGTCTAACTCTATATAAAGTTAGACTTTATTTGCATAATAAAAACAAATAGAGAATTTCATTCTCCTTTTATATAGTCTCATGGATTCTCTACAAAATCTCTTGGTTAATGTTGCTACCTGAAAAGTTATAATTTCAAAAACTTATATAAATTTTAGAGGAAGGAATTTAAAGTTTAATATGAAAAACTAGCATTTAACTGTACTAAGTAATACTGAACTTACACTGCAGACTTTCTCAACTATTTCTATGAATAAGTGACAGTTAAATAAGTTAATAAATAATAACAGTAATAAAGCAGGCACGGGTTTTTCAAAAGTAGTCCATACTAAGTGGCCAATATACCCTGCATCAAAACCTGGAGGAATGAAAGATTCAATTTATTCTAAATATTGTGCAAACTGATGAAAGTACTTTCTGCTATTGGATACAACTTCTTCAAATTAAACCTTATTATAAAAAGAAACCAGGAGTCCGTCTCTAGTTACAGTACATTCTAGTGACACATTTATTTCTAAGAAAAGCCAGGGCAACGTATCTGTTTTTAGACAGTACATGGTCCCCACGGCTGCACAGTAACAAACGGGTGTCTGTCAGGGGGACAGAACTCTCCCAGAATGTATCCCTAAATTACGGTAGAAATAGCTTCTTTAAAAGAAGGAAACTGGAAAATTCTACAGTAGCACTTGGCCCACAGTTCAATACTACCTAGACTAGGCGAAGTATAATACTGCATTTTAATCAAATATTGCGTTTTTGTTCAGCGGTTCATGGACTGTGATTGGATGTGCTGGTCCTGGCTCCATTTTGGACCTTGCGCATCGCACTAATTCAAGCTCCTCCTTCCTCTGCTTTTCCTACCACAATCGGATACACCCAAAAAGGTGGTCAAAGATCAGATTTTATCAGCAGCCAGCAACATAGTACAGACTACCAAGAAAAACTAACTAACTGCAAGAAAAGTATCTTCAGGAATAGCAACAGAGACAAACTTTTAGGGAATAAGCACATGAAGTTATCATTTGTCCACTAATAGCTATGACGATGTATATTTTATTCAAATCACTTCTAATTATTAAATATACAGCAAAAATCTTGGAAATTTTTATACTTTATTTTATTATTTTTAAAAGATTTTATTTATTTATTTCTAGAGAGAAGACAAGCAAGGGAGAAAGCAAGGGAGTAAAAACCAATGTGAGAGAAAAACAATTGGTTGCCTCTTGCACAAGTCTGGACCAGGGACCAAACCCGCAACCCATGCATGTGTCCTGACTGGAAACCGAACCAGCAACCTTTCACATTGTGGAACAATGCCCAACCAACTGAGCCCCCCTGGTCAGGGCAGATTACCTTTTAATTTTTGAAATTCAATTCAAATATAAAATAAATATATGTTATACATACTTGGAAGAAACCGCCTCCATGAATTCATCCAAAAAGTCATCATATTCGGGACCTCTCACCCTTCTCTGCCGTAGTCCAATGTAGAGTGGATCTTTAAGTAATTCCTATTTAAAAAATAAAAAAATTACCAGAGATATAAAAATAACTGAAGGCAAGTTCTAAGCCTGTTTCCTCATCTGTATAATAAGGAAAGAAATGGAAATAAAATCTTGCAAAACTGATTAAGAAGCAACTTTCAGAGTTAATATTTGGTGTTATACAGAGTATATCTACAGAATTTATATGCCAAATAAGAAAAATAATTAATAAACTTTAAAAACATTGTACCTTTTTCTGGGGGGAATAAAAGGAATTAAAATCTCTCAGTGGTGCAATTTGAAAAGCTCAATTCAAATTTTACAAAGTTTATCACATAGAAAAATACTATTGAGTTCTGAAGTACTACATTAGCTTAGGAAATAGAAAGTTAACAATTTTGGTTTTTTCTTCTGTTTCTGAAAGCAGAATATTCCTCCAGTATCTGAGTACACCTTTAATATTATAGTTAACCAATGTCAAAAATAAATTTTTCAGTCTTCACTTAAATTTTTCTTAAACTTTGTTACTTCTTTAAGAAAAATTATATATGTGAAACAATATTTTCCTGTTCAAGTTTTAGTATATGTAATATTATTTTTATTAAATCAGTTTTAAATTGAGGTATAATTTTTATACAATAAGATGCACCCATTCGCAACAAAAATTCTCTGTAAACCAGGAACAGAAAGAAACTTCCTCAACCTAAAAAAAGGCATCTATAAAAAACTCACAGTTAACAGCATATTTTTTCCCAACGCCATTTATCTTTTTATTATTATTCAACTACAGTTGTCCCCATTTCCACTCCCAATACTCTCACCCACCCCACCATACTTAACAGGAAAACACTGAATGTAATTTCACTAAAACTGGAAATAAGACAAAGATATTTACTCTCACCACTTCTAGCCTTTACAATTAGGCAAGAAAAAAAAGAAGAATACAGATTGAAAAGAAAGAAGTAAACTGTTTTTATGTGTATACACATAATTAAGTAAGTATATGCAAAACATACAGGAAACTACAACAAGAATCCTCTAGGAAAAATGTGACTTTAACATGATCACAGAATATAAGGTCAATATACACAAACTGAATGTATCTCTATATACTGCCAATGAACAATTAAAAGTGAAATAAAATATACAAGTTGATTTATAATAGAATTCCCAAACACAAACTCCATAGGATTTTCTTAAAGCCAATAGAAATTACGGCCTGGTTCACATGTGTTGTCCAGTGTAATTACTAATAGCGTCCTCTTTCATTATAAAAGTGTCTTGGTTTGGCAACTACATTATTTGGTCATCCTACTTTTAATATACAACAATGAGTCAAGGCTTTCTGGCTAGCTGGAAGTTAACATATTTAGTTATATATATGTATATATATATATATGTATGTATTTCATATATATTCACTTACATATATATATGTATTTCAGATGAAATGTCAAATCTAAAACTGAGTGCTACTGTAAGCCCAGCTGTGCCTCAAGGCCTAAAAACATTAAACAATCCACTGCAGGCTTCTGAACAGCTGAGGCTGAATTGCCAGTGAACTACTAATGGCTGCCAGAATTAAAATACTTTCTCTGTGCCTAGGATATATTTGGATTTCTACAATGTGAATTAGAAAAATAACACAATTGAGAAAAGATGTGGTGTGTTTTCCCTTCTCTTTTTTTCTCATTCTTTTCCATGCTAATAGTTAAAGTATGTATCACAAAAAGACTAACTACAATGAAGAGTCAATATGATGACTTAGGAACAAGATAAAGCTTTTCAATTAAATCATGAAGTTATAAAACTTTCCAATCATAATGTCTTTACTGTTTTTTTAAATTTCATGATAATTAAAGCTTGAGCGATTAATGAATTCTTGGAGATCTGAATAACCAAATATACCTGTAAAGCAAAATGATCTATTATTGAGGTTGCCTGGCCCAAAAGTGATGTTAAAAGTTTCTTGTGGTCAAAATTCAACATTGAATAGATCTTTTTTGGAGAATATATGAAAGACTGGACATTAAGCAAGCACTTAAAAAAGGTTAGCCCTTCTTTAGCAAGAGATATCACCTGCAACGCAGGTGGCATCGCTGAAGACTTACAAAGACTTAGAGCATGAAAGAAAGAAAAAGATTAGAACAGCAAAAAACAAAGCATTTGGAAATACAAGAGACAAGAGAGTCCCAAAAAGATAAAGAAGGTATATACTGGCAAAGTTAATTACCTTATTTATTAGCACTATCTCAATTCTGGAACCTTGGAAGTTTTTATTTGAAGCATTCTTTTATTTAGTGATAATAATATTAGTAATCATCATAATAATAGCAATCATTAGTAATAGTTTCATTACAAACTCACACCTCGTTGTCTCTCACATTGCTATCGTCCTAATCTGAAGTTTTTGAGAATTAAAAACTATTTTCTTAATATTGTTTTGGTAATTAGAAAAACAATATTTCCTATCAGAAAATTTGAGAGCATGGAAAAGTAAAACAAACAACAAAGAATACTAACAATGTCTACCCATTCGGAACTACCACCACGGTCAGCTTGATGCATATTCTTCCAGGCCCTTTTCTCTGTATCTCCACACGTGTAGTATCCCCGGGCAGGTCTGAGACAGTATCACGCACTGGTTCCCAGCCCCTTTCACAGAGCACTCTGCTGTGAAAACCTGTCAGGTCAATGCATGCACACTGGTAGAGCGCTGATCTATGTTAGAACTCGGCCCTCAAAGAGGATGAACAAATATTCGCCCAATGGCATACATTAGTATGTCTATTTTATTGCAACCTCAAGTAAAAGTGTCATTTTGCCATATATACATGTGTGTATATGAGAAACACACATATAAATATATACAGTAAATGTAATGTACAATAAATAATATACACATAAATATACTATTTGCATATGATGTTATTGAGTAGCACTCATTTGTATTTCTTTTCTAATGTTGTCAAACATGTTTTCATGAGTTTATTGACCATTTTTACCTCTTCATTTGTAAATTATCTGTGCCCATATGACATTGGGAAATTTGTATATTGCACACTTGACATTTTCTTGTTGAATTGAAAGTTTTCTCTGATATTGAGAACATTACAAACTTTTACCTGTCATGTTATGACTATTCCCCATTTTAGCATTTATTTGAAAATTATATTTATAATATACAGGCAATCATTTTCTTTGCTGCTATTACCTCATTGCTTTCAAATAAAAAAATATTCCATAAAGCAATAATAATACTTTTTGCTCACATCATCAATAATATTATGTAAACTGCCAGCATTTCATCAAGAGCCTCGAACAGTAGTTAAAATGGAAATATATGGTGACAGAAGACGGTTTGACTTTGGGTGGTGAGCACACAATGCAATGTACAGACCATGTGTCAGACATGTATACCTGAAACCTGTGTGATCCAATTATAAAGGGCATATGCACAATAACAAGGGGGGGTAGAAACAGGGGAAGGAAGGTGGGGAGAGATAGGGTTGTGGGGAGGGGGGAGGGAAAAGGCAGAAAACTGTATCCGAACAACAATCAAAAAAATGTGATACATAAGGTCTGATCAAAATTAAAAATTTCTATTCCAAAGATAGTATTAAATATTTTTTAAAAAATAAGCCAAAGAGTAGAAGAGATATTCACAATAAATATTTCTAACAAGAGACTAACACCTAGAATATATAAAGAACCTCTACAAGTCCATAACAGGAAAAATCAAATAGTTTTTGAATAGAAGAGATACTCAAAAATTATTTTATGAAAATATGTATCAATTGTCTGGTGGTTTCATTGATGCATATATTGCTAAAACTCCATAAACTGTATACTTAAAAAAAAAAAGAAAAAGAAACCTATGTGATCCTACTAACCATTGTTACACCAATAAATTTAATTTTTTAAAGTCAGCATACATATAAGTTGGCACGAATGTTAAAAGTGGTGGAAATAAAAATGATTAAGTTTCACTGTGATTCAGGAAGTCTGGAGTGAGGGCCAGGATTTGGCATTCTTAATACACACCCCGGGCAATTCTGAAATGCTTGGTCCCTGAAACACATATTGAGAACCACTCACTTCAAACTTATTAAGTTAAAATTATTCTACCTTCCAAAAGGTTCCCATCTCATGTATGTGTTTTCTATTTCAGTTTATATAATGGCTTTCTAAAATACCTCCCAAACTTCAAGAAGTCCCTTATAGTTATAAAGCATATATAATTAAACTGAAGGAAGTCGCCATTCTCTTTTCTAAGGCATGGTGTAGTGTATCAGACAATAAAGAAAATCTTTCTATAGCCCATTACCAGCCCTCTACCTTGAGAGGATGAGGTAAAAGACGACCACCAACAGTAAGCACATGACAATGTAAAGAGAAAGCCAGGGACTGAGGGATTATCTTCTCTCCTCTGGCCTTACGGTAATGATCAGTCCCCATTCCCATGCAGGGTCACTTGTGTGAAGTGGCAAGTAATCCCCAGAATATGAAAGGAGTCTTGAAGTTAAGGCGTCTTGAGGGAGAAATGATGAGATTTCTAACTGGGATCACGTGGTAGAATAATGACCTCCCTCTCCCCTCAGAACCTGTAAATATGTTGCCACATGTGGCAGAAGAGACTTTGGAGGTATGATTATGGGCAAGTCCCTAAAAGTGAAAAACCTTTACTGGCTGTAGTCTGAGGCAGAAATGGGCCAACAGAAGGTGGGTCAGACAGATACTACAATGGTGGCTTTGACAATGACAAGGGGGACCAGGAACGAGGAATGAAAGCAGTCTGTAGAAGCTGGCAAAGACAAGGACATGGAACGCAGCCCTGCTGGCACCTTTTATGATTTCAGCCTTTTCATACTTGTGTCAGACTTGTGACCTTTTTAAGGTAATACACAGGGTCCGGCAGAAGCAACCCCTGCTTGAGTGTGGTTGGTAGGGTAGTAATATGGGTGTAATAATTTATAGTTTTAATTTGAACATTTCACCTAAAATATCATACAGTGTGCTTGAGTGTGATATTATGTTACAGAATTACATGCTTATGATTTTGTAATAAAAGACTTTGTAATAAAAAAGAGGTGTTATTTGTGCCAGACCCTGTATTTGTGTTGTTTTAAACCACTAAGAGTAATAATTTGTTATGGTAGCAACAGAAAACTAATAAAGGTCACATTCTAGTGTCATTCTAGCTGCTGTATGCACAAGAGCTGAGAGAAATATGGCGGGTATACACATCTTTCTCTCTGACACAGCTGGTTCATGCCACAGATAAACAGCACTTTCCAGAACATGTGGAGGAAGAGGCTTCAACTTTGGGAGTTCAAATTCCAGGAAAGATTCTAGATCTAGATACACCATTCACATGAACTAAACGTCAGACTACACACGAAATCAGAATCAGAAAAGCTGAGGCCTGGAGCGCCAGTTTAGTGAACACAGAATAACTGTGCAGAGACTGTATCATCCTCCCATGCTCTCTTGAACACTGGCTGCATGGCTTCATGGCTGAACTGTGCCCACCCCCAAATTCATGGGGACCATCATCCCAATACACTAAGGTTGTGGTCCCAAATTCATTGGGACCATCATCCCAATACACTAAGGTTGTGGGTTCAATCTCCGGTCAGAGCACATACAAGAAGTAATCCATGAATGCATAAATAAGTAGAACAACAAATTGATGTATCTATCTCTCTATCCTCAATTCAATAAATAAAATAAAATTATATCTAAAATATATACTGTGTAGAATAATGGTATAGATACTCACCAAAGAGTAATAAGCAATAAAAAAGCTGGCAAAAGATTATGACATTACAAAGAAGGAAAATGAAAACAGAAAATAATTTTCTTGTAAGAGTTGGAAGAGAGGGAGAACCAGTCAAAAAATAATGTATTTTATGAGGTTCCTGGAATAAGCTCAAAATATAAGAATTCTGCTTTTTTAAAAAAGATGAACAGCTTTCTTAGAGACTTAATGTGTTACCTCATTTTCTGTTCCCACGTCCAGAGTGACAGGCAGACATTCTTGAGGATTCATCCCTCCACATGCTGTATACAGAGCCAATTTGCCCACCGGGATTCCCATTCCATTACAGCCAAGGTCTCCCAAGCCAAGAATACGCTCTCCATCAGTCACCACAATAGCCTAGAAGAAAAGAAAAAATATCTATTAATAGATGTTTGCAAATCCTGGGCACAGTTCCTTGTCTCTATTTTTAAAGTTAATACTTCCATGATGAAATACTAAACCTCAAAACAAATAAACTGAATATATACAGAAAACATTTTATGTGATTATATGTGTGGAAGAGTGGAGAGAATAAATACATTTGATATATACATTTTATATTTTTAAATAAATGTTGATTAATTTGGCTGACAAAAAAAGAAGAGAGGGTATGCACATAAAGATTTTTTCCTCCATTTACAACCACTTAGTTTTTAATTATATTTCGTTATTTACACTGTTACAGTTGTCCTCACTGTTTCCCCCTTTGCCCGCCTGAACTTGGCCCCACTTACTCCCTCAGGCCATCCCCACACGGTTGTCCATGTCCATGGCTTATGCACATATGTTCTTTGGCTAATCCCTCCACCTTCTTTCATACAGTTCCCCCCTCCCCTCTTACCGCTGTCAGTCTGTACTACATATCTATGCCCCTATTTTGCTCATTAGTTTATTTTGTTCATCTGATTCTATACATAAGTGAAATCATATGGTATTTGTCTTTTACTGACTGACACTTCATTTAGCATAATAGTCTCCAGGTCCATCCATGCTGTCAAAAAAGGTAAGCAGTCTCTTTTTCATTGCCACGTAGTATTCCATTACATAAATGCAATACAGCTTTTTATCCACTTATCAACTGACAGATACTTATGGTGTTTCCAGATCTTAACTATTATAAATAGCACTGGTATGAACATTGGGGTGCATATATTCTTTTGAACTGGTGTTTTGGGATTCTTAGGATATATTCCAATAAGTGAAATTGCTAAATCAAAAGGAAGTTCCATTTTTAATTTTCTGGGGAAACCCCATACTGTTTTCCACAGCGGCTGCACCAGTCTGCATTCCCACACCAGTGCACAAGGGTTCCCTTTTCTCCACATCCCCTCCAGCACCTGTTGTTTGTTGATTTATTGATGGTAGCCATTCTGGCAAATGAGAGGTGATATCTCATTGCGGTTTTAATTTGTACCTCTCAGATGATTAGTGATGTTGAACATTTTTTGACAAAGGAAGCATGAGCATACAATGGAGTAAAGAGAGTCTTCAATAAATAGTGTTCAGAGAACTGGATTAATACATGCCAAAAAAAGAAACTAGACCACCAACGTAAACCATACATAAGGATAAACCCAAAAGGGATAAAAGACTTAAGTGTAAATTGCGAAAGCACAAAAATCCTGGAAGAAAACATAAGTGGTAAAATTTCAGATTATCCCACATAGCAGTATTTTTGCCAATACATCCCCTAGGGCAAGGGAAGCAAAAAATATATAAACAAATGGGACTATATTGAATTAAAAAGCTTCTGCAGAGCTGAACAAACCATCATCAAAATTTAAAGGGAGCACACTGTATGGGAGAACATATCTGACAATGATACATCTGATAAGGGTTTAAATACCAAAATATATAATGAACTTATACAACTCAACACCAGGAAGACAAACAATCCAATTAAAAAGGGGGAGTGGAAGAGGTTAAACACAGGCAACTGTAACTGAACAACAATAAAAAAATTTTTTAATGGGCAAAAGACTTGAACAGACATTTCTCCAAGGAGGACATACAGAGGGTCCAGAGACACATGAAAAGATGATTGGCATCACTAGCCATCAGAGAGATGCAAACTAAAACCACAATGAGATACCACCTCACGCTGGTCAGAATGGCCTTTGTAAACAAATCAACAAACAAGTGTTAGAAAGGATGCAGAGAAAAGGGACGCCTAGTGCACTATTGGTGGGAATGCAGACTGGTGCAGCCACTGTGGAAAACAAAATGGAATTTCCTCAGAAAACTAAAAATGGAACTGCCTTTGGATCCAGCAATTCCACTGCTAGGAGTATATCCTAAGAACCCTGAAACACCAACCCAAAAGAACCTATGTACCCCAATGTTCATAGCAGCACAATTTATAATGTCCAAGTGCTGGAAACACTAACCTATGACCATCAGCAAATGAATGGATCAAAAAACTATGGTACATTTACACAATGGAATACTACACAGTAGAAAGAAAGGAGCTTCTACCCTTCACAACAGCATGGATAAAACTGGAGAGCATGATACTGAGTGAAATAAGCCAGGCAGTGAGGGACAAATACTACATGACCTCACCTTTAACTGGAACATAATCAACAGAAGAAAAAAGCAAACAAAATATAACCAGAGACATTGAAATTAAGAACAATCTAACAATAGCCAGAGGGGAGGAGGGAGGGGACAGTGGGGAGAAGGGTTTTCAGGAACTACTATAAAGGACACATGAACAAAAAAACCAAGGGGGAGGGTGGAAGCAAGGGAGGGAGGTGGGTTTGGCTGGGGTGACGGGGAGGGGTGGGGAGAAAATGCAGACAACTGTAATTGAACAACAATAAGTTAATTAAAAAAATAGTCATATACGCAATTTATCACTAAATTAACATTACCTTCTTTTTGTTTTTAACTACTTTCTATCACACTTAAGGAAAATAAAGCAATTTCACTTATATGTAGAATCTAAAAAATGAAACAAACAAAACAAAAACAAATTCATAGATGCATAGAACATGTTCATGGTCATCAGCTGGAAGAGGGGCTGGGAGGATGGGTTATAAAGGGAAGGAGATCAGGATGTAAAAATTTCCAGTTATAAACACGGTCACAGGGATGCAGGGTACCACACAGGGAATATGGTACTGGACTTATCAGGATGATCATTTCATAAGTTACACAGTCTGATTACTATGTTAGAGACCTGAAACTAATATAACATTGCATGTCAACTGTAAATTTTAAAGAAAACCTAAATAAAGCAGTTGCATGTTTTCTGTGTAATAATTAAGTCACAACAGCAGGATTACCTCAGATAACCACAATTCCAGCAGTGATGTCTACTCTCAAAAATTAAATCTTCAACCTGTTGTATCAATTATTATGTGGACATTACCTGCTAAAACCTTCTGTATAACACATTCAGGGGTTCTCCTGGACACACACACACACACACACACACACACACACACACACCACTCTCTGGCCTGTCTTCATTTGGTCCTTCCTTTTCCCAGGGCCCACACTTCTGTGGTAGCCACCTATGTGCAGAATTCTTGCCTCCTCCTCTTCACTTTCTGATGAGCCTTCCTCAAGTATTACAGTCTGTTTTTTCAAGTCTAAATCCCTCTTTATGAATTTCAAGACCTTTTATAATAATTTCATCATCTCTTAAGCAATCTTAATTACACTCCATTTCAATATTAATAATTAGCTTTAGTTGGGTCAGCCAACTTACTTATTGCACAAGACTATATAATTCTCTTCCTGAACTTGACACTGACTTTCATATATGCCCTTCTTAGGGGAGTATATTATTCTCTTTCTAATTATCAAAGGCTAGATTTAAGTTCCAACTTGCCTAGAAAAATTTCTTTACTGTTGCAGCCTTCTCTGAATGATAGTATCCTCTGAATAAATGAACACAGTGATATAATTTATACCAGACAGTTAAATTATATATTGTCTAATAACTGATTGCCATTGTCTCACATGTGTTTTCAACTACACAATCAAGACTACATCTTATTTTTCACTATTCTATTACAATAAGCAGCTTCCATTTATTAAGTGTTTGCTATGTGCTAACCATTATGCTAGGCTTCTAACTTATAGTATGTATAATTAGGATCAAGAATATCAGTGAGGACCCAATATTAAGAGATGAAAGGATCAAATCAGGCTATTAATAAAGTAAATCAGCTAGTGGGAAGAACATAAAGCAAGGGACAGATAACTGTCCCTAACTCTCTACCCCAGAACTATTTCCCATAATGATTCAATTCTCAATGTCCTCTCTAGAGTCCTGAGTAAATGTTAAGCATCCTTTTTCTTAGAGAATCAGACATTTATACTTTAGAATTAGCACATTTTTAGGGTGGTTCCTAAGGATTGGGCCTGTGGACAGTACAGACTACAAAGTGGAAGAAAAACCAAATAAGCAATTCGGTGGGAGAAAAAGAAAAACCTGGGAAGATTGAAAAGAGTAAAAAACATTTCATTTTACAAGTTTGCCTGGCAGGAGCCTTCAACAACAGAGCGAGCCAATTCCAGCCCCAGCAGCTCAAAGAAGAAAGGTCCTTAATGGAGTGACACTTCAGGTCACAGCTGCAGTACCTTTGTACCACTGAGGATTATTCCACCCTAGTGGTACCTTTGTACCACTAGGATTATTCAATCTTAATCCTAAAAGATACCACAAAGTTGCTAAGCACCTAACAGAAAGAAGAAAGGGGGCCAAATGCGGGACAAGTCCAACTCACTTTCTTCAGACAAGGCAGGAGTGTACCACCAGCCCTGCCGCCTGTATTCACCTCCCACCACCGCCTGGCACTACCATGTAGTCCACTGTTAGGTTGTGCCTTCCTTCCTCACTGAATTAGCATGATAATTACAAGAGTAAATCCAAGTAGAGTATCTCAGGAAGAAAACTATGACATGTCATTATATCATTACTTTATTTTCATTAGTTTACTCACAGAGGGGATTCAAAAGAGCTACCTCAGGCCACAGTGATAAAGGAAATTAACAGTTTTTTATACCTCTTATTAAATGATTAATATGAAAATGGAGTATGCTTAAAGAAATTCAGACACCATTGCAACATTTACTCAACATTTACCCGACATTTATCACCACTTACAATGAATAAAATAAATACTAAGAAATTACCAGTAGCTCGAAAAAATGAGGAAATGGTATCTAAATGGTATCAAAATAAAATTAACCCACTATGTAAAAATCGAAGGGACATAAATTAGGTGAAATTTACTAGAAAAGCTAGTGAATACTACTTAATTACAGTCATGATAATTGTCAGTTTATTACCAGGCAGGAAAAATAACAAATGTGCCATAGTGGGAAAATTTGGTAACTTACCTTGATGACATCTTCTGGCCACACATTAAGAATTGAAGCAATATGCCCTCGATCATGGATACTAATAAAAAGACCTCTGACAGAAAAAAAAAAAAAGGTAGTTTTAATTTACTTCAGATTTGTCAGACTATCATGAACATTCAAAAAATTTTTCAAATCAGTTTGATGTATCTCCATTTTTATCAAACCAGTGAAAATTACTCCCTTAGGCAAGTAAGGGATAGAAATCTTGTAAGTAAGGAAGAAATTACTTTAAACAATATAGTGATATCTATGATAAAAGTACATTCATTCTGGCATTACATATCCTTAAGTATTTTTATGAGACTGACACGCTGCTTACTGCGCTAAGAGGGCTGGCTCCTTAAGTATTTTTAATTAAAGAAACATTTATTAATTTATATACAGAGAATTGAAATAGTATTATCAATCCCACTTAGAGCTTCATCTGCAGTCTTTCATTAAACCACATGCACAAAAGCCTTCTGAAGAACAACATGAAGCAAGTGCCAACAAGCGCTTCTTAGCATCTAGCCTGTTCATTCAACAGTCACGTATGGGCCCTGGCTGGTATAGCTCAGTGGATTGAGCGCAGGCCTGCGAACCAGACGATCGATCGTAGTTCGATTCCCAGTCAGGGCACCTGCCTGGGTTGCAGGCTGGTTCCCTGCAGGCCAACTCCCAGCAGGGGACGCACGAAAGACAACCATACATTGATGTTTCTCTCCCTCTCTCCTTCCCCTCTAAAGATAAATAAAATCTTAGCGGCTGCAGTGACTGATAATGCTGAGCGGCCCTTTCACATGGGACGCACCAGATTCTTTGGTGTGGGGTCTCAGTTTGCAATGCTGTTACTTAGATTCTCAACGGAAGTTTTTAACACTTCTCACCCCCAAGCCCTCCAGTTTCTATTAAAGCCTAACAAGTAACTTCGAAAATTAAGACGAAATATAATTTTTTTAAATTTCTCAAACTCACATGAAAGTTTTACTTTAGTACTGTTAAACGTATGACAAATGTATTGCAGCTTAATGAACTGTTATAAGGCAAACCACACCCTTGTAAACAATACCCACCGAAGCAGAGAGAATCCTGGCAGCTGCCCCGAAGCCCTCTGCCTGTTTCCTCCCAACCAAAACTCCTCTCTCAAGAGCAACATAAAAGTCTCCTTGACTTTTAACCGTATCATCTCCTTAGTTTATCTAGTTTGATCATCCAGACAACAAACCATCGCTACATACTGCTGTTTGTCTGTAAAGCATCCCAAACCTAGATTTTGCTGATTGCATCCATACATATTCACTGACTAACCTTTAGTATTTTCAAGAAATACTAACCTTCTGTGTTTCTTGAAAAATTGGTCATTGAATCTAAAGGCTTAATCAGATTTTTCTTTTTTTTTTTTTACAAGACACTTCATGGTTTGGTCTTATTACAAGATGCATACTACCCTGTATTCTTTTCTGTGATTTTAACAGCTGCTAGTGCATAATATATTAATTCAAAATGGTGATGTTCCCATTCTATCAATCATTATTCATTAGCTGGAACACTTCTTTTTTAAAAATTAAATTTTCTGGGGTTACATTGGTTAATGAAATTATATAGGTTTCAAGTGTACAATTCTGAGACACATGATCTATATATTGTATTGTGTGCCCACTGAGGATAGTGAAGGTTTGTAAAGCAGGTCAAACATACAGTGACAGGAGAAGACTTGACTTTGGGTGGAATGCTTCTTTAAAGAGAAATTTCACCACAACTATTGTTTGATTAACCTGTGGTACAGTTTATATTAAAAAAGAATAAGTGCTTGATTCTCTCCTTTTTTATGAAAGAATGCGGTAGCCAGAATCCTTCAGAGTTCCCACTAAAGAGTGTGAGAGAGAGAAAGTGTGTTTGTTTGTGTGTGTGTGTGTGTGTGTGTGTGTGTTGGATCAATATGAGCTCATGGATTTAAACATATTTTGTCTTAATCCATTACAGTTATTTTCTTTATTGAAACTCAAACTGTCCCATTTTTTAGCTATTAGAAGACTTGCCTGAGCCCTTTCAACATGACTATAGAGTTTTTTGGCAACTTTCTTGTTCTCTGTTATGACAAGGTATTCCACCTCGTCTTGAAAATGTTTGCCCCAAGCACAATAAGCCATTTCTCTAAGAAGCCCTGGTTTCTTTTAGTAGAAAGTGGTATTTCAAGACTAAAACCTAGGTATTAGGCATCCCCACTACTAGTAGTAGCTGCTCTAGGTATTGTTATTTAAAAAATTACAAAACAAAGTTAAAATTCACCTTCTATTTGTGGCTGCAAATTTCAAACTGGCACTCGTATACAGTTTACCACTATGATTTCCTAGCAAACTCAACTGAGCGCTCCTGGAGGGGGACCCTTTCACACCTCCGGCCCCTCACCTCTCCTGCACCTATCTGCCTCGCACTCTCAGCTGATAACCAAATCTTAAATCACAAACAGAAACAGATGCAAGAGGGTGAAAATTACCTCACCTTTCTAATGTAAACTTCACTAACCCACCTGCAACTTTTCACCTAATTAGGCCTTGTTTTTTTTAGAGTAGTTTCAGATTCATAGCAAAACTAAGAGGACAGTACAAAGACTTCCCGTGTACTACCTGCCCCCACAACATGTACGGTCTCCTCCATTACCAAGGTCCCCTGCCAGAGAGGCATATTGTTACATCTGAGAAACCGACACTGACACCTCATTCCCACCCAGAGCACATTGTTTAACATTAGGGTTCACTCTTTGTGTTGTACATTCTATAGGTTTGGACAAATTTATAATGACATGCTCTGTAACCATTCATGTACACGTTTTCATGTGGACATAATTTTTCAACTCATTCAGGTAAATACAGCAGAACCTCAAATAACATTGTTTAGTTCAACACTGATGAGAAAAAAATCAATTCCCAGCCAGGGCCACTGTCTGTATGGCGTATACATGTTCTCCCCATGTCTGCGTGGATTTTTTTCCAGGTAACCAGGTTTCCTCCCACATCCCAAAGATGTGCACAACTAGGTGAACTGGTGTGTCTGAACTGTCCTCGTCTAAGTGAGTGCAGGCGTGGGTGTCCTGTGATGAAAGGGCGTCCTGTCCAGGGTAGGTCCCACCTTGTGCCCTGCAATGTTGGGTGAGGCTCAGGCCCCCCCTTGACCTTGAACTAGAATAAGCAAGTTGGAAAAATTATCTTAATTTGCCTTTAGTCTTTCTTAAATGCATGTATATTCACATTTATTTCCATTTTTAATATTAGAAATGTTCGGGATCTTTATTTAGAAGTCTGGTAATGTTTTCATGACCAGATATATGCCTAATGGTTTTGTTATACAGAGTGTCACTTACAGTTGCAATTTCTGAGAACCTATCCACGACTTACTGCACCAGGAGTGCAACTCCTAGATCCTATCCTAAGAGTGTGTTTTGTGTGAACCCACAGATTGCCTTCCAAAGGGGCCGTACCGTTTCACATTCCCACAAGCAATGGATGAGCATTCCATTTGCTCCATAACCTTGTCATTATTTGGTGTTGTCAATTGGCATTGTCAACGTTCTAGATTTTGGTCATTCTAATAAGTGCACTGTGGTATCTTACTGTTGTTTTAGTTTGAATTTCCCAGATGACACAGTGTGAGGTATCTGTTCATATGTTTATTTGCCATCTGTATATATATATTCTTTGGTGAGATGCTACATATGTATATACATATTCTTTGTACATTCTATATTCCACATACAAAGAATATGTATATTCTTTGGCTCATTTTTTTTAATCGGGTTGCTTTTCTTTTGTTAAATTTTAAGAGTTCTTTGTATATTTTGGATAATAATCCCTTATAATACATGTATTTTGAAAAAAATTTCTCCCAGTATATGGCTTGTCTTTTCATTTCGATAGTGTCTTTTGTAAAGAAAAAAAATTTAATCTTAATAAAGTCCAGTTTAGCCATTACTTCTTTCATGGATTGGGCCCTTGGTGTTGTATCTAAAAAGTCATTACCAAGCCCAAGGTCATCTAGCTTTTCTTCTATGTTATCTTCTAGGAGCTTTACAGTTTCGTGTTTTACACCTAGAGTTGTGATCCACTGTCAGTTCCTTTTGGGGGGAGATACAAAGTCTGTCTAGATTCATCCTTCTGCACATGGACG
The DNA here is from genome assembly GCF_014824575.4 of Sturnira hondurensis. Classification (NCBI taxonomy): domain Eukaryota; kingdom Metazoa; phylum Chordata; class Mammalia; order Chiroptera; family Phyllostomidae; genus Sturnira; species Sturnira hondurensis. The sequence continues at coordinate 10,117,334 of NW_028098001.1, read as the reverse complement.
TCCAGGTGTCCCAGCACTGTATGTTAAATAGATGATCTTTTCTCCATTGTACTGCCTCAGCATCTTTTTTTTTTTTCTGCATTCCTTGCCTCTCCTCCTACTATACTGGAAAAAATTCCTAATCAAGGCCATCTTCTCACTTGTGCTCTGAATCCTGTCCCACACCAGCTTCTGAAAGGCTTCATTCCTACAATGATCCCATCTCGATGCTACACCACCAGTTTCACCAGTGGATCAGTCTAATTTAGGAATAAAAACCTGCACTAATGTAATTCATCTTTTGAGACTGGATTTTGTTCCCTACCTTCCTCTTTCATAGCAAAACCCTGCAAAGATTTGTGTATTCTCATTGTTTCTATTTCTTAACCCCCTTTCTCTCTTTATTTATTAATAAGGCACTTCTACACAGAAAAAAAAACCCTCCAGCTTAGGGTGCTCCTTGAGCTCCAAACTGCAACCATGACCACCTACTTAATTTTTCTACCATAGGCCTCAACTCAAACCTTCGTTCCTCAGACAGGCTTTCCCTGATGACAGCAGTGGAGGCACCCCCACCCTAACACTTCTATCCTCTGAATAACACTCATAAGTATCTGAAATTATCTTATTTATAGTTCCATACGTTTACTGTCTCTTCCCTGCCGCCACCTCCCACCCCCGGGACACATATAAACATAGAGCAGCAAGTTCCCTCAGCACGGAGACTCCCGTGTTTACCCTACGTGCGCGGGCACGCTGCGAGCGTCCAGCACTGCGCTCTGACTCAGAGACCCCAGCAAGGCTCCCGCGGTCCATTTCTGTGAGCGCAGAAATGGTGAGATCAACCCAGACTTCCACTGACTTATTCAGCAACCAAAATTTGTATGATGAGACTAAGTGCTACAGGCAGATTACTGATGACTATCTGACTCAACAAAAACATTAATTTACCAAGTTGGCACCAAATTACATCATTTCCTGGTTTTTTTCACTGTTTCATATGAATTTATTTTCTCAAAAATGATTATAAGTTATATATTTCTTTTGGATCCCTGTCATATCCCACCGTGCAACCAACAAGATCTCAATAAATAATTATAAAATTAGAATAAACTATAATTTGGGCTTTTTAAAATAAGGCATTTTTGTTGAAGTATCTAAGATGTTCTTGGCAGTGTAACATTAAATAATATTTCTTGGGATCTTGTTTGTTAGGCAAGGTTTTTTAAATGTTACTTAGAAACAGTATCATTTTTTAAAAACAAGAGAGACAATGAATGACACTAAAATTTACATCAGTGAAATACCCAGGTTTATTTTATAGAGATACGAGTACAACTTCAGGGGAAGAGCCATCTGGCCCCCGTAATCTCTTGCTTTGGCTAGAGATTCATTTGTGGTAAAAATCCCTCTCCTTAGAGAGAGCTCAATAAATTAAGGATCTGCAATGTCTCCCCAAAGTCAAGCATTTTGAGAGAATAATTTGCAAAACTTCCTGGAATGCCACTTTGATCAGAAGCCTACTGAGATATCAAAAATATTTCAGTACAGGAAAGACTCATACTTAGTGATATAGAGTTGAATATGAAATATTAATTCTTCACATATACACACATATGTAGTTACAGTTAGAAAATGAAAAGTTTAGACAAGAAAGTTATTTTATCAATGATATTTCAATATTTTATTTAAAAATGTGGGCTCACGTTTACTTAATTCAATAGCTTTTATTCTATAGCAAACATTATGTATTTGATGTTCAAAATATTCCAGATTTTGCCAGTGGGATTCCCTTCAAGCGGGTGTCTATGTCCTTCCGACGTATCCCCAACATTCCTTGAGCACATCCTTACTTTCTGGTAGGAGATGCCTCAAGCTCATCTTTTACTTATCCTGGCCCAGCCCTTGAACTTAGCAATTTCTCTAAGGAGTTCTGGTTCCTTTTGGCAGAGAATCACATTTTGATCTGAGTGCTAAATGTGTGCATTGTTACTGGGGTGTTGCTATCCCCAGGCCAAGTCAATGGACACTAGAGAATGTAAGTACGTACATACAGTTTGTGTGTGTGCATGTACGTACATACAGATATAGGCACACACATTATGTATTTATTTATTCCTATATCTATCTGTCTTTTCTATCTATACCTCCAATCATAAGTTTACATTAATACCTCCCATTCCGACTCAATGCCACAGGATTCACACCAGTGTTCTCCCTGCAGTTTTCACACTGTTAACTTTCTCCAATAGTGAGAAACCTAGCTCCTATTATGTTTACTATATTTACTTAGTAAATTGGATCAGTCCTCTTTGTATAACACCAATCTTGTCCCCTGCCTGTGTGGACGCCCCACTCACCTCACTACGGCTCCAGTCTCTGGGGTGGGCAGCCCTCCCACACAGGTGCCCCTTTGCCTTTCTTCGCTCTCTCACCCTGAACCAGGCTGCCCTCCTATGTGGGTGTCCTTAACCCTGTCCAGGCTTCAGCACTCCATGCTAGGTCCCCAATCCTTCTAATCAAACAGAGGGCACAGCCTGAGTGCAACTGGTATCTCTGAGGAACATAGATACCTGGTTCTGGATGTGCAAAGGAGTTAGTCACCCACGACTGCGAGAGAAATACCAACCTCAATCACATCTTTACAAACTGAGGATTTTTATCCCTGTGCTTACCTCACTTCTGAAAATTAATTTGCTAATTTTTTACCTTTCACATTTCTTTGTTGTTGTTTTCCATTTACATATAGTGAAACAAACTGATTTTTATCCTTTCTGATGCCTTACATTTAAATATAAAATCCTGCCTCATCGATCATTTTACTTTCTTCCCCTAGGATTAAGTCGGTTCCTTAAATCTATGTACAATTTCAGTATAGTCTGTGACACGAGGATCTAATATCCCACTTCATACTTTCCCAAATATCACAATTCTCGTATAACTATACTTTGACTTCATTAATGTGTCCTGCCTTTTGACATCTGCTTTTATTTTTTTTCCTCCAAGCTATCAGTCTTCTGATTGAATTTCCTTCTTTATTCATTTAGATTTTGTCCATTCTGCCAAACAGTCTTAACTTCCTTGTCTATTTTCCTATCCATCACACCCTTTCTTAAAACCTCCAAATCTAAACAAATCCATCTGCCTTCTCTTTTCCTCAGGCCCCACTGCAGAATTAGGCTTGAAGAAGGCACTTAACCAGGTGTGCTGGATCCATCAAAACCTCTGTGGTTCTGTGTGGGGAGGGCTCAGAAAAAGTACAACGACCTCTGTCTGCAGTTCCGTCTGGGAAGGAGCTGTCCCATAGCTCTCACCCTGATGCCAGACATTTCAGTTCCTCCCGACATGTGACTGGTGCCTTTCAAGCCACTGCCACTGGTCTGGAGCCCGGGGGAGTGAGTCAGAGTAAGTCTGTGTGCAGTGTGAGTCCCTTCAAGAGGAGAAACCTGAGAATCCAGTTTCTTCCACCAAATCAACCCCTTGCTTGTTTTTACAGCCCGAAGTTAATGGGCACTTATCTTCCTGGTACAGGAACCCTGGGCTGGGTGCTCTGGTGGAACCCCCTGCTCCTGAGATATCTATTTTACATCCACCACACACGGGTTTGGGACCAGCCAGTTCCGCATCTCTGCGTCTCTGTCCCTCCATCCCTCCTACCTGTGTGGATGACTATGTTTTCTTTAATTCCTTAGTTGTTGGACTTCCATAAAGCTCAATTTTCTGACAGTTCTGAGTGACAGTTGTTCTATATTTTTGTTGTAGTTTTGCTGTGGTTGTGTGAGGAGGTGAGCCTCATTTCCCTATGCCCCCATCTTGCCCAGAAGTCCTCAAGTGAGATTTCTGAAATGGTCCCCAGGATGCCCCAGCTCCCTGGTGTTCATATCCTGAATGACCCCCAGGACTGTGCCTAAAACGTATTTACTCTGCGTAGGTTGTTAGACAATAATAGAGTTGGTCTGAAGACACAAAGATTCTCTGAGTGGGCCTGCACTCTTTAAAAGTAGAGAATTTCTCCAGCTGGTTAGAGAAGGGGAAATCAGAGGTTCAAGGACTCCAAACATGTTGCAAACTTAGAGAGAGGTGGCCAAATGGCAAGGAACAAGAGCTACTTCAGCAGCAGAGAGCTGTCCCCAGCTGAAAGCCAGCAAGGAAACAGGAACCTAAGTCCTACTATAATAAGGAAGTGAGTGCTGCCAAAATGAATGACCTTGGAAGTAGGTTTTTCTATAAGCCTCTAGACCAGTAGTCAGGCTGGCTGACCCCTTGATTTTAGCCTTGTACGCCCTAAACATAGAACCCAACCACAGTGTGCCAGATTTCTGACTGACAGAACTATACGCTAATAAATGGATGGTGATTTCAGAAGCTAAGTTTATGCTAATTTGTTACACAGCAATAGTAAACTAACACAAATAGCATGTCTGTACAATACAAAGTGAAATCCAGATACTCATTTCATCGTTTATTGTACATTCATATTTAATTTAAGATGCATGTGACACAGTGCTACACACCGGGGAAAATACAAGAAGACTATCCATGCGTTGCTCAATGTCACTTCTGTGACCCAAGTAGCAATGTGTGGCATTATTCAGCATTGACGGCTATAGTTTCCAGAAATCAAAAGTGACTGCCAAGACTGGCAACATTCTTCCATATGGTGGTACTATGCTGGCTAGTACAATTCAACTTTTAGAATTCCAAAGAAGACAAAAGCAATATTCTTTTATAAGGATATAGATATGATATGGTAATATCCAAAAAAATATTATGTTAGAAAACAGGAGTATTTACACAGGTAAAAGAACCATACATTTGAAAGAAAAACAATTCCCTTTTCACAGTTTACTTTAGTAATGACAACTACATTATTATCACTTAATGCTCATCTAATCTAATGTTATAATATATTTTATTTCTGGCCAATGGGGAGTGGATAAATAATTGCCTTGAGGAGGGGTAAAGGTGATAGGAATAAGACAGTGGGCCAAAGGAGACTTCAATATTATCACTAATGTTTAAAAAGTCAAATGTGATAGAATATTAACAAATGTCAATTCTAAATGATAGACATATAAGTATTTGTAACTAGTCTTTATACATTTGGACTTTTTTCAAAAAATAATTTTACTTCATATTTTTAAGAAAAGAGAAGTGAAGTAAAGGCAAACACATTTGGCTTTGAGAAGAAGAGAAGTCAGCGATTTTTTTCAAGTTTGGACAGCTGCTCAGTGGCAGAGGTGGAACAAAAACTGATCATGTGACACCTAGTGCCTCCTGCATTTCACTATGAGACACTGCTGGGAGTATATCCTAAGAACCTTGAAACACCAATCCAAAAGAACCCATGCGCCCAGATGTTCATAGCAGCACAAAATTTACAATAGCCAAGTGCTGGAAGCAACCTAGGTGCCCATTAGTAAATGAATGGATAAAAAAAATACAGTACATTTACACAATGGAATTCTATGCAGCAGAAAGAAAGAAGGAGCTCCTACCCTTTGCAACAGCATGGATGGAACTGGAAAGCATTATGCTGAGTGAAATAAGCGAGGTGGTGAAAGACAAATACCGTATGATCTCACCTTTGACAAGAACCTAATCAACAAAGCAAACAAACAAGCAAAATATAACCAAAAACACTGAAATTGAGAACAGGCTGACAGTGACCAGAGAGGTCACTAATCTTTAATTAGTGAAAGATTAATTAAAGATTAAAGATTAATTAATTAAAGAATAATCTTTAATTAATTAAAGAATAATTAAAGATTTCCCCTGAAATCTTTAATTTCAGGGGAAAAGGTTTGCAGGAAGAAGTATAAAGGGCACACAGAAAAAAACATGGCGGGGGGTGAAAAAGGGAGAGAGGTGGGGAGGGCTGGGGGTGGGCTAGGATGGGAGTAAAAGGCAGAAAACTGTACTTGAACAACAATTACATTTTTTTTTTAATTAAAAAAAAACTCTTGAGCCCTGGCTGGTGTAGCTCAGTGGACTGAGTGCGGGCCTGTGAACCACACGATCGCGGTTCGATTCCCAGTCAGGGCACATGCCTGGGTTGCAGGCCAGTTGTATGGCCAGAGGCAACCATGCATTGATATTTCTTTCCTTCTCTCCTTCCCTTCATCTCTACAGATAAATAAATAAAATCTTAAAAAAAAAAAACTCTTGCTAACTACTAGCATAAAGGGGCACTCAAAACCATCTGATCTACAGCCAGCCAACTAGGGAGAGATTAGAAGATGGGGAGAGCTCAGGTGACCAGATCTTGACCTGTCGGGTTTGCTATTAACAACAGATAAGAGGTTTGGGGCCAATCTTAACACAAATAGCTCAACATATGTCATGGGGAAAGAGAAAAGCCATGTGCTAATGATCAACATAAGAGCACTGGGAATTAGGGAAATAAATCACCTGCCTACAAAAAGGTCTGAGATTTAGGAGAGGTAGAAATAGACTGGACAGGAGGATGGATGTAGATATATAATTTGATTAACTTTTGGGAACCAATGGTCATTTCTCTGAAATTCCTCTTGGCTTGATACTTACCAGAAAATAAATCTTTAAAGTTATATAACTATAGCACCAAAACCATATATTAAGGATTTGTACAAAGACATTAATAAGCTTGGTTATCTGCTTAACTATTTCCAATCACTTTGCACTATGAATTGATATTTAACTATTTATTCTACTACTTTTCTGGCCTTTATACACTTGCAATTTTGTTGCATTTAGTCCTCTAATTTCAAAGGAGTTGAAATTATACATTATCTTGTAATGAGTTAAGGCATAATAAAGCTCTATTTGCTGACCTCACAGTGTAGGACATGAGCTTACATAACTAACACACCTAACAATTTAATGAATGGGCCATATCACACTTTTTTGGCTTCGTGCTAGAGAAGGGAACTGGATAGGAATAAAAGCTTTAGTCACAGCTATGAAACCTTAGACCTGTTAGTTAACTTCTCTAGTTTCAATATTTTACAAACAGTAAAGAAAACTTAGTCTAGACTGATCAGTAACCTGTGTTTCAGTAGCTGAGCCTACAATATTGTCTTTTTCAATACTGAAATTGCAATAAAGGATTTGTTTTCTTTATTTTCATTTTCCTCTGCAATACCTGCTAGTTATCAGCAGAACTATAAAAAAAATTAAATGGAGAAATTCTTCCAAAGAAAGCAGACATTTTTTAAAATAAAAATAGATATATATCCTTTATAGAGTTTTCTCCTGTGATTTTTTTCCCCCACTCTTCCTTGTAGTTTCAGGCACATAGCTAAGTATCAGGTCATGTGAGTCATTACCTGAAGAAAAAGAGGGATTAAAAAAAAGAGAGAGAAAAAGAAGGAATAACGAGTGACAAATCAAAACCTATTGGAAATGGACTCTCGGTAACCCCAAGGGAACATGTTATTGGAACCTTAATTTCTATTCTTGATACCAAGCATACTATAGGCACTCTACATATAAACTGAAGTGACTTGAGATGTTTGCTTTATGGTCTTTTAAATATGATTTTTAGAGAGCTTTGGCTAATCAGATTATTTTAAAGCAATTCCTTAACTTTCCTACAAGTTAATGATCCTATTTTCCCCTTTTATGCAAATGTACAGTCTGCCTTCATATAACAAAAATATTTTTGTTCCGAAGTTCAAGATAACATCTTCCATTTTTGAATTGCTGGTAGAAAAAAAAACCTTCTGTTTTTTAAGAAGAAAAATGTTAATTATTATTAACATTACAGTATGTATTTTACCACAATTAGTGATAATTTTTAAAGAATGTTTCAATAGGCATAGTATACGTACTGCTTTACTTTTGTTCAATCTATTAGTACAAACTGGTAATATGGTGATTATTACACATTCATTGTTGACAAAAATGTTTTTAAGAACATTATCTATTCTACACAGGCCATGCCCACTGATCTGGGCTGGCAATCTTTCTCAATCTATATCACTATTATCCCAACATATTGTGTGGTCAGAGGGAAAAAACTACAGTTTCAATTTGGAAGGAAAGAAAGTTAACCTTATATCCTTTGTGTTCAATCCCTTAGGTAATATCTGCTTAGTTGATACTCCCACTCAATAAGGAGAACAGTAACAAAGACTCCGGAAATATCTGATAGGACAAACTAAAGTTCTTTGAATATGAAATAATAGTGAGGAAAATGAGACATACCCAGAGCTATGAAGCAGAGGCTAAAATGAGGATAGAGAAACATGGAGAAAGGGCCATTAAGTTGTAGTCTCCTACTTACAAAACAATTGCATTAATACCCATTACTTGTCAAAGACCCATCCTACTCATCGTGTATGAATCAGCAAATTCTGTTGGAATAGAATAATTACTTAGTCTTTCTTCTAGGCTGGCATCTAAAGTTTCCTGCCAGAATTACAAATAATAGCAATAAAATAAAGAAAAAATATACTTATTCCTCACTTTTAAGGGAAAATACATACATCCTAGGAAACATTTATTGGCAATGCAAGGAAAAAAATCCTTCAGTTACTTGATGTTATGGAATGAGAGTCATAACTGGGGCCAATGGGAAGTAACTATGTGATGGGATCCAAGAGCAGTATAATAGAGACACTCAATGATGGAATGCACCAGAGTACGTAATGCCACTGTGTTTTATGCAAGAAGTCAAAGGCACTAAGGACAAGAAACAGCAATGAAAACAGGATACACCACATAAACAAAATGAAGGACAAAAACCACATGATCATATCAGCATCAATAGATGCAGAAAAAGTATTTGATAAAATCCAGCACCCATTTATAATAAAAACTCTCAGCAAAATGGGAACAGAAAGAACATACCTCAAGATAATAAAAGCCACATATGACAAACCCACAGCCAACATCATACTCAATGGGAAAAAATTACAAATGTTTCCCTTAAGATCAGGAACCAGAAAAGAAGGACTTCTTTCACCACTCTATTCAACTAGTCCTAGCAAGTCCTAGCCACAGCAATCAGACAAGAAGATGAAATAAAAGGGATCCAAAATTGAAAGGAAGAGGTAAAACTGTCAATATTTGCAGATGACATGATACTGTATATAGAGAATCCTAAAAATTCCACAAAAAAATAGAACTGATAATGAACTCAGTAAAGTAGCAGGATACAAAATAAATATACAGAAATCAGTTGCATGTCTATACCAAGCAATGACCTATCAGAAAGGGAAACTAAGAACACAATTCCATTCACAAGTGCTTCAAAAAATAAAATTTTAACCAAGGATATAAAACACTTACACTTGAAAAATTATAAGACATTGAAGGAACAAACTAAAGAAGATACAACTAAGCAGAAGCACCTACCATATTCATGGAGAGGAAGAATTAACATCATTAAAATGTCCATACTACCCAAATGCAATCTACGATTCAACACAATTTCTATCAAGATACCAATGGCATATTTCACAAAAAATAATATTTGAAAAATTTATATGAAACCACATATGACTCCAAATAGCAACAGAAATTGTGAGAAAGAAGAACAAAGTTGGAGGAATCATGTTATCTGATATCAAACTACAATACAAGACTATAGAATCAAAACAACATGGTACTGGCATGAAAACGGACATACAGATCAACAGAACAGAGAGCCCAGAAATAAGCCTACACCTTTATAGTCCATTAATATTCAACAGAGGAAATGAACACATACAATGGGCTAAAGATAGTCTATTGAATAAACAGTGTTGAGAAAATTGGAGATACACGCAAAAGAAATGAAACTCGATCACCTTCTTACACCACACACAAGAATAAACTCAAAACAGATCACAGACTTAAATGTTAGACTCAAAATCATAAAAAACCTAGAAGAAAACATAGGCAGTAAAATCTCAAACATTTCTTGTAGCAATACTTTTCCTGATATATCTTCTTTCCTGGGCAAGGAAACAAAAGAAATAAACAAATGGGACTACATTAAGCTTAAAAGTTTGTGCACGGTGAAGGAAGGAAGGAAGGAAGGAAGGAAGGAAGGAAGGAAGGAAGGAAGGAAGGAAGGAAGGAAAGAAAAGATAGCCCACTGAATAAGAAAACATATACTCCAATGATAAATCTGATAAAGAGTTTATACCCAAAATTTATAAAGAACTTGTAAAACTCAATTGCAAAAACACCAATATAATTGAAAAATGGACAAAGGATCTGAATAGATAGATGCCTCTCCAGAGAGGACACACAGATGGCCAATAAACATATGAAAAATGCTCAACTGCAATGAGATATCACCACACACCTGTCAGAATGGCCATCATCAACAAATATACAAATGACAAGTGTTGGCAAGGATGTGGAGAAAAGGGACCCCTTGTGCCCTGTCGGTAGGAGTGCAGGATGTTGCAGCCACTGTGTTAAGTAGTGTGGAGTTGCCTGAAAAAATTTAAAATGGAACCACCACCGAGGTCAGGTGGCTCAGTTACTTGGAGTATCAACCCATACATCAAAAGGTTGTGGATTGGATCCTTGATCCCCAGTCAGGGCACATACCTAAGTTATGGGTTCAATCCCCAGCTAGACAATTAAGGCAGGCAACTGATCATTGTTTCTCTCTCATCTGTCTCTTTCTCTCCTCTCTCCCCATTCATTTCTCTTTAAAACCAATAAAACATATCCCCAGGTGTGGATTTTTTAAAAAATGGAACTGTTGTATGACCCAGTGATTCCACTTCTGGGAATATATCCAAAGAATTTCAAAACACTAATTCAAAAATATATACGCACCCTTATGTTCACTGCGGTGTTATTTACAACAGCCAAGATTTGGAAACAGCCCAAGTGTCCACCAGTAGATAAGTAAATAAAAAAAGCTGCAGTACATTTACACAGTGAAGTACCACTTGTTCATAAAAGAACGGAGCATGGATGAACCTGGAGACCATTGTGCTAATCGAAATAAGCCAGTCAGAGAAAGACAAATGCCATATGAGTGCACTCATATATGGAATCTAATGAGCAAAATGAATAAGGAAAATAGAGACAGACTCATAGAGAGCAGGCTGACAGCTGTCAGAAGAGAAGGGTTGGGGTGGGGAAGTGGGAGTGGAGGGATTGAGCAAAACAGAGAAAATAAGTCATGGACTGGGACAAGGGTGTGGTGATTGCCAGGGGGAGGGGACTGAGGAGATGTGGAGGAGGGTGTAGGGGGAATACATGGTGACGGAAGGAGACTTAACTTGCAATGGTCAACACACAATACAGTGTACAGATGATGTGCTGTGGAACTGAGCACCTGGAACCCATATAATTTTTTAACAAGTGTCACCCCAATAAATTCAATAAAAAGGAAAAAAGAAATCTGTGTTCTTATAGACCAGCTTCTCTAAACCCAAAACTAGTGACTGAACTAGTCAACCAATTAGTCTCACGTCTGTGTTAGTACTGAAGATAACTGACAGAGATCCATATGCATATATTCAGAATTATAGAAATAGGTCTTTATTAATACCCCAAAGAAAAAAACCTGCTGTTTACAGGAACTGTCTCTAGACAGGTTTTTCCTCTCCTTTTCAGAGAAAGAAAACTCATCAATAGAAAAATATAAGCCACGTGGACAGATCTGATACACTGCCAAATACAGTTGAAGCAAATTCCTCTGATGTGAGACTTCTTTCCTAGGAAACGGATCCCTCTCAATCCTGTTCCATAAACCAAATAATACCCATCTTCCCTCGGATTTAGATCATCTCTGCTCAAATTCAAATTTATACTATTACTGGAATTCTGTCACTAGTTTCCACTGAGTGTAGCATAACTGAGAATATGCTTTCAAAAAGCATAAATTGTGTTTTATCATATCAACAAAACTTTGGAAAAACTGAAGGACAAACAGTAATAACTCGATTCATAATAGAGTTCCCAGGCTACTTCCTACGGGAAGTTCCGCCTAAATTCTAGTTCCCTGAGCTTTAGAGGCTCCTCCTATGTTTCCACCCGACCCTGGACCGCTCTATCACAGTGTTTATCACACGATATTGCAGTTGCTTGCTTGCTGTCTCCTCCATTAGCCCACATGCTTCATGAGGCAAACTATTATATCTGTTTTATTCATTATTTTATTACAATGACCTAACACAATGATTTTCAACTTTTTTCATCTCATGGCACACATAAACTAATTACTAAAATTCTGCAGCACACTGAAATATATATTTTTTGCCAATTTGACAAAGAATAGGTATAGTTCTGATTCATTCTCATTGGACAGCTATTGTTGTGCTGGCTGTGCCATTTTTTTCACAGAACAATCTAAGGGAAAAGAGGTCAGTGCACCTGACTAGTCAGGTCTTGCGTGTTTTAAAAATTCTTGCCACATGCTGGTTGAAAATCGCTGACCTAACACAATGCTTGGCACTTAGTAGCTGTGGCAGATTAAAGACGGCCACAAATTCTTTTGACTCTCCTTCCATTGCAAGTGGGGTCTATGTTCCCTCCTTGATTGTGGATGACCTCTGGAACTGCTCTGACCAATAGAATATAACAGAAGTAACAATGCGCTAATTTCCAACCAATTCTTAGGAAGCTAGCAGTTCCACTGTCTCTCAGAAAACTTGCTCTTAGAGCCCTAAGACTGATGAATATGGTTGAGAAGACTTTCCAAGGGGTACGAACGCATGAGCAGTTTTCAGGACCTTAATTTCCAACTATTTACCTTCCATGTCTCTCTGTCCTAAAATTGACCTAAGATCTAATCTTAGATCAATTATGGTTAACCAAAGATGAATCAACTCATGCAGATTTTCGATTTTCCATCTCCTTTTACTTTAGACCTTTTAGTTTATAAAAGAAAGACATTAAATTATGTATCCCAAATTTTACTATACAAATCCTTTGGGATTTCATTGAATTTGGTGAGGCTTGCCTAGCCTCATCTCTCACATATTCCAGTTACAAGTGAACGGTGATACTAGAACAAGGCTTATCTTGGTGCTGAATCCGGATACAATACAGTATATGGGGATCACTGGGAGGTGGCATTGGTTTTGAAGGATATACCAATAAAAGTAAGGCTGAAGAACTACACATTGAAAATAGCTTCTCTTTCCCCTCAAAAATTTAATGAAAAGCATGCATTTTCAGCTATTCTCAATAGTTAGGAATATGTCTACAGGAAATAAAGAAATCTTCAAACAGTTGCAAATAGTAAGTGGTTAATGATATAGATTATTTTCAATATACCCAAGTATTTTCCAAAACTACAAAAATATTTCTAGATGTATTAGATAAAACCTGCAAATGAAAATTTAATAAATTTCACTCAAATAAAAGATGGATCTTTTAATTAGATATTATATAATTTAATCAAATTTATGAAATATTTACTGCTATTACAGCTAATCCTCTCATTTTACTTTATAGTTTTATATTTTCTACATCTTTGTCTAAAAGGTAAAATTATTAACTACGAAATCAATTAGTTTTAAATAAGTATCTTTATCTTTCATTAAATTTTCATCATGTCTAACAAAATTAATAGATTTATTTTTGTTATTTACAGATATTTCTTACATAATTATTTCTAAAAGCCCAACACCAGAACTTAAAACATGCATGCATACATTCTTATCAAAGTAATTTCACACCTTGTTTCACACTCCATAGTTAAAAAAACTTGCAGTAACAGCTACATATTACATTGCTTTATAATAACTTAATGAATGAGATACAATTGCCTTGTTTTATCATTTATTTTTTAAGTGGATAAATCAATACAATTATCTGTATCATTTTAATCTTGGAGTTCTGACTCTTATTAATCAACCATATAAAATAGGCTCTATAAATTATTTCTGTGGTATTTGTAATATTCAAAAACATTAACACACTTACTTGAACTGGCTGAAAGTCTTTTGACTGAAAGACTTGATAAAAATGACTGTTTAGGCCAATTAGTGTAAATGACAAGTATTTTCCATTAAGTAAATGAGCTAAATCGGCAACTTCCAGGTTGTGACAAATTATAAACACATTTTATATTGAAAAATATGTACTGAAAAAGATGTACTGAAATCAGCCCTGGCTGGTGTAGCTCAGTGGGTTCAGTGAAGGCCTGCGAACCAAACAACCGTGGTCTGATTCCCAGTCAGGGCACATGCGTGGGTTGCAGTTCCCAGCAGGGGACACATGAAAGGCAACCATACATTGATATTTCTCTCCCTCTCTCCTTCCCTTCCCCTCTAAGGATAAATAAATAAAATCTTAAAAAAAAAAGATGTACTGAAATTAACATTCATTAAGTTTCAACTTTCTCTACCATTCCTGAGTATGTCAGGTTAAACAAGTGCTTGTAAGTAACACTGGAACAGATTAGTGGCCACTGGGGAAGAGTTGGTGAAGATTTTTTGGATATATCTTAGAAATTAAAGAGAGATCATGACTTCCGCCAAGATGGAGGCATAGGTGGAAACACTGTGCCTTCTCCCACAACGAAGTTTGAATACAACAAAGGTTTGGAGAACAAAGACACAGCCAAAAAACAGAAAATTGAATTATATGGAAGTCCAACAACCACTAACCATTCAACAGGGATGGTAAGAGGGGCGGAGCCAGCAGCGAGCAGGGTCGGGCAGGACGGATCCCCTGACCTAGGCCCACAGGCAGCCTGGAACCAGCTGGGGTGTGGGGCAGACTGACCACGGTGAGTGAGACACACAGTGAGAGGGACCACGCAGGCCCCAGGGGGCGAGGGCTGATGGCGGTGGCACACTTGCTTGCAGTGGAACGAAAGGCTCTGGCCCGGTAACAGTGGCAACTGGAGCACCTGTGGGGGCTGAGGCGGGAGGCGGCAGACGGGATGCCATAGTTCCTAGTTGACCCCGCCCCCACATACAGCGTCACAACCCAGCCACTGAGTTGCCCTGCTCTGGTGAACACCTTAGGGCTCCGATCCTGCTATGTAACAGGCACGAACAGCCCAGAAGATGGCGCAAGAAGAACTCAAAGTCCCAGAGCCGATAACTCTCAGGGACCAGAAATTGCCAGCCTCTCAGAAGCACAATTCAAAACACTGTTTATCAGGATGCTCACAGAACTGGTAGATTATAGTCACAAATTAGAGGAACATATGAAGGCTAAACTAATTGAAATGAAGGGAAATACACAGGAAACCAACAGTGATGGAAAGGAAGCTGGGACTCAAATCAATGCAATGGACCAGAAGGCAGAACAAAACATCCAACCAGAAAGGAATGAAGAAATGAGAATTCAAAAAAATGAGGAGAGGTTTAGGAACCTCCAGGACATCTTTAAACGTTCCAACATCCGAATTATAGGGGTACCAGAAGGGGGAAAGAAACAGCCACGAGTGGAAAACTTATTTGAACAAATAATAAAGGAGAACTTCCCCAGTCTGGCAAAGGAAATAGACTTCCAGGAAATCCAGGAAGCTCAGAGAGTCCCAAAGAAGTTGGACCCAAGAAGGAACACACCAAGGCACATCATAATTACATTAGCCAAGACTAAAATGAAGGAGAGAATCCTAGAAGCAGCAAGGGATAAGGGGACAGTCACCTACAAAGGAGTACCCATCAGACTGTCAGCGGATTTCTCAAAAGAGACCTTACAGGCAAGAAGGGGCTGGAAAGAAGTATTCCAAGTCATGAAATCCAAAGACCTACAGCCAAGATTGCTTTATCCAGCAAAACTTTCATTTAGAATGGAAGGACAGATAAAGTGCTTCTCAGATAAGGTCAAGTTCAAGGAGTTCATCATCACCAAGCCCTTATTATATGAAATGCTAAAGGGACTTATCTAAGAAAAAGAAGATGAAAAATGTTAACAGTGAAAGGACAGCAAACTCACAGTTATTAACAACCACACCTAAAACAAAAGCAAACCAAGAGGACAGCTAGATCAGGAGTGGAACCATAGAAATGAAGAACACATGGAGGGTTAGCAACAGGGGGGTGGGAGGAGGAGAAGGCAGGAGAAGGCACAGAAAATAGTATAGAGGGTAGGTAGAAAATAGATGGGGGGAGGGCAAGAATAGTGGGGGAAATATAGAATCTAAAGAACTTGAGACACGTGGTTATAAACTAAGGGGGGGAGAATGGTTGGGGAGGGAGTGTGCGGGTGGAGGGGAATGAAGGGGGGGAATAGAACAACTGTAATGGTATAATCAATAAAATATATTTAAAAAAGAAATTTAAAAAGTTATTAATCTAAATATTGGGTAACAAACTCTTTTGCGATTTAGATTGTTTCTAATTCTTTGCTTTCTACATTTTTGAAAGAGGATGCAATTGAGTTGTCATCTGGTAGATTAATTTAAAATAAGTTTTCAAGATATATCTCTGTATGACTTCCATTTCATTAAATGATCTATTTCCAGTAAAACTTCCTACATTAAATGGTTAATAAAATTTAAACACACGTAACTGTTGTTAGATCACCCATATATTAGCAATAATACCAGTAGCAGAAATGATTAACAGTTGGAGGCTTCATCACAGAATAAAACATCAACCTTACCTTATATACAGATCTTGGTCACTCACTCATACCACACTTGGTCAATAACAGATTTTCAACCACTAAAATGTATCACATTAGGATAAAATCATAAATAGTAGTGGAATTAAAATACAAATTCAAGGAGATAAAGGAACATTTAGAGAAGCACTTGTTTTTTTTATATTTCAAATGGATGATAAAATGCATAAGACTATATTCTTCCTAATACAGTTAAGTGAAAGGTACCAAGAGTTTCATTTTGACATGTTGATATTTTAAATATGCTGGAACTACATTCCTTGCAACTATTCAAATGTATAACAGTTTTTAGATGGCAAGTGAAGGAAAGCGATGGGTACATAGTTTTTCAAAGTTCTCTTGAGGAGTTGGCAAACAAACTAGTATGATGGTCACTGATCCACAGTAATACACACACACTTGAGGTTTCCCTATGCTGCCAGGATGCCATCTTAGTTCACTAAATGATGCAAACATTCAACATTAAATTACATGTGTCCCTGAATGGGACCGACCACAAACTTGGGCAAAATTCTTAAACACAGCAGTTGAGTGGCAAACTAAGAATATGTATACTTCAATAAAGGATTAGCAATGATTTTAGAATGCAAGAAATACAGTTTTTACTGCATTTAACATGAAACATGAATTTTGAAAGTTATCTTCTACTATTTCAAAACCATTCTTACTAAGGACTCATAATTTCCATACACTGTGAATAGCTACAGAATTCTTCCACTGGTGTAGTTATTATACACTGGTCCAATTATAATATGACATGGAGTAACAGAAAAAAAATTAAGTTTCTATCAAGAATGTCTCTTCGGAATGGGGAAAGAAAATACTTGGGCATTAATGAAATTACCAGTTACTTTTAAGCATGAAATTGCAGACAAGAATATAGTTATTGGAAATAGTTAAACTTATCTTAATATCTGGCAGTATATTAGCAGTCAAAAGAATTTAATATTTTAAGCTCCCAAATATATAACTAACAAATCAGTTTAACAGAGAGAGGCAATAGTTTGGTGAAGAATTATTTGAGAGAAAATGTATGAAGTCTTTGGTATCTCAGCCACCAGCTTCCCTCTAGATCTTGCTAAATAATGGCACATTTTCATTAAAAAATACTGACCTTAGTTTCTCTTCTTTTTTTTCTTTTATACTAAAACAAAACTGAATCATAAAATTGATCAATGTTTTCACTAAATTAATAGGTTTGAGGCAGTCACCAATACAAGCTATGGATTCACTAAACCCATGTAATCATTCAAATCACAGAAAAATGACAGGAAGCAGAGATCCACAAAGAGAGCTTTTCTCCGTTTTCTCTGCAAGGTGGGGTGGCTTCCCCACCTTGCAGAATTAAGATGATATTTTTCATAGAGAACATGGGCTTTCCACCCAGCTTGGGAGGAACTCAAGGACTAATAACTGTCTAAAACCTGCATTTGGAAGACTCTCTCATTTAAAGATCATGAATATAATGAGAAAGGTGGGGGCTGGAAAATGAAGGTGGTCTAAAGAAAACTACTGAAATTGAACACAAAATATGGAAAAGCCCAAGAGTGAAAATGAAGTTAGTTCTCAAGTCTAACAAAGGAAGTATACCACTGCATCTGGGAAAGGAAAAAACTCATCGTATTTCTTCAATTCTGAGAGGAATTTATGAAATGGGTCTGTGTAAAGGACACTGACCAATATATTAGAGATTATTTCCAATACAAGTTTTAATAAGATACAGAAGAGTGTTCTCTATGTGGCGTTTCTTTCTCATACAAACCTCAATAAAAACAACATAATAGTAAGTTACAAAGGTCTGCAAATCAGATTGAATAAATCAAAAATAAACTTCACTGAAAAGAGTTTGCTACACTGTTAATGTATCAAACAGGGAGGTATATTCTAAACTCAGATTATCAGTATTTGTCTGTTGACTGAAGAGGTATGAGTGGAGGGAAGGTTTTATATAAATACAATGTGGCAGTTAGCAGATACTTGAACAATAGAAATATTTCTGTAAAAGTTTCTTAAGCTGATTCAACTAGCTTAATACATAAATTAAGACTCCCAGCAACTTATTCATCTGTTTTCCAACCGCAAGGAATTCTTCCCACCATAGTCATTGGTGGGTAAGGAGCAAAGAAGGAGACTGTCCTCTGGGATTGTTTGGGGTTGTTTTTGAGCATTTATCTCATTCCAAATCAAAAAAATAAAAGAAGAAAGTTTTATACACACACACTTTGGTATTGCTCATGTTAGTGAGTTACATACTTTAATATGCAGTGTTCAAATTACTTCCTTATGTTACCAACAAAATGTGTTTCATTAGTACAACTTTTCACATTATTTAGTTAGCTTTGTGCTCTATTTTGTTAAATGAGAAAAGATGAATAACAAAGAAAAAAGAAACCACATTGCCATATCCAAGACTTTAATGTTAGGAAGATAATAAATTAGGAGTACATTTGGTATAGATACAATCTTTGCCAATATAAATACATAACATCAGTATCTCATTTCTTACAGGAAAAATTAGTGATCATCTTCTTATGTAAAAAAAGAGAACTCCCCAACATCAAAAAAAGTAGATTTTTTTCTGGGTGAAGGCTTCTGTGAGGAACTTTAGTTTAAATTATTTATATAGTTAAATTAAATTTTATATAGTTTAAATACAAAAATATTTGCATTTCCTTCAAAATGCCACATATAAAATACTGGTCATGAGGCAGAATAACATATAAACTTTCTCGATTCCCAGTCAGGGCACATGCCTGGGTTGCAGGCCAGTTCCCAGGGTTGCAGGCCAGTTCCCAGCAGGGGACACATGAGAAGCAACCATACATTGATATCTCTCTCCCTGCCTCCTTCCCTTCCCCTCTAAAGATAAATAAATGAAATCTTAAAAAAGAATATTTTTTAAAAAACATATAAACTTCCTTTGTGTTCTATAAATACTTATAAAAACACACTTTCATTAATTTTTGAGTGGGTCTTGATTTACTAGTGTCTTAGAAAAATCTTCATTAATAATGTTTGAAATATATAATCTGTATTTGTATACAGTTTACTTAAATTCTTTTTTTTAAGATTTAATTTATTTAATTTTAGAGGGGAAGGGAAGGAATGGTTGCCTCTCGTGGGTCCCCTGCTGGGAATCAGCCTGCAACCCAGGCATGTGCCCTGACTGGGAATCAAACAGCGATCCTCTGGTTCGAAGGCCCGCACTCAATCCACTGAGCTACACCAGCCAGGGTTAGTTTACTTAAATTCTTATAATCCTAAAAAATATAATGCGTGATGATAATTCATATGATAGCCATCCTTTTCTGCTCTTATATTTTACGCAGTGTATAACTAAGTACACTTTATAACCTCCTAAGTATGTTCCAATTGTAACTACTGTAGTCATAGTGTTAAACTAAGTTTAAGTACTTAAAAGAAATTCCTGTTCCATAAGTTAAGAATTTGATACTTAAGTACTGTAGGCACATCTGAATTTCAGATAAATCAGTTTTTAATTTCTGCTATACATCTCCTGTCAAAAGATACAGGTTTAAGAAAGGTGATCTTATTTAAATACAACAACAATGCCCTGGCCAGTGTGGCTCAAATTAGTTAGAACATGGTTCCATACCCTGAAAAGGCTGTGAGTTTGATTCTGGTCTTGGCACATACTTAGGTTGCTGGTTCGATCCCTGGTCGAGGTGAGTACAGGAGACAACCAATAAACGTATCTCCTCGCATCGATGTCTGTCTTTCCTCTCTCTCCCCCTCCCTTTCCCTCTCTCTAAAACTGCAATAAAAAATGTTGTGTGGTGAGGATTAGATAGATAGATAGAGAGACAGATAGATAGATAGACAGAATAAGAATACTCATTTTACAGATGAGGAAATGAAAGATCACAGTATTTCTATTACTGACCCAAGATCACACAGTTCATAGGAAGCAATGAAGGGATTTAAACCAAGCCGCCTCAGGGCCAAAACACATGGGATGCCGGCAATGTTTATTCATCCTCTATTGTCCATTTACCCACTCAGCAAAGACTAGTAATTCTGTTAGGTTCTGGCGCAGCAGTAAAAAGTATAGAGTTGCCACCGTTGATTAAAAAAGTCAGTTACTACATGTCAGTACAATATAGACTGGGAAGTCACACAGGGGCTTGGGGGACACTCATCTTGGGATGAGGTGCCAGCTGTGACGTGTAGAAAAGAGGTACCAATGAAGACAGAGTAGGCTAAGGGGACAGATTCCAAAATTCTTGAATGCCATGCTAAGGAGTTGGGTTTTATCATAGGGAAATGGGGAGTCATTCAATGACTTTAGTCAGGAAGGTGACATAATCAGGCATCCCTTTTTGAAGATCTACTCTCTTAAAATAAGAAGGGCTTAATTTAAGAGTGGCAATGAGATTAAATGAACAAGAGACTGAACAGATAGGAGGTAAAATTAATAAGGAAATAAAGGGAAACAGAGAGTAAAAAATCCTGGATATCTCTGAGGTGTCTGTTTAGGTGACTGTCAATGCTGTTACACCTTATAACTTTTTGTCTTGTTTTGTTTAATTATTTTATTGTTGTTCAAGTACAGCTGGCTGCATTTATCCCCTACCACTCCACCCGACCCAAGCCATCCCCACCTCACTCCCTTGCTTCCACCCCACCTTGGTTTTGTCCATGTGTCCTTTATAGTTGTTCCTGAAAACCCTTCCCCACATTATCCCCTCCAACCTCCCCTCTGGTTACTGTCAGATTGTTCTTAAGTTCAATGTCCCTGGTTATATTTTGCTTGCTTGTCTGTTTTAATAAGCCAGGTGGTAAGGGATGAATACCAGATGATCTCACCTTTAACTGGAACACCTTACAATATTAAGAAACCTGGAAGACTGAAATGGTGGACTGGGAGTAAGAAAATGGAACCCAGAAAAACACATGGAAGAACATCGACATTTTAGTGGGTGGAGTGTGTATCTCTGCACTTGTACAGATTAAGAAGGGAATATATATTGAAGAGGGAAAATGTAGTAGGTTTAGTTCATGAAAATAAAATGTTAGGCCAATGAATTCATATGGGACATGAAGAGGATATATGAGATAAGAGGATAAGACTGCAGAATTATTTACATACTGGCAACCACAAGAATGAGATGAGCCAAGAACACAGCTGGAGTTAAACTCTATGGATTAGAAGGTCCAGCTAAGAGTGAACTGTTCAGGCAGTTACAAAACTCCACCCTATTAATTTAAAGTTAAATTAATATTTAACTTTAAAAAATAAGCACACAGAAATGAAATGAAGAGTATTTATTAGCAGTGTAAAACATGGTCTAGCTGGCTCTTCTTTAAGGGGGAAGGGCTGTCCAGGATGGATTGAACAAAGCAGTGAACAAAGTAAAGGATCATTAGACTATTGAGTTGAGTTATAAATGAAGTGAACTGTAGAAAGCCTGCAAGCCTGAGAAATTCTTATGTGCCACAGATTTTGTCTTCTGATGTTTTTAGGGTCAGTGTAAATATACTAGGTATTTGTATGCTCATCACCTCACCTACTTACAGCCATCACCACAGGACTAAAAGACTGTGGAATTATTCCCATGTGAATTAGTTACTGACATTGGTGACTATTAACTTACAGCCTTGTTTGATTGCTTTGCTCCATATCCCAAAAGGATCATATCCACTAAAAGTGATTAGGAAGTATGGAAGGGGAGCCAACATTACAACAGTCTTCTTACTGGCCTTCCCATTTCCATTCTAGCCCTTCACTGCCAATCTTTCATCCCCAAAGAAGCCAGAATACACTAATCCCCCCTTTATCCACGGGAATACATCCAAGATCCCCAGTAGATGCCTGAAACCTCAAATACTACAAGTCCTATATATAATATGTTTTTCCTATATGTACATACCTTTGATAAGGTTTAATACATAAATTAGGCACAGAATGAGATTAACAACATTTATAATAAAATAGAACAATTATAACAATATGTAAATTATGTAAATGTGGTCTCTCTCTCCAGCAATTTTTATATTTTTCAGTCCAAATCTATACCTGAACTAATGTAACAATTCCTTACTCACAGTAAATGACTTGGCATCATTCATTTCAGGGGATCCCTTGCTGATGTCTTCACATAAGCTCAATGTGTTCTGGTTCAACATGTCCACAGTTAGAACACATTTTCTGTTCACATCTTCCATCCACAAATGAAGTGCCTTTTCCAACTTAACTAAGCACCTACCATGTACAGTGGGTGTCATTTCTGCAGTTGGAGGTATAACTGAAAAATGAGCATGATTTTTTCCTTCTTCTCAATTTCACAGATAGAAGATTTGTTCTTACTGTAAATTTTAGCAACCTCGGCATAAAAACTTTTTCTTTCCTTATTAAGTGAAGAACTTTCACCATTTCTCCTTGTGGTGTACCCAAATTGTCAGACACTTGCCCTCTGGGGCCATTTTTAAGTAAAATAAGGGTTCCTCCAGCCCTGGCTGGTGTAGCTCAGTGGATTGAGCACGGTCCTGCGAACCACACAATCGTGGTTCAATTCCCAGTCAGGGCACAAGCCTGGGTTGCAGGCCAGTTCCCAGCAGGGGACCCACGAGAGGCAACCATACATTGATATTTTTCTCCTTCTCTCCTTCCCTTCCCCTCTAAAAGATAAATAAATAAAATCTTAAAAACAAAAGGACATAGAAAAAATGGGAAAAAAAGGGTTCCTTCAACACAAGCACTGTCAGGTCGAGAGAGTCAGCCTGATAACCACACCTGCTGAAGTGGCTTACGGGTGGGGAGCAAACACAGCACCGAGACTCTGGACAAAGGGGTGATTCACATCCCAGGCGGATTGTGTGAGATTATATCACACGAACCAAAATGACACTGAATTTAAAACTTATAAATTGTTTCTCTCTAGAATTTTCCATTTAATATTTTTGGACCATGGTTGGCTCCAGGTTTTTAACTGCAACAGAGAAAAGTGAAACCCAGGATAAGGGGTGAGGGGACTACTGTAATCTTTTAGAACTTTAATTGGGTGCTATCATTCCTTTGCTTCAAATACAGGAGCTTCCCAAATGGATTAAGAATAACAATGAACATGCCCCACAAGACTCCTGACTGTTTCAAACCTCATCTCATGCCACTCTCTCTACTTCCAGACCATTTGAACATGGCATTCCCTCAGTTTCAACTGTTTTCATTTCCGGTTTTCACAAGTTGACTCTTCATCATCCTTCAGGTGCCAGCTTAACACCAGCTCCTTAGAGACTCATCCCTGACCACACTATAAGAAGGAAATCCCCTTATTATTTATCACTATCCTCTCTTCATTTTCTTCACAATACAAGCTGTACTCATATATTTCTTTGCTCTCTTGAATATTACCTATAAATTCAACAATGACAGGAAATATGTCTTTTATTTGCCTATACTCAGATTAGTAAAGTGCCTGGCATGCAGTGGACACTCAATAAATTTCTGCCAAAGAAAGAAAGAAAGAAGAAATAATGAACACAGAGAATACATGATGAGCATGCAGCCTACCTGAACAACTCAGACTCAATGTAGAAACATAATCAATCTAAGAAAGGAAGGCACAACCTTGGTCTGGAAGGACCTGATGGTTAATTTTATATGTCAATTTGGCAAGGCATTTTATCCAGATATTTGGTTAAACATTTTTCTGGATGTTTATATAAAAATAATTTTTAGATGAGATTAATATTTAAATCCAGAGACTCCGAATAAAGCATATTACCCTCCATAATGTGGCTGGGCCTCATCCAATCAGCTGAAGGTCTAACTGGGAAAGTAACTGTCCTCAGAGAGGAAATTCTGCCAGCAGGCTACATTTGGAGTCAAGCTGCAGCATCAAATTTTTCCCAGGTCTCCAGCCTGTCACCCACCCTTACCACCCCCACCTGCAGATTTCTGCATTTGTTAACCTCCAGAATTGTGAGAATCAATTCCTTAAAATAAATTTCTCCCTCCATATATACACATACATGCACACATGCACACATGCACACACACACTATTGGTTCTGCTTCTCTGGAGAACTCTAACTAATACAGAGGTGTATAAGATAGAAAATACAAGTTCAAGACCCAACTCTGGTACTTAGTACCTAGGAATACTGAGTTTCCTTGGAATGACTGATTGCAATTATAAAATGAGTAGATTTAACAAAATCAACAACAACCAAATGTTTATGGCTCCATTTCCACATACCACAACTCAACTACTGTTTACAATAAATATGAACTGAAAATGTATATAACATAATTTTAGATAAGCTCCTCTCCATTTATTCATTTATATAAAATTAAGTATTAGCACACTAATTAAGTACAAATTAATAAATGTTTTTATGATAGTTAAAATCCAGAGTCCTTTTTTTTTTAATCCTCACGTGAAGATATTTTTTCACTGATTTTAGTGAGAGAGGGAGGGTGAGAGAGAGAGAGGGAGAGGCGAGTGAGAAGCACTGACTGGCTGGCTTCAGCTTATGCCCTGACCAGGGATCAAACCCACAGCCTAAGTGTGTGCCCTGACCAGTGATGGAACCCGCAACCCTTTCTGGTGCCCAGAACGACACTCCAGTGAAATGAGCTACCCAGCCAGGGCCACAGTACTTTTACCCAGGGTAGAAAACATGGGAAAGAATCCTAAGGTAACACTGGATTCATCAGACAAATGGCATTTATTTGGCAGTTTGTCAATAAAAATTAACTTCCTCCATTAGGGAAATAATATACTTACACATTTTCAGCTTTAAAAATAAATTACCTCATTTCATAGTGAAATGATGTTTCATTTCACAAGACAGCACTATTTTTATAAAATATGTAAAATATGGTACCCTCCAAATTTTTATAAATATCACTCATTCAGCCACCAGACTAATATCGGGATTTACTGTTAAATAAGAAACTGCTTCACTTAGAAAGAAATGAAATAACTTTCATGATTTACTTTAGATAGGTAATTACTGCAGGTCCACAAACGATGTTTCATTCAACATCACTTTACTATAAGATTGGTGAGATGCCATAGGAACTTAATTCTGGTTTATAACAATTAGCTTCTGGTAAAAATTGGATTTATTATACTTCACTTTGCTTACAGTCATGCAACTTATCAATGATGTTAAAAGAGGACTTCCTGTACATAATTTATAATTCTATCAAGTAGTATTTAAAATTTACTACAGTCAATATAAAACATAATTAAATATATAGTATTGAGCTAAAACTGGCAATTTCAATTATTTTAAAAAGTTAAACTTTATCCTTTATCTTGTGTAAAATATCTAACATATTAAAGGTAAATAAAAGAATTCTTGGACAATATTAATATGTACTATTTTGTAAAAATAACTGATGAAAACAAACCTTCAAATTTTCACAAGCACACCTAAGAAGCACGCAGCAAAGCACACTTTTTCTTTGTCTTTAGA
This sequence comes from Sturnira hondurensis, assembly GCF_014824575.4. Lineage (NCBI taxonomy): Eukaryota > Metazoa > Chordata > Mammalia > Chiroptera > Phyllostomidae > Sturnira > Sturnira hondurensis. The sequence continues at coordinate 10,091,382 of NW_028098001.1, read as the reverse complement.
AAAGACAAAGCACACTCTAACCCGGCTACTTCTCCTCAACTACGGGTTCGGGTAGCCGGTGCCTGGGGGAAAGGTGGAGGCATTGGCGCAGAAAAATTCTAACTAATAATTCCTTTATTGGCTAAACTGCAAGTAAGTTAAGGAAAACATATAAAAATAAACAAGGGTTTAAAAGCATATCCAGGAAACCAGTCTGAAAAAACTACAAAAAATAAAAATAAGATCATAATATGATTACTTTAAATGATGAAATGTCAACGTTAAACGTTTTCCCATTCAACCTGAAGAAATGTCGAAACCAAAATATTATAGCCAGGATTCAGCTGTGCAAACTGACATGTGTTTATAGATTTGTTTGGGGGATAGACTAGGAATTTTGATGAGATGTGTCACCAAATCACTTTTAATCTGTTTAAAATAATCTCTTATTTGAAAACATTATTTTGATAATTTTTAACTTTGTATTTAAAAATCGTTACCAAGAAACCTGCTGAAATAGAAAGCAGGGTTATTTAAAATGATGTGTGAGTTAGCTGTACTCTAGGACATGTTCCAAATACCTGGAATCATTCCTCTGTAGACTGCTTTTTAAAAAATCACAGCATTTTCTAGTTAAAAGTGAATGACCTTACAATTCAACTATTTTAAAATCACACCCAATGCAAGAATCACATTTAGAATGTGACCAATGGTTATTCAAACCACATGAATATTTCCAATGAGGGAGAATAAGGAAGTCTATTCCAATGTCATTTAGTTTAATTTCAGAAATCTTTCTTTATACTGAAGTTAAATGCAGATTTGTAATAAGCTCTCTCCTCTCATTTTTACATTTTGAGGCAAAGGTACTCTAAAAAATTTTCAAATAATTGAAGACTTAACTACATGCCTTTCAATTTTTTTCTTTTAGGGTAAGCATTTCTATGTCCTCCCACTGTTTCTCAGATAGCAGGTTTTCAGTAACTGTCACTGCTTCGGTTACTCCTCTCTGAATGTACCTCTGTTTGCCAACAACCCTTCAAAAAACACAGCATCCAAACTAAACACAGATGTGATATGGGTATGTGATGCAAATAACCACTGCCTTCCTTTTTAAAAAATTCTTTATTTTTAGTAAAGAAGACTGAGATTTATAATCCTCCTTAAAAATACATAAAACACCAAATTAATACAATCTCATAAACAATACCTAAAGCTTGGCAATTTTTCTCAATTCTCCATATGCTATCTGTAAACTAAACTTCAATCAAAACACTTGGGTATACCACACAGATTGCAGCAAAGTTATTTTTGGATCCTGAACCTGAATTTCCATTTAAGTTTTCCACACTTAAAGTCTCTAATGTATATGGAGACTTGATGAACTGTTATTTTACACTTTAGGGTCTTTTACAGTAAAAGATAAGTTTTGCTGCCTTGCTAAAGAAATTTATATGTCTATGCATATATTTAGGCAACCCTTAGATTTTGATGTGAAGAATTAATGTCTGAATCAGCCCTACATTTTTTCCATTCTCCAAATTTTTCCTAATTAAAGCAACACATAGGAAAGAAGATAGTTTGCTATTTTAAACTACTTCTGGGAACAGAGTGGATTTCCAGGACTTAAGACTGAGAATACTCTGCCTCACTCCTCTTTTTAAAAAGTCACATACACATTTTCATAAATATCACATTTAGTATGATCAGAAACAAATTGAATTTGAATTAACTAGTATTTCAAGAAATCACCTAAACCTCCACAAAATGTGAAAATCAACTTTTTCAAATAAGTATCTCTAAAATACAAATCAGTTGCGGTAACAGTTAAGAGAGCTGACTAGTCCGGACTTGTTTCGTATCTTTGAGAAGAAAGTCACCATGTGCTCTTCTCATACTTCAAAATAGGGAAGAGAAAAACACTCTCCTTAGGCCACTTTCAGGAGAAGTGAAATAAGTGAATAAAAGTACATTTTTGAATAAGTACAATCAAAATCAAAAGCTTATTGCTGTGGGTAAATGGTAGAAAGTTTATTAAATTGAACATTAAAATGATCACTCTTCTGGAAGCATTTAAATATTAGTTGTTCTCTTAAATATCAACTACTTGAATTTCTAAATATGTAGAAAATTGCAATACAGTAAAAAAAATAAAAACTACAAACTAAACCAGAGATATAAGCCAAAAATATCCCCTGGTTCTCAAAAGTCTCCTAAATATTTCTAAAGATTTTAAAGTGGCTATATTGAAGAAAGCCAAATTCAGTCAAGAATAGTCCTGGTTTGAGGAAAGGGGACTGGGAGGAGTAAGAAAAGTTACAGGGGGTCAAATACAACACATGGTGACAGATTTGACTTCGGTGGTGGGCACACCATACAACATACAGGTGATGTATCACAGAACTGTACCCTTGAAACCTATATAACTTTATTAAACAATGTCACCCCAATAAATTTAATTTTAAAAAAACAGTCCTGGTTCACCCGGGCAGCTCTGGTATCCAGGACTACCTAGAGGTTTGGAACGTCCTCACCCCTAGCCAGAAATCCCAAAGGTCTGAGAACTGAGAAGACCTAGGACAGCAAGAGACGTCTGTTACCAAGGGCACTGGATTACTTGGCAGTTCACCTCACAATGGCCCGGTAACAACCCCACCATATCCAACTACTGAAGTGCCACAGCCTACTTCAAGGCTTAAATTGTTTCATTTGCCATTGCCAGCTATTAAAACTGGCAGTGAAACCATGTTTCTGTGCCATAAACAACTTAAACTATGCTTATAAACAATTACTGAGGTACTGACATACTTAGGCTTAATAAAAGTAAAATTGCCCTCACATACCTGTCAGAGCATCATTTAAAAAAAAGAAAACCAGGTAGATTTAAAGGAAAAAATTCATAGAACAAGAACAATAAGAAAGTTTCCATTCTACTAAATGTTCATTTGATAGTTATTATAGCTATATTCTGTACAATATAATGAGAACATTCTTGGGTTAAAGGAGTATTAACTTTGGGTAGGTTTCTTTTACATTCATTCCTTTTAAGCTTCCTTTCTCACTGCTATTTCACAAACCAAACATCAAGTAAAACTGACACTCTCACCCTATAAGACGACAAAATTTACTGAGCTCTTGGTTCTCTGAGACACTGGATGCTTCTCTATGAGTAAACTATCACTTCTAATCATGGTCTAATCATGGTCATGGTTATAACCATTTCTGTATTACTATAGGTATACGTTCTCATATGAAACTGCAGATAGGGTAATAAAGAAAGCTTATTCCTCACAATGTAAATAATCAATACTCTACTGCAAGTCCTTTGTGGAATTCCAAAAGAAATACAAACAAATAATAAATGTAGAAAAACTGTTTTAGTATTTTGTCTTGTTTCATCTTAATTTTTATTTTTATGCATTTCCCTAAGAATTTTCTAGGAAAGAATAAAACTAAAAAATAAAACATCTTAATGAATGATTCTCTTTGACAATTAGTTTTTGTGTTAACCTTTATCACTATCAAAATCAAAACAGGTACCATTTATGTGGCATATATAATATGACTTAAAATACTAAGAGTTTTAAATACATTATCTACTAAGTTCCAGGTCCATACATTTAAATGCCTACTGGAAACTCCCTACTTGGAAGCCCCAAAGACAGTTAAAACTCAACCCAAAAAGAACTTGCTATCTTCCTTACAAACACATCCCATTACTCTGAAACTTGATGAATGGTACCTTCATCCACTTAGTCATCAAGGAACCTGGGAGCTTTAATACCAGTTGTAATGACAACTACTTGGTGACAGCTACTATATGCCAAGAATTATGCTAGAAATATTATCTACAATAAACCTCCTCCAAAAACTTACCAAAAAAGCATCACTGTAAAATCTTAAACAACCCTGTTTAATTTTAGTTAACTCAAGTTTTCTCCAATTAATCTGAGCACTGAACACTCTTTTCACCGTAAATTTTGGCAAACCAACCAACAGAACTATTTAATCAAACTTTGTAAATGTTTTTAAAAATTGCAATCAACAATCTGTTGTATTAGCTCATCCTTTTTCCCAAAATCATATTAGCAAATTACTATATAAAAATGAGTAGTTGAAAGGAGTATAATATGTATTTAAAGTTGTATTGTCAATATTTAATCAAAATTCTATTTCCTCACAGCCTGACTCCTCGAAGTGAATCTATTTTCTTTCAGATCTATTATTTATGAGAATTTACCTGTTAAGAGATATGTGCTTAAACAAGAGAAATAAAAAACATTATCAATACTTCATGGTTTTCTATGTGAGTGAATGAATATAGTAATATTGTTACTACTTCTATGAGGTAACAAACAAAATATATTAATTCAGCACCAACCAGGTACTGATCCTAAATCGGATGAAAAATCCAGAATAACTTATAAAATATGATCCCTTCTCTCTACATGCTTATAAACTATTTGGAATTTAATGAATAGTAAAGTGCCAACAAAAAAAGACCAAGCGTATTTTGATAGAACATTAGAAATATCAAAAGTACACTAGAAGCACAAATTGCCAAAGGCATGATAAAATGTTATATAGCTAATAAGAACTGATGAGAGAAAGATGATTCTTGGAAAATGCAGTGTAAAATATAGCAGGTGGAAATATTGCCAAAAATTATACAAATCTGCTTTAGCTGTCCTTTACATATACTTGCATCATTAATTTGTAAAAAACATTGTTTTAAAAAAAAGATTGACAGAATACAAGTAATTTAATTAACACAGTAAGCTTGGCAAAAATACAAAAACAATTATCTCTAGCTTCCAAAATTACACCTCTACAAACAAATTAACCACAATCAGACACAAGCATAGTGCACTGCAAAAATTAAAATGCTATGGGCACATGGGAAGGAGATAATCCAAGCGAGCTCAACACGGTCCTAAAAAATGATTATCCATGACAGCTTGAAAAAAACCACACATAGTATCTACGCCAAAAAGAAAAGAAATTCTACACAAAACTGATAAATGGATATTCCAGCATCATTTCTTAGGAAAAAAATATTGGAAGTAGAGGTATTCACTTAAGAATTTATTTTTGGATATCTAGCCAGACTTTAATGCCCGTATTCAAAATGCAAAACAAATATCTAGCCAGAGAAAAGTATCATATCTTAAGCTATATTAAAAAGTATGACATCCAAAGATATACCTATGTGCAACTGTGTTGCTTTACAGAAAGCTACACAGGGTTATTATAATAACCCTTAACTTTCACCTATGTTCTTACTTGCTACTATCAAATCTATAAAGTAAAAGGAGTTATAATCCTCCTGTTCACTCTCCAAATATCTTAGAATATCTGCTGTTGCAGCAGAAAAGGTTTAACAGACGTTTGTCAATTTTGGCTTTAAAAAAATTCTATATATGGTAACTGGTGCCCCAAAGATCCATCATTATTCAAACATAATCATAATTTCTTTTCCAATTAAATACAATGTCTAAATTTACACCCCATAAATTTTCAAACAAGTTCCCTTTTCATAATTATGGGAGAAGCCATGAGAACTATTCCACTAAACAACTTAAAATCATCAAAAGTTTAACAAAATACACACATTAAAAATCAACATGACAGGAAACTGCCATAAAGAGACCATACAGAAATGATTTTAGAACCTTTAGTTTTTTGTGCATAAAGCATTGCTATACTGGCATTTCAAATATTGTGGAAAACTGAAAGAATAATGTAGTGAATACTCTACCTACCTAGATTCAACATTCGTGAGCGTTTTGCTACAAATGCTCTTCTACCGCCTGCCCCACCTCCCCCTTTCCCCTACCTACCTAGATTCAACATTCGTGAGCGTTTTGCTACAAATGCTCTTCTACCGCCTGCCCCACCTCCCCCTTTCCCTCTATCATTCCATCCATCCATCCACCCATCCCTCATCCATCCATCCATCCATCCGTCCATCCATCCCTCATCCATCCATCCATCTATCCATCCGTCCATCCATCCGTCCATCCATCCCTCATCCATCTATCCATCCATCCATCCATCTACTTTTTTTCTGACAAAGCCCTCAGTAATCAAGTGCATTAATACTTCTAAAGAAAAATAAATTACATTAAGCCAAAGACTAAATTCAGTTCAAGTTTTGCTACCAAATAGATTCAGATAGATCAGGTGGTATCCCAAAGGAGACTTCTTTTAATGTTTTGGATTTTTACAATGTGGATAAAGGATGCCAGGTGGTAGTATTATCCCTAAGTTACAGAGATATATTGTTGAGATATGTTGCAGCATAGAAGAATTAAATAATTTATTTGAAACTAAAACAAGTAGCAAAGCCAATAAGTGAAAATAGGCGAACTACTCCAGAGTAGTGAAAAGTGCTGCTCTAGGAATCCTCCAACCCAAGAGAAAAATCCTGGTGACTTTCTTTTTCTTTATCCAGAATCTGAACTCTTGCCCCTAATTCCATGACTACCCTCCTATGAGCCACTATGATCTCCACTGGGTTTACTGCACTAAATAGCCTGCTAACCATGCCACCCCATTCTTCTACCCACTTCAGAGTAAAAGCCAATGTTCTTTATAACAGCACTCAAGGAACTACAGGTTCTGCACCCTCTCCTTTACCTCACGTCTACTGTCACGTCCCCTACTCTCCCCCTCCCACTCCACTCCAGCCTCACTGGTCTCTATGCCGCACCTGGTCCCCCGGCTGCACCTGGTCCCCAGGCATGTTCCCACTTCTGGCCCTGGCACTGACCACCCTTCCTGCCTGGCACATGTTTCCCCTGTATCTACACGATGCCCCCCGTCACCTCTCCAATGTCACTACGTTCCAATGAGGCTTACACTATCACTCTATTTAAAATTGGAGGAAGGAGGATAAATGGTGCTGGAAAATAGTAAACAAGTAAACAGATATTTTTTAAAATTATAACTGTACCCCCTCAAAACAATGGACACTCCAGATCCCCCCGTTCCCTGCTCTACTCTTTCTTTCTCCTTAACACTGGCTGCCTGCAAGCATTCTAGACAATTTCCTCATTTCTAATTTCTGTGTCTGTCTTTTCTACTTAGATTTCTAAGTACAACAATGTATCCCAAGTCATTAGAAAAACATGTAGTATATAAGTGCTCAAAATAATTTTTGCTATTGAGATTTCGATGTCAACTTCAACCCGAACACTTTGAGCTAAGGTGTTCTACATCCCTTATAATTAGCACTTCTCAGCATCTCACAGAAAAGTTTGAATTTCAATATACTTAAATTAGATTTTTAAAAGGCCGAGTTTTATACATTTATGTGTTTACTAAGATTCTTTATGTAGAATTACATTGTACAGACATGGGCAGATGTTACGATGTCACTAGGAGAAAACAATACAGTAAGTAACAGTTTATATAGTTCGATCCCTTCTATAAGGGACACAGTACATATTTTTGTGGGTCACAGTTTCAGATACGATGGCATTAGGTATTTGAAAAAATTTTTCAGTCTGTGTATTTGTATTTTCTCATTTTTAATTAGTAAATATATATTATTTATATCATTAAAAATAACATACTCATATACCCAAAAAGAATTATTCCTCCCAATACATTTACCTGCTAAATTCTAACTTTTGTCCTTCTATGAAAAACAGTTATTCACTATTATATAATGCAATAGATATGTACCACTGATGTAACTTAATAGAATACTTAAAATACTGTTCTAGATCTTCTCTTTATATAAGGGGTGATGTGGCTAATTCTTTTACTTATACAACGGCGATGTGGCTATATACCACTACGTCCATGCATCTATGTAAAATCCACATAGTCAATCTAACTTTCAAATATTACCTCTGAAATAATCCTTTTAATGATAATACTTTCAAAGGGCTTTTATATTTATAGTATAAACTTATAACATTAGTTTTTATCTTTAAATTCAGAATATACATAGCACAAATATGTTCAACTCGAGCTTTTGCTGTTGCTGATATTAAACATATTAATATTTATTTACTTCCACTGGTCCTTGCTTCAAAAGTATTTATACTGAATAAAGGAAAGCTACGGATTTAGACAAATTGTATTCATCTTTAAAAGTGACTATTATTTCACCTAAGGAAAATCAAAAAAACTATTTTAATGCCAACTCTGAATTTAAAAAATAATGTCCTATTTTCAGAAAAATTTGGAATTTTTGCTTTAGCTTCTAAAATGTATATATAATAGTAGTAATTAACATCTCAAAGACAAGGTAAGTAATGAGCAATTATTTTCTTACCAAATGAAAAACAAGTTCTTTTATTGTCTGTAAAAGGTAACCTAAATTGGTTTAGAAATACTTTCCCCTTATCCTAAATCTAGAAAGAAAATACTATATTTTAATCTTATGTTTACATTTAATGTTCTTTTAAATGAAGTTTGATTGAGAGTAAAATTTTCTAAACTTCTATTCCATTCAATATCTTATTGCAAAAACTTTTTAAAAAATAGACACAAGATGTATTTAAAATAAAAGTTTACATACCTTGGCTTCCGAAAAACTAAACTATATTGCTGGCAAGCCAGACCCACAGTGGGAGTATAAACAATAGGCATGAATTTCTCGACATCGGACATGAGCACTTTATAAAAGAGCTTTTCATTTCTATCTTGAAGATCCATTAAGAGAAGATACCTGTGGAAATTGGACAAAATGAGATATTCCAACAATGTCACGAAATAGCTATTTGGAAATCTAATTAAACATTTTCCAACAAGGTATGAAGTATTTTTTAGGTCATATAGAAAACATCTGATCAAAAAAGACTTTAGAAATATTCCTAAATACCTGAAAGAACTATACTGATAGCATTAACTTAACTAAGTAAATATAAAGACTTCCCCCTTTAACTTTCAGTGCTGAATAACCAAGGGGAGTAACAAAGTGAAAAATGAGTAAGGAATGCAGCACTGACCCTAAAAATCACTAAGGCAGGCAAGCCCAAGGGACTTTTCTTATTATTTGTATCAAATGGCCTTTTTCTTTCTAAAGGAATTTTTGACCCAGAGTTACCAGTATCTTCCTAAACAACAGCCTTATTGTGTTACCATCAATGGTTTAGAGAATAAAATTCAAACTGCTTGGTACAACTTAAAAGAATATTACAAAATTGTACTCCATAATCTTACTAACCCCATTGGATTGATTTCCATTCCCTGAAATAGCTGCAAATGCACAGAATTTGGTGTCAGAGAGACAAGATTTGAATGCCAGGCAAGTAGGTGGATTATGCCAATGGGAAAAAATTAGTATTTGGGAAGATTCTGACTTTTAGACATGCTAAAACTGATCTAGCAATATGTAAGTCAATCATCATTGCTAAATCAATGATCAATCCTCAGACCGCATCTTATTTTACTTGTCAGAACATTTGATGCAAGGGGCATTCCCTAGAGGTCAATATCTCTCTTTACTTGACCTCCAGGCCATCATATTCTCCTGGTTTTCCTTCTGCCACACTGGTTTTCTGTTTGTCTGCAATTTCTTTTCCGTTTCTTTTTACTGTTTTCCCTTCTTCACTGAAAGCTAACACTCATCTCTAACATACTAGGAAATTGTGTTGGCTTTACCTTCAACATACCGTATTTTTGGACCGTAAGACACACCTAGGTTTTAGAGGAAGAAAATAAAAAAAAACTTTTTTTGAAGCAAAAAATGTAGTAAAATATTTAACAATTTAAATAACATATTTCACCAATGTAAATGTAAACAGAACTCAGAACTCAACAGCAGCATTAACAACCATCATTCCTCCCAAATTGGGCAGAGAGGGCGGGGTGCACATTATAGTCCAAAAAATACGGTATATCCAAAATCTAAACTCCTCATTGCTACCAGCCTCTATCTAAATCACCATTATCTCTTGCTTGGATTACTGTAATTATTTCCTAAAAATTCTTCCAGCCTACATTCTATCCTCAACAATGCAGCCAGTCATCTTGAAATATAGCTCAAATCATGCTGATTTTCTGTTCAAAACTTCTCATTCAGAATGACTACAAAAGTCCTTCAGTGGCCTTCAAATACATAATCTGCCCTCTGCCACCAAACTTCTTCTCCCGACCTACCATTCTTCCCCTCACTCATCCAATTGCAGACACAAGTCTATACCAGCTAAAGAACACCACTTTCCTCAGATTTCTTCATGGCCACTGGCTCACTACCTTTGGTACTTGCTTCTAAGTCACCTTTTCAATGAACTCCATCCTGATCACCCAATTTAACGATGCAAACTGACCATACCAATACCCCTTAATCAGCTCTACCTTTTCTTTTATTAGTACTTGTCACTTTCTAACATATTAAGTAATGTTGTTTTGAAATAATCTTTAAAAATAATTTATCGAAGTTCAGTGAGGGCAGAGATCATTGTCTATAATCCCAGTATCTAAAACAGCATAAGCTCAATGTCTGTCTATTTGAAGAACAACCCATGGCAAAAATATGAAAGCCACCTGCTCTTATGAGGTAGCTGACAGAATGGCCCAGGAAAATATAAAGTAAAAACATATGAAGATGAAGGAAGGACTTAAGGAACAAGTGAAAGGGACTATGAAGAAGGTTAAGCAGCAGCAAAAACACACAACTGGACACACTGAGTGCACCTCTAGCCCCAGCTACCCCTGTCATCATCCATGGGCTCAAGAAAAAACGTGGCCATGGCAGAAATGGAGGTTATTACAGGCTCAGCAACATGGACTTCCAGTCACCAAGGCTGACCTGGCTTTTGACCCTGCTGAGTGCCCAATCTGCCAGAGACCAGCACTGTGTGCCTGGTGTGCCTCCAGTCCCCGGGGTAATCAGCAAGCCACCTGGGGGCAGGATGATTACAACACTGGGCTGCTTCCGTCAAGGAAAGGGCAGCATTATTCTCATTGGAACTGACACTGACTCTGGATACGGATTTGCCTTTCCTGCACACAGTGCTTCAGCCAAAACTGCCATCCAGGGACTTACAGAATGCCTGATCCACCTTTATGGTACTCCACAAGGCATTGCTGCTGATGAAAGGACCCGCTTCAGAGCCAATGAAGTGAGGCAATGGGCCATATTCATGAAAATAACTGACCTTACTGTGTTTCCCCCACAATCTAAAAGCAGCTGGCATGACAGAAAGGTGGAATGGCCTTCCGAAGACTCAGTTACAGCACTAGCTAGGTGGTCGTACCTTGCAAAGCTGGGGCAAGGTTCTCTAGGAGGCCATGTATGATCCGAATCAGTGTCCAATCTAATACTATTTCTCTCACAGCTGGGATTGACAGGTCCAGGAACTCAAGGGTGGGAACAGAAGTAGCACCACTTACTATTATTCCCAGTGACCCACTAGTAAAGTTTCTGCTTCTTGTCCCCACGAACTTATGCTCTGCTGGCCAATAAGTCTTAGTTCCAAAGGGAGGGATGTTTCCACCAGGAGACAATTATTCCATTGAACTGGAAGTTACAGCTGCCACTAGCCACATCGGACACTACATGCCTCTGAATCAACAGGCAAAGAAGGAAGTTACAGTGATGGCTACGGTGATCGATCCTGCCTCCCAATGGGAATTTGGACCGCTACTCCACTGTCATAATCGAAGCAAACAGGAATTCTTCCAGTAGTCTGCTTTAGACTTGAGCTCCAAGTCTTTTCTTATTCTCCAGCCTGCCAGTCTACCTACTGATTTAGGACTTACCCGGACTCCACAATCATATGAACCAATTTCTTGAAATCAATGTGTATCTCCATCCAACAGAGAGTATGGTGTGTGTGTGTGTATGTGTGTGCCTGTAGATAGATACACACATCCTTGTTGCTTCTTTTTCTCTGAAGACCACTGGAGAATCCTGACTAATACAAATATTCACTAGGTATTGAGTCAGTTGACTCTTCTAAACATCGCACAATATTTTAAAATAACTATTATTCTCTTCAACTCACAAATGAAAAACCCGCGATTTAGAAAGCTCGGTACCTCAACGAAAAAGGACAAAGTCAAAAGCAGAGAGCAAGGCATATAGCACGGTCACGCCAGTGGCTGTGGTGGTTCGCGCAGGCCCCGCTGCTAGTGAGATACAGGCAGAATTTCAGCCTAGAGCTATCTCCTTACACAGGGAGGGAACAATGTTTCCTTTATCTTTGTGCAAACATGGAAACTGAATTCTAGACACAGTAAGTGACCTACATTCCCAATAGGGTTAGAACCATGTTTGGAAGTTAAAAAAGTGCACTTTCAACTAAAATGTATTTATAGTCTGACTAAAAACCACTTTAACCTGTTTTGCTCTGTCTAGGGTGGCATTTCCTGATAATTTACCTTTACAGCAACAATTTTATCACAAGAGAAAAGTAGTCTCGCTGAAGATAACAGTTTAGAAAAGAAAACTTTATTTCATTTAAATGTTCCTACAGAGGGTAAATTTTTAAAAAACATCATTGTATTTACAGGCAAATTCTCCTCAAAGTTGACTACTCTTTTCAAATTAATAACTATTTTAACTTTCTCATCTAGTAAAAAGTAAACTAAATAATTGTCTGAGCGAAATATAAAAATCACCCTCAGGAACGTGTTACCTGTCAAAGTCGGAGTTCAGACGCTCGAAATTTTTAATTATTCTCAGGACCTGGAGATCCTGAGTGATGAAGCAAGGCGGCAACAAGCCATGAATATTTAACTGTTGTCTCTCCTTCAGGGTAAAAGCCAAGTCCTATGGAGAAAAGAAAAACAAGAGTTTGAGGGGAGGAAGACCAAAAGCACATATTTATACAAGTGACATCAAACAAGTATATGGAATTAAGAATCCGAAGATCTGGAGGTACTCTAAAGATAGCCATTTGACTCTGAGTAGATCATATAATCTCTCAATACCTGAGTCCTTCAACTTTAAATACTAGAATACTATAATATTTTCAGATCTGTGTCACTGCATATTAGGATAAAATCAGGTAATACATTGTAGAAAATGATTTGAAGACACGCAAATGAAAGATATAAATATTATTAATGTCACTAAGTATAAAAGCAAACAGGAGCTATAATAAGAGACTTTAAAATTATGATCAGGAGTAGTTCACTATGCCCTGCTTTGCTTCCCCTACAAAGTGGGTCAGTTCATGCCTATGTAAGCTTGAAGCACCTGTTCCAATACTCCTTTCCCAAGTCATCTCCTACTGTTTGTTCTTATACACCCCTAACCACACAAAACTCACCACTGCCTGAATGCACCTGAAACCCTTTTATCCTTCCATGACACCGTGGTCAAGAATGTCTTGCTTCCCTGCCTCTCTCTCTGCCCTTCAAACCATCCCTCAAATGCCCTCTCTTCTCTAAAGCCCTCCCAGACTTATCTAGTATGTCCATGAGAGCCCTATGATTATGCCTATGCTACATCACCTATTTACTGGAACACCAATTATACAAAACAATAGTGAAGAAACTATGAGGCTTGAAAATAAGCAAACAAAATGGAACTGATGGGTTGATCAAAGACCCAGAGTGCCAGAGTGGACCTAAGAGATTTGCTGGGATATAATACAAGGGACAGTCACTAATACGGAAGAGGGATTCCCCCTAGAGTTCTGCCCCTGGAGACAGGTCTCCCCTCGGAGATTCTGAAGCCCAAGAGGCCTCTCCGATTAGACTGTGACTGCTATGCCTCCGAGTCTGGCAAAGCACACCAACATGACGATGGTCAGGTCCGCTCACTGCGACCACTTGCTGCTGTTTCTTAGACAACCTGGGTGAGCAGGAATACGTTCGCTAACTTTGCACTGGATAATTCCACAGCCATTCTCCTTTGCCTTGGAAGCTTCTGATGACAGCAAAATGGGGACTCCTGGGCCTTTTGGAAATATATTGCTCTGGGGAAAGGACAATTTGGCTCATCCCGAGGCTGACAGAACCTGACTGGTGAGGGATGAATATGTCCAACCTCAGGAAGAAGGTGACAGAAGTCAATGAATGAACAACTCTCTATTCCTTCTAATTTTTTTAATATGAGTAGGCCCATTAATTCATGTCACTAATGGAAAGCCTTATGTTTAGACTCCTGGGGGCAGACCAAAGAAAGTTAAATAGATTTGTCCACTGAATGATCCCTGACCCCTGGTGGAACTCTTAAGTTGCCTGCAAGAGCTAGCTAAGACCAATAGCTCCTTTTGACTTTCTCAGAAGGTCTCCAATTGTGATCGGCACAGCTGGTGTCTAGTTAGTTACAAGATGTTTTTCTTCTCCAGCAGCAACATTCAGGACTGCAAAGCCCCCACTGTAACGTGCTCAGTTGAAGGTCCTCTGCAGCTCCAGTATGTGAGGGATGCAGCAGGACCTTCCCCTTCCCAGAGGATAATCCAGTGTGTCCAACTGCGTTGCCCATTCACCCTCTCTCAGGTACCTGGAGAAGAGCAAACCAGCACAGGCCTTAGTTTGGAGTTTCGGCTCACACCAGGAGTCACAGTGGTGTTGCTGGAGCCTTCCATGTGCCATTTTCTTTTTTATTTGAGGTTTGTGTCCCCATGTCAGAATGCAAAATGCCAGGAGGTCAGAGATTTTGTCTGTTTTTTTCCCCACTGTTTTATCCTTAATACTCAAAACAGTACATAACATAATTAGATTTCAGTAATTTATTACATAAACAATGACGTTTTAAATATTTAATTTTGAAGCAATTAAAACTTTAAAAACAAATTGTTGCTCAAAAAACTGATTAGTATATTAATTCTGGTAAAATTATATTTAAAATGTAAAGCAACCTGAAAGGAATATTTGTATGAAAAAAACACAGAATGGAACGCACACTCCGCTTGTTAAAGATACAACTGAGAAGACTGATCATTCAAAGTAAAATGCATGAAATAACTCCTTGAAGGGAAACAGAATTATATACCATAATATATTTGAAAAAAAGAAAACGCAGTAAATTTTTCTCAAACTTGAAATAAAAACTTTGTAAATTAAAAATGAGAAGAAAGCTAGGCTAAATTTAAAGTTTCAAAACTACATGAATATATGTGAAGAAGCAGTAAACTTCTGAGTGGTATGCCTTAGAAATCTGCCTGCAAAAATAATACTCAAAATATCAATATTCTGAAAACAAGGGTTGTTATCAAATACTAATATATGCTCCTTTATTCACTTAATAATGGCACTTAACTATCATTTATTGGCATAGTTGGCCAGTCTTTTTACATCAATTTTCCAAAGTCTGGTATGAAACTAATTCCTAAATCTAGCAGATCTCCCATATCTTACACCAGGTAAATGATAATGCCATCTGGATGTCCTTTGATGTTTAGTAACTATAAACTCCCAAGGACAGCAGATAAAAGCATACNAAATAATAATCAAAATATCAATATTCTGAAAACAAGGGTTGTTATCAAATACTAATATATGCTCCTTTATTCACTTAATAATGGCACTTAACTATCATTTATTGGCATAGTTGGCCAGTCTTTTTACATCAATTTTCCAAAGTCTGGTATGAAACTAATTCCTAAATCTAGCAGATCTCCCATATCTTACGCCAGGTAAATGATAATGCCATCTGGATGTCCTTTGATGTTTAGTAACTATAAACTCCCATACACTATTAGGCAAATTTTCCAAGACACAGGAAAGTGCCAATTCAACTCTGAAAGCAAAAACACGACAACAACAAAAAAACACTAGGGCTTAGAAATCTGGGGAACTAGGCCAAGTTAAATTCCTATGATTGGGTTCGTATTCTGTTTCTACCCATTATGAATTTTTCAAAATCAATGAATAAGTAAAATGAAATTCTACAATCCCTAAAAATATAAAAATATAAAATGCTTTCATGGAAACCACAGTCTTAAGAATGATACACCACTGTAACCCCTACCACCCAGTAGCTTCCCAAAATGTATTCCAAGAAACAGTAAGCAGAACTTTGAGCCATTTAATAATCCTGGCTCTATATTTCATTTTTTCATATTAACAGAAACTGTTTCATATTCATAAGTATATTTTGTAGAGATCTATAAATAAATCAGTTACATCTAAAGCTTGACGGTAAAATGCTAGCTTTACACATTCTTTTTAATAAAAGGTGATATACAAGTGTTCAGAGAATTTTTACAGTAGGGTTATCCCGTAGGGCCTATCCAACAAAGGACAGCAGATAAAAGCATACACAGGTTCTAACTTTCATCTGATTTCTTCTGAGTCTTTCATGTAGTTGATACGCTTAGACATCTATACACACATTGGGTTTCCAGACCACCTATAATTCTCATTCCCTAAAAGCATTCTCATACAGTCTAGGTTCAACCATAGCTAGGGTTATTTTTCCTTTTCTGTCTTCCTTTTACTTTCTCTAGTCATTAAAAAAAATTTTGGACTGCATCCCTAGACAGCAGAATGGTATGTTGTTTCACTGCTGAGGGAAGAAACAGGACAACTATTCTTCTGGACTTTACTAATTAATCTACGTGTATCTTCCTGAAAAAACTGAGACTATCGAGCAGAAATGAAAACAAAATTCCTGGCATAACAGAAGACTTATATCAGAAACTATGATCTCACAGAGCAAACACAACTAAGAAGGAAAGTAGTTTTATCCTAAGTAAAGTACAGAAACTGTTAGCATTAGAAACACAATATATTCTGTATTCTATACTAACCATCTTTAATGTTCTCAATGAACTTTAGTAGTTAGTTTGCTTTCCTTTTTGCCTGAATAATGATTAAAAATAATCAGGCTGACTGGCAAAAAGGAATACACTATCTAAGACACAAAAGCTTTAAGATGAGATATCTATATATGTATAATAATCCATTATGATAACCAGTTTTATTAATTTAATGTTTGAAGCCACAGTCACATCAGGGCAGAGATGTTCGTGTGTTGTGTTCAACTGGTGAAGCCCTAGTGTCTAAAACAACACCTGCCACTGTATAGGCAATCAACAAAAATGTGTTGAATTAACTAACTATTAACGATTTGCTAGAACTATACAATTGCTATCACATATTTTAAAGAAAACAAAGCAGAAGTGAATAAATAAGTGGAGAAGCAGGTGGCATAAAAACAGACACACAGGTCAATGGAATGCAATAGGGAGCCTAGAAATAAACCCACAACTTTATAGTCAGTTACTATTTGACAGAGGAAGCAAGAACACACAATGGGCTAAAAATTGTTTATTCAATAAATGGTGTTGGGAAAATTGGACAGATATGTACAGAAAAATAAAACTAGACCACCTTCTTACACCACACACAAGAATAAATTTGGAATGGATCAAAGCCTTACATATTAGACCTGAAACTATAGAAATCCCAGAAGAAAGTATAGGCAGCAAAATCACAGACACTGTCATAGCAATTTTTTACTGGACATATCTCCTTAGTCAAGGGAAACAAAAGAAAAAATAAACAAATGGGACTACATCAAACTAAAAAGTTTTTGCACAGCTAAGGAAGTCATCAACAAAATAAAAAGACAACCCACAGAAGGAGGGGACATATTCACTAGTACACCTGATAAGGGGTTAATACCCAAAATTTATAAAGTACTTACGAAACTCAACACTAAAAAACAAACAACCCAGTTAAAAAATGGGCAAAGGACCTGAGTAGGCACTTCTTCAGAGAGGACAAATGGTCAACAGACATATGAAAAGATGCCCAGTGCCAGTAATCACCAGAGAAATACAAAATAAAACCACAATGAGATAATATCTCACACCCGTCAGAATGGTTACCATCAATAAATCAACAAACAATAAGTGTTAGTGAGGATGTGGAGAAAGGGGGACACTTTTGCACTGTTGGCTGGAATGCAGACTGGTGTAGCCACTTTGGAAAGCAGTATGGAGATACCTAAAAAAATTAAACCTGAATCTGCCCTTCAACCCAGTGATACCGCTTCTGAGAATATACCCAAAGGAACCTAAAACACTAATTGGAAAGAACATAGGCACCTATTTGTTCATCGCAATATTATTCACAATCACCAAGATATGGAAGCAGCCCAAGTGTCCATCAGTAGATGAGTGGATAAAACAACTATGGGACATTTAGACAATGGAATACTACTCAGCTGAAATAAAGAAAAAAATTTTACTACCTGCAACAGTTATCAATGGACCTGGAGAGCATTACACTAAGTGAAATAAGCTAGTCAGAGAAAGACAAATACCATATGATTTCATTCCCATGGAAGTTAACGAAGAAACTGAACAAACACGGAAAATGAGGACAGACTCACAGATGGAGAGCAGGATGACAACTAGTAGAGGAATATGTCAGGGGGTGGAGGGACTGACCAAAAAAAAAAAGAAAAAGGACTCATGACATGGACAACACTGTGGTGACTGCTGAGGGGAGGGGAGTATAAGAGGATTAAAAGGTAATGTAAAAAAAGTACAATGAAGATTAAAGTAAAAAATAAATAAAACCAATAATACAGTATATGAACAACAGCTTATTTAATACAAACTTTTTGCTTTTATTACACAGCAGTAAATTTTACACAACTGACATAAAGTAATTGAACTGTCTTAAGTAATGATTATGAAAGTACAACTAAAATGTACTTTGGCCTAGATATTCTAAAATTTACAGCAAAATAGCAAATCTTTATACTACCCCATAATTCATGTAGATATGTATTTTAGGATATACATAAGTATAATTATTTTTAGTTAAGTGACACATTGCTTATTTTATAGAAAGAAAGAGCACCTCTACCTAAGAGAGCAAATGGACTTTTAAATTACCAGATGAGAAGTTTAATTCAACTATTTCACACTTAAAAGTCAGATTACTAAAATCTACAGATTCCTTATAAACCTAAGAAAATGTTGATAACTAGTATCAACTCTACCTTTTCCAAATATAACCCTTAAAATCATTAATAAGGTTTCACAATCCTATCAGCAAGATGGAGTGGTAATGTCCCCAAATAAGTTTTAAGGCAAATACCAAAAAATCACCAAACCAGGAGAGAAAAGTACCTGTTAATAAGCAGATTGTAAATTAATGAAACTGCACACGCACACAAACGATAAAAAAGCCAAATCTCAGATAGTGGATTAAACTGTGTAAGAATTATGCAAACCAAATGGGTAATACAGGCTGCCAGTAGAGACTCTAGTGATCATTTGCACATTCACACTACTCTAGAAAACCATGTATATGGGATCTAGACAAAATCCTCCATGCCCAACATAGTATGTACAGTGATTACTGATACAGTGAAACAAACATCAGGACTACAAGATAACTGTCTACAGTGCATTCATTTGATTTCTTAACTTTTGAACTAAAAAGAATGCTCTGCAGAGTATGAAATAATTTTCTGCAATTCAACACATTTAATTACCAATTAAATTAAACATGAATTTGTGAATGTCCCTTGCCTTTTCCTGAATGATGCTCTCCTTCAAGAAGGCTTTGCCTCCTTTTCTCTGGATCAGGGAGGTGTCCTCCAACGGGCCCCCTCAGCATCCCGTACTTCTACCATGGAACTTCCCAGTCTTCGTTTTTGCTTAACCACTGCTTTCCCCAGAGGTGCAGATGCTTCTGGAGGACAAGCACTAGGCAAGTCACACTCGTAAACCAGCCCCTAACACAATGTCAGCACAGAACAGGGTCTCAATAAATTTAAATAAGCAAATAGATGAACAAATACAAGAACCTGAAACAACTTTTCAGTTCCATGTTATTCAGTTCTACATAGTTCTACTTTTGAGTAATCAACCTATCCAATTCAAATTTCAAACCAAGATATTTTATATATGTACGGGATGTACATAATGTGAAATCTGTCAAATAATTGAGCTTTCCACATGTGCATTAGAATATTACTTAAACAAATTAATTTACTACTAACAGCTTTTTAAACTGACCTTAAAGCTAGTATTCAAGATCAACTTGGTTTAACAATAAGACATAATCTACTTAACATAAGTACCAGAGTTTGTGGGGATTTTTAAAAATGTCTTCATCTAAATCAAAGTTTCTCAACCTCAGGTAATTCTTTGTTGTATAAGTGGTTGTTTGGTACAATTTTGGCATATATTTGGTACATTATTTTGCAATAATATATGCATAAATTTACACACATACTTCACTAGCAAACGCATATGCATAACAACATAACAACTCTAAATGGTATACTATTTGGACTTAGATCCAAATACAATTCACAAGTAGACATTTTTTAACACTGTGATTTTGAGTAAGTACTTAAAGTATTAAGGGTTAAATGGAGAGTCTCCTCCAGTTTTGTGTCCGCGTCTACTAAATAAGAGTAATCAAACATTTATGGAATGTATAAGGTCTGTCCAGAAGGCATCCAGCGATGTAATATGAAAAAGAGACATTTATTGAAGAAGACACAATATACAAGAAACACTGTACATAGGACAATGACACCTCAGACCCCTTCAAAATAGGCACCTTGGACCTCACACAGTTCTCCAGCTGCCCCACTGTATTTTCCTAAATCTCAACAATCTGAAAACTCCTCCCTTTCATTGACTTTAGTTTTGGGAAAAGCCAGAAGTTACAGGGTACCAAATCTGGGCTGTAGGGGGACTGAGTGACCTGGGTGATTTGATGTTTCACCAAAAAGCTCTGCATGAGACCGTGATGCATGAGCAGGCTCATTGTTGCCATCACTAGTTGCCTATAACTGTGGCCTTCTGAATCATCTGCAGTCTCCACACAGGAATGTTCAAGCCTATTACAAAATTTGATGCAGACTCATTGTTCTACTCGCTCAGTCATTTTGAATGCAATGACCACACAGTACACATGCTCACTCAATGGCATCTACCACCCCCACTGACTAGTACAGTGAAGGTGTCAATGTTCACACATGTGCATTCTAGTCCACTTCTCCTTGGCTGCCAGGTTACATCATTGTCACCCAAACAGTCTCCTTATGTTCACAATGGCTGGACTTTTTCCAGATAGACCTTCGTATAGTATATGTTATGTGTGTCTCGTTTGGTTTTGGGGAGGATAAAATGAGACTAGATATTTTTGCATTTTATGTAAATTGTAAAGTCATATATATATGTTTATATTACTAATAATGTTTTAATATAAAATCATAAATATGCAAGTCCTAAGTAAACACTGACTTTTATTTTCCCTCTTACTCACAAAAGGGTCAGCCTTTTTGTTCTATTGAGGCCCTCAAATGATTAGATGAAGCCCACCCAAACTAGGCAGAGAAGTTGGCTTTATTCAATCTACCAATTCAAATGTTAATCTCAAATAGCCTTGACCAGGTACTTCAACGGGTTACAGCATTATCCCAGTATGCCAACGTTACATGTCCACTCCCCAGCAAATGAATACATCAAAATAAGTGGAACAACAGACACATTTCTAATGAAAAAACCTCATGGACATGGAGAACAGTGTGGGGACTACTGGGGAGAGGGTGATCATAGGAGATGGAGGAGGGTACAGGGAGAATAAATGGTGATGGAAGGACACTTGACTTGGGGTACTGAACACACAGTACGGTGTACAGAGGATGTGTCATAGGACTGGGCACCTGATACCTGTATAATTTTGTTAACCAGTGTCACCCCAATAAATTTAATAAAAAGTGGAAAAATAAAATGAAATGAAATTATATATATTTAAAAAACAGTATTTATTTAATCCATAAACACCCTCACAGACATACCCAGAATAATATTTGACCAAATGTCTGGGCACCCAGGGTCTCAGTCAAGTTGACACAGAAAATTCATCATCACAGTCACCAAACATTTTTCAGCAAATGTATTTTGAGTGACTGCTCACAATGCTTATAGGCACTAAGCCAATGACACAGTGATATGTCCAATATGGTCCACAGCTCCATGAAACTTACAATCTAGACAGCTTAACAGGACATTATATAAAGAAGCATACAAATAACTATGAAATAATGATGTGATAAGTACAGGGGAAAGCCCAAGATCTAACTTAAACCAGAAGGTCAAAGGGAGGAGCTCACTGAGAGCGGTGTTCAGATGAGATCTGGAGGACACGGAAGAGTAGGAGCTGACCGGGCGAACAGCTGGGGGTGGCAGTGCAGGACAGAGCAGGGGCACAAAAGCCTGGCATCTTGCAGAGAGCACGGGGAAGAAAACTGCATCAACTGGGAGAAGGAGGCTAGAAGATGAACCGAGAAGACAGGCAGGAACCAGAACAGGCAAGTCCTTGTTCGCCTGGTACAATTTTTAACTGTATCCCAAGACTAGTGGGAAGACCCAGTTCTTTCCCTAATTATACCATTTTGTGAAAATGCTACTTCCTGAAAGTTATACCATTTTATGAACATGCTGCAAGTGAGTTCACAGCACTCACACCACAGTATTTGTTACTCACCATATCGAGGAATCCCCATGTTAAAGGCTAACTCAGTAAAAGCAAAAATGATGCTTCGGAACCAGCTTCAGAGTACCAGGCTGATGAAAGCTCAATCTGGGATTATGGCTCCTAATCCATTTTCCATGTGTCTATATGCTTCACATATGTAAGTGCAACATTTCTCTTCATAACACTACCCACTACCCACCACTCTGCAGGCATACCTGATTCACGCCCTACATTAGTAACACTTATGAAAAGTGACTAAAAATACGCTGGACACAGTATTCCTGGTATGAATGGAAACACCTGTCACTGACACAGGAGTCGTCTGCAGGAAGGGGAAGCAGCTAGCTGGTGCACAAAAGTGGGAAGGGGACAAACTTGTCACATTTTTGTATCTTTTTATTTTTATACAGTGAGTCTGTAAGGGTATTAAAATGTTGATAACTATTAAAACCATTTGTATCAATCTCTGGGAATATTATAATCATGTTTATCATTTACATTTGTTAAATCTCTATCCTTAGGTTTCTGGCAGCTCCAGCTACACCAGAGACTGCTAATTGTCTACCACACCTGCTCTCCCCTTTCTCCACAGTAAGAAAGCCGTAATATTATTTGGGGCAGAATACACCCGATAAAAGACTACAATTCCGGACTCCCTCGTAGGCAGATGTGGCCACATGACTGCCAACGGTGGTGCTGAATGAGGTGTGGGGAAAGCTCCTTGAAGACAGTGGGCTCCACTGGAAAGTGGGTTTTCTAGTGCTCCTCTCGTTTCTCCCGGCAGTCATCTGGGAATGTGTACATAGTATCTCTAAACCTAGAGTTGGGACCACAAAGCGATCTTGAGGACAGTAAAGCAGCCATGTTCCTGATCACTCCATGGGCACACCAAAAGCCCTAATGTACTCAAGAATCACAGAGAAGGGCAATCCACTACCATTTTCCATCGTCTCCAGCCCCAGTCCCGAGGCAATCTCACAGTGGGTGGCAGGATCACGGCTACCACAGATGCTAAAATTCAAAGGGAAGAAAATCATTCTTTTTTAACCAGAGGAGCAAGGGTCTCAAGATCACGGGTAAAAATGCCTGTTTTTTTCTCTGTCTTCCAGTCACCTGGCCCCAGATGCCAAAGAGCTGCCAGAAGTAAATGGCAGAGCAGAGAAACTCAAGGCCCCGTTTTCTGGCTTGTGGGCTGCAAAGGGGGGCCTATGGGAGACGGATAGTATCAGAGAAATCTCAGAGAGAAGGGAACTCAAGGGAACAGACCACCTAATGTGGCTTAAGAACTCCAGGGCTCACTTCGCAGCTATGCATGTACAGATCTGACCTTAAACAGCACAGCAAAGGCTTTGAGAACGAAACTGCGGAGTAAACCAGCGCACAGATCCCACACTGGACACTGGACGGTGCACATGATAATCAGACCCAAACAGTGGTACAAAACAGGCTTTGAAAACGAAATTAGTACTGAAACCACAACCCACAGATACTGGGTCCAACTTACTAACTGACCTAACCAGGTTGAAGGAGTTCTAAAAACAAAAAGAACAGTATTCTCCTTAGGATTTAATCAAAACCTATAAACTCATAACATGCAAATGTTCAGTATACATGCAAAAATTACTCAGTATACAATGAGACAGGAAAACATTAACTATCAGAGAAAAAGAAAATAAACAAGCACCAATCCCAAGAAAATACAGGTAATGGAGTTACCGAGAACTTACAATCAGTCACTACAACAATGCCCCAAGCCATGAGGGCAAAATCTTTTAAAATGACTGGGAAAAGAAAAAGTCTTCGCTAAGAAATTAAAACTATAAAAATTAAAATTGAAATTTTAGAACTGAAAAATATAATAACATAATATATTCATTTAAGAACAGTGTTTTTTACAAAAAGAGAGACAGAAAAAAAGAAAAGAACATAATGCAGATGTGAGAGGAAATATTCAGTGAAGTTATAGACAGATCATTAGAAATTAGCCAATCTGTAAACAAAGAGAAAAAAAGAAGAAAAAGTCAGAGCCTCAGGGACCTGTGAGCACCAAAAAGCCTAACATTTGTACCAACAGAATCCCCAAAGGAGAAGAGAAATAAAAAATATTTGAAAAAATTGGCATCCTTATAGCTCGCCATGATCGTATAGTGGTTAGTACTCTGTGCTGTGGAAAAATAATGACTAAAACTTTATCAATTCTGGCACATGTCTTGTAATTATATGTCTTATAATTTCAAATTCAAGAAGCTCCACAAAACCCAAGAAGATAAAATCAAAAAAATCCAAACCCAAAAGCATTATATTCAAAATGTTGAAAACTAAATACAAAAGGAAAAAAATCTTGAAAGGAGCCAGAGAAAAACAACAAGTTCAATGGCTGCAGATTTCTCGTCAAAAACACAGAAGACCAGGAAGAAGAAGAATGGCACTTTTACAGTGTTGAAGGGAAACAAGTATCATCACTGAATTCTCTAACCGGTGAAAATATCCTTCAGATACAAACATGAAATAAAGATACTCTCAGATGAAAGAAAACTAATATAACTGGTCTCCAGCAAACCTGCTCTAAAGGAAATGCTAAAGGAACTTCTGTAGATGGAAGGAAAATGATAACTGAGGAAAATTTGGTATATCAGAAGTGAGTAAAAGCAACAGAAAGAGCAAATATCTGGGTAACTATAATAGATTATCTCTTACCTCTTAAAATCTTTAAAATACATATGACAATTAAATGAAAAAATTACAAACAGTACATTATTACATCCAAATTGTTTTCTATAAAACTCAATAGCAAAATAACAAAAAATAACTGATTAAAAATGGGCAGAGGAGCCAAACAGATATTTTTCCAAAGACACATGGATGGCAAACAGACACATGAAAAGGTGCTCAACATCACTAAACACCTAAAAAATGCAAATCTAAAGCCCAAGGAGATACTACCTCACACTGGCCAGAATGACTATTAGCCATTAGCCAAGACAAGAAAGAACAGGTATTAAAGAGGGAACAGGTATTAGAGAGGATGTGGAAAAACAGGAACCCTTGTGCACTTTTGATAGAAATGTAAATTGGTGCAGCCACTATGGAAAACAGTATCCAAGTTCTTCAAACACTTCAAAATAGAACTACCATAAGGTTCGGCAATTCTATTTCTGGGCATTTACATGAAGAAACCAACTCAAAAGGAAATGTGCATCCCTCTGTTCATGTAACTTTATTTATAATAGCTAAGATTGGAAACAATCTAAGTGTCCATTGATAGATGAATGGATACAGAAAATGCTGTGTGTGCATGTGTGTGTGTGAATACACATATACACACATAAATGAAATATTGTTCAGCCACATGAAAGAAGAAAATCTTTCAGATAGGAAGACAAACACTGTGTGATCTCATTTATATGTGGAATCTTTAAAAAAGCTCCTAAATGCAGAGGTGGGAGGTTGAGGGGACAAAATTGATGAAAGTGGTCAAAATGTATAAACTTTCCATTATAAAATACAGGTCATGGCAACTATAATTGATAATACTGTATTGCATATTTGAAAGGCTGCTAAGTAAGTAAATCTTAAAAGTCCTCATCACAAGAAATAAAATTTGTATAACTACTTCCAGTGATGGATGTTAACCAGACTTATTGTGGCAAGGATTTTGAAATATATACAAATATCAAATCATCACATTCTACACCTGAAGCTAACATAGTGTTATATGTTAATTATATTCTCTTTTTAAAATTTTTATGCAATACATCTATGGATATGTATGCAAATATAATACCTATAAAAACTGTAATATAAACAGATAAAAATAATTAGACCTGAATGAAGGTAGGGTATATTTCAACTGATGTTCACTTTAAGTAGATTGTGAAAAGTTATGTAAAGTTTATTCCTAGAGCAAGTACTGAAAAAAAATATATACAAAGAGACATTGTCAAATTCAATGGGTAAATTAAAAGAATAATAAAAATATTTGAACAACACAAAACGGGCAGGAAAGGAAAAATAAAGAATGAAAAATAGAGGAAACAGACATCTAATAATAAAAAGGTGCACAGAAATCCAAACATACACACAATTACATTAAGTATAAATGATTTTAACACAGAAATTAAAAGACAGATGTTATAAATTAGCAACCACCACCAAAACTGACTGATTATTACTGCTTCTAACAGACATGTTCCTGTGAGGATCCAGAACGTGATGACCTTAACCTCTGACTCAACATGTCACCATTTCCAGCTCTTCCCTATAATGTGTATCACTGGATCTTTCAAACCCGTGATGTCTCTGTGTTATTTATTAAGCTTTCGATCTCAGAGGATTTCCCCAATTTCTCACAGTTGTGCATGTCTTCATCTCTTCTTATAAAGGCACACTGAATGAGGGCTTACCCTAAAGGCCTAATTTTAAATTAACTTAATTGCCTCTTTAAAGACCTTAACTCCAAAAACAGTTACGTTCTGAGATACTGGGAATTAAGACTTCATTGTAAGACTTTTAGGAGGACAAAATTCAGCCCACAACAATATATTTACACATATATTATGTGTATGAGTACTATGTCACAACCAAAAAAGTTTGAAAATATCTTAAAGGACTCTAAATAGGCAATTTAAATATTTTTTATTGTTATTCAGTTACATTTGTCCCCATTTTCCCTGTTACTCTTCCCTGCCCAATCCAACCCCCACTCCCAAAAACAATCCCCTCCACATTGTCCTCATCCATGGGTCCTTTGTTAAATGTACTTTTAAATATTCTAAGCCTAGCCCTAAGGCAATGGATTCTCAGGACTCCTTCAGTCTCCAGATCTCAGGTCTTAACAATTCAGTTTAGAATTTACTACCCCAGGTCCACTCATAATTTACTACCCCAGGTATAACCATAAACATTCATATAACACGCAAGTACTTTTGCTGATGTTTTTACTCAACCATTACCTGTCATAAAAAATTCCTAGTGTTTTAGGTCTAGAATTAGTTTATTAGTATAGAAGCTCTAATAGTTGCCATGTTTTTCCCATATTTTTTGAGACCATCATTCATTATGTTCATATATTGACTTCCCAAACTACCAGGCTAAGCCACAGAAACTTAAAGACACATTAACATTGTCTCTCCCCTCTCTTTAATCTCAAAGGCCTGAAGTACCTACTGAAAACAGTTTAGTGGATGACTAACTGAGATCTATCTTCAGGGCCTGAGGGAGACTACTGATGTTTTAAATCCTCTAAATTCGTTTACCGCAATAATCCTTTGTTTTAAAGTGTACAGGCTACCTCAGAAACATTCAGGGTTTGTTTGCAAAACTGAATGATCTATTCATTACTTTACAACTATAAACTGTAAAGTAATAAACAGGCCAAATCAGGCTATCTTGAATCTACAGTAGCCCCTCTTGTGTACATGTTTTGCTGTGGTTTTAGTTACCTACAGTCAACAGTGGTCCGAAAATATTAAATGGAAATTTCCAGCAATTAACAATTCGTAAGTTTCAAATTGCGAGCTGTTCCAAGCAGCATGATGAAGTCTCGAACAGCCTGTTTCGCCCCATCCAGTACCTGAATCATCTCTTTGTCTAGCGTCTCCATGCTGTATTCGCTCCCACCTGTTAGTCACTTAGTCTTGGTTATCAGATCGACTCTTTTGGTATCACAAGCGCTATGTTCAGGTAAACTTTATTTTACTTAATAATGGCCCCTGTTCCAAGTAACATGGCTGCACACATGCATTATAATG
Organism: Sturnira hondurensis; assembly: GCF_014824575.4. Taxonomy (NCBI): domain Eukaryota; kingdom Metazoa; phylum Chordata; class Mammalia; order Chiroptera; family Phyllostomidae; genus Sturnira; species Sturnira hondurensis. The sequence continues at coordinate 10,063,276 of NW_028098001.1, read as the reverse complement.
GTCTTCACATGAGTGGGATTCCAAGTTAAATGATATATCAGTTTCTCATATTCCTGAGAAAACTGGCAACTCCAAACACCGTGGTAGATTAAAACTTCTGAATGATTCATTCTGGTATAGTGTAAGATACCTTTGTCTAACAGTCACAAGATTCATTTCTCTCCTTTCCTACAATACATCCAATTAGGTCTTGACGAGCCAGAATGCAACTACCAAAAAAAGCATTGCCCAGATGCTAATATTTTAGATTTAAATTAATAATGCTGACCAATAATGCTGACTTTGTTAAAACACTATCACAAACTTAAAATGGACCAAACTGCCTAAAATATTGAAGAGTGATGTTTTTTGGAGGCTTACTTGCAAGTCAGGTTATTATTTCATCTTAAAGATATGCAAGCCATGTAAGCAGAATTTAATTATAATAGAACTATCAAATAGATCAAATAGTGCTTTCTACCATTACATAAAGAAATAAAGCAAACTAATAAATCGAGAAATAAAAATAAGTGTGATTATTTTTATTGTGTGTAGAATTTTAACGAGTGACTTATAAAACATTACTTTTAGTCACATGACAAGTCCTGAGAAAAATTCTGAAGCACACTCACCTAAATTAGAAGATATCCTTGAAAATCATAAACATTAAACACGAAATTCGATAAGCATATACAGTGTAACAGAGGCAGATAAACAGCCCAAAGGTCATGGTGGCATCCTCTCTGGAGTGAGGTACATTTGGTTATAAGCAAATAGTAAGAATCACACATGCATTATTGCCAGAAGAAGAAAGATCCTATTTGTCTTGGGTTTCTTTATTGTTTATTTTTTAATCTGGATCACATTTCCTGTTAACCTTGATTTTTACCAATACGAAGTACCTCCCTAGAGTTATCCAGCAAATAATTAATATTTCATGAAATGGTCAGGTTTAAATCAAATTCTAACTTTTCTGACTATATTCCATTACACAGTATAATGGTATAGAGAATCAACTGATCTTAGACTTTAATGTAAATTTACTTTCAAAAAGTTCATTAAAAAAGATAAATGTTTTATGATAATGTCCAAGTTACCACTTTAAATGCTACCTTCTTTAAAAGCTGAGTACGGTCTGGAAGACAAAAAGAAATAAAAACATGCCTCATTCATTTATTAAAAAAACATTTATTTCATGTCCACTCAGCAAAATTCTGTACTATTATGATTCCTGTCCTATGGCGATCAAAATAAGAAAAAATACAACATAGTAAATGCGAAACAACACAGTACAACTGTGTACACAAAAAACAGGTGTCAATGCTAGCACTAAGATATTTAGGAAAGTCTTCACTAGACAGATTACTGTTAAATAAACTAAAGACATTTTAACTGTAGGAATTACACACAGACAAAAAGTAAAGAATTAAGTAAGAGATTCAGAAAATGTATTGTAAGTGGAAGGCAAAGTTGGGAAACTAATGAGATAAATTTGGAGAAGATGGTAAACCTAACTTTTTATTATGTTGATTTTACATTCAACATAATAAAAAAATAGTAACATCCTGTAAACACTTGAATAACAAAAGAGGACATAAAGAAAATGCTAATTGACAAAGACATTTCTTTCACACCTAGATGTAGAACAGTCTACAATAATGAAAATAAAATGAAGGAAATTTGCAGTTACCCAAAAGGTAAAGTGATGAAGGTCTGTGTGTGTACAGCCGGCTGTACAGCCTGGTGCCAGGCTGGGGTGTTACAGGACAGTAAGAAATACTAGTATTTCTTTGGAGCCAAGGTTATCATAAAAATCCCTAAATATTCCTGGGCCAGTAGACTTAAGGCCCAGAAGCCTTCAGTGTGAGGCAGATGAAGAAGGTCCCTCAGCCATGCCTTCAGAGTCTATGAGGATGTGTCACTTCCATGAGGCACCACACCACTGTCTTAGAACTGAATAAGGAGAATAAAGTTTATTCCATTAACCTCCCCAAACTTGATGAACTAGATATTAAACCCAGTTTGACACCATGCAGACAATAAAGCTAAATTACAAATTCAAGAATGTGTTGCTAACTCATGAATGCTGCACCTTTCTACCTTTGGTGGAAAATCTCTGTGATACAATTATTCTCAAGTGGACAGTAATCCTTATTGATGAACAGAAGTTAAGAGAGTTTAATATAAATTATTGATATAAACTGTAAAGCCCTAACTATTCTTGCTCAGGACTGTATATTCCAGCTACCCACTAGAAACAGACAGTCTTACCCCTGACTTGAGGACTTCAAACAGGTTATACCACTCACGTGGTCCTTTTTAAGTGGCAACCCATTATTCGGTCATAAAGAAAAGGCAGCTACACACGAAAGTCACAAATGGTTTTGTTGCATCAAATTTTACCTTTGTTCTACTGAAAATAGGCCCAATAAAATTGTTCTGCACAACAATAAAAAGGAAGGGAAAAAATCAAACTAGCAATTAAATTCATTTTGAAGAAAAAAATATTTAAAACTTCATATACTTTATGACCACAAATAATCACAGATTTTTAAGAGTTGCCTGTCACCACAAAAATTAAAAAGAACTCAAACCAACCATAATTCACTAAATAAAATAAATTACAAAAAAAAAGAAGAAAAAAGAAATCACAAGTCTCCAAGTCATTAAAAATGATCGAAAAATCACCAACAAAGAATTTCTATCACATTGGCAGAGTAGGTAAGTACTGTGCTCACCTCCTCCCAAGACATCAAAATTACAACTAAATTATAAAACAACTGCCCTTGAGAACCACCTAAGACAGGCTGAACAGACCATAACTAAGGTTATAAAGAAGCCACAGGGAGACTGGTAGGAGGGGCAGAGACGTGAAACAGGCTAGTCTGACACCCACCTGCAGCAGTTAAGAATTGGGAGGGATATCTTGGCTGCAAAGGTCCTCACTAAAGAGCAAAGGGGCTCCAGCCCCACACTAGGCTTCCAGGCCCTGAGCACCAGTGCTAAAAAGAGCAGTTCCCACAACAACTAGCTATGAAAATCAGCAGGGACTCAGTGAGGGTGAGAGAGGGGGCTGCTGTAGACCCAGATGTCCTCTCCAAGGGCCCAAGTTCAGACACACAAACACTCGCCCTAAACTCCAGCTAAAGGACAGCAGCTTGAAAATTGCTAAGGAAATATGGGGAACTAACTTTTCTGGCTTCAGGGCAGGCGCTGGAGGGGCAGCTCTCTTGGGACTGAAGTACTAAGAGGCCCCACTGTTCCTTTGTTGAGCTCTCCTCACACACAGCTCTCCCCACCCAGGTGATTTTCTGAGACAAGCCCTCACCCAAATGGCACATAGAAGGAAAATTTCCCAGAAGCAGTTTCTTGTAAACTGCCAGCCTTGGCGTACACTGGGGATTTTTTTAAAAAAAACTCTCATATTCATGAACCCCACACAAGCAACAACTGGCTTCCTCATACCCTGTATCTCTAGCTAAGCAGCCTGGAGCCCAGTACTAGTGACAGTCAGCTTTGGTTCACAGCACAGCTTCTCCCAGGCACCTCCAAGTCCAGCACAGGCAGCTACCAACCACAGACCACTTTGTATCTCCTACCAGATGGCACCAGGCTGGACACAGACAGTGGCCAACTAGGGCCTACTCCGCAGTCCCTCCCAAGAGGCCCTAGAACCAACACACCTGTTAGCCAGCCTCAGCCTTCAGCAGAGCACCACCCAACTCGCACCACAAATGGCACAGCCAAAGGATGAACTGGGAAGGCACCAGAGCCTGCTAAAGTGAATCCCAATCTGTGCGGTCGGCCCCCAAACAACAGCTCGTCCACTGTAGTAACGGCCAGTCCTCACAGCCATACAATCTCAGGGTCAAACCCACCCACTGATGTGCCCACAGCAATCAAGGCTCAACCACAACAGGAAGACACATACAACCCAAACAAGGGCTACCCCTGGAGTACCTAACTGAAGGGAGCAGGGAGTTTGCAGCACTGAGCTCCACAGGACATCCTACAACATAAGGCCACCCTGCCAAGACTAGCAGACACAGCATATCTACCTAATTATATACAAACAAACACAGGGAGGCAGCCAAAGGGAAAAAAAGAAAGAAAGAAAAGAAACATGGCCCAAATGAAAGAACAGAACAAAACTCTGAAAAAGAACTAAACAAAATGGAGGCAAGCAATCTACCAGATACAAAGTTCAAGACACTGGCTATAAGGATGTTCAATGAACTTCGGGGAAAAATAGATGAACTATGTGATAAATTACACAAAAATAGAAATCATAAAAAAGAACCAATCATAAATGAAGACTACAATAACTGAAATGCAGAACATAGTAAATGAAATCAACAGCAGATTAGATGAAGCAGATGATCAAATCAGCAAGGTAGCAGAAAATACCCAATTGGAACAACAAAAAGAGAAAAGAATATTAAAAAAATAGGATAGTTTAAGGAACCTCCAGGACAACACTGAATCTAACAATGTTCATGTCATGGGGCTACCAGGAGAGAAGAGAGAGCAAAGGATTGAAAACCTATTTGAAGGAATAATGATGAAAAACTTCCCCAACCTGGTGAAGGAAACAGACATGCAAGTCCAGGAAGCCCAGAGTTTCAAACAAGATGAACCCAAACAGGCCCACACCAAGGTACATAATTAAAATGGCAAAGGTTAAAGACAAAGAGAGAATCTTAAAAGTAGCAAGAGAAAAGCAGTTCGTTACCTGCAAGGGAGCTCCCATAAAACTGTCAGCTGATTTCACAAAAGAAACTTTGTAGGAGAAAAGGGACTGGGGCCAGAAATAGTCAAAGTGATGAAAAGTAAGGACCTACAACCAAGATTATTCTGTTCAGTAAAGCTCTCATTTACAATAGAAAGACAGTTAAGAGCTTCCCAGACAAGAAAAAGCTAAAGGAGTTCATCATTAACAAACCAGTATTACAAGAAAGGTTAGAGGAATTTTTTAAAAAGAAAAAGAAGGAGGAAAAGATCATAAATATCAATAATAGAATGGCAATAACTATTTACCTATCAGTAATTATGTTAAAAAGTAAATGGATTAAATGCTCCAATCTAAGACATGTGGTGACTGAACGGAAAACACAAGACCCATAAATATGCTACCTATAAGAGACCCATCTCAGAGTGACACAGACAGACTGAAAGTAATGGGATGAAAAAAGATATTTTGTGCAAATAGAAATAAAAAATAAAAGCTGCTGTAGCAATACTTAGACAAAATAGACTTTAAAACAAAAGACTTAACAAAAGACAAAAAAGGACATTTCTTATATAATAGCCAAGATATGGAAGCAACCTAAGTGTCCATTGAAAGATGACTGGATAAAAAAGATGCAGTACATATACAAAATGGTATATTAGTTGGCCATAAAAAATACATTCACATACAAAAAAATCACTAGTAATATTGACGAAGGGGGAAAAAACACAGACCTGTCCTTAATGAAAAAGGGTGTCCAGTAAAGGACAATCAAAATCACTAAACAAATCTCTGTGCTGATGGATGCACTTATCTTGTACTAAATAAAAAGGAAATATACAAAGCACACACACGCACAAAAGGAACAATCCAAAGACAAACCCGGCTACAAAATAAGTGTGACTGCTTAGTATTTAGAGAAGCAAAATTATAAATTCTGAGTTGTTTTTCATTAGAGAGGAGTCTTGGGGGTTTATACCAACATTACCTGTGAAGAAAAATGAAATACTACAGACACTGAAAAGGGGACTGTGAACAGAGTGTAAACTGAATTCCCCTTCTAAGTAAATCATTAATTTCCAGAAGGCCTGATTCAAAGAGTAGAAATGGCTTTAGCTACAGTCTGTGGACCGGGCTAGGACTGGGCTCTGTATCTGGCCATGCAGTGTCCAAGGCAGAAGCCACCCAACACGCATTCCCAGACTCTTAACTGTGTCACCCCAGAAACCAAGAGGCCTTGGCTTCCAGGTCGTTAATGTGATCCTCGGCTGGACCAGTGAGGCCACTTCTCTCCGGGCAGGCTCTGAGAACTGCCACAGAGTCAAACCAGTCAGTGGTGGGTGGCAGGCACAGGCACAAGGAGGCTGAGCGACCTGCCCGCCTGCTACCTTCACCACCAACACACTTTCCTGGCACCACTTTCTCAGGCTTGGCTCTTGCCTTGGAGAAGAGAAGCCATGTAGTATAGACAATGTACATCTTCTCTTGTCCCCAAACGGGACGCCACGGTGCGAGGGCACGAGCACCACCCGCCCATCACACTCCAGGGTACCTGTCCTACCGCCCAAACCCAGAAACCGAGGTCGCCCTGAGGGCCCAGGGCCCGGGTCGCTGGGCGGGCACCGTCCTGGAGGAGCGGGCGCAGGGGCTACTCCCTGTTCGAAGGGACTGGCAGGCGGTGCCCGCCCCTGACCCGCAGGAGCCAGGCCGTGGGGCTCCCGGTGGGCCTGGGGCTTACCTTGTTGAGGTGGGGGACCCGCAACACGGTCCAGCCGCGCTGGTGGGTGTGGCGGCGGCGGGGGGTGGCGGCCTCCATGGCGGGCGCGCTGTGGTCGGGCGAGCGGAGCGGCAGCGAGGCGCGCGCGGGGCAGGAGGCGGATGCAGCTGGGACGCCCGCGCGGACTGGGTCGGTGGCGGCGGCGCAGGGGAAGGGCCCAGGGCCCAGGGGTAGGCGTGGGTGGTGAGAGGGGGTGGACGCGGCGGGAGGAGCCGGCAAGAAGCCGGTGTCCCGGCAGGATAGCCTGAGAGAAACGCTGAGTCATGTCGGAAGATCGCCTGGCGAGTGGAGAGGGGGTAGACGGAGGCCCTCGGGAGGCGTTGCGGGAGCCGGGGGGAGGCGGCCGCGGGAGTCGCTCCCTCCCCTGGCCACCTCTCACCACCATCGCCTTATAATTACAGCTGTGCTAGTCCATCTCTACGTAGGACGTGTCGAAGTGGTTGGTGAGCACTGATTGCTCTCTCATCCCAGAGCCCCACGTGGGGAGTACAGCCGGTTTCCCTGGCCGGCCCCTGGGCACGCGGGCACCATCACTCCTGGCGGTGGAAGCCCGCAGCCAGAGACGCACCAAGGTGGGAGGGTTCTGCTCGGGGCACCGAGGGACACTCAGGGGTGTTTGCACAGAACCACGACTGACTGGTGAGGATCAGACTTGACCTCTCCCNGGGAGGCGGCCGCGGGAGTCGCTCCCTCCCCTGGCCACCTCTCACCACCATCGCCTTATAATTACAGCTGTGCTAGTCCATCTCTACGTAGGACGTGTCGAAGTGGTTGGTGAGCACTGATTGCTCTCTCATCCCAGAGCCCCACGTGGGGAGTACAACCGGTTTCCCTTGCCGGCCCCTGGGCACGCGGGCACCATCACTCCTGGCGGTGGAAGCCCGCAGCCAGAGACGCACCAAGGTGGGAGGGTTCTGCTCGGGGCACCGAGGGACACCCAGGGGTGTTTGCACAGAACCACGACTGACTGGTGAGGATCAGACTTGACCTCTCCCTTCCAGTTAGTTAGGCTCTTTCGGGACACCTACCCATGGCCCTGGATGCCAGCCACGCCTGGGAGCTGGAGGCAGAAGGAAACCAACCTTGACCCAGAAAGCCCAGGCCCAAGTAGAGCGGGGAGTCAGTGCTGAGAGGAGAGCACGGGAGGCCGCACAGGTCTTTGTAGATCACCCACGGAAATTTTGTTTTAATAAATGAATGCAGACGTGTTAGGGCCCAATTCACAGTCACGTCTGCCCTGTGTATAGTCTTCCTAAGTTCTAGAAGCCAAGGTGTTTAAGAACCTCTTTCTAAATAACGATAAGCAGCTCGATCTTTAGGTCCTTCTTCGGTAAAAAGAGAAGGTCTTTTGTTGATATTTATACCTCAAGTTTCAAGGAATGGAGGAGCAGTCAGATCAGAAGCAAAAGGAGTGTCTGACACAACAAACACTGAAGATTTCTGTGCCCCAGTTTCCTTTTCAGTTAAATAGGAGTCCTGGTTTCTGCTCTGCTCATCTCCACCTAATGATGTAAAAGATGGGGTTCAGGATTGATGATTCTTTGGTTTCATATATCCAAAAACGAGACACATTCAATCAGTATCTTCTTTACTTCTAATTAGGTTATTTTCCTTATCAGAGTGATTTTTACACCAGTTGTTTTGTGGCCCATACTTCTATCCAGAAGCTTCTTAGGCTTAGGCTTAGCTTCTTTGAATTATCTAGAATCAGTTGTTTTATTTAGAGAACATTTTATTGGCATTACAGCGTTCTTTTAAAACATTCATTTCATTCAAGTAACACTTTTCAACCATCAATTTTTAAGCCATAAATTATTAACCCCACAACATCTGAGAAGAAGGTATACTTTGCAAAACTCACTCTCTTAAATTAACTGAGGTACATTACAATTACAGTGCTTTAACTGTGACAAAAACACTTTAACAGCAGGCCTGGGAACAGAAGATAGTGAAGACGAAACAAAAATGCTTGTACAACAGAACCTTATTATAAAGCAGCTCTTATTACATAAACTTAGATATATTACCAGTTTATTCCCTGTTTCTGTGATATAATATCTACATACAGGAAAGCTGATGTAAATATAGGGAGTAGCCCAAAATGAGTGGGTGGGCTCTCTGGCCAAGCCATCATTACAAAGGGATTAAAGATCATACCAATTTATGTAAGGTTCACGTCTCTCTCCTATGTGTCTACTTCTCTTAGGGAAAGAGTTCCAGGCATTTTGAGTGGTAACAGTAAAAGGCCTAACTAAGGGAGCTATCTTGTATATTCATGCGCAGTTCCAAGAACTTATTTTTCCTTGTAACTGTTGGCCAGAATATGCGATTTTCCAGTCCTTTTAAAATAGTTTGTAAGGTTAGGTTTTATTGGGGTGGGGGTGGGGGGGTGGAATGGAGGAAACACATAGAAAAAAATCTTGCTTTAATTTTTCTTGGAAGAAACTATAGTTGTGCAGTCACTCTGCACACATTTGGTAATGTTAATAATGGGACTAGAAGCCTGTAAGTTTCTGTTACATAGGTGAAAATAACCTTACAATCAAATCAAGTATTTGATCAAATGCAATTAAATCAATTTCAAATATTTCCTGCCCCAGTAAGTTTAGTGTACAATGACCTCTAATCAATTTATGATTGTAGTACTCTAATCCAATATCATAAGATTTCAAGTATAGGCATACACCTCAGACATATTGTGGATTCAGTTCCAAATCACTGAAATAAAGCAAGTATTGCAATAAAACGAGCCATAATCTCTTTGCTAGTGGAGGGTCTTGCCTTCAATTAGTTCAAAAAAAGAAAAAGGCAACCCTATGAAATACAATAGAGCTAACTGTGGTAAAAGATATGCTTATACAGAAAATATCTAGAGATGACAGGACAAAGGAAAGCAATTTTAGGTTTCAAAAGGTGGCAAACTGTGGGAAGGTAAATATATGAGAAGAAACAAACTGAAGTCTGTGTTGCATGTCCTTCTGGTCCTCAAAGATACATATTTTGGGGTTATATATCCTGGTTTCCTTCACTCGGCTCTATACCTGGTTCTAAGGAATGTCTAAAAAGCCAAGCTATAAGATATTGGTATTTGAACACTATTCTAGTGCTAGGTGAAATCAATATATGAGTCATTTCACTAGAATATTTTAAAGAGAGGTACCCTTATTCTATTCTTTAAGCGAAAATGTATGCCGAAGTTCCATCCTCTAAGAGGCTCTAGAGCTCTACAGAGTACAAATCCCTGCCTCCTTTTCTTGCTGCAAGTAAATAAACTACCTTGTGACAACCGTGTGACATGCTTGAGTAAAGCACCTCAAGCAGCAAGCCCTTTCAGTTCCATAGCACATCCATGTCCTGTAACACCCAATCCAGGAAGAAAAGTCACAGCAGCGGTGCCCTTTGTAACAGGGAGCCATGGTGGAAGCTGCAGTGGAAGCCGCAAGGGGAGCAGAGCCTGGAGAGCTTAGTGTAAGAGTCAAGGATCTAGACCAGTGGTTTTTCATCTTTATCCTGTAATAAAATCACCTGGAGAGCTTTAAAAATCACTCTTGACTATGCCAAGAGTAGTTTGACTTAATTGGTGTGGGTTGTAGCTCTAGCACCAGGATTTGTTGCCCAAGGTCCCTAAATAATTCTAAGATGCAGCCCAGGGTGAGAACCACTGGCCTAGATGAATGGTTTTTGAACTTTTTCTTGCTTCAGAATCTATTGGAGGGCTTTTTAAACCAGGTCCCCACCCCCCAGTCTCTGATTCAGTAAGTCTAGGTGGAGCTCACCAATTTGCATTTCTAACAAGCTCAGATGATATTGATGGTCAAGAGACCGAAGTTTGAGAACAACTGGTCTAGAGCAGCAATTTTCAACTGGAGTGCCTCAAGAATTTTTAAAACATGCAATACCTGACTGTTTAATCAAGGATACTGACCTCTTTTCCCTGGGATTGTCAAGCAAAAAAATGACAACAGCCAGTACAATAGCCCTCCAGTATGAATTAATCAAAATCATACCTATTTTTTTTCAGATTGGCAAAAATATATATATTTTTGGTGTGCCCCAGATTTTATGTATGCCATGAGATGAAAAAGGTTGAAAATCACTTGTCTAGAGCAACGATCATCCAGCAGAAATATAATGTGAGCCACGTATGTAATTTAAAGTTTTCCTGGTACCCACACTTTTTAAAAAATGAAAAGAACCTAGCTGGTGTAGCTCAGTGGATTGAGTGTGAGCCTGCGAACCAGAGGATCATGGTTCGATTCCCAGTCAGGGCACATGCCTGGGTTGCAAGCCAGTTCCCAGCAAGGGACACACGAGAGGCAACCATACATTGATATTTCTCTCCCACTCTCCTTCCCTTTCCCTCTAAAGATAAATAAATTAAATTAAAAAATAATAAAATAAAAATAAGCAGGTGAAATTATTTTAAAAATATTTTGATTTAACTTAATAAATCCAAAATATCATACCAATATATTATCAATATGAAAATTACTAATGAGATGTTTTACTTTCTTTTTTCTAACTTTGTCTTTGAACTCTAGTATGTATTTACACTTACAGCACATCTCAATTTGAACAGCAAATTTTTAATGGAAATACTTGTTCTGTGCTTAAATTACATTTTATAAAACTTATACTTGAAATGGTACCCAATTGGGTACAATTAGGATGCATATACCCAGTTGTTACAGAACTACTTAAAACTTTTCCAATAACTAAGTTGAACATTCATTTTACACTTAAATTAAAGTCAAATAAAATTTAAAATTGAATACCTCATTTGTGCTGGCCACATTTCAAGTACCTAGCAGCTACATATGTCCAGCCAGTGGCTATCAAATTATAGAGCACAACTCTTAATCCAAGGCATTTGGGTCCTTACTGTTTTAGGTGATTGAAGATCAAGTACACATACTTATGTTTTTGTGATATTCACATCGGAGCTCTTATACTGCTTCAGGTTGTTCTACCTTCTTAACCTTTCACTTACATAGGTAGTTGTAACTCAAAATGCTTTGCAGCATGTTGGTTTCCTTTACAATGCGTTAATTATTTTCCTTCTCAGTCAACCTAGTTGTTTCTCAAACTAGTCTATCAGAAGCTCACAAAGTTCCAGTTGATAACATCGCATCTAGAGTAAAATAGTATTCTAAATAGCACTCTAAAATAGTAAGGCTGCATTGAAAGCAGACCTCTGAAATTCAAATATCCAAATAATTATTGCTCTTCAAAAGAGTTCGGCTGTTGGAGAAATTTGCACATACTCCCAACATTGTTGCCACTGTTTGAAATGTTTATTTCCAGTTCTTTTGGAATTATTACTTACTCATTCTTAGGAAGCATTATAGCAGAATTGTCTAAGAATATACCTTAATTTCACATCCACAAGTACCAGGGATTAGGACTTTATCACCTGTTGGTGATGCACAGTTCAATACAAACACACATGAAGTGTGGGATCAGACTGAGAATATTTGAATCTTGTGCTACCACATTCTAGTTCTGTGACTTTGGAAAATCTAATTGCTCTAGGCTTCAGTTTCCCCATCTGAAAAATGAGGATAATTATAGTACCTGCCTTTCAGAGCAGTTATGGACATTAAACAAGATAGTATTTTTATGTGTTTATTTAATAAAAATGTATTGATCACCTACTGCATGCCAGGCCCCAACCTAGGTTTTAGAAGAACAGTAGTGAAAAATACAAAGTCTTGGGCCTCTGGAAATTACATTCTTCTGAAACAATACACAAGCTATACTACATGATATCATATGCTATGCAGTGAAGGTGAGCAGAGTTTGCTACCCCCAAATATTCTTCTGGATATTATTTTAAGCTGTTTATTTTAAGAAACAAAAGGCTCAGAAAAACCTCTGACCTTTGCCCTAACTGCCTACAAGGAATTTAGATGGAGGAACTGCTCCAAAAACGCAATATAGTTTAGTAAGAGCTATTATGTGATAGGGCAGAACTTGACAAAGCCTGTCTAATTAAAGTCCTCTTTGCCTCGTTGTTTAAGATAGCTCAGCAAGCATTTATTTACCAAACTTTTGCTCTTCTATTGTCTTTCCGCCCTTTGAAGTCTCAAATCACAGCCTTCCTCTCTCGTAGCTCAAGATGGCACATAAGCCTCAACTACCCAGTGTATCCCTGGGCCCCATATTCTTGCAGAACCTTTGCATGTACATTTAAAATAAAGTTGGTCATTTTGTCCTGTTAATCTGTCTTACGTTGATTTGATTATTAGTCTATCAGCCAGAAGAACTTAGAAAGATGAGAGGAAAATAATGTTTTCTGCCCCCCCTCAATAAGTGTAAAGTATTCCGAAGAATGCCTGTTACCTAGTAAGCACTCTAAAATATTATCATTTTCCTTCAAGATCTAGTTCAACATTATCTTGTGAAAACTGTCTCTTATGCCTTCACCTACTTATTTATCCCTTAATTCATTCAAAATATTTATTGAACACTTACCTATATGCTAAGCCTCAGGCTTAGGTACTAGTATACAGACGCAGGCTTATGAGGAGAAACAGCGAATACACAAGTACAGTTGGTAATTACAAAATATGACATGCAAGAGAAATTACTGTGTACTTCAGCAATTAAAATATTTATGTTTTTAATTTTTTATGATACTTGGGATGCTCTATATTTAACTGTTTGAAAATATCTCTCAATGATAGAAGTGTCTTTTTTTTTCGGACGTAAATGCAGATAGCTTCAGTAAGGCTTCACTCACATGCTTACAGCAGATCCGCACCAGTGGGAATATTCCCAGAAATATTGCATCAGCTTTGATGTGGAAAGTACTCATTTAGACAAATAACAAATAATTCTTTTAGACTAATGCACTTGTCAAAGAGGCATTAAAAGTGGCAGTTCAGAATATAGACTCTGCAAGCAGGTTTTCTGGGCTCCTGTTCTACCTAACCACCTCCAACTTGTGTTAGGAGATTGCCAAATTAGGCTAGTTTCATTGGCTGTTAACAAGGAGCAGTGAAAAAATTACATATGAGAAACCAAAAGCAATTGCAACTGTTGGAACCATTTAGTGACTTAGCAGGAATAAGAATACCATATTAAAAGTAGCAGTGGATACTGAAAGGATAATTTTTTTTTAATTTGAAAAAGTATGCTCCAAAACTCGTGCTAATTTGTTTCATTTTATAGTTCTAAATATTTAAAGTTTGTATGAAGAATCTGTATTACTATTATATTCAGGAAAAAAACTAAAATTTAGAATATCCCCAGGGGTGGCTGTATATAAATAAGGTAACACACTGTAAAATTTTAGGAATCTCATGTTTTTTTCATTTTGTTCCAAAGGTAATTTGAGATGACAATTTGGCATTATACTTCATTACCTTCCTCCAGTTTGTATACCTTAAAATCTCTGACTGCTTGCCAGTAGTTACCAAAGCCAACCCCATAATGCAACTCTGAGACAGGGAGGGGAAGTTTCATAATACCTTAGCCTGCCAAACACCTGTGCAGACCCACCCTCCTTGCCTTACTTGGAAAAAGCTGGACTAAAAGCAAACCAAAAAAACCCGCTAAAGATAAAAATTAAACTTAAAAGCCTTTGTAGAAATGTAATCTTTTTCATAACAATTTATATTGAATTTACCATTTAACCACGACTCACCTAAAGAATAGGTTTTCATGATTTCGTTAATAAATAATTGATTTTCAAATATAATGTGATAATAGTAATTCTATAAATGGTAATATTATGTGGCTTTTTACTTCTCAGTCTCTGATATATATTTTGAAAAAAACTGATGTTACGGTTAGAGAAAATATAACAGTATGATTTATTTTCTTTTGTTTTTAAAGGTTTTTGAATTCATTTAGAGAGAAAGAGGAAGGGAAGGAGAGAGAAACATTGAGCTATTGTTCTACCTATTTATGTATTCACCGGCTAACTCTCATATATGCTTTGACAGGGGATAAATTATAAAAAATGGTGAATCAAAACATCACACACACAAAAGAACCTTATTAAGTCTCTTTATTTAATTTGAATCTTAAGAGACAGAATATTCTTTGTTTTTGGAGATCACTTCCAAATACATTGAGCTTGTTAACGTGGAGCCCGTGGGCTATCTGGTTAGCATCCAATGACATGCCAAAAAGATAACTGAGCCAGCATTAGGCACCAACTGTCAATCTGTAAAGTCACCAGAAAGTTGGCATTTCAAAGGTAGTTCTAAGCTGAAGCTTCCAATGTAGTGGCAGAGCTCCAGATACCCTGGTTTCTGGAGAGAGAGAAAATGTGTATGAAAGGTTGTACTCAGGAGAGTTATACAAGAGATTCATTCATGGCAGATGAAGAGACCTGACAGAAAGCACAAAGGCCCAGTGGAAATTTGAAGTACTAAAATAAATTTTGACATGACAGAAACAGCAAGACCAAACCATTTTCTGAAGTCATGGTCCAATTTTTGAAGGAAAATTGAGGAACCTTTGGGCAGGAGAAAATATTTGTATAGATTTGGTCGAAAAGTTATCAACTCACTTTTGAAAAGTATCAAGCTTTGGGTACTTGTTTTTCATGCAAATCCATTTAATCATTGAAGGTTTCCAAATCAGAGTAGAATTTATATTGATACAGGAAACTTATGTATAATTATTTATATTCATTTTTGAAAATAGTTGCTCTTTGCTAGAACCACAGGCAAAAAAGAAAAAGCTGGAGGAAATAGTCAATCATTTAGGCCCCACCTCTCCCACCCTCATGTCCCCACCCCCACAGACTGTTGTTTTATCTGTGACAATCAGACCCAAAAAAGTGGGTTCTCAGAGCACTTGCCTCTCCTTACACTGTGCAGCCTGCTCTGCCCTGCCATTAAATTGGGGTTTAAAGAGACCTGAGATCACTATGCCTGCACTGTGGCCTCCGTGTGTTGGAGAATGAGGCCAGGCAGAAATCAGGCTTTATCAGGTGAGCCAAACTGCACAGAGACGGTGGTCATCCTCCATGTGCTCTTCAGCCCTTCCCTCTCCTTTCTTCAGACTTGACTAAGCCACTCTTGATGCAATGGGGGGGAAAAAAACAAGGAACAAGAAGTGAAAAAGCCTGGTGAGCAGAAAAGGGAGGAAACTTCCAGGACACAGGCAAAGTTAGAGCAAAACTATAAAATCACTCTGTTAAGAGTTATCCAAATGCCTTCGAGCTCTTGGAATTAAGTTCAGAAACAGCTCTTGGGTTTTTCAGAGAATCAAAGCTTGAAAGTTTTACAGGTCAAGCCCCAGATATCCTGATTCACACTTTGACTTATTTGCCCTGTCTACAGGAGAACTGATATCTAAGTTTAGAAATTATATTACTTAATACAAATATTAAATCGCCTGTACTTTGTTTTGCTTGCAATTTTCCTGAAACCATCTGTTGGGGAGACACTAAGTCTAGCTCATGAGGTTAAAATAATTTTTTATCATAAATCTTTCTCCAGCATGTATACTTTCTTCATAAGCAGATCTGTGCATAGAAAAAGTAAAAGGGTATAGGAACAAAGTAATATAAATTTGAAATCTTACTGTAGTTTCTGAACAATTAAAGAGCAGTAGAGAGAAAGCAAACAGTTTAATTCTTGTACTGAAAGATCTCACTTTTCATGTGCCCTCCTCCCAGTTCCTATACCTCAAGAAAGATAATGTAATACAATTTTTCCAGACTTATCCACTTTAAAACCTTTATTAAACACAAGAAAGTTATTTCTTTCCTCAGTGATATAGTCTACTTGTGTTTAAATTCCTTTTGTTTCTAATTTCTACTTATGACAATCTTCATAATCTATAATAGTCTCACAGGAGGAAGAACATTTAGTAAATCCAGTCTAAAATTAAAATCTTCCCCTGGCTAGTGTAGCTCAATGGATTGAGCAGGGGTCTGTGAACCAAAGGGTCACAGGTTCAAGTCCCTGTGACCCAAGTCAGGGCACATGCCTAGGGTGCCCAAGAGGCAACCACACATTGATGTTTCTCTCCCTCTCTTCCTCCCTCCCTTCCCTTTTGTCTAAAATTAAAAAAAAAAAACCTTTAAAAAATAAAATTGAAATCTTCCTAGAGAGATTTATTTTAGAAATGTATATGTAAATATTCTACCACATGCCCATTTTTTAAAACCAGTAATAACTGCAGCAGATATAACTATAAATTTATAAACATAATAGTTTTCAGTTATCTCTATTTCTATATAGTCATTATTAAATCTAACAGTTTTAACAAGACATTAATAATATTTCTCTCCTTTCAACTCATTATAATGAAACAGATGTGGAATGCTACAAAGAAAAAGTTGGTGGAGGAGGGAGTAGGTGATTAGAGAACCAAGAAATTAGATATTTTTTTAAATGAGTCACCTGAAGTCTCAGTAAGGAAGGTTTTGCTGGATATATGCTACTCTTAGTATGAAATGCTACAGATTTACTGACATCTACCCTAAAGACCACTTTAATAACATTAAATTATAACATCAGTGTCCCTGGCTGTAGATAAGTTAGTTCTTAATGTACTAGTTATCTACTAAGATGTAAGAAATTGCCACAAAACTTGTGGCCTACCATTATCTCGCAGTTTTTGTGGTTCAGGAATCCAGAGGCAGCTTAGCTGGGCCCCTTGACCCAGAGGTGCTCAGAAGGCAAGTACTTCAAATGTTCACGGTGCCTTTGTGCTTCCTGTCACGTCTCTTCCTCGGTCATCAACAAATCTCTTGTATAGCTCTCCTGAGCACAACACTCCATACACATATTCTTCCTCTCCCTTAAGCCAGAGGGTCTAGAGCTCTGTCACTACATTAGAGTCAAGCTCATGGCTAGAGATATTTTCATTTCAAGGCTCCACCAGGGGAGAATTAAACTCCAAGTTCATTGACCTGGATGTCCCAGGGCTCACTTCCTGATTGGCCTTGCCTGCCAAGGTCTCATAAATTTGCTTCATAAAATAAAAGATAAACCAAAAGATAAAAGCAAAGCAAAAGTTACTGAATTTTCTACTTTTATTTTTTAAATATATTTCATTGATTTTGCTATTACAGTTGTCCCAGCTTTCCCCCCTCTGACCCCTCCACCCAGTCCCCTCATTCACTCCAGCAATCCTTTCTTTTAGTTCCTGTCCATGGGTCATGCATATAAGTTCTTTGGCTATTCAATTTCTTATACTGTTCTTAAAATACCCTTGTCTGTATTGTACCTACCAATTTGTACTTCTTAAGTACCCTTCCCCCCATTCTCCCTTTCCCTGCACCCTTTCCCCCATTCTTCTCCCCCTTCTCCCTCCCAGCTGATAACCTTCCAAAGGATCTCCTTATCTATGATTCTGTTCCTGTTCTGCTTGTTTGCTTAGTTTGTTATTTAGATTCAGCGATAGACAGTTGTACACTTGTTGCCATTTTAATGTTCATAGTTTAATGTTCATAATGTTTAATTTTTTTCTTACATATGTTCCTTTAACATTTCATATAATAATGGCTTGGTGATAATGAACTCCTTTAGCTTTACCTTGTCTGGGAAGTACTGTATCTGCCCTTTCGTTTGAGGTTATAGCTTTGCTGGATTGAGTAATCTAGGTTTTCATCATTGCTTTTCATCACCCTGAATACTTGTTGCCAGTCCCCTCTAGCTGGCAAAGTATCTTTTGAGAACTCAGCTGACAGCCTTATGGGAAATCTCCCTTTGTAGGTAACTCTGCTTTTCTCTTGCTACTTTTAAGATTATCTCTTTATCTTTAAGCTTTGGCATTTTAATTATGATGTGTCTTGGTGTGGTCCTTTTGGATCCAACTTGTTTGGGGTTATCTGTCCTTTCCAAACTTGTGTGTCTATTTTCTCCACCAAATTAGGAAAGATTTTTTAAAAAATTTTTTCAATTAAGTCTTCAGGTTCTTGCTCTTCCTCTTCTCCTTATGTCATTGCAATGATTCAGATGTTGGTTCATTTGGAGATGTCCCAGAGGCTCTTTATTCTATTCTCATTTTTTAAAATTCTTTTTCCTGCTTGCTGTTCAAATTGAATGCAACAGCAATGCAATTCTTCCTTATGTTCCAAATTGTTGATTCACATCTTGGCTTCATCTCCTCCCCTGTTGGTTCCCTGTAGATGTTTCTTTATTTTGGTAAGTGCAACCTTTACTTCTGCCTGGATCTTTTTTATGCTGTGGCAGTACCCAGTGAGTTGTTTGAGCATCCCAGTAACTAGTGTTTTGAACTCTGCATCTGATAGGTTGCTTCTCTCCATTTCATTTAGTTCTTTTCCCATGTCTTTTTTTTCTGTTCTTTCATTTGGGCCATATTTCTTTGTTTCCTCCATTTGGCAGCCTCCCTGTGTTTGTTTCTGTGTAGTCGGTAGAGCTGCTTTGACTCTTAGTAGTGTGGCCTATTGTAGAAAAGGTACCTGTCTGGGTGAATGTGGCTTCTTCAAATCTGTGATTGTCAGACTTCCATACAGGCCAATTTTCTGACAAATCTGGGTGATGTTTGTTTTGTTGTTTAGCTGTAATTTTTGCTATAGTTGTGTGTGGAGACAAAGTGTGTTTACCTACACCTCCATTTTGGCCAGAAGTCTCTTAATCTGCCCACAGCCAGCTGGGTGTCTAGGCAGTGGCCCCTGGTATATGTCATGCCACAACAAAACTCCCGAGTTTTTCTTTTAAAATGTCTATTTCATCCGTTTAACTAGTGTTGGACTACACACTCTCTCAGCAAATATTTATTCAGTATACTAAATGCCAGCCACATGTATAAGCAATGGAAATACAAGTCCCATCCTCAAGGAGCTCACATTCATGGGGCTTATGGGGTAGCAGACAATAAACACAGTCTGTATACAATATCGGGTGTGCTAAGTGTTGTGAAGAAGCAGGATATACCTGAATTCTTCAAAGGGTTAATGGGAATGGACACACTTTAATTAGGTCCTTTTGGTCTTGCATAAAAACTCCAAATGTAAACTAAATAGACTCACTTCAGTCCAGCAAATATTCATCAAGCCCTTACTATGGACTAGATGCTGGGACAGCAGAGATGAACTTGCTGCTCTGAGAAGTGCATCGTCTGGTCTCAGAGGGTACCTCTAGGAATCTCCATGGGCTGGGTCAAAGGTTTCCCCTCTGTGACCATAGAGTAACCTGAGCACAGGTTTATTGTGCATACCCTCAAGTGGCATCCAAATGTATCTCTTTTCTACTTGATTATAAGCTCTTTGAGAGCAAGACCACACTTTACTAATCTTTTATTCTCTTGTACTTGGGGATTAGAAGTTGTTCATTTGCACTTTAACAGTTAGGCTACTAACTGTATGGAGGGACAGTACCTGCTCAGGACTTTCTCCAACTTCCTTCCATCTTAAGTGGTAAGATTCAGAATGACCTTTTTCTCTCTTAGGTTTGACATGATGTAACAAAAAAGAAAATATTTTTATCAAGACCATCTGCATTCTTTCCAAGGAAAACTGGCTAGAAATACGTTGCCATGTTTTATCAAGTGAAAAATCATTCTTCTTCTCAGGCCCTTCCCTCCTTCCAGCCCTGGGCCTTTGTAACAGCTCCACACATCATGGGCCGCCTCTGCTCTTGCCCTGAGATGAGAAGTGACCTCGGAGAAATGCGGAGAGGGGAGTACACTATTCAGGTGATGGTCCCTGCTTCTGCTTGCTTTACTGACAAATTTTAAAAGAGAGAGAGGCACTATTCAGTTTTTAGTTTAAATTTACTGAAAAAATCAATAAAAGCTCAAATCTCTAAGGAAATAAAGGGGTAGATAAAAATTAAAATGGAACTGAATTTCTCAAAGTCAACGTGTTCTATGTGTATATTTTATCAAAAACAATTATATCATGTAACCACTTCTCTGAATAAGGCTTAATTCTCTGCTCACCTCCTGCAAACTATGTTTTTTAAATTCTAAATTTTTCTCAAAGGCAAATGCTTTCCCACACTCAGAAATGCATTCTTGGTCCTCTGAGTATTCACTTTATGCCAAATTTCAAAGTTTCAAGTCTAAACTCTTTTGTTTAGTTTTTTTAAACATTCATTATAGCAGTAAAGAATATTATTTTTAATGTTTGACTCAAATACTTCATTATTATTTCTATGAATTCTTGACAAACTGCTTTTTAAACTAAGAAGTAAAAGGAGGAATTCCACAAAACAACCTCCCTTTTTAAAAAGAATATAACAAATATGAGGACATGGAATCAAAAACCTGCATTCTTCTGGATCGTGATGTCGCCCCCATGCTGTATCAGTACAACCATTTGTACGTCACTGTTGCCAAAAAAGGGTTGGGTTTAAATGAACAACCCTAATAATAAACGAACAGCCTTGTATCACCCTGGAGGGGAATCTCTGATAGAGATAGGCTTCCACCGCTGTCTTTATTCTGTAACACTCATCAACTTTTTATATGAAAATGTAAAGGCATATTATTTTTAAAAGTTATGTGGCATGTATTTTGTAACTTTTTTCCAATGATAAAAATAGCACATGCTTAACACAAACGATTTAGAAAACGCAAGTTGATATCAACCCTAGTAGTGTGGCTGTTCTTTCTTACGGGAAAATTATATCCCTTGAATAATTTAGCATGGCTCTGAAATAGTTTCGTATTTGTAGGCTGCCCATTTTGCAGACCTATCAATATATTGACTAAATGTATGACATGGAAATTAAAGAATAGTGAATATAGTAGAGAAGAGACTTAAAATTCAAAAACTCTCCATTGGCTGGAAAAATAGGTTGAAATTAGCAAGATAAACTGTAGCAAAAGTAAAGGCAGAACTCTGGTACATAAAAATTTCTCATGCATAGGAAGGAAGTAATGCATCCAAATTGAAGTGCTTGTGGAAAAGAGCAGGTGTTACTAGTTGGTGACAACTTAGTATTGAGCTAGAGCCATTACAAAAATAAATGATAATGTAAGTTCATGTAACATTAGTGAAGTACAGAAGTCAGACAAACAGAAGAGAGTCTCTCAGTTTATTCCACGTGGTTTGGGCTGCATGAGGAGTATTGTTTTCATTTAAGGGCACATTTTAAGATAATATTGATAAAACTGGTGTCTTCCCAGTTGAAATGATTTGTTCAAATCATGTTCTATAAAAAATAGTTGGGACAACCACATCAAAATTACAACTAAAATACAGAACAATCATCAGAAATCTAGTTGAATGGGAGTCTGACAACTACAGAATTAAAGAAACCACATCCATCCACACTGGTGGGAGGGGAGGAGATGTGGAAAGGGCTGGTCCCAGTCCACATGTGGTAGATAAAATACCAGGAGGGAAATCTTAAAAGCAAGGAGTCACAGCCCCAAACCAGGCAACCCAGCCCAGGGTTCTAGCACCAGGAAGATAAGTCCCCACAACTTCTGGCTGTAAAAACTAGTGGGGATTGAGTACGTGGAAGAAACGTTTGGTGTCCCAAGCAGTTCCCCTTAAACAACCCACACATGGACTCATGCAGACTCACTCCTTCTGACCTCGAGCTCAGGAACAACTTCAAGAGAGCCAACATTCACATCATAGGGGTGCCAGAAGAAGAAGAAGAAGAGGAGCAAGAAATTAGAAATCATTTGAAAAAAATAATAAAAGTTCCCAAATTTGGTGAAGGAAATAAACATACAAGTCTAGGAAGCACAGAGAATCCCAAACAAGTAGATGCAAAGAGGAGTGTCTTGCCACTCCAAGACACAACATAATTAGAATGCCAAAGGTTGTTGGGAACTTCTCTGCCTGGTTTCAGGAGTTGCAACCACCCTCCATGGCTAAGGCTGAGTGAGCAACCTCCAGAATGCAAGCCACTAAGGAGACAAAGCTTGTCTCTGGCAGCAATGATGCTTCTGCTTCATCCCCTGCCCCCAATGCTTGGTCAGTTAGTCAATGATGGGTATGATTCCTCAGAGGAGGGGCAACCTAAGCCAGACATGATCACTTGGGAGGTCATCATGAAAGGTTTCGGGTGGCTGCATCAAAGAAGGAGTAATGGACCCTTGTCCCCCAGCTTTTCTGATATAGCCCAGGTCCCCATTTCCATCTGGGAGAAACACTTCTGTGTTCTAATCCACTTAAGCATGAAAACCTATGACTGGGAAGGCAGTCCATCCCTTTGTTGGCTAGAGCAGGATCCGGGGTGATCAGGCATAAGAAAGTTCCTAAAGTCCTGTGAAGCCTGCTTTGCTAAGAGTGTTTTCATTCATATGATAAGGGTCCCTGCAGGAAATGAGTATGTCTCCCAAAGTTTTTGCAACCCCCTTACCTGACTGACACTGACTCAGATTAAGCCCTCTGATTTCTTTGAAATGTTATCTATTGTTTGATCCTTGCCACCTGACATTGATTGATGAGCTGTATTCCTGTATTCCTGTGTGTTATAACCCAATAAAACCTGTTGAGGCAGGGGCTCTTGGTCTTTCCCCTCTGAGAGATTGACCGCCTCTCCTCCCCAAGCAGATCTTGTCTTGGTAGTTTCACTTTCATATGTGGTAGATGGGGGGACTTTCAAGCAAAGTTGCCCCCAGAAAAGGTTAAACATAAAGAGAGAATCTTAAAAGCAGCAAGAGAAAAGAAGTTAGTTACCTACAGGGTAGTTCCCACAAAGACTGTCAACTGATTTCTCAAAAGATTCTTTGCAGGCTAGAAGGGATTGGCAAGAAATATTCAAAGTCATAAAAAGCAGGGACCTACAGCTAAGATTGTTCTACCCCAGGAAATCTCTTATTTAGAATCACAGGGAAGATAGTGCTTCCCAGACAAGAAAAATCTAAAGGAGTTTATCATCACCAAACTATTATTATATGAAATGTTAAAGAGACATCTAAGAAAAAGAAGATCAAAACTATGAACAATAAAATGACAGTAAATACATATATATCAATAATTGAATCAAACAAAGAAAACAAGAAGAACAGAGACAGAATCATGGACACAGAGTGTTTTGATGGTTGCGGGTGGGGGGATTAAGAAGTACAAATAGGTAGTTAAAGAACAGCCATGGGGATGTAAAGTACAGCATGGGAAATAGAGTAGCCAAAGAATTTAAATACATAACCCATGGACATGAACAATGGTTTGGGGATTGTCTGAGGGAGTGGGGGGTTGCTGGTTGGAGGGGGGTAGAGGGGGAAAAATTGGGACAATTTTAATAGCATAATCAATAGTTATATTAAAAATAAAAATAAAAAATAATGAAAATAGTTAGAGGGACTGATGATATTTAGTTTGAGGAAGAAAAATCTAAAAGAAGATATTTTTGCTGCCTGCTACAATTTAAAATATTTTTTCTGGGCTATTCTAGTGAGCATAATGATAAGCTTATGATGTGGGCAACCAGCAAATACAAAACTACTTTAGAGCCAAGCTAAGTTATTCAAGAAATGTAATTTGTCCATAAAAAAAAAAAGTCACACTATTGTGGATGATACCCATTCGAATTTTCTAAATTATCTGTATTAGTGCTCCTTTCGGCAGCACATAAACTAAATTATCTGTATTAAGCATGGGCTATGTTTATAATTAGGAAATTATAATTAGAATTGTCATCCAGATTTTAGTTTATCAGTGACATCTTGCCTAAAGTAGCCACCCAATAATTAATACCCTATTTTAATTTTCTGTATAACGTGTATCCTTATCTATTTACTTATTGTTTTCTATTTATTTCTTTATTGTTGACACTCTGTTTCTTAGCACTGGAACATAATTTCCCTGAGAATAAGGTCTCTTCTGCCTTGTTCAGCGTTACATACAGAACCTTAAAGTGTTACCATACAACTGTATTAAATGAATTAACTATAGAGAGTCACATTTTGGCTTTACAAAAGAAAGGTTTTTTTCCTTGTCAAAACAAACGGGTTTATTGAATGAATTAATTTAGATACAGAAAGGTAGATTTTTGGATTAACAGAGGAGAGTATTTCCTTTCTATGGGGACAGAGAGGGGGCTATCAATCATTGAGCATATTTTACATTAACAAGTTTTGTCTTCATAATTTGTCATAAACTGTTTTTTGAGCACTTACATGCCAGAAATCGTCAAGGCAGCCATGGATCAAACAAGGTAAATAACTGTCTGCCCTGCCTCATATTGCTGGAACTGGGATTGTAATCAGCCTGTTTTTAAACCAGTGGGTCTTGTAGTATGCCATAAATGGAACAAGGTTTTCATGAAAAGTAATCACCCTTCACTCGTGCTAAGGTTAGGTTATCATCTACTGAGGTGCTAATTTATGTTAAATAGTGAATTCTGGAATTGAGTGCTACATTGGACTAGATCCAGGTCTAAGACTGGGTGATTTCATGATAGAAGCAGCCCATTCATGAGAGGAACTGACTCTATAATAGGATTTCTTTATTGGGGAAATAACAAAGAAGAAAGGAACCCTTTTCTAAAAGTGTTGCATGGAACCCGAGAATGTGAACTTACACAATTGCTGAGACATTATCCTTTAATCCTGGCTGGATGGTGTGGAAGGTACGCACAGAAATGTACTTTTGTTTGAAAAGCTGTAGTTTGCAATAGCTCCTACAGTCCACAAGCAAAAAATAAAACCAAAAACTTTGAAACTATAATATGGAAATTTTTCAGTGAAGTAAGCAAATTGTACTGTGATCAGGATACTAATTGGGTGAGGGCCCAAGCATAGCTTATATAATGAACTTTGAAAAGGAGCCAAACAATGAAAAAAGAAACAGATACTGGCAATGTCCCAGAAGTCACACTTGGAAACAATTAATCTACTTATTACAGTATTAGCGTTTATAGGATTAACTGATACAAATCACTTCAAAATGAAAATGTTATTTTGAAGCTGCCTATCACCTTGCGTCTTGAATATATGTAGAATTATGTCTGCATATTTTTTAATTAAACACTAAAGATTTTTAAGGGATCAATGTAAACCAGATATGGTGAGTAATTCATTAACCAGAAATGTTTATGTCACATGTTTTAAAGTAGTTATATTTGAAGATATTATGGAAAGAGATTATGACATACAGGTAAAACAATAAACCCTGTCTTCTAAAAGATTGTAAGAGACTAATTTTGCAAGAGATTTTTCCTGAAACCTTAAGCACTTTCCAACTTCTTGATTTTTACTAATTCCTTTTGGTTTAGCTTTCTAATGCTTATAAGTAAGATTTTTTAATAGAATATACTTAAAAGTCTATGCTGAGTTCAGTAGCTATTCATGTGAAATTAATATGTTTATGGATTGATATAAAATTAGTAGTGAAAGCAAGTTATAATGTATTTGTAGAATAAAAAATATTTGCATGTTTAGTCAAATATCATAATGTAAATGTAACTTGTATCAAAAGGAATCATGAAATGGTTGAAAGTGGAAAAGTCAAGTGAATGCAGGACAAGGCAGATGGGAACTAAAAATGCATTTACAAAACTGGATTAAAAGAGTCTTTTTCATATGTGCACCTGGCACATAGAATTTGCTTGGCATGTTAGTTTGCTTTCTTACTGTTTATTATATATTTAACTTCTGGAAAAGGAAACATAGTTATATAGTGGTGTCTTATATTACACTATAGACATGTCTTTTAGAAGTGGGTATTGAATCTGCCTTTTGACCCAGCAATTCCACTGCTAGCATTATATCCTAAGAACCCTGAAACACCAATCCAAAAGAACCTATGCACCCCAATGATCATGGCAGCACAATTTACAATAGCCAAGTTCTGAAAGCAACCTAGGTGCCCCTCAGTAAATGAATAGATCAAAAAACTATGGTACATTTACACAATGGAATTCTATGCAGCAGAAAGAAAGAAGGAGCTCCTACCCTTTGCAATAGCATGGATGGAACTGGAAAGCATTATGCTAAGCAAAATAAACCAGGAGGTGAAAGACAAATACCATATGATCTCACCTTTAACAGGAGCCTGATCAACAAAACAAACAAGCAAGCAAAATATAACCAAAGAAACTGAAATAGAGAACAGGCTGACAGTGACCAGAGGGGAGAGGCGAGGGAATTTCAGGGGAAAAGGGGAAGGATTTACAGGAACTAGTATAAAGGACACATGGACAAAAACTAAGGGGGGTGGAAATGGGAGGGAGGTGGGGAGCATGGGGGGTGGTGGGCTGGGATGAGAGTAAAAGACAGAAAACTGTACTTGAACAACAATTAAATAAATAAATTTTAAAAAATGAAAAAAGTGGGTGTTGAAATTATGTAAGCTAAATATCTGAAATGTCTGAAGTAGATTCTTGGAACATACATAATATCTAGAAATATATATTTAAATAATATGTGTTTAAATATATAGATATTTATGTTTATATAAATATATATTTATATAAACTATATATGTGTATATATATAATAACATTTGTCGTTTGTAAAATGAAAAGAATGGCAGGGGTCAAAAGTCGAAGTAGGAGAGAGAGCAGTTTTGAAGTTATTTTTAAAATGTGGAGAAAACGTGATAGCAGCTTTTGCTAGAGTGGGAGCAAATAGACAGGGAAGGCGTGGCCAGATTCAGGATATACTGAAAGGGCAACTGATCTATGAGTGGATTAGATGTAGGGAATGGAGGGATCAAGGAGGATACTCAAGTTTACAGCTTGAGAGAAATACTGGGGGAAATAAGCTTGAGAAAATGAATGAGAACTAAGTTCAAAAGGAGATGTCAGTCAGGCGCTGCACACTGGAATGTAGAATTCCGGAAAGGGTTCAGGCTCGAGATGTGCATTAGGGAGTCATCTGCATGTAGAAGGTATGTGATGCTCACTTTTGCGTTTGATGAACGCAAAACGGAAACATTTCAGCCAGATGGGAAGACAAGGTAGGTATTGTTGTCTGTTATTTATTACATTTAATGGCCGTTATTATGTATTGAATATGTGCATTTTATATACCCTTAGGCACACTTGAAAATATCATGGGGGAAGGGAGGGAGACCTTGCTTGCTATTATGTTTTATGTGTTATGGTGCTGTAATCCTTAAAAGTATCAGTTATTTTTTAGATTGACAGTGCTCTGCATGCTAATAAAACAGTACGTTCACTGGTATAAAGGCAGAGAACAGCAGTATCAGTCATTCCTGTGCATTCTCGCCTCATTATGCAATACCATAGCTAATCAGTGACTTAGCTGTCACTCACTTCTGGAGAAAGGAGCGTGGAGCAGAGGAGTTGCAGACAGAGTTGCTCCCATGGCCTATCGGAGGCTATGGCATGTTGTGTCACTTGTGATTACTGTGTAACTGACTCAGTTCTTTCCTGGCACATCCCCAAAGAGTATCGGGCTGGGCCTGCCATAACCAGCAGGCAGTTTGGCCATGGTTTGCTCATGCTAAGTCTCCATTGCTCATATAGTCTGATTGATTCTTCTTTTTATGAGATTGTATGTTATTGTGCAGCAAGTCAGACAACTCTAGGGTACCATCAACACTTCGGATATGGGAGCTTGAAAAGCATCTTTTTCAGTGGCTTTGTGCTCGGTCACAACATAAACACACCCAGTTTCTGCAGCAGTCTTAGCATTACTGCAGTTTCATCAATGTTACTGTGAACCCAAAGTTTAATAAGCCTTTTATGGAATTAGAGGGGGAAATTCTGCTTCTGATTCATGGGGTGGTTGGATTAAATAGTTAGTTTTTCAAACTTTAATGCTCTATTTATTTGTAATGAATGCTACAGATTACTGTACAGTAGAAAGTATCTTGGCCAAATGGTCTTCTATTCTTGCATAGATGCCTCTTGTGATGAAGAATTTTCTATTCTCTGACAACAAACTATTCTAAGGTAGCACAGTGGTTTAAGCCTATATATTTCTAGCATATACAGCAGTGGCTGTCACATAATAGGAATAAAGATATGGACTCACAAGCTTAGCATCAGGACTTATAGTTTCATATCTCAATTTTGCTTCTGTAAAGTTGTGGTATTGGTGATGTTAATCTTGTAAGCCTAATTTTCATCATCTATAAAATGTGGTTAAGATATTAATCTCATAGGGCTATCATAAAGATTAAATATAGAGTGCTTAGGACAATGTTTAGCAACAATGAACATCAATAAAGGTAGAGGGGTAAACTATCATTGCCTTATATGATGGAGTCTCCCCTCATACCTCTCACCCCATGACTTACCCACTTGGGCCACTAGAAATGCAGTCTATACTTTCCATTGCCTCCAAGGGGACAACTTCAAATAAAACAAGACATAAAATATCAAATTCTTCAAAAAGGATCTGGATGAATAAGTGACACAGTTCCTACCTACCCTGTCTCCTCCCATCCTCTGAATACACAACGATCATCTGAACCGAGGCAAGGGAGAAGGGCAGTTAGAGAAGAAGAAAGAATGAGTCCAAGTGTTTCCTGGCCCCTGACCATCTGGCTCCCCTGCTCCACCAGAAGCTGTTGCACATGGTTTGCAGTTTGTGCAGGGCCAGCTGTCAAACATGGTTTGCCCTTTGTGCACAGAGAGCTTGTGACTCCCTAACTAAGCTCAGTACCCTAGTATATGGCTTGGTGTCCTTGTAGGAAGAAAAACCTTTCCTTTCTGGGGAATGTTGAACAGATCTTCTGCAAGAAAAAAAAAAGATTTTTCCTTGCAAATAGGGATGGGGTAAAATCTGATAGACATAAAAAAAATAAAATTAGAATTTTCAGACCTTAGTATACAACTTAAAAATTTCTACTAGCCATAGGAACTTTCATTGTTATATTAGCCAAAACGCTTCTCCACTCTAATTTCCACTCACCTGTGCCACAGAAGTATAATTTCTCTTTACTGAATAGCTCCTCAAATATTTTAACATGGAAATCCTGTCTCTCAAATTTTCTCTAAGTTATTATCCCTAGGTTTGTTAGCTATGTATCACATGAAATGATTCTAAACACTTCCATTGTATAGTAGTTACGATAACCAGTACATGATCAAGTATATTAGTCTCAAAGACCAGTGCTCAAAACTGGGTTTTGCATTTTGTTTTAAAATTTTATTCTATGTGAGATTAATCTTTTTTCACACTGATGTGATAAAGAACTTTTAAAACAATGGGAGTAACTGTCTTAAAAGAACTGAAAAACTCATAGACAGCAACAACTCTGAGAGCAAATAGGAACTCAAATTTCAGTTACATAAATATATTTCTGTTCCCTTCATTCTGAGCATTGTCATCTCTCTTAGACACTTTAGAAATGCTAACTTTATTGTGAATATTATTAATTTATTATCAGCAAGAAAACTGATAGCATCTGTTTATATAAAAAATTAATTAATTTAAAAGTTAATAGTATGTAACTAAAGTGAATTACATACTATCTTATTTATGTCTTTGGAGGGAGATAATTACAGAGTATCTCTAAACTTATGGGCAAATGGCATATGACATAAATATCAGCAAAATCCAAATGGAAAATCAGTCTCTTCAGAATGTAAAACACTTTTGTGAGGGTTTTGTGTTTCCCACTTTCCTCTGGTCTTACACAAGCATAGACTTTTGGTTTCTGGTAGATGTCAAGTATGATTGCACGTTAGGTAACATAATCCTAGGATCTGAGGTATGACTTAGCTGAAAACTGCACCACTGCAGCCACCTCATCTCTCCAGAGTTTCCTGTTTGCAATGGTTTTCATGCTGACATCTTTGTGCTGCTCTCATTGCTAGTTCAAGTACAGTCAGACAAAGCTCATTTGTATCCTGCATCAGTAGGTCCCAAGGAGAAGCCCGTAGATGTGCAGCAGTAGCCAGAGGACCCCTGAGCCCGGGGTGAGTCTTCCTCACTGTTGCTGCTCTTGAAGTGCATTGTCTGATCCAAACACTATGCAGTGCGGCCTAATGAGCCAAGCCCGAAATCAAGATTTACAGGGTTCATTCCTGCCCTTGCAGCAGATTTCTGGGCAACCAGAAAGGGAATACTTAACACATACCATATGACCTCACCTTTAACAGGAAGCTAAACAACAAAACAAACAAGCAAGCAAAATATAACCAAAGACACTGAAATAGAGAACAGGCTGACAGTGACCAGAGAGGAGAGGGGAGGGAATTTCAGGGGAAATAGGGGAGGGATTTAGAGGAACAAATATAAAGGATACATGGACAACAACTGAGAAGGGTGGAAATGGGAGTGGGGGGAGTATGGGGATGGGATGGGATGGGAGTAATAGACAGAAAACTGTACTTGAAAAATAATTAAATAAAAACAATATTTAAAAAAACAGATACGCTTGTATCAGCAAAATTTAGTAGTTTAAAACATCCTCATTTAGTAATAAAACAGTTTTATAAGGGTTTAAAATTTTCTACTTACTCATTCTCACTCATCTGTTCATCCAGCACCTCACCCATATTCTGAGGGGTTCCCTCCTCTATCACACCCAGAGCAATTTCTTTTTTTGTTTTGCTTCATTCACTTCCCACTATAGTAAAACATACACAACATTTACCTCTTGGCCATTTTTTAAGTATACAGTTCGGTAGTGTTAGGTACACTCACCCTGTTGTGCAACCAACCTTCCCAGCTCTTCCCAGCTGCAGAACTGAAACTCCATCCGCATCAAACAACTTCCTTCTCTCCTCTACCAGACTCTATCCCTGGCAAACACCATTCTACTTCCTCTCTCTATAAATTTGCCTCATATCAGTGGAGTCATTCAGTATTTGTCTTCTTGTGACCAGCTTATTGCATAGCATATTGTCCTCAAGGTTTATCCATGTTGTGGCATAGGGCAGAATTTATCAACTTTTTAAAGCTGAAGAGCACCTTGTGGTATATATAGACCATATTTTGCGTATCCGTTCATTGTCTGGTGGACACTTGGGTGACTCTCACCTTTTGGCTACTGTGAATCATGCTGCTATGAACACGTGTGTACAAATATTTCCTCAAGGCCCAGCCATTGGGTACATACTCAGAAGTGGAATTGCTGGTTCATACGCTAATTCTAGTTTGAATCTTTTTATAAAGATTTTTAGTCTTTTTAAAAAGAGATTTACTTATTTATTTTTAGAGAGAGAGGAAGGGAAGGAGAAAGAGAGGGAGAGAAACACTAATGTGTGGTTGCCTCTCGCGTGCCCCCCACTGGGGACCTGGCCTACAACCCAGGCATGTGCCCTGACTGGGAATTGAACTGGCCACCCTTTGGTTTGCAGGCCCGCATGCTTTCCACTGACTTCCACCAGCCAGGGCTATTTTCCATTTTTTGAAGGCCACCATACTGCTTTCCATGGTAGCTGCATCATGGAAATGCCCACCAACAGTGTACAAGGTTTCAGGTCTTCTACATTCCTGCCAACACTTGTTGTTTTTCTGATGGCAGCTATTATGGGCTGAATTACCTCCTCTGTCGCAGCCCGCTGCAGCAGGGGTGGTCGCGAGGTGAGGCGAGGGACTGAAAGAATGGAGAGGACCAAATGCTCTGCTGGCAAATGGCAACTTTATTCAAGGAACAGCTGTCTTAAATACAAACTGCTAACACCTGAAGCAAGACTGCAAGGAACTAGAAACAATGTTGTTTTTCAAAGTTCGTGCACTCCCTTAAGCTATCAAAAGGGCAAGAAGTTCTCATAACCGTCTTGGAACATGACACCTATGCCAAAATCTTGTTATATCCTTCAAGGCTGGGAACGGGAAGGTTAGGAAAATGTCAAGGTACCCGCCGGCTCCAGGGACCAGAAACCAAGCTCATCCACCATTTTCACAGTGGAGAACTCTGTCCTTGATCCCCTGTGGCCTAGCAGGCCCCCACACTCCTCCCCTACCCCAAATTCATATGTTGAGGTCCCAACCCCAGTAAATTAAAATGGAACCATATTTTGAGATAGGGTATGTAAGAGGTCATTGAATTAAAATGAGGCCTTTAGGTTAAAACCTAATCCAATCTGACTGATGTCCCTATAGGAAAAGAAGATGTGGATACACAGACAGAAACTGGGCATGCGTGCGCACATGGAGCAAAGGCCATGTGGGGACACGATGAAAAGGCTGCCATCTGCACACCAAGGACAGAGGGCTCGGAAAAAAAAACAAATTTGCCAACACTTTTAGACTTCTAGCCTCTGGAACTAGAAATTTGCCAACACTTTTTGGACTTCTAGCCAACATTTCTGCTGTGTAAGATTCCCAGTCCGTTATATTTTGTTATGAGAGCCCCAGCAGACTAACACAGTAGCCATCCTGATGGCTCATCATGGTTCTGATTTGCATTTCTGTTGAGCATTGTCTCGTGTACTCATTGGACATCTGTATATCTTCTTTTGAGAAATACCTATTCAAGTCCTTTGCCCATTTATGAATAAAGTCGTCACTTTCTTTGTTGTTGAGTTGTAGTTATTTATATATCCTGGATGTCAACTTTTTATCAAATACAAGATTTGCGAATGATTTCTTCCATGTTGTGTTGATTGTCCTTTACTACACAGATGTTTTTAATTTTGACATAGCCCAGTTGATCTATTTTTACTTTTTTTGCCTATCTTTGGTGTCATATCTAAGATATTATTGCCAGATTAAAAGTCATGAAGCTTTTCCCCTATGTTTCAAGATCTTTTAATAGTTTTAGCTCTTACATTTAGGTCCTTGACCAATTTTAAGTTAATTTTTGTACATGGTGTAAGTAGCGCCCATGTCATTCTTCCGCACGCGCATATCCAATTTCCCAAAGCCATTTTTATAGCCAGTCTTCCTACACTCGAAGTTGAGTATGAGAAACCAACTCTTGGGAAATGGTCTGAACTAAGTCTGTAATTGCCTAAGAACAAAGTTTCCAAGCTTCCCATCTGGGCCCTTGTTGGGACAAAGCAGGGCTACAGGTTTCTGGTCAGAAATACGACTTTCACAAAGTGCAGCTCCCATTCAGACAACAGCCTGTGCTAAGCAAACAAAAGTCACTTCACGTTGAATGTCTTCATTTCCCAGAAGTCCCAGAGCTGCCTCAAATACCCTTGTTGTCTCAAGGATTATTGCTTTTTAGGCACCACTTACAATTTCTTTCAACCCCACCTCCTGTCCTTGTACTTCCTCACAGGTTTTGACTGGCTCCGATGTAAGGTCCTCAGGGGAATTCTCTGGGCAGTCACACCCACACAACCTGGAAATGCAGGGGAGTCAACACCCACGGCCCCACTCTTGACCAATGGGGTGCGGGAGGTGATGTATAAATGCTTCTTCCTTTTACTCTCTAGTTAAAGAGTTCTTAGGTGTGCTTAGTAGGGCTTCTCAGATGGGCCAGGAAGACTCCATCACCTATCATTTGTAGCAGTGGCCAGCTTGACAATGTGTCCTTGTTTGCTGTCACCTCTGTTTGACCCCACTCTCTGCCCTGCTACTCCATGGAACCTCTATCTCAAATAAACTAAAATCATGCACGTCTTTGTCTCAGGCTCTGCTTTCAAGGGAACTCAGGCTAAAAGAAACGTTATGGGGTAACACAGTACCTTGTTCCCAATAAACTGTGTACCTACCCAAGTGGGTGGCCTTCTGCCTTATTTCTTTGGCTGAGAAGGGATCAAGGGAACCAAAAAAGATAACGGAGAATATAGAGCTGATTTTCTATAACTAGTAATTAAATGCTTTTATATCTCATTATTTTATCACCATAAAAGATGGAACCATCTCAAAATCTCCCCACCAATGGCTTCCAAGTGCCACAATGTAACGAAACATGACAACAAATAAGTTCTGCAGGAACTTATTTCTCAGTTCGCCATTTGTTACTTGTTGCAAAAGCTCTCTACTTTGCACATCAACCAGGAAGCTGATCCATAAGGAAACTTCTTGTTGAAGCGCATTGGGTGGAAGATCCCTGGTGAACTAAACAGATGTGCTGAATGACACATAGTTTCACTTAATCGTAGGAACAGAAGGGAAATAAGGACATGGACCTCAAGGCAAGTAACCAACAATAGACTCCCCTAGACCCCATCTACTGCTATCAACTCATCTAGAAAGCAAGAGCCTTTGGTTTGGCCTCAGTTGCGCTTCCAGGTGCCACACCTGGATGGGTGAGAGCCTGACTACAAGAGAGGGTGTGACATAAAGCTGGGCTCTAGAAACAAACAAACAAACCGTGTGAAGCGTGCTATGCAGAGACAAAGGCAGTGTCTGCAATTAGGTCACCCAGGAGAAGGAACACATTAAGGCGGGGTCCCCACGGCAAGGCTGGAACAGATCACCCGGGAAGCCTATATACAGAGCAGGTAACCTATTCTGGCACTGCGGCCACATTGTAGCTGGGAAATGAACTGAAAAGGACACCAGGATGTTTAGATATTCTGGCAATTGGATCCCTGGACCCTCATTACTTAAAGTGGGTTCCATTAACCAAAAAATCCGGCATCATCTGCAAATAGGTTAGAAATGCATAACCTTTCTCTCCATCCCAGACATACTGAATTCTTAGAGTCTGCATTTTAAACAAGATCTCTGGTTGGTACTCATGCATATTAAAGTTTAAAAAGTTTCGTCGGTAATACTTTAAAGTCAGTGCATCAGTTGTTTCGGCATATTGTTCATGAGCAATTTGGCTCAGGGGGTTCAACAGGGAGAGGTACAACTCCCGCGGACCCACGGGGAAGTCCGTGGGGGCATCCTGGTTGTCATAGTGACTATGAAGCTTACTGGCCTTTAGTGAGCATGTGCCAGGGATGCTAAACATCCTTCAATGTGTGGGATGATCCCTGAAAGCAAAGAACAGTCCCGCCCAAAGGCTAATGGTGTTCCTGAGGAGAAACATGTTGGCTTATTTGTGACTCTGTACAAGAAGCATTTGGACTAGAGGACTCCGATGTTCCTCCCAGCTCTGAGAACCTTTTGTTCCACCACCATCTTCACACTGATTTAGAAACTTCTCAGTGCTGCCTTCCTTCCCTCTAATCACAGCTGCTATAAACCCAAGTCGTTTTCATTTAGAGGATGCAATGGCACCAGAGATAAACCTTAACTAACATAAATTCATATTACTCCTTGTTAAATATAACTTGCTCATTCTGGTTAGAATTCAAGAATTCCTTGGAGTCAGTTTAATGTATGTGTGATTATGATGCTGATCACATAAAGCAGTCTGGAAATAGTCAGCAAAATCATTTACTAGTTAGCAGTTAAAGACAAGCATTGCCCAGTCGAATTTCAGCTGAAGCATCTCTCACCCGACTCTCACAGCCTCTGTCCTCTTTGGTTAATTGGAAGCCTTGCTGGGATGGCCTGGGAACAGGAACCCTGGAGGAGGAGAAGTCTCCAGCACCCATCTAACATTGTTTCTAAAGAGAGAGCAGTAGGCACCAAACATGTGGAGGTCCGAGCGGGATCTGGTGAACCTGAGCACAGTGAGGACTTTCTGACCACGTGGGTCTCATGGATGATATTAAGTAAGACAAGGATTGGTGGAATCATAGGAGAATCTGAGCAAACAATTGGGCTGCTCTTGGGTGTGGTGCCCCTATTTGAAAATGAAAACATGAATGAACTGCTATTTACCCCCCACTGTTGTGCTGTCAGGACAAAGGAAAGCATATATGGAAAAATGTGAACTTTTTGGATGAAAGGTTGGCATACACGACAGATACAAAAGTTAAGAAATTAAGATCCTTTCAATGACTATAGCTAAAAGAAAAGGCAATATTCTAGAAGAGATAATTTCTCTTAGGATGATTTGTCCTTGGATTCTATCTAGTGGTGTCTGTCAGTGCACTCACCACACTATCTCCTGGCTTCAGAAATTAGTGATATGGATGAAAAGCACAGTCTTTTGGTGGCTGGCGCTTGTGCACACCTCCCTTATTTATCCCTGTTGGTGGCTGGCTGCTGAGCTAAGCAAAGAGAGACACATTGCAGTTTGGTCTGTGGCTCAGACTCTAAGTCGTCAATAATGTGCTAATTACGACCCCAATATAGCTCTAGTCAGCAATGCGAGACGAAATTTTTTTGCAGTTGGTTGCTATAGGCAGCTAAAAAATAAAAACACGCCTTAACATTTTAGCTTAACATAAAATATGTAATTGCTCGTGATTTGTCAGCCCTTATTCAAGTGTATTCTTTACTGATTTGGCGAATTCTATGATCCACATGTTTGCATAAAACCGTGTGTGATGTGTTTGCTACGACAGTTTCAGTTTCTCTGAAGTGAAATGAGGACTAAAGACACTTATGAAATGATCTTGGTATAGGCCCTAAATTTTTACTTACTGCTTTCTAATCTTTTTATAATTGTTTCAACTATGTTGCCAATAATTTTTAAAACTATTGACTCTCTCCAGAAATTGTTAATTTAGTTTTCATAAAGCAATAACCTCTTTTCTTTTCACATTCATATATACAAGATGGGGCAAATGTACAGTTACAGTTGTTTGTACGGAAAATAGTACAATTAATAAATAATAATATGAGAATGAAATCTATGTTTTACCTATTTGTTACTGTAAACCTGATTTTGTTCCACCCTGTATATTCATTTGTATTATACTAGTTTATGCAATTACAATGACAGGTTCAAAAGACACGAACAAACCTGGGAATCAAACCTGGGGAATTTGGGAATCAAACCTGTTGCACCATGTACTATATTGTGCTATACACTATATTAAATATAGTGTACTATATGCAATGTATAGCTAACAGAGTCTCAATAAGCTTGTCACTGAAAATGTGGGAATAGTAGTGTGGGCCATACTAGCGAGCAGTCTTCTAACCACCAGCATAAAAGCATGCATGCCTTTTACAAAGGGAACGGAGAAGTCAAGTGACCCTGGAAAACAAATTAAGTATTTAAACAGCCATCTGCAGTGGACTGAATGTTCGTCTCCTCCCAAATTCATATTCTGAAGACCTGATCCCCAATGTGGCTGTATTTAGAATAAGGAAGTCACTGAAAGTTAGATGAGGTCCTATGGGGGGAGCCTTGATCTGATCCAATGAGTGTCCTTAGGAGATGAGGCACCAGAGAGCTCACTGCTCTGCACCACATGAGGGCACAGCAGGAAGGTGGCTCTGTCTGCAAGCCTGAAAGGGGTTCCTCACCAGACACCAACCCTAACCCGACTGGACCTTGACCTGGGACTACAGGCCTCCAGAACTGTGGGAAAATAAATTCCTGTTCTTTAAACCACCCGATCTGTGGTATTTTGTTGCGGGAGCATGAACAAACTAACACACTCTTCTGTCTTACTTAATAGTTGGTGCTTTGTCTTTGGTCCCGAGGAACGTTTACCAGCAAAGTTCAGCTGGGTCAACACAAATTCATTAACAGTTTGGAACTCAAATGTTCCCTGCTTCATGAAACATTCTTTCCTCTATCTCAGCCTTGGAAATAATCTTTTCCCTCTGAACTCTCTTAGCACTTTGCTCAAACTTCAGATGCATGTCACTTTCTACCTTTAACCTACGGTGATTTGTGCTCATATTGTAGCTCCCCTACTTGACCGTATCTTCCTTGAGCAGTACCTGGGACTTCCTTATTTCGGACTATCCATAGTGCCTGGTACAATACCCAGGATGGTAAGCACATAAAAATGGTGAATTAATCTATTGAATGACTATGTCTTTTTGTCTTTATCCCAGTGCCAAAATCAAAGTAAAAGAAATTGATATAACTACTGCTGATAGAGAACTTCGTCACATCAAACAGACTTTAATTACAATTATATTTCATAGAATTATTTCTCAAAATTCCCTGAAGTTTAGTTTCGCCACTCTTGCATCACACCTGTATCCTGCAAGCCTGGATCACATCAATCACCGACGGAAGTGAGCTAATTTCTCCAGGCAGCCTGCCCCAAACCACCCTCAAAACCACTCTTCCCCAGAAGCTTTCCAGAATTCAACCACATTACCAGGGGGAGAGCAAGGTATTTCCTTAAGAAATCAGTCAGAAAAGAAGTGGACCTGGAACTGAAACAGCGTACGAGTGTGTTTCTCTTGTGATACAAATGGCTGATGTCCCATTTACCATGGCTCTTGTGAATTTTGTTGTAAGATTTTATAGAAATGCATACTGAATTAAATTAGGACATTATTTGTATCTTCCCCTTGAGAGATTTTATGAACATACAACTTTTGTCTTCAAATACTTGGGTTAAATTGTGGTTTACAAGTTAAAACCATTTGACAGGCCATTTATTCCGACAGACCACTATGTTGTCATTTAACCAATTACTTCATTGTACTCAGAAGTTAATGAAGTGACATAGTTAAATTATGAAATGTGCTCTTTAAATTAATCACTTAGTTGTTTAGGAATTTAAGGCAACACTCACATGGCACACTATACATGCTGACATGTGCATGCATACATGTTTGCACACACTTGTACGCACACACCTGCACACATGCAGCACGCTGCACAACACACACCCACTCACACACACATATCTATACACATACACCACCCATGTATACCTTGTAATAAAAGGCCAAACAGCTTCATGTAGGAAAAAAAGTAACCAAAATGAAAAAGAATAAAGTTAATAAGAATTGTGACTGTGAATTTTGGTGCCCAAGACTTTTGTAAAGATCTTATTTATTTACTTTTTAGAGAGAGGGAAAGAGAAGAAGAAAGAGAGGGAGAGAAACATTGATGTGTGAGGAAAACATCAGTTGGTTGCCTCTCCACAGCCACTCTGAGCTAGGATGAACCTATAGCCCTGACCAGGAATCAAACCCATGACCTTTTGCTTTGTGGGTCGATGCCCAACCAACTGAGCCACACTAGTCAGGGCAATGCATAAGGCTTTTGAGTGAGTAATTCATTTCATACGTTATCAAAACATTTCAAGTTAATGTAATAGAGTAGATCACAACAGGAAGTTTTTGACTAATATACAGGAAGGTGGAAAAAGAGGAGCAAAAGCATAAACATACTCCTCATATGTGTCAAATAGAAAACAGATACTGAGATGGTAGATTTAAAACCATATCAGTAATTGTATTAAATATGTTTAGTTCAGCTGAAAGGCAGGGATTATTAGACTGAATGAAAAAGAGATCCTTCATGAAACACAAACTTTAAATATTAGGACACAGAACCACTGAAAGTAGAATGATGGAAGCATAGATACCATACACCGTATAAACACTAACCATGCAACAGCTTAAAAATACGGTTATATTTAAAATATTATAGCTGTGGCTACAACATCAAACAAACTAGACTTCAAGACTAAAGGACTGCCAGATATAAGGAGAAGCATTTGATAATGATTAACAGACAAGTCAATAGGAGGCTATAATGATCCTTAGTGTGCATGCGCCTGATAGTGTGCATTTAAAAGAGAAGTAAAGATTGACAGAAATGAAAGACTAAAGAGATAAATCCTCAGCTGGAATTATAGATTTTAAGACATTTGTCTCTGTAATTGATAGAATAGGCTGACAAAAATCAGTAACAATATATGAGATATGAACAATATCTTAATTAGATATTTATAAAGCATTTACATGTTATAGAGCCAATTATTACAAAAGAGAAAAAGAACACCTACTATTTAAGTACACATAGATCACTCACCAAAATTAACCATATTCTGGGCTATAAAGTAAGTATTAATAAATTTTAAAGGACCAAAGTCATACTGAGTATGTTTTATGACCACGACAGAATTAAATTAGGACAGTAACAAAAAGATAACAAGAAATCTCCCATATGTTTGAAAATTAAACAACAATGTTTCTAAATTATTTATTGATCAAAGAAGAAATCACAAGTAAAATTCCAAACTGTTTTGAATAAATAATACTAATACAGATTAGAAAAATGTGTGAGGTACAACGAAAGCAATGCTTAGTAGGAAATGTACACCTTTAAAGGCCTATGTTGAAAAACAAATAATTATTAAAAACAATGATCTAAGCTTTGACTTCAAGGAGCTAAAAAAGTAAGTCAACAACAGTGTGCAAGGTCTATGCACTGAAAACTATCAAACATTTTTTCAGAAAAATTAAAGAAGACCAAGATAAATGGAGAGATATACCACCGGCTTGATATTGTTAATATATCGATTT
Source organism: Sturnira hondurensis (assembly GCF_014824575.4). Classification (NCBI taxonomy): domain Eukaryota; kingdom Metazoa; phylum Chordata; class Mammalia; order Chiroptera; family Phyllostomidae; genus Sturnira; species Sturnira hondurensis. Next base: position 10,022,831 of record NW_028098001.1, on the reverse strand, counting down.
TCCTTAAATTGATCTATAGACTTTACACAATCCTAATCAAAATCCCAGCAGGCTTAATTTTTGTGTGTAGCAATCAATACTCTGAGTCTATAATTTATTTGGCAATGCAAAGGACTTGGACTAGCCAAACAATTTTAGAAAGAATGAAAGGACCATGTTGAAAAGGCCAAATACTAACAGATTTAAATTTTACTCTCAAGTTTTGCTAATTAAAAGTGTGGTGTTGGCATAAAGATAGACACACTGATCAGTAGAATTAATGAGAGTCCAGAAATAAACTCATTTGTATATTATTACTTGATTTACAACAAAGACACTCCTGAATTTCAAAGAGAAAGAATGGCCTTACTTAGACTGGCTGAGCCTCTCCTAAACGGATGGGACTGCTCTTTGATTATTTGTATAAGCCTCTCCTAGATAAGTTGAACGTTTCTCTTCAGGCACTCCCCGAAGAGTCCCCACTCTGTGCTCGTGCCAGCAGATACCAGCCCACTGCGGGGCCTGGAAGGCAAAGAAAGCCACTCCCCGTCTGCCTGACCTAAGAACCCAGCCTAACACAACCGGACTCTGGCAGTAACTGAGGAAGCCAGGCTTTCCATTAACGTGTACTCCCTGGATGTGACAAGCTCCTTCCCTTTCCCTTTCCTTCCGTCTTGTTTTCTGTAAGCCATTTTTAAAATATGTTTCACCTCCTCTCTTGATTTCTGTTTTGAGGGGGGCAGGGCAAGGACCCCCTCACCAGTGACATTAAAGAGTGATGCTACAGCAAGTAGATATTCACATAGAAAAGTGATAAAATTTGACCTTGGTCTCACACCCTATGCAAAAACAATTCTGGGTAGAAAGGTAGGACTATCTTGAGATAGACAAAGGTTTTTAAATAGAACTCGAACAGCACTAACTATAAAAACATATTTTTATTCCTCACCCAAGAATTTGTTTGTTTGTTTACATGTTTATTTATTTATTTTAGAGATAAAGAAGAAGGGAGAGGAAGAGAAACATCGATTGCTTGCCTCCTGTAGAAGCCCTGATGAGGATCAAACCTAAGATGTGCCCTGGCCGGGAACCGAACTGCTAATCTTTTGGTGTAAGGGGCAGTGCTGCAACCAACTGAACCACCAGGCCAGAGCTAACTATAAAATTGCATTTCATAAATTGGTCTTCATTAATTTAAATTCTAAATTATGCTCTTCAAAAAATACTATTTAGGGAGTAAAAAGGCACTTCAGAGCCTGGAAGAACATATTCTCTCTCTCTCTCTCTCTCTATATATATATATATATATGAACCTGTCAAAGGTATTTAGAATACATATATATATATGCACTTAGAATACACTATATATACATATATATATGAACCTATCATGAATTTAGAATACATGAAGGACTCTTACAATTCAATAATAATAAGGCAAACAACCTAATTTTTAGTAGCACAAAAGATTTAAAGAGATATTTTATAAAAGCAGATATCTAAATTACCAATAAGAATAAGAAAAATATTCAACAACATTACTTATCAGGGAAATGCAAATTAGAAATTAAAAGAGATACTTCTATACATTCACTATAGTTCTACAATTAAACAAGACTGATAGTTTCTGGCATTGGCAGGGTATGGAATAACTGAAACTCTCATACATTGCTCTTTGACTGCTTCTATTCATAATTAAACAAAAGCCTTTTCTATGGCATAGTTATATCCACAAAATGACTTATGACCTACTGTTCCTAGCATATTCATTTATACTAGCCTAAATTAGGAAACCTCCAAATAGTCATCATAAGCAGAATGAATAATAAATCATTATGTATTCACACAACAGAGTGCTACACAGTAATAAAGGATGAACCAATAAATACAATAATATGGATAAATCTGAACAACAAGCTGAGAGCACAAGAAGATAGACACATAGGAGTACATACTATGTGATTCCACTTATACAAAGTTCTAGGACAGATAACACGGTTCCACAGTGATAGAAGTTAGCATGTGGTTATCTCAGGGTTGGTTTCACCATCTGAGATGACATCACAGGAACTTTTTGTGGGAGATGAACATGTTCAACATCTTGATTGGTGGTAGTAACATGGGTTTATAAATATGTAAACATTTATTAAGTTGTGGGTAGACTCAACATCCAGTAATTGTTCACATTTTTAATTGTATCATTAATGTCATAATTTTTACAAGTTGTTTGAATCAGAATCCAAATAAAGTATAAATACTACATTAGTAAATATGTATTTTAAGTTGCCATTTAATCAATAGGTTCTCCTCTATATTTTCTTTTTTTTCTTGCAATCTATTTTAAGAAAATGGGTTGTCTGTCCTGTATAATTTTCTATGGTTTAAATTTTCTCAATTGCTTATTTGTGGTTTAGCTCCTCTAGCCCTTACAAATTGAGAGTTGGCATTACAGGTTCACATTCAGGTTCGATGTTTTTGAGATGGTCACAGACACTGTGACTATCTCATTTACGGCAGTATCCATTGAAGTTTTTAAATTTCAATGATCATAATCTCATTTCAAAAATCTTGCTGTATGTGCCCTGAGTGGAAATCAAACCTACAGCCTTTTGGTGTATGGGACAATGCTCCAACCAACCAGGGCCTTTCATATTTTCTACACAGACATTTATGCCATCTGTGAACAAAGACTGTTACCTCTTCCTTTTCAATCTGTATACTTTGAATTTTACTTTCTTGTCTGATTGCATTAGATAGGACTTCCAGTATGATGTTGAATAAGAAAGAGAGAGGGCTGAAAGGGGACATTCTTGTCTTATAGTCAATTTTAGAGAGAAAGCGTCTACGAGTAGTTTCTCACAATTAAGTAGGATCTAGCTATCAATTTTTTGTATATGTTCTTTACCAAATAAAGGAAGATCCTCTTGATAAAGTATTCCTTCTTTGATGGGAGTTTTTTTTTTAATCAGGAACAGATGTTGAATTTGTCACTTTTTCAGAAACTATTGATATAATCATATAATTTTTTCCTTAACCTGTTGATATGATGGATTTTTTAATGATGAACTAGCCTTACATACCCAGAATAAATCCCATTTGGTTATGGTAAAGTATATTGATGTTGACAACATACTTTGAAACATATTTAAGAAGAAAGGATGGGAACTGTGTTTAAAAGATTTTATAATAAAATGCTGTAAAAACTTACAAAGCTACACAGGCTAGGACTATAAGGCCAGAGACAAGCCCTGACTGGTGTGGCTCTGTTGGTGGGGCATGTCCACGTCACTGGCTGCTTCCCCGACAGGGCACAGGCCTGGGTGGCACTTTCAGTCCCTGGGCAGAGGGCGTGCCAGAGGCAGCCTACTGATGCTTCTCTCTCACGTCAGTGTTTCCCACCCTCTCATTCTCTCCCCTGCACCCCACTCTGAAAGAATGAATAAATAAATATAACATCTTTAAAAAACAGAGACACATGTAAAAATAGAAGTGATTTGATTGTGACATTTTTGCTATTGTGGGTATTTTTCTCTCTCTTCAATTTAGAGTGCTTTGAGTTGCTGAAAACTTTACCACTCAGTGGTGATTTACCACTGATTTTTTTTTAAAGCCTCTTGCAAATTACTAAAAATGTGTTTCTGTTTTAAAATTTACTTTTGGGTCTTTAGCTGCCTAAAAGTCAAAATTCCATCCAAAGTAATTTTTTCACTAATAGCAGAAATGTTTTTTCTCTAATTCCTGTTCCTTTATTTTTTCTTATTGACTTTTTTAAAAACCTAGTTAAATAAATAATTGAAACATTTTTTAATGTCCTAATTTTATAAGGGCATACTAATCACTGTGGGCAAGAGTGAAGGAGTCGAACTTATAGTAAGCAAAAAAAGTGTCTGCCAGCCACTTACCCACATGTGTTCATCACCATTGGAATTTGGGGGATGAGTCCTCTGGTCTGGAAATTCCACAAACAAAGCTGCAGGTTTCTGCATTTGGGTTGCTCTTTTATTGAAACTCTGGAAAACATGTCTTTAGAGAAAAGAAGACTAAATTACCCACAAAGAAAGCTTTTAACAAATAGATCTCAAATCTATATATCTAAGTTCAGAAATATCATAAGGAAATGTTGATTGTCGCGCTCTTTTTCAGATGTATTTTTACCTTATTTAGAGGCATGTTTTCCCATTTCAAATGATTAAGCTTACTCCTCCAAGTTATTGTGCTAGGCATATTTTGGAAATGTAACAATTAAACAAATAAGGTCCTTGTTTCACAGTGCAGAAATCCCAGAATTTCAAACATCCCCTTAATAATACAGAGGTGCCAGCAGAACAGGGAGAGGGGATAATAAACCAAGGAGAAGGGAGAAAGGTTTTTTATGGAGGGGCGGGTGTATTAGGGTTCTCCAGGGTACTCAGAACCAATAGAATGTATATAAAAATAGAAATTGTGGAGACTTGGCAAGTTCAAACCCCTCAGTGTGAACTGCAGTGGGAGACTCTGACAAGAGCAAACAGATTGAGTCCTAAGGATGGCAGAATTCCCCCTTCTGACTTCCGGCCAAGATGGAGGCGTAGGTGGAAACACTGTGCCCCCTCCCACAACTAAATTTAAAGACAGCGAAGATTTAGAAACAAAAATGCAGCCAAAACAGTGAAAATTGAACTGTACGGAAGTCCGACAACAACGAACTACTCAGCCAGACCGGTAGGAGGGGTGGAGTCAGCAGTGGAGCGGGGTCGGGCTGGAAAGACCTTTCTGTCCGACCAACCCAGGAGCTGAGGCAGAGGTGGTTGGTGGATCCCAAGCATGGGGTGGCCACGGGCAGATCCAGTGAGGGCACAGGGTGGCTAGCTGACTGTGGTCACACGTTTGCGTGCAGACAAACCAAGCAAAGGAGTGAACAGTGAGACAGATGGCACAGGCTAGGGCCCCAGTGATGGGAATTACAGCCTGAAAGCACCTACTGGAAAGACTTTCAGGGTTGAGGGGCCGGGAGAGGCTCCCAGGCTCACAGAGAGTTCATTGGAGAGACCCACAGGGTCCTGGAGAGTACACGGGCCCACACAACCGGGAACCAGCACCAGAGGGGCCCAATTTGCTTGTGAGAAGCCGCAGAGGGGACAGAAATCTGAGAGAGCAGAGCGGAGCAAAGTGCCATTTTTTTCCCTCTCTGACCCCGCCCCCACATACAGCATCACACCCCAGGGACTGGGTCACCCCGCCCTGGTGAACACCAAAGGCTCCGCCCCTCCAACATAACAGGTGCGAACAGACCAAACATTATGACTCAAGAACAGCTCAAAGCCCCAGAGCCTATAATTCTAAGTGACCAAAAAATAGCCAACCTTTCAGATGCACAGTCCAAAATACTGGTGATCAGGATGCTCACAGCACTGGTTGATTTTAGCCACAAGTTACAGGAACATATGGAGGCTGAACTGATTGAAATGAAAGGAAATGCACAGGAAACCAATAGTGATGGAAAGGAAACTGGGACTCAAATCAAGGGAGTGGACCAGAAGGAAGAAAGAAACAACGAAACAGAAAAGGAGGAAGAAACAAGAATTCAAAAAAATGAGGAGAGGCTTAGGAACATCCAAGACATCTTTAGACATTCCAACATCTGAATTATAGGGGTACCAGAAGGGGAAAGAGGAACAGCCACGAGTGGAACACTTATTTGAACAAATAATAAAGGAGAACTTCCCCAGTCTGGCAAAGGAAATAGACTTCCAGGAAATCCAGGAAGCTCAGAGAGTCCCAAAGATGTTGGACCCAAGAAGGAACACACCAAGGCACATCATAATTACATTAGCCAAGATGAAAATGAAGGAGAGAATCCTAGAAGCAGCAAGAGATAAGGGGACAGTCACCTACAAAGGACTGCCCATCAGACTCTCAGCGGATTTCTCAAAAGAGACTTTACAGGCAAGAAGGGGCTGGAAAGAAGCATTCCAAGTCATGAAATCCAAAGACCTACATCCAAGATTGCTCTATCCAGCAAAGCTTTCATTTAGAATGGAAGGGCAGATAGAGTGATTCTCAGATAAGGTCAAATTCAAGGAGTTCATCATCACCAAGCCCTTATTATATGAAATGTTAAAGGGACTTATCTAAGAAAAAGAAGATGAAAAATATGAACAGTGAAAGGACAGCAAACTCACAGTTATTAACAACCACACCTAAAACAAAAGCAAACCAAGAGGATAGCTAGATCAGGAGCAGAACCATAGAAATGGAGATCACATGGAGGGTTAGATCATGGGGGAGGGGGAGGAGGAGAAGGGGGGAGAAGGTACAGAGAATAAGTAGCATAGATGGGAGGTAGAAAATAAACAGGGGGAAGGCAGGAATACTATGGGAAATACAGAATCTAAAGAACTTGTGACACACGGACATGAACAAAAGGGTGGGAATGGTGGGGGAGGGGTGTGCAAGGTGGAGGGGAGTGAAGGGGGAGAATGGGACAACTGTAATAGCATAATCAATACAATATATTTTTAAAAAAGAATTCCCCCTTTTTCCAGAGAGGTCAGCAGCCTTTGACTGATTGGATGAGGTCCACCCACACTACGGAGAATAATCCACTTTAATCAAACTCTACTGATTAAAATGTTAATGTGATCTAAAAATACCTTTACAGAAATAGCTACAATAATGTTTGACCAAATTTGTCTGGGTACCATGGCCTTGTCAAGTTGATACATAAAATTAACCATTTAAAGAGGGATAAGCATATTCTCAGGCCTAGGAAAAAATGGAAAGTTTGTAATAGGAGTAATTTGTAATAAGGATAACTTATGAAGAAAGGTTACAGGGCTAGGTGACTCATGAGGAGCATCAGCCAGGAAACCAAAGGTTACAGGTTCGATACCCGATCAGGGCACATACCTGGGTTTCAGGTTCAGTCGCTGGTCAGGGTGCGTGCAGGAGACAACAAACTGATGTTTCTCTCTCATGTTGATCTCTCTCTGTTTCTGTCTCTCTCTCTGTCTCTCTCTCTCTCTCTGTCCTTTCCTTTAGCTTTAAGAAAAAGAATCAACAAACATATTATTGAGTGAAGATTAAAAAGAAAGCTAGAAGGAAGGAAAAGAGGGCATGATTGATGATGGCACAGGCAGAGGGGTTGACTTTAGAAAGAAGGATGGTCAAGGACACCAGGAACAAACTGAAAAAAGACCTTGTGAGATATTTGTTGGAAGGGAGGGTTGGGGGCTGGTGGCACTAAAAGCACATCTGGGGACAAGGACGAGGTTTGAGGATGTAGAGAGCATGTAGAGAGGATAGCATTAGGCGTATCACTCAGAATAACCTTATGGTTTAAGAAATGTTGAATCTAAATCAGCTTTCTCTCTCTATATTTTTCCAGCAGGATCTCTAAAAGAGAATGCCCTGTGGAATTATACCAGCTACAACTTGAATCCCAGGAATCCACTCAGTAACACACTGCGTTACTTTGGGAAAATTGCCTAACTTCTCATAGTCTCTGCTGTAAAGAAGAAATAAAATTACCTGTGTAAAAGTGTCTAGAACAGTGAGTAATAATTAACGGGGGCGGGGCAGGGGGGACTGTGCCCATCACAGGACTGTGTCCCTCACAGGACTGTGTCTGGAGACATTTTTGTTTTTCCCAACTGGTGGCAGGGGCAGGTGGTGTGCTATGGACATCTAATGGCCAAAGGCCAAGTTTTCGAAACCTATTTAGTGCACAGGACAGTCCCATACAGCAAAGAACTGTCCAGTCCAAAACAGGGATGGTGCCAAGGTTGAGAAATCCTGGTCTCGAACAGTGCCTGGGACACTGTAAACAGTAAATGTTCGTTTCTGTCTTTTTATTAATCACAGTAAACCAAGTGGAATAGAATTTTTACCCATAAGCAACCATTTCTGAAGGCTTGTTTTCTAAAATATTTAAAGTATTCTCTTGTTTGAAGATGACAACATGATTTAGGGACAAAAAAAGGAAACACTACTCAGAAATAAAATTTCTACACCAGTAAAACGTGAAAAATAATCTACCAATTTAAAAAATACCCAAAGTCCAACCCCCGGGCATAAAAAGGCCCCTGCTGCTCCTTTGGAAGCGTTCCGGCCGGGACAGACGAGTGCTAGCGTGTTGCGTGCTGTGACTCAGACTGAGGGGAACTTTCACCTGACTGGGACCTACATTTATAAGCTTATTTCCACATTTTTCCTATTTCAATGACATATTTTAGAAACAAAACAGAGAACTCAGAATATTAAATGGTTAAGTTTTATTCAATCCTCTGTGTACTTTCTTAGCTAAAAATAAAACAGGTTCTTTAGCAATTCTACTGAGGACATAGCACAGCTTTATCCAGAACATCTTAATCTCTCTGGTTTTCCCAGGAGTAGAGACATTAAACAGAGATGCCAACATAAGTGATTACAGTTTCTCCAAAGTGATTGTAAAATCGTGTCAAAAGTTCAAGTCATTTCTATTACAGTTCGATGAGGCTGGGAGGGAAGGCCCCAAAGCTAGCTATCCCACCTAACTACCTCATTTTTAAAAAATATTTTATTTATTATTTATTATTTTAGAGAGAGGTGAAGATAGGAAGGAAGAGAAGGAGAGAAACATCAATGTGTGGTTGATTCTCACGTGGCCCCCACTGGGGTCCTGGCCTGCAACCCAGGCATGTGCCCTGACTGGGAATCAAACCATCAGCCCCTGCTTCACAGCCGGCACTCAATCCACTGAGCCACACCAGCCAGGGCTAAATCCCATATTTGTTTCATCGTTTTCTTTACACTGTGGGTAAAATGTGAAAAACTAAAACTTGCAAGAAAAAAGAGCTTTTACTTGTGAAATGTGAACAAGATGTTTGAAAATTACTTTGAATTTGATGCTAAGTTTTCTTTTTTGCCTTTCCCCCCTTTTTATTATATTTGTTGGGGTGACACTGGTTAACACAATTATACAGACTTCAGGTGCACAATTCCACAACACCATCTGTACACTGTATTGTGTGTTCACCACCCCAAGTCAAGACTCTCATCACCATTTATCCCCCACCCATATTCTCCTCCACCTCCCCCAATCCCACCTCCCCAGGAGTCGCCACACTGTTGTCTGTTTTAAACCAAGAAGTTAGATAGGCTAAAAATAGGAGCAGGAAGAAACTCTGTATGAGCCCCAATGCCTGCTCACTGGCCAGTGGCCCAGAATTCCTTCTTTGGCTTCAAGTAACTGATCAAAGCCCACAGAAAAGGGGAGAAAACAGGATAGAAAAATATCTGTGGAGGTTAGGGAGGAAATGAAGGCCATGGCTGAAATCAATCATGTCACTGTCGGGAAGCTGGGGAGGGAGGTCCCAAAGAACACAGAAACTAGTAGCTGCCCTCTATGAGGAGAGCCTACTGTGTATGGGCCAGGCACTGCATGGCTATTCTTTTATTTGATCTAACAACCACCTTTCAGGATTCAGATGATCATTTCCACACAAAAAATCGAGCTGAGATACTAAGTAAATCACTAAGTTCATCCAGCTGGTAAGTAGCTGCGGCAGGATTTAAATCTCCTATGAGAGGAATGTTGAAATGACTGAAAAATATACCTTGATTGTGTTTGTCTACAATGAAAATAGATCTGGTATAGATTTTTTAAAAAACGGAGTAAGCTTCATTTTTAAGCAATTTTAGGGTCATGTATTGTGGGATTTTTATATTAAATTTATAAATAACCTCTAACAGTATAAGATAATTAAAATCAATTGGAATCCATTAAACTCCATTTAACCATTATATGCATCTTTCATTATGGTTATATACACATGCAATTCAACAAAATAATAATCATGGAAACTTTTTAAAAATTCAAAGACAATAGTGTATAATATAGATTTTTTTGCCTTTTTCCTCCTCCACTTCGCTCACACTATCATTACACTCAAACGCACACACATGTATACCCACACATTTACATATATGTATACATATCTGCATACACATACATAGGTAGGTTGTGAGGGTGTTGGTTTTATATTAACACGGTGGAATCATGCGTGCTCCTCAGTGCATTCCACTTAACCCAACTTTTCGAGGAAATCCCTCCGAGGCGGCTGGTTTGGATTTGGTGATGACAGCATAATGGGTCTTCCATGGTGTGTTCGGTCACGTCGCTTTGATCCGCTTCACGTTTTTTCTACTTATTTGCTGCAGCACAAACTGTTGCAATAAGTCTTGTGCATGGCCTCGGTGTATTTTGAGCCCTGAATTCCCCCTTTTCTCCATTTCCCCTCCATGTTCAGCCACCAGCTCACTGGATTTTAATCCCTAACATCTCTCTGACATTGGTGCTTTCCTCATATCCTGGGCTACTGCCTAGTTGGTTCCTTCATAGTGTTTAGTTTGAACTATTGTAATAGCCTCTGCATTGAATTCTACTTCAAGTTTAATTCTTCTTTTTCACTTTGTCTCCTTCTCCTGTTGGGATTATGTTTCTAACATCCAAGCTGACTTTATGTTTTCAGGTAGTTCCCTTCCATGTAAACAGTACGGTTGGCTAAGACAAATGGCAATGCATTTGAGATGACAGATGGACTGAGACAGAAATGAGTGGGGACAACTTTCAGGCTTAAGAGGTCCTGTTCTATCTAAACTGTTAGCTCCTACTTAGCTGTGATAAACTATTGCCATGATAAAATGTGGAACAGACTTGCCTGGTCTCATAATTTTTCACAAAAAACCTGGAAATCAGGATGTTATGGTACCCTTCCAAACTGCACCCAAACATCTGCCATCGGAGACACTGGTCCTGAGGATTAAAAGTCACCCAGTCTGTTTGTCATTCCCACCGGCCCCTGGTTGTCTTCTCACACGCTTCACTCTGATTTCAGGTCACGGCTCCCTGTTTGCTCACCCTCTAGGAGGATACTTAAATGTTATGAAGGCTGGTTGACTTCACTGATGCTTTGTCTCTGGATGGAGTCAGGCCCAGGGTATAATGTGAGCAGAAGGGAAGCCTGAGAGAGAGAAGCTGACATTAGAAGTCCCTGGGTCTATTACAGGAATCAGCTTCTAAGTAGACCTCGGCACGAAATAGTCACCCCTGTGTTTTTGTCACCCATTACACTCTATTCCAGGGGCCACTTCTCTGGATCTATGGCATTGAATTCTAGCTCTACTTATTGGTCATCTATCATATGCCAGGCCACCATTAAGGACATTCACGTACATGTTCACATGAATGCCTCATCTTCCAGGCAAGTTTTCTCATGTCAACTTTTCAAATAGGAAACAGAGGCTTTGAGAGGTGCAGTGGCTTGCCCCAAATCACATGGCTAACAAGCAGCAGTGTTCAGACTTAAACCTTAGTCTCCCCACCCCAAATACATTTCCACTGAGAGCATTGCTGTTGCAAGCCCACGGTGGACTCAGTACCACATGCAAGGGCCATGTAGAAGGAGGGGGAATAGCCTTTGTTCCTTCTAACCGGGTACACAATTAAAAATGTAGTTTGCCTAGGTCATTTTGACCCCAATAAAGATCTTTATTGAAGGTTAGCATATGTCCTGTTTTTCTTCATCACTGTGTGCAGAACCAAAACACATGTGGTAATAATAGACAAAAAGCTATTATGAGCTTCTAAGTTTGGAGTGTAAGTGATTCTGCCCCATCAGCCTCAAGTTACATTTCTGTAAACTCAGCTTTACAAGAGTCTCTGTCCTCCTGCAAGGCCTTATGAAATCCCGTGTCTGTGAGACTGTGGTCTGGGTCCAATGTTTTAGTCCTTGCTGCATTCTCTAGAGTTCATGTCCTCTTCAGATTTCTTATTTCACACTTTTCTGTGATGCTCCTAGTTTAACTCTTTGCAATTTCTGTGGGAAATCTAGTTTCCTGAAAATTTTCTGTACTCTTTCTAAACCACAGATGAGAGTGGCAGAGAATCTTGTAATTTTGGTCCATTTTGGAGACATTTTCATTTTCTCAGTTAACATTTCTTAAACATCTAAATTCCGGACACTACACATGGTGCTGGAGATATAAAGGTTTCGCAGCCCTGAGGCTCTCACAGCGCAGTTTGGGAGCCAGACACAGAGACAAGTCATCGCCCGGAAGTCCAACAGGCAACTGGTCCCAGTGCTCGCACACAGGAGGGGGGAGAGATTAACACTCCCCAGCAGGGATGGCAGGTCCAAAGTGGGGGAGGGGCTAACCATGACTGAAACAAGGGACTCGACTTCCAGATTTCTTTTGGGGAGACATCCTTGTTTCCTCTTGAGCCACACAGAAAGGTTGAGGAAGTCAGTGGTCCTGCAGGTTTGTAGAAAGCTAGAGAATGTTTCTCAGATTAGCTGATTGTTGGTGGCTACTATCAGTGTAAATATATCATGAGGACAAATGCCATTTTTACATTTTTCTTATTATTATGTTTGCTTCATTTTCTCAGGCTGTTTTAACCAAGGAGCCCTGGGCTTTCAGACATCAGATCCACATTCACATCACCCCATGAGTAACAGGTTCTGAGCAAAGCTCAGGATTGAACATTAACAGAGAAGATTCCATCTGCAGCTGTGTCTCTTCCATAGGGTTGAGTCAGCCCTTAGACCTTAACCATGACCATGAAGCGTGACTTTTTTCTGTCTTTTCTTTGTTAAAAATTTCCAAGTACATTTCCATGACAAATAAGATTGAGCATTGGACAAGGAGATCTTCTATTTTGGTCTGAGTCTCTTGGGAAATCAAATCTAGGGGAAAAATCAGGAGATAGAGCCTTAATTGTGGCCAGGCCTGATAGGGGTCACCACTTCTAATGAGATTACAATATCCCTAATGACCTGAAATGTGTTAAGAGATATGTCTAGTCCTCTTGGTCTATTTCTGGAAAGGTATATAAATGCTCTCATTAGGCTAGGGGTCCCACACATAACGGGTAGCTATAAATTCTATTGGTGCATTAATGGAGAGTTGGGTTGTAGTAAAATTACTTTTAATACAACTCTTGGCCCTAGTGAGGTAGCTCAGTTGGTTAGAACATTGTTCTGATACATCAAGTTTTCATGTTCAATCCCCAGTCAGGGCACATACAAGAATCAACCAATGAATGCAGAAATAAGTGGAACAACAAATCGATGCCCTCTTCACCCTCTTTCCCTCCTTCTCTTCCTCTCTCTCTGCCTAAAATCAATAAAGTAAAAAATTTTAAAAATGATTTGATTAAATCTTTGTCCACAATGATCATAATTTGAAGACAAGGAGTATTGAGGGAAGAATGTTGGAAAGCTCATTATTAATGTTTTTTTTAAAATTTGTAACATTTCTTAGAGTGCATTATTTATTAAAATGGTAGGAGTCATATTGTACAAAGTTTATTCTCAATGTAGAAAACTGATTGGGAAGCACTGTAAAATCATAGGGTCATAATAACATGGAAAATGGGGATCTTGAAAGGCTGGGAAGGGAATTTTTTGTGATAATATTGTTGAATACAGGTGTTTAAATTTCTCATGCATGGCTGCAGAATTCTTGAGGGACTGGATGAGGCTAGGAGAAGAAATCCTGATTAAAAGAAGCCAGAACCCTGGGAACAGAGAAGCAGCAATGATCAAGGTAAAGCTAGAAAGCAATTAATTAATCAGTTAAATAATTTTTGAAAAGTCAAGTTAATGCTAAGGCAATATCAATCAGATCCAGAAACAGAAGGCAATAGGGGAGTGATGTCACCAAAACAGAATAGGAGACCCAGCCTCAATTCCACCACGACAAAGATCAACAATTAGACAGCTATCTGTGACCCAAAACAGATTTAGAAAAGCTCTAGAGTTCACTTAAGAAACTTCATACCACTTCGCACTGGTCAGAATGTCCATCACAAACAAATCAACAAACGACACGTGCTGGTGAGGTTGTAGAGGAAGGAAACCCTAGTGCACTGTTGGTGGGAATGCATACTGGTGCAGACACTGTGGAAAACAGTATGGAATTTCCTCAGAAAACTGAAAATGGAACTGCCTTTTGACCTGGTGATACCACTGCTGGGATTATACCCTAAGAATCCTGAAACACCAATCCAAAAGAACCCATACATCCCAATGTTCATAGCAGCATAATTTACAATAGCCAAGTGTTAAAAGTAACCTTAAGTGCCTATGAGTAGCAGAGTGTATCAAAGAACTGTGATACATTTACACAATGGAATACTATGCAGCAGAAAGAAGGAAGGAGCTCCTACCCTTCATGACAACATGGATGGAACTGGAGAGCATTATGCTAAGTGAAATAGGCCAGGTGGTGAAAGACAAACACCATATGATCTCAGCTATAAGTGAAACCTAATGAACCAAATGAACAAGGAAGGAAAGTGTAACCAGTGACAGTGAAATAAAGAACAAACTGACAGTAACCAAAGGGGAGGGGGAGACGATGATGTGGGGTAGAGGTGGAAGGTTTGTCAAGGAACATGTATAAAGGACATATGGACAAACCAAAGGGGGTAGGATCTAGGGTGAGAGATGGGGACGGCTGGGGTGGGGGGTGCAATGGAGGCAGTCCAATGTACTTGAACAACAATTAAAAAAATAAAACAAAATTATAAAAAAACAAAAAAACTTCAACCACACAGTAGAACAAAAAGCAAGCAAACAAAGAAACCCTTGAGAATACCCACTCAAAAGGGGAGGAAGAACAGCTTCATTTGGCCTGCATCATCCTGTCCCCCAAGCTGGCATTGCTTAGCACCAGGAGGGAACTCTCCAGCTAGACTTGTCCTCACAAGGAAAGAAAGAGTGAGGTGAGTGAACAGCTTCCCCAGCCTTCCAGAGCACCACATGAAGGTCCTGCTTTGGTTTCACCAAACTAGCAAAGCTAAGATGGATAAAGATGGCTAGGAACAAAGGGGAATAAGCAGCTAACAGGAGCAGCCAGACAGGGACAGTGGTCATCACTCCAAGTAACCTGCTCTGCAGACAAATCCAGAGACTTGCCACTGAAAAAACCAGTGGCCTGCACAGCCACCATGCACCCCCTGCAGGCTTCACTGGCTTCTGTCCAACACGAATTCATATTTGCTGACACCAGGTACCTGAGTCTTTCCCTGCTCCCTCACTGAAATCCTGCCAGAGCCCAAGAAACACAGCAACAACCATCCCAGCCCACTGCAGCCACATGAGTACAATGTACCAGTCTAGATCGCAGTGCCCGATCCTCATCATTGTGTGTGTGTGTGATCATCGCTAGTCCTGCCAGCTGCACACCTGTACAACATCAGCCTGATGTCCATCATCAGCCTTCACGGCCACGTGCATGCCTTGGGTGAGTGAATACTGTGCACAGCCACTGAAAAAACACACCAACAGCCAGAGCCCTGGAAGGTACTTGTGAGCCCAGATTATACCTTTCTTCTGTAACTGGCCCTTTCAGCTACCAACCTGCATACCTCTGGCCAAACCTCCATCACTATCCCCCATTGTCAAGACCCTGCAGTCCCTATTGCTTCAGTCCCCCTGTAGTTGGCCTGACCCTTGCTGCCAGTGTGGGCTCCCACGACCACATGTGTGTTTGCCACCAACCCCTGCCAACAACATGCCTGATGCTTTAATGCACTTGTTTGGGGAACTTCACAGAGCACAAAGAGGCAAAGAAGAGAAACAATCAGTTGCCATAGTGGGCTGGCCTCTGCTGTGGGCAGTTCAGCTGGCCACCCATGACCAACTACAGGCTGAAACTCAACTTAGAGGGTAGGATCGAAAACTGAGTTTCGATAAGGACATGCAGCTGTCAACTACTCTGTTAGTTTCGTTGGTGCTGACAGACAGGACTGACATAATTAGATAGAGATCCCACTGGACAATCTGTAAAGCTAGGAAGGAAAAGGCGCTAGACATTAGGGTCTGAGCCCTGTGACAAAGCCTGACTGAGACACTAAGAGGAAGAATCCCTGGAAAAGTAGGAAGAATGAAGGAGAAGATGTTACAGTGATGGGCAATGAAATTGATAGAGTGCCCCCTACTGTCAGGCCCCTAATACAAAAGAACATTTTAAATGGCAAACGCCATACACTTCTGGTAAAAGGGAAATATATCCCAAAACACCTAGGAGAAAACTTGAATCCTCTCTGTCTCTGAAACTTGTAAATCTTATCATGCCTTCAACATGTAAACACCCCAGGAGCTAGCCAAAACATTGCCCGCAGAGACTGATGGAAAAAAAGGCCTTTTAAAAATACAGACTGCTGAAGCCAAAATTGATTTGTAGAAGAGCTGAAGTTTGTTTGTTTGTTTGTTTTACAAAACTACTAGAAAACAACAAGGATGAAAGAAAATGACTGTACATGGAGGGCAGGATGTGTGTTTTCTGTAATGGAAGGTATGAAAAAAGAAGATGTATTTTTGTTATGGTAAAGGAAAAAAGAATGTGTTTTTTTTTGGTGGGGGGAAGGGATGATATAAAGGACATAGTTTTTTTGTTTGTATTTTGGATTTTGTTGGTGAAGAACAAAAGAAGTAATTTTGTCCTAAATTAAAATGATTGTTTCCGAATACAAAAGGAAATGACAGGGCAAAGCTGAAAGTGGCAGAGGGTTTGTGGAAGAGGAAGCTCGAGTGACGAATTTTTGTGTGTGGTCACTCTAAGAGTGGAGTGGATAACTAGGCCAATCGCCTCATCTTGTGTGTATATGGGAACTCTCACCAGATCCTTAACCACGGTTGTTTGTAAGTCTTTTGTCACTTTTAGACAGTTATTTTATTCTGATGTTTTCACAAAACTGGTCCTGCCAAGGTGCTTCATTCTTCAAGCAGGTTCATGGAAAGACTGGCAAGTACAGGCTTCTGATAACTAAGGTCAATTTCCCTTCATGTGCAAGGGACAACGGTGAACCTTCCAAGTGCTTCCCCAAGGCTCCCTGCGCAGCCCCACAGTATCTCACGAGAATGGCAGCCCCAGACCTGTCCTGTTGTCCCTCCCCACATCAGTAAAACGGGCCCACTACATTGATGGCATGATGTTCACATGTGAGGACTTGCCTCTGCTGCAGGACAGGCTGCAGACTTTGCTGGAACACCTGCCAGGGAAAAGATGAAGGATAATCCCACAGGAATTCAAGGCCCAGGGACAGCAATGCTGGCAAGGCTGTGGAGAAAAGGAAACCCTGGTGCACTGTTGGTGGGAATGCAGACCGGTGCAGCCACTGTGGAAAACAGTAGGAAGCTTGACTAGAACCACCATATCATGTAGAAATCTCCCTTCTGAATATATATCTGAAGAAGATGAAAGCACTACATTGAAGAGATCCCTGCACACCCATGTTCATGGCAGCATTATTCGCAATAGCCAAATCATGGAAACAGCCTAAGTGTCCATGAACTGATAAATGGGTAAAGAAAATATAATATGTTTATACATATTATTGTTAATAATAATAATTATATACGTGTCAAATCTTATTCGGCCATGAAAAAGAAGGAAACCCTACCATTTGGGACAACATGGATGGCTCCTACGGCCTTATTCTAAATGAAGTAGATCAGAAAAAGATCAGTTCTGCATGATCTCACTTACATGTGGAATCTAAAAACATCAAACTAAAAAAAACAGAGAGCAGAATGATGAGGCTGAAGTGTTGGAGGAAATGTAGAAATGTTGGTGAGGAGGCGCAGACTCACTCATGAGGTAAGTAAGTTGAACTGGACGCACGACACGGTGACGACAGTTGACAAAACCGTATTGTGTACCGGAACGCTGCTGCGAGAGTAGGACTCTGGTGTTCTCACCATAAGGACAATAACCAAATGGTTATTACATGAGGTACAAGATGGGTTAACTAACCTTCCTGTGGCAGACATTTTGCAATACATCCATGTATGAAATCACCACTTTATACATCATAAGTTCACACGGTGTGATGGTTAACAAAGCTGGGGGGCGGGGAAGAGGGCTTGGGGTAAAAGCTCACTCAGGGAGCGGCCCTCAAAATGTGAGAGCACATGAAGTCAGGTCACATGACGTCCATGAAGGGTCCACATGCATCCTTCTGGATTCACGCAGTGTTAAAATCCCAAAAATGTTTGACGGGTACGGACTAGAATGCCTCCAGCTCAGCTTTCTTAACTTACAGCTGAAGAAGTTGAAGCCCAGGGCAGAACTATTTAGTGTCGGATGTGACTTCCCATTCTGGGTTCTGGGTTTTCTCTATGACTCCCCTCACTCCATTTCCCTGGAAAACTTTTTTGGTCCAACACATCATCAGCACCCATTATATTCTAGGCCCAGTGGGAGGGGGTGGCAACTCAGAGATGTGTGTAAAGGTTATGATGTAATTGGGGAGACAGAGTGCACCAAAAAATAAAGTATATTCTACTAAATAAAAATTATTAAAAGATTTAAATTATCTAGTAAGTGCATAAATAAAAATGCTGATTGAAAAAAAAGGCAGGTACGCTAAGTGAACTAAGCCAGGCAGTGAAAGACAAATACCATATGATCTCACTTATATGTGAAATCAAACGAAAAAATAAACTGACTAGCAAAAGAGAAACAGAGGCATGGATACATAGAACAGACTGACAGCTGTCAGAAGGGAGGGAGGAATGGACGAAAGAAGTTGAAGGGATTATTAGCCAAAGAACAACCCACTGACCTGGACAGCAGTGTCACCACACTGCTGAGGGAAGGGTGGGGGTGAGGGCTGGGTGGAAGTGGGCCAAGGGGGAAAAATGGGAGCATCTGTAATAATGTAAACAACAAAAATAAAATAGTAAAACAGAGCTCTTGCCAGTGTGACTTTCTTGGTTGGAGCGTCATCCTGTACACCAAAAGGTTGGTGGTTTGATTCCCGGTCAGGGTACACACCTAGGTTTCATGCTAAATCCCCAGTCCTGAGCATTTGGGAGGCAGCCATTGGATGTCTTCTCACACATCAGTGTCTGTCTGTCTGTCTGTCTCTCTCCCTTCTTCTCTTTAAAATTAATGAACATTATTTTTTTATTTTAAAAAGTATCGTACATAGGAACTTGAGAAATGCAATTACCCACTAATGCTAAGACCTTGTGTTGTAAATACTTGTGCACTTATTCGCTCTCCCTATATTCAGGGTTAGGACCGAGTTTCTGTGTTCATGGTTGTGTCCCTGCATCACGCCCCCGACCTGCCCAGCAGTGAAAGCTCAGAAGATTCTGACACAATGAAGTTCCCTTCTCCGAGGCTCCCACTCCAGAGGAGCACCTTTCTTGAAGAGGAGAATAAAAGAGAGTGAGAATGTAAGAGGTTAGAATTCAGGTGGACTGGGGAGGCAAAGAATCTTAAAGGATATTTGCCAAATGTAAGTAAAACTAAGTAAGTAAGTAACAATAAAAATAAGTAAGTAAACGCAGGCCTACTCCCTTACTGACCCATGGAAACTGACGCTCCCCCTGGAGGCGGCACACAGGATGCTCACAGGGCGGTCCAGTAGCTCAGCCGGCAGTCCGCCATCCTCTGTTCGGGTATGGGCGCCTGACACAACCTCGGGCCACAGGTGACTTTGCACTTGGTGAGGGCACCAGTCGAACTTGCCGTGTGGGGTGAGCGTCCTGGGTAGCGAGGTTCGGGACAGAGGCTGGCGACAGGCCCTGGTTCTGACGGCTAAGTCTAAACATCCAAACGAGCTAGGGGAATGAGACTCGAAGTTAACAACTCTCGGGCACCTCCCCAGCCCTCCTCCAAAATATGCAAGGGATGCATACTATTATAGGGTCAGCTGTGTCCAGTGCACCCACTCCAATTTTTCTCATGCTTTATTCACTCTGCGGACAAAGACCAGGTGGCAGGTTGCCCTGTCTGCCAGGCACTTACTACTAAAGGCCCCCATTCGGCTTGTGTCCCAGCTCTGTCCCTCCCCTCCGGCCCTCCGTGCTCTTCTCTGGCCCACCTCCTTCCTCTTCGCCTCTTCCCACCCCTGCGTCTGCCTAGCGTCATCGCCCCGTTCCCCTCCCATCTCCCCTCCTCGAGCAGCTGGGCTCTCGCCTCCTCTGCAGTCTTCACTGCTAGCTCCCGGTGGTGCTGGCCACCGGTGGCGGGACAGCCTGGGCTCTGGCATCTGCTGGGCTCCTGGCAGCAGCGTCCCCGCCCTCTGTCCCTTCCTGGCCGGTGTTAGTGACCGCCTCGGGGGTTCTTTGATTTGAACTGGACAGCGCCCTAGGGACTGAATAAGCTTCAGAGGTAAGGATGGTGCACCCCCTTCCCACCAGTACCCGCTCCCCCATCCCCCCACTGAGACCCTAGAACTTGGATATTTCTCTGAGAAAGGCAGAACTTGTCCAAGGAGAGCTTCACTGAAAGGCTCTAAAGATGGGATCAAACTTAGCACTTTAAGTCCTCAAAGAAATGAACTTTTCTTTCAAGATGCAATTCTGTGCGCCGGCCTCTGTGCAGTTTAATATTAACAGTAACAATGTTTGCATTGGAATATAAGTGGAATTCTTTCTACTTACACAGTACCAGAGGGGACTCTCTTTATTTTTATGATTATTAGCAGATGCCATTGAAAGAGGTGTGAAATGCATTCTCAGAAAATCTACTCTTGTTGAAAGCCTTTGGCAGGGTTACTATGAAAGCTAGGATCAACAGCCTCTCCTCTCTCTCCTCTTCCTTTTCTCTATTTCTCTCTCTCGTCGGCTTAGCTGCACAGGTCAGCAAAAGGAGTGGTGGAAAACTATTTTTTTTACAAAATGAGGTGTAAAGAAATTGGAAAGTCTTGGACTGGCTGTTAAATACTCTAGAAAAAAGGAGGGGAGATGAAACAAGATTGGTAAAACATGGATAATTTCTGAAGCTGGCTGATGGGCACATGGGGATATACTTTTTTCGCCGTCTTTAAAATAGTTGTTACTCTACTTGTGTATAGTTTGAACATTTTCTGTAATAAAACGTTTTTGAAAGTTGTAGAAACTTTCTTGCCTGATTCCTTCGAGCATTTTATGCTGTTATTACTATGAAATGAAGCTGCATATCCTATCTGTGGCCTCCCCCCTTTTTAATCCTGCTCACCTCTGAAATTCTCATTTCATCCCAAGTACATTTGTCTATAGGGAGGATTATAAAAGTCATATTTTGCTGCTTGAAGAATTATGCTTAGAATCTGGTTTATAATTTGTAGAAAGAATGTTAAAATCCCAGCCAAGTAAGACATCTAGGCTTGAAAGTAGTAGCCAAGCATCATTTGGAATTTTATTTTTTTAAGGAAATATTAGAGGAGCCCCTTTAGCGTGAGAAGAGATTATACACTCCAAACTTTTCTTCCAGACAGCTCAGAAACCTATAGGCTTTAAGAATCTTTTTCATGTTTTTAAACATGAAACTGTTTAGCCTATGTGCTTGGCATATAGTATGTGCTTGGCACATAGCACGTGCTCATTATATGTTAAAATAAATAATTGCTAATGTGAGTTAATTTTCTCTGTTGAGTAAATTATTTATCTTTCTCTGCCCAACACTCAGGGCAAGCATATTACATTTTAACAGCAGGATCAGACCCAGAATTGGGAGGCTGAAGCTACCTCACCTAGCAGGGGATTAACTTTGCAGATGAGAAACCTGAGATGAGAGCTGAGGAAACAGTGAAGAGAAATTAGTGGTACTAAAGTTATTTATGAGTTTGCTAACTAAATTTTTTCAGAAGTTTCAAATGTGTTAAACTGATGTATGATTAGCCCAAAATATTGTGATTATAAGCTGCTTTAAAGTCTGAAAAATAGCAAAATTAGTGCTTTCAGAGACATTCTTCACTTTTGAAGGCCAACTTGCAAGATACAAAAATAAGTCAGGAGCCATAGCTGTGACTTCCATGCCCGTGCATGAGAGCCAGCAAAGGGTTCCCTTGGGGCTTCCTTACTGCCACTCACCCCAAATTTGATCTACACGCAGCATATGCATTGCATAAACTGAAATGTAGATGTCCTGGAAAAATAACTAAAAATGAAAAGAAGGTATTTTTTATTGTGATGAGAAACAGAAGATGCGGGTCACTGTGAAATAATCAACTGTGTTACTTTACCATCTTTCCCTCAAGTACTGCCAAACTCGTAAAGCAGACACTACTTTGTCTCGATTCCTGAAAGTAAAGTTGAAAATAGTGCTATGGTATGATATTTCGAAGAGAAATTGGCACCATGTCAATGAACATTCTTGCCATTTACTTGCAGTATAGGATCAGCAGAAAGTATATCCTTTAGGAATGGATTATAATAAAGGATTGGATAAACATATGTGAAATATTTGGCAGGTTGAAGACTTTCCTACGTGTGGAAATGAATCGCAGCACATTTGGGGGACTCTCTGGTGGTGCTGTGGGTCAGAGTGGAAGTGTGCTGGCACTGCAATGGTTTTGGGAAAACCACCTGCCAGAAAATTGTCTGGCTGTAGACAACATTATCAGCTCTCAGTTCATCAGGATGGGCTCTGTGGCCTGTAGATGGGTTTTCTAAACGTGATAAATTCCACATGTGACAACCATTTTGTATATTAGCCAGTTAGACTTCTCCCCCTGCTGAATCCCACATGCTTTTAAAATAAATTCTATATTACAGCTCAAAGAATGTAAACAATTTAAATGCAGGATCTGAGATTTGCCATCACCGGGCTAACTTTGCCATCTAGTGGTAGCAATGTGGATAGCAGGCAAGTTCCTACCGGGATGACTAGGAATTGACGCTTCTTGAGGATCATTCATGAGTCCTAAATTACTTGTGTTTTCTCATTTGTAGTTTAATTGAGGTCGCTGGAGCTGAAAAATATCTTAGAAATTTTCTAGCCTAATTCAATACCTAAGAACTATTAGAGAGATTCTTAAATAAGGAAAGGGATTTCAAATTGATGTATTGTCTTCAGTATCTATTTGTTGAAAAGCAAATTTATTTTTCCCTTTTCAATTCTCAGCTCTCTCGCAATACTGCTCCACGGCACTATAAAGTTTTATCACCATCTTCTGCTTTTGTTTTAAAATTGCATGTCTGTACACTTTTCCTTAAAATGAAAATTTTCATTTATGCTTAGGACTCTGAACCAAACATTCTTTCCCACTGTATATCGCCCCCTACTACTTCTTTATTTCTAAACATCCAGGGCTGACAAAAAAAAAAAGATTCTTACCTGATAAGTCTATTGATTTCCTGTTGCTGTTAACAATTACTGAAAACTTAGTGACTGAAACAACACGTTATCTTACAGTTCTGAAGGCCAGAAGTCTCAAGTGGGTCAGCAGGGTGGCGTTCCTTCTGGAAGTTCAAGGTGAGAATCTGGTTCCTTACCCTCTTCAGGTTCTAGAGGCTGCCCCGCATTCCTTGGTTTGCGACCCTGCATCCTTGGGACCTCTGCCTCCGTTTTCACAGCTCCTTCTCACTCTAGGCCCTTCCACCTTCTGTGATGACATTAGGCTCCCCTGGATAATCCAAGCTAATCTCATCTCATAATCCTTACTACATTTGCAAATCTCTTTTTACTACTAAGGAACTTATTCCCAAAAACTGGAAATTAGAATGTGGCTTTTTTTAACAGCCATTGTTTGGCTTAGACAATGAGGGACACAGCAGTCAGAGATGCATGAAATCCCTTATAAATATCTACCTATGTTTGGACTCCCATCATTTGGTTTTAATAATAATCATTGATGCCATTTGTTGAATGTTTATTGTGCCCGGGGCATTGTGCTTATATACATCATATTAGTTCTTCACAAAAACACTGTAAAGTCTTGCCCTTACCCTCTAGAAAATAATCTTTGCAGAGATTAAGTAAATTCATACAGTCATGCAGCAAAAAAGTAGCACAGGCATTGACTTGACTTCAGTGCCCACGGCCTCCGTAAAAGGTTGAAACACCCTGGGTCTTACTCTTCATATTTGTGACATCACCAGCACTGTTATTTTCTCATGGCTGTAATTTCATACACTTTTTAACTTAAATGCTGCCACTGTTCTATGCCTCAGTCAGTAAAGAACATTAGTGAGGGCCTGAGGTGGGTCAGGAATTGAACTTTATAAAATACCCATTCTTCTCTATAGCTGCCCCCAGTTTGTGAAATGACTTCTAAAGTTGTTACAGGTGTTCTCTAAAACCCAACCCGTTTAAGGCTTGCTTTACACTTGTTTAGTCTTCCTGGTAACGACTTCCCTGCTCCTGCTGCGGCCTTTGCCTAAGCCAGCCCTTCCCTCTGCAGGTATTTGATACACCTGGGCCAGGCCACAAGGTTCACCTGTTGAGTGCCAATCTTTACGGAGAAGGTAGAGGGTGAAAGTGGAGGACGGAGATGGCCTTTACATGTTTTCTCATTTTTGTATGTGTGTAAATGTAGGCAGTAATGTTGGGGTTGCAGGTGGTTGAGATCTTGGATGCCTACTAAAGGACAAGTGTGTCCTAACATACACATTAAGGTGGAAGTTGGTGTCGGCCCTATAAGGTCATCGATCGGTTTGACTGAGCGGTTCCTGACCCACTGCAGCACTAAATGTTGAATGGATTAATGCAAAATTTGGTTCCCTGGCAGCATGCTATACACATGAATTTGGACACCTACCTCACTACAGAGGACAGGTGAAAAGAAAGGTCTGAGTAGGTGTGAATCTGTCATCTAGTGAGGGAAAGCAATTCAGTGCCGATCCTTAATGTTAAGCCAGCAGCCTCACTTTTCATATACAAGAAAAATAATTCACTGGAAATGTTTAATATAGTGAGCAATCACCTAATCTTTCATTAGTCTACCTGCCCTACCTGTGTATACACACACACGTGTGTATATATATATATATATATATATATATACACACAATTATATATATATAATTATATATATATATATATATACAANAATTATTCTAAGGGAGTGACTTACAGTGAGAGAGAAAAAAATAACTTTTTGGAGTGTGTAGAATATTACTGGCCTGGTGTGTGTGTGTGTATATATATATACACACACCTCCTCCTGTGTGTATATATATATACACACACACACACCAGGCCAGTAATATTCTACACACTCCAAAAAGTTATTTTTTTCTCTCTCACTGTAAGTCACTCCCTTAGAATAATTATTTTGACATGGACTCTGTTTCTTTTTATGCTGAGGACCTGATTTGGTTCCAGAATTCCTCATGTAGATCCAGGCTATAAATAAGTCACAAGAAATGTAATTTGAGAGTTCTGTGGTTGGGTAATGTTCAATCACATCTGAGTTTAATAGTAATGAGAAAAATATATTACAGAGGCACAGATATTTGTAGGAAGGAGGAATTAGGAAAACATTCATCTGGGAAGTCTCTAAAGTGAAGCTGTCTTTGAACAAAACAAAACCGAACACAACACACCAAAGAGAAAAGGGAGTTGGAGACCATCCTGAAATAAAAATGTTTGACTGTAAGACTGACTTTTTAGGAAACTAAAAGTGCTATGACTTTGGCTCATGCAAGAAGTTGCTTTAAAGTGGTGTTAGTTCACCCACGGAGGCAGAGCAATGACAGAAGAGCCTGTTTTTGATGCGCACCATGCTTTGGGATGGCTGGTGACAGCCTACAGCATCTCACTGAATCCCCACAATTATAGTACGAGGTAGAGGTCATTATCATCCCCACTTTGCAGGTGAGGAAACTGGAAGTGAACTGAACGTAACGAACTGCTCAGACTCACGTGCCTCCTTAGAGTGGTAAAGACGAGACTTTGCCCGTGCTTTCTCACGCCTTGGTCTGCACTCATCAGCACCGTGCTGGCAGAAATGCTCAATTATTTGTAAATATTATAAATACTGGCAGAAATCACATTTCTGAGGCAGCACAAAATATGGTAATAGTAAGTCATCTTTTGCAGTTATTTCTATTATTGTAGACCAGGTACAAATGTGGAATAGTGTTTGCACTATCAGTACCAAGTTCATCTGCGTGTCCTGATATCCTTGGTCCCGTCCTAGTTCCCTTCTACCCCATTTACCTCCACGGCCCAACCCATAATCAGCTGTGTGCACGCCGACTCGTGGGGGAGAGTCGTGGCTGCAGCCTCGCTTCCGTTAACCAAAATTGGAATTCGAAGCCTCAAACCCAAGCCATCTGGAAGGCGACAGTTAAGGTCACAATTCTAACTGAAAATTGGAAAAAAGAGGAGGATGAGGGAAGACAGGGACATTAAAGATTGGAAACTGTTGTAGCTGCTCCACCAGTGGGGGCTGTCTCTGCAGGTCACTGAGCTGGTGTTTTGGGATGAGAGGCTTCTGTGGATGTGTCATCCTCTGAACCAGGGACCGCTGCACCCGCGAGAGCTGTCATTTACATTGCATTGACATTTCACCACAAGGCAAACTTAGATATTCCAAAAGAAAGCATCCATACACATTTGTCCAATTTTAAATTACAGGCCAAATTGGACAGGGTAACCAAATCCATGTCCTCTTATTACTGTGATTCCAAGGCCATATTACGAGGCCCTGCCCTTCCCACACCCAGGGATAGATGCGGGCCTGGCTTGTGCTCCCGTGCAGCTCCCGTGGCGGGCACGGGACCAACCGGCTGGCGAACGAGCACCATTGCAGGGTCTGTGGCGTCCAATGTGGGAAGCACCCTGTGTAAGCCCACCGAACTGGAATCTTTTCATACATATTATTAAGTCACATAGAATTATGCAGAATTATGCTTTTTCTTTATAAACTACCACACCATTCACTATTAGCTGTTGCTAATGGAGTAAAAGAGCAAAATTCAGAATAAATTTCTTTTGTGCATAAACATGAAGTAGGTACCATTGGAAACCTGGTCAAGCCACCATCCCTGGAAGGACTCCTCGCTGGGGTGTGGCTCACACTGCTGCACTAGGGCCTTGGCTGCCCCCACGGCTGTGCTGAGCATCAGCATTGCCTGGAGTGCTGGCTGAACCATAGATCACTGAGGCTGCTGGGGTCCTGAAACCAGGGCTTTAGCAAGTCCCCAGGTGATGCTGACACTGCTGCTCTGGGGACAACAGTCTGGGCACCCTTTGTATGACAGAGTTTGTAGTTTGCTGTGTACCAGTACAGAATTCTGTTAGCAAATTAATGACCTTCTTTTGAGTGAGTGGCTCATGTTTCATTTTGAGTCTAAAGTCAGGGGGGGAAAAAACCCAACATCTCAGCTCAAAGAAGTCCAGCAGCAGGAGTCTCCCCTTCCTCACGGGAAGGTCGTCAGCCTTTTTGTTCTGTTCAGACCTTCCGGAGGAGGCCCGCCGGCCTGAGGGAGGGGAAAGTGCTTTGCTCAGGCTGCCAGTCCAAATGTCCATTCCCTCAGTCGCCCCCCTCCCTACCCCTCTCTCGCACGGACACACACACAGCAGTGCTCCGCCAAGTATCGGGGCTGCCTGTGGCCTAGTTGACTGGACACATAAAACTGTAACACAGAGCCTTTTTAAACGTCTGCCTACAGAATCATGGCACAGAGAGCATGTTTTATCCCTTAAAGGTTGCAAGACTGAATTGTGCTGAAGAAACAACCACAACAGTCCTAACTGGAAGAACAGCACTGCGGCACCGTGAGTGAGACACCCTGTTTTGCTCAGCAATGACTCCCCCACATTCATAGCTCCACAGATCACTGACGTCAGTGTTGATATGTACAAAGCACTTCTGTACATTTCTCAGCGAGGGAATTTGGCTGACTTTCAGTCTTTGCTGTAATCATATATTAAGTATACCATAGACAGCTATTATCATAAAGGGCTGAATGAAAAATCAATTTTAAAAATTTGTTTCCCAGAGCAAAAACTCCTTTGATTGAAATATTTCTAAGAATTAGGTAGATAAAAATGTATACATATATATTTTTAAAGACTTTTATGTATTTATTTATTTTTAGAAAGGGGAAGGGAGGGAGAAAGAGAGGGAGAGAAACATCAATGGGTGGTTGCCACTCACATGCCCCTTACTGGGGACCTGGTCCACAACCCAGGCAGATGCCCTGACTGGGAATTGAACCAGCTTTTTGGTTCGGCACTCAATCCACCAAGCCACACCAGCCAGGGCAAGATATATATATTTTTGTAATCATCTATTTTGGTCTGTTGATAACCTAAGAAGCTGCAAAATAACTCTGATTTTAGCTTTTTGGGGGGGTGGATGGGCAAAGCTGTAATTTTTCATCTTGGGAAGCTCACAGTAAAGCATAGGATTTCAAGATCACTGTAGAATTACTGAGTTGTTGGCCTTTTTCACTCTAATCCAATTAAACAGAATTGATTAAATATTCATTGTGTGAATTGCATAGAAGACAAAAGAAAATACTAAGTGGCTCAATATAATTACCATTCTGCGTGAAATTGATTTGCCATGGTAATGATTAGAAAATATGGTGACATGAGTGTGGGTTTCCTTCTGAAGTATATTCTTCGTTGATTTTTGGGTGATATCCATTACTTCCCCAAATAAAATAAGTTACGTGCTACTCAGTATTCAAGTGTGAGCAGATAAAAAATGGAAATTGCAAAACTTCTATGTATCCTCGTTAATGCCAAGTCATGGAAAAGATTATTATACATTTCTATGTTCAAATGTATGGTGATTCAAATTAATAATGTCGTATTTTGGTGAGTATACCATGTTTAAACAGTAAAGAGATTATGTAGTACATGTTTTTGTTTTATCAAAGGAATGTTATCAGCTTGTCGATACAATTCTGTACTCATACACGACAGAATTCATTCTGTTGGGTCACGTGATGCCCGTCTTCTGCTCTGATCAGAGACAACTCTTGGGCTGCACGCCATGCAGACGATCCTCCAGGTGTACTCTGGGCTGATGAACATTCCCAACATGCTCTGTTGCTTTTGCTTTCCATGCACCCTCCCCCCAGAAAAGCTTATCAGGAATCATTGAGAGTCAAAGTACTGTGGAAATAATGTAACCTCGAATTTGCCTCTGCTTTATACGAAGTGTAAATCATTTGCTAAGCCTGGACATTTCAGCTATTAGCTAAAAACGACTTGGAGGAGAGCTTACAAATGTCAAAATTATTGCCCCCTAGAGTGCTACCACAGCCCCCATCCTCACCAAGTAACAACCAACAAACACCAGTCCCACTACATGTATTTCCGTATCCGTGAGCCTGCAGAAGCAAGAAAAGATGATAAGAAGATGTAAACACTAGAAGAGGTAATGTGAGACTGATCAGCACTGACAACTTTAAAATGTCTAGTACAGAAGCACTGTTCTTCGATGATAAGACCCATGATGAACGGGACCGTGTTTAATCATGATCATGTTCCCCCGAGTGGCCAATTCAGAATCATAGCCTGTGCCCCACGAATTCTGGTAGCCAATTTTAACGGACTAAAATATCACTGAGAAGCATTTTTGTATGTTGCTTTGCTTAGAGGGTGGTTCCAGGCATAACTTTGCTTTAAAAATGCAGGGTACATTTTTTCTTACAAATATGCACAGGCATAAATGGCCTGTGCATATTTCCTTTTTATGATAAGGAGTTCTGCTTGTAAAAATCAAGGCAGGTCCATAGCAGACGAACCCATTTATTTATTTTAAAAACCTCTGCTTGAGTCTATGGCTTTTAGAAGAGTATCTGTTGAATTCAATTATGTCATCAATCAGCTGGGTCTGCACACCACGGTTCAGGGAAATTCACTGTATTCTAATGGGTGTGTTTTGGGTTCTGTGCTAGGCATTTATACTCTAGAGATGAGGAACTTCATGGTCCCTGCTTTTAAGGGGCCAAGTGCAGGGAAAATGCAGAGAGCATCTGCTGCTATCTTTATGTCTAAATCATCTGGAAGTAAGGTTGTAGGAGACCTAGGAAGGAAGAGAGCATGGCTTAGCAACAAAAGCCCACCATAACTATCGTGTCCTATTCTCCATTTGCTGGTTGTCTGGGGAGGTGGGGCTGGTGGAGGGAAAGTTGGGTGAACAACCGTGTACTGATTTTGGAAATCTCGGTGAGCCTACTCAGCAGGGTGTTAGATTGCAGTGAACCCTAAGTACAGTGAAAATAGGGCTCCCATTTGTAGTCAAGGTATTTGTAGGCCCCTATTTATAGTTCAGGACCCGAGGCCTAAGTGACACGGGTAAGTAACATTTAAAAAGAAACATGGTAAAGCTTCTTTCTTTTTCTGTTTTTAAGGACAAACGAGAAGAACAAAATGGAATGTACGCTGTTCTGGATGACATTTTTCACCCTTGGGTGGACCTTCATCGATGGATCAGAGATGGAACAGGATTTTATGTGGCATTTGAGAAAAGTACCCCGGGTTGTCAGTGAGAGAACTTTCCCTCTCACTAGCCCCACGTTTGAGGCCAATGCTAAGGTGGTGTTGAAGAAAGTGTGTGGCATCGAATGTCAGAGAGAACTCCCAGCCCCCAGCCTCTCTGACGTGGAAGATTCTCTTTCCTATGAGACTGTCTTTGAGAATGGCACCCGAACCTTGACCAGAGTGAAAGTTCAAGGTCTGGTCCTTGAGCCAACTCAAAATATCTCCAGCAAAGGAGCACCTGTTAGGAGAAAGAGACAGGTGTATGGCACAGACAGCAGGTTCAGCATCTTGGACAAGAGATTCTTAACGAATTTCCCTTTCAATACAGCCGTGAAGCTCTCCACGGGCTGCAGTGGCGTTCTCATTTCCCCGCGTCATGTTCTGACAGCTGCCCACTGTGTGCATGACGGGAAGGACTATATCAAAGGGAGCAAAAAGCTTAGGGTAGGGCTGTTGAAGATGAGAAATAAAGGAGGTGGCAAGAAACGAAGGGGTTCTAAGAGGAGCAGGAGAGAAGTTGCTGGTGGTGACCAAAGAGAGGGTGGCAAAGAGAATCTGAAGGAGACAGCCAAGGCTGGAAGAAGAAGAAGGAGAAAGGAATCTGCTCGGGGCCAGAGAGTTGCGGAGGGCAGGCCCACCTTCCAGTGGACCCGGGTCAAGAATACACACATTCCCAAAGGCTGGGCTACAGGAGGGAGTGGAGATGCGGCCTTGGACTACGACTATGCTCTTCTGGAGCTGAAGCGTGCTCACAAAAAGAAATACATGGAACTAGGAATCAGTCCCACCATCAAGAAGCTGCCGGGCGGAATGATCCACTTCTCAGGATTTGATCACGATAGAGCAGATCAGTTGGTGTACCGGTTTTGTAGCGTGTCCGATGAGTCCAATGATCTCCTCTACCAGTACTGCGATGCGGAGTCGGGCTCCACTGGCTCCGGGGTCTATCTGCGTCTGAAAGAGCCTGACAAAAAGAACTGGAAGCGCAAAATCATTGCGGTCTATTCGGGCCACCAGTGGGTGGATGTCCACGGTGCTCAGAAGGACTACAACGTGGCTGTGCGCATCACTCCCCTCAAGTACGCCCAGATTTGCCTCTGGATTCACGGAGATGATGCCAACTGTACTTACGGGTAACAGGAACCACAACCCAGGCCACGGATGAGCGAAATCGCAGAGAGAAAACCAGTTCTGATTATTATAGTGAGATCACTTCACAGATTATGCCTGAATTTGAATTTTATTAGTAGCATTTCAACATTTTTATAAATGTGCCTTTTCAAAATTAGGAGATCTTCTTACATTTAAAAAATTTAGGTAAAGATACTGAAACTAGATGGGGCATTCCAATGCCAAGTATACATATATATATATATATATCCTTCTTCACACAATGGTAAGTTTGGTTTGTGGAAAAAAATGTTTCTTTCTGCTTTCTTAAAAATTAGACACTCTTTAAAACTTCAAGCTGGTCCTATAAATAATGTGATTTCTCAATGGACTTATTCTCAGGGTCCTACGGTAAGAAGAATCTAATAGGATGCCAGTTGCATACTAAATGTGAAACTGCATATAGAGGTAGACGGCAATATTCAGAATTAAGTTTGAGACGAAAATTTACGACAGTTAGTACCATCCTAGACGGACGCTCAGTCCCTGCCCTCACTGTTCATGTTGTTTCCTCTGGGGGCCTAGAAACATCAGTTTTTTGTTTTTAGTTTTAAAAAGATTGATAAGGAATAGCTTTACGAACAAAACTGTCAACTATTTTTCTGCTTTGAAAAATATCAGCTGAACTGTATACTATTTAAAGTGGGAGAGAGACTTTGTTCCATGAAGTAAGTCTAGTTTAAAAGCAAGGAAGCTGAGACTTTTTAAGATCTCAAGTGTTTATTTAACCAGTGTTTAAACCATGAACTTTCCATGCTTAGGGGAGGCAGCGCAACAGTTAAAAACGATCATGAATTGGAAGGCTCATCATTTTGTGCTGCATGGTCTCCTATGTATGAGGTACTGTATTTTTAGGGCAAGCAAGTATAGTCTTTTGAGAGACCTTATTCTCCCTTGCCAAAATCCAGCCTTCTTCATAGGGCCATAGGCATATGGTTTTGGCGAATTCTCTGATTAGTAATTTTAAATAAATGCCTTAAGATGAATATAATTTAAGAACAGTTTTTAAAAGAAGGTTCAGATTGTTTTCATTAGGGACCAAGGCTGCCGGCTCACTCCCGCCATCATGGAGCCTAAGCAGACAAGGAGAGTTCAGTGGCTGCCCTGGGCACTGGATGCCGCTTCCTGAATGAACCTGTAGGTGTTAGCTAGCTGAATGGCCATAACAGAGCATTCATTCAAGCTTGTATTTTTAAAGGGTTTCAGTGATTTGTAGTTGAGTAAACCATAAAATTCAGGAACTGCATGGCCTGTTCTTCCTGGTGGTTTCTAGCCCACACATTCTCTTTTGCCATGACATATCCAAGTTGCTGGAGTTCAAATTTATTTTGTTAGTGTCACTGTTTTTATGAACAGGGAGTTAAATCCTTGATGAGTATGCAAAGGAATATTTGATCAGATTATTATAAAATGGTTTTGTAAATGGTGTCCAAAAATAGCTGAGATTCAATACAAGTGTACATTCTTTATAATGTGAATTGGTTAAAAATCATTCAATAAAAATTTAAAAAATAAATCAGTTATAACTGTGTATGTTTATTGTAGGGTTTCAGCAATTATTAAATTCATGGTCATTTATTTCAAAAGGATTCTATTTGATTCTAAACACCTTCCACTGAGCAGTATTTTATCATTGGTGCTATGGAATTGGGCTGCTGACTCAAAGGTTTGTTCAGATCTGTTTCTTGAAAATCATCTACACGATCGCTGCACCTGAAGATGTTTCAGGCTGAACTTTGCACACTTATTGCAAACACCAAACTTCATCTCACAATCTTAGAAAATAATTCCTGGGATTTAGGGTGTTTTGAGTCAGTAGTTTGGTATGTAAGGTTAAATTCTGAATATACATAATTTTTAAAATTATTGTACTTTTAAAAAATATGACATTTCATTCATTTTCTTTGCAGAGGTTTATTTGATTCTCTCCTTTTCTCTTTTCTAACTGAATTATGTACTCAGGACTTTAGGACTACTTTACTTTAGTTGAATTCATACTTTAGGACTACTAAAGTATGTACTACATTTCTTAGAAAGTTATATTTTATATATTTTTTTCTGTTATAATTAATAGGTTTGAAATAGAAAGTTAATTTGAATTCACTTAGCTAAACAAATATACTCACAGATATATGGTACCTACTTTGTGCAAAGGACTACAATGACTTACAGTGTAGAGAAACTTACCCAATTATTGAATTGAAATAACTATTTACAAAACAATTGAAATTAAAAATTATGGGTTTTTTCTTTACTCAAATAACATATTTTGTTCTATTTATGTTTTTAAAATATTTATTTATTGATTTCAGGGAGAGAGAGTAAGAGAAAAACAGCAATCTGTTGTTCCACCTATTTATGCATTTATTGGTGGTTGTTTTTTTATGTGCCTAGATGGGGGACTGAACCTGCAACCTTGGCATGGTAGGATGACACTCCAATCAACCAAGTTACCTGGCCAGGGCTATGTTTTTTTATGCTCCAATTGATAAGTGTGTGGGCAGAATAAGATTTTTTTTCCTTTATAACATACTTCTTAGTTAAATCCCAAATTTCATTTTTAAAAAGAGATAAACTTATGTATGATCAAGATCAGACTTCTGGACAAACCATTACCTCTTTCATTTGTAGATCAAATAATTAATTGAAGTTCTTATTTCATAGAAAGAGTGTCAGGGTTAGAGGAAACCATAAAGGTTACCCAGTTTATCTTTATATTCTAGATTTTAATTGCCTTCCATACTATTTTTTTAAGTAGTTATCCAGTGATAAAAAACTAAATATTATTTAGGTATTAAAATTAATTCAGGAATGTAACACTGTTTTATATTTTTAGTTCAATTTGCTACAAATTGTAAAAATTATATTGTTTCTTTTGACTTTATACCAATATTGACCATTTCAATTACAATATTTATAATTCTTTGGTCTTATGCTAGTAAATCAGGTAGTTACTTTCTTTAAAATAAATTATGATAATAAATTAAGAATATTAAGAGATAAGGCAATTGAACCAAACACTGGGCATTGTAAGGATGTGAATCTATAGCTATATATAATCTGAAAATAGCATCATTATTTTTAAAATGGTTTCCTCATAACAATTATATTTTGGTTACTGATTTTAAAAAGCCTAACAAATACTTTTTTCTGAACTCTGCTTTTTATAACATCTCCAGTTAATTAACAGCAGAATAGTTTTAATAAGCTGATTTTATGGCTCAAACTGCTCTTTCTTCAATGGCCAAATTATAAAGTTTAGAAATATTTAGGAGATTTAGTCTAATCAATGGTGAAATCACATTCTCATCAGATGGGTTCACTGTATAGAATTTAGTTTTTTCTCAGCTTATCAACAAAGGGGAGAAAACACCCTCAAGTGGGCTTCTTTTCTGCTCATAAACAAAGTCTAGGAGGAAAACTCCCTGTCTACTCCTTTCTGTAACAATAGCCGGCAGTTCCTTCCAAGTTGTGAACCTGTCTGGAGCATGGTGGTCAAAATGTTGGTGACTGGTGATCCCAGTCGGGGCTGGTACATGTCACCCACAGGTGAGGTGCTGTCTTAATCTGCTTGGCTGCCATAACAAAACACCGTAGAGTGGCAGCTTAAACAATAGAGACTGATTTCTCATAGTTTTGAAGACTGTGAGACTGTGAGAATTTTGGCAAGGGAGGTTTCATCCTGGGGACTCTTTACTCCATTGTAGGCGGCCACCTTGCTAGAGAGCCTTGGTGCTTCTCCTATGGGGACTAATCCCATCATGAGGGCCTCACCCTCATGACCTCATCTAACCCCAATTACCTCACTAAGCCCCCGTCTTCTGGAGGCTTCAACATATGAATTACAGGGTTTGGGGGAACACAAACACTCAGCCCCCAATAGATTCTATTCTAAACCCACAAGTTGCATCTTGGGTCAGGCTGAGGGAACTCACAAAGATCGTTCTAGTCACAAATGACATTAGATAGATAAAGAGGTATGAATGGCAGCTTAGGCCGACAATCACCTTCTGCCGATGTTCATTATTGTAATCTCAAGTGTTCGTTCTTGCCACAGAGGCGGTGATGAATGCATGCTTAAAGTATCAAGTATTCATGAGGGCATTACTTATTCACTAGGACCTGATAAGGCTTCAAAGAGGCTAGAGATATCATTTTAAGTGTATATTGTATTAGAGGTATAGCTACATATTTAAATAATGGAAATATTTATTTTAATTCTA
Source organism: Sturnira hondurensis (assembly GCF_014824575.4). Lineage (NCBI taxonomy): Eukaryota > Metazoa > Chordata > Mammalia > Chiroptera > Phyllostomidae > Sturnira > Sturnira hondurensis. The sequence continues at coordinate 9,987,264 of NW_028098001.1, read as the reverse complement.
ATATCAGAATATTGTGACACTTAAGAAATCAGATATTTGCCATACTCCCTACTGACTTACTTGAGTTTATGATAAAAATGGCTTCAAACTGACATGCCCCAGGCTCCTGCCGTTACTCCTCATCCCCTCAGTCCCCCGTGAAACGTTAAATGAGAAAATCTCTGTCTTAGAACGCTGCCAAAACATATTTAAGTTTTCAATAATATCTTAGATCTGTTCACTTTTTTCAAGCACTGGGAACAAGTCGGCTGCTTAGAATATCTACTTCAATTCACAATGTAATCGATAAGTTAATATATGATGTTTTTGGCTTCCAGTGGGGTTTTACCAAGCTTTGGCTACATGAACATATTTCTATCTATACTTATAAATGTTTTACTAATACGCAGACTTGGATTATGTTATTATATTTTTTATGTATGTATTCATATCCTGAAAAGTATGTTCACTTTCACACATATGAAGGAAAATACCTTGGAACCTGTTCATATGATGGAATATGGATGATTTTGAAAAGTTCCTGTAGGTTTTGCTTAGCCTAACAACTACTCATTTCCTTACTGTTCTCTGTATTTTACATTTAATTTCATCAGTAATTTGTAATATACCATACAATTAATATCTCACTTATCTAGAATTTTTTTGGCTGGTAATTTCAAGTATCCAAAATGTAAGAAAAAATATTATTATTTTCTGATAACCAAAATGAACAACACAAACTTTTACTCTAGATATAATCTTAATGAGTTTGGAAATCTGATTTCTCAAACTAAAAGTAGAAGGCAGCTGCCCAGGCAATCTGGGACAGTCCCAGGCGTGGCAGCCTACCCACAGCCCAGAGAACTTTGCAAAAGGCACAAAGAGTATGACATTACAGTAGTGGAGAGCTACACAGTTTTGGTGCAAGTGGCCATGTGAAAGCATATCAATATACAATATGTTTATAATGGCTGTATAATCAATATAACCATGAGGTATGTTCAGTGTGAGTTTTGGAGGGCATTACCGCACACAGAAATTTTCATCAAAAAGTCTCAGCCTATTTTTTAAGAGTATTGTTTAAAAAAGATAAATAGTAAAAATAATTTTTAAATGGAAAGAATAGAAATATCGCTGCTTTACAGAATTGACTTGTTTTAATACTAAAATGTAATTCTAATCTCAAAAGTCAAGAAAAAATTTTTCCCTAGTATTTTAGTAAACCCCACAAATCCTAAACTGTTAAAATATTGGTCCATTTTAGATGTTAATGTGTGTTATTGAAAGTTTAGAATTTGTCACATGAACTCTACCCAGTTCATGTATAGAGTTGGTAGGCCAACTCTATGTGTAATGGGAAAAACCAGAGTAAAATACCTTTAATTGTCTAACCCTAGTGGACTTCCCTGTATAAAGTAAATCTTCCCCGAATATACTATCCTGACTTACAATTAGTATTATAAGATTATAGAAGTTACTTAATATAATTGAAGGGAAGAAAGAGGAGACTATCTATCCTAAGGGCAGAGACCAGCAATCATCCCAGAAGAACTACTGTGAGTGTGTGTGAGTGTGTGTGAGTGTGGTGCTGGTGGGTGTGTCGGGAGGATTGGGGTGAAACAGATCTTGTTCTCTGAAAACAGTCATCTTCTCCTCCCCATTATCCTAAGCTTCCAGCTACTGAGTTTAGCTAACAAACAATGCAATATTTTTCTAAGAACAACCTATTCAAGTTTATCTTTTCTCAGCTAGCTAAGGAACTCAGGAATTTACCAAGAATAATCCATAGAGTATGGAAGCTCCTGGAAGATAAGGAGAAGCCCCTTCCTGTTCCACGCACCCTCCCCATCATCGACAGGAGTCAAAACTTTGCAATTTCGTTTTACTTAGAATTTAAACTAGTGCTACTGACCCAGATACCAGATCACAAAACACCAGAAACCTTGGGATATAGAAAGAAAGACCTTGATAATGACACACAGTAGACTTCTGGGAGGACGTGTGACTTTTTTTTGTCTCAAAACTACTTAAATGAATCGGTTGTTAGAAAAATTTGCAGCTAACAACTTAGAAGATACAACCTTTAAATTTTCCAAAAAAAAAAATTTCCTTTGCAACCACCACACAAGTGCTGTTTTTTTTTCTTTTAAAAATTAGGATCAGCTTGGTGCTAAGATTCTACTTCCAAACCAAAGTACCACTTTATCAAGCAATTGCCTAAAAATAAAAGTGTGTTACTTTTGAGACAACAGAATTTAGTATTTTGCCTCTGTACTTGAAACGTTTGCTTAAAAAGGCTTTCTCAGTGGCCTGAGAAAGTGAGTAACACCTGAGTACTCAGTACATGCGCAGTGGTGCCCCTGCCTGGCGTTGGTGCAGGATTCCCCGGGCTCAGTAAGCAGATATCCTGGGCCAGGTCAGCCTACACAGAGCTCCATGTCTCTTCCACGCATACTCCCAAATTAAAGCTTCGGTTTTGATTAAAAACGAGTGTATTATAATGCTTCATGGACTACCTTTTTATAACCAGTAACTAAATGTGTCAATTTTTAGGCTAGATCAAACAAAAATACTCATTGTGGCTTTTCTATTTTGAAGTATTTGGAAGCTTTCTCTTTTGCGAAATCATCTGTGACTTTCAAGTAGAGCTACCGACCCATAGTCCACTGGATTTATGACATTTCGGTGGTTTCCCTTAGCCCAGTGGTTTCCAAATCTGGCTGCTCATTGACATAGCCTAGGGAATTATTTTAGAAAGCCCGTTTCTAGGGCCTCAGCGAGATCTCCCCTGTTATCCCGAGAAGTGAAGCCCAGAACCTATATTTGATAAAGCTCTCCAAGTTATGACGACCACCACCAGGTTTGGGAACTGCTCTTAGAACCTCTTTCATAAACCGATGGTTCTCCCCCCTCGCACAGTTCTCCTCTGTGCACAGCGGTATTTTTTCTTTTTCCTCCAGGTTAAGTATTCCCTCTGTTTCACCAGCCTTTATACTTTCTCTTGGAAACGCTCTCAAGTATGTTGGTAAGGAAAGTGGTGGCAACACAATCTAATACATAGATGGTATTCTTTTCTGTACTCTTTGAGCAGCCTCACACTTTTATTTTATACACTCGCCTTAGCATTTCTACAATATGCTCGTAAAGGGAGAGGGCTGATCAAAAGCAACATCCATTTTTTATTCTGATAGCGACTAACAAGCTACTAACAGGCTGTGCGCCTGTGTGCAAAGCATGCCGCAGCTCCACAGATTTATACAAAATCAGTTCCTGGCTCAAATAAAGAAGGGCTTTCTGGTAGGTAACAACGTCCCACAGCAGCTCAGACTGCCTGAGTAGGTCAGTGTTCTGGAGCTGACTGGGTGGTCGGGGTGCTGTTGACGGCCCTACCACCTCCGGCACCGTGGGGGGCGGGGCTGCACCCTCGGGCCTCCGATCCTCAGAAGCGCTGGGGACCTCCCCAGGGGTCGAGGCCTCCGCATAGCGGCCCATCTGCCCTCAGCCCAGACGCAACATATGGTGCTGAAACCTATGTATGTTTCATTTTCTCTTATGATAAAGTTTAATTTATAATTAGGCACAGTAAGAGATTAACAATAACTAACAATAAAATAGAACAATTTAACTAATATACGGTAATAAGAGTAAGGTGAATGTGGCATTACTAAGTAAAATAAGGGTCACTGGAATACAAGCGCTGTGATACTGTCACAATTGTTGGAACAGCTGAGGGGGTGGCGTATATGGTGTGGGCCTGCCAGACGGAGGGATGATTCCCTTTCTGGGCTGGACAGAGAGACAGGTGTAGATTTCATCGTGCTCCTAAGACTGGCACACAATTTACAATTTATGTTTATTTCTGGAATTCTCCATTAAATATTTTGGACTGAGACTGACCGTGAGTAACTGAAACCTTGGAAAGCAAAACCACAGATAAAGGGAACTACTGTGTTATATATTTATTATTTATAATACAGTTTTTAATATAGGTTAGATCAGTAAGTTTAGCAAAATTTTGTTGAGTCTAAACTTAGGCACATGGAAACTAGAGATAAGTCCAAGAGTCTTAGGAATTCCTCAAAGAATTCTTAGTACAGTAAGGAAATCAGATACACACATATATATTTAAAAATACATTTTCAAAAAAGTAGTGTAGAAAAAGTGAAGTAAGTAAAAAGGTGCTGACAATTTGAGGACTCACTCTGTCGTCGGCTGAGATGGTGAGAAGAAAGGCTTCCTGAAGGAGGAGGCAGCTATGTGGGGTTTTGCTGGAGTTCACCAGACTGTCAGCGGAGAGCTTGGGGAAGCGGAGAGCATCCCAGGGCGAAGGCACCGCTTGTGGGACGGCACGAATGTAACACTGTTGAGTGCGTTTAGGAGACCGCAAGTATCTGGGGACTGCAGGGATAGGAGGTTGTCATCCCTTGGTGGTGAGGAATAACCAGAAATGAGGCTTCCAAGCTAGATTTCTAGCCATGGATGGACTTCTGGTCTTGAATGGCATGCTACAGAGCTTGGACTTGAACATTTAGATAACCAAGAATTGATGCAGGTTTTTAAGTCAAGGAAATGTGGCCAGATGGAAACTTGAGAAGGAAACCTGGCAGCACCATTTAGGCAGGATCTGGGTGGGGTTTTGCGGGGGTTAGAGACGAAGAGCTCGTGAAGAGCCACTGCACCCAGGAAACGGCAGTGGGAAAGGCAGGAGACGTTCCGGCAGCAGGACGTCCAGTGGACTGGGTGGCTCACTGACTGTGGAAGAGAAGGGTTGAGGGTGGCATGTCCCTAGCTGGCTTGGGACGCTAGGTAGAGGTAGTGACACCACCAACTAAGACCGAAAAACTAGGCTTGAGGAAAAATTCCTAGACATGTGTGCTTAACATTTTTGTAGAGTATTCATGAATAAGGTTGGTAACACCCATATGTAAAGCAAGGACAACAGAGCTAAATAATAAATTCTGTAACTTTATAATGAGCTAATTCATTAGTTAACATATAACCAACCAATCAGTCATGTATTTTGTCCTGAACTCAAACAAACAGCAACCACATGCTTGTCAATCTGTTCTGAACTAAATGCTCCTTTTAGTTTAAGTTTGAAGACATATTTTTTCCCCTGAGAGAATGGATAGGTTTTCTAAAAATCTGGCCCCAAATTTACCTCAGATGTGTTACATACATGGTCACAACTCCACTTCCTGTTTTCAGTAGAGTGCCAAAGTCCACATGACCCAAAATAGATGATTCAAAAAATAAGATCTCCAAATTTCCTTGGCATGTATTTACAAGGCTCTTCAGGCTGTAAGGTTTAATTTCCTGTGTAGGTTTTTAAATAAAGATAATTATAAATTATAAAATTAGTTGATTTACCCCCAAATGTTCCTACTCGAAGAGAGAGTGAAGAACCATGGGACGTTTGGGTATCTGGAAATGAATCTGATATTAAAGATTGGGTTAAGAGCAGAGAACACAACCACTGAGCGATGGCCGTCTCCCCCTCCCCTTGCTGGAAGGTGACCCTTCCAGCTCCTGCCCCTTTGGAGGCCTGCTCTCTGCAGGCCTGGGTTCTGCTCCAGGCTATGGTTCCAGGGAGCCACAGGCTCTTGTTCAAAATTGTCTCCCCACTGCCGCCCTGTTGGCTGCAATTGTGTGTTGCACACACACTATGTGCATTCTGAATATTTTTAACTTCAACAGCGTCTTTCATCTCAGTCAAATAATCTCTAAATTTTTCTGCTAGGTTTTTTTTAAAGCCACTGTCAAAATATATTTATTAAATGCCTTGATCTCGAAGTAGAAACACCTTTAATTCTACTGTTGGAGAAAATATTCTACGATATTAGCATCCTTCATTTTTGTTCTTAAGAAGCATCATTAGATCTTGGAAACTGTATCTTAGAATGAATCTCTAGGACATCGAGTTTCCCAACGCCGTGGATGTTGTCTGCGCCCCGTCCAGGGAGCCGTTTCCAGAGGGTGACGCATTAATTCTCCAGCTGTACTGAACTGTAAGTTGTATTTATACATGTAGCAGGTACTTACATTTACCAAATTTTTACATGTATTTAGTAATTCATTAAAAATACTTCTTAAAATATTGATACTACTAATAATTATTACCTATTTTTATACTTCTGTCTTCTCCACCCTTAAGTCTCCTATCATAGATAAATGGGAAAATCTATAGGAAAAATAAGCATAATAATTTTTAAAGTAACAACAGCAATATCTCTCAAGCACTACTTTTTGCCAAGTGCTCTGCTCGCATGATCTCATTAAATACTGAGTATACAGACAGACATTTTTCCATCCCGCAGACAAGAAAACTAAAGTTTAGAGAAGTTGAGGCACTTGCCTAAGGTGACAGTGGGTGGCTGAGCAGGGAGTCCCTGCCACGCAGGCTGATGCCAAAAGCTTGTTCCTGCATGAACTTCAGCATTGCTTAAAAAGGAATGTGGGGGTGGTGGAGGCGGGCGTTTCGAAAGGCACTGGACAAAAAATGGTGGTGGTGGTGGGGTTATTACGTAAACACATACCCACAACACTGTAGTCTATTAGTCAGTTTTTTCTCTTTCAAGAACACAAGGACAATTCTTTTAGATCTTAAGAGTCAGTTTTCAAAGTGTGATCTGGGGACTCCTGAGAATCCCAGACACCCTTTCAACTGGTCTGTAAGGTCAAAAGTATTCTTATAACAATCCAGTGAGGTAAAAACTATTTTCACAATAATACTTAGAGACACTTTCTCACAGATGTGCTCACGGAGGAATTTTCCAGTGAGTGCATGGCAGGGGTCATTACAACAGACTGAACACAGAAGCCGACGTGAGGCTGCAGCCATCTCCTGTTACGTCTAACAGGAAAGGAATCTGCAAAGATGCCAAAACTCTTGTAAACTATTTTTTTATAAATTGTAATTTTTCAAAACTATTTTTATGCTGATACATGATGGTTTTAATATTTTTAAGTGAAGGGCACATTTAAAAATTTTCTGGTTTTAATTTCTAACATAGAAAGTAAGTAGTGGTAGATATAACCCATATATACGAGGATTCTGGAGGTCCTCAATAAATTTAGAATTTTAGCCCTGAGTCCAAAGAGTTTGAAAACCTCTGTGTGTAAATCAGTTATACAATACTATTATAGACTCATTTATAGAATCTCTTTATATTTAAGAATTGTTTGAAGATGTGTGTCAGAAATGGACAGGAACTGGGATTGTCTAACGCTGCAGCTCTGAAAGTTTAACTAAGGTTAATCACCATATCACAAAATCACAAAACGTCACGCCCTCACACATTTTCACTCACAGAGGAGATCTGAATATGTATCCAGTAGTGAAATCTGCTCTCAGCAAGGCTGGGAGAAACAAATTTTCTTATTGCCTAAGAGGATAAACAGCAAATTACCACAAAACCTGTTGCCTCAAAAATGTAGACAACCGCGACTTTCCAAGGAAAACAACACTCATTTTGATTTTCAGCAACGACTTCCACACAAGAAACAGTGATCGCTGTGCCCTTTCCCACCAACAAGCATTTGAGGCTATGTTGTTGAAGGGGCCGATTTAAAAGGAAAAAGAGGGCTTGGTGGAATTTATCTTCTGTGAATCTAATTCTCATTTCTTTTTCACGTCTATCTACTCCTTTCCTCCTTTTCTGAACTCATGACTCTTCCCCTAAAACCTTTTGTCTTTCTTCATTTTTAAGTACAAATAAATAGCATGAAAGATAGAGAACAAAGGACGCTGTAATACTGAGAACCACTTGCAATCATTACACCATATATAACTTGATTCAAATCTTCAACTCAATGGGTTTTAATTGGTGTTAGTTATTTTATTACAGTAATCTGAGTTATCAAAACTCTAATACAATTTAACTATAAAAGCTCTATATGAGTTATTCTTTAGTAAGATAATAGCCCAGCAGTGTCCAGGTAAGTGAAGGTATCTCTAAGAACTAACATTTGTGTTCATCCTTGAGACACTTACCTGGCACCCACTGAAGTGCTTGCTGCTGAGGATAAGAACAGGGGGAGACATTTCCTGCCTTCAAGGCTCACAATCAGCCAAAGCAGATGCCATCTTCATAGCTGATTAAAACACATGTGTTAGCCCTGGCTGGTGTAGCTCAGTGGATTGAGCACGGGCCTGCGTGTTCAAAGGATCACGGTTCGATTCCCAGTCAGGGCACATGCCTGGGTTGCAGGCCAGTTCCCAGCAGGGGCCAGTTCCCAGCAGGGGCCGATGAGAAGCAACCAAACATTGATATTTCTCTCCCTTTCTCCTTCCCTTCCCATCTAAAGATAAATAAATAAAAATATTTAAAAAATAACAACAACAACAACAAAAACACATGTGTTAAATACCACAAAGGTTGGCTGAAAGTTGTGCTCTGAGAAAAACAGAGTGGGAAGTCATGGTGAACAAGTGGGATTTGGCTGTGCTGCTGGGTTGGTGAGGTAATTTCAGCACAGGGACCTGAGTGGGCCAGCAGAGTGCGTGGGGTCCCTGTGCAGGAGCAGTGGCGTGGTCACACACAGGACAGTGTGTGTGCAAGCAGGCAGAGGGCGGAGTTCCAGCAGAGGTGAGGCTAGAAAGGCACTCTGACCCCGTGGAGGAGCGCCATAAATAAACTGGACCCGAGCTGAACACTATCCAGAGAGGTTAGCTGTTTCGCATACCCAGAGGACTGGACCTCGGGAGCATCTCAGCCATCAGACAACTTCCCTACAGAGACACCAAGACACTCACCACAGCACAGACCCAGTGTCTGATTCAAAAGTAATGCTCTTGCTCAATGCGGAGGAAAGCTCCGTGTAAAAAATTCCACATTAAACTTGAGATGATGTAAAGTCTAACACAACATATTTATTACAATATGCCCACAAATATATAGTCAAATGTAATCTATAAAAAAACATATTACATAATCAGATCCTAACTTCTGCAAGTCAATTCTCAAGATACAAAACTAGGAAACTAAGAGAAACTTAGTTTCAGAAATAGGTATGCTCCTATTTGAAAAATACTTTTAGCTGAGACTGGACTACTTTCTGAGATGTTGGAACAAACCTAGTCGTTGTCAATGCAGTTACCCAATTTCATTAAAACAGGTGAATCTGAGACTTCCGCCAAGATGGAGGCATAGGTGGAAACACCGTGCCTTCTCCCACAACCAAGTTTGAATACAACAAAGGTTTGGAGAACAAAGACACAGCCAAAAAACAGAAAATTGAATTATACGGAAGTCCGACAACCACTAACCGTTCAACAGGGATAGTAAGAGGGGCAGAGCCAGCAGCAGAGCAGGGTCGGGCAGGACAGATCCCCCGACCTAGGCGGCAAGTGGCCCGGACCCAGTCAGGGTGTGGGGCAGACTGACCTCGGTCGCACATTCACGCATAGTGAGAGGGACCACGCAGGCCCCAGGGGGCGAGGGCTGACGGCGGTGGCACACTCTCGTGCAGTGGGACAAAATGCGTGGGCCCCGTGACAGTGGCAGCTGCAGCACCTGTGGGGGCCGAGGCGGGAGGCGGCTGACGGGACGCCTTAGTTCCTCGTTGACCCCGCCCCCACATACAGCGTCACAACCCAGCGACTTAGTTGCCCTGCGCTAGTGAACACCTTAGGGCTCAGATCCTGCTATGTAACAGGCACGAACAGCCCAAAAGATGGCGCAAGAACTCAAAGTCCCAGAGCCGATAACTCTCAGGGACCGAGAAATTGCCAGCCTCTCAGAAGCACAATTCAAGACACTGTTTATCAGGATGCTCACAGAACTGGTTGATTATAGTCACAAATTAGAGGAACATATGAAGGCTAAACTAATTGAAATGAAGGGAGAGGTCCAGGAAACCAATAGCGATGGAAAGGAAACTGGGACTCAAATCAATGGAATGGACCAGAAGGCAGAACGAAACATCCAACCAGAAAATAGTAAAGAAACAAGAATTCAGAAAAATGAGGAGAGGCTTAGGAACATCCAGGACATCTTTAAACGTTCCAACATCCGGATTATAGGGGTACCAGAAGGGAGAAAGAAACAGCCACGAGTAGAACACTTATTTGAACAAATAATAAAGGAGAACTTCCCCAGTCTGGCGAAGGAAATAGACTTCCAGGAAATCCAGGAAGCTCAGAGAGTCCCAAAGAAGTTGGACCCAAGAAGGAACACACCAAGGCACATCATAATTACATTAGCCAAGACTTAAATGAAGGAGAGAATTCTAGAAGCAGCAAGAGATAAGGGGACAGTCACCTATAAAGGAGTACCCATCAGACTGGCAACGGATTTCTCAAAAGAGACCTTACAGGCAAGAAGGGGCTGGAAAGAAGTATTCCAAGTCATGAAATCCAAAGACCTACAGCCAAGATTGCTTTATCCAGCAAAACTTTCATTTAGAATGGAAGGACAGATAAAGTGCTTCTCAGATAAGGTCAAGTTCAAGGAGTTCATCATCACCAAGCCCTTATTATATGAAATGTTAAAGGGACTTATCTAAGAAAAAGAAGATGAAAAATGTTAACAGTGAAAGGACAGCAAACTCACAGTTATTAACAACCACACCTAAAACAAAAGCAAACCAAGAGGACAGCTAGATCAGGAGTGGAACCATAGAAATGAAGAACACATGGAGGGTTAGCAACAGGGGGGTGGAAGGAGGAGAAGGCGGGAGAAGGCACAGAAAATAGCATAGAGGGTAGGTAGAAAATAGATAGGGGGGAGGGCAAGAATAGTGGGGGAAATATAGAATCTAAAGAACTTGAGACATGTGGTTATAAACTAAGGAGGGGAGAATGGTGGGGGAGGGAGTGTGCGGGTGGAGGGGAATGAAGGGGGGGAATAGAACAACTGTAATGGTATAATCAATAAAATATATTTAAAAAAAACAGGTGAATCTACATTCTTCACCTCCTGGACCATGCAAGTGTGTGAGTGAACTACAGCCTAAGTCACATTATTCTTCAACCTCCATGGTGAGTTTTCCCAGAACCATGATGACTTTAATTGCATATTTTAAAAAAATTCATCCTCTTCTTTTTTGCGATATGGAATTTCAGTTTATTTGGCAGCAGCCACAGAGTGCCAAGTTTAATGATAGCTGTAAAACTTGTGCTTTTTTCCCCTTGTTTTTAATTTATTGTAAAATTATCAAAACTATGTTGACACAGAGAGCATTTTTCACCCTGAATGTTTTTAAGTTTTCAATATTTCATATGTGCTATGAGTGTCATTGGAAAGAGACCCTTTCCCTGAAAAAATAAACAGAGAGAAAGCTATGTTTGCATTTTCTTTGTTCAAGGTGTTTATTGCATCTCAGAGGGCGTACATGCACTGGGTTTTTATACTGAAATACAAAGAAAGCCATTTTGAAATTGGTTTTAGGTCATTTTTCCCCATTACAGTGTATGTTATCCCCACAGTAAATTCAGATACAACCACTTTTAAATGGTACCGTACACCTAGTAAATAATTTGAAAAATAGGCAAACGCCTTTCCAACCCAATATGCTTTTATGAAGAGCTGCCAAGTTGCTAGCGACACTGATCAACAGTGACCTCATGTATGCATCACAATCTTAAGCCAAGCCATCAGCACGGACAGTGTGACAACAAATTAAAAATTAAAGAATACAGTATGTACAGTAAAGGATACACTTTTCTGAGTCAGTTTCAGTTCTAATCACAATGGTGCAACAAAACCTACTTTGAGCTCGGTTGAGGAATGGAAGAACACTAGTCTACAGAACACACAAAGAAATACTAAATTAACAGATGTACATAAAATCCACAATAAAATGAAAATATCTGCAGTAATCTTTAAATTACAGATATACCTTGGGGTGTCTTCATAATAACACTTGAATAGCACATCTCTAGCTGCATTTGCACAAACATGATAGAAATGGACCCTTAATTTTCAGTGCATTTAATCAAGAATGAATAAATAGGTCAATTTAGATGCAAAACCTGACAAATATAATTAAAATATATATTTTAATAAAGCAGGGATTAAATAGGGAATACTCGTATTATTTTTTTCCATTCTTGATAAGGTAGCTTCAAGGAGAAATATTTATCATGGACATTAACCTTTATATTTTTTAAAATAAAATTTCTTAACATATACAGTGCCACAAAAATAAACATTTCTCACAACAGTTGAAGTTCCTGTGATTGGAAAAATGTACTCCACACCAAAAAAAGTTTTGTATATTTAAGTGTTTTCCTTACTATGATATTATCACACTATGTTTGTAACAGAGAAATAGAAGAAAAGAATTTATGGAGAGAGTTTAGGTTTGTCCAAAAGTTATATGTACAGTGAAACCTTCAAAAACACAGACACATCTTTCCAAATGGCTCACCACACAACAGGTGCGTCATCCGTCCACGGGCAAGGTCCAGAAAAGCACTGAGGGCATCAGAAACATCCATTCATTGTTTACATCATACAACACACAAATAACCCAAATACACTACAGTTGTGAGAGTAGGGATAACAGCTAAGGTAGTACACATTCCTAATATTCACTTTCACGGCTGTGCTACACGTTCCGGAAGAGAAGTCACGAGTAAGCATTGGGTTTGGTACTGGTGGCTCACTTTGTAACTCTGAGTATCAATCTTATTTGAAGTCTCCAAACTCATTATTATTTTTTCCTATTCAGTCACAAAAATTGCAGCTGTAAAGATAAAAAGCACTTGAATTAAAAAACAATATTATACATTCCTCAAACATTTTACCTCCCTTGCAATTTTACTCCCCAGGTAGTAAAAAAAAAATCTTTATACAAAAGGTTTCTGTATTAACAAACTCACAGTTATATACTTTTCACCATTCTTGAAAACAAGCTTAAAATTTCAGCCAGGAAAACATTTTAAAAACCTTTTAATGTATAGTTTCATTTTAGAAAAAAATTATATCAGCAAACTTTTGGACTTTGGATACTGAAAAATTGTAGTAGTAAGACATTCAGTTTCAATTAAGAATGGCTAACCTTTATAACAAAGTAGTGAAAAAAAGAAATGGCAGTGACTTCCATTGTTATTATTATTATTATTAATATTATTAATTTTTAGTTACAGTGTTCAATGTATCACCAAACAGTCGAACATGTGACAAAATTGAAGCAAAAGGAGATATTTCCAGTGATTCAATGCCTTCACTTACTCTCCTTCCTACTTATCTCCTTGGCCAATCCAAGCTTCACCAGTCGTCTTTGCCAAGAAATCTTTCCTGGCTGAGCCCTGGGGGTAACTCTTCTTCATGTAACATTTGGTGTGTGCCTCCTTCTTGACTATGAATCTCTGAGGGTCAGCACTGTCTTTAGGATCCCTGGGTTGGGTATTTATCAGCACTCTTGACAGATGATGAGAGCAGTGCTTACTGAGTACGAGGCAGACAAAAGGCTGCTCTGTGTAATGTCCTGGTCACTCCTGAAACAATTGCTAACAGAAGTGCTCACTGTCTCGCTTATGCCTACAATGGTCCAGGCCAACCCAAGGTGGAAGATAAAAGTTAGGCACAAGAGAAATTACTTGGCTTAGATGTCAAGGGCTTAAAAATGACAAATTATTAATCTTTTATAAGAGAAAAATCATAAAGAAGAAACTCAAAAATCTTAGTAGGCATTAGAGAAAGTTTAAACATATACAGGCATAGAGGTATAATAAACATAACACTGGAAAGAGGTTTGAAACGTCAATACTCCACTCTTCCAGTGGGGCCCGGGGCTAACCACTTGATGCCAAGGATCAGCCCCTGTAGCTGTGCAACGGAGACTAAGGCAACTGGCTAGTCTATGTCATGGGGTGTGATCTCCTACAGAGAAGATGAAAGAATTAATAACTATGAAAGTGAACAGGACAAGTACTGTGTAAATGAAAGGCAGGGTGATCACCGTTCATCACACTCAGCAAGTATTTGTTGAGACCCTACTCACCAGGGGGAAACAGTGAGTGTTTTCTTTCATCAGGTGCCTTTCATAAATTTACTATTAATCATTTTATAAATCATATTAGGATTTAAAACTAGAATGTTAAAGTTTAATATTTTGCTTGAATATAGAAAAGCAAAGGGTAATAATCTAAGTTTTATCTGATGAAGCAAGAAAGGCTAAACAAAATAAAAATATGAGATGTAGCCAAATATATTCTGAGGTGACTTCCAAATGCAATATTATAAATGCTGCCTTTCTATACATTCCAGTCACAATTTACCAAGTAGCTCGAACAATGTTTTGCTTTACCAATGTAATATCTATGTTTTCCGGTCTAAGGAAAGTTTGGAGATTTGTCTTCCTATTAGTTTTATAAATTAAGTAAGATTTAAAAATATAACTGATAATTCATTAATAGCTTTTAGTATTGATTTAAAAATATAAACACTCAAATTATTATTATATACATGTATTAAAAACACAGAAGTACAAATATTATACCTGAAACAGCTAAGCATTGCATAGGTAATTATTACAAGCCCACAGGAAAAGCTCAATATTAGATACCTTAAATTGTTTACAAGAAATCCTTGATGTTAAGATCCGCTAATGGGTCCTTTGCTGGAGGTTTCTTGGGACTCTGAGTGGCAGGTGTAGGGCTGGGAGAAAGCTAATGGGGAAAAGCCAGCCCAAGAGAGCAGAAACAGAAAGCAATAGGTAAGCATTAGGCAGAGCACATACCACAGAAAACATGCAGAAGATTAGATGGCTAAGGGTTACACATCTACTTCCTTCTACTTAGTCACAGTGTTGTGTTTAATTTCCGATTTATAAAATACACTTCAAATGATATTTGGCTTTCTTGGAAGTCTTTCACATCAGAGGTGGCTGAAGGAAAAATTTGAGGACTCTGGTAGAACAATGTGGATATGAGAGAAGGCACGCAAAACTAGTCACATAAAGATATGAATATACAGCAAAAACAAAAAAAATCAATGTCTCTATACAAAAACATTTTGACTTTCGGTTAATGGTACCACTAAACTAATAAAGGAATCACATGACTACTTTTAGAGTGAGAGTGAGTTTGAAGGAAAAATGGAAAAGTAACAGTCTGCAGAAAGCCACATAAACATTACTTAAAATTATTAGCTAAATATACTAGGATTTCATATAAAATGTTTTAAGTGAAAACCAGTCAAGTTTGGGGCACTGCTTGTTTCAGATGAGCAAATCATTTTCTAGTTATGAATGTCACTATATTCCAATACTGCCTGTCCAGCTTGCAGAAAAGACTAATCACTAAATACTATAGGAAATAATCAGACTGAGCTTGCAGCAAAAGTAGCAAAGAATTAATTTACCTTGTTTCTATTTAATTGGTACTTAAATTATTTAATTTATTATATAATTAAGTTCTGGGAGCAGGCTTTTACAGGAACATTAGGGTGCAAGGCCTCAAAAAAGGTCACATAATCTATGTAGAATAATAACTGACATTTTTCCTTGAGTCTAATTAGTCTTCTATGCCCATAATATGATGGAAATCTCAGAAATCTGGGATTGTGGGTCAGGAATGTACGTCTTTACTGATTCATTAAACAGAGCTCCAGAAGTAAGGATTTTAAGATTTGTTATTAAGTCCCGAAACTATTCTGCAGAATAGTCAGAATTTGACTTACTGCAGAACCTATAAGTCAAATTCCCACTTAAAAAACTTGATTCATACTTCACAGGAAGATCAGGAAAAGTGAGTATAAGAGGTGGAGTTGTGTGGAAGATAAACTCTAGGACCAATCCATAATTAGTAATTAGGTAAGACAATGATAACATCATGATACCAAAAGAGGAATAATGGCGTTGCCCAGACATCACAACAAAGATGAAAAGTTGTTTTGTTTTCTGAAGCCACACAGTCACGTTTAACTATCTAGTATAATAAGCTGGGCTTCATCTCTGACGCAGGATATACAATCTAAAAATGGCATACCATTTCCTAAATTACTATTAATTTAGTAATAGTAATTAAATTAGATTAAATGATTAAAACACTGTTTTCATCATATCATCTATTTTTCAAGATTATTCTTTGAATTAAGTAAATAAATCAATACTATGTAATACTGGTATTATGCAAGAAAACGACTGCCTTAAATTATAATGTTTATTAATTTATTTGTAAAGGTATCAGCACATCAAAAAACAGTAAGATTTAAAAAATCTTAGTAACATTCTTCCAAGTTCGTGAAAATACAAACATCCTTCCTTTCTTTCAAATAGGTGGTAAATAATCATGGCTATATTCAACCATCAAGGAAACACTCATGAAAATGAGATCCTGTCATAATTTAAATACATCTAGATGAACTCCACTACTGCCCCCCAAACCTTCCTTGATCTCTCCCAAAACAATCCCAGGAAGGGTTCCTTAGTCTCAGAGAAAACTCAGAAATTTCTCATGAAGATAATGCTTTGTGGGTATGGCCTTGAAGGCCAAGGCTTCTCACATTGAAATTTAACTGTTTGAACACCTACCATTCTCTCCTCCAGTCACCGTGGCTTTTGAGGGACGAAAGTAAAAAAGTTGAAAGCACATTTTGGGAACATGCAGAAAATGGATTTGGAGATGCTTCAAGGAAGCAGAGGGGATCAATGTGCACTCATGAAGTTCACAGTAGGAATTTGGTGGAGAAGACAATATAAATGCCCAATTGGTAAGTCAGAAACACAGCAGTAAAACCATTTATTGGTAGTGTTAAAATGGATTTGAGTTGTTTGTTTCTCAGCCACCTGGGAAAATTACAGCTTGGTGCTCTGTCTATCCAAGTCACTTTCTCATGGTGGAAACCTCTTTGGTTCTACGTACTGCGCCTCCCCAGGCAATTTATAAGTGGAATCAAGAGAGGTGACTCGTCACAATGACTATCACTATTAGCAGTAAAACAGTTCGACAAAGTGCACATGTTTAGCACCTTCGTAAATGAAGGTAGCACAATGTTTAGCAAGAAAGTCGGCCCCGCCTAGAGAGAGCTTTGCTTTGTCCTGGATCATGGTAGGTGACCTCTATACTCTTGGAACTTCCCAATCGACAGGAATGCCTTTGTTATTAGAGGTGGATTCTTGGAAGCAACGCCTGATAGTTTATGCTAACTACATAACCCAGAGTGGGGGCTAGCCATGACAGAAAAACCAACCACGTGATCTGACAGTTGGGTCTTTGGGCCACATTTCACTCAGAACTTTAGGGAGTGGGGAGGGTGCATAGATTAAGTTCAACCACGCGGGCAATTAATCAATCATTCCTATATAATGAAACTTCAACAAAAACTCCGCATGCGGGGGCCCAGGTGAGCTTCCTAGGCTGGCGATATTGCATGTATATTGTCACACATGGATGCCAGGTGGGTGACACTGCCCTGAGGACAAAGAAGTTTCACGCTTGGAACCTTCCCAGAATTTACCCTATGTATCTCTTCTTTTGGCTGGATCTAATTTGTATCCTTCCACTATAACAGAACTGTAACTTTAAGTTTAGTGCCTTCCCAAGTTCTTTGAGTCACACTAGGAAATTGTCTAGCTTGAGGGTGGTCCTGGGAACCCTTGCATTTGTAGGCTGCTGATCTGAAGTGCAGGTGGCCCATGGGACTCCCGACTTGTGGCTGGTGTCTAAAGTGAGGGTGGTCTTACGGGGGGACTGTGCCCTCAGGCTCTGCAGTGTGGCAAACTCACTGAAGTTAGTGCTACAAGTCTTGGAGGACTGGGTCCCTAAATTTGAATTTGGCTAAGTCTGGGAACACAAAGTAAAAGGATGGGTCAGAAGTACTCATTTTTCTGGAACACATGCCCCGATACTTTAAACGCCTGGCTGTTCTCAGGAATCATTCAGGATTACGTAGGAGAGGCACGGAGGGACTTTAGGCATTTAGTTCTACCCTTTTCCTCTAAGCCTTACTTTATTACTTCTGAAGCAACAGATATCAGGTTATATTAGGAAAAAATAGTTTCAGCAGTTTCCCACATGGCAGTTTTATACATATAAATTAATGTCGTTATTTTGTGGACATTTACACTGACCTGTGTGCCAGGCACCGCTGCGGCTCCGAAGGGCGGCCGCATCATGGGCTGTGCAAACATGACTGGCTGCTGAGGCATCATGGGCATGCCCGTCCCAGCAGGCGGCTGAAAGGGAAGGGCGGGTCACAGCATCCGTGCAGCACACTATGTATAGCAATGCCCTGATGTTTGTGTCTTTAATAGAGTTCTGAAAATTCTGAAGGCTCCAAGTCCAAGAGGAAGTATAATTTGTAACTTTGAATGATGGGTGCTGGGGAAGCTGGCAGAGGGCCGAGGACCACTGTGGTGCGGCAGCAGCTGGGCCACGCAGCCTCCTTGTCCCGACCACGCCTTGTTGTTGCTTACCTGTCTCCTGGAAGCATAATTCTTGAACAGATAAAAACTTTTTTCTTTATGGAAGATGGCCCTAAAATTTGCTAGTGATAAAAGGGATGAGTCAAAAGTTCTAGTATAATGATTATGAGTTGATTTTGATTGTGCTTAGAATATCTTTGGTAAAATTACTCCAACAATAACATGACAATACACTATAGAAATAATTATTATCTTTAAATCATCACCTGAGGATATGTTTTTACTGATATTAGAGAAAGCAGAAGGGAGGGAGGGGAAGGGGGAGACAAATAGGGGGAGGTGTGGAGAGAGAGAGACAGACAGAAATATGAGAGAGGAACATTGATCGGTTGCCTTCCATATGTGCCCTGACCAGGGCTTAGACAAGCAACCCAGGAAGATGCCCTGACTGGGGATCAAACGCACAGCCTTTCAATGTATGGGACGTCACTCCAATTAATACAGCCACCTGGCGATGGCTGATAGAAATTATTTTGATAGAAATCATTTGAAGTATTTTATAGGTGACTTTATCATGTTATGGGTAGACTATTAATATCGAAAGCAGATGACTTAACTTTTTAAGTTTTACTTTACTGTATTTTGGGAAGAACTGTATTCTAGATCAGTATTTTTTAATCTGGGACTTGGCCAAGGCCTTAGAAATGTCAGTTTCAATTTTCAGTTACAGGTCGTCACTCACCATTCCAAATCCTCCTCCTGGCTGTCCAACAGATGGGGCCCCGGCAACAGGAGGAACCGAGCTGGTGGGAGGAACAGCTCCTTGCTACCATAAAAACCACAAAACAACACACAATAACAACAAAGGAAAAGAACCAATGTAATTTGATTTAAAAATGACAGAGTATAATTTAAAAATGCATGCCACTTATGTAGATACGTAAAGAACTTTCAGATTCCAGTTTTAAACTTTAAAAAGGGTCCTAGCACCCTGACAATCACAGGAATATGGTTACCGAATTGAGGTTCACCGGTGTCGTGCTATTCGGGCTCCTTGGCGAGCTGCTCACTTACCGCCCTGGGCTTTCTTTCGATCTCTCCTCCACTCTCACTGTAGTAAAGGATGAAATTCCTCTAGCTTATCTTTTCCTATCACCACATCCTCTAACGAGCACTGAGTCACACGCATGGGGAATGTGTTTACATTTTCAATGCTTAGTTTCCACCCCCCTACTTTTAAATTATTCTTTTCTGTGTTATACTTGCTTCTCTCTGACTTTTGACTGTTGTAAATGTGCATAATGGCCAAAATAATCAGTTTTAGGAAGCATGTAAAAGACTGTGCACACATATCCCATTTTAGGTACACGTCTAGTTGTTTCATCATAGACCCATGCCCCCTAATATTTCCCTTATGTTTAAAATTAACCATACTACAAATGTTACATTTAAGTTAACCATTAAAGCAAAATTCTAATTAAAAAAGGAAATACTACAGTGACAGCAATGTCAGCAGAAATGGTGAAGGAACTTTAAAAGCCCAGCAACACCACATAAAAATGGCAAAACAAGCAAAAATAATCATAATCAACTGTTTTTGGAATTCTGCAAACTAAATAACCCAGAAAGTACTTATTCGAGAATATCAGCTGAATGGATAATAGTGAACTTCGAGGCATTTTTAACTCATCCTAGTTCCATCCACGGCTTTCTAGTTCAGTTGTAGTCTTGAACTAGACCAATAGTACCAGAGGGAGCAGAATGCATTTAATCATTTGTTTTGTCTTGTCTGGATGGCTCACTGGAAAGAGTGGCTCAAAAGCTTCTCTTTTCCTTGCCAAACTGGGAATGCACCTAGTGCTACAGTTGTTACCTGAAGTCCTGCATGGAAAATATTTACAGGCAAATGTTTTAGTTGTCCCTCTCTTTGAGGCAGGGGGTAACAGCAAATAGACTAAACAAAAAGCTTGGGAGGAACGGCTGGAGAATGAAATGCTTTGAGGATCTAGGGTTTGAAAAGCTCAGACGCACTCCTGGGAATTCAGAAAGCCATGCACATGCCCAGGACTGTGCACATGCCCAAGAAAGGCTTGTGAGGGCTTCTGGCTGACCTTGGGGCTTTGAGCAAGCAGTAAGTGATTGCTAAGGCAGAGCTGCAAACACTCCTGGTTGAGTTTGAAAACTTTCCCCAACACATACTCAGAGCTCCTCTACAAAACTTGAGAAATATTTTACATTCCATAAGTTTAAGTAATATCCACCTATTGATTAGCTGACCACTTAGATAAAGGAATATAGACTTCGGTGATCCCACCTGAGAAAGAACACAGACTACAGAATTAGTTTGGAATGGTCACTAAAGAAACAAACAAAAAACAACTAAAGGAGGATCAAAAACAAACCTTTGGGGAGAGGTAGGATCTGATTTTAAGTTTCCACATTATAATATTCAAAATTTCCAAGTTTCAACAATAAATTATGAGGCATACAGATATATAGCCCACATGCAGAAGAAAGATCTCAAATCAGTAACTTATATTTACATCTTAAGGAACTAGAAAAAAGAAGAACAAACTAAACCCAAAGTAAGCAAAGGAAGTAAATAATAAATATTAGATTGTAGATAAATGAAATATAGAATAGAAAAAAGAGAAAATAGAAGAACCCAAAAGTTGGCAATGAGGTAAGAAATAGATAGCATCCAGGTAAGGAAAGAAGAAATATGCTTATATGGTCAATTAACCTATGACAAAGGAGGCAAGAATATACAATGAGGTAAAGACAGTATCTTCCATACGGGGTGTTGGGAAAACTGGACATATACAAAAAATGAAATTGGGCCACTGTGTTATACCATGTATACAAATAAACACAAAATGAACTAAAAACTTATATCTAACACCTGAAACCATAAAACTCCTAGAAGAACATAAAGGTAGTAAACTCTTTGACGTTGCTTTTGGCAATATCATTGTGGATTTGTCCCTTAGGAAAGAAAAAGTATCAAATGGACTACGTCAAAATGAAAGCTTTGGCAGAGCAAAGGCAAACACCAACAAAACTGAAACCAGCCACCAAATGGGAGAACATATTTGCCAATGATACACCTAGTAAAGTCAAATAGTCAAAATTTTGACTTAATAGTCAAAATTTATGAAGAACTTATATAACTCAACACTAAAAAACCCAAACAATCCAATTAAAAAATGGGCAGAAGACTTGAATAGACATTTCTCTAAAGAGAACATACAAACGGCCAATAGACATATACAAAGATGCTCAACTTCACTAATCATCAGAGAAGTGAACATTAAAATCACAATGAGATATCACCTCACACCCATCAGAATGGCTGTCACCAATAAATCAACAAACAACAAGGGTTGGTGAGGATGTGGAGAAAAGAGAACCCTCATGCCCTGTTGATGGGATTATAAGCTGGTGCAACTACTAAGGAAAACAGTAGGGAGGTTCCTTAAACATTTAAAATAGAGGTGCCATAGGATACGGGAATTCTATAGCTCAGTATTTATCAAAGAAACCAACACACTAATTTGCAAAGATATATTGAACCCCTATGTTCATTGCAAATTTACTAATTATAGCCAAGATATAGAAATAACCTAGATGCCCATCAACAGATAAATGGATAAAGAACATGTGATATATAGAATGAAATATTAATCAGCAATAAGATGGAATGCAATCTCGATATTTGTGACAACATGGATGGACTTAGAAGGCATTATGCTAAGGAAAATTAGTCAGACAGAGAAAAATACCATACGATTTTATTTATATGTGGAATCTAAAAAACCCCAAAAAGATGAATAAACAAAACAAAACAGAAATAGACCCATAAATGTAGAGACCAAACTGATGATT
The DNA here is from genome assembly GCF_014824575.4 of Sturnira hondurensis. NCBI lineage: Eukaryota > Metazoa > Chordata > Mammalia > Chiroptera > Phyllostomidae > Sturnira > Sturnira hondurensis. The sequence continues at coordinate 9,965,085 of NW_028098001.1, read as the reverse complement.
GCCAAATGGGAAAGGGTGGGATGAGAATAAAACATAAATAAGAAGGAAAAAGGAAGAAATAAAACTATCTCTATTTGTAGATCACATGACCTTATGGACAGAAAATCTAAGGAATCCGTACACAAAAAATATCAGAGTTAAACAAATTTAGCAAAGTTGCAGGATATAAAGTCAATATACAAAAATCAGTATAGTGTTCCCTGTACACTAGCAATGAACAATCAAAATATGCAATTACAAAAACAGTTTCATTTACAATAGCATTAAAAACAATAAAATACTTAGAAATAAATTTACCAAGAGAGGTACAAGCCTTGTACACTGACAACTATAAAACACTGTTGAAAGAAATTAAAGAAGACTTTGAAAAACAGAAAGGGATTCTGTGTTTGTGGATTGAAAGACTTAATATTGTTAAGATGGCAATTCCTCCCAGATTGCTTTACAGATTCAGGGTGATCCTTATCAAAATTCCGACTGCTTCTTTTGGAAAAATGGACAAGCTGAATCTAAAATTCAAATGGGAATGCAAGGGACCCAGCTGAAGCAACCTTGAAAAAAAACAAATTTGGAGACTGACACTTCCTGGTTTTAAACCTTACCATGATGCTACATTAATCAAAACAGTGTGGTACTAGCACAGGACACACAGATCAACCTGACAGAATAGAGAGTTTGAAAATAATACCATTAATCTATGTTCAATTGATTTTTTGACAAGGATGCCAAAACCAATGAGTAAAGAAGAAGTCTTTTCAATAAATGGTTCTTGGATGACTGGATTTCCATATGCAAAACACTGAATTTGGACCATACATAAAAATGAGCCTAGGATCGTGGTTCGATTCCCAGTCAGGGCACATGCCTGGGTTGCAGGCTGGTTCCTTGCAGGCTAACTCCCAGCAGGGGACGCACGAAAGGCAACCATACATTGATGTTTCTCTCCCTCTCTCCTTCCCCTCTAAAGATACATAAATAAATAAAATCTTTAAAAAAAAAATGAGCCTAAAAGAGGTCAAATATCTAATGTAAGAGATAAAAGTACAGAACTCTTAAAAGAAACACAGGTGTAAACCTTTAAGACCTTGGCTTAGGTAATAGTTTCTTAAATATGATATCAAAAGTACAAGCAACAACAAAAATAGGTAAGTTGAAGTTTATCAAAATTAAAAAATTTTGTATGTCAAAGAAAATTAAAAGGCACCACACAGAATGGAGGAAAATATTTGCAAATGAATTATCTGATAAGCATCTAGTATCTAGAACAAAGATCTCTTAGAACTCAACAATAAAAAAGGCGGTTAACCCAGTTATAAAATGGGCAAGGATTTGAATAGACATTTCTCAAAAAAAAAAAAAAAAAGAAAAAAGAAAAGAAAGACATACAAATGGCAGTAAGCACATGAAAAGACATACAAATGGCAGTAATTCAACATCATAAATCATTAGGGAAATGCATGTCAAAATCACAGTTGAAACCCTATGCAGTGCTGGTGGGAATGTAAAATGAGGCAACTGGTGTGGAAAAGTCTGGCAGTTTTCAAAAAGCCAAATATAGAGTCACAAATGAACTAGCAATTCCATTCCTAGGTATATACCCAAGGACACATGTCCACACAGAACCTTTTTGGCTGTAACCTTTCATAACAGCCAAAAAGCGGATACATCCCAAATATCCATCAGTTAATGAGGACTGTGCTACATCCAAACAGTGGCGTATTCAGCCACGATACTGAATGACACTGACACAAGCTGCAGCACGAAGAGACCTTGCTTCACAAGAAAACACTGGCTAAGTGAAAGAAGCCAGGCCCAAAAGGCTCCATATCATGATTCTTTTTATAGGAAATACCCAGAATATGCAAATCCATAGGAATAAAGTAAATTAATGGATGCCAGGGCATAGGGAGAGGGGGAAATTGGGAGGGGACATGCTTCTTATTGGGGTGATGGAGAAATTCTGAAATTGGATATTGGTGAAATTTTTGTAACACCATAAATATTCTAAAAATCACTGAATTTTACACTTTAAAATTGTTGAAATAGTGATTTAAAAAATCTTATCTTCACCCAGGATATTTTTATTGCTTTAGAGAGAGAGGAAGGGAAAGAGAAACATTAATATGAGAGAGAAACATTGATTGGTTGCCCTGCCAATCAATGTTTTGTGTCCCAACAGGGGATTGAACTCATAACATTTTGGTGTATGGGATGATGCTCCTACCAACTGAGCCACACTGGCCTCGGCAAAAAAATGTTTTTAAAATATGTTTATTCATTTTAGAGAGCAGAAGGGAGAGAAAAGGAAACATCAGTGTCAAAGAGAAACCTTGACTTGTCTCCCATTTATGCTCTGACCAGGGACTGAAACCACAACCTAGCTATGTGCCCTACCTGGAACCAAGCCCCCAACCTCTCTGTGTATAGGATGGCTAAAGCAACTGAGTCACACTGGCCGGGGCAAAAATGATTGATTTAATATTAAGAGCATTTTATGTCAAAATATCTTAAAAAGAAAGAAAATACCCAAGGGTAGCAGAACACGCCACGCCTAAATATGCCTCTTTGGCATAAGAATTATTTTGAGAAACAGCAGATGCAGGAGAAGCTCTGAAAACGGAGAAGTTAAACTTTTATAAAGGACATTTACATTTATAAAGGAAATCTCCATTTTTAAGGTTTCTCCTTTACCTAGAAGGAAGAGAAGGACAACTACATCACAAGAGAATCTTATCAATGGAGAAGGCACTGATTTAAATCTACATAACACACCTTACCTTTGCTTACCCTGCTTTTCCTGGTAACCTCCCCTAACTGGTCACCCCATCCCTTTCTTTCTTTTCTCTTTAGCTGAAGATGGCATTGAAGACAGTGGCTTAGACCACCTCAGAGAGTTACTAATTTTTTAATCACGCATACAGAGGTCTACATGTTAATAACTTGTTTTTCTCCCTTTAATCTGTCTTTTATTACAACAGTCTCAGTCAAGAACTCAGAAGGGCAGAGGAAAAGTTATTTTCCTCTCTGCTACAAGTATTATATTTCAGATTCATTTTTTTATTATTGCTTTTTAGAAAGAGAAGAAGGGAGGGAAGGAGAGAGAGAGAAAGAGAAAGAGAGAGAGAGACAGACATCGATTTGTTGTTCCATTTATTCATTAGCTGATTTCTTTCTGTGCCCTGACTGGAGATCAGACTAGCACACCTGACCCATCGGGATGACACTCAGACTGACTGGGCCAGCGGCCTGGGCAGATTCACTCTGCCCTCATCACTTCAACAGGTGAGATGGTAAGCTATTCACCAGATATAGAATTATATAATTTACTAAAGTTGTGTAATTGATCAGAATTATAAATAATAATTGTATTATTTGCCAGAATTATATTGCTGGAACTTAAGACAAAAGAAAGAAAAAACGGTTTTTATTAGTTGTCAAAATAAAATGACCTGGCAAACATTCCTGATCAAATAAATGGGTCAAATAATTTCCAGAGAGTCTAAATTTGTCATTTTGCTCAAATGGTAGATTAACTCAACCATTTATTTACTCTCTAAATATTATTTATCCAAAGGTTTTAAAATCAGTACTAAACTGAATATTTTATCTATAGGCATATAAAGATTAGTTGTTTTTAGGGAGAGAATTGCAGATTCTGTGACCCACTGCAAAATGCACATTATTTCTGAATCACAAGTATCTTCTTGGTTGTCGTGATGGAAACCTGACAGGTCTGTTGTGCTTGGGAGGTCTCAGCAGCTCTGCAAACACGGGCCCTCGATGGCCATGAAGACAGAGCCCTGACAGCAGACATGTTTCCAATATTCGAGTTCTGTTAGGGTTGCCAGCTCTAACTAGGGACCTCTGATTTGAAAAATTTTATAGCTGTATCTCCAAGCAGCCATTGAAGGAGAATTAAAAACAAAATTGGAAAAACAACCTTTTCTCTTGTCTGTGGATAAAAACTTGAAAAGGCAGAGAAAGAATCCTTACCCCTTACTTCTGCCCCCCACCTCCTGCTCAAAGGCGAAGGCCTGCAGACGACCAGGAAAATTGGGAACCACTGCTCTGAGGCTTCTGCAGCATAAGTCTTGGCTGCCTCTCTTATTTTGCTTGAATTCTCTTAGAAAAAGAAACTCAAACATATTTCAAGGGACAGAAAGATGGAAGAGAGATTTTATGAGAAAACTGGGTGGAGAGAAGCCAGAGGCCCTTGGAGTGGTTTCTGAGGTAAAAGCAAACCCAGAGCTTTAAGGAAGGAGAGCTTTGTAGTAGATGAAGCAAACAGTTCTGAATTTATGTGGACTGTAAATAAGACTAAGTGAGAGTTAACAACGACACAGACTCTCTCCATATGAGAGCCTTTCTATTGTTACCTGAGTGATACGGAAAACGAAACAGAACTACATGTACCTCTGCCCTTGTAATACATTATTTCTGTTCTAGTTTCTCTTTCCAGAGCTGCTACTTTACTTTATGCTAAAGCCCACTGTCTCTACCTTTCTGGAACTTACTAACAATTTAAAGTTTTGTGCTTCATAAGCAAATATAAGGAGTTCTGATGTTTAAAAAATTTGAATATTAATCTCAGCCTCAGTGATGGTGCCTGCCAACCAGATAATTGGCAGCCTTCCTGCCCCAAAGAAGCAAAAAAGAGTTGTTAATTAAGTATTCGATGAATTCTCAACCTGTGTGGTTAAAAATCTTGATCTCAAGGGAGGTGATGGCCAAGGAAGGAAGGAGATCAAGGCCAAGGAAGGTCTCCAAACTGATACTATTTTAAACTACTTCTCTCTTACTGCTCTTCTCAGTTAATGGCCTCATTATTTAGCACTGCCCTGTCCCACATGGAAGCCTGGGCACCCACTGTCTTGGGGGCTTCATTCACAAGGATCCACAGTTGTGTGGATTCTACCAGCGTTTTCTTCCTCATCTTCCTTTCACCCTCACTTCAGACTTTCCAACATTTTTTTAACCTACAGCTGAATCAGCAGTCTCCCACCCTCTCCCCACGCCCCTTCACTCCATCTTAGACTCTGCTATCACCTTGTCTGTTCTGAAACTAACCTGTTTAAAAAAAAAACAATTAAAAACTTGATTCTGCTAAGGGCAACACCATCAAAGTATAAACTTCTCAGAAGAGCAAGTCCTCTTTAATTTTGCATAGAATCGAATAGGAAAATTCATTCCTTTAACTTGGTAATGATCATATGAATTGTAACACTTAATGTGAATATACAGTATTGATAGTTTTCTAAGATCAGCTCCAAGGAATCTTTTTCTTTCATTAGGGAGTTTATACATTTATAAATTCACTCTCCCTCTCCCTCCAACAAGATGGAGGCTCTCAAATATTCTTGCATCTAAGAATGGAGAGCAGCCCCCTATGCTTGGCATGCTGGGTGCTTATGGTCCCACTATCTGTCTGAACCACCAGCCACAGGGGTCCCAGGGTAACAGTTGTGCTCTCTTCTCCCCACAAACGAGTCCTAGTTTGGACAATAAATTAAATGGTCATCTTGGTTTTGGATCTTATAAAACAGAAATTTAGTGTCTACTAAAGTAGGCACAAAAGTATCCTTTGTAAAAATTAAAACAGAACTCTTCATGGTGTTGCTAAACACAAAACTGGTCCTCTTAAGCATTATTTTAAATTAATGCAATGAAAGATAGAGATAAATACATAGATACAGTAGGCAACTTTCTCCTTTTATCTGTTAGAAATCACTTCTTAAAATTAAGTTCTTTCAGAGTTTAGTCTCACCAAGGCAGAGAATATCAGTCCTTGAACTTCCTCTCTCACGAACACCACCAAATGGGACGGGAACACCAGAGGAGTGGGTTTTAGGAACAAAATGTATTTCCCTATAGAAACTATAGTATAAGTTGTAATTCAATGAATACTGTTAGTTCTGTTTAGTGGTACATTTTGGTTCCAAAGGTATTTTTCAGATTAGTTTGACCTTATTTTTATTTATAAAATTATTTAAATGGCACCATGTTTTAAATTTCAAAACACAGACATTTAAATTACTTTCAGGAACATGATCGTTTTAATAGAGTCTATCTAAAATATTTATATTCTATTTCTATTAATTCACCTCCATGCATATTTGTTTGGCTGGGGTTGATGGGTGATGGTCAGGATTAATTCAGGCGACAAGGAGAGTAGGCTGCTGAGAAAGCCTTTGGGGTGGGTGTGGTATAGACAGGTGAAGGTGGTAAGCGAAGGTGAAAAGTTAGGCGTGAACTTGGGAATCAGTGACTAGCCTCGTTTTGCTGAGTATGGGGCACATATAGGAAAACAATCAGTTTTGCTACACTGATGACATCCTTTTTATGGTAGCGAATTTCACAAAATAGTAATTAGTCTTTATAACCAGTGATATGCCATCTCACAGAGTGAATGCTGGTAATATTAGTAGAAATTTAATATACAGAAATAACATGTACTTAAATTTTATAGAAAACAGGCATTAGTAGTTTCAATTTTAAAAATGGTGAGCAGAAGTAATAATATTTTAAAATAAAAGTTCACTTACACAATAGAAAACTGCCCAATCTTTCTGGTAAGAAAAAAAGTTTTCATTACTTATTAAGACAATCAGGGAACCTGAGCAAGAAATGTGATGAAATATAGATAGGGATCAATAATATTAAAGGCTTTTAAAAAAATATTTCCATAATTATACTAATAAGAATTAGTATCTCAAGAAGCACATATACTATTCTGAAATGATTAAAATAAAAAATAGTGCATAACCTTTATCAAGTGTAAAGTCAATAAAATTTGCATTTTGGTAAATATTGCATCTTGCTTATATGTCTTCAACGTGGATGAAAAGTACATGGTCAGTAGCAAAATGCACTCTGCTTTTAGGGCAGTGCAAACGGGCAAATTGCCTGCACGGCCCTGGCCCCTGGGGGGCCACCTACCAAAGGGGCGCTTGGCGGAGCTCCTGCTGACCAGGTCGCTGCGGCTACTTTCGGCTGCCAGTTGGCTCCACCAGTCAACTTTTTCTCTCCAGCATTCCACTGAAGATCTCCCCTAAAAGCCAAGTGTGCAAGACAAACGAAAAACCAAAAACACTCTAATCAGAAGAGAATGCTGCGTGATTCCGGAGGTACTTTTATTTGGGGTTAGAAGCAGCCTGCTCAAGGCCAGTGACAATAAAGAGAACAGGTTAAAACTTATACAGAAGTCTTACCACGTTGTATTTAAGAAAGTTTAACAGCATTTGACAAAAATAATTTAGAGTCTGGACCTCAAAGATAACAGGAATTTTCTGTCACTTCTACTAGAAAAATACGAGACAAAATGTAACTGAATTCTTCAGGGTGAGAACCATTTCCAGAGAAGTGTATCATAAGTGCCATGTACCCATACTTGGCTGCCCTGAGGATGCGTCCATGATGGCGCAGTCTGGGTCGACGGAAGGTTTCACACGTCTATATCATGACTACAGCCGGCCCTACTGTGCTGTCCGATGCCATCTATTGTAAAACAGGTCCCAGCTAGAAAGTTGAACTAGACATCTAAAAAGATGGGCACACTGCTGAACATTCATACTGTCTTTCTTAAAACTGACCCTTCATGAGACTTTCAAAAATCAGTGTGACCCAGGAATATTATAATGAATCTAGAATTTAAAGCCATAAAAGTATTCAAACCACAACTCCCCAATATTTCTAGATATAACTTTCTGACAGTCTTGGAGACTGAAATAGATTATTCCTTTTCATTGCTAGAGCCAGCAGTTTGGATGTTGCAGGAGAATAACAGCAGCAACAACAACAACAACAAAAAAACACCCCAAACCAGAATGAAATAAAAACCAATTTTTAAATTACCTAGCTCTCAGGTAATTACTTTAAAGAGTAATTACTTTAAAGAGAACAATGTTTGATAGTGTCAGATAAGTACAAATACACTGTCACAAGAAAACCAGTTTAAAAAACACTTACTTTTTGGATGTGGTGCCAGAAATCCCAAGATCTATAAATGGATAAAAGGAAAAAGAATTTAAACCTCTATACTCAGCTTAAATGATATGACATTTAAAAGATCAAAGACTCAGAGGTCTACAAAAAGTCCATATTTTGCCTAGGAATGACTACATTCAGTTTTACAAAGGAGAAACTATGTTAGAAAACATTCACAAATCTAACATTTTCTTTTACTTTACGTTATACTTAAGGATCACATTTTATTGTCAAGTGGTGTTCAGAAAAGAGGCTTGAGACTGCTAGCTTAGAAAGGTCTGCGTGGCTGGCATCTGGGAACCGAGCTAGTAAATCGTTCTCCACACTGAGGTAAAATTTTTCCTAATGATAAGGGTGGCTTACTGTGTCTAAACTATACAAACAACACGGTTTATGCCGAACGCCTGCTTTCCTTCTGTGAGACTGAAACTTCAGGAACATGCTGGGCTGAGAGTGCCTACATGACCAACATCCGATAAAAACCCTGGGTGCTGAGTCTCTAAATGCTGTCCTTGGGCCAAAGCATCATACACGTTGCTGCAGTTCTGTGTGCTCTTCCCCTCATGGGAAGGAGAGAGAACATAAGGACGTTTGAGTGTGGACTGCTCCAGACTTTGCCTGGGTCTTTTCCCAATGACCCAGCCATGTATCCTTACTGCTCTGCTGTAATAAATCTTAGCTGTTACTACAAATCTGTGCTGAGTCCTTGAGCCCTTCTAGTGAACCCATGAATGTGAGGGTGGGGTCTTGGGGATTCTGACACAACTGGCTTAATCATTCTGCCCTAATCTCAGTTCATTTATCTCACCAGCAAATACAGGGTCCAGCAGAAGTAATGCTTGCCTGAGTGCAGTTGGTAGGATAATAATATGGGTATAATAATTTATAGTTTTAATGTGTATATTCCACCTAAAATATCATATGGTGTGCTTATGTGTGATAATGTTATGCTACAGAATTAATGGTTATGGCTTGGTAAAAGAAGGTTTTGTAATAAAAAAGGCATTATTTGTGCTGGTCCCTGCATTCGTTGAGCCCCTACACATACCAGGCACTGTTTTAAGCACTTGGTTATGTCAATGAAAGAAAAAAAATTCCAAACCTGAAGGAGCTCACATCCTAATGGGGTGAGATGGACGACAAAACATGTATATTAAGAAGAAAGTAAACTAGGTAGGCTGCTAAGAGGTAAACTGGAAAGCCTGTGGGAAAATTCCAAGGAAAAGCAGGGTGAGGGGGATTGAGTGGAGCAGGACGGGAGTGCGGGGCAAGCATATGAAACAGGATGCTCAGGCAAGGCCTCATGGCAAAGGTGAGGCCTGAGCTGGGCAGGGGTCTGGGGGAAGAGCTTTCTAGACTGTCACATGGTGTACTCTCTGCCTTATGGTAACTCTGTTTAACATTGTAAGAAACTGCCAAACTGCTTTCCACAGTAGCTGCCCAATGTTGCCTTCTCACCAGCAATGTTAGAGGGGTTCAATTTCTCCAAACCCTCCCTGACATTGGTTATGACCGGTCTTTCCTATTGTAGACATTCTAATGGGTATGAAGTGATATCTCATTGTGGTTTTGATATGCATTCCACAGATGTCTGATGTTGAACATCATTTTATGTACAAATTGGCCATACATTCTCTGCAGAAATGTTTAAGTCTCTTGACTCTTAAAATTGGATTATTGCCCTGGCTGATATAGCTCAGTGGGTTGAGTGTAGGCTGCAAACCAAAAGGCTGCCGGTTTGATTCCCAGTCAGGGCACAGGCCTGGGTTGCGAGTCAGGTCCCCAGTAGGGGAAAAGTAAGGGGCAACAACACATTGAGGTTTCTCTTCCTCCCTTCCCTTCTCTCTACAAATAAATAAATAAAATCTTTTAAAAAAAGAAAATGGCATTTTAAAAAGTGTGTCTCAAATTTACTGTTCTTTATCATGAGTGTTCGGCTATTCCTCTAGTGGCTCGGCTTTCGGCAGCTGACATAATTCTCAAAAGGATTTGGCATCTGAGGGCTGTGTGCTGACGGCACTCTCAGCAGCTAGAAGTAAAAGTCCTGTTTTGGGGTGGTACATTATAGTGTCCAGCAAAAGCAGTTTCCACTGCAGACTATCCATTGATGAGATAATATATTAGAGGAGGAAGAAACAATCAAATAACCTCTTCATAGGTATCATCAAAGCATTTTCATGGATGCCCAGACTAAGAATAATGAGTGAAATGTAAATATATGTCCATTGGATAATGCACAGGAAATATTCTGTATAAATGATATGCTACACTTTTGATATAGCCTTGAGTAAAATGGAAAGTATTTGCAATGCTACACCCATTCACCTAGTAAAAAATCAAACTCAGAATTGAAATAAAAAGGTCTTTATTATAGCTTCCCTCCCCTCCTAGGCCTCTCTCCTTCACTTACCTAGCTCTAGTCACTAGTCTCCTTGATGTCCCTTGAAGACGCCTGGCTAACTCCTGCCGCAGTGCCTTTGTGCTGGCTACCTCCTTAGCCTGCAAATGTTCTCCCTCAGATATCCCCATGGCTCATTCCTTTAGCTTCCCCTCTGCTCCGATTTCACCTTCTCAGCGAGGCCTACTCCACCTCCCACACTGTAGCACCCTTTGCCTGTTCTTTTTCCCCCATGGCACTTATGACCTAACACACTACGGAATTTAGTTATTTGAAAATGTTTCATGTTTGTTTTTGCCTTTTCAGAGCTCCACAAAAACAGAAATTCATAGCTGTTTTGTTCACTGATTTTATCTCTAGAATCTGGAAGAATGCATCGCACTCAATAAATGGCATTTGTTGAATGAGTAGCTAAAACTCCCTTGGATGCTCAATTAGTAAATATCTTGCATTTATGTTACTCTGTATTCTCGTTTCCAAATGAAATGAAAAATGAAGTACTTATTATACACAATGCACTTGACTTCACATTTGTATATGCTCAACCATACTTCTGATCATTTAGATTAAAAGGGCCTGGGTTCTGTTTGTAAGACTATGCCACAGAGATGTCTTATCTTCCAAGAAACTGCACCAGGTAAAACACTAAGAATTTCTGCCCACTCTTTAACACACTCGTCCACAAGTGAAGCTTGAAACAATACGTATGAAAAGGCAGGGGGCATATCATACATGTTTCAGTTAAATAAAACTGTTACTCACTGCCTACTAGGCTGGCAAGAGATGAGTCGAGATCACTCCCAAGGGGTTTGCTTGCTGCCATTGCAGGGCTGGGAGGTACCATCGGGATGGGTGCCGGCTGCCCAGTGGGTGCCATGGTGGGCATCAGAAGATCACCTAGACCATCAAACACTGGAAATCAAACAGACCAGGCTCAGAAGAATTGAAAAGAAAATAGACCACATAGAAAATTAAGGGGAGACCATCTTTTAAAAAAACGATGGAAACAAGTGACTATACAATTTTATAAACGAAGGCATATCATTCACACTTATGACTGTAACACCAAAAAGAACATCTCTACATATGCCTACTCATAAAGTGTGGAAATACTAATGAACATGAACAAAGATGAAAAAAATCTGTGTCATGTACAGGAAAGAATGCAGACTTTGGAGCCTGAATTGAGCTCAAACTCAATTGTATACACGCCTCGATATACATACTCCATGTCAAAAATTTTGTGGTCGTTAACTTTCAGCAAAAACTGCATATTACCACACATACTACTATACAATGATTCTAAATTGAAAAAGAACAGCATTCAACTAGAGGCACTGGCAATAGAAGCAACCAAATTGTCAGGCAGCAGATATATTTAGGGTGTTTCTGAAACACATTTAATTGCCAAAAACTCACCAATTGAAAATTTGTAGTAAGGACCCAGCATGGGAAGAGGAGAATGGAAGAGAATACAAACAAAATGACAGCAGGATGAGAGGTTAAAGGCAGGCAAAGAATACTACTTGTGTCTCAACTTCATAAAACTGAGGGCCATGCAAGCTTCAGAGGGTACAAGCAACAGCAGGGGAGTGTCCACATGTTCAGATACTGTACAAAGGTTTAGTACAAAGTGCTCGTTTTCCATTAATCATCTCTCAACCATGTGCCTGTAAGCTCATGCAAACAGATGGTATGTGTGTTGAGTTAGATTTCTGCTATAAATTAAAAACAGAAACACAGAAGGGGGTTAAAGGTTATTCTTAGTGCTACCCAAATGTACTGGAAAATAGTTACTTAAGTTACTGGATGAGAGATTTATTATTGAACAGTTTTAAAACCAGGTCATCACTCGATATTATGTATACATTTGCTGACATCATACTAACCTTAGATGGTTTATTTTATAGTCAGAACAAATGAAAGGGAAATTTGAAAACCACTGCCTTACCTGAGGGATCAAAAGAGCTGCTGCTAGACGTGGCAGGCGTTGTTCCGAAAGCGACCTCAAAATTGGGCTGCAGCAGGTTATTCTGAGCTGGAGTCACCGGGGATGGAGAAGGGGCCATGAAAGAACCCCCAAATCCTAGGAAAAACGGTTCCAAAAACATATAAGCAGGGACAACTAAACATGGGTAAAGGCCACAAAAACAGTCAAAGAAGTTAGAGTAGGCCGAAAAGGAACTGATGCATGTAGATGAGAGAAGTCAATGGCACCTGGGAAGTTAGTTTTTTAGAAGTTTTTAAAGCATCTCGCTATCTGACATGTATTAATGAGAGATTTAAGTTAATTAGATATAAGGTAGCACACAAATAGATATAAGTATATATAGCTTTGTTAAGAGAACCTGTGGCAACCAAATTATTATTATAGCAGAGTACATGAAAGCGAAGCAGGTCTCAGTAGGGTTAAAATTCAGACAATTATTTTCATATATTTGACTTTTACTTCTTTAAATCACAGTACCAGGTAATTAGAAAATGCCTAGCTGTACACATTGAATCAGTATAACTATCAAATACAAATCAGAAAGATATGCATGCACTCTGCCAACGAGTCCTGATCTTTCATCTACGTTGTAGTCCCACGGCCACCACTGCGAAGGGTAGACGCTCCCAACACTGCTCTCAGATTCCCAGCCACCCAACAGAGCTCCTACTTTGGACTTCCTTCAATCGAGTCTCTGCACTGCAGCCAGAGTGATTTTCTTTTTTTAGCTTCTGACTGTAGTTTACTTATTTTTATTTTTTTATTTAATTCTTGTTCAAGTACCGTTTTCTGTCTTATATTTTTGAATGAAAAATGTTGACCAAGTTACTTGCCTATACTCCTTCACTGGGTTCCCATAACTTGCAGACTCACAGAGTACAGATTCCTTTGCACAGCAAGTAAGCTCTTCCGTCTCTGGCTCCCTCTGTGCCCCTGCCAACTAGGATCTGCTTCCTGCACCGTCCTAGCGAGTCAGGCGGCAGCTCTGGGAGGGCTTCCTCGCCTCTGTCGCTGTCAGCCACAACAGCCCTCGTCCTGCCCACAACGCCTAGGACTGAATTGCGTGCTCTGCCTTTGTGTCCTCCGCACCAGGCTCATATCTCCACCCAAGCCCCATCGTAACTCCTCATTTTCACTCCAAAGCCCCCACCAGTCCCAGGAATGGCCTCTTCATACCACAAACTGTCTTCTTTTCTCACCGTTTCCACGGGTATTCAGACAATGTAAAACACTGAATGAATGTTTATTGCATGAAGGGAACTCCTGAATATAAAAGGTGTGGGGAAATCATTGTCGAGTAAGCACACCTCAAATTAAATGTTTATCTTTGGATGGCTGGAAGCAAATCATTTCTCCCCCTCAACGGACAGAAGCAGAAACAGAGCTCATCTGCGTTACTTTTGTACAAAAATATGTAATTCCTTTCTAATCTAGTTATATCTTCTCTCTTCAGAAACTGCTTATACAAATATTAGGAATGTTTCAAAAATTCATTAAGCTTACATTAAAACCAATTTATAAGTTTGAAAATGGCTTCCAGTGAAATCCTATCATTACAATTCTCTAAAGCAGGCAATAATGCTCAAGTCGTGTTCCCAGAAATTGGTATTGCTTTGGGTTTTAGCTTGTCTTGGATATATATTAAAAATTGTGATTTGGAAAACTGTTACCTATTAGAAGATGGTCTTTAATGTTCATGTTGGCTACTTTTAGTGATTTTAGTATTTGAGTGGCATAAGCATCGTGTAACTTTCCTAACTGAAGAAAAGATGTTCTTTGTATCTTTAAGAACTAATATCAGTATGAAGCAAAGATGGGAATAGTAATTATTTTTGTGGATGTGACCATTTTGGTTCCAGGGAGATCAGGGGCTGTGTTAGCTGACTTTTGTGAAACATCCCACACCTCAAAGTTGGAATATGGCTCTGGTTAATTTAGGCAATTGTTCTGTGGTGTGGTTCTCCTCATTACAGATGAATGTGGGGACAATTGTTTAACTCTCTGTTTCTTAAAACTTGGCCAAAAAAGACAATACATTCTAGAATCACATCATCTTAGTGTTGGGGAGGGCCTCAGGATCACCTGATTTAATCCTGTCTTTCCATGGCTGGAGGAAAGGATGTAAGAGAAGTTAACACACCTACCCAAGATTTAGTAGTAGAAAGAGAAAAACATGCATTCACACAGGGCTCACCTGCTTAGTGCCAGTGAATTGCACACAATAAGTAGATCTCATCCGTAAGTGAATAAATAGCATTATGTAATGGAAAAAATTAGTGCCTTCTCTGAGGCAGTGAAGGGTAAAACCAAATTTGGCACGAGGCTCGCCAAGGGCCAGGTACTTGTTCTAAGCATTTTATTAGGTTGAACCACATGAATTGCAAACATTTTACCATTTTGGTCCCACAAAAACATAATTTCGCATCATTCAACCTCGAACAAACATTAGCTCATCTAATTCTAATGCCCCCTGCATGAAGTTCCACAGACGAGGGAACTGAGGCCAGACAGGTTAAGTAAGTCGCCCAAGGTCACAGGATGGCAAATCAGAGCCAGATTTCTACACAGGAATCTGCCAGACCCTGGTTCTTCACTGCAATACTGCGCACCCTCTTTCCCACCAGGAGTAATACCAGACTTGTGCCTTCCTATAGCTTTGTAAATTTGACAAAGAGGTGGAAAAATGACTTTTGTCTGTGGTACTCGGTTGTTACGAAGTTGGTGCCCTTACAAATCTAGACTACTTAAAAAGCTATAAAATGATATGAAATAATCAACTGATTATCTTAAAGAAAAATTCTACTGTTATACTCTAATAAAAAGCCAAACAAGAAATTTATAGACATTAATAAGGAGTCTGGGGAACTTCTCCTGTTAAGCAAAAAGTATTAGAGCCCAGGAACAGAGGTAAATAATAAGAAAACTTAAATCGCTAACCTTTCTTTCTATACGGTTCTAAATTATATTAAGAAAGGTATTTTATGGAATTGAAAGGAAGATAGTAGCCAGCAGCTTCTGCAAGTCCTGCAGGCACACAGTGCTGCACTGTACCTGAATTGCCAGCAGCGTTCAGGTGCTCAACCTCCTCCAGACGCCACTACCTTTTCTCACAGGTGATTAGTCATACAAATGGGTCTTTCTAAAAGGAACAGCCTATACACTTAGAGAAGTTTTATTAATACAGACATATCAAAACTGACAGTCAATACACATCATATTACTTGGGTCAAGAGAGTCAAAATTTAAAACGGTTGGTAGATAAACACACTCCCTTCCATATTCTCCCTGCAGACACACTTGGCCCGTTATGTCAAAGATGATGTCATTTCAGTCATTCTCAGTGGTAAAGCCAGGTGTTAACACATTCCACTCATGAGGATCAATCTGAGATTTCTAGGAATAATAGCCTATGAACCTTTTATCTGACATTTTCAGGCTGTTTCCCAGCCCCCAAAAGGTTGAAAGTATTGATCCTCCGCAGACCTTCCCATTTAGTGAAGTTTGTTATTAATACTGAACATTTTAATATTTTAAATCAGTTCAAGGACTTCTATGGTTCTTTTTTGTGTTGTGTGGCTAACAAAAAAATGCAAAACTACAAAGTGTCTCATAGACTGGCTCATATTCTTTCCTGCCTTTGGCATTAAAGACAGGATGTGTACGACACATTCCTTTATTAGCACAGACGTATGGAGTCACCTCAGATCTGTGCCTGTAATGGAAGAATATGATTTTTCTGCTTGATGTCAACCTCAGAAGTTAGGCATATCCGTCAACATACCTAATCCCTCTTAATAATCCCATTTTTACAGCCATAATCCAGGAATCTGTCCATATCTTTCAAACACCTGTATTTTCAGCTGATATACATTGAGATGAGTTTGACAGCTTTACTCTTCACTGTATGAAATAATATTTCCCTTTATTTGTTACAAACTTAACCCTCAAGTTTCCAGCCAGACTTCATCTATGATATGGATAATATTTATATCCTATCAGTAATTTCAATGACTTGGAGAGAATACTCAGAGAAAGAAAAACTTAGTGGAATTCTGCAAAAAGTCAGAACATTTGATTTAATATACCATTTCAATCTTAATTGTAACTTCAAAGCAAAAATTTATAATTGATAATCTCAATTTAATATTGACAAGGTCGTTTACTCCAAATAACCATTCAAAGTTATGCTATTTCTGCAGCCAGTTAAAATCTTATTGCTATAGTTAAAAATCTGGATTAAGTACACTGGTTGAGCAAAAGCTTGAAAGTCTCTGTGACCAATTCGAAGTTGCTATAAAGAATATCTAAAAGAAAAGCCGAATAAGCTAGGGGTTTTTTGGCCAACAAAACAGTTGTGGTTTATGTTAAATGCACTGCCTCTTATCATATCTGCAACTTCCAAAGTCCAGAGTGGAAGCCCGAGTCTTCATCATTCAGAAAAATACCAGCTGGCTGTCGCTGGTATGAAGAGTTGGCAAACAGGAGGAGCACATTTGCAGGAAAAGATGGGAAAGACAAAAAGAATGCCACTGCCCCTGGGAAAGGCTACTATATAACCAGTGTGGATTACTGATGGAAGGAAAGGTCAAGAGCAGGCTTGTGATAACCCCTGCAAGTCTCTTGAAGAAATATTTGACCTCATGTCAAATGTCCTACAATGCTGAAGGTTGATGAGGCCATTCCTCATTACTAACCCAAGAATAAATGTTCCATAGCCTGGTACCCTGGTGTAAGGACTTTTCATTACACAAAAAAATGACAGCCAGCCACTCAGCCTATCATGGGCTACATGGCTAGCAGAGAATTTAAGCTGAGAGATTTTGGACATGGTGGCTTTCCTGTGCTGATGGGACCCACCTTCTCATCTGCTCCTTGCCAATTTCATCACCAAAAGTACATCCCCTTTGATGACCAGGGTCCGGGGAGGGGCTGGTGCTACGGGGAGGCGGGGAGCAGCAGCAGTTGTAACCCAGTATCTGAGGCCTCTGCGGCCGTGTCTCCTGTCACACACCCTTCCAAGTAAAGTTGGAGTGAGGGAAACTGGCAACATCCCATGAGTCTGATAACCTGAACCCGAAACTCACTACCACATTCTTGCAATTGGAAAGTGCTTTGCCTGTAAAAATCCTAATTTCTAGGTCTGTATCATGAAGCACACTTTGCCTTGCCCCCAAGGGAGGCTGGTAGTTGGCTTTTACTGTCTTTGAGTCCTTGACGTGTTCCCTTGTATTCTATCTATCCCATGCTGGCAATAAGCAGTAACCCTATACATCTTGTGCCGATCTATTCCACAGCATGGTCCTGTTGAACTGGGATTACTCCAAGGAGTTTCAGATAGAAAAACGATCAGCTTGTTAAAGAGGTGGCAGCAGCTTCAACCCAATGGTAGAAATTTATGAGAATTTCTTCTAATGGGACCCGTGTATTATAGAATCTGTTGTCAAACGGAAGCATTGCACCCCTTTAGTCAACGAGAGGAAGGGTGCGAACTAAAAGTAAGGCAGACTCGACGCATCCATGGAGACACAGGGGTAGCTTGTACACAAATGGGATTTTTAAGACTAATTTCATAGAATCCCAGGAAATAATCAACCTTCTAGTATGTAATGTCTTGTTTTTCAATTTCATGTCTCAAAAGGGAAAGAAAACATGCACCTTAAAATTTAAATAATATGTTACTTAACTTCTACAAAAAATATCCAAACTTAACTTCCACGAAAGACCATTTGAGTTTAATTACCAGCTAGTAGGTCTGCCGATGCTGACGAACTAGAAGCAGCCTGAGGTGCAGGTTGGGGTTCAGAAGCACTAGTTCCAAATGCATCTACCCATTATCCATTATGCAGCAAAAAAGTAAAAGAGTGTAAACAGTAAGTACAGTAAATAGTTTAAGTACTTTGCAGATAAATGCTGAGATATGGAGCTTGCTATGCTGAGCCAGTCACCTATGGATATGTGAAATGATGGAGTGAACTGAATTATGCTCTAACCAGTGTATTCTCTAAAAATGCATTCTGTAATATTTAAGAATTAACAGCTTTGTAAGAGTAAGAATTTTTTTAAGGATAAAATTTTTGAATTAAATCTTATCATCCATCAAAATAGGATCAAAATGTTAAGAAATTTTCCAAAGGTAATATAATTTTCCCATTTAGAACTCTATTAAACTTTGGAAAAATTTACAAACTTAATTTGAACAGCAGCAGATGCCCTCTTGTACCCATATATCAAGAGTTTGTATTTTTTTTGCCACAGTTCTGAGCCTCTGAATGTCAGACTCTGACATCTCTGTACCCCTCAGGCCTACCCATCACAGCACACAGAGCACTCCGTGTGGGCCTAACTGGCTAAGGGTGGTTCGTATTTTAGCCAATAACATGTGCACTTATGGACATTCACGAAGAAATCACTTCAATCCTGCATTTTGCCTTGTAAATTTACTGCTAACAGAAGACTTGAAATGTATCCTCCAAAGCAGTAAGTAGTTCAGGAGTTAATTCAGCACATTTCCCTGACTTCAAATAACATATAAAGGGAGAAGAAAATGCATTTAAATCAGGATAACATGTTCCAATTCTCTGGGAAGATTTTAAAACATAAACTCCCCATAAATAAACCCTACAGAATGACGTATGACATCTAGCACTTATAATTTCAGTTTTGACTGGCTTCTTTGTTTACAATTCTGAATTTAGTTAATTTTTATATTGCCTTTAAGAGCATAGAATTGTTGATTTAGCCAACAGATCGGGACCACCAAGGAAGAACAGTAGAATGAAATTCCAGCGAGCTGATTCTACATTAGGATGAACAAAAAGTTAAAAACACAATGGTGTGGAGACGTTAGGCCATGCATGGAAAATTGTGATGAACTGATGCGGATGAAGATGAGGATGGCAAAGAAATGGAAAAGATCTTAAAAACCTATGATCACATGTAAGAGATGGACATTACTTCACATGGTCGAAAAAATAAGGAAGTAGAAGATCTACAAATTGTTGTTGGGGGAAAAAAGATTCTGTAATGTTGAAGGAGGAGAGATACGCACCCCCAAAAAGGTCTATCACACCGGAAGAGTCCACCTTTGCTGGAGAGGCAGTGGTTGCAGGAGACGGTGATGCAAATGTATCCACTGCAGTGAAGCAGACAACGGGAGAAACTGCACGTCACTCACAGGGAAGGGAAACCATGGAAAGGGCTTCTGGAGATTTCACATTTAACAGCAGGCAGTAAGACTGTAGACAGTCTTAACAGTTAAGAAAAAAGCAAATGGATTTCAAAATACACACTTTCCAGAAGAAAATAAAAGTTGACTCCTTGAGGCCAGAGGTTTTTTAGTGAGAGAAAAAGCTTTTTTGCCTTTTCATCACTTTAGATTTGAAATAGTACCCTTCATCAGTGGGTGAGGGGCCAAAGAAGGAGATTTGAAAAAAGTGATTTGGGGGTTTAAAAGAACTCACATGTTTTCATACAAACCCACATGTTTTCATATGGACCTCTCCACGCACAACCCCCATAAGACAGCTCTGAAGGCTCAAAGGACTCACCGGATAAGAGGTCAGCAGTGAGAGAACTCTCAGGCACAGGAGAGGCCCCTTGTGGTGGAGAGGAGAAAGCATCTTCCAAAAGTGAAACAAACCAAAACCAAGCAGAAGTAAGTAGAAAGCTGAAATCAAAGTCAAACATCTAACAAATGCATTATCACAGGTGGGTACGAAGAGCTTAATCACAAAACATCTAGGAAAACTAACGTAAGAAAAGGGTGGCTTTGGTTTTACCTGTACCAAACAGGTCTATGCTAGGAGCAGCATCTGGCTTAGGCGCTGCAGCGACTTCAGGGGCGGACTCAAATAAATCTAAGACCAAGAACACACATGCCTTTACTTAGCTTGACAAACCAGCCTGAAACAGTATTACCTTCCACTTCTGAATTTTACTCTGGAGAATTCTGACATAAGCAGCAAATGGTTTCTAGAGAACCATTCGGTTACACATTTTTCATGCAGTGGTAGCCGTGGATGCAGTATATCCCAAGGACCAGCATTCAATCCACCAGATGCAAAGAAGTCAACAACAACAACAACAACAACAACAAAATTACCACCAAAGATATCTAGAGCAGGAGGAGCGGTGGTGGTGGTGGTGGCAGTGGCGGCGGCGGAGGTGGTGGCAGTGGTGGCAGCGGCGGTGGCAGCGGTAGTAGCAGCAGTGGCAGCTGCAACGGCGGGAGCAGGAGAAGGAGCAGTGGCGGGAACCGGAGGGGCTGTGCTTGCTGTAGGGGTAACTACAGGAGCACTGGTCTCAGGTGGCTTCATTGCAAAGAGGTCCAGCTCGGGCGCAGCCTCTGCACTACCTTCAGACGGGGCAAAGGGGTCTTTTGGAAAGGAAAGTGGAGACACATACAGCATCAGTAAGGAAAGAGACAAGAGGCTGGCATCATAACTATGGGCGAGAGACACCTGACATGGATATTTACGCACTAGCTACACACTAGGCTGCTTGGATTGAACTATCCTATCAGCAGGGGGTCAGTGAATAGAATGTTTTTCTAAAGAAAGAAAAGAAAATTTAGCAGATACCACAAGTTAAGAAAACTGAAACACTTCCATGTACTGAAAGATTAGCCTACAACCTAGCATCAGAGATTGTTGTTCTTCAAATCCTTCCTTGATCTGGTCAATCTGGTACCTTTGATTCTAACATGCCCATGTAATTAAAAGGTGTATTACAACAGAGTCACAATATAGCATTAGAGAATAAAAAACATTAAGAGTGCATACTTGCACTGACAAAAATTGTCAATCTTGAGAAATTGTCAATTTTGATAAGTATGCATTTCATTGTCTTAATGTTTCGAGTGCCGGCCTTATTGTATTCAGTTACGATGAGTGACACTTGAGACTCGGAAGAAATTAAAATCAGAAAAACACATGGCCCCCTCTAACTACGCGAGTTTCACATTAGGACAGAAAAACAGCAGACGGGCTGGTGACCGTACACCCACCATTTCCTGAGCATGCATCGAGCGCCGCGGCTACAGGGGTTGGGGGAGCTGGTGCGGCGGCCCCTTCGGATGCTGCGGGGGCCTCCCCGGGAGAAGCTGCAAAGGCATCTTGGGTGCGGTTTTTAAAACGGTAGAAATGAAGGGAATAAAGAGAGAAGAGAATATAGTAAAAGAACCAAGTTAAATTGCGAAGTAGGCTCCCTTATACAACACGAACTTCTTCAAACGCATTTCCACGGCCCATGCACTGTTGGCGGTCACAAAACAGTGACTCTTTGTGCCCCTTCAGGTCAGTTGCATGCAGGTGGTAAGAGTGTTGATACAGCGGGGCCGACCAGGACCCAAACGGTAACAAGATTCTCATTGTATAAGGGCTCTGAGAAGCATGTTTTATGTATCATTGGAAATTAATGGATGTGAAAATTAAAATAAAAAATAACTTTATTAATGTAACGTAAGACATGAAACTCTGATGTCCAGGTGATACTTATTCACTACATTACTACGATGTCGTTCACTAGTGGTTTCTAGCAAACATGGATGTCTTCTTTAATGCCAATAAAAGGAAACATACAATGGTAATGTAAACAAACAGCTCCAGTTTAACCATTTTTTATAGTCTAGTACATGAGAAATTATACTGTTAATACAAAAGGTTTACAAAGTATTCGTAGGAGGTACCTCTTCATAATCCATGAAAAGCATTTTCAGATACAACCAAGAACTTGTTTTAAAGAAATAGTGGTAAGAAAATTAGGCGATGACACCATGTCTTTATTTTGACTAAAATTTATTGTTGTTTTAAAATGTTGGATAGCTCCAGTTATTTGGAAAGTGATCTATTTTTATCGGATAAAATATAGTTTCATGTTTTATGAATATGTGTTATTGCTATTTAGAGTAAAAAAATCTATTAGCATACAGGCAGCCCCAGCTTATAAATGCCCAATTTATAAACTGTTGATGCATAGAAATAGTTCTCAATGTGTTTTTTGCCAACAAATGACAATAACTGTGGTAAAAGAAAAAAAAAATTCCTGGAGTTCTCAAAGAGATTCTATAGTTCAAAGAACAAAAGGAACGGAGCCCCCTAAGTATGACTTGCTTAAAAGACACTCCTGGAAGATGGGTACCAACATCCACTGAGAACCTGCCACTTACATGCTAGATTTCCCATCTTAAAATACTGTCTTCCATAGTATCTACCAGAGTTCCATACAACACTGTTCCTCTTGCTACTAGAAGGAGTTTGTCAATATGCTTGGGAAATGCCACACAGTGTATTCCCTTTCTCAGAGATGTGTGCAGTGTATCAGGTTGTAGAAAATCCTACAGTCAAGGCACTTGTTTTTCAGTCTAACCCAGCATGTTCCAAAGTAATCTGCTTTCAAAACACACTTTAGTAATGCCCTGAGACCCAGTATTAAGTACAATAATGGATAACAAACTAGAGACTGGCTTGGCTTATAATGGCTCTTATAAAAACACAAATATTCTGAGAAGGGACAATTAGTTATTCATATTTTATAGATTTGTTGGATCTGACTGCTTCTTTCAGCTACACTGAAGGAATGTATGTATGTTCTCAGTAGAGGTAAATGAGGGGCGAGGCCAAAAAATAATAATGGAGTATGGAAAATGCACCTGGAGACAGGGCCAGCCTTCCTCTCCGGATGGCATGTTAAGGATGCTGTAAGAGAGAAATGACAGCAACTGAAAACTCTAAGGGATGGAGCAAAGAAAAGTACAAGGAGGTTGGGAGGGCTGAAAATATTTTGCCATTAGCCAGGTCTATTTTCTTTCCTTTTATTCCTGTAAAACCTGGAACTGAGGCTAATGATATGGGAGTAGTGGAAACCATAACAGCAGTCACTATTTAGTAAATATTTCTGTGCCAGTCACTGTGTAAACATTTCATGTGCATCATTAAACTTAATTCCTATATATTTTGTCATATCTTGAGCTGTAGGTCCTACTGCCTCCACTCTGTAGAGAGAACAGAAGTGTGGAGAGTTTGAATGACCAGACCAAGGCCACACAGCCAGCAAATGACTGAGTCAGCATTCGGCCATGAAGTGTCTGATGGAGGTTTGTGTGTGTAAGCGGTATGCAACACTGCTGCGAACTACACCACGTCCTGCTATGTAATTTCCTCCTGTAATGTGGAATAAACAGTAGTTATATCAGTGCCAGGGAGCAAATAAATATTTGTGGTGTAACCTGCTGGCTTCTTTAATGATCACTTATGTGTAAGTAGGTGAAACCCATATTTATAGCTGTACCACAGGAGAGGTGGGTTTTTCCTGTTGTTGTTTTGTTTTCCTGTCAGCAACACATCCTCTTTTAGTGCTTCTCCTGTTGGGTAAAACTACATATTATGAACTAAATTCATTTACTCCCAGCAAAACTTCTCTTAAAGACAGGAGCCCAGCGGCTCCTTCTCCAGCTGTTAAATCGTGCCAGGCCAGGAGATGGAGATACAAATGAGGAAGGCTGCCCGGACCCTGTGTGAATGCCATCACAGAAGACCCCTGGCAAGGAGTCCGCAGAACTGTGAGAGGCAATAAAATTCTGACATTTTTTTAATAATTCCTTTAATACCTAACTCCCTTTCATGATCCATGGCAGCATTATTCTTCCAGTATTGAAAACTAAAGCTATTTCCAATGCAGTTCTCCTTCCCTGGTTACCCATTTTCAGCTCCCGACTACATTCTTCCAGTTTTAACCAGCCCTAGCTGCTGGAAATGCACGTCTCCGCTGTTCTTCAGTGACGGGGCAGTGCGGGCCTTACCTGGCAAACTCCTCTCACTGCCATGGCTGTAGACTTGTCTTTTCTCCTTCTAGTAATCTAGGAAGAATTTTTTTCTCATTCTTCTTTACCATGTGACTACCTTTCTATGTATGTCTAATCGCTGTTGTTTCTCCCATCCTGGACTACCCTCCCCATCTTCTCCAGCCACAAAAGCCATCTCTAAATCACACACTCAGCACACAGTATGTGCTCAGTCATTCTGCATGGCCCCAAGTCACCGTTCCAGGCCCTTTCCTTCTCCTCAGGTCAGTCTGTCACCAACATGTTCATATGAAGTCAGCTTCGTGGGTAAGCTCCTTGGTTTCCCCACCACTTGGTTTTGCGCCCACACACTGCCATCCTCGTGAAGGCTTACTCATAAAGTGGAACAGATGACTGCAAGGTACCCCGGTGCTTGTGCAAGGGAATTAGCACCAATGTACCATTCTAGTGCTTAGGAAAACCTTGTGTGGTTGCAAACGAATGTGATGCTGTTAGTGAGGTTTTCATAAACAAAAACAGAATGTTTTTAAAGATGCTGTCCTTTAGTTTTATCAATATCTTTAAGTTTTGATAAAACTGAAATTTTTAAACACATTTTTAGTAAAAATGCTTCCAAGAAACTTTTAAAAACTTATACTGAGATGACTAAAATATTATGTGGGTATAATCTCAATATTTAAGAATAATAGCTGTTTCTTATTTTTCAAATTTGTAATAAAATACTAGAAAATTTTAATGTTTTAATATTTTACATCCATGAAATTAAGCAAATAGCCATTTTTAGAAATTAAAATTTCTTAAGCTTATTTCTAAAGCAATCTACTCAATATTGCTGTATGTGAGGCAGACAATCTCAAAGTGGCATATGTTACAGCTGTGTAAACAAAGTAACTGGTGTCTTTACTGTTTAAGAGTTCCACCACTTGCCCCTGTCAAAGATACAACATTTTAAAACAATGGCCACATATTATGACCAGAGAGTTTTGTTTAAGTTTTCATTCAAAACCTCATTTCCAAATGACTCCTTATAAATCAATAAAGAGCATGAAAGAAATTAGGGAATGTCACTGAACACCGCAAACCGGGGGCACACACAGACTCCTACAATGTACAGCACGGAGGTTTTATGGCTGTCAGGGGCCAGTGTTACTGGACCACAGATCAACAAAAATACCTGTGTGATATCTGCAGATGCACTGAGCTTTACATAACCTCTAGGCAGGTGACTAGAAAGGATGTAAGTGACATCACAAGGAGAGCCCCATTCTCTGGCAGTAAGTTGTGTGATTTTCTGTAGAACTATTTATTTATCTATCTATCTATCTATCTATCTATCTGTTTATTTATTTATACTAGTCTTTAAATTTATATCTTAGGGTAGAAAGAATGGCAACATGAAAATATTTCAAACATATATACTTCCCTGCTTAACAAACGTAGTTAACGAAGAAGAAATGATCGACACAAATAGCATGATGGCACAAAGATCATTTCAGAGAAGTATCTTTAGCTTTGTGACTCTAGAGAGCCACAAGGGAAGCAAGATGGAATTGACTTCTTAGAGCTCCTTGCGTGTAGAGTGGAAAACAAAAACCTACATAGCTGGGCCCTGGCTGGTATAGCTCAGTGGATTGAGTGCGGGCCTGCGAACCAGAGGATCTCGGTTCGATTCCCAGTCAGGGCACATGCCTGGGTTGCAGGCTGGTTCCCTGCAGGCCAACTCCCAGCAGGGGACGCACGAAAGGCAACCATACATTGATGTTTCTCTCCCTCTCTCCTTCCCCTCTAAAGATAAATAAATAAATAAAATTTAAAAAAAAAACCTACATAGCTGAAGGCACAGAAGTGTTTAAACACAAAATTGTTATCCACCCGTCCATAGTGTCCTGGAAGTCTTCCTGTTAACAGGTGAGGAACCACCCACACCCAACACCGACATTGGGGGCAGGCACAGGAGGGTGTGTTAATTTTATATGTTTTAGGCTAAAACAAACTTCTGCTCTAAACATTTATAGAGGCATAACTTAAAAACTTTCTCTAGTGGATAATGATTTATAATAAATTATTCAACAGTCTGCAAACCCCTTCCCTTTCCTTTTTAAAAAGCAGGCTTCTCCTTTAGGAAAGGAAGTGCAGACTCCTCTTCTGAAAAAAGGACAATGATGCTGTGTCTAGTTGAGTGCTCCTTGTCCTAGACGATGCTGGCAAACCTCCGAGACCGAGGAATGGCTGGTAGCACGGTGGCACGTGACAGTGTTAGTGCCCAGAAGAGCGCGTGACCTCCACCAGGGCCTGCCAAGTTCCTCCTGCCCTCCCCATTTGTTTCCTCCAATTTCTTTCCCATCCTCTCAAAACGTTCTGGGAAAGACGTCATGTTGTAATGAAGAAACACAAAACCATGATGAATATAACACTACTCGATGCATATATTTGATATTTGCAGTTCTCCAGGTTTGGACACTAGCACCACCCAGATGGGAATATATAAATAAACGGGCTTCAGATGCTTCAGCTGGTCCAGGCGTACTATACTGGCAGAGTCCAGGATATTTGACTCGAGCCTACAGCTGTAAATTGACTGTGTCAGAATTTACATTTGCGTGGAAACCATATTTTCAATCATTTCAAAGTTTCACCTAAACCTGTTTTCAATCTATTTCAAGTGCTGATTCAAATGATTTCTCAAAATCCCAAAGCCAAAGATGATCCAAGTTTTTACTTAGACAGAATGAGCTTAACATTTCGAAAATGGGAATATCCCTAACCGCTCTTCAGAGACCTTCAAATCTCAACTCTCTCAGATGTCCTAAATCTTAAGACATAATTTAGGCCAGAATTTCCCTCTCCCATACTCCCCAAATATTTTCCTCTCTACTAGTCTGAATCTGGCCTAAAAGCCAAACCCAAATATGATAGAGTGGTCTGGCCCCCTCGTATAGATACTGCAGGGTGGGAACCTGCAGCAGACCAGAGTTCTGTGGCAACTGAAATCCTAGGTTTTAAGAAATGGAAAATCAACGCCTGCTTGAAAAAACATTAAAAATGAGTGAAGGTAAAGTTGATTAATTCAGCGAGGATAAACATATATGAATAAATATTTTAAAAGTATTTAAGCCCTCTGACACGTGGTTATACAACACACACACTTTTAAATACCTTAACTCTAAGGTAATTTCAGCAGTCCTAGAAGGGAAACGAAAGAACAGTGATGTGACTAACTGACCTCCAAAGAGATCCACTTCAGCAGTGACAGCAGTGACAGTTGTAGTGGTTGAGGCAGAAGCTGAAGCAGTTGCGATTTCAGCAGCTGTAGTAGGAGGGGTAGGTTCTGGTGCAAATGGGTCTGAAATCTGTGCTTCAGAGGGAGCAGAAGAAAGTGCAGCCAAAGAATCTACGTTACACCGGAGATGGACAACAAATGGAAGAGAAGGAAAGGAGAGGACGAAACATATACCAGCTTCCAAGTGATCAAAATGAGGACAGTAATTAAACACAGAAGTCTCTCAAAACAGCAGTTTAAAATAAAGCTTTACTTACCCTCTCCCAGAAGGTCTACGATGTCCATTATGTGTCAGCATGTGGGGAAATAAGAGATAAAGCTGAAAGATTCAATCAACCGCACCAACTAAGGTCTGAGCAGGGTGAGGCACTAACTGAACACATTCTAGCTTTCTGGGCCATTTGTAATGAAAAAAAAACAACAACAGTACAGTCAGCCCCCCTTATCTATGGGTTTTTTATCCATGGGTTCTATACTCATGGATTCAACCAACTGTGGATAAAAAATTTTTGAAAAAAAAGAGTTATGTTGTGCTATGTGTACTATGTAGTTAGGCCTGTGATGCTTATGTCCATATTGAACATGTACAGACTATTTTTCTTATCGTTATTCCCTAAACAATACAGTATAACAACTATTTACTTAGCATTTATGTTGTATTCATTGTAAGTAATCTAGAGATGACTTAAAGAGGGTATGTGTCATATGTAAATGTTCACCATTGTATATAAGGGTCTTGAGCATCTGCAGATTTTGGTATTTGAGGAGGTCCTCTAACCAGCGCCTCATGGACACATGCTACCTGGTATTATTACGGAACTTTAGAGCTGAAAGGGACTTCGGTGATCCTCTTGATCAAGTTTCCAACTTCAGAGATGGGAAAACTGAGAGTAGGGATGTCAAGACACTTACCTTAAGTCAAATCTACACAATTTTGAAAACCTCAATTTATTTCTTACCAGATCTACCATTTCATCTGCTTTGACCGATTTCACTATACTATAAATTCATTACAGTTAAATGACCTTTATTTATCTTCTTTGGTTTGCTACTACAGTCCAGAATACCGGAGAATAAAATGGAGCTTCATAATAGCTGTAGTTTGATTACAGAACATATGAAATATGGTCAAATAAATGAATGCAAGTTTAGGAGTTAGAAAAAAGAAACCCAATCTAAACATTTTTCTTCTTCATAAGTTTTACATTATCAGATGTTTTTCAATTCAATATATAATTTTTACATTTATAAATATTATGTCACTACACATGGAATCATTTTAAGATAAATGTGACCTATTGTATAGAATCAAAACTTTCCAGCCTTTCTGAGGCCAGCAGTCCATTGGGAGGTTCATCCTTCTAGTGTCCAACAGTGGAACTGCAGTTGGCATCCTAAATAATGAGCCTGGGAGGGGTTATTCTTAACTATGCTATGACTTCAGGTTAAGCAGTTAGTGTCCAAAGACATTTTTCCATTTGTAGTCACATGATATATCTCAGGGCTCACACTTGAATTCATGGCTATTACTGGAAATCACTTTAATGGTAAAATATGTTTGATCAGAATTCATTAGAAAGATTTTTGTCAGAGCTTTAAAACAATATGAGAACTTGTAATCCCAAATTTCTAGAGGACATTTAAAAAACTGAGAAACAGAAATCTGGCATTAAAATAATTATGTCGATTTAACGGTACATGTTGTAAACCCAGTGAACACTGGGCAAGGAACTCTGCGAGTTCACCGAGATCATCGGGACTCTGCCTGACCAAATCTCAGGTATTTCACAGCAACATCAGAAAACCACAGCACATGGAATACTTGTCATTAGAAACAGTATTACAGTTTCAGAATGTATACTTAATAAATAGAATGCAAAAAGGGCCTACGTTGACTTGGGGCTAGGGTACATTCTGCTGTTAGGTAGCCAGCTCCAAAAGCCTAAGAAACAGAAGATTCTTCCAATAATTTCTTTAACCAACAGTACCTGGCCCAACACAAGTGTTAGTGCACAGTCATACTTTCTACCAGTATTTTAGGATGAGCAAAGTAGGTCGTCAGAAGCCAAAGAAACTTGGCTCCTCTCTTTTCCTGGCACTGCAAGGACTCTCCCTCGCCTGCCTCTATCAGAAGGGCTATTCCAGCTGCACTAAGAGCAGACGAGCTGTGAGTCATGTGGTTTAAGTTTCCAGGGGATGAGCAACTTGTTTCATATAAGTAAGGAGAAAACTTGCTTGGGCACACTAGAAGGTAAGAGAAATAAAAAGATTTTTAAAAATATAAAAGAGGGCAAGAGAAGTTCATATATCTACCTATAGTTAACTACTATCCATCTCTCTATTACATATTAGTTCCTTGCTTTTGACTAGTGTTCTGTTCAGCTAGAGGGTGATGAGACTTTCAGCAATAATAACATGGCAGATGAAAAGTAAAATTTCCTAAGAAAATATGTGATAATTAAAGTATACTGGTGAGTAGTTGATGTTGAAAAATTCCATTCTTGGAAACAGAGTCCCCAAATCTTAATCTTCTAGATGAAATACAATTTATGTTACTTTTTCCTTATTTTATGAAAAATTCTCTCTACTATAAAACAAAGTCCTCATTTTTTGAAGATAGGAAGAGTTATTAAATATTCTCAAAATGATCACTTTTCATAAAGGATTAAACTATCAAAAAAACCCTACAGCAGTGGAGTTTGATCCATTTGCAAGTAGTACTGAATCAGAGATTTTTTTGCATTATAGACATTGCTAGAAAATATTCACTGTAACAGAGGAAACAGAACTACAACTAAATTAACAATGAAATCTATATTCTCCACTGATACGTAGCTAATCTTTTAGGTTCTTAAAAGATTAAATGTGTTAATATATTTAAGTGTTCACCCATGTATAGAACATATAAATGCTTGATAATGATAGCTAAAAAAATAGCTAATATTTAAATCAAACTGTGAATTTTAAAGTTTCTATTAATCTTCTTTGTTACTCTTTTCAATATCACAGGAATACAAAAAAGACTGTAAGAAATTACTAAGAACTACATGCCCCAAAATTAGAAAACCTGGGTGAAAAGGACAGATTTCTAGAAACATATAATCTTCCAAAACTGAATAAAGGAGCAGCAGAAAGCCAGAACAGATCGATAACAACCAGTGAAATTGAAGCGGTAATCAAAAACTTCCGGCACACAAAGCCCTGGACTGAACAGTTTCACAGGGAAATTTTACAAAACATTTAAGGAAGCACTCTCCCTTGTCCTTCTCAGACTATTCCAAAAAACCCAAGAAGAGGGAAGACTCCTACACTCGTTTTATGAAGCCAGCATCATCCTAATCCCAAAACCAGATAAAGATACAAGGAAGAAAGCTACAGGCCAGTATCACTGATGAACATAGATGCTAAAATGAACACAGATACTAAAATCTTCAACAAATATTGGAAATCACATCCAGCAATATGTTAAAAAGATCATACACCATGATCAAGTGGGATTCATCCCAGGAATGCAAGGATGCTACAATATTCACAAATCAATAAATGTAACACATCACATAAACAAAAGACAAAAATCACACGATCATATCAATAGATTCGGGAAAAGCATTTGATAAGGTACAGCACCCATTTATGATAAAAACACTCAACAAAGTGGGAGTAGTGGGAGCATTCGTCAACATAATGAAGGCCATAAAGAAGAAACTGATAGCCAAAATCATACTCAGTGGGCAAAACCAAAAATTTCCCCCCTAAGATCAGGAACAAGATAAGGATATCCAATTTCACCACTTCTATTTAACATAGTATTGGAAGTTCTAGCCACAGCAATCAGACAAGAAGAAGAAATAAAAGGCATCCAAATTGGAAAGGAAGAGGTAAAACTGTCATTGTTTCCAGATGACGTGATAGTGTACTTTGAAAATCCTACAGACTCCACCAAAAACTACTCTGATTAAGTGCATTTGACAAAACAGCAGGATACAGAATCAGTATTCAGAAATCAAAGACATTTTTTTACACCAACAATGAAATATCAGAAACAGAAATTAGGAAAAAAACTCCAATTTGCTATAGCAACAAGAAAAATCAAGTACCTAGGAACAAACCTACACAAGGAGGTAAATGACTTGTACTCAGAAAATTACAGAACCCTGAAAGAATTAAGGAAGACACAAATAAATGGAAGCATATACCATGATCATGGACTGGAAGAATTAACATCATCAAAATGTCCATACCACCCAAAGTAACTTATAGATTCAACATAATGCCCATTAAAATACCTATGACATATTTCACAGATATAGAACAAACACTTCAAAAATTTATATGGAATGATAAATGACCCCCAAATAGCCTCAGCAATTTTTAGAAAGAAGATCAAAGTAGGAGGGATCACAATACTTGATATCAAACTGTATTATAAGGCCACAATAATCAGGAGAGTCTGGTGCTGACATAAAAACAGACACAGACCAATGGAAAAGAATAGAAAGCCCAGAAATAAACTCAAGTCTCTATGGTCAGTCAATATTTGACAAAGGGGGCAGAAGCATCCAATGGAATAAAAATAGCCTCTTCAAGAAATGGTGTTGGGAGAGCTGGACAGCTAGATTTTTAAAAAAAAGAAACTTGACCACCAACTTACACCATACACAAAAATAAACTCAACATGGATAAAAGACTTAAGCTTCTGCATGGCTAAAGAAAGCATCAGAAAAATGAAAAGGGAATCAACTTTATGGGAAAATATATTTGCCAATGATACCTCAGACAAGGGCTTGATCTTTAAAATTATATTATAAAGAATTCATACAACTCCACATCAAGAAGACAAACAATCCAATTAAAAAACGGGCAAAGGACCTGAACAGACACTTCTCCAAGGAGGACATACAGAGGGCTCATAGGCATATGAAAGCATGTTCAACATCAATAGCTATCTGAGAGACGAAGATTAAAGCCATAATGAGATACCACTCCACACTGTTCAGAATGGTCATCATAAAAAAGCAACAAACAATTAGTGTTGGAAAGGCTGTGGAGAAAGGGGAATCCTAGTGCACTGTTGGTGGGATTGCAGACTGGCACAACCACTATGGAAAACAGTATGGAATTTTCTCAGAAAACTAAAAATGGACCTGCCTTTTGATCCAGCAATTCCACTGCTGGGATTAGACCCTAAGAATCCTGAAACACCAATTCAAAAGAACCTATATACCTCAATGTTCATAGCAGCACTATTTACAATAGCCAAGTGCTGGAAACAGCCTAAGTTCTCACTAGTAAATGAGTGTATCAAAAAACTGTGGTACATCTACACAATGGAATTCTATGCAGTGGAAAGAAAGAAGGAGCTCCTACCCTTCATGACAGCATGGATGGAACTGGACAGCATTTTGCTAAGTGAAATAAGCCAAGAGGTGAAAGACAAATACCATATGATCTCACCTATAAGTGGAACCAAATCAACAAAACAAACAAGTGAGCAAAACAGAACCAGAGACCTGGAAATAAAGAACAAATTGACAGTGACTATGTGGAGTGGGGGTGGATAAAGGGGAAAAGAAGAGGAAGGATCAAGTAAAGAACATGCATAAAGGACCCATGGACAAGGTCAAAGGGGGGGAGGATTGAATGTGGAAGGGTGGGGGTGCGGAGGGCAGGGGAGAGCAAGGGGGGAGATATGATTATTGAACAACTGTTATTGAACAACAATAAAAACAATTTTTAAAACATCTTTCTGTGTGTGTATTTGTATATATGAACCTGTATGAAAACAGCCTAAAGAAAGGTCCCCCAGATTTAATTAAAAAGAAGATGGTAATATGGGTCACAAAAACTGCCTGTCCATAGCTGATATTCCACATGGAAACTATTAATATCATATGATCACATAATATTGATGAGTCTTCAACTGCATGTTGATAATTAAGTTTTATTAGGTCTATTAATTCTAATAAAACCCTAGCAGTAATTCCATGTTTCTCAAAAAGT
The DNA here is from genome assembly GCF_014824575.4 of Sturnira hondurensis. Taxonomy (NCBI): domain Eukaryota; kingdom Metazoa; phylum Chordata; class Mammalia; order Chiroptera; family Phyllostomidae; genus Sturnira; species Sturnira hondurensis. The sequence continues at coordinate 9,931,634 of NW_028098001.1, read as the reverse complement.
AGAAATCTCACTTCAAGCATTCAAAAGAAGACATTATCTATTTTCTTACTTCTAAGGTACACAGAAATATAACACACACACTCACTTGTTTGTGCTGAGAGATAAATTTATTACGAGGAAAAAAATGCTCCCTATTACAAGGCCCAAGATAGGAATTTAAAAAATGCTCTACATTCTTTTCAGTGAAGTATGTTCATTATTAGGCCAGGAGATGCCAAAAATTATATGCATTATTTAAATCAAATTTATTAAAATATGAATTTGCTAAAATTTGGTTATTTTACACCAATAGGAAAAATATTATTACTTATAATATGTCCCCTAAACTGGCAAAACATATCAGGCAAAACTTCCAAGAGAAATTCATGAGCACCTGAAGCAGTGATGGTCATTGGAAAATGAAATCTTCTTACTGTGTTATGGTCAGGTAAGAATATCTAAATAGGTCTAAAAAGTTGTAAAAGTTTGTATTTTACTGTCTAGTTATACAAAATTAAAATATGCTTCAATAATAGAATCAGCCTAATTTTATCAAACTGATGGGGGTACTCAAGAGTTTAATTTATTTTTTAGCTTTAAGTATATATTTAACAGGCTTGGTAATTAGTGCAGGTAAAAAGCTATCATCCCAGGAAATGGAATGTATAATGGGATCTACCCTGACTCCAGGAGACCCACAAGCAATTTGACCTTTTTGCCCCAGGAGGACTACAAGTGATCAAAATGGAATCTGAGCCATTGTGTTCCAGGGATGGAATGTCCTCCGCCCAGGACACAGATAAAGAATCAGTGGTCAGCAGATGAAAGGATGCCAGGGAAATTGATGTACTGCAGGTTTTATCTGATTAAACATTTTCTGGAATTCTAAACTCTTAGATACTTTTTTCCTGAATTCCAAACCCATTACCTACACTTTTCTCCTTAGTAAAAAGGTCAGATTGAGATGAGATGTAAGATGGTCTTTCAGGGTATCTAACCAGATGGTCTTTGTGGGCACTTCTTGCAGATGGGCGGCAGCCCGTCTGAATGAAGTAGCCATAAAGATTCAATCTTTGTCTCCACTTATTGGTTCTGGTAGTGAGAGGCAGCATGAATGCCAACTTTTCCTGTTTCAAAACGAGATTGAGAAAAGTGATTTTATTTATTTTTCTTCATCAAATGAGCCAAACCATATGCTACAGTTTAGCATCATCTTCAACCATCACTGGGTACCTGTAGAATAAATGCAAACTGAAGCTAATGCTTTCTCAATCTCATACTACGCTAGTTTACTTCAATTTCTTAAGGCTTACAATTTTTACTATTTTGCTCAGAAAATGTATTTATTAGTATTTTGCTCCCTAGCTGGCTTTTCTACTCATATGCAATACTGTAGCTGTAGATACTTTGTTGAGGCAGAAGACTAGCCCTGTCTAATCATGCAAAAGTGACCTTCAGGCTCTAAGTCAAGGCTTTTGCTGGCCAAGAAGGTACTCTGTACTAATTATTAAAAAAGTGCTCCCTCTGAGCCAGCAGATTAGAAAAAGAAAAGCACTTTTTACTCAAGGATGAGAAAGGCTCACAGTCTAGTTAGCAGAAAGCAGGCTGGGTATCAGCTCCTCTCCTGCCTTTGAGTATCACACAAACTGCATGTCTGTGTCAGACAGTTGTGGCTGAAACCACACTATTTTGTTTTCATCGATACCTACTGATATTTCAATTTTCAATCACTGATAGTTACTTACTTCTCATAAATAAAAAATGAAATAAAATAAGATTGGTTATTATAACTTATTCTTTAGAATATTATGTATTTTAACAAAAAGTACTTGTAGATAAATATGAATAAAACTGCTACACTAAAATTTAGAAAGACTTCACCTAGGTTTTTCTTTTGTGAATGAAAAAAATGGGCTCTGTAATAAATCAGTGACCTCTAGGCAATCTGATCATAAATTCCTTACTGGACAGGTCATGGTGGGTAGTCACCCTCCAGGCATAGAACTTCTCTACTAAAGGCTTCCCTGGCTTTAAGCAATCCCTGTCCTCTGTTCTTGTGCATCTAGTTTAACACACCTTTGACATGCCGGAGTAATTCTCTTTTTCAGAGGTGTGATGGCCCTCAAGGGAGGGTTAGATACACAGTCTCGTTAACTACCCTGTAATGCAATCCTTGAGATTTCCCCACCTTCATGTAATCTTCCTTATGTCCCCTCCTTAATTCCTAATGTATAAAAAGAACTACAAAACTATCATGCTTGGGAGCATTTGAGATCTTGCTTCTCAGCATGTCATCAGGTGGCTCATAGACACTCAAATAATCTCTTATAACAATTCTCTACAAGTTGGGACATTTCTTTTCTAAAAATATTTTATGTATTTTTAGAGAGGGGGAAGGGAGGGAGAAAGTGAGGGAGAGAAACATCACTGTGTGGTTGCCTCTAGTATGCCCCCAACTGGGGACCTGGCCAGCAACCCAGGCATGTGCCCTGGCTGGGAATTGAACCAGCGACCCTATAGTTTGCAGGTTGGAGCTCAATCCACTGAGCCATGCCAGACAGGGCTGGACATTTCTCACACTGACACATTTTTAAAATTATTATTTTGGTGCCAAAAGTAGAAAAAAAAATTTCTCTTCAATTTCATGTTAGAGAATAAGGTGAAAAGAGACAGTTCATAGTTTCACTGTTTATTCATTTTTGTCCTAACAAAATCACTAAATGGTTAGGTTCTAAAATTTACAAAGTATGAAATACATATTGATTTAAGCAGTTGAATATATAAGTGAAAAATCTTTTTGTATATACCCCAAATTTATAATTCACACTAAATTTTAAACTACATAAGCTCAATAAATATCATTTATTTCTATGAATTTTATGATAAAGTATATAGATCTAAAATGAAGATTTAAAGAATTCTTAAGTAGAAAAATATTGATACATTGTATAAGGCACTGTGGTAATGAATATGAATTATTAGTAAATTGAAATTATCAAATTTTTTAAAAGATAAAGTTCAAAATGAAAACGTGAGAAACTGAAGAATGCTATTATAAAATTTCTTCAGCAATATTTTCCTTTAGGAATTGAATTGAATGAGGTAAATAAATTTAAACAAACAATTTTATTTAAGAAATTGATAACTTAGGAGTTGAGTATTTCAACATAGGAAAAGTTTTAAATATATAACATGGAAAAGCATCAACATTTAAAATGCTCTTATTTATAGTTAACAACTTTATTTCAGAACTATCCCCTCCTTTCAAAAAAAAAAAAAACTTGGAAATAAAATCAAGTGATTATAACATGTACTTCTGATGTCATACTGACACACTGTTTACCAAGCCCAATCAAGGATTATTATTACTATTTTTTAATTAAACTTCTAATTTTATTAATGTATTGTTTTCTTAATTTAGTTTAGTGGTGTATCTGTGATCTCTTGCATATGACTGAGTTTCTCTCAGATGGTTATTTTGAATTTTTTGTTAGGCAACTTGTAGATCTCCTTTTCTTTGCGATTGGTTACTAGATCTTCATTAGTTTCACTTGCTGGTAGCACGTTTGTTTGTCTGATTCTCTGTGATTCATGCAGCCCTCTGCTGGTATCTATGCACCTGAAGGGGCAAACACCTCTTCCAGTCTTTAGTAACTGGTTTTGGCAGGAAAGACCTCTCCTGTAAGGTCTCTGGACTGATGCTATTGCCTCCAAGATTGCAGCTGAATGGGGGTTGGAGTCAGGTCACATGGCTGCTGCTGGGTCTCCTGCAGGTCCATGGTTGTTGGCTCTGCTACCTGAATTTCAGGTGGGTGTGACTCGTGCCTAGTCCCTGGCTGGATGAGACTGCCTTCGGGAACTGCTCATTATAGTTGGAGCTAGGACAAGTGTCCATTTCAGGGGTCTGAACTTGGGTCCACAGATGGTGCATTTGTTACTAGATGCATGAATAGGTGTGGCTCCTGCTCACTAGATGGGAAGGCAGGAGTAGCTCTAGAATGCAGTAGAGTGGGCTGGAACTGATTCGGGGGGTGGCTTTAAGTTCCACAGTCAGAAGCAAGGTGTACAGGGTGTGTTTCTCACCAGGTCTCACCAAGGTGTGCAGGGCTGCTCCCTGACTATAGCTGGGAAAGGATGGAGGTGAACCACTGGGCTCCTTCAGGATTTGAGATTGAACAAAGGTCACTGGGCCTGTGTCTAGGGCCATGAACCAATGTGTCACTGCTGGATCCCTGGGAAGGCAGGACTGCTCCTGGCCCAGGAATGAGGTGGACTGGCACTGGGTCACAGGCTGTTTCAGGGTCCACAGCTGAGACCAAGGTCAGCAGGCCTGTTACCCAAGGCATGGACACACGGGGCTCCTCCTGGGCCCCTTGGTGGATATCACTGGTGGCAGGACCAAGGCCTAATAGGACTATAGGTGAGTCCACAGAGGGATGGAAGTGATGTCAGGACCAAGACTGGGACCCAGCCTCCCAGGTGGGCATAGGCCTGCTATCTCAAAGTAACCCTCCTAGGTTTGGCTCGACTGGGATTTCACCACCTCCTGCCTGGGTCTCAATGCCCCCACAAAGGCACTTTTGTCCATGGATGGCTGCCAAATTACTGCTGCAGTGTGCAGACATGATGGGGCACTCCATATTCCACCATCTTGTCCTATATTTGCATGAGTAGTTTTTAAACTTTTAAAAACTGATTTTGATAGTTGATAGTTGATAGCAACAGGGCAAGGTATTTAAAACCAATTCTGCAGCTTTGAGAATTAGGGAGTATTTAACTAAATTTTTATATTAGTATTAAATATGCTTTTAAAACAAATACTTATCAGAGCAAAATTTTTCCCAAGGTATGTGAATAAAATGGGAATTCCTCTCAATCAGTTTAGAGTGTATCTTTTCTGGCACAAACAAGAATCTAGCTCAGATTTCAATTGCATTAAGCCAAATACAATGTGAATAAAACCAATTCCAGTCTAAAGGATTCCATGAAAAGGCCTGTACCTGCGAAAACCAGATTAGAAATTCTGCCTTTGCATAATCTGATAAATTTGCAGAAATACCCAATCTTCTAAAGCCTTAATCTCTAGTAAAACATACTAAATATGATCAGAATTTTCAAATAGCAAAGTACCACCTTTGTTCCAACTTTTAAAATAAAACCTGTATGACTACTTGAACGTTATAGGTATTTTTTCTGCCTCTTGTCTCTCTTTCTCAATGTGTATTTCAATCAACAGAGGCCATTCTGAGCATTTTCTCTCCAAGCTGCTAGCACCATTTTGGACCTTTGGGAGGTAAGCATGGCTATGAGAGCCCCAGTAAAAACAACTAAGAGAGAGATGGCGTGGCTGCCTGGCTTCACTCACCTCCCCAGGCAGTGGCTCCTCCAGAAGCTGGTGCTGGTGCTGGTGCTGCGGCCGCCGCCGCCCCTGCCGAGGAGAAGTCTGGCTGGAGGTCCAGGAGATCACTGGAGGGTTTAGGAGTGCTGAATGGAAAACATAACTTCAAATCGGATTTTGAAATTTTATAATGTAAAAATGCCTTTAATTCAGAGTTATGTAGAAAACATCACAGTTTTGTACATTTTAAATGAAATAAAAGAACTGCATTTTGGAAACCACAGCAGTGATGCATATGTTCTTCTGCACCAAGGGCTGGCAAACTACTTTGGGAAAAGGCTGGGAGCTAAGTAGTTTAAGTGCATGGGCCAGATGATCTCCATCGCGGCTTGACTCTGCCGCTGTAAAATGAAGTAAGATGTAGATGATACATAAATAAATGTGCCTTTGTTCCAATAAACATTTATTTATATAAACAGACAGTGGGCTAGATTTGACCCCTAGGCCCTAGTTTGCCAAGTCTCACTCTGTAGACTGTAACAAAGTTAAACCATATTTCAAGCTATGTCTCACAGGACAGAAATTAAAAGAGGAAAACCTAAATACCTCAAAGTAAGGTGGAATTTTCTTAAACATGTTATGAAATGCTGATTATGGAAACTGTGACAAAAAGAAACATAATCCGAATATTAAAGGTATTAGTGTAAGAAGATTATGGGTAACTTTTTCCTTTCCTCTATTTCCTAAATTTTTTGTATAAAAAAATTCTTGAGAGTTGATTTATAAACCAAAGATACTAAAATGAATAATGTACCTCTTTTTCTAAATAAAATTACAACATATTAGGTTCGCCTGTAAAGAGGCCTCACTTAAAAATTCTTCTGTGTTTTTTATTCTTATTCAGCTATGGCTGTGCTTTTCAAAGCTTCTCTGCCTGCAGGAGTTCTAAAGAGGACTCTAGGGCTTTGCTATTCAAGGTGCGAAGCATCCTGGGACCTTGTTGGAAACACATCATCTCAGGTTTAACCCTATCACCTACTACATCAGAATCTTTATTTTAACATGACTCTGGGGGTTTTGCGTGCACATCCAGGTTTATGGAGCACCTGGCCTGAAGGTCGCCAGACCAGGGACCAAGCCATCCGTGTCCCGGGTTCCCCACCCCTCTTCATAAACAGCAGTCTCTTTTTTATCTTTTTACAGATTACAGTTCCAAGTTACATTCTTTTGAAGAATAGACTCTGCTGCTTTTAATAAAATGTTTCAAACCCCCTGAAACCTGCCTAGTTTTGATGCCCATGTAATAAATATAACAGGTATAAATGTCAGAATGGGGAAACATATTTATTAAGACCCAAATCATAGCTTTTATAAGAAGCAGCTTATTTTAGTACAGAGGCAGAAAGGACTTGGTTTTACTAAACTGGAGATTATAAAAAGCCAAACTAAGCAAGCAGAGGGTAACACGTAGTTAACACGGGTACATTACTTGGGTTTATTGCTCAGTTCAAAATTTAAGTCTCTAAGTACAGGGCATTCACAATCAGAGTCACAGATACTAGGAAATACAACTAGAATCCTCTCAAGGCAAAACTGCCAAACAAAGGGTTGACCTCAAGCTACCAGTATTTGAGGAAGCCCATGAGCTGGCGTCTGGCTGTAGGCAGCCCTGAGGTCTCACAGACGTACCGTAGTTCTCACTGCTCTCCTGTCCTGTTCGTGCCGTCATCGCTGGTTAGGACTGCTGTGGTGGTTTCTTCCCGCTAATTGGTCTATGACCGCGAGCTTTTTTTTTTTCTCAAACAAAGCCTTTTAGCACACCCTTTAAATTTCCCACAAGAAGACACTACTTTTAGAAAACATTTTCTAAATCCCCCAATCTCAGAAGAACTTGCAATGTGTGCATGATTTTTTTTCACTTCCTTTCCCAGCTGAGTGGGCAACAGCTGACTGTTGCTTAGATCCACAGCTTAGGTCCCTCTAATGCTTTGAGAGGTACAGGCCTAAGTAACTGTATAAGGTATGAAAGAACTTATTTTGTATACCTAAAAAATAACCTGAAACATTACATGTTAACATTAGCTTTCGGTTTCTGAAATCATTTCAGTTCAGTACATTAAAAAGAAAAGGAATCCCTAATCAAAATCCTAACAAACATTCACTGAATACTCATCTACTTACCTGACTGGGACAGCTGCAGATGCAGTTGCAAATAAATCAACCGGTGGGGATGTGTCAATAGTTTTAGCTGGTGTAGAGTTAGGAGACGTGACAGTTGTGGCTGGAGAAGACTGAAATTGAAGACGCACAACACACTCTAGTCAAACATGAATGTATGGGACACAGAGCAACAGGGCTTCCGCTTTCACACATGGGTACCAGACCCATGACATTCCCAGCATTTCTGGTAACTTCTCTTGGGAGAAAAAACTAAAGGAAGTTTGAAATAAAAAATTGTAATAAATAAACAGTACTGAAGAACATATACTTCAGATTTTAAAAGTGAAATGTAACATGTAAAATGATTTAATAGGGTTTGGCCTAATACTGTAAAGACTTCTATTCACATATTTAAAATCAAAGCTAACTGTATTTCATGAACATAAAATTAGAGTAAAAAATTTTGATGAATTCCAAATTCAAAAAAATTATTGATTATAATAGTTGGTATAAGACCAAGGGCATTCTTTTTCCTTTGCATCCTAAGAAGATGTCACATGAAATCTTCTCGGATGCTTTTAAAATCTAGAAATCTAACTTATAAAATAGTTCACAGATGAACAGAGAACAATTCACAAAAAACGAGTCACTGCTAGTCTTGAGAATATCATGAATACATCCCATCACTAATATGACATAGATGAAACTAAAGTGAAACAAAAGCTAACATTTGTTGTCCTGGACTGCTTTGTTTTTAAGGAGAGGACTTAACAGTTGCCTAACATTTAAAAAATTGAAATATTTATTGAATAACTATCCTAAGTCTACTTTCTTTTATTTTGTATATTTAATTCTCCACATATTCACAAGAAAGAAAAGATTAGTGGGACATCTCAAACACAGTCCACTGATAGTTCTGTACACGTTGAAATGAGATTTAACAGCAAGAAAAATACACAAAGACCAAGACCGGGCAAGGGTTACCAGATGCTGCTGTATGTGGACCTCTGGTTTCAAATAGACCAAACTTAAAGGACATTTCCAAAACAATAATTAAGAAAAAAACTGAGGAGGTAAGAAATGTATAGGAATTTACAGATTTAACTAGTATTTGTCTAACAACTATTTGTCCAAGAATATAACTAACTGAGAAGTCAAAATCCCATCGATACACGAGTGCCAAGCACTGAGCCTTCAGAGAAAAACAAATTGTTACACAGAAAACATCAACTCAAGCCTCCTTATTCACCCCAAATTCAAAATTTCCAAATGGAATATGAAAGACTATCAAGGAAATAGAAAGAACTAACTAAGCATCCACTGTGGGCAATGACAGTTTCTCTTAAAAACGAATTAGGTTTTTTAAACCAACACAGCTAAATAAGTGGTGTTTATAAGTTACTACCAAGAACTTATTGACAGCACGAATCCACCAATGTGAATGCTGAAATAAAGGTCTTCAAAAGCCCATTACAAACTGCCTTGTAACAACAGCAAGCTCTGAAGAGCTGAGAGAGCTAGGAAAACAAAACCAAAATAATCCTGTTATTACAAAAAGAAAAAGTCAATAAAAGTCAATTTGGCCAAAATGTCTTAACAGACTGTCCAAAAGGATGCCATAATTTTACCACATTCTACTCAGCAGGCACATGTTGGAATTTTTCACATAGACATAAGGATGTTGGGCCTGGCTTTGTATCAGAATCACCAGGGAGCTTCTTGTTTGTTTGTTTTATCTGATTGTTTGTTCAAGCTCCCAAGGGAATCAGCCTTAGGCAGCCAGCCAGGCACTGACACTCTGTAGGGTGTCTGGGACCCACCGCTGCAGGCATGACAGTCTTCATGTCTGTCATGACAGCAACTACGTGCAGTGATGGAAATTTGCCAAACAGGAAAGAACACATTTATCACTTTTTGTCTAAAAAATACAATGGCAAATGTAAACTACAGATCTACAGAAGGAAATACTGCTGTCGCTGATAAACCTAATCCTGTTTTTCTACAGGCTGAAAAAGAGATGGGGAGGCAAAGGAGTAATTAAATTTATTAAAGTAGACTGTCTAAAAGGCATGCTTGCCCTGGCTGGTGTGGCTCAGTGGATTGAGTGCCAGCCTGTGAACCAAGGGTTGCAGGACTGATTCCCAGTCAGGGCATGTACCTGGGTTTTTGGCCAGGTCCCCAGTAGGGGCCACGTGAGAGGCAACCACACACTGATGTTTCTCTCCCTCTCTTTCTCCCTCCCTCCCCTGTGTCTAAAAATAAATTTTAAAAAATCTTTTAAAAAAAGCCATGTTTGTGGAATGATAACCAACTACAATTGGTTTCTCTACTATTAAAACACCAATAACATTATGTGCTTTACCTGTCACAGGGCTGTGATTCAGAGTATGTGAAAGTGCTTTGTAACTAGTACAATGTTACAAAGACACATTTGTTTTCAGTTGTAATATAAATATGTAAAAATTTCTTCTACTTAAAAAAATGTACTCCAAATAGATACAAAGTAGACGTTGCAATATTACATTGGACTTAGAAAATACAAAAAAGAATACATAAACACTTTCCTTTTCTCAAAGTTCTGAAAACAAAGTTATCATTTGATCCAGGAATTCCCTTTCTGCATATAAACCCAAAAGAACTGAAAGCAGGAACTTGAACAAATATTTGTACACTATTGTTCACTTTTGGCATGATTTAAAATAGCCAAAGGTGAAAACAATTCAAGTGTTCATTGATAGAATAAATGGACAAAATGCAGTATATACATTAAATGAAATGTTATTCAGCCTTAAAAAGGAAGGACATTCTGACATATGTGCTGCACCTTGAAGTTATGCTGAGAAAAAGAAGCCAGTTGCAAAAGGACAGGTACTAGATGATTCTACTCACATGAGGCACCTGGAGGACTCAGAGTCAGAGACTGACAGTAAGAAAGTGTGTGGCAGGGACTGGGAGGAGGGGAACTGGGGAGTAAATGTTGCAGCTTTGGAAGATAAAAAAAAGTTACGAAAATGGATGATAGTAATGTTGCACAAAAATGCAGTTAATGCCACTAAACTGTACCTCAAAAAGGGTTAAAATAGTTAAAACAAAAATTACACTTACCTTACTTAATGGAGAGGGAGCACCAGATCTAAAAGGCAACAAAAAATTAAACCGAATACATATGAATTCATTTACAGAAACATTTCAGTTTGATAATATCACTTGGTCAAACACCAACGTGTTTATACACAATTTTTTTAGTAATGGACACATTCTTTAAAAATACTTTTTATCTTTTACTCAGTGATGGCATCCTCCTCTTTCCTGTTTTCTATCCATTAAATTTCTAGTATTAGATTCTTAAATTTATATAATTTTCTCCTGTATCTCTAGCATTTCAATTCTTTGAGTTGATCATTTCTGCCCACGTCCATCAAAAAAAAAACTGTTCAAATTGGAAATTAAATTTTTTTAAGACTTGTGAAAAGTGTTTTATAAAATTAAAAAAACACTCTAGTTCGTTATTTTAAAAAGTTAGAAAACTCATTAAAGATGAAGTATATTGTGATCAATTAATCATAACTATGAGGCATAAAAGGAACACCAGAATTTTAAAAAATCCCCAAAGCCCTGCAACTGAAATGTGTCTCAGCTTCCTCAGGTTTGTATATATTTTTATGGCTATAATGAAATCTATAAAAAGTATTCCTATTGTCTGGTTAGAACTAGTGAGGGCTTGAAAAGGAACAATAACCTCAACACTTGTTTCTAAGGCAGTGAAGGAAAACTTAGGAAGGAGAAAAATTTTTTTCAGTTCGATTACGGTAGCAGTGACTATTGGTCATCACTTCTACAAAGTGCTTCAGAAACAGCTGCCTAAATAGCTTACATTGTACTAGCCCAAGTTGGTGGAAAATAAATTAATGATAAAACAAAGTAGATAAAGACATATTTCCATAAGGAGCTGATTTTCAATGTCTTACAGGATGTCTCACTACTACTCTGTGGAGAAGGTACCACACACAGCAGTAGCAGAACAAAATTAGCAGAGTTACTGAGTGACTGGAAGTTCACACAATATCATGTATGTTTGTTTTATTAGATACAGCAAAAGAAATCTAGTAGTTTTATATGCCTGATTAATACCTTTTATGTTCAGCTTCATTTGCAAATACATGTCTGCCATTTTCCCTTAAATCTAATTTTCACTTAAAACTAACATAATGTAAAGTAAGATTTCTGCTGTGTGATGAAGGCAGAAGCACTGGGTAAGACTTAGTTTGGGTATGTGTACTGGCTACACGTGATCTTACGAATGGCATATCCCACAAAGAAAAGGATATACACATTCATCTCTATTGCTTATTTCAAAGGGCCTACTAAAGGGAATGAATTCAGTGTTTTCTGTATCTACACAATTTACTTCGGTGCCTAAAAATCTAGTATCGCATAAGGCTGAAAATTTCCTAATGAGTTGTTGAGTAATAATTTCTTCATTTCTACCATTTTTCCTTTATATATGTGGAAAAGGAAGGAAGCTAAGTCTAAATAAAATCTAAGATAATAGCCTGAACTTGGCAATGAAAACACAGAATTCATTTGACATAGTCACTTTCTAAGAATAAATTAATCGAGTTTAATGTATCTCTCGAGCAATTTTCATGAAGTAGTGCTCAGTGGTACCGACCCAATGAGAAATACTGTTACAAAGAGAGAACTGAGGACATGCAAGCACTTTTTGAAATATGTTTCCAACCTAATACGCAAAAATTTCTAGCATATTCTATACTCCATAACAATAATAAAGATAGTAAAAATGATTAAATTGCTCCACCTGCTATTAAAGAATATCACACTCAAATCTAAGTATAAACTATCATAAATGGCACAAGAATTAATTCTCCAAGCTCCTGCATGAGTGCTATTACTAAGTAACACTTGTAGTTACCCCCTGGACTAAACAAACGAATGAAAATTTCTTACTGTTATCCTGCCACTTACTGCCTCTTCACTGTATCTTAATTTTCTGTTTAGAATTTGTATTTTCCATTAGGTGCCAAGTTCTTAGAAGTGAGGGAACCCATCCCAACATTTTATATCTCTGGCACTTTCCACAGCAGTTATTAGCATCGTGTAGGCCTTGAAATATATCTCTGTATTATCTGAATTTTAGAATGAGAATACATTTATGGACTCTTTGTATAAAAAGGTAAATCAACCAAAAGTCTTAAAAATGATTTCCTGTGACACTAAATAGTCGGGATGACTGACCTCTGTTCCCAGGGACCGGATCTGGCCTTTGGCCAGATTCCACCAAAAAGGTGAGAACCAGAGGTGCTCCCATTGGGCCCATAACTTCAAAAAGGACCATTAGTTGCTGGTGAGAATTTGAGGGCTCGGAGGCTCAGGGTAGTAAGTAACTTGCCAAAGTCTCACCGTTCTTCAAGGGTGGACTTGAGACTCCAGTCCAAGGCTGCCTGATGCCCAGAGCCTGTGCCCCTTCACACTGTGGCCTGTCCAGATGAGAACACACAGAGCCACCCGCGGTCCTCCCTCACACTCTGTCAGCTGCTTCCTTTAACTTGCTCCTTTGTAGACTTTCCACCTTACCATTGGTCATTTCTGCTTTATAAGAGAAAGCGCTATGATATTTTATAGATAGATAATGATACTTGTTTAAGACCTATACTTATGTCAGTTATTTCAGCTAGGGAAATTTAGCACGTGGTAAACTATATTGGAAAAAATAAAACACGGGCATACTTTTAGGAAAGAATGAATGACCACAGAGCAGGGGTGTCAAACTCATTTTCAACAGGGGTCACATCAGCCTCATGGTTGTCTTCAAAGGGCTGAATGCCATTGTAGGACTGTATAAATGTAACTCCTCCTTAACTAGGGGCAAGGAGCTCTACACTGAGCCCTTTGAAGGCAATCACGAGGCTGATGTGGCTCCTGGTGAAAATGAGTTTGACACCCCTACCATAGAGCAATCTACCCTAAATTTTGTAAAATGCTACAAACGATATGAAGACTGATGCCCCTAGCAAATGGCAAGGTTTACTTCCAAGATGGAAATAGCAAGTTATCAAGAGAGAAATTTTTTGTCATTTCTTACAACAATAAGCCCTACATAGTTCTGATTATGAGGGCTAGCTAGAAAAATAAACAACAGAAGCAAAACACAGATGTGAAAAAAATCTCTTTCCAATAATTTTATTTACAATAGACTTATCTTGCATTTCCTGCACCCTCAAAAGTTAGTAAACCCACATATAAACTCAATTTCTTTCTTTTGATCTATGAAATAATAGAAACAGACAATATACAAAGGTTCATAAAATTTACATAAAATTTCAAAAATAAGTATCAGTGTCTTTAGGGCACTAAATATAAAGGACATACATATTTTTTATAGAAGACATTTGAAATGCTCTGTTGTCAGCATCTACTTGACCTAGATGTTAGAATAAATTTATATTGCTACTAGACGACACAGTAAACAGCTTTAAGTAATTAATTTCTTTATAGAATAATCTTTTAACACTTCTGTCAAATGACGTGGGAAAATCTTTTGATTAGTAAACAGAAGGAAAAACTTTTGATTTCTAAAGTCTAAAAGATATCTATCTACCTATATTTAAGAGAGATTGTTAGTCTCTTGATCCAAGAAGATCAAACTAAAGTAAAACCATTTATGCTGGTCACCTTGGGAGGAAAAAAAGTAGGATGAAAAAACACAGATGTGTAAAATGGACAGAATCAGTTTTAAATGTTAATACCCAATGTGACTCTTAAGAGTGTTTTTTTGCATTTTTAATGATAACCAAATGCAAAAAAAGTCACTCAGTATAGTACTCACCCTTCACTTAAGTTCCCAGGTAAGCACAAACATACAAAAAAGAAAACAGTTAACTTCTATAGTTCATTTATTTTAAAAATAGGGAACAAGCCAAAGACAAGTTCATATGTGGTCTCAGCCAATTCAGAAAAGAAATCTGACAAGCATAAAATTATTTTAAAGGAGAGAGAAAAATTATTCTCAGAAAAAGATAATTCTTAGAAATGTAACTCAGCATACATAGCTAGAATTTCCAGAATTAGCTTGTAGCAGCCACAAGGGGGCGAATTTAGATTTGCAATCAGGGCTAAGGAAACTGGCTCTAGAAGGCTGCCTTCCCGAGACTGCAGCCCTGGCAGACAGAAGGGACAGAGGGGGCAAGCGTGGATCTGTGTAGTGTGTAGGGGAGAAGGGGAAGGAACGCTGGGCTGACCTTTCATTGACGTGCAGCCCTTACTGCCCAAGGCAGAGGCTCTGACCCTTGGGGACAGGTGTACTGTATTTCCTTAGTTAAACAGGTTCCACTGCCACGGGAGCAGGAACTTTTTTCTTAAGCTTCCTGTCTCCTTTTTCTTAATTCCTAGGTGACTCACTTAACTGCCCAGATACCCTAGTACAGGGTGGCCCCAGCAATAGCTGGAAGCGAGCATCTTCTCTTGTGACTTAATATACTCTCCTGTTTTTTTTTAAACGGATATTAATCTCTCCACAAAAGGCTGATCATCCATGGCCACACAGAAGCTGGGACAGACCCTGGGTTGTGGCAACAAACCTGCTAAAACCCCTGAGAGGCACATCACTCCAAATAGCTCTGCTGTGACTGCCTAAGAGACTTCTACACTATTGTTCATCACTGAAAATTTAAAACATGCAATAGTTTTATACTAACTTGGAAAAGATGACAGAAAGAACACTTGGCTAATAAAACAACAAGCAAAAAAG
The DNA here is from genome assembly GCF_014824575.4 of Sturnira hondurensis. Lineage (NCBI taxonomy): Eukaryota > Metazoa > Chordata > Mammalia > Chiroptera > Phyllostomidae > Sturnira > Sturnira hondurensis. The sequence goes on along the minus strand of NW_028098001.1, from coordinate 9,916,389 downwards.
TAACATCAACACATGAGTCTAGATTCTGGGAGAATGCCAACAGAATGCACAAAGGAGCTACATTCTGAGAGCAGTATCAGAGGTAAAATTCATGATCAGCTTACAGCCCTGCCTGCAATGATCGGTCCTTAGGTTGTCCCTGCTAAGTTCTACAGTCAGCCTAAATGGAATAAACATAAAGCCAGGATGACCCAGAAAGACACTGCAAGCTGACTGTGTACAGAAAGCTGTGCTAAGTGTTAAGGTGGAGATAATGAAGTATAAAATAGTCCCTGACCTTTAGAATCAGAAAATCTATTTAAACTATGTGTGTGTGTGTGTGTGTCTGGGGTGGGGTGGGGGGGGGTAACCACAACACAGGAATGCAGGGCAGTGCGTGATAAATGAAGGTTTCCATGAGAAACCCAGGATGTGTGAGATTTACACAGACAGAGATAAGGAGGGTAGGCGCTCAAGACTAGTGGAATTATTGTCTGTGCAAGGCAAGAATGAAAATCACTGGGTCTTGTGAATATATAAGTTTGACACCTGCTAGAGCAGAGAAAGGTAATAGAACCTGGACGTTTTTTTCCATGCAAAGAGGAAAAACCATCAACGATGTAAGTGGCCAAAACAATGGCATGAAAATCCAGTAAAACTGCACTTACCACTGCCTGATTGCTACTCTCTCTATAAAAAGATCTCAGTAAAATGTCAGCAGTGTGCCACGCTCAATGGTTCAAGTGGGGAGAGTCTGGAGTCCAAAAAACTGTACTTGAGTGCTTTGCTTTCTTCACAGTGGGGTTGGTTACACAACAGTGTTCAAGGCTGCTTGTGAAATTGTGCTTGTTGTTACTCATGCACAATGATTACAGCCTCAATTTGTAAACATGAGCAATTCTTTTTCTGCATGTTGGGAATTCCTTCTAAGGGCAAAGTTCGGTTGGAAAATGGCTTCACTAGTTGGCAGACAGATCGCCGGTACAGGGTCACACTGTCTTAAGTTAATGGGATGGAGGGGTGTTCTGAGGAAACCCAGAAGAATTACAATAAAGCACACCCTAAAACTGTAGTAGTATAACTTATACCATGACAAGTCTCATTCTTATAAAGAACAACTCTAACATTTTTCATCTTATTTAGAATATGCAACTAATGCGTACTTGTTTCTGGGTTTCTTTCCTTCTAATGTATTTAGATGCTGCTCAAGGGTCTCCATAAGACTGCTGGGAGCCTACAATAAGAAAGTAAAAATAAGTGTCTGCATTGATTGCTTTCAAAGAAAATACACTGGAGCACCACTGCAACCTTGTATGGTGGAGGTCTGCAGGTGGGCCCCGATACACAGGAGAGATCATTTCATCCTAGGTTCTTTTAGTATTTAAATCTTTAAATTCCCTAGAATCGGAGACAGGCCCCTCTTACTAACACTTAACTCCACTGCATAACAAACTGTGTCACAGTGTGGTTTCAGTGTAGAGATTACATTGGGTAAACTTTTTAAAGATATTACTTATATGCAGTAAACTCAATTTAATCAAATCCACTATAAGTTTCCATAAGACCACAGTGAAAAAAGAACAGGTATTTGTATCCAAGTAAAAAATATAAGTGCCCAAATACCAACTTACAGAAATCTGAAAATACAGTAAAATCTCACTTATCCACCTTTGACTGAAATATTAGGAAAAATTGTTACTATATTTAAAAAGTAAGTGATTTCCCCCCACAACTGTGGGGGGAAAACACAACTTAAGTAGTTGACACCAATTAAGATTTTCTTATTATTGAGCTACTTAATTTATATAATAAAGTAACTTTAGCAAATATAATAATGTTATAGTAGACTATGTTTTTTGGCAGATTTAATATATTTCAACTATTTTACTAAAAAGTAACTGTTTTTAAACATTTTATGCAATATAAAGTAATGGCATTTTTCTGTATATTAGAAAGAGAAATAATAGGTTCATACAAATATTCCACCCCATCTATTCCTCAAGCATCAAAAATTTAATTGCATCTTTCTTAGACAATTTTAACCCAAACTAGACTTTACCAGCAGCATAGGCATTCAAAGAATGGCATTTCAGGAATGAAATATATAACTACATTTATAGAGACTTTAAAATCTGATAATTATATTTAAATTGATATGAAATTAATTTTGAATGGCTTTATGCTAACTGTTGAAATAGCTCACATAACTGAAGGAAATTCAGATCACTCTAATTTTATATCGTACCTATAATGATGAATAAAAATAAAAATTTATTAAATTTTTTTAATTTTGAAAGTTCAGGATATTTATTTAATATTCATTTTAATTTTATAAACAGACCCATACATAAATTATCTTCACAAGTATATAATTATTATAAATGTAAATTACTAAGTAAATATATAAATTAATAAATATACATTTCTAAGTAAACAAAGTACTAAAGAGATTGCAGTGATGAAGGTAAGGTAGAAAGAAACAGCCCCATGTGCATTATGTAAAAGTTACTGACTACAGTGGAGAAAAGATACAGACTACCGGGATATAATAAACTTATAAAATTATATAAATTAAAAGTTTAAAATGTAACTCAGGTGAAAGAGGACTTAACAAATACCAATAAACTACAACTAGAAATTTTCTCGGAGACTAAAAAATGTATTTTTAAGAAATAAAAGAAATTTTGCTTTTTAGAAGAAATAGTCAACTATAAAGTTGTTGCTAATTTAATAAACAGAATGCTAGTTGCAATGAAAGGAAGAAAACAAATGGGTTCATAACTTTTAGGCAAATCCATAGCTGATAACTTTAAAATTATTGTAATAATTATTACAATTTTCATAATAATGGAACCTAGGAGGTGTGCGCATATAACTTTAAACTCTGAATATTTCCATTTTTTTCACTGGGGTCACAGTATGGAAAAAACTATCAACCCATAGAACCTGCCTCTACTTAGAAGACTCAGTTCCTCTGAGTGTTAAATACAATGTAAAGATGCTGTGCTAAGCCTGTTTTAAAAAAAATATGCTATTTACATCACAAAATAGAGAACAATATATGATAACAAAAAAGAGGTACTATTTTCTCTGATATCATTTCTTTGCTAAACAACAAAAAACAGAATCAGGAACATAGTTTGCAATTTCATTCTTTTTGCAAAGTTTTTTACTAATTTAAGGAAGAATAATTTAAAATAAATGAATAGTCACAACAGTCACAATTGAAATCTGGTCAGAACACAGACTACAAAATTGACCATTCTCGTTAAGAGACGTTATTTTGCAATACATTGCATACAGAATTAAGTTTGGGGCATTTTACCTTCGAGCACAGGTGGCAGACACAAGGCCTGTGGGCGGAATCCTTCCCTCCACCTTGTTTCCACCCAGCGGCAGCGCTCTCGCCTTACTGTTAAGGAGTAGTTACATTTTACACAGTCCTAAAATTACATTTGGCCCTTTGAAGGCAACTGTGTGGCTGATGTGGCCCTCGGTGAAAACGAGTTAGATACCCCTGCCTTAAGAGGTTCAAAATGCTTCATCATTTATATTACTTAGAAGAACTAATAAAATCTAATATAATTAAATTCTTCAAATGTATTCAGAGGAAAAAGACTGCTTTGACAGTAACGTTCAGGAATGCAGAAACTCCGACTGCCCTTCTTGCCCTTTGTACCTGCAGCATCAGCATGTCCTGGCCTGTGGTAGGCAATAAACAAACGCTGAGATTTCCAAGGAGCACAACTTTGAGAATGCCTCTGCTGTTGTAAAGGAATTTAAGATGAATGAAGTATAATTAGTAGTATCTTTAGTTGCTTATTTTTAAAAAGTGCCAAAGTCAATAGACTGATCAGATGGAATCACCAGCCCAAGGGCGAGCGGCAGCCTGTGAAATCTAACGGAACAGCGACAAGGCAGGGTTACTGCGTCAGCCGGGGGGCAGTCTTTAAAAGACTTGTCTTTACGGGCAGTTCTCAGATCAACCAGAATTCCTGACATCAAAACGTAAGACTTTTTTTTATAAATGAAAATATTTTAAATTTGGAATGAGCACACACACACACCAACAGGAAATACTATTTTGAAAATTCTTTTTTTTGAAACAAATTCCTAGATAATTTTGAGTCTAGGATCAAAATGGAAGCATCCAGATACCTAAAATATCTCAAGTTTAAATGCCTTAGATTTTAAAACATCATTAAGGGGAGGGGCGTTAGAAGGCTGGGTGAAAAAGGTGAAGGGATTAAGCAAAAAAGCCAAAAAACAAAAAATAAAAACAAAACAAAACTCACAGACACAGAAAACAGGATGGTGACTGATCACCTGAGGGGAAAGGAGTGGGAGGAGGAGACAGAGAGTGACGAGGGGGATAAATGTGACAGAAGACCTGACTGTCACATTTATGTGTGGGTGGTGAACAAACAATACAATGTATAGATGATGTATTATAGAATAGTACACCTGAAACCTATAGAATTTTATCAACCAATGGCACCCCAATAAATTCAATAAAAATCCAAATAGAAAAAAAGTAACCAAAAGATCATTAAAATGTTTGATCATTAGATGTAAAAAATCATTTGAAAGTGCTGAGAAGAAACAGCTCAGGCCTGATATCATATTAACTTCTGGCCCCAATCAGAAATTTTAAATGTGTTTAAAAAAAATTTAGCCCTGGCTGGTGTGGCTCAGTGGACTGAGTGCCAGCCTGTGAACCAAAAGGTTGTTGGTTCAATTCCCAGTCAGTGTACATGCCTGGGTTGTGGGTAAGGTTCCCAGCTGGGTCACACAAGAGGCAAACACACATTGATATTTTTCTCTGTCTCTTTCTCCCTCCCTTCTTCTCTCTAAAAACAAATAAATAAATAGAATTTAAAAATATCATTGATATGCATAAATCATTTAAATGCACTTATGATGACATTACATGCAAATTTAAAAAGGACTACAGATGTCCACACTGGTATTTGCTGTGCATTTTCTAACCTAAAAAATATCCATTAAATTCTTCTGCTCTATTTTGCTGCAAGAGGAATTCAAATCCTTTTCCAGTTACTAGCAGCATATTCTCCTACTCCAGGTAGGTAGTCCAATAGGTACTCCAATAGGTAACCCTTCTGGTCTCCATCTCCTCTTTAACCCTGCTCCACTTTTGTTGTTGTGGTTTATTGTCACAGCTAACTTTAGTGACATGATGGCCACAGAGAAGTCTAGCAGACAATAGAACCTAATCTCAAAGGTGTTAAACCGAGTCCATAAAAAGCACTTCTGATGCAACTCTAGATTAATTCTGGTCTAACACTGTTTGAAGGATTAACCAGAGAGCAGCTTGGACCTGACTACACCGTCAGAGTGTCCAAAATTACCCGGTTCAATGGGAAGTCTTCATTAGACCTGTGGAAGATATTCTAAATAAGAATTAGGCTCCGTTACTCATAATCCCAACAGAAACACAATTAGGTAATTTATTAAGAAATTTCAGAAGCACAGAATACTCTTGCATTGAGATGTAAACACATATTGAAGAAATGAACTTCTGAATTTTTTCATGAGGAGTTAATTTTTAAATAAATATTAATAATGAAGTTGATGTGGCCGTTAAGGTCATAACAAAAGTAGGGGACAGCAGATACCAGATTCTAATGAATCTCTACCATTGAATAGCTTTCTACTAGACCAAGGGCAATATTTTTACCTTAATGATTTTATCCCCCAAATTGTGATAACACACAACATATACCATTACATGAAATATGTCTCTGAACTTGAAATTACATATATAATTATGTATATAATTATATATTATAATTATATAATAATTTGTATATATATATTATATATGTGTGTGTATATATATACACAAATGAATATTATAGTATCATAAAAATTGAACCCATGTGAATTCTTCTTTTAATAATATACTATAATTTTCTAATTTTAAAAACAAAAACACAATAAGTATTCCTTTAACCTTTCCTTGTCTTCCTCAGTCTTTGCCAAAAATGAGACAAATGAAGATCTATTTTCTTAACTGAGCACCTCTCTATCAATATATCTAGTTTTTCTTTTATCCTTTAGTGAGCTCTCTATAGAGTTAAATATGATTTACCACTTTTGAAAGCTATTCATTGAGCTAAGTATTTTACTATCCAACTTTTAAGGTTAACATGCATTATTTATTTAGGTTATGATGTAAATGTTTGTTATAATTAAATAACTAAAAATAAAGCACACTGATTTTCTTTGCTTTTATTTGTATTATAAAATTCATAAATCTATATCCAATAGATTCATAATAGTACTTTATCAACACTTAATTTTTAGCCCCATTCTAATGATATCAATATCTTGATCAGAGGTACTCATTGTATCTAATCATCTCATTGCAGCAAAACTATACTAATATTTTGTCTACTAGAAGGAGGTACTGCCCAACTTTTATACTGAAAAATATAATGCCATTATGTTGTGAATATAAATTTTATTCTATAAATTGTTCTATAAATTTTATTTATGAAGAATTCTTGGGCCTTGACCAGCATTGCTGAACTGGCTGAGCACCACTCCGCAAAGGTCTACAGTTTGATTCCAGGTCAGGGTATGTGCCTGGGTTTTAGGCCAATTCCCCAGCAGGGATGTGGGGTGCATGTGAGAGGCAACTGATCAATGTTTCTCTTATACACCGATGTTTCTCTCTCTTCTTTCTCCCTCCCTTCCCCTCTCTCTAAAAATAAATAAAATCTTTTAAAAAATTCTTGGTATTTCACTGGCATTTTAACTATATACATACAGAGACTATTACTTTGAGTTTCTCAATTTTTAATAAAAATTTAAAGTTAATATTATTTTAAAATGGAAACATTTAAAGGAATTTAAATTATTAAATTTATATTAATATAATTAACCAGTGGGTAATCTTTTATTATGACAATTTCCTTTGATTACAATGACTTTTTTAAATTACAAAGACAGAAAACTTATATATTTATTACTGGAATGTAGGACAGCTTTATATTCTCTCTTATCATTTGACTGTCTCTAGCTGAAGGACATGTATGGGATAGGAATTTACTACAACAGAGTGACAATCTGATTAAATAAAAATAGTTCCTGCCAAGTATGAGAAAGAAGTCCACTACTGTTTTTACTTACTTTATGGTCCCCAAAAAATCACTCATTTGCCACTACTACTTTTCTAAAAAATATTACTTTATATATGAAAATTCCTCAACTTCATAAGGGAGACAAAAATCAATGTAGTGGAACAACATCAGAATTTGCCCCATTCACGCCCCTCCTGTGTACTTGGAATATGTTGAAATCTAGAAGAACAAGCAGGAAGAACAATTCAAATGTTTTGATTATCATGCCTACGAATATCTTTTCATAAATGAAGTACTTCTGTTAACATTATTCAAGGCTTCCTTTTGATTTAAGTTCAAGAATAAAAAGATGAGTTCAATGATTAAATTCAGTTGCCTTTAAAGAAGAAACTATGGTTAAAGGGGCAGGAAAATCTTTGTATTACCTTTAGAAATATATTCAATAGCTAGAAAAAATAAGTTAGAATAATTTCCAAGAAAAGTGGTTGGCCTAAATTTAAAATGCATTAAATACTTACAAGATGATGATCTAGGTAAAACCTTTTATGAAAAATTATGGAATAATTACAGGTACAGTAAATCTTCCACTCACAGAATCACTCACCTGTGTGAGGTCAGGAATATCACCTTTATCAATGCCAACTTGCTGTGTATTAAAAAAAATGAAAAGTAACTTAATGATAATTAACAAATTAATTTCTATAAATTTAATTGAATGTCACCACATAGTTAGCTAAAACTATATATCAAACATGGCTTAGAATTATATATATTAATCTTACTTTTTTATATTTTTCCATAAAATATGGAAAAAATTGAGTTATAATTACTTAGTACAAAAGAACCTATGAATTACATATGTGACAATTAAATCAACAAAATCCATGTAAATAAAATATTTTTGACTTAATTTTTATTGTTTACTCAATTTTCATTGTTTACTCAATTACAGTTGTTGCCATTTCCCCCCTTGGCCCACCTCCACCCAGCCCCTCCCCCACTTCCTTTAGACCACACTGTTGTCTGGGTCTGTTTTGAACACAGGCTCCTTGTGTAGTTTTCCACTCAATATAATCTAGCAGTGATTTCGTTAACATAGTGAGATGAAACAAATGTAAAAAAGACATCAGAACCCCCCAAAAGATCTTAAGATACTGATGTATAAAATTTCAGATTCCCTTGTGATTAATACCAACTATAAAACTAAAAAAAAAGTTGCTCAGACTAAATTTATAGTTAATTATACCTAGTAAGTCCTCTGTACAGAGAATGTTCTTTTGTTTTAAAAAAATATTTTTAGTTAAAAAATGTTTAATTTAGTTATCACCCCCCCAAAAAAAACCAGTTCACCCATTTCTCCCACCCCACCACAAACCTGTTTCAAACACCAATCTGTTCTCCATAACCATGAGCGTGGATTTTCTTCTATTTTTTAGATTCCATATATGAGAAATCATATGGTATTTGCTTCCTCTTACCTATCTCTCTTTGCATAATGCCCTCAAGGTCCACCCATGTTCTCAAAAATGGCAAGATTTCATTCATTTTTATGTCTGAATAACAGTTCACTGAACATGTGTATATTATGTATGTGTGTTTGTATAACATTTTCTTTATCTACTCATCCATGGATGGACAATTAGGTTGTTCTCCTACCTTGACTAATATAATGGTGAAATGAACAGATAAGTGCACATATCTTATCATTAGTGTTTTCATTTATTTTGAATAAATACCCAGAAGTGGAATTTCTGGATCATCCAGTAGTTCTATTTTTAATTTTTTTGAGGAACCTCCATACTTTTTTCCCATGGTGGTTGCACCAATATACATTCCCAGTAACAACTTACAAGGGTTCCCTTTCCTCCCAATCTTTGCCAATACTCGTTACTTCTTGTCTTTTTGAAAATAGCCATTCTCACATTTGTGAGGTGATAGCTCACTGTGGTTTTGATTTGCATTTCCTAATAATTAATGATATTTCACATCTGGTTATGTACCTTTTAGCCATCAGTATATCTTCTTTGGAAAAATGTCTGTTCAGATCTTCTGCCCATTTTTAATCAAACTGTTTGCTTTTTTGCTATTGAGTTATATGAGTTCTTTATATGTTTAGATATTAACCCCTTATCAGACACATGATTTGCAATTATTACCCCGCATTTGTTAGGCTGCCCTTTCGTTTTGGTGATGGTTCCCTTTGCTGTGAAGAAGCTCATTAGTTTGATGTTGTCCCACTTGTTTATTTTCGCATTTATTGCTTTTTCTTCTGGGGTCAGATTAAAAAAATCATCGACACCACCTGTCAGAAAGATTACCACTTATGTTTTCTTTTAGATGTTTTCTGTGGTTTCAGGTTTTATGTTCAAGTCTTTAATCCATTTTGAGTGATTTTTGTGCCCAGTTTTGTCCTTCTGTAAGTGCCTGTCCAATTTTCCCAACATCATTTATTAAAAGCACTGTCCTCTCCATGTTGGCTATTTTTGGCTTCTTTGTCATAAATTAATTGGTCATATATTTATTTATGGGTTTATTTCTGGGCTTTCTATTCTGTTTTATTGATTTATGTGTCTGTTTTTAATACCAGCACCATACTGTGTTAATCACTATAGCTTTATATTATTGTTTGAAATCAGGGAATGTGATGTCTCCAGTTTTTTTGTTTTTTCTCAAGATTACTTTGGCTATTTGAGGGGTTTTTTTTTTTTTGGTTCCAAATAAATTTTAGGATTGTTCTTTCTGTTTCTGTGAAAATATCACTCAGTTTGATAGGGATTATGAATCTGTGTGTTGCTTTGAGTAATATGAACATTTTAACAACATGAATTCTTCCAATCCATGAACATGGAACATCTTTTAATTTATTTGTGTTTTCTTCAATTTCTTTCATTAATATCTTATAGCTTTCAATACACACACAGGTCTTTCAACTCCTTGGTTAAATTTATTCCTAGGCATTTTATTCTTTTTGATGCAATTGTAAATAAGATTGTTTTCTTTATTTCTCTTCCTAATAGTTCAATGTTAGTGTATAAAGAAATGCAACAGATTTTTGAATATTCTGCAACATTTCTGAATGTGTTCATTAGTTTTAACAATTTTTGGTGGAGTTTTTAGGGTTTTCTCTATATAATAGTATGTCATCTGGAATTATTGACAATTTTGTTTCTTCCATTAGAACTTGGATGACTTTTATTTCTTTCTATTGCATAATTGCTGTATCCAACACTATATTAAATAAAAGTGGAGAAAGTGGTCATCCTTATCTCGTTCCTAATCTTAGGGAAAAACCTTTCACCATTAAGTATGATGTTAGCTATGGGCTTCTCACATATGGCCTTTATTATAGGTGAGATACATTCCCTCCATACCTGCTGTATTGAGATATATTTTTATGAAAAATGGATGTTCAATTTGTCTAATGCTTTTTCTGCATCTATTGAGATGATCATGTAATTTTTATCCTTCCTTTTTTTAATGTGGTGTATCCCATTGACTGATTTGCAGTTGAATCATCCTTGCATCCATACGAATAAATCTCACTTGATCACAGTGTATGTCCTTTTATGTATTACTGAATTAAGTTTACTAATATTATGCTGAGGATTTCTACATCTATGATCATCAAGGATACTGGTCTGTAATTTTCTCTTTTGTGGCATCCTTATCTGGTTTTGGTATGAGGGTAATGCTGGCACTGTATAATGTGTTTGAAGAAATTCTTCCCTGTTCTATTTTTGGAAGAGTTTGAGAAGTATTAGTATTAATTTTTCTTTGAATATTCATTAGCATTCACCAGTAAAGCCATCTGGTCCCGAACTTTTGTTTGTTCGGAAGTTTTTGATCACTTATTCAATCTCCTTGCCAGTATTAAGTCTGTTCAAATTTTTTTATTTTGAATCATAATTCAGTCTTTGTAGGTAGTATGTTTCTAGGAATTTATCTTTCTTCTAAGTTGTCCTAGTTGTTGGCATATAATTCATGATAGTCTCTTAGGGTCCTTTGTATTTCTGTGATATCAATTATAACATCTCTTTCATTTCTGCTTGAATCCTCTCTCTTTTTTCCTTGGTGAGTCTAAAGTTTTGTCAATTTTGTTTATATTTGTAAAGATTGAGCTCTTAGTTTCACTGATCTCTTCTATTGTCTTTTAAGGTTCTACTTCATTTATTTATGTTCTAATCTTTGTTATTTCCTTCTAACATTGGGCTTTGTTTTTCTTTTTATAGTTCCTTGAGGTAGAAAGTTAGGTTGTTTGAGGCTTTTCTTGTTTCTTCATGTAGGCATTTATCACTATTTACTGCTTTTTCTGCATCCCATAAATATATTACATTTCCATTTTTGTTTGTCTCAGTGTATTTTTTATTTCTTCTTTGACCCATTGGCTGTTGGTACCATGTTGTTTAATCTCCACATATTTGTGAATTTCCCAGTCTTCTTCATGTGATTTATTTCGGTTTCATACCATTGTGGTCAGAAAATATGCTTGATGTGATTCCAATCTTATTAAATTTACTAAGACTCATTTTGTGGCCTAACATATGCTTTATCTTGGAAAATGCTCTATGTGTAGTTGAGAAGAATGTGTATTCTGTTGCTTTTGGATAATATGTTTGTAACATTGTTATCAATTTAAAATAGATTAGACTGTTATAGATATAAGTTGCAATGTGTAAACTCATGGTAACCACAAAGCAAAAACCTACAATAAATACATAAAAGATAAAGAAACCCAAGCATACCACTAAAAAGGTCATCAAAGCACAAAGGAAGACAACCAGATAAGAAGAAAGGAACAGAGAATACAAACACAGCCAGAAAACATTTAACAAAATGGCAATAAGCTTATACCTATCAATAATTACTTTGTATGTAAATGGGATAATTTAGCCAATTGAAGACACAGAGTGAGTGAATGAATAAAAAAACAAGATTCATCTATATGTTGACTACAAGAGACAGACTTTGGATGGAAGGATGCAGATTCAAAGTGAAGGGATGGTAAAAGACATTCCATGCAAATGGAACAGAAAGAAAGTAGGAGTAACTACTATACTTATATTAGACAAAATAAATTTTAAAGCAAAGACTGTAATAAGAGACAAAAAATGTGTTCTATAATGATAAAGAGGTCAATGTAATGAGAGGACACAACATTTGTGAATATTTATTCACTTTACATGAGAGCACCTAAATTGATATAAGATAAATATTGAAAGATAATAGGGAGGAGTAGACAGCAATGCAATAAAAATAGGGGACATTAATACCCCACTTACAACAATGAATAGATCATTTGGACAGAAAATTAATAAACATCAGCCTTAAAGGACATGTTATATCAGATGAACTTGAAAGATATTTATAGATATTCTACCCAAAAGCAACTGAATGCACGTTTACCTTTCATAACTTGCTCAGGATGTATTTTCACGCCTTTCACAGAGAGGCTACATTTTGTTAGTTTTTTTTAATGTATCCTTCCAGAGTTCTTTATGTATATCCAAAGAAATGGGAACTATATAAATATTTATATCCCCTATTATTTTACACTAATAGCATATTATACACACTGAGATTCTATTTTTAATTTAATAATTTACCTTGGCTCTACATCCACATTAATAATTTCCTCATTTTTTTCAACAGCTACCTTGTCCTGTAACAAGTCACCTATTAAAATACATTAAAGCTGATTCTAATCTTTTGCCATTGCAAGCAATGCCGCACACAGTATTCTGTACCTGTGTGGACTCATCTGTAGAATGCATTTGTAGAGTGAAGTTACTGGGTAGAAACATACAGGAATTTTTAACGTTAATGGGCTGGGAAAGAATGTGGTGGGAAAAGGAGCAGAAAGAAAGCACATGAGTGTGCAAATATAGAAATATATTAACAAACATAAATCAGTGAAGAGAGTATATAGCCAATTACCTGTGATATTTTATCAACTCTTTTGTAGATCTGAAAATTATTCAAAATAAAAAGTTGGCAAAATGAAAATTCTAACTTATCTCAATTTATATAAATGATAGAATTAAGCCTCAAAGAAACAAACTGGCTTAAACCAAAGTCTCTCTCTTTGAGAAATGAAGAGCTTTGATTATGCTAATGGAAATACAGAAGAAAATACATGAAGCATAAATCTTGGGTTCCTATAAAGACAATAAGGCAAATAGGAGATTGGAAAATCCACTTGTGGGTCAAGGGCTGAGCTAACTTCTTTCCTCTGCCTTCTGTGTCTAGATTAGCCTGGGCACTAATGATATTTTAGGATGATAATCTTTGTTGGGGACTGTCTTGCGCACAGTAGGAGATTAGCAGTATCACTGGTCTCCACGCACTGGATGCCAATAGTCCTCCCCCTTTTCCTCCGTCTATCCATTGATGTAAGTGGGGTATTAAAGACCCCTGCTATTATTTTATTTTATTTTATTTTATTTATTGTTTATTTCATTAAACATCTATTTGGTTGTGACAGTCAAAAATGTCTGCACTGTCCCTGGGAAGGGGGAGAAACTGTCCACTGTGGAGCACCATTGGTATACACAGCACTGGCCCTCATCCCTTCAGATCAGTTTACGCCAGAGATTCCGCCCCCAAAATACATACTTTTAACTAGACTCTGGCTTTAGGGAAGCTATTGATGCTTCCCTAAACTCACTTATGTTGTTATAAATTATGGAAATTATTAACTAAGACTACTTCATTCCATGCATTTCCATATTTTAATACCTCTTTAGATAAGCCATTAAAATATTAATATGGAAAAGCAAAGGGGCTAAAAATAATTATCAATATGAAGACGATGTTTTTGAAATTGAAGTGTTATGGATCCCTAATATTAGAATCACTTTGCCAAAAGGTGATGTTTCTGCTAAATGGATAATTCTGTTAAAGATACAATTTAGAAATTCTTCCTTGACATTGCTATTTTTACTGTCCTGACCTTGGAAGATGGAGGTGAAGTGTGATTGTACTACAGAAATCTCACACTTTCTGTCTGAAAATATTCTGGAAGACATAACTCCTACGACTTGGCATTTACCTTGGAATAGCAAACTCAGAATAACTTGGTTCTATAAAAAGGAAGTGTGTTTAGCAGAAATTCCTATTACATGTAAACATCCATTTTACAAAGTTTCAGTTGTCTGAGGAATCTTCAGGACAGTCAGCCTTTTGTAGCCACAGGTGCCACATCCAGGGATTCAATTAACCATAGATCAAAAAGATTTGAAAAAAAATTCTATGTTGCTGATGTGTACTGTGGAGTTAGGCCTATGACTGTGGTGTTTGTACTGAGTATATACACACTCATTTTTTCTTGTCATTATTCCCTAAACAAGACAATATGACAACTATTTCCATAGAATTTATACTGTATTGGATATAAGTAATCTAGAGATGATTTAAAATATATAAAAGGATTATATAGTTTATATGCAAACACAGTGGTATTTTGTATTAGGGAACTTGAGCATCTGTGGAGTTTGGTATCTTCAGGGGGTCCTGGGATCAGTCCCCTGCAGATAACCCAGGGATGACTGTATAAAAATGTAAAACATGCTAAGTTTTCTGCACTTTAAGAAATTCTCTGGGAAATCTGAATATTCCCACATCAGTTATTCTACTATTCTACATTTCTTTTAACATGACAAACAACTGACCAGCTGGTGTGTTTCAGTTGGTTGTGTGTTGTCTCGAATACAAAAAGATTGCTGGTTTGATTCCTAATCAGGACAGATGCCTGGGGTGCAGGTTCGGTCCTTGGTTGGGGTGTGTACTGAAGGCAACCATTCGACGTTTCTCTCCCTGTCTTTCTCCCTCCCTTACCCTCTCTCTAAAAACTAAAAATAAAATTTTTAAAAAGCCTAAAAAAATAAATGAAATTAGAAATTGTATTTAAAAATGTGATGAACAACTTATTGCTAACATTTGCTCAATACCCACTATGGTTGTATTTTGTAAATGACATTCTGGGAAGTTTTCCATACACTCTTTAGGCAAATGGTACTAACCACAGGCTAGCTAGTATGGGTCCACAGATATATACACCACATGAGTCCTAGTTGGAAGAGAAAGCTTTGTACACTTGTCAAGTACTTTTGCATTAACCCATCATAAGCACACCATCACAGACTGATATGTAAACAATTAGTGTTGAAATTACAGTAGATTGTAAGTGTGAAAGAAAACACAAATGGTTGTGGTTATTCATTGTGTTGTAATATTCATTCTACTAAAATAATTTTGTAAAGTAGTATCTAGTCTATAAAACATTAGCCATGCTTAAATAAAAGTAAAATATTTATTATTCTGTTATTTAAAGACAGGCTGTCAAAGTAATGTCTGATTTCTGTAACTGTCATCACAACAGCCTGAATTGGGCCTACCGTCAGCAGACACAGAGTAAGATTGTACATGTAAAAGTAGAAGGAATCGATAAATGAGTGCTCCTTTGCTCATGGAGACCCTGAGCCGAGCCTTAGTAAGCTGACTCGATCGATGTATGCTCTGGACTGCCACACGCCCCCCACTTGGGAAAGCTGGGAAGTACCAGGCATTAGTGGAACAAGGAAATAGTCTTCTGCTCAGGGTACTTAGGCACAATTGTATTTCCACAGAAAGAAATTAAGCAAGTTTACTAGATTATATTGATAATTATGACTAAAGCATGGGAAAAATTCTATGAAATTCAAAACACAAAACCTGGGCAGCAGCAAAAGTTTCAAGCAATCCTATCCTTTTTTAAAGACCACCAACATCCATAAACCCACGAGGAAATACACATGAACATGCTTTAACATATACATGTATTTTACAAATGTATTTGTAAATATATACTTATAAAGATTTATTTATATATGTAATTTATAAAGTTAATTTTTACCTTTTGTTTTTTATGTTACATAAAATATTTTTATGCTAATGATAAACTATAAGGATCAATATAGTTTTGAATTTGACAATTATTACTCCCATAAATAAATGAAATTTGAAGTATAACATGTGGGCTAGAGTGCTTTTGAAATCATGTGTATAAAATGCTTCCTGTGCTATACTCAAAATTGCAAAAATTACAGAAACGGGATCTGAATGTCCCGTGTTCATGGCATTGCATGCTTGGCTGCTGACCTTCAGAAACCCCACAGATAGTGTTCCACTTGGGCCTGGCAAGTAGTTAGTTGACATGTAAAATCAAAACCCATCTTGCTCAAAAGGACCATGATATCAATGTCATAAGTTCCAGTATCAGTACGAATCAATAATTGGATTTTATCAGAGAAAACACCAACCTATAGATAACCTCAGGAATATCCACTATACAATTACAAAGTTTTTTGACTACGTATAAAAATAAGTCCTTAAGAAACAATTTGCAAACTTTATAAAATTAATTATACTGTTTAATTTTTTTCATTATGTTCAAATCACTGACAAGGTAGGAAAAGTTCAGATTTTATAAATTATCATATACACTCTAAGGACAATGGATGGACCTTTCTGAGGGTTTTGTTCTGGGGTTTAACAAGAAGGAAGCACTTTCTTACAATCAAAGATAGCCATTAGGGGAAATGGAAGAACAGACCACCTTGCAAAGCAGAAAATAAGCTCATATCGGGAAAGCTTTATTTGAACACAGAAAAACCATCCTCTGGGGATAGAGGAGTGCTGAGTACTGCTCTCAGTGAAAAGATGGGTGAGATGACTTCTAAGGTCACTTCCAACCCGAATGCTCTGCAACTCTGTGGCGGAGTGTCGGGCTAGATTATGAATGTTCTCATTTACTCCAGATACATGAGCTAATGTTTTAAAATTATATTCCCAACAAAGCTTAATATTACGTACCTCTGCGACTTTCAGAAATTCAGATACTCGCGTCATTCTAGTTAAAAACCGTTTATAAATTTCTAGAGCATCTTTACATTGTCCTTTCTTCATTTCAAAAAACTTTTCTAGAAGAGACAGACAAGCATTTTAAAAGAGAGTATTATATTCAGTTTTACTCTAAGCATATATTAATATTACTATTTAAAGCTGAATTTCATGGCCCTGGCCAGGTATCTCAGTTGGTTAGAGAGTCATCCTGATATGCTAAGGTTTCAGGTTCGATCCCTGGTCAGAGCACATGCAAGAATCAAGCAATGAATGCATAAATGCATAAGTAAGTGGAATAACAAATCGATGTTTCTCTTTCTCTGCCTCTTCCTCTCTCCTCCTTCTAAAATAAAAAATAAATAAATTGAAATTAATGTTTGACTCAAAATGCTTAGCATTAAAATCTGTAAGAGGTATTAATGCACCTGAACAAGGAGACCTGAGTACTTTAAAAAAGTATATGTCTCACATGAAACAATGTACGTAATGAAAGCACAGTTAAAGTAGAAGAACATATGAATTATTGCAACAGGTTAGATTCATGACCCATATATCGCAATATCCCAGTTTTCTGTTTTGGGAAACAGCATCAAATTCTTTGTGATAACAATCTCAAACATTATGACTACATTGAACAGCATCTTTATTTCCTTACCGGCTCGTTATAAACCAATAATTTATATATCACAAAGCAATAATCTAGAAAATTCCCTGAATTAAAGAACTCTCTACAATTTCTACACTCTATATAAATTGAAACTGGCTATAAATACTTTCTTTCAAACAATATAATGTATTTTTTAGTTATAAGAGTGAAGTTTTGTGAAAAACACTTGGTTTACCAAATTCTTCGTGATTCTCTAGTCAATAATTGTATCCTCTTTCTCAACCTGTAGCTTTCTAGACAGAAAAACAGGATTTTGCTCTTCTCTCCTGTACTCCCAAGACTAGACTCCCCAGTCATTAAGGCCCTATGGCTCCCTGACAACTGCAGCATGAGCGTGTATTTTTCTCCACACTGTTCTGAAGAGAACTAGCACTTTATCGGTGTTTCGGCCAGCTGGTCATTCGTCAATTCCCCCAATCAATAATTCCTGACACTGCAGAAGGAGACGTGCAGGCTACTCTCTAGGACAGCTCCCGGCAACGCCGGAGTGTAACCGATGGCTTGGGATAGTCATTATTTTATATCTGCACATGATTAAACACATCTATTTTATATTCTCTCAAAAGTATTTTTCATTTTCTCAAGATGGGTTAGTAATATATAATTACATGAAGAACTCATTATTAAGGGTAGCTACTCATTTCCTTTTGTTGACAGTCTCTCTGTAACTTTACTTTCAGAACGGACCACCCCTGCAGGGGATTCAAGGGAAGCAGAAGGACCAAGAAAATAAACACGTACTGTTTTCTACTTGTTGAGATTTCAGAAGGAGGTGAGTTTTTTTTTAAATGGCCAAAACTAAAGACATTTTCTTTATCTACACCATCCTCTTTTTTTAATGCTACAAATAAAATCATGTGCTATGAGGAAACAAATCTTTTTTAATTTAAAATAAAGATTTATTTTTGGTAAAACATACTTTTCTTTCTTCCTTGTTAAACAATCATCATATAAACAACTTCTTTTAAATGTGTAAATTACTTTTCTTTATTACAATCTGCTTAGTTCTTTGTGTCAGATCTTCAGCAATAACACAAAAAGAGAAATCAAACTGAATAAGCACAATTTCCTTTTAAAACCAGTGCATCAATATTTTAAGAAAATTTTCTCTCTCCCCTTTGGATGCTTTTTAAATTGTATCTATCATGGTAGTTTAGGATTCAGCAACAAAAGAAATTCATTCATTGTGGCATTAGGTCATAATCTCATAACCATTTCTCTAACAGTAAAATGACACCAAAAGGCAACATGTACTGGTACCTGTGAAATTGCAAGGTTCCTTTGTCCACTTAGAGACCAAGCAGGTCCTAGAGAAATCAACACTTTTAACAGAGGGTACGTATCACCCAGAAATGAGCCTCTGCCTTTCTTTCATACTAAAGATAACATATGCTTATTTTTAGTATTTGAAATGATCAAATTCAACATTTGTAACATGGATCTTTGTAAAGTATTGATAAATTCCCATCATGTCTGCCTTAACTTACACAGAGTAACTCTCCTAGGAGAGGAGCCACGGGAAGAGGAATCTCATCCCTGAAAGGGAAACCAAGACTCTGCACAGTGGGCCACTACTAATGACCATCAGTAAGTAAGGGAAGCATCTTCTCTCTTGAACATCAGAGTTTCAACATGGAGACAAAATGTTTGTGAAGGTCGGTGCCCCCAACATTAGATGTAGAGAATTGATTATGAAGACCTTGATTAAAACTAATTGATATTATATTTATAAAATTAATAGTATATCTAGTAAAAAATTACCTGTCTCAAAATGCTTAGGATACTAAAAGTGTGCCTATATTCTAGAGTTACTTTTACAAGAGCGATTTGTCAATGCTGAATGAAGGCCACTCAAACCAGAATGTGGTCAGGCAAGAATACACACTTCCACCACTTAAGAAGAGTTAGGTTTTCTTTTTATTTTTCCATTACCATCTAGTCCCCTTCTTTAAAATGAAAAGGTGTGACTCTTCTTTTCTTCTCCTAATCTTAACCAATAGACTATCTTTTTCAAATTAAATGAAAAAAATATGTACTGAATGGTTATTTTAATAGAAAGAAAAAAGCATTCTTTCTACAATCTATCTGTAAGTGCAACATAAAGAGAAAGTAGAGCAGCATTTAAGTAGCTATTCAAGACAACAATAGAGGAGGATCATGTGGGTTAACATGTTTAATTGTTAGGTGAGTTGTAAAAGCAATATACCCCATGTTCTTGAAGCCGAAGTGGGAATGAAACCAGGGTACACTGTGAGAGAGTATGAAAATGAATCAGCTGGGCCTGGATCTAAGTAAGACGAGCATCTCAAAAGTAACTGAGGTTTTCGATTTGAAATGCTAATTATATATAAAGCAGAAACAAGAAGATTAGGAAGGGTAAATTTGAGAGGACGGTTTTAGATACTGCTGAGTTTTAGGTAAGAGCACAGTATTTAAATTTAATGTCTACAAAAAGACATGCAAAACTAAAGCTCAGAATAAAGGTAAGGACTGACATAATAGATTTCAGACACATCATAATGAAGATAATAGGTTCTCTAATAAAGAACATGCATACACAACAGAATGCAACATGGCTAGAAAGGAACTTGAGCACAAGCTCACATTTATGAGTGCTAAGGTAGAGTAAGATCAGCCAGCAAAAGAGAATGGGGAAATCTATCTTCTTTGGCTCACTGATAGACTTTCCCACCTGAAATAAAGGTAATATGGTTTTGAACTGCATATTATGGGCAGGAATCTTTCACCACCAAAGGCAACATATCCAAAAGCCCCTGTATTCAATGTTGGGCCTGTGTCACCCAACCTCCATTTTATTGTTTTCTAGATTCACGAGAAGCCAGGATTCTGGATGTAAATTTATTTCTACAAATGAGACCTGTGGGAGGTCAAGAAGGTGAAACTGAGGTAGAGCCATGTTTCCTGTGCCTTTTCCTCTGCTTCTCGCATGCGACAAAATCCCAGAAGTCTGAGTTTATCTCTCAGCAGCACTGCACTGTCTACCATCCACCTTAGGGGTTCGAGGAGCCATTGTTAGGGTTGCAGCCACAAGGTAAGACACTCTTCTCCCTAGGTGATAGCCACAGGGGTCTGTTCCCCAGCTTCCTAGGATTGCTAGGCAGTTGAGGTGGTAGCAGCAGCTACTTGTTTCAGCATGCCTTTTAGTGGTGGCCTCAGTAGTAGCCTCCTAGTGTGCATGGTAGTCATCTCAGGAGGCCAAGCCTAGAACCAGTTCCTGCAGGCTTCCAATTACAAAAGCACCTAATTTCATATATTAAATCCTTTCTTGTTTACAATGTGAAGGATGCTTTCTGTTTCTTGAATAGTCAGGTACTAAAGAGTAGTTAGTGCCTGAAGTGGATGTGGGAGTCAGACACTCAAAAATGTTGTAGATGGCCATCTGGGATGAGATACGCAACCTGATTGGATTTGATGTCAGTGATGGCCATCTGCAACTATTGGAACACTGAATTCTCATAGTCTGTGCTGTGTAGGAACAAAATAATTACTTAAATGATCAACTATGGTTTTCTGAAATGAGCAGCCAGAATTAATGAAGCTTATCAGACCAAATGGCTGCTGGGACTGAGCACCACGAAGGAAACAAGGCAAACAGAAGCCTGGGGTGAGTGGCTACTCCTAACTCCCCTGAAAATCTTAAAAAGGAAAATGACAACACAGGCTTTTAAATTGTTGGCTCCAGGCTCCCTTCACAGGGTGGTACTTCAANGAATAGTCAGGTACTAAAGAGTAGTTAGTACCTGAAGTGGATGTGGGAGTCAGACACTCAAAAATGTTGTAGATGGCCATCTGGGATGAGATACGCAACCTGATTGGATTTGATGTCAGTCATGGCCATCTGCAACTATTGGAACACTGAATTCTCATAGTCTGTGCTGTGTAGGAACAAAATAATTACTTAAATGATCAACTATGGTTTTCTGAAACGAGCAGCCAGAATTAATGAAGCTTATCAGACCAAATGGCTGCTGGGACTGAGCACCACGAAGGAAACAAGGCAAACAGAACCCTGGGGTGAGTGGCTACTCCTAACTCCCCTGAAAATCTTAAAAAGGAAAATGACAACACAGGCTTTTAAATTGTTGGCTCCAGGCTCCCTTCACAGGGTGGTACTTCAAGCTGGCCCAGAATAATCTTATCTATGGCAGACACAGGGCCGCCGTAGCTCAAAGTCAGAGGAGAGCCTAATCTTGTGAGTTGCTGAATTATAACATCCGTGGTTAAATTTCCAGCCTCACCATGGTATCTTGTGTGAAAGTTAGGGCATGTATTGTGAAAGAAAATTGAAAAAAAAAACTCATTTGGTTAACCCGGATTCAAACCAAAACGAGCAATCCTTGCTGGAAAAAGCTTTTCCCTCTTACTCTGAAGAAGTTGGTCCTGCCTGGCTTGGTGATCCTGTAACCCAGGTTTCATCAGGGAATGAAAATCTCGTCCACTATCCCTCTACCTCTTGCTCCTACCCTTCCTTTGCTAACTGCCCCGATTCCTAGAATGAGTTCAGCATTCAGCAATTCCAGCATACCAGAGAAAGGCAGCACAAAGTCTGACCCAGGGGGAAACACATATGGTAGAAGAAATGCAAGATTCTAGAAATTTATGTTGGCAGTAGGATTGCCAGACAAGTGCAAGCACTGAATTAAATTTAAATTATAAATAACGAAGAATGTTTCGCATAAGCATGTCCCAAATATTGCATGGCATTTATTAATACAGAGCCACACGTATTGATCTGGATACAAATGTAATTGGGCATCTTGTATTTTTTCACCTGAATGTCAATCCTGACTGATAAAAATCTAGAGTTGGAATGAATTTTAAATGTTCTGAGCAGGAAAGAAGGAATATTACACTAGACTTGACAATGTAATTGAAAACTTATCGATGTGGGTGAGCATACCAAAAAGCACGGATTGAAGTGCCAGCCTGAGCATCTGGGAGCGGCTCTAACACAGTGGTTCTCAAACTGAAGTCCCCAGACCAGCAGCAACAGCGTTCCTGCTCCACACCCACTAGAAATGCAAATTCTCAGGCCCTTCCCCAGAACTGCTGAATTAGAACCTCCAGGTGGGTCTAGCAACCTGAATTTCAGTAAGCCCCCAAGTATTCTTGAGGAAGCTCCTAGAACCACAGCCACAGGGCACCTTTCTTCTCATCTTCTGCAAAGGGACTGTTATCAGAGTGACTGTGTACAGCGGAAAAGAGCATACCCAGACTTTTCAGGGAAACGGACTCTGATGCTACTCCCCGGAGACTCAAATGTCACTGTATCTTCTGCCAACCTGAGTAGAGGCCCTATGGGGATTAGGCGATAAAAGAAAACTATATCCAGTGGATACAGGAAACTATCTGTGGTTATTTCCCCAGTTTCCTGGATATATAGTTGGGATAGAAACACTTTGAAACCAGCAGATTCCCCACACTGGTTTCCTAATTTCTGCAAAGGTACGGGGCTAGGATTCCATCACATGCCCAGTTAACTTGCATATCAGGTTTGCTCAAAAGGTGAAGGGATGGCAGAGAGTAACGGGTTGCTGCAAACTTACTGAGGCAATGACCACTACTTGTAGAGATCCAGATGTGTCCTCCCTTCCAGTGTAAAAATACTGGCTCCTGACAGGCAGCTATCAAACTGGAAAATTATTTTATCTCTATCCCAATAAACAAAGCCCATCAGAAGCGGTTTGCTTTCATCAGGCAGGATGCCAGTACACCCTCACTGTCTTGTTTCAAGGGTATCAGCCTCTCTGGCGGTCATAATCCCAGGGGATATCACTTTGATGACATTAGGATGATTGTATCTAATGTGCAAGAATTTCAACTATGCTAAGTGCCTTGATAAGATACATGCATATCAAAGGGTGAGAGACAGAATCTAGGAAAGTTCAGGGACCTGCTACGTCAAAGAAGTTCCTGAAGGTCCAAAGGTCCCCTCCATGTGAAAGACAAATTGCTTCACCTTACATTCCCTTTAACAAAAATGCAGGCAAAGCCTGCTGAGCTTATTCGGTTTGGGAGGTGATATACACAACATGTGTGTGCTGCTCTGAACAGAGCATCTGGTACAGTGTTGAATGTAAGTGGGGTCCAGGTGAAGGGCAGGCTGTGCCACCGCTGCAAACTGGAGCCACGTGGGCCTTTGCTCCTGCAGATCTACAGGCATTCAAAACATCTTCAGCAGATCCAAATGCCGCAGAAGGCCGCTGGCACACTCCACTCGGAAAATAAAGTAGAAGTCTCCAGTGCTCTGGAGCTGAGCCACGTCTTCTTCAGACAGTAACTAATATCCTTTGGAAAAATTGCTCTTGGCTTGCTTCTAGAGACTTAGATTCTGACCACAGAATATCAAGTAATCAGGAGACTCAAGTGTTATCTAATATACCAAACCATAAAGTTGGACAAGTGCAAAACACTCCACCATCAAATGGAAGCGCTCTATCAGAGATCAGTCCAGTCTGCAGCCATACCACCCTGAACGCGCCCGGTGTCGTCAGAGATTAGCCTCCAGCGGATCCCGAACACCCATGTGGGTTGCATGAAGACAGCCCACATCCCCGGTGCGCCTCCTCTTCCCCACTGCCATTTCTCCTCCAGGCCGTGCCTGTGACTAGCTGTCTGAGGGTGAATGGAACTGAAGCTTGGCTTAGAGACAGTTTCTCATGCTGGCACCCGTTGGAAGTGGTTTGCCGAATCATTATGCCCCTACAAAGGGGTGACCTTGACAGTAGAGAGAAATCTTTTATTGTAGGTCAAGCTTTAATGATATATCTATCTGATTTTTCACTTTATGTCAAAGGAAATATGATGAGACATACAGACATGCACAAAAATGTGTGCAGTGACTAACTGCTGGACTGTGTGACTAAGGACATGGAAAAAATAAAATTAGGAGATCGGTGACCAGAGGTCTGGAGAAAAGGTAAAGTGGATCGACGCCTCGGAATCAGTAAAGAACAGAAGGCTATTTTTATCTCATGCAAATGCAGTCCAAAGGCACACACCACAAAAAGGTTCTCGGTAACCAGGGCGGCAAGAAGACTCCACAGGCTGATGAACTAAACGCCATTGCTAAGTGCCCCTCTGCCAGAGACAAATGAGGAACTTCCACCATGACACCATAGTCCAAGGAGTACAGAAGCTCTCCGACAACAACAGGATAAGGGTGAATTCCTAGGGTGGAGCGCAGGGATCTCTCTATACCGTAACAGACAGTTTATCCTGGACATGGATTCATCATCTCTGCCCACACTGCTCTGCCAGTATCACCGTCTGCGGAATGACTCACCGTTATAGTATCTCACACAACACTGCCTCTATTTTTACTGCGCACGATGTGAGATAACATACTCCATGGAATTCATCAGTCTTGGCATGAATCCCATCAGTCCAGAAGTGGAAGGTATTGTATAATGATGGAACAGCTCGCAGAAGAATTCATTTCACACTCGCTCTACCCCAAGAATACACCTTAAGAAGGTAGGGATTCTAGTATATTCTCTGAACCATTGACCTGGACCCACTGATCAACCTATGGGTCCAGGAACCCAGGAGCTAGAGTGACCCCTCTCACCATTACACTTCATGAGGAGGTAGTGGCTTCTCATTTCCTGCACATCTCCAGGGCTGGCCTCAGGGGTAGATGTTAGCATAATGGAACAGCAATTTATTGTTATGGGACTTATTCCAAGGGGTAAAGCTTAGAACTTCCTCCTTCAGTCATTCCGAAAGCGTTAAGCACCCAAATCCCTATATGAAATCCCTTCCTGCTTAGAACATTAAAGTGCTTTCCATTTCCTACACTTAGCTTCACTGATGTGAGAATACACAGGGGGATGTGACCCAAATGAGTCATATACTCAAATTTTTATGTATTAAGGCTATGGTATCCATATCTTTGCATTCTGATACACTCTTTATTCAAAGGCATCATTCATTCAGTGGTTCTACATACCAAGTAGGTTAATAACTCCATCGTTGTAGCAAGCAAAAAGTTTGATAAGATCTTTGAAAAGAAGCATAAATGCAGCATTTATGACACCATTTGTTAGCTCATTTGGATGCACCTAGAAGGAGATGAAAAGTTAATGTATTAAAACGTATCACCAAATGACAATTTTTCTCAGAGCACATTAAAAAGTCTCAAATGATTAATAAGAAATTCACCCCTTTTTTTACAAATGTTGTGTATTTCTTTTAGTAACCTGGCAATATCAAAAGATGGACTGCATTTTTCTTGCTTTAATTTATAGCAATGAAGTTATCCTACCAATGATAAGACATACATACATTCTATTTGATCAGTAATCCATAGATCAAGCAAATCCACCTTTTGAACATCTTGTCTTTTGTTTCTTTTACTATGTTATATTACCTTCTTCCACTTACCCTATTTAATGTTCTCTGTGGAAGGTTTGGGCTCCAGGGCCCTGCAGTAACTCAGTGCGGAAGCAAAGGATGATGGGTCATAGATACCTTGCCGGCTACCCCTAAAACAATTCTTTAGACTCATGGCATTCACCCACCCACCAAATACTCCAGTAATCAACACAGAGAAGAATAATTTCTCCTCATCTCCCAATCCTTGTTCACACCTTCTCAAGCTCTGTTTCTTTTTCCCTTTATGACTTGTCTCCTTTAAGACAACACCATAATTGAGGGAAAGAAAAGCAAAGGAAAACAAATGCTCAAAAAGAAAAAAGTTAAAAGAAACAATTCCACAAATATCTAGTCAAGTCCTTACCACAGAATCTGTCAAAAAAACAAGCTACATTGCTGCTTTTATCGAAATGTCACCGAGTTGGGTGTCGTGACTAGGATTCAATTATAGAGTAAAATGTATAATTGTAACAGAAAATTTATGTTATTAATATTTGAGGAAGATTGTTTTAAACAACCAGCAAAAGAGGGGAAAGCTAACAATGTGAGTTAAGAATCTTACTACATGTCAGAATATTTTATTTTAATGAATCAAATACAGTTATTTAAATTTTTTATTTTGAAATAACTATAAATCCCTATGCAGTTATAAAAATAGAGAGAGACTTCGAGGTACCATGTGCCCCATTTCTCCCGATGGTTTCCTCATGATATAATCCACCAATCTTATTACCTGATTGTACTTGGATTCACTTATGTGTGTCTGTTTAGTTCTACACAATCTTGTCACATGTGTAGGTTAGTGTATTCACCACCACAGCCAAGGCACAGGTATGGTTTTGAGAGACCAGTCACACTGGTATTGTCAGGAAGAAGGACCATGATGAAACATAAACAACTCTCTTTGGTGAATGGTGTCATTTGAGCATCTGCATAACATGGCTTCTAACTGCAGGCTGAGTTACTGAGCTGCCTGCAAGGACATTTTGCAGCTACAATCTGTCAAAGAAACAGGAAACCACCATCCTGCTCCAAACCTGGGGTTTCAAGAACGTATCACGCACGTTTTCCCATGACTTAAGTAACTACCTGGTAGACCGCTTGGACAGTCTGGGCAATCATCTCTACCATGCTAACAGCTTCGACTAAGAGTTTATCTAATTATCCTGAATGAGGGAGGTCCCAATCTGCTTCCTGAGGACATTCCCACTCTACCTGTAGCCCACCTTAAGTAAAAGGTAATACTAATTGTGTAAGAAACATTTGCTAGTGAGATACGTACGTCAAATTCAAGCAGTGCATCAATTTGTCCCTGCAGGATTGGCATGCTCTTCAGTAGCTTTTCAGGAGCCATTGTCCTCATGACACCATCGGCCCTATAATTTTTTTTCAAAAGAAAAAGGTAAAACCTCCTTGTGCATGGAAAAATTCAAGACCACATGCAATGTTCTTAGCCATTTTCCCTCTTATTTCCTTGTCAACCCTGCGGGTGATTTCGACACCCGAAGAGGCTGCAGTTGAGCCCCATCTCTGTACAACTTCCTCTGATCCATTCGTACTCTTTAACCACACAGGGAACACTTTCTTTCTGCACCTCCCACAGGCAGAAAGCGCTGTGGTCAGGATAAAAGAGGTCAACTGAATTTCCAAATGGATTCTTTTAAATCTGTAGCAGAGATAATAGTGTTAAAAATCTAAGTGTCCTAAATGCTAGGTTTTTTTGTTTCTGAGAAAGAGAAAACATGTCTTGGAAGTCTTTGAAGGACTGGAGTACAGATGTTATCACCATCAGTGAAGAAAAATGCACGATGATATGCATAGTTTGGCCGAAAGGAGATAAGCGTTTAGCTGGAGAGGACGCAAGTGGAAGTTAGTGCCAGAGGGTATGTCAGAGGGGGCACAACACCCTGTACCCACGCCCAGGCCTTTTAGGGTGCCCCTGCATCCTGTGACGGGCAGGCAGTGACAATACTGAAACAGGTGAAGAAAAGGCCCAGGAAATGAGAACAGGAGGCTGGTGATGGCAATTTTCAAGGTCTTTCCCATGTCAATGGTAGGAGAAGCAACCCAAAGAGTCTTTATATGCCCCATATGGGGTGCAGAAGTTCCTAAGGAGGCTGTGGGGCTGTGGGCCTGTGGTGGAGGGGCCACAGTGCACTGGGGGACACCAACAGTGATTGCCCAGGCACATGTAAGAAGTCAGAGGAAGGTGTATGAACTAGACTCATCTCTAATAAGAAGAGGATGAAGTAGAAATCTTAATTTTTTTAAATGTTCACATCCACAACAAACTAATTTATTTTGACTAGATAAGTTTATATTGGTCAATATCATGATAAAAAAAAGTTCAAAGCTAAGGCCAGGTAAGCTGTTTTTTTTTTCTAACTCTAGAAAAATAGAGTGATATTTTTTGTGTGGATTACAGAGACTAAAACATTACATCTTCTACAATAATTTGTTATTCTTTCCAGTTAGGAGCAAACACAAATTTGCACACACTTTTGGCTGAACACTTCTGATTAAAGTCAAACATCTATTGGGGGGAAATAAATGTTAATGAAGAATTAAAATGTGTTTCTGCTTCAATGAGACTTTCTTAGTCAATGGTTAGTACTAATAATTAGTTCAGTATGGCATGTGTGTGTTACACTAGGTCACTATTACCTCCCAGAAACAGATCTCCACCATGAACACAGTTCAGTTTAACCTCAATCCAAACACATTGGAATAATTATTGTCAACTACAGCCACTGTTCTTCTAAAATAACCTTGTTTAAATTTTCTCCATTTAAAACTAAAGATACGTGTGTTTAAGAATTCTGAATTGGTTTTAACAAATAAGAATGCCGTATCAATTCAAATCTAAGTATCGTGTCAGATTTTATGCATGGCGATATAAAGTGATGCATGTTACAACCTCAAGGCGAAATTCAATGATATCATTCACCAAGTTGCTTTTTCAGGCAGTTGTAAAGTGGCCCTTGATAATCAAAATCAGTTGGCATTTAAGTTTAATTCAAATAATTCAAGTACACCTCACAGTCTTCTTCTGCTCAAATAAATAGGAGAAAGAAGAGACATACCCCTTTTTCACTCTGGCAAAATCAAATGCCATCTGCCTGTAGGAGAAAGCCTTTTCATTCAGATACCTACTATAGCGCCTTATGAAGGTAGACATATCATAACCTGGGGGAGGGAGAAGAGGAAAAAAGAACTAATTAGTAAAAACCTTCAACTGTGCTTTGCTTAGTACCAATTTCTTTTAACTCCCCAAATGTAAACAGTTCTAGGATGAGGTCCTTTAAGTGTGTCCGATGGGCTTCATTTAATCCTACCACAGGCAAAGATAATCTTGGCATGAGACATTCCAAGACTATTTACTTTAGTTATCTTCAGCTGTTTATACTAGTTTTTAAATATCTTATCCTTGTACGAATGTCTGTTCTGATTTCCCACTGCATTTTTGTTCCGTGTTCCAGGTAACAGCCTGTTTTAGACTCAATGTATGTTGCTCTCTGAGAACCCTCCACTTCACCGCTGCGCTTGCCTTCTGCATGACAGCAACCAGTCAATACGATGAATGAACGGATGATCGCGGTTTGAATTCTATTACTTTATAACGAACATTTCTTTAGGACTGTTATGTGTTTTTTTTTAAATTGGGAAAGCACTTTTCATTTCACTGCTTCTTGCACAATTACAGACAAACAACTGTGGGTCTGGCCCTCCCACTGTTACTTTTTAAGGTAAACACTAAAAAGACAAAAACAAAATCAACCTATAATTTACACACTGAGTTATCTAGCCATAAGATATTTAAAAACTAGTCTAAACTACCTACATACTTTTTTTATATTTTCTTAAACACCTAGCAGAGCTATCAGTTTTAATTTTGTATTAATAGCCTTACATCAAAATAACAAAAAAATTCCACATCAAAAATATAGCAAAAAAAAAGGATAAAACATAAATATTCTCACCATGGGATCCACTTTTATCCAAAAAATTGCTGAGATTGAATAGTGTATTTCTAGAGGCCAAATACTGAATAAATCTCTAAAAAACAAAAGTTAGAATTAAACATCAATACTATCAAATCATACTTTTAAATACTTTCTGATAGTAAAAAGAATTTTTATTTTTAAAAATTCTCACTTTTTTCTTTTACTCAGTTATAAAGCTTCCTAAGAGTCCTGACTGTCTCTGGGGCATGGAGAGGGAAGATTGAATACCATGAGCTAAGTTAGAATTAAATTATATGATCTTTCATTACTGTATATAACAGAAACACTGCAATTTAATAGGATCTGGTAGACATCCTACACAAAGTGAGCAATTTTTATTTTATTAATATTTTCAAAAATTAAACATTTTTATGAAAGCAATTTTCACTTATAGGCAAAAAGGAATATTTCCTATAAGAAAAATAACTTTATTGTTTCTTTTTCCTAACATTTTTTCCACTAATATATTTATATGTTATGTACAGGGTGGGGCAAAAGTAGGTTTACAGTTGTTCACAGGGAAAATAATACACTAACTCATAGGTAACAATATAAGAATAAACTGTGTTTCACATACTCACATCTGTAAACCTACTTTTGTCCCACACAGTACATTTAGGTACCAGTAACATTTAATACTTAAATGTCTCTAATAAATGTCTAAAAACATTATTTTTTTAAAAAAAATAGCTAAAATGATTAAAATTGTACTCTAGATGAATCTGAACCATAGATTTTTCTCATAATTACTGAAAGATCAAAGGGCCTTAAGTCTTCATCATATTTTTCCATACAAGCCTCACTCCCCCACCAAAAATAGAAAAGTTCTCTGAGTTCACCTCATTTCCATGCACCATAAGATGATGTGTTGTGACTAAAGCTTTAAACACAACCACCCAGCTGCTGTTTGTTGCCCGCTCAAAGAGCGTGTCGGCCATCTGAGGAATATTAACATTGGTCTCATTGGTAGCCTGGATCAAATCTATGAAAATAAAAGATATTAATCAATGATATTAATCGTTACACGCAAAAGTTCATTGCAAATGTTAAATATGTAAACATGTTTACTAAAATGAGTCCACAACTACTTGGACAAAAGTTAACAAAAATTTAAAAAATTAAACTATATTATTTTCACACATGTATTTATAAAAACATGTATTTATTAGCAAATGCATCTATTTTTTCTTGAGCATATTTTTTCTATTGAATTTTCTTCTAAACCCTCTTTGAATTTTATCTGCTTTCTGTTACCAATACCAGTTTCAGATTCAGGAAAGCGAAGCCTCATATTAATCATCTTTATTCTATCCCTCCAATAGCTGTTTCAGACACGTGGGCACTTACTCTGTATGCCATTTGAAGTCAATAACATAACTATTTTTTAAAACACTATAGCTAAAAGCACACTTCAGTTGCATTTTAATTTTGATGGATGCGAATAAATACATTTGTCACTCAAGTGTCAGAATGAGAGCCAACAGTGAAAGAATTCCACAATGCCCATCTAAGCATTCACAGAACATCATGCACACATTAAATTACTATAATTTGGCTTGGGTTTCTAAGAGAGTAAAATTTCGTAACACATTCACTATCCACACCTACGTATCATTGGTATGATTCTAGGTCTGTCTCAGGAAAAAACCATTTATACAGGGGCAAAGAGGGTCTGCCCAGCATTCAGAAAACGTGGTGCATGTTGTCAGAAAGTTAGCAGAGGCATCCAAAGACCCATGTGCTAACAGAACCCAAGCCGCACTGTGGTACTGCCATCTGAAGAGGCAGCAAGTTGGACTTCCTTTTCAGGCCACACCTGCCACGCAGAGACCCGAGTGTGAGATCCAGTTCCTGGGAAACCCCATGCAACAACCCAGAGACAAACCATGCTTTTCTTTACTCAGAATCCACACTCAGTAATCATTAAGCCATATATGTTATCCATTTCTCTTATTTTATAATAAATAAGGTTTTAAAAAGTTGATACCCCATTGCTGAAATAGCTCTTAATTTCTAGTCTAAAGGGTACTTATAATTGTTCTCAATTATAAGTGGATTAAACCAGGCTTATTTTTTTTACTTTATTTTAAATTGCAGTCATCATCCCTTCCTTTTAACACCCTTCCTTCAAATTTCTCTTTATTGAAATTCTATTCATCCTTCAAGAAACTTTTCCTAATCCCTCTTAAATGCATCCCCATGTGACGGCCCTCTGTTTTAAAACCTGAGGCATTTTGTTCTTGCGGGGTGTTCAGAGTAGACGTGTACCTGCCCTCCGTTCCTGCCGTACCAAAGCTCCCTAAAGACAGAAACAGTCAGACCAGGGTCTGTTTCCTGAGAAGCACTTCACAGAGCACAGTGCACAATAAACATCTGTTGAGTCAACTGTATGAAAACTATACTTTTGCCCAAAATATAAACAGTCCTTTGAAAAAGAAAACTCACTAGGCTATAAACCTTGTTTCTGGGACAGTAGCAAGGGACAAATTTATACTTGAAATTCTGTTCCAGTCATGAATTCTTCTATTCATTTATTTACTGAACTGGTCACTGGGAACAGAGAAATGCCTTGCTGGGCAGAGGAGACAAATACATGTTCAGATCACAGAGAAATCCCTATAAAAGATGAGTAAAGAGAAGCAACAGAATAGAGCAGAAAGAGCCCTGGTCCAGAGCTCAGCTCCTGCTTAGACGTGTGACCCTGGGCAAATTAATATCCCCTAAACTGAGGCCCTCATCTTGTAAAGAGGGCAATAATCACTAGTTTTCTGGTCTATTATAAGAAGTACAAGTGGTCTAAACAAAGTAGGAACCCAAAATAAATGTTTGTAAATACAGTTACACATCTATGGCATTATGAGAATACGGTGAGGTGTAAGGGCAGACTCCACGAGAAGGACCCTCAACATGTCCCCTGACATGTGAGGGGACTGAGAGGAACTTTTTCAGAAAATATGCAAAGTGTGGAGCCATGTGAGGTGGTGTGTCCTTTGACACCTGTGGTCGCTTAAGGGCTAGCTGTGGGCTAGTGGTGGGGAGAAACCTAACTAAAGAGCTGAGAAAGGGCCAGTGAGGGGTCTCACACATGACACCAAAGTGTCTGGACTTCACCCTATGGACTAAGGGGGACCCCTGAAGAAGTACCAATAAGATTTCACTTTTACTATCACGTTATTCAATCACATTAAAGTCAACTGCATTATCCAGCAACTGCTAAATACTGTCCGCAAGGTAAGCAGAGGCACAGGGTGAGGAGCAATCAGCTCTGCCTGGAGATACTGGAAGACATAGAAGTGGCAGGTGAGAAGGACCACCTGAGAGTCAGAGATGGGCTGAAAATAAACTAAACAAAAGGCAGTGGAAACAGGGGAGACAGTGAATGGGGCAGAAAGATATGTACGAGGTACAACCGACAGGATTGGGAGATGAGTAAAAGGATAGGAAGAGGTGAAGGGAAAAGGAATCTTGAACAAGTTGAAGTTTCTGGTCTGGGGTCCATTAAATGTTTTTTGCTGGAATGGACAGAGTTTTTTTCAAAGGAGGTATCACAACTATTTTGGACACAATCCATTTGAAAAAGCCGTTGGAGATCTAATTTGAGATGTCTGATAGGAACCTAGAGGTATGCGCTAAAGCTTAGAGGACACATTTGGCCTAGATACAAATTTGGGAGTCATCTGCAGTGAAATAAAGGGCTGAAATCTGGAAAGTAGAATAGGTAACCCAAATACCATATACAAAGAACCATAAAAATTATATTATACATAAGAAAAAAAGGAACCAAAGCTAAGAAAGACCAATGTGTAAGAGGTAGTGGGGGGAGGTCAGGGGGTGGAAGGGTCGAGCAAAAAGGGCAAAAGACTCTTGGCTGTGGACAACAGTGGGGTGACTGGGGCACGGGCAGTGTATGGGGGTTAAATGGTAGTGGGAAAAAATACAGTAAAGATTAAATAAATAACTAAATAAGTAAATATTAAAAAAGAGATGACTACAGAAAAGGAAGTGAAAGAATGATCAAAATGGTAAAGAGAAACCCAGGAAAGTGAAATTATGGAAGTTAATTAAGAAAAGGGACTATATTAAACTAAAAAAGCCATCAACAAAACAAATACATTTGATAAAGGGTTAATATTCAAAATGTATACACAACTCATACAACTTAACACCAAAAATAAACAATCCCATTAAAAAATGGGCAGAGGACCTGAACAGACACTACTTCAGAGAGAACGTACAGATGGCGGACAGACACATGCAAAGATGCTCACAATCGCTAATCATCAGGATATACAAATTAAAACCACCTCACACCTCACACTTGTCACAATGGCTATAACTAATAAATCAACAACAAGCGCTGGTGAGAAGGTAGAGAAAGGGAACCTTCATTCACTGTTGGTGGGAATGCAGACTGGTGCAACCACTGTGGAAAAGCAATGTGGAGATACATCAAGAAATTTAGAATGGGACTGCCTTATGGCCCAGTGATCCCACTTCTGGGAATATATCTAAAGAAACCAAAAACACAAATTTGAAAGGAAATATGCACCCCTATGTTCATTGCAGCATTATTTACAATAGCCAAGATAAAAAAGCAACAAGTATCAACTGAAAGACAAGTAGATAAAAAAGCAATGATACATATATACAATGGAATATTGCTTGGCCATAAAAAGCATGACATGGTTTCAGATTCAACTTGGCAATTTAAATTTGAGAAACTATCACTTAGAGAGGTATAACATCAAAAAAGAATATCCAGAATTTATTGACAAGCCTATTAAAAATGGTTCTCCCTTTTCTGCCCTGGCCAGTGAGGCTACAGGAGTTGGACAGTGTCATCTGGTAACCAAAGGGTCGCGGGTTCAGTTCTGGTCAGGACACACGACTCGGTTGTGGGTTTGATCCCCGGTCTTGGCATGTATGGGAGGCAACCGATCAATGCTTCTCTCTTGCATCGGTGTTTCTCTCTCCCTTCCTCTTTCCCTGACGCTCTCTCTAAAAGTAATGAAAAAATGTCCTCGGTTGAGGATAAAAGATAAAAATAAAATTAAATGGTTGTGCCTTTCTAACTGAATATCTGTGTGAGGCTAGATTTTCCTCACTTATTTCAATGAAAACAATATATCCCAACAGACCGGCCCAAGACACAATCCGAGCAACCATCTTCTACTGTGCAGGATACTGAAGAGATGAGCAAAGACATAAAACCACACCGCTGTTCTCACCAAGTTTTTTGTTTTGGAAAAGAATTATTTTTCCTAAAAGTATTGTGTTAACATGTCGATTAGTTTATTATTGTTATTTTAAACTGAACAATATTTTAGAGCTTTCTCAGTTTTAGTTTCTAATACAGTAATTATCTAAAGACAATGCACACAAACAAAAGCTCTTTGAACTCCTCAATAATTTAAGAGTACAAAAAAGTCTTAAGACCAAACGGTTCAGAAGCTGCTAGTCTTTGTATATGCCTGAAAAGAGAATTGCTAGGTTATATGGTATGCATGTATTTAATTTTACAAAGTGGTTTTACATAGAGATGGCACCAATTTGCATTCTCTTCAGCAGTTTGAGTTTCTACTGCTTTACTTCCTCACCAAATAAAAGGTTTCCATTTTTAAAAATTCAGGTAATTAAACAAAAAAGGCATAGACATACACATGTAGGAAAAATATTCTTCAAAACTGTGAGAATCTAAATGCTAAATATTTCTGTCTTATTTGAAATCCTTAGAATTTAAAGTCTTAGTTGAACTTGGAAAGACAGATACGGTATCTTTTTGGTAGTTTTAAAATAGCTTTACTAAAGTATAACTGGCATACAATTTACTGAAGTATAATTGGCATACAAGAAAATGCACATATTTAAAGTATATCATTTAGTAAGTTTTGACAAATAGACGTATCCATAAAACTACCAGCAAAACCTAGATAATGAACATACTCACCATCTCCAAAGGTTTCCTCAAGCCTTTTTATAACTCCTTCTTCCGACCTCTCCTCATTTTCCTTCCCTGTTCTCCCTAAGCAAGCATTAATTTGTTGTCAGCCACTACACTTTAGTTTGTGTTTTCTAAATTTTCTATAAAGAAAATTATATTTGGGGGGAGGGGACAAGTCAGGCTTCTTTCACTCAGCCTAATTATTTTGAGACTCATTGTTCCATGTATCAGTAGTTCGTTCCTTTTTATGGATGAGGTGTACTTGTTATATGGACATATCCAAACTTTGTCCATTCACCTACTGATGAAGACTCCAGTTTTTGCTTAGTGCATGTAAAACTACTATGAACATTTGTGTGCAAGTATTTGTATGAACAGAGACTTTCATTTTCCCTTAAGTAATTGCCTAGGAGGGGAATTTTTAAGTTATGTGAGAGTAGATATTTAAGAAATTGCCTAACTCCTTCCAAAAGGGTTGTTACCATGTTACATCCCACCAACAGGGTACAAGCGGTCCAGTTTTTGTGGGTTTCTTTTGGCCCCGCTAACAGGTGTGATATCATATTTCCTGGTGGTTTCTTTTTGTGCATCCCTGATAACTATCAATATTAGACATTTTTTGCATGTGTTTTTCATTAATTTATTCACCATGGTTTACATTCTTTGCTCATTTTTATTGGATTGTATGTTTCTTATTATTTAGTTGTTCTGGATCAAGTCTTCAATCACATATATGATTTGTAAATATTTTCTCCAAGTCTCTGACTTCCCTTTTCATTCTCAACAGTGTCTTTCAAAGAACAGTAGTTTTTAATTATAAAGTCCTATTTATCAAATTTTCCTGAATGGATTGTGATTTTGGTGTTATCTAAGAAATCTTTGCTTAAGTCAAGTCACAAATCATGTGACTTTTCCCCCCTATGCTTCTTTTAGAAGTCTTATAATTTTATGGTTGTAAAGTCAGGTCTATAATATATTGTTAGTTTTTATAAATGGATGAGGTATAAGTATACGGTACTTCTATTTTTGTATTTGGATATCAAATTTTTCTAGCATCATTGGTTGAAAAATCTATTCTTTCCCCACTGAAGAACTTTTGAACCTTTGTCAAAACTTAATCGTCCACATACCTTTGGGTCTATTTCAGGAATTTCTCCTTTTGGATTGATCTATTTGTCTATCTTTACTCCAAAACCATGGTATATTAATGGAAATTTAATAATTCTTGAAATCAGGTAGGGTTAGCTCTCCAACTTTGTTTCTTTCAAAGTTGGTTTGGTTCTTTTAGGTTTTCATATGAGTTTCAAACTGAATTAATCAACTTTAGCAAAAAATGTCTTTTGGGATTTTGATTTGGATTGTGTTGAACTATATAGATCAGTTTGGGGTGAGCTGGCATCTTAACAACAT
Organism: Sturnira hondurensis; assembly: GCF_014824575.4. Taxonomy (NCBI): domain Eukaryota; kingdom Metazoa; phylum Chordata; class Mammalia; order Chiroptera; family Phyllostomidae; genus Sturnira; species Sturnira hondurensis. Next base: position 9,879,006 of record NW_028098001.1, on the reverse strand, counting down.
TGAGTCTTCCAATCCATGTACATGGTCTGTCTCTCCATTTATTTACATCTGCTTTAATTTCTCTTGGTAATGTTTTGCAGTTTTTAGCATATTTTAGTAGATTTTTGCTGATAGTTTTATGGGTGCATGTTTGTCAAAACTTACCAAATAATGTGCTTTATATACATGCAATCTTATGTCTGTCAATTATATTTCAATAAAGCCATTTTACTATGTCAGTCTTAACTGTGTTTAGGGAGAGAGAGAGAGATCAGTTATCAGTTGCCTCCTGTATATGCTGCCACCAGATGTTGGACCCACAACCTATGTATGTTCATGATGTTTTATCTGTTGTTAGATTTGGTTTGCTAAAATTTTTTAAGAATTTTTACATCTATGTTCATGAGGGGTATGAGCAGTCTGTTACTTTTCTGTTCTTGCAATGTTTTTTTGTGGTTTCAGGATCAGAGTAATGCTGGCCTCATAACATAAGTTGAGAAGTATTCTCTCATCTTCAATTATCGGGAAGAGTTTGTAGAGAATTGGTAGAACTCACCAATGAAGTGATCTGGACATGGAGTTTATATGTGAGACTGTTTTGTAAACAATAAATTCAATTCCTTTAACAGATAGAAGCTTACTCAGGTTATTTATTTTTGAATGAGCCTTGGTAGTTTGTGCCTTTCAACAAATTTGTCCTTTCTATTTGAGTCACGGAATGTATCAGCATCAAGGTGTTAGCAGCTTTTCCTCACTGTCCTTCTGTAGAATCAGTAGTGATGCCACCTCTCTCTTAATTACCTAATATTGATCATTTGCATCTTTCTTCTTTTTTCTGGTTGGTCTCAATGAAGGCCTTTCAATTTTATCAGTCCTCTCAAAGACCCTGCTCCACCTTCATAATTCAGGAGGTCACTAGGACCCACTAGGGTCCTCCACTCTTTGCTGGAGCCTGGAATCGCTCTTGGTCTTAAGCTGGGGCAATCCTAGAATTCACCTTGTCTTCTGTCTCTCAGGGATCACTGTGCTTTACTGTCTGATGTCCCAAATATTTAAAAGTTACTTGATCCATTCATTTACTGATGGGCACCTAGTTTGCTTCCAACACTTGGCTATTATAAATTGTGCTGCTGTGAACACTGAGGTTCTTTTGCATTGGTGTTTCAGAGTTCTTAGGGTATAATCCTAGCATTGAAATTGCTGGGTCAAAAGGCAGATCCATTTTTAGTTTTCCGAGAAAATTCCATACATTTACACAATGGAATTCTATGCAGCAGAAAGAAAGAAGGCACTCCTACCCTTTGCGACAGCATGGATAGAACTGGGAAGCATTACGCTAAGTGAAATAAGGCAGTGAAGGACAAATACCATATGATCTTACCTTTAACAGGAACCTAATCAACAAAGCAAACAAATAGGCAAAATATAACCAAAGACACTGAAATAGAGAACAGGCTGACAGTGACCAGAGGGGGAAGGGGAGGAAATTTCAGGGGAAAAGGGGAAGGGTTTACAGGAACAAGTATAAAGGACACATGGTCAAAAACTGGGCAGGGGTGGAAATTGGAGGGAGGTGGGGTGGGCTGGAGGGGGAGGGCTAGGGGGGAGGGCTTAGATGGGAGTAAAAGACAGAAAACTGTGCTTGAACAACAATTAAAATAAAATAATTTTTTATTTTTCTTTTTTAAATTTAATTGTTGTTCAAGTACAGTTTTCTGTCTTTTACTCCCATCCTAGCCCACCTCCCCCAGTGCTCCCCACCTCCCTCCCATTTCTACCCCCCTTAGTTGTTGTCCATGTGTCCTTTATATAAAATAACTTTTTAAAAGATTTTATTTATTTATTTATCTTTAGAGGGGAAGGAGAGAGGGAGAGAAACATCAATGTATGGTTGCCTTTTGTACGTGCCCTGCTGGGAGTTGGCCTGCAGGGAACTGGCTTGTAACCCAGGCATGTGCCCTGACTGGGAATCGAACCGTGATCCTCTGGTTCACAGGCCTGAGCTCAATCCACTGAGCTACGCCAGCCAGGGCCTAAAATAATTTTTTTAAAAGTTACTTGATAAGCCCTGGCTGGCGTAGCTCAGTGGATTGAGCGCGGGCCTGTGAACCAGACAATCACAGTTCGATTCCCAGTCAGGGCACATGCCTGGGTTGCAGGCCAGTTCCCGGCAGGGGCCAGTTCCCAGCAGGGGATGCACAAGAAGCAACCATACATTGATGTTTCTCTTCCAATCTCCTTCCTTTCCCCTCTAAAGATAAATGAATAAAATATTTTTTTAAAAAAGTTACTTGATAAACTCTGTCTGTTTCTCAGTTGTTTCAGGAAGGAAGATAAATATTGACCCCATTACTCCACCCTTTCACAAAGTAGAACTCTCTCTTTTTTTGAAGTTTTAAGCAATTGAAATATGTTAGAAAATCTAAGGTAAGATATCATCATCAAAATTAGAGAATATAATAAATAGGTATAAGTTGGAAGACAACTTTGACTTTTAGGAGATGTAAATAATTGTTCACTAAAATAAAAAAATAGCAACAAATCTGAGTAGCTCTCAAATTTGCGATCACCCACTTCTCCCATGACTGTGTGAGGCTCTGGGGAGAAGTGTGGTGCATCTGGGCAGAGGTGGGCACGTGACATGAAATGACTTGCTGAGGGCTTAGGTGGGAGGGGCCTAAAGGGGAGGTGCTGAGAGCTACATGAATGTGAGCAAAAGTGGGACAGCGACAGTGAGAAGTGAAGACTCTCAACTGTTAACTGTAGGAAGCAAGGACAAATGGAGCAGGAAATAAAAGAATAAAATACTTACCTGCAAGTTTGCAGAGGTAAAGGTGAACAGTTTGTAAATGTGCCCAATATGGTTAATAGCATTTGCAATACTTAACAACAACAGTGTCCTTCTTTAAATAAAATCTTCTTTTAATACAAGAGTATAAAATATGACCTTTTAAATTGTTTAATTTACCCTAGTCAATATACCTGAATAAAAATTTTATTTGTATTTTCATATCACTACATGCAAACTTTAATCTAGCTTCTGAACTATTTAGGTAACTTCTTTCATCTCAAAAAATATGTATATTTTGTAATTTCTTTGTATCTCTTTGTAGAAATATATGCCCTCCAAAATCCCTGTATGGTATTTATTCCCCTATAGAACTGTGGTAGACTCAAAACAGGAAAATGCAGTATACATACAGCAAAGTGTATAGTCAAGTCACTTAGTTAAGGCTTTGGAGCCAGACCAGACCCAGTTGAATTACAATGTTACTTAATAATTGTCTGATTTGAGCAAAGCTGCCTCTCTTAACCTCCATTTCTGTATTACTATGATGAGGACAATAATAGCACCTATGTGCCAACTGTTTCACTAAAGTGGGTAAGGCAAGCAAAGTATATCTACCCCTTAGTGCATCAGGCTCTGTGCCACATACTCTGTTTGCACTGTACTTCTTTCTCTGCATCTATGTATCTAAAATATATATGGCTATATCTGGATATACAGGGTCTGACACAAAGAACACCCCTTTTATTACAAAATCCTTTCTCACAAAATCACAAACCTGTAATTCTGTAACATAACAGTATCACACTCAAGTACACCACCTGACATTTTAGGTAAAATGTTCAAATAAAAACTATGAATTATTACACCCATATTATTACCCTACCACCCACACTCAAGCAGGCGTAACACCAGCCGGACCCTGTATATTATACTATACATATATAATGTAGTATATACTAATATTGATAGATATACACAATTATAATTAGATCTACCCTTTGGCCACCTGCATCAAAAGACTTGGTATACTCTGTTAATTAATTTCATTAATTCATTCATTAACAAATACTTTCTGAATGCTTGTATCAGGCCCTGCTCTATCAGCAGGAGACAGAGTAAGAACAAAACAGGTACCGTCTGCCTTCACAGACCTTTCTTTCTAATGGACACAGAGAAACAACTAGATATACAGTGTCAGGCAGGGTAAGTACTGTGATAAGAAATAAAGGGGATAGAAAGTAAGAGTGGGTACTGTTTCAGATGTAGTGATCAGAAAAGGCACCCCCAAGAAAATGAAATTTAACGACATCTAAATGCATCAAGGAAGCCAGTCACTCACTCATCTTTGGGAGGAATGTTTCATGCAGAGCAAACAGCAAACGCAAAGGTCCTGAGATGAGAACGTGCCTGAAAGGTTCAAGAAACACCAAGAAAGCCAATTGTTTCTGGAGAACAGCAAGCAAGGGAGAAAGTGGCGGAAAGCGAATTGGTCAAAACCAGGTAACTCGGTGCATTACAGCTTACAGGAAGGGCTCGGTGTTTCATTAAAATGAAGCGGGAAGCTGTGAGAGCATTTCCGTCAGGGACATGACCCCAACTTACATTTTGAGGAATTCCTATGGCAGCTACATGGAGCACAAACTGGGTTGGGGGAGTGGAGTTAGAAAGACAAAGGTATGCCTGTTGTCTGAAACACATAAAAAGATATCCTCGGACACATGTCAACATTTAAGTATCATGGCAAAGTGCTCTAACCATGATTCAGTGTGAGATGCAGGCAACAGCAACTTTTCAAAGTGAACATTTACAAGTACCACGAGGAAAGACTGACTTCGATGCTTCCCAAATGAAGCACCACAACTCACAGAGCTTCCAGAAGCTGGCATGAGTGCACACCCTGCTGCCTGCCTGACTGAACCCAGGGCCCGTCCCACCACCATTGTTCAGGACCGGGATAGGGAGCGAGTAAGCATCCATGCACCAAGTATGGCACCCCCAGTTAGCTGCAGGTGGTAGAAAATTATTAGGACAAAAACTGAAAGTTTACTTTTTGCCTTTTAGAATCTGCACAGCTGGTTCTGGCACTAACAATGTAGCCTGTAGGCAAGTCACTGGATTTCCTTAGCACAGTGTCTTCATCCACGCAGTAGAGATAACCACATCTGTCCACCAGCCGTGGCATTATGCTGCTCCTCTATTTTACCCTCTTCCAATGGTTTTCTTAAAAATTAAAATAGCGTTCTTAAAAGAACTCTCTGCTGTAAGAAGCAGATGGCAATTTCTATGAGCAGAACTTTAAAAGGACACGTTAAAAAGTAGAGAGCATTATAAAGGTTGAAGATGGCATTTTTAACAGACCACTGAAAAGGAAGATCGTGGCGTTCTGGGCAATCCAGGAAGACTCCCAAATCAGTTCTCTGGGCCAGCAGTCACTGCGGGAAGGGTGGCCTTTGCTGACTCGGTTGCCAGGGAGATTTTAGAAGATTCGTGCAGCTTGGGTTTCTGATTTCCTGCTGCTGCCTCACGGTGTGTCAGGTGAATTAACTCACGTCCTGTTTCCATGATGGCCTTAAGTGTTTCTGTTTTTGTTTTTTTTCACAGAGCCTTGGACCGAAAATAAGTTTAAGGAGTTTCCATTCAAATGATCTCAAAATAGCACTTCAGGAGTCTCTAGAAAAGAATTTTCCATGTTCGTAAGTTTAGCTTATGCCAACACTGACCAACCCTGCATGTCTTTTGAAATATCTAACCTAAGTTCCTCATGCTCAAACCATGGCCTGTCACTCCCTACTGCCCTCAGGAAGGAAGAGCCAACTCTTCATACTCAACACCTCCTTGCTGGGTGCTCTGGAGCCATGGAGAAAAGCAGTGCTCCTCAGTTAGGATTCAGGCAGCAGTAGAGAAGCATCACTGTTCCGTTCCAATCAAGCTCCCTACCCACACATGTGAAACTTACGTCTCCTAAAAATAAACAGCAGCCCTAAATGGCAACTCCTACAACAGAAATTCAGTACTCTTCTCCTCTGCTGGATCTACAGCCTAATCTTGAGATTATCTCCCAAGGCTGTACAGGACTGGATCTTCTCTACTCTCTTCCCCTTGGCAAGAATTCTTGGTTATGCCTCCCAGCATTGTTCCACCTCCCTATTCTACAGAACTTCCTAAAAGGAAACGTCCAAAAAAGAGCCAAGTCTATTTTATTTCGGAAATACTCAGGAATACAACTTTAGGGAGAGAAAGAGTTTGTGTGTGTGTGTGTGTGTGTGTGTGTGCGTGTGTGTAAAATCTTTATCACAGTGAAAGAGAAAAAGAATAAAATGAAATTAAAAGAATATATGAGCCTCTCATTTATATATACAGGGCCTGGCAGAAGTAAGGCCTGCTTTATGGTGGTTGGTAGGGTAACAGTATGGGTATAATAATTTATAGTTTTAATTAGAACATTTTACCTAAAATGTCATATGGTGTGCTTGAGTGTGATATTGTTACATTGCAGAATTACATGCTTATGATTTTGTAATTAAAAAGGGGCATTATTTCTGTCAGACCCTGTATAAATCCTTAATTCCTAGGAAAAAAAAATAAAACGAAATAATGAAAATGTTTTAGAGACACTGAAGAGAAGTTTATGAGGCTACGCTCCTTCCAATGTTTCAGAATGAAACTCCTTTAGACCTTGACATTGCAACAATGATTAATTTATTTAGTAGTGCACTCATATGCCTCAGGTACATTATGATTAAAATAGGCTCTGCTGAGATACTTGGAGAACTTAAATACTTAACAGAACACTGTTATAGAGGAAAGTGATTTTTAAGATTTAAAAGGTTTCATGCCCTGGCTGGTGTAGCTCAGTGGATTGAGCACGGGCCTGGTAATTTGTTTCCAAAATTTGTTGCAAACATTCCTTGTTTCCCTGAATTCAAACAGTACCAAACAACCAGGGTTCGATTCCCAGTCAGGGCACATGCCTGGGTTGCAGGCCAGTTCCCAGCAGGGGACGCAAGAGAGGCAACCATACATTGATATTTCTCTCCCTCTCTCCTTTCCTTCCCTTCTCCCCTCTAAAGACAAATAAATAAATATATTTAAGAAAAGGTTTCAGTGTTCCTAATTGGCAACAAAAAGTTATATACTATCTATGTCCACTTACATTTTTATTCCTAAAGATGAGCTAAATGAAAATATAACTATCGTTTCTGTGACACAGACAATGCTTAATTATTATTCATTCTTAACAGTTCCCCATAAGGAACACCTCTTAACATCTCTTTATAACTCTCAGAGCTGAGAGCAACTCAAATCAAATAGTTACAAAACCTGGGCCATGCAGCTGATTTATGTCAGAGAAAAAGCTAAATCGCTCTCATGTGTATCAGTAAAATCTAAAAATTGAGGACTAAAGAGTTGTGTATCCTATTGCAACTTTTTCCCATCCCATCTGCAGCAGTATCTGTGTCTAGAACCTCACACATGTTAGTAACAGGAATAGTAGATACATCAACTATATATTCAAAAAGACCATGTAAAATTTAAGAATTTCAAACTTTCTCTTATGGCTACTTCCCTCTTATTCTATTGTATAACTTTTGCTCTTCTCATTTTCATTTCCCTGAATTCAAACAGTACAAAACCTCAGCGCTGTCAAGCTCCACCAGCTTTTCTTCCGTGATGCAACTCTTCCCTGAAACTACCCGTGTCTAAGTGCCCAGAGCGCGTCCTGCAGACAAGCAGCTTCACAAACACAGGATACTTTGGCCGTCAGTTTTGCTTCATTTATTCTCTGCAAACTTTTGTTCCCAGTTCTGCCCTCCTCTCAGAAACTCCTCACGCTCACCACCTTGTTTGTGTTTGGTGCTCAGTCTAGAATTTTCTCAGCTTTGGCAGAACTGGCATTGGAGTCAGACAACCCTTGGTTGTGGGAAGCTGTCCTGTGCATTGCCAAATGTTAAGCAGCATCCCTGGTCTCTACCCAAAAGATGCCAGTAGCACCCTCCTTCTCCCAGACAAGACCATCTCCGAACATTGTCACACTTCCCCTTCAGGGCAAAACTGACCCCTGTTCAGAACTGCTTGTCTAGAGTAAGAGTCTGGAGATTTCAGGAGCTGACGTCAGGCTAGAGTAGGGCCTTGGGGAAGCTGCCCCAGCTCGTGACCAATGTATTCTCTGGTGTCCATTGTGGGCAAATGACCATGCTGCGTGAGTAAGAAATGAGTATACGTGTACAGCATATGCTACTGTAACAAAATATGACTTACAGGAAAAGGACCCTCACACAAAATCAAGAATAATAGTTCCCAGCATCAGAAGGGGTTATGATTCTTTAAAATCAAGAACACATCCTCCGAACTATCAAAATTACCATCTTTGTCAGTCAAAAAATGATTTAACAACATCAGCAATTTCACATAATTCAACCTAATAATTTATGCAACAATGGTAGGCTCCGAGCAGATCTTACTGAATTACTCTACGGTGGCTGCCCCCCCTCTCCGGAGGTCTGCAGCTCCTACTGACTCGCATGTTCAATTTTACCAAGAGCAGCCCCTCTTTCGGATGAGGTTTTCCACCTGTCTGGGTCCTGTGGACAGTAATCCACAGCCTTTCTAAGACCTGCTGTCTAAAGGGAGAGAGATCTGTCCTACATTTCCCTTCAGCTTTTTTCTCCTGTTTATTTAGACCTCCAAGACAAAGAAAAACAATGAGTCTTGTTATAGACAAAAGTCCACAGAAGATTTATATGATAAAAAAAGACTACCAGCCATCTCAGTGAGAAAGAGACAGTCTCCAGGAACCTCTACACAATGGTGATAAGCCCCCCTATTGAATGGGCTCTGGAGTCCGCAGTGACCGCTAAATTGCCCAAAAGCAGTGGACACTCTCTAGTTCCCATGTTATTCCATTTTCTGTGCAACTGGACAGTCCTGGGATGCACTCTGCCTTCATCTCAACTGCCTAATTCTAGCCCATAGTCTGTAGTCATCTTTCTTATGTCTTTTTTTTTTCTATACCAGGCCTGCAAAAGAGACGAAAGTAGATGAAGTCTCTCAGGTGTAAGTTGACTACTTAATCAAGCACCATTTTTATTGCACCAAGTGTTTTCTAAAATAAGCTGGTAACATTTTTTAACTCATAATAAAATTTACTGTTTAGTTTTTTAAGAGTTACTGGCCACAAAGGTATTTAAGAACAGGGTGTACAATGTCATACATTTATCAATATTTAAATATCAAAGAGTCTCTTTCATTTAAAGCACTGGGCAAAGCCTTGTGCTTTAAACTGTGGCTAGTAGGTCTCTGGTGACTAATTCAGCAAATAAAATTACTTAAATTTAGGGCTCAATTTGGGCCCAGACCATCACATGGAAAAAAAACCACTTATACATTTTACTGTTATATTATCTAATGGTTTAGTAGTCTAGTTGATTTCTGAGTGTAATATATTAGAGCAGGGATGTCCAACCACAGCCCATGGGCCCATGCAGCCTAGGATGGCTGTGACTGTGGCCCAACACAAAATCATAAATTTACTCAAAACATTATGAGATTTTTTTTTGTGATTACATGTTGCAATGTATTTAATGTGTGGCCCGAGACAACGCTTCTTCTGGTGTGGCACAGAGATGCCAAAGGAGCCTAAACACGCTTAGGACAATGGCTATATCCACCAAGATTAACAGAATGATTCAACGGTCGAAACTAATTTACCACTTCTGATTTAGCAGAGCTTTATCACTCTCTTATTTAGTGCTGTTTCACACAGGGGTAAGACTGAGGGAGAATGAAAGCCAATTTTTATAGAACTTTTTAAGATGTAAAAGGCTTGAGGGTTCTTATTAGAAAATAAAATAAAATAAAATAAAATATTACTTATTATTTTATTAGAAATAACTAGAGGCATTCTTACCAGTAGGTTGATAACTGCAGAGTTTGGTTAGTTAGCAATAATGTGCTTTTTTGCTGATGGACATGAAAGTCCATTTAGGCAGTTTTAGAGTCTGGCTTTAAGAGTATGTTACATTCAGTAGGTTTTGGATTTCTTCGATAATCATTTTCACATGAATTCTTAAGTCCTTGATGAAGGTCAAGTTTATCAAGTTTTGGTACTGAAGAATGGCCATAATACAGGATTTAACCTGACTGGTTCAGTTGCAGTTAGCCTGGTATTCTAACACCAAACAGACGCTAGGTGTTCGCTCTACAGCTTGCTGAGCTCCTGCTGAGTTTTGATGAATGCCAGTGATGTAGGCAGAGTGAGGCGTTCAAGGGTATCTGTGGTAAAATGGACATGCGCTTCAACTGAACATGTTTATTGTATGAATTTAGTTGTTCTTACCTAATAGTGTGATATGGAAAAGTGTCATTTTAAGAAAAAAACAGAAATTATCCCAATGCTCTTCAGGAAATAATCAAACTATCCTAAATGAATCGTATATGTTTGCGATGAAGTTTAGCTGAAATTCACCTAAAATGGAACTGTGGTTAGAACTTCCAAATAATACCTCTATCATAATGCACCAAATAACTTAAATATAATTAATAATATGACTAACAATATTTTCTTTCTACATGTATTTCTGTTTTTCCCACCAGCTCAGGCAGAGGCCGTCACACTTACCTGGGCAGATCTGGAGGGAAAGGGCACATGAGGCAGAGGGGACAGTTGCTGCCAAGGTGAGGGCCTGGCCTGCCTTACTCAGAAACAGTGGAAGCCGGTATACCTGGAGGCCAGTGTGAGGTAGAGTGGGGGAAGTCTAGATCCTACAGGGCCTTGGAGGCCATTATTAGGCCTTTAGATTCTTGAGTGAGTGACATGGAGTCTTTAAGTATGCAGTGACATGGCTGGAATTATATTTAAAAGGATTATTCTAGCTTCTATGTTGAGAATACACTGTTGGGGGTGGGGGAAGAACTGGAGCAGAATTAGGCGACAAGCGCAGTAGCCTTGGTAAGAGATGATGGTGGCTGGGAGTGAATGGTGGCCCTGGAGGTGGTGACAAGTGATTGGATCTCTACGTGTTTACAAATAGCGAGAGGCAGCAGGTTTTCCTGACTGACTGAATTTGGGGTAGGAGAGAAAGAAAGGAGTCAAGAATGGCATTAATGATTTAAGCAACTGGATGGATGAAGTTGCTATCAATTGAGATTCAGATGACTGACATTAGATAAAAAACAGTCTGAGGGGAAGATAAAGAGTTTAGCCTTGGATGTGTTGAGTTTAAGAATCTAAACATGTTTTCAAACTCATGAAATTTGCCTCCATAGTTTGCCCAGCTTAAAATCTTAGGTTACGCTGGTCTTCAATCTCTCCTTTTGCCCTTCAACTACAGCCCACAGATTCTGCAGCAGAGCTTCCCTCCGAATCTAGCCTCTGCATTATATCCCCTTGGTAATTTCCTTGCTCAGTCCCTCATCATCACACAACTCTCCAATGTCTCTATCCAGTCTCCATTCTCCCTAATGTAGGCATTTTCCACATAACCAAATGTATATTCCTGAAAAGCAAATCTTATAATGGAACTCTGTTAAAAACTCTGCATTGGCTTCTCACTGCTTTATAAAATAAAACTAGGGCTGGCCTCCAATTCTTTATGACACAGCCCCACCTGACCTCTCTTTTCTTTTCACTACACACTAAATATGTCATCGGCCATCATGCTTCTTTGTCTGGAAAACTCCTATATCTCTTAACATCCAACCAAACATCACCACTTCAGGAAAGCCTTTCCTGACTCCTTTCAGGCAAAACTGGCTGTTTCTCCCTCTGTGTTCCCCAAATACACCAGTCATGCCTTCACTATGCCACTTATAATGGTATGGTTCATTGGCTTGTTTATATGTCTGTCCTGTGAGGATGTCCATCAAGGCTGCTGTGTTTTAACTCTGTCTTCTCATAGACTCTCTTCTGAACAGAGCCCACTGATGAAATCAAATGTTGCTCAGAGGTAGCAAAGGTCCTGTTCTTTAAGATCTTTCACCTTCGGGTCTGGCCCAGGGTGGGGCTCAGAACACCCTCTCTCATCCCATCTGCATTGTTAGGGACAAAAACGTTTAACCAAAGAAAGGGAAGCTGGTAGTAGGTCAAATGGTTTGACAACAGATGAGCTATCATGGTACCTAAATGGTCCGCCATCCCTTTGTATTTGTCTGTATTGAGGTCTTTGTAACATGTCTGTGAAACTACGCAGCACAACTTTCAAACAATCATCCAACTAAAACCTTGAAGTTAAAAATTCTACTTTGGCACTCCACACTAAACTCTAAAAACATAAGAGCAATAAAGTCAGCACCTAGCATCATATTCTGTGGTCCTCAATAAATATCGTTGAGTATAGCAACAATAAAGAAGCTGAATACGTTTTGCTCCTACAGAGAATGGTATAAAACAGTAGATTACTAGAAAAAAACAAACAGAAAACAAGTGGTAAAAATGGAAACTTCCAAATAACTTCAGGATAAACTTTTTAAAAACCTGGTAAAAATTAATTCATTTCGGTATAATGTTGTTCTGTTCACTGTGTAATGTAAGTACAAAGGTCAAGAGAGAAGACAGTAAGGAAAAGAATGAGGTCTAAAGTTGAAAAAATAATTAAATAAATAATCATTGACATGGTTCCTCAAAAAAGTAAGGACATATCACAGATTTAATTTTCTATTAAATCACATCAAACACTTGTTTCCAAGCTTCCCATTTCTTCATGTCAGCTGCTTCACACTGCAATACTTTCTATTTTATATATTCTATCTTTACATTTAAGTCTCCACATTCTCTTCAGGTTATAAAATTTAGTCTTAAGTGGTTTATTATAATTATCTTAATTTTTTCCTTTTACTTCATTTGCATTTCTCATCATTTACCTTATTTTCATTTTATATGTTAAAAGTTTTTATTAATCTTAGCAATTTCCTCCTATTCTACCTTATTGCTAAAAAATTAATTAAAGTTTTCCTTGCTTTTACGATTAACGTATACAATACTTTCAGGTAGTTTTTCTTGAACATAAGGAAGCATCATACACTATGGGCTTTCTGAATGATTATGGGCACAGAACAATAATTTAACTTGAGTATTTTAATTGTCCAGGGAGTACTTCTGGGTGCTATGGTAACCGAATCTCTCCTTAAGGAAGGAGTACTATTGTGATTCAGGACACATGTACCTTTCCCTAAACACGGCTTTTTAAAAGACCTATGATCTCATTGTCCTTCTTTTGCTGCATAACTCAAAAAGAGAGAAGAACATATTCTGAGTTCCCAAAATTAGTTAGGAAGCACTTGTCCAAAGAAGGTTTACAGGTCTAAGAAAACACAATTCAGCTCAGTTACACATTAATAAAATACTCAATTTTCTGCTGAAGCCACAGACACACTGACATGTTTTGTTTAGTTGGTTATATCTGTACTGACATACCCCCACAGAAAGTGAAGGCTGACAGTACACAACTCAGTGTATTTTTTCATAGGAAAAAGTGTGGAAACAAGAATAGTGAGTCTTTGGCTTAAAGAGACAGTAAGTTTTATAATTTGGCAATTTCTGTTTTTCTATTTCATGTCCTAACACTTCAATTTTATCTCTTCTGCTATACATTATAAGAAAAATAAAATACGTAGTATTAGCTTGACTCCCTTATTAACTATAGTCCAAAAATAAATACTAAACTAGCAAGAGAAATATTAATTACCATTAATATTTCTAAGAACCTGAATATCATATAAAAACTATTTAAACTACAATAAAACAATTTGATATAAGATAAGCAAAATTTGATACATAATGAGTCATAATATGACTCAGAGATTGCTAATATTTCAATCCTTATGCATTTCAACTCTAATGATCTTACAATTGATTATTAGTTCTTGAATTTTTAAGATTAAAAGTTTAACTCAAAAATGATACTGTCAAGACAACTGTCTGTCCTTTCCACTTTAATTGCCAAGGTTAGCAAATGTAAGAAACATAGAACAATAGGCACACAAAGTGTTTAAAAATAAAACAGCTTATAATTATGACCTGCTTAAGATTTGCAAGCTCTATGAATTATAGCCTCCCTAAAGTCATATTTTACCTGGTCAATTAGTCTATTATTAAGTGTTATGAATTCTTAAGTACACAGCGTATTCTTAGTTATAAGAACTAAATTTTCATACATAAAATTTAAAAGGATTCAATTATCCAGCTAACAATTTTTCAAAATGTCTTCAATTCAAACAATAAACATCAGTGTCCTTACTATTATTTATTTACTAAATTTTGTTACATGTTCCACTAAATTTTGTTCACCTCTCCTCTAGTATTAAAAATTATCAAAATCTTTCATGTATATTTCACTATTAGTATATACAATACACACTGAGATTCACCTTGAAACTAATTCCACTTTTAAATCAGTTTTACTATCAGTTCAAATTGTTTTCTATATATTTAAAAAATGTTTTCCTCAAAGGCAGTTCATTAATGCTTAATGCAAAACAGTACGCAGGGTCCAGCAGAAGTCAGGCTTGCTTGAGTATAGTTGGTAGGGTGAATGTCTCGCACAAGATGGACAGCAATTTGAACATTTCACCTAAAATGTCATACGGTGTGCTTACGTGTGATATTGTTATGTTACAAAATTGCACACTTATGATTTTCTAATAAAAAGGGTATTACTTGTGCCCCGTATTTAGTTTCTATCCATTTCTGTAACAAAACCGGCACCGTAAAAAACCGAGGTCCACCAACAGTCACGGCTCACCCTTTAGTTCTCTAACTTCCTGCATGTCATAAACAATTCAGTGGACAGCCACCATTATTTTCCTGAAAATGCAATAATACTCTTTTACTAAAAGACTCTATATTTGAAAAGTTTTGAAAATGCTAAGTCTAAACCTTTTTTTTTTTTTTGCCAAGTCTCAATACTCTACTTTTGGAGATGATGTTAATCAAACACAAGTTACACTTATATATTTTGATAATTAGTACTAACATTTGTCAGCAGACTAAAAGCAAGATCACGGATGATAACGTGAAGGTTTAACTGCCCTGTATATTTTCATATCTTCTAGCAATACAGTACCATCTCTCAAACACACACCAAAAGCAAGCATGAAGCAGCTGAGGTGGGCTAATTTTGCATATTTATTGCTGCATAAAGTACTTGAAAGGTATCTGGGAAGACGACTGTTGAGGCTCAAAAGACTTTTTCCTCCAATAACAATAATTTATGAAGAAATTTAGGGTTGAAGTTTGTTGTTGCTATTGCTGTTTTTAACAAATCTATTCATTTAAATATTACCATAACCCTGGATTCCTTAGAAAAGAGACTGAACCACTAACCACCCAATTAAATTAAGTGGTCCAAGATCACAGCCAGAAAGCAATAGAGCCTGAAATTATATTAGGTCCTCTAATCACAAGTCAGTATTCTTTTGCAGTACCTTGCACCACCGCCTCCCAAGATCCATAAGTAAAAAGTATATTAAAATAAAGGCTTTGGGGTAAATCATGAAAAGGCATAACTGATGAGGGGTGAGACTGGCTCAAGAATACTCATTTGGACCCCTTCTGCACTTCCCCTCCCATTAAACAGAGGACGGCCTCCGCAGGGGTTTGGTCCACCTATCAGCTAACGACCTGCCTTTAGATCTCACCCTGTTTTTAATTCCCTGAAACAATCATATGGTGTTTTAACAGGATGTGTTTTGGACTATTCCTGCTTGGGACACTTAGAGATGGAAAAAAGCCATGCAGTTAAAACACCTGATGAAATCCTGACTCCTCACCTCACTGGCTGTGGGGACCTGGACGGTCCCTAACCTTTTCCGGCCTCATTTTCCCCTTCCATAAGTAAGAATAGCAGTATTTACCTCACAGGGATTTGTGAATATAACAGCAATTGATCCTTTATTTTAATTCACTTAAATCTTCCAGGAAAAGACAGACTGCTAATGCATTATAAATCAAAGAAATGAATCAAGAATCATCTTACATTAAAAAAGAACCATATCCATGTACTTGTACCCGAGTAGCAACTTGAAGAAAACTTCTAGGTACTAAAATTCAAATGTACTTTGCATAACTTATATTTTAAGGCAGTCAATTAATACCAACCTTGATGCTTAGAGAAAGTGTAGATCTTAAATGCAAAGATTCCAAACATCCTTTTTCTGTCTCGCAGTAGCTATAAATGTCTTTGTTAAATGCAAAATATAAAGTTACCCTTTTGCTAGCAATCAGACCAAGGAAGAACTTCCCATGACCTACCCACACAAATCACTGAATTACTAGCTTTTAAAGACAAGGTCACTGGCAGATGAATCCTGGGCTTGGAACCACCCAACACGAATGCCTGCTGTGGGAGTCTATGTAAAACCAGTGAGTGGTTCATCTTCGTATCCAGTTTGGATAAATTGCCTAAACAAGTGATGGCAAATCTGCTCTGACCTAAGTGCAACCATGACAGACAGCAGAGATTCCAAACATTGCATACGGATGCACTTGGGGCCAAACCAAAGCTTTTAAAAAGAGAGTGCCAGGATTAGTCGGCAAAGTCTGCCAAGGATGGAGGAATGTACAGTGAGTCTACTGGCCAGCCATTAGTCATCCGTTTCCAGAACTGCCTGGTGTCCTGGGAAAAAAAGTAATAGCATCTAGCTTATTGCTAGATAATAATGACCACATTCTTACAGCAGTGAAATCTCTGGCAATCCCAGTGGCATAAAATAAGTGTATTTAAGATAAAGGTCACAAGCCATAATCCAGTTTTTCCCCCATGGACACGGTGAAGTCAGTGATGTGTGTTCATGTCTCATTTCCTTCTCCTTCTTTGTTCCCACCTTTCCCTACATTTTCCGAGGCCACTGGGTTCTTGCCAATGGAAAACAGGTGAAATGATGTGTAGGTCTCGACCTTACTCCCCTTTCTGTCTGCCTTCCTTTGCTCGATAAATTCATAGAATCCAGAATCACTCTGACACCCTAGGTGATGGAATCCCCAGCTAAAATGCACCATCCACAGAAGCCTGTGATGTGTGCGAGAAATAACATTGTATTGGGTTACTATCTCTCGGAATTCCCAAATAAGCAGTTCTGACTGAGAATGACGATCACAGAATCATGCCACATAATCACACAGGTAAAGCATGACCCGAGCAAAACAAATCAGAATTTTTTCCTTTGCTCTTGCAAAACCCCAGCTGCAGTGTGACGTTCCCTTTCCCACCACGAGGCCGTGGTGATGTGAGCCTGGGAGCTTTAGTCCACTATGTTTCCAGGCACATGGAGGAAGACAGCTTGAGAGAATGCAGCAGGCGCTCCACCCCTACTGTGTGCAATGGGGGCAGGAGACACAGGAGGTGGAGGGGAATCCTGAACAAGTACCAGAGGCCCAGCTTCCTCCCAGCCATTCCTAAGGGCCAAATGATGCTCCCTTTGCCCACTCTAGTTTGATTTATATCACTACAATCTGCAATCAAAAGGATCATGATTAATATGGGTATAGAGAGTAAAAATCCTTCAACCCTCAGTCAATATTATGACATATATTCTATTTACTAAAATATGTATTATGAACATACACGTACTTAAAAAAATAAAAACTAGATTATATCTAATAAATTGTTTTCCTATGTCAAATATACTTTAAGAATCTCATTTTTTAAGGTTGCCTAGTATGATATTGTTTGAATACACCATCACTTTTAAATTAAGTACTTAGGTGTATTCAATTTCATGTTTCTATATACACTGCTGCAGCCAGCACCCTTGAACACATTATTTTCTCTATTTTTCCTTTCATTTATCTGAGATAAATTTATAGCAGTCAAATTGCTGGGTCAAAGGATTTTTAGCAGTTTTGATTAATGTTGACAACATGCTCTCCCAAATGACTGCCCAATTTATACTCTTCCATCTGAAAAAGTAGTGCTGAACTCAATTAAAGAAGCACTTCCTTCTGCGTTGACAGCATATTAAATGAAATTATTAGTACAACCATTCAGAAGGACCGAAGTCAAATCTCTATTCTACTGAGATACATTTATAGAAAAGACCCTTGACAGAATAACATTACTTCAGCAACTAAAAATTAAGTGACTCCTTGGGAATTATGATGAGAATTCTGGTGGGGGCGGCGGCGAGGAAGAACAAGTAGAGAAAGATAAGGTGATGAGGAAATGCAGGTGTTGAATAGTTAGTTCAGCCTCAGATCAGCCCTCCATGGAAACTTCCATGGCTCAGGTCATGCTCATTCAAAGGTAGCCGAGCCAGAATGTTACATGTTAAAATACTTAATGAAGAAGCCAGAAAAACATGAATACACTGAACACACTCCAACCCTCTTGGGTTAGGGAGAGAAAAATCACAAAATTTCATGTGGTCTTGGTCTAACTGAATTATTTGGCTAGATGATGGAAAGTTTGTAAGCTGCACAATTTGACACTGCATAAATGGTGAGATTATAGGAAGTTTATAAACATTTTATTTTAGCTCTTAGGGAAGCATCAATAGAATACTTTCTGACATGTTTTTAATATTCATATTGAGGAAAGAATTACAGAGCATAATGATGTGAAAACAACTGGCTTTGCAAAGAGTAGAAGGAAGGTGAAATTCTTCATTGGGATATTCACTTAACCTAAAGTTTAATAACTGATTTTTTTTTCCATTTGTGTAAACAGACAAAAAAACAAACCCAGTGCAGTGTGGCAAGGACATCTTAGATATACTTAATATATATGGTGATTTGGGGGGTTATTTTTGGATTTTGAATTTTTAATAGTTAAGCCTGATTTATACAATTCTGATTTCAGTGATGGGTAATTAACAAATGTTATAAATTATGTCACCACAATAATAAGGCCAACCTAAATGGCCTCTAAATTGAAGCTTGTTTTAATATGCAGCTTTTTAGAAGAAGTTTTTAAAACTAAATTACATAGGTTTGTAATCTTTTTAGCCTTCATTTTCACCAATGGCTTAAGTAGCATCCTCCTGTGTCAAAACCATGGCCCAAGAACCAAGTCACAGAAAAGATGAAAAGAGGCCAGGCTACAGGATGAGGCCCAGAACACCATCGAGGACTTATTCACACTGGGCACTTTTCAGAAGTGCCCTGAGTTATGTTCCCATTTATGGGGAATCTGAATTCAGACTGTTAAACGTATGTGTTTGTGTATGAATATGTGTGTACATACATACATATACACAGACACACATATACATATATCAATCTCTCCATGTTTAAATATTTTTACATTTGCCACATGACCTATAAAGAGAACTTTTTGGCATATATATAGCAATCAGAAGCAGGTGAACAAAGCGATGACCCATTAGAGTCAAGGCAGATAAGAATTATTCAGTATTGACACATACAGAATGTGTGATTTAGTCTGTTTGGGAATCAGCCTCCTCATCTGTAAAAAATGAAGAGATTGGACAACTTCTAAGATTCCCTCCAGCCAGAACACCCCCCAGATCCAGTCATCGCAGGTCTCATCCATCGACATTCTCAGTTCTCTTTGTCTCAGCTTTGCAGCAATCCCCCTAAGTTCTCTTTAAATTTCTAAAACGTGCCTTGCTCTCTCTGAGACTCTTCCTAGATAAAATGAAGGTGCAAAACTCACCCTCAACTTCAAGCTTGGGCTTCAGCATTACTTCCTCTGCCATGGGCCTCCCCTGTAGTCTCTGCCCTCACTGTTAAAACTTTGTCCTTCTTTAACCACCTGTAATTATTTCTTTCATTTGCCAACTCTCCTACTAAGCTGCAAGCTCTCTGATGCCAAAAGCTGTGTGTATATTGTTCACCATGGTATCCCTGCCTCCTGGAACAATTCCTGGCATTTAGTCAATACCCAAATATTTGTTAAATGAACAAATAATGGGATTGTGCTAAATAAGCTACTGAAAGCCTCAATACTGAAAGTAATTTCTGATGTTGCCAAACAGGTCATTAAAAGCTAAATTAAATATGCTAACATTTATTTCTTTCTTTGCAAAGGAAAAACCATCCACCCAAAGTTTTAGATTAAGCTCATCACCTTTGTTCACTACTTTTTAAAAACCCTCAAGTTGTTAATGGTAATACTATCATGTTAGTGAGTATCACTAGAGATACTGTGAATAATATGATTATAGTAAAATTAAGAATGTGTGCATACTTCTGAAATAATGCTTTTTTTACATAACTCTCCTTATGAATGATAATGTATTTATGAATTATAAAATGGATACTGACAAGCAATGCTACCCAACTGTATCCAATGCAGAACAAACTAAAGCAAATGTGTGTACACACACACAAAGTGCTAGCACAGAATTTCCTCTGATATTAATGCCTAATCATCTATTTAAACACTGATGATATGCACCAAGAAAAGTACTTATGAGGTCTATTTGGAAATGAGGTCTATCCGGAAAAAGTCCAGCCATTGTTAATATAATGAGAACAGTTTTCACAACAATGTAACCCAGCAGCCAAGGAGAATGGTTGGAATGGGCATGTGTGAACAACGATGACTTCACTGTACCAGTCAGTGGGGGAGGTAGACACCAGTGAGTGAGCATGTGTACTGTGTGGCCATCACATTCAAAAGACTGAGTAGAGCAATAAATCTGCATCAAATTTTGCATTAACCTTGAACATTCTTGTGCAGAAACTATTTGAATGATTCAGGAAGCTTTTGGGGACGATGCAATGAGTGCAGCACCAATAGAAGTGTTGCACAAATGCTTCAAAGATGGTCGAGAATCTCCTGACAGTGATCCGTGTTCTGGAAGGCCTGTAACAAGCAGAACACCTGAGAGTGTTGACTATGTACGGGTTGCAGTCAACAAGGACCAGCAATTAACAGTGTGAGAACTAGAAGCTGATCTGGGGATTCCAAAAACTACTGTGTTTCAGATTGTGATGCAGGATCTTGGCATGAAACGTGTCGTGGCAAAATTCATTCTGCAGTTTCTGCTACCAGAGCAGAAGGAACATCTTACTATAGTTGCTAATGACTTGATTTAAACTGATAACAATGAACCAAATTTGGCATCCTATGACTTCTGACTTTTCCAAAACTAAAATCACCTTTGAGAGGGAAAAGATTTCAGATCATTGATGAGATTCAGGAAAACATGACAGGGCAGCTGATGGCAACTGGGAGAACTGTGTGAGGTCCCAAGGTGTCTGCTTTGAAGAGGACTGAGGTGTCATTGTCCTATGTACAATGTTTCTTGTATCTTGTATTTTCTTCAATAAATGTCCCCATTTTTCAATAGTACATGGCTAGATACTTTCTGGACAGACCCCATATACACTTTAAATCCACTATCAAGACTCTTCATATCAAGGATATAATTTTCCTCAAATTAAATCTTTATCACATAACAAAAATGAAAGTGTTGGGAGACTGTCAGGAAATAAACATTCAATATCCACATTGGCAATTGAATGTTTCCTTTGTTTGTTTTCCTTCAATATTGTACTTCTATTCATAACCTGGAGAGAAGATTATCAAGTTGTAACTCCCTGCTCTTCTGAAAGGTTAGCAAATAAAGTTAAAATTTTTAAAATACAAATAAAGAAAAGGGTTTAAAAGTTGGGAAATGTGAAATAAAAAAAGCATTCAGCCAATGTTTACCAAAACCTGCTCTGATACTATGTTAGGAATAAGGCAGCCTTAACAGCAGACCAGAGAAAGGAAAAAACCTGCTGAACCAAATCCCACCATGACTTTGTGAGTGGTATGAGAGGGAGATACCCACAGAGGCTCATCTGAGCACTGAGAAGCATGATTCATCTAGGCTTTAGAAATATGATTTTAATAATATATCAAAACATGAAAACAGCAGCATGTGCAAAGTCTCTCAAATTATACAGCGTATAGTGAATCTAATGAAATTCTAAGTTGCTCAGGAAAGGACTCTGGTGTGTGTGGTGGAGGCGGAGACTGGTGGGTGATAGGCAAGAACAGAGGGTAAGAAAAATAGTCTGGTTCCATTTCTACAATACAGGTAGACTATTAAAAAAACACCTTATGATAACCCAGATAAATGATACAAGCATCCTTCCAACCCTCGGGGTAAACTCAGAAGAAAAGCAATCCTCAGGGCCAAAAAAAGAAAGAAGATGCAGAAAACCACATGGTAAACTGATACTGAGGAGAAGGCTCCCTGAGGCCGTGTGTTAATCTGAGTGGACAGAGGCTTAGATGTTAAGAGCCTTGTGGGGAACAGAAGACAAGGCCTTTGAGAATAAACAAGGTGGCTAACTGGAACCGAGACGTCCATACAAATCGAGAATCCTCATAGAGGTACTCCCTTAGTAAAATCAGGAGAAAAAAAAAAACAGAACACCTTCCATCAAAGGAAAACAGCAGAAAAACTCTCCCACTCAGTTTAGGTTCTGGGTAGATTACGGGAAAAAAATACCAAAAACCCTCTGAGGCATTTGTAATCACAGTGTTCCCCCGAACCACGTCTGTGATTCAAATTTAGACTACAGGTTCATAGTCCTCTAGTCAAGATTCTCAGAGCCACATGTGTTTCAGAATTAAAGGCTTTGCAGACTTTACAAAAGTATTATGATACATACATTATATTCAGTAGCACCCAGTATAAACTGGACAGCACACATAATGTGACAATATTTCTGTAGCTCAACATACGAACCTTCATGGTAGGTAGTATAATGATTACATCAGGTCAAATTTTGCCACCAAATGCTTTGCATATTATAAAACAAAAGAAAAACTGGTCTTCTGAGCTTTTTGGATTTTGAAATTAGGGATCTACACCTTTCCTAGATGAAAAACTCTCAGAGCAGAAATCAAATTCAGATGATCCCAAGATGGTAGCACCGTGGCACCCAGCAGAAGCAAACACAAATCTCTAGGTGATCCTAGGCTTCTCGGGATTCGCACAGATGAAGTTCTAACTAACATGATTTAAGAGTCCAAAATTACAAAACACATAGGAAAAACAAATCATGACCGAGGGTCAGGCAAAAATAATAGCAGAAATAGAACTTCATGTAATGAATCTCTGAGATACAGAGTAATAAAAAATGAATTTATTGAGAATGGTAAAGAAATAAAAGAGGAACACAAACATATGACCAAGAAATATATATAATAAAAAACAAATGTGAAAAACTTCAAAAATAAAAAACATAAATAAATAATATTAAAAATTAAGGATGAGTGAAAAAAGAAAAGACAGCTAAAAAGAGAATTAATGAACTGGTAGATGCCTGAAAAATAAAACATGCTAAACAATAAAGAAAATATTAGAAGCCATGAATGGTATATTTAAAGAATTAAGGATATAATGAGATGATCTAGCATATGTATAATCATATATTTGAAGAAAAGAATAAGTGTAGGTAACAATTAATGGTCACACTGAGATTTTTCCAGAACTGAGACATGAGTTCTCAGATTCAGGGAATCCAACAAGTTCCAAATAGGATAAATAAAAAGAAACCTATGTCTAAACACATATTCCACAGAGGGATAAGGCAAACAGATTTTAAAAGCAGCCACAAAAACAAAGAAATTACCTAACAGCAGGTAGACTAATAGCTGACTTCTCAAGAGCAACACCGGAAGCCAAAAGAGTGAAATATTATCTTCAAAGACAAAATATCAATCTAAAACTGTATGAACAGATAAACTAATCACATACAAAAATAAACATAAAATAAATTAAAGGCTTAAATATAAGACCTGAAACCATAAAACTCCTGGAAGAAAACATAGGCAGTAAACTCTCTGACACCACTCTTAGCGATAATTTTTTGGATATGACTGACTCCTCAGGTAACAGAAACCAAACAAATGGAACTACATCAAACTAAAAAGTGATTGCACAGTGAAGGAAACAATCAATCAAACAAAAAAGACAAGCTATGAATTGGGAGAAGATATTTGCCAATGATATATCTGGCAAAGACATAACTCCTTAACTCCATAACTCCTTGAACATTAAGGAGTTAATGTTCAAAATTTATGAAGAACTCATACAACTCAACACTAAAACAAACAACCAAACAAACAAACAATCCAACTAAAAAACGGGCAGAAGACCAGAATAGACACTTCTCCAAACAGAACATATGACTGGCCAATAAATATATGCAAAGATGCTCCACATCAATAATCATCAGGACATTGAACATTTAAACCACAATACATCACCTCATACCTGTAGGAATGGCTATCATCAATAAATGAGCCATCAACAAGTGTTGGTGAGAATGTGGATAAAAGAAAGCTCTTATGAACTGCTGGTGGGATTGTACATTGTTACAACCACTATAGAGGTTCCTCAAATAATTAAAAATAGAACTACCATATGAGCCAGCAATTCCTCTTCTGGGAATTTATTTGAAGAAATCCAAAACACTAATTTGCAAAAACATATGCACCCCTATGTTCACTGCAGCATTATTTAAAATAGCCAAGATGTGGAAGCAGCCTAAGGGTTCATTGATAGATGAATGGATAAAAAAGCATGGTACATATATACAATGAAATATTATTTGGCCATGAATAAAGAATGAAATCTTACCATTTGCAACAGCATGGATAGACTCAGAGGGTATAGACAAATGCCATATAATTTCACTTATGTGTGGGATGTAAAAAACAAAAGAAACAAACAAAACTAACTCATACATACAGAGAATAAATTAACGGCCACCAGATGGGAGGGGATTT
Organism: Sturnira hondurensis; assembly: GCF_014824575.4. NCBI lineage: Eukaryota > Metazoa > Chordata > Mammalia > Chiroptera > Phyllostomidae > Sturnira > Sturnira hondurensis. Next base: position 9,854,547 of record NW_028098001.1, on the reverse strand, counting down.
GGGGAAGTTGGATGAAAAGGATTAAGAAGTACTAATTTCTATTTATAAAATAGTCCCAGGGATGTAAGTATGGCAGAGGGAATATAGGTAATAATTATGTACAGTGCCTGCTGGGTACTAGACTTACCGGGGTGATCACTTCCTAAGGTGTATAAATGCCTAATCACTATGTTCTACATTTGAAACTAATACAATATTGTATGTCAACTTTAACTGAAAAATAAATTTTAGTAAAAGTAAAAAAAGAAAATCTTAGACATAATAAAGGAACGGTGACCAAAGAAGTCAACGTGGACCTATGTAAATAAACACTGTCTGTGTTGGATAATGATACTGAGCTTTGGGTTTCAAACTATGGTAGAATTAAAACACTAGACAATAATAGCAGGTAAGTAAGAAGTGGGTGACTAGAAGTAAAAGTCTGTAAATTTGTTTTGTTTGGGAGGAAAAAAGAAATCTGATCTACTTTAGACTTTAAATATGCATGTTAAATTTTAAAGGTAATCATTAAAAGCAGAAATAATATATACAGCTTTCAAATTATTGAAAGGGAAATTATTAGAGTCAAAGCAAAAACTGAAGCAACTGATATGAGGGGGCAAAAAACAAGCAAGAGGTAGTAGTGAGGGCAAATCACTGAGATTACATACATGTCAGTTATGGTGGTGGTGGTGGTGGTAGCAGCAATGGTAACGCTGGTAGCAACAGCAGCAGCGACAACAATTGTACAAGTAATGGTTACTGCGTTAATGGTGTTCTTCCCACATTTATGTGTCAAACTCTGGACCAGGCATTTTACATGCATCATCCCACTTGTTCCTCACCATAAATGAGGTCAACACTATTATTAATCTTCATTTATAAAATGTAGATCCTCATCCAAGGGTATGTTTTACTGATTTTAAAGAGAGAGGAAGGGAGAGAAAGAGAGAGAAACATTAATTGGCTGCCTCCTGCATGTGCCCCGGCCAGGGACAGACCCTCTTCCTGACCAGGAATCAAACCTGCGACCTTCCAGTGCACAGGATGGTGGTGCTCTGACCAACTGAGCCACCTGGCCAGGGCTCATGTTAATTTTACTGGTGAGGTTTATTACTGATTGAAACCAAGGCAAAAGACAGCTAAATAAGGAGACTTCAGACAATTTTTAATTATTAATCACCCACTGGATTTGAGAGACAAGGGATAACTCTCAGATTAACGGCTTGGGCAAAGTGGGTGGGCAAAACCTAGTTCTGAAGAGCAATTTCTAATCTTTCATGCATGAAGTAAGCCAATCAAAGACACAGAAAATCCAACGAAGGGTAGAGCTGGGTTTGTTTTCTTCGAAATGGTGAGTTTTCTTTGAAATGGTGAGTTAGTTTCAAGAAGTTTGGTTGCGAAAGAAAAGCACGGGATGGCAGGTTGGGTGCTGCAAGAGGCCACGGCGTCCAAGGAGAGCTGTGTGAGGTGGTTTTGCTTGTTTTAAATGGAGATACTCAAAAATGTTTATTAAAAAGCAATAGATTAACATACCACTGACAGGGAAAATAAATGATGTAGGAAGAAGGAGAATTACAATTTAAAATAAAAGTGCCAACTCTAGGGAAATGAAGCCAAAAAGCAAAAACACACAAAGTAAGCAAAGATTCTGCTTCTTTCTCTTCTGAGCAGCAGAGCATGGTACAGAGATGCTCTAAAATTCCTTAGGACAGAGGTCCCGAGCTGCCGGGCAGCAGACTGGTACCAGTAGAGGCCAGGTGAGAACAGGGCCCCACGGCAAGAGGTGAGCCTGAATGTAATGAGCTTGAATCATCCAGAAACCATCCCTCTCCACCCTGGTCTGTGGAAAAATGGTCTTCCACGAAATCAGTCCCTGGTGCCAAAAAGTTTGGGGACCACAGTTTTGGAAGATATTAGGTGCTCCATAAAAATGCATAAGAGAGAAACCTTATGTAGACACATGGAAGGGTGAAGGGACCCTCACATACCAAGGAGAGCAGGAAAGAAAGCTCCAGAAAGGCTATGGGCTTCAGTGTGCAGTCCTCTTTCTAGTTTGTGCTCTAAGGAAGACACCATTATTTCTCACATATAGGTCCTCACACACCTGACATTGGTATGCCATTCAGCCATTGTCCCCTTTATAAGAAACAAGCAAAAGATGAACACCTAAGAAAAGGCAACCAACACTTCCCTTCACAAGCAAACAATATATATCCCTGTAAAGAGAAAGGAATTTATAATTTTTCATGGCAAGAAATGAGGATTTTCAAATTCCTTAACTGCACTAAGATCATATTTAAACGCTCTGTTAGTACCTGCTGGCTCAGGAGTTGAGTCACCCAAAATACGATTCTGTAAGGAAAGCATTCTCAGGCCTCAGGGAATAGGGTTATATGTCACTTCTGACCTTCTTTACCAAGTTATTGAAACCACGATAGGCTCCAAAGAACACTCTATCCTAGCATCAATATTTTGAAGAGAGGAGGTAAGATATTTAAAGGATACTTATTGTGAAGAGCTAAGAGATAGATCCATGGCAACTACTGTATTTTCATACTATAAGATGCACTTTTTAATATTTTTTGCTTCAAAATTTTTCTCCTACTTTCTTCCTCTAAAATCTAGGTGTGTCTTGTGGTCCGAAAAAATAGACACAAGGGAACACACCTAGGTTTTAGAGGAGGAAAGTAGGAAAAAAAATTTGAAGCAAAAAAATGTGGTAAAAAGTGCATCTTATAGTCCAAAAAATATGATAAGGGCTCAGATTAAATTATATATAAGACTTCAGTGACAATCTATTAAAAATTAAAACTAATATGGCAATGTAACAAAATCTAGATTTTAACCTAAAATGCTGTAAGCTAATACTGCAATTAAGATATGAATTTACTGCCCTAGCTGGTGTAGCTCAGTGGACTGAGTGCAGGCTGCGAACCAAAGGGTCGCAGGTTCAATTCGCAGTCAGGGCATATACCTGGGTTGCAGGCCAGGTCCCCAGTGGGGGCCACTCGAGAGGCAACCACACATTGATGTTTCTCTCTCTTTCTCCCTCCCTTCCCCTCTCTAAAACTAAGTAAATAAAAATCTTTAAAAATATTAATTTACTTACTACATACATAATTTTATGTACTTTTCCATGAATACTTTTTTTTTTAAATCACCAGGGCAACTTTTAAAGCACTAACTTGAGTTCCCAATTTTATACTGGTTTTAAGAAAATATCTGCTAATCTCATTGATTGCCAAAGAGGAAAAAATATATAAAGTGACCCAAATATATTTAACATTATACATAAAAAAAGATTTCTCTGAAAATGAGGAAGTTAAAAGATCCAGAAAGAAATCCCAATTGTTCCACCAGCTGATGTAAAATAAACCTGGCTTAGTAACTTGGAAGTCGTTTCTGAAGCAAGCGCCCTGCTCTTGCCCAACTCCTGGCCACCCTTTTGCTTCCCTGGCTCCTGCCAACCCCTAAATCTCACATGACCTCTTTTCTTCCTTCCAGAGATGCTGAGCATCATCTGGCAAGGTCACCGGGCCACACAGATTGGACCCCTTAGCTTTATGATTTCTGAAAAGCTGTTCAGAAGTGTATTTTCCTCATCTCTTCTTGGCTACTTAGAAAATAACTCAGATTGTTTTAAACCATCTCTAAGCTTGATCTTCTGGTGAATTAAGAAAAAACAGATTGTGCCTTGATATAAAAAATGAAGGCTATATTTAGGCAATACTAAATAGTTAAGTGAGAATAACTGGAATCAAAGTAAAATATAGATACGACGAGCTGCCATACTTCTCATATTGCAAGTTGCCCTAGTGTTTAGATACTTTTATATATTGTTCCAATTCATTGTATTCAATAAATTTTGCTTACTTTTTGGATCTTAGCACTACAGAAAGCTCTGTAATTTATAACAAATATTGAATTACTGATATCAAATTAATATGCAAATAACATCTACAAATCAAAATATATTTTATATATACTAAGCTTTATTCAAAGCAAATAAACTTTTAGGTTTAAATTTTCATTTTATGTTTACTCAGAATATGTCTTACTTATTAGCAAATATTTTATGAATAGAATTAAAACAGCAGGAATTCTGTGATAATTTGCCAACGTTTGCCTTGAATCAAAATACCATACATCACCCTACCTTTATGAGATATTCTTAAAAATATATAATCTCATTTTGTCTTAGGAGGGGAGGAATCATTTAAAAAATGAAAATATCAAACATAAGATTCAGAACTTGAATTATTTGCTTATTATGTGAGATAAGCTCATTATCAAAAAACCTCATGAGGTCTAGAATACAAAAAAATAGGATTAATGATAACCAATTTAGCTTTTTATAAGGTTTGATTTGATGTTAGTAGTCATATCTAAGTTTAGATTTTGGTGATCTTAAGTAGAGTCTTCAACAACATGGCATATATAGAAATTGTTCATAAAAACAGGGCTGCAAAACTTCCCATATTTTTCCCCTACTGGTGTTACTTTCAGCCTAGTCTCTCTATTTTTTTTTTTTTTTTGGTTGTCATTGTTCTTTAACCTTGACACAACATTTGGGTAGGTACTGGGTGCCCTACCAGATCTTGTTACTTTGACCTGGGGCATCCTGTAGACCACAACTACAAAACAGAAAAGGAAAAGCAAGTGTAAAATAACTGTAACCAAGAAGACAAGTTAGTCCAGGATGTTTTCTATATTACCAAATCCATACCCAGTCACAATGAAGAGGAAGTGGGGGTGTATAGGTGACCCAGAAAAACTAACCCAAACCAATACTGTTTCTGTGCGTGAGTTTCATGGGCACCGGGCAACATTATTATAGCAGGACAGAGTCGGAGTAATAGCTTTACATAATCACAAATTACCTTAAACTATATAATCCTTACCTAAATTATAAAGGTTAACCACATCCTTTAAATTTAATACATAACTGCTGATTATAAGCTTTTTCTGAATATAGTTTCCCTTTAGGAAACATATGGTTATTGAAAAAAGGGAAAAAATCTGAGAATATATATCGAGAGTTTCTTTTTATCTCCACCTTCTCACCATATGTAATTCTGTCCCAGACTGTAAATAATTTCTTCAAATGTATAAATCATGTGCCATTAAGCATCATTTTGTAAATCACTATAATTAATAATAATTTTCTTGGCCTATCAACCTAAAGAGAAAAAATTATGTTTTAAACCATAATTTAACATTAAGTACATGGTACATAAAGATTTTGAACCCATTTAATTATCCAGATATCTAAAAAACCCCACAGAACCATATACTTTATTGTTACTGTCTTTCAATCTAAACTCTAAAATAAAAAGTTTATACACAAATCAATCCAATTATATATGAAATTTTTTTGTTTCAAATTCCCAACTTTACATTTTAAGCTCTTTTCTTCGCAAGTAGCATTTAATATTTTCAACTCTAAAACACTAACTACTTAAGAGTATTTCAGGGCCTACAGGGAAACCTAATCATGCGTTTGTGTATTTTAGTGACAGGTGTGACTCACCTGTATAACTGGTATGTTACTGAAAACCCAGGAATAAATTAGGTAGTCTGTTATTAAAAGGAAATTCACAAGGAATCCTGAGTAAAGATGCCCTTTTATGGATATATATATGTATACTTCTAACATTATGAATATTCAGGTTTATCATATTATCTTTTCTTAAATAAGAAAATATCAGTAATGTGATATCTATCTATCTTTCCAAATTTCACCCTAAGGCGGGTTGTAAGTAAAGATACTTTACGACTCAGTGGAAACGCAAAATGTTAAAAGGAACCAAATATTTCTCAATACTTGGCTTTTGCTCATTTTTTAAATGACAGAATTAAATTGTGTTCATGAATTTCAGGAGACTGTAATGAGTACATGGATTATGATGCTCAGTTTCACACAGTGCCTTGCAAACAGGATGGGTATTTTGAAGATAAACCATTCAGGCTAACACGGTTCCTTCCCCCCACCCCCAACTAAATAAACCACAGATGGCAGTTAAGTACAGTGGTTAAAAGCTGTAAAGTTAATTATCCTCCCTGAACTAGTTAAGCAGTGATCAATTAACATATAGCTCAGTGCCTGGCATAAAGTAACTGCTCAATAAATGTCTTGCTCTTATGATTATTCACATTAATAATTCAATAACAGTTCCTAGTTTTGCTGCTCTCTTTAAATATGGAATCTTACCCCTACATCTTAGTCCCACATCTTCAAAATCATCCTACCTATTAACATATACTGCAGATACTGGAAAATCTTCCTCCTTGAAAAATTTCAAGGGATTTTTGAGATCTAAAAGAGTAAGGTGACTGACTATGTAGTTAGATATGGAAAAGTTAGTCTTCATCTGATAATGTTTTAATGGAATGCTCAAACCTGCGAATGTTCTCTGAAATGTATTGATCTACTGATCTATCATTTTCAAAACATTTAGCAAATCCATAAATGATAGCTTTTTATTATGAGGATTTGCTAGACTGACACACACCTTTAAGACATGAGTCATCCTTCCAGAGTTGGGGAAACTGATGGAAAGATGGCTACGTGATTCAGCATGCTGCAACAAAGTGAGCTGGTCATGAATTTATAATTTCCACTTCTGTTAGGTGCCCTGGCCCTGGTGGCCTCTCTCATCCTGAACTGCATATATAACATATACCACTATCAACAAATGTTAAGAACTCCTGCAGAAAAGAAATAATGGTGTTTTCCTCTCAGACATGCTTTTAGAAGCAAGATTTTTCATTTTTATGAGATAACAGGTTCACAAGGCTGGATACAATGTCCATCAAGGCTTCATCAAGCTTAGCTTATACAGGTAGGACCAGAGTCCATTCTAACACTGGTGCCATTTTCTCAGCTACACATGGAAGGTGGTAGGGAAGGCCTGAAGCAAAAAAAAAGAAAAAGAAAAAGAAAAAACCCAACAAAAAAAACACACACAAAAAAACAAAAACAAAAAACCCCAAAACCCAGAAAATGGGCAAAGGAAGTCAAATGTGAAATGGGTTTGGCCATGTCTGTGTCTCTCCTGCCAACACTTGACCTTTACCAACAAACATGGAATCCTAACAGGAAAGCTCTTAAGCAGGTCAAAAAGACTGAATAGCAACTACAGAATCTATTCTGACACAGCTTTACTTATTAGGAGCCTCACACCCAAGGCAGGTGAAAGGCTTTTTCTAAGTGTCCCTATTTACCTTTCATTAACAAAATATTACCTGTTAATCAAATAAAACATTTATTTCAGAAATACATAGATTTCAAACTTTCTATCAAATAACCCATACGAAAAAAAAGTTATGAATCAAGTGTTTTCATCTAAAATCACACCACCTCAGACGCTGGCAAAGCACATTCATTTTGCGACCACAGCCTAGTCACTCTGCCCAGCAGTTTCTGAGAAGGGGGCAAAGAAGTGTGCCAGAAAGTATAAAACAAAATCGCCATGATCTATAAAGTGCAACTTCCTCATTTGATAGCTTGAATTTATTTCAGTCTGGTATGATTATACACAACATACACTCACACACCCACACTCACACACAAAATCTCAGCAGCGACACTGAAGAGATGGCAATGCCAAAAAACTATCCAAAATGCATTTAGGAAACAACTGGGGTGACGAGTTTGACCTTCCATAAATCCATCTTATTTTTTGTTGCTGTTGTTATGACTGTGCAACCCCTGATTTCCTCTAATCTGGAAAAGGAGGGGAGCATGGAGAAGAAAAAAAAAGAGGTGAACAGTGCCTAATCCTGAATGTGCAATTTCTCAGTATCTTATACTGTTAATAAGTACACAATCTTTTTCTCCACTAAGACCTTGGAGGTCAACAAGAGGAAAAAATATGGCTCAAAGTCAAGGTTTCAGGGTTGACCCAAAGGGACAGTTGGAGATTCCGCTGGGAGTTCTGAAGGCTGCAGCATTACGGACAGTGAGCCCAGGCCGCGCCGCCGGCAGCCTGGGCGCCTCTGCCATGCGCATGTCCCACTTATATAAAGAGATGCTTACAGTCCAGGTGCTTTTTCTTGGGGCCCATCACTTCATGAGTGGTGGCTTTGCAGACCGCTCTCGCTACAGCGGAGCCTGTCACGCTGTACTGAGCGGCGGCGATCCGATCCGTGAGCGTTTGGCCCGACATCTTCTCTGCCGGTGTCTACCGCCTCCTTTTCTGCGGGAAAGTAGGGGAGACGGACCTGCTTTAACCTACAGACCCTACGCCCTCGGAGACTCAGGCCTTGCCTCCTCCCGCCGCACGGCGGCTCTCTTCTCCGTCCCCGCCCAGGTACCACCTCTTAGAACCAGCAAAGCGCCGGGCCCGACTCAAGCAACGTGGTCTAGGGGTTCTGAGTGAGGGTAGGTCCGCAACGGAACCCCAGCTCGGGTTCCGGTCCCAGCAACGTGCCACCATCCGCTCCCAGCTCCGCCTCACCCCCTCGGCGCCCCTCTGTCAATCACCCCTTTGCCTGCAACCCGATCCCTGAGGGCCAGACCGGCGTGCTTCAGGGTTATTCCCGGGGCGCCGCGTCCACCCGGCTCCCACCGCGCACGTCCCCACCGCAGCGCTGCCACCTTGCAGCCCGCGGGCTTCGGAGAATGACTCGGGTACCCAAGCCCTGGCAGCTTCCCTCCTCTTGCTTGCGCTGCTGCGGAAAGGGCTCGTCCTTCTTCGGTTGTGGTGGAGATTATCCTAATGTTGCGCCATGTTATGCCCTCTCCTCCCCTTCCTTCCTCGCCGCAGCCTCCAAAGCCCCGCCGAGGTCCTTCACCTGGGGACCCTCCCCTGGTCCCCAAACCCCCGCTGCAGGGACCGGTCCGCTCTGCGGAGGCGCCAGAGTCTCCGAGCGCCTCGCCCTTCCCGGCAGCCCGGCAGAGATGGGCTGACAGCCCAGCCCCCCGCCGGCCCTCGAGCGCACCGCGGCGCTGTCACCCAGCCGCTGCCCTTCTCCTCGCCCTAGGATTATCCTCCCTGATCCTCGAGCGGCCCTGGACCGGGGAGGGGGCCAAGCCCGGGCCGCCGGTACTCACCCCGCCCCAGGAGTGGTGCCTCCCGCCGCAGGATGAGCAGAGCCTGGGCCGCCCAGGGAAGCCGCGCCGGGTGGGTGTGTGCGGCCGCGCGTGGACCTGGTGCCCCGGGGCGCGATACCTCCAGCCCTGGCCCGGCCCCAGTCCTCAGCTCCGCGGTCCGGGCGCCCGCCGCTGGTAGCCCCAGGAACCAGTGCCCGCTTGCTGCCGCCGCCTCCGCCAGCGCCGCCGCGTCTCTCTAGCACTCCGCGCTGCGTCCCCATCCCCGCCCCCACCTCAGCTGTGGCTGCTCCAATGAGTCAGGTGACGGCGGCGGACAAACCCGGGCAAGCTCTCCGCTGAGCTCCTGGCGGCCCCCTCCCAGCTACTCACACACGCCGCCCCCTCGGGGCAGAGAACGTACAAGGAAGGAGAGCATCCCTGGTAAGCGCGAGAAGATAGGGAGGCGGGGAGGTCAGGATTCAGACATTTATTTACCCAGCCTTCCACTCTCCGTCAGGCGCCCAGCAGCCCCTCCGCCCCCGGCCCCGCACCCGGCAACCGTTTCTTGCGAGCGCGCCGCACACACCTGCCAACCCGCTGCGGGATGCGCCGGAGACTGCGGGGGCGTTGGCGCGGCCCAGTGAGTGGGCTTTGGGAGTTTAGCTCTACGAAGGCCAAGGCTAGGGCGTGGTCGCCGTCTGCCTGACAGATGCCCATCCCCTTGTCTTGTACATTTCGTCTCACACTCGCCCTCCAGTCAAAGGCTGCCCTGGCCGAGATTGTCAGGACGAATTAAAATGTCAGATTCTACCGGCCAGCTGCACCTGTTACCTGTGAGTCCTCAACTCCTTGGAGCTTCTCTACTTGTCTGTTACAACTGGGAGTCCGGGTAGGCAGGTAATTCTAGCCACTTTGGTCTTAAACGGATATTAAGGTCTGCTGCAAGGACGAATAATTAACAAAGCCATCAGTGGAGTCCCAGATCACATTCAGAGCAATCATTTGAGTGTGTAAGGAAAACTCTTTGTATCCTTAAAAACTAACGTCTGCCAATTAAATATAGTGTTTGAATTGCATACATGAATTTCTAAACAGGGCTTTAGGCTCGTTTAATAGTTTCACGTGTTGCCATTTTCAAAAATTATTTGCCTTAATCTAAAACTCTTTTAAGTTTCCTAAGTAGAATCAAAATTAGAACTTCAGCTGAAATTTTTCTTGACATTTTACTTTGCTACAGGTGGCCTTTATTTGTACTAGAGGCTGTAAAATGTTTATCTATACTGTCAAGGTTTTGTTGTGTTCTCCTCTTTCCCTGGTACAAAATTCATTATTTCACAACTCTTGGGTCTGACTCTTGCATTACTTAGAAGCATGCTGATTAAAGGAAGGACTGCCCAAGACCACCGTTGTTACATTTCAAATATTGGTCTAACCGTATGATCTAGCAGTATCACACGTAGGTATTTATCCAAGAAAAATAAAAACACATCTGCATTAAAAGATGTATACTCAAATCTTGTAATACCTTTATATAATGACCTCAAACTGGTAGAAACCCCAATGTTACTCTGATGGTGAGGGGATAAACACAAAGGGGTGTATCCACGCACTGGACAGTACTAAGTAGTAATGAAGAACAAATCAACAACATGGATGAATCTCAAATGCACGGTGCTAAATCAAAGAAATCAAAGAAGCACTACCCCCAACATTGCTTATTGTTGTGGTTCTGTTTAATGGCATTCTGAAAGAGGCACAACCGTGAGGACAAAGCATGTCGAAGCCTAGGGGACAGGGAGGAGATTGACTGCACAGGGGCTGAAAGTAACTTTTTGGAGTGATAGAAACATCCTGTGTCATGTGATGGTTACACAACTGCATATATTCTCAAAATTTGCCCACCGTGTTATGTGGGAACCGTGCTACAAAATGGCTAATACAAAGAGCTGGGGTGGCCGTGTTGATCTCAGACCATGTAGACTTCACACTAAGGAACAGTAGTAGGACAGAGAAACATTTGATAAAATTTTTGTCATCATGATAAAAATTCATCAAGCACCTACAACAATTCTACCTGTTTACATATCTGGAGACAGAGCTTCAAAATAGGCTGAAGCAAAAACTAATGGCATTAAAAGGGAAATAGGCAAATCCACAATTACAATGGAGGATTTCAACATCTTTCTTTTGATAGTTGATAGGATAAGTAGAAAATGGGTAACAGAATTGATAACTTAAACTAACTGATTTTACCTAACTGGCATTTATAAGAACTCCCCCCAACAACAGTGGAATACATTCTTTTTGAGTAAACATGGAACATTAACCAATATAGACCACATTCTGGGCCATAAAGCTAGTCTCATAAATTTAAAAAGATTACAATCATACAAACTGTGATCTCTTACTACCATGGATTTTAACTAAAAATCAGTAATAGATATCTGGAAATCACTAAATATTTGGTAATTAAACAGTACATTCTAAATATGGGCCTAACTTTCCCATGAAAAATTAGAAATTACTCTGAACTGAATAATAATGAAAATGCAACATATTAAAATTTACAGGATGAAGGTAAATTGGGACTAGAGGGAAATTTTTAGCATTAAAATACATTAGGAATAAAGAAATACATAAAACAATTAAGTTTTAACCTTTAGAAACTAGAAAAAGAACAAATTAAACTCAACATGAGTGAAAAGAAGAAAAAAATAACATAAAATTGGTGAAAAAAATAGATTACAGATAAAATCAATGAAACTTGCTTTAGAAACAATCAATAAAACTGATAAGCTCCCTAGCCAGACTGATCAAGGAAAAAAAAGTGACACAAATTTTCAGTGATAGGAATGAAAGGATGGATAAATATAATGGACATTAAAAGGATAAGAGAATATGATGAACAACGATATGCCAAAAAGTTAGATAATTTATGTGAAATAAAGAAATAGTGTAGAATAGTTGTTCAATGTGCAACTGTGATTTATGTCACATCTGTTACTTTTAGTTAAGAGCTTTTGAGTAAGTAACACTTTTCCAAATAATATAATCTGTGAAGAATTTGCTTTTCAAAAATAAATTGGAGTAGATCACAGTCAATCCTATCATAGCAGGAATCTACATATAGTAGATTATGTACAGATAGACTGAGAAGTATGGGAGGCCATGGTCTGTCCTTGGTGTTCTACTCTCGTCTCTGTGCAGTGCAAGGGAGGGCTTCTCATCTTTGTCCCTTGAAAAACACGAGCTTCATCATGTGCTGTAGCTTCTCCACCAGCTTCTGGACCCTGGGCTCTGTGCAGTCTCCCAGCTACCAGGTCTGGCGGGCCAGCAGCTCAGCCAGCATCTGTGCAGGCGTGGGGGGCTCAGGCTCCTGGATCTCAGTGTCCTGCTCCACCAGTGTGGGGGGCAACTGAGAATCGGGGCCCTGGCTGCAGGGATGGCCTGGGGTCTGGTGGGCATAGGAGCATCCAGAGTGAGAAGGAAACTATGCAATGCCTGAATGACCACCTGGCCTCCTACCTGGAAAGGGTGAGAAGCCTGGAGGCTGATAATTGAAGACTGGGGTGCAAAATCTGGGAACACTTAGAGAAGAAGGGACCCCAGGTCAGAGACTGGGGGCATTATTTCAAGACTATTGAGGACCTGAGGGCTCAGATCTTTGCAAATTCTGTGGACAATGCCTGCATCATTCTGCAGATTGGCAATGCCTGTCTTGCTGCTGATGACCTCAGGGTCAAGTATCGAGATGGAGCTGGCCATGCGGCAGTCTGTGGAGAATGACATTAATGAACTCTGAAAGGTCACTGATGACACCAATATCACACGGCTGCAGCTGGAGACAGACATCGAGGCTCTCAAGGAGGAGCTGTTCTCAAGGAAGAAGAACATGAGGAGGAAGTAAGTGGTCTACAAAACCAGATCGCCAATTCTGGGTTGACCATGGAGTTGGATGCCCCCAAATCTCAGGATCTCAGCAAAATCATGGCGGACATCTGTGCCCATTCTGATGAGCTGGCTCGGAAGAACTGAGAAAAGCTAGACAAGTACTGGTCCCATCAGACTAAAGAGAGCAAAGCAGTGGTCACCTGGCAGACCACTGAGGTAGGAGCTGCCAACAGGACACTCACAGAGTTGAGACATGTGTTCCAGTCATTGGAGACTGACATGGACTCGATGAGGAATGTAAAGGCCAGTTTGGGGAACGGCCTGAGGGAGATGGAGATGCGCTATGCCAGGCAATGGAATGGCTCAACGGGACCCTGCTGCACCTGGAGTCAGAGCTGGCCCAACCCGGGCAGAGGGGCAGTGCCAGGTCCGGGAGCATGAGGCCCTCCTGAACATTAAGGTTAAGCTGGAGGTTGAGATCACCACCTACCGCAACCTACGGAAAGAGGGGAGGACTTCAACCTTGTTGACACCCAGGACCAGAGCCCCTCTTTACAAACCATCCAAAAGACCACGACCCACAGGACTGTGGATGGCAGAGTGGGGACTGAGGTCAACAACACCAACATATTAAGGCATTAAAGGCAGCAGAAGGGTGGCATAACATAGTGAGGCAGAGGCCAAGAAAAAGTTCATTGAAAGATTTAACAACAACAACAAAAAGGAATGTTATTGGTTGTTTTGGAAGAAAGTCTTAACTGACCTTGTAAATAATAGTATAGTTCTCAGTGATAAAGATTTAAAAAACACCAGGTTCTCATATCCAGGAAAACTAAGATATATAACCATGAATGTTGTATGCTAAGTTAACAGAAAGAAAGTTGATTAAAAGAAAGAAGTACATTGAGAAAAAAAGTGATTCCTTATCAATGTATTCCCTTTGAAGAATAAAGCATACAACAAATAGTATTCAGTAAATCTTAAGCAAGAATAAGCATTGACCTGCAATATTTAGGTATAGGGTTTTTAAAATTAAATTTATTGGGGTGACACTGGTTCTCAAAACCATACAGGTTTCAAGTATACAGCTCAATAAAACATTCTCTGCATACTGCACCCTGCATCCTTTGCCTCAAGCAAAGCTTCTTTCCATCCCTATTGCCCCAGACCCCAGCTTTGCCCACCTTCACCTGGTTCCCACCCACTTTTCTCTCTGGCTATCACCATACTGTTGTCTGTATCTATGTGTTATGTATATATGGGTTTTTGGTTTTTTTTTGGTTAATTCCTTCACCTTTAGTCATCCATTTCCCTGTGGAGATGTGTGTTGTTTTTTCTTGCATTAATACCTAAGTGTGATATTGTTTGATCACATGGGCCTTTGAAGGCCCAGACACACAATAAATACTATTCAATAAACCTTAAGTAAGACTAAGCATTAACTTCCAATAATTTTACAAATTGAAGGATCTTTTGATTGTAATGGCCAGAAAAGAGGTTTAATACAGTAGACATCAAAAACATTGGCTCAGAAAAAAAAAATACTACATTTTTATCTGAGCCCAAAGGCATGTATGTCACTGTACAGATTTTTTCTACATCTCTAGTTTAATTCACGTTTTCTTCTGAGTATCAGATTTAATAGAGAAAAAACAAGCCAACGATAATTACATGTAGACTGAAAATTTATATCAACATTTGAAGGCAAACGTCTTTAAGCTCTTGGTTTTGGGTTATTCGTAAGACACATGAGTAAAAGTAAGAGAAATAAAGCTAAGGGCAATCAATTGGTAAAAACCTCAGATTTTTAAAAAAATCATATTTTTCTCTAAAAACTACAATGTTATTAAGGTAAAACTGTAGGGTGACTTCATTCCAGGGATGCTTTTGTATCATAGCAGAAAAACATGTGAGGTGCAGAGATGACTATGCTAGGATGTATCTACTCACACATGCAAACTCAAAAGCAGTTGGCAACAAAAAGCAAATTTTGATATCCCGAATGCACTTACATAGAGATAAAAAGGTTGTTTCTCTTTTATGAGAGGACAAATGAGAGCCCTTAAAACTGATGGTCATTCTAATGTAGCAAGAAAATAGGTTGCACAAAGTATTAGTAAGATTGAGATTCAAGCCAGTAGTTCATTTTAGGGAAGTACAACATTTTATCTGGGAAACCATTCAAGTTATTTAAACATGAAAATAAATGGAGAAACAGTGTATCCCAAGATGGGACAAAATTATTCCTTAAGTTTTGTTCTGCCTAAAATTCAGGTTAGAAATGAATTCCATAGCAACTGGCATAGTTTACATGCTTGGTAACTTTAAACAGTTTCAATGAGGTATATTCATTTTGCTTTCCCCTTTTAAATTTAATTTGGCTATTCTGGTTGCCTATTGTACAACAAGCTTTCACTTAAAGAAACAATTTTTAAATTCTCTCTCACAGGTCTGTGAATTAATGGGCATCTGCTGGGTAGTTCTCCTTTGAAGTCTTTTATGTAGTTGCAGGCAGGTGAGAGCAGGGGCTGTGGTCAGCTGTAGTCTCCTGGGCTGTCCAAGGTGGCTTATTCACTCACCTCTCTGGCAGCTGACACTGGCATTTCACTGAGAGCTCCACTGAGGTTTGACCATAGCACTGATACAGGGCATCTTTATGTGGCTTGGGCTTCTAATGGCAGAGTGGTCTAGCTAAGTCATATTTCGTTCATGGTGGTTGGCTTCCAAGTGGGAACATCCCAGGGTGGAATGTTCTGAGAGACATAGGCGGAAGCTGGGAAGCTGGGAGGTTTCTTGTAACCTAACTGTAAGGTCGGTCATACAGCATCAGTTCTGTTGCAGTCTACTGGTCAAAAGCAAGTTACAGAGACAGCACAGGGGCAAGGGGAGGGGACTATTACTGGGAGGCTTTGGGGACGGGGGGAGGGGGGGGGGCAACTGCCACAGTAACACTCAAAGGTAACCTGGTGAAGATCCTAGAGAGAGAAACCTACACTCTCAGAAATGTGAGGTTAAGTGATTCAATGAAGATTCTTTGAGAACTGCTCCTCAAGGAATTGGCAACTGATCAAAAAAAATTACTGGAATTAAAATAATACAGTGAAGTATTTCCTCTGGTTTGAATATTCTCTCTCATGCACCAGGTGAACTCCTACTCATCTTTCAAGACCCTAGATCCAATTGTATATGACCTGTAAGTGTTTACAAAGTCCTCTGTTTTAGCCCCTTCTTTTTACAGATGAGGAAATTTAAGACTAGGGAGTTTAAGTGAATTTCTTCTATCACACAGTGAGATAAAGGCATAACCAGTCCTAAACTCCAATGATCAAATTTCCAATCCAGTATTCTTTTCTTTGTACTCATGGCTTTTTAAAATTGCTTCTGATAAAGGTATAATAATACTGACAGAATTTCATTTTGTAATATTAATTAGCTCTCCATTTTAAAAAGTCCTTTTTAAAACCTCAAGGGTTGGAAAGCATGACAGCCGATATCTTAGTTTGTGGAATTGGATAAGCCCTGGTTTGAGTCATTGGCATTCACCCTCACTAGCTGTATGACTTTGGGAAAATTCTGTGGCCTTTAAGGCTCAATTTTCTCATCTGTAAAATGGGCATGATTATAATATACATCTTGAAGGATTGTTATTACCATCAAATAAGATAACGGCATATAAAGCCAATAGCACAGTATATGGTACATAATAAAAGCCCAATGGGTGTGATTCATACTACTCAGTAATTTGGATGGAGTAATTGATTTTATTATTAACATGAGGTTATATTTAATTGTATTTTACTATTATTTCATTATTTGGAACTACAATGCAAATTTATACAGTTCTCTGATAACTATATTATTCTACTAGTATCATTTCTGAAGTGAGAAAATAAACTTAATAAATTACCCAGTTTCTGAGATGTAAAAACCAGATTACTTCAGATACCGCCATGGTTGCATTGAGCTCCTGCTATTCCCAGGGAACCAAAGTAGAAAACATATGCGTATGCAAATAAGCATTGTACAGTAATGCTGTTACACACAGCAGTGCTTTCTTTCTTCCTTTCCAATCTAAAGAGATGATTTCAAGCGGGGAGTAAGAAGATTTTTCTTTGAGAAAGGAGAGGATTAACCAGTAAAGTCTGTCTGGAGAAGAACGTTTCCCAAATAAACTAACTCAGACACATGTGAGAGCTGAGCCAGTGACCCTCACTGTCCAGCGTTAGCTCTTTAAGCTCTCCTCTTGTTATTTTACTTTCTCCTCAATTCTGGTTGTTGTAACCTAAAATGTCATGGATTGATCTACATTCTCAGCTGCTTAGGACAAAAGACTAGGGCTCCTCTTGAAAATTTATCACATGAGCACCATAGAAGGACTTGCATTGGCATGCACGTAGCTCCAGGAACTCAGCAGTGTCCTGGGAGGAAGTCTGATGTTCTCAGACTCCTTTGAACTTTGTGACCGCCACATATACATTGTACTGGTCAGTACAAAAACGTTCTTGTGCAAAAAAATAATCATATAGATCAACTCTAATTTTAAATATGTGACTATTAGCTATAATTCTATCAGTCAACCACTTCTGTTTCTCTGATAAAGAGGACATTAAAGAGAAATTGAAAGTTTAGGGTATTTGACGATTATTGAGTATAACCAACTGAGAATGAAATGCTGTGTTACAATTTAAACTAATTTTGTCTGGAACAAGTAAGACCTTAGTCTTTCCAGAGCATAATGCATAACAGTATTGAGTAACTTTTCCACTTTCCTCAGGTACTTCCCTTTGTCCAAAAACTAAGGCTTCAGATACGTGGGAGTCATTACACAGGACGGAGCATCGTTGTGGGAGGTCTAGAAAATTAGAGCACTCTACATTTAAAGTTTACTCAAGTACTTATGTTAGCCTCAAGTTAGAAAGTTCTATATATAAATCCCCCCCCCCAAAAAAAAGGATCTTGAAATAAAAAAACATAATTTCCTTTAAAAAATGTTGGTTTGGAGAACCAAGTTTTCAATGGAGGATTAAACTTTCACATTTAAGTAGGAAAATGGTAAAAAATATAATAATAATGTTAGTATGCCAGTTTTTCCCCTTGGAGAAAATAAAGAATGAATTGGTTGTTTTACCTCCAAATTTATTGGTCAATGGATGTCTTGACCTTAAAATTGTATCCTAACCTAAAACTGGTTTAATTCTATTGTCATTGTGATTGATTTTAGATGTATTCATAAAAATAGAACTTAAGAAATTCTCTGGCTTCTTCACTCATCACTCATGGACTTGTACACTTGTCATGTGTATCAGATGCTTCTAGACGGGCGTTATCAGAGATGGGCATTTGGCTTGATGACACCTCAGTCAGTATCAATGGTGCATCTCTTCCATCTGGCTGTGGAGGGACAGCCAGTTTGTTCCCATTGTTACCGACTTTATTCTACAGCCCCTGTCAAGTTCACTCAGGATTTTGGTGATAAGGAAGAACAAACATGGACATTACAAGAAAACCCTAAAGCTTCCATTTTGTGGGCAAAAGCAACAAATTATAAATCAGATAAGTAAGTCAATAAACTTACCATTTATGTGGCATTGCTTTCTAAGGATATGAAAGTATTTCTCATTAATAGTCCACAGAGTTTTAAAGATGTTCATAATTCTGAGGTAACAAATACTGTTGTTTGCATCTGTGAAGTTCTATTGGGGGCTTTAGCCCTCAGCCTGGTGCCATCCAGGGAGGGACATCATTTGGCAGCTCCATGGTGTATTGCTGGTTGCTGTCCTTTGTGCTTGGAGATGTTATTGATTGCCCTAACTACTGGTCCCCGTTAGGACCTGCAGCCCTTTCTAAATTGTGTATATATATTTGATTGATTTCCAACTGTAGTAATGGTTTGTGTGGTTGCCTCTGTTTGAGACCTGCCTCAGATTCACAACCTCCTGCTTATAAATCCTTCATGGTGATTACATCTGCTTAAGTGCATTGTCTTTCAGGGGCTGTCATCCCCTGCGGCCCACAGCTTGGCAACTTCCTACACATTCGAAAGTCCTTAAAATATTTTTTGTGCTTTTTGTAGTTGCAGTTGTCTGAGCTTCAGCTGGCTATCGCAGCCTCATCCTCAGCCGCTTCCTCTCATACAGCCGTGTGGAGGAGCCATCGTTTCAATGACAGGGATCTGGCTGCAGTCAAGGAGCTCATTGCTGGAGACTGTGTTGCAACTTTGTTCACCATAGTGACCATCTCAAAGGCTGCGTGTGACTTTTATGATAGGTTTAAGTGTCACTGTCATCCAGAAGCTTAGACACATACACCTGGAGCTTGATACCTATTCTAAACTTTATCATCTTCTTCTTGGCCTCCCCAGTTCAGGAAAGAAGAGTGCCGGTCGTCAAACAATGCACGATGTCTTCCAGCCCCACGGCACAGAGGGAAAATCCTGAGTGGGGAAGGGCTGCCTCACAGAGGCTCGGCTGAAGTCAGGCCAGTAGAGATGTGCTCATTCCATGGGAGCAAGTTTCTTCCTACATGGAAAGAACAGCAGAATTAGCATAGTTAGTAGAATTATTTGAGAAATAAAGTAACATGAGCTACCTTCATCATCCTGAAAGATTCTTTTTTTGCATGTGTGGAAGAATATTCTGGCATAATCTATGCCTACTTTTATCAACTATGAGCAAGTTTATATAGAATAGATTACTTCAACTGTTGTCAAAAATATGTATCCTAGTTCTTTATTTAGGCTGGTTCAGCTATAGAAGCTTTGAAAAAGGGTGGCAGGATGTGAACCTCAGGCCATCACGAGGCCTAAGCCCAAATGGCACCTACTGTGTGAAGTGAGGACCAGACAGGCAGTACTTGGTTGTCCGTGTAAATGAGCCATAAGGAA
The DNA here is from genome assembly GCF_014824575.4 of Sturnira hondurensis. Taxonomy (NCBI): domain Eukaryota; kingdom Metazoa; phylum Chordata; class Mammalia; order Chiroptera; family Phyllostomidae; genus Sturnira; species Sturnira hondurensis. The sequence continues at coordinate 9,834,757 of NW_028098001.1, read as the reverse complement.
ATAGAGCCCAGTCAGCAGGCCAGAGCCAGGGCAGGATCCAACATTGGTAGAAGTGCCAGTAAGAGAGAAAGTGAAGAACAGGAATTAAAAATCGTTCTTAAATCCTACCTGGCTTGGTTCAGGCTTGGAGTAACATTGATTCTGCAAATATAAATAAAGTAGCCCCATTTCTGAGAATGGGTGTAGAGGTGAGAAGCTCTCAGCAAGAACTCTGCCTGAATATTTTAGTCATACTATTTTGCACTATAGTTTCATGCATAAGTTGTCTTCAAGTGGTTTAGAAAGTAGACTATTAATAATATGCAAACATATTTCTTCATAATGCTAAAGATCTCATCAAAATAATATAATTACTTTTCGGTGGTATTATTTGGTTTGATATACATATATATGTTTAATACAAGCAAAGATTTTCAATTCTAACCTCATCTTGCTTCCAGCCTTATTTATAGGCAAAGTAACATTTAAAACTGGAGCTAATTAAATGTGTTTTCTTTTTATAAAAGCCAAATATTCCTTCCTCCGCTTACGTAGTTTCACAGATATATCAATTTCCTGCCTATGTAATTGTCCCATTTTATCTCTTAAAATACAGATAAACAAATGTTTGATGAGTGAGCAAATGAATGGATGGACCAATATCTAACACAGCACCTAAAACACAGGAGATGCTCACTCAATGAGCTTAGTAAATGAATAGATGGGAAGTTGTAGGTAGTAATGACACCGGTGATGGGAGTGGGGTTTTCTGAAAAATTTAATTTGTCAAATAAACCAGGAGACTTTTATAGGCCCTTTGATTATATGAGGTCAGATACACAGAGAAATTAAGAAGAATGGCTGGCACTTTTTAGAAATCAACTGGATTTTCTCCAAGGAATTCAAGACTTATAAGCTACAACTTGCCAACTGCCCATTAGTCCTTAAAACACCTTCAAGTGAGGCTACAGTTGTTCACAGCAGATTTAAAGGGCTAGTCACTGCTGTGTTGTGAAAATACTGTCGTTTTGTTAGCTCAGCAGAACACTTCCATAGGTGCATGTAGCAACATTGTAAAGTAGCTACGCCGTTGCTGTGACTCCTGACTCCTGACCGAGTTTCATAATCTTTTCTTCCTAAAGTTTGCTCAGTGGTTTCTTAGCAACTAAATTGTATTTTAATGTTGCATTTTCTCAACCAAAAACCTTTTCCTTAAACCTGAATAAGTAGATGATAAATTTCTGCTATAGCAGTGGTTTTCATATTTAAGACTTAAATCTCAGTATTTGCTTTGCTTAGGGACTGCATAGTTAGGAAATAGCTATTTTAAGCTAACTATGTTGAAACGTAAACACTGACAGATAAAGCATATCACAATATAGCTTTAAATAATAATATGATATGCCAAGAATTCAGCAAATTTTGTTGAGAACCCATATGCCAAGCTCTTTCTAGGAAAAAAAATGCTTGTCTCAGTGGAGCTTATGTTCTAACAAGAGAAGACAGAAAATAAACTAATAAATAAGTTATCTAAAATGTTAGAAAGTGACGAATACTATAGAGAAAGAAAAAGAGTAGGAGGCTAGTATGGAAGGATGACAGTGGTATGGGAGGGTGACAGTGGTATGGGGGGTGACAGTGGTATGGAGGGGTGACAGTGGTATGGGAGGGTGACAGTGGTATGGGGAGGTGACAGTGGTATGGGAGGGTGACAGTGGTATGGGAGGGTGACAGTATGATCTTAGGTGGGATGGTCAAAGGTCGGGGGTTGTGGAGGAGGGACATTTGCGTGAAGACCCAAAGAAGGCGAATGAGCTGCTGTCAGGTACAATACATTGATCATCAATCTTGCACATTTCCTTTTGAACAGCCCTCCTGTGTCTATATATCTCTGTATGGAAGATGGCATTCCCCTGCCTCAAACTTCAGGGGCTTCCTATTGCTTTAGCATAATGTGCAGTCTCCTTAGTTTGTTCTATGAGAACTGCTGTGATCTCACCTTTGGCTCAGCCTCCAGGCCCCTGCCTCTTTCTCCTGCCTATTCTGCTTCATCCATGCTGGTTTTTTTCAGTTCCTTCTTGAGCAGCAATGGCTTTTCCACCTTTTGGCCTTCCACAAGCATTTCTTTCTGCCTGCAATCATTCCCTGGACTTTTGCCTGACCAGCTATCTAACTAGCTGACCACCCCACCTTCTAAACCACAAGTGGCAAACACAAGGCCCGTGGTCCAAATCCGATGCTCCACCTTGTCTTGTCTAACCCGGCACCTTTTTTCTACCTGGCAGTCGCGCTGAGGTCTTGCTTAACTGTTAAGGAGTAGTTACATTTATACAGTCCTAAAAATACATTCAGCCCTTTGAAGGCCACCTGGAGGCTGATGTGGCCCCCAGTGAAGATGAGTTTGCCACCCCTGTTTTAAACTATCCCCTGTTCTTAGATTCTCGGTGCCTTCCCAGTCCTTATTGCAGTCATACGTAAATAATTGTTTCTGGAATTATTTGTTCAATTCCTGTTTTCTGTTTGTTGTTTCTGTTTTTCCATCAGTTAAGCAAACTGATGATTGGGATGCCCTGTTCTTTACTGTATCACTAGAACCTGACACCTGGAGAATGTTCAGTATGTGCTCGATGAACAGAATGTGCTTGAAACAGAGTTGGGCTGGGGAGAGAGAATGTTGCAGATGAGGGTAGGGAAATAATGAGAAGTATTTCCTTGAATGAACTTAAGTTAAACAGCCTAAATGGAAGGACAGTTAAGGTCTTTGGGCAACTCTTTTAGGGTATATTCTTCCCATGGGTCCATATATAGCTGGCAGTGAGTCTCCTTAGACAATGATATAGACCAAAAAGTGTCACAGTTCTTCCTCTTCTCCAACCATTCCAGCTCCCCACCCTCCCTCCTGGTCCTCTTGAAGTTGGGTGTGGCCAGGTGACCTTCTTTGGCTCACGAGCTGGATGGGTATAAGATACATTACTCTGGCAAGAAGCTTTAAGAGTCACCACACAATTGCCACTTTTCTATTTCTGTTTGCCTGGCAGCACTTCCAGGAGCAGCTTGTCTGTTAACCATTCCCTACGTGGGCACGACATGGAGCCCCCAGCGGACCCATAAGGAAATGGGGCATGGATGACTAATTCACCTTTACTTAAGCCACTGAAATTTTGGGTGATTTCTTTTCCACAAAAAAATCTAGCCTAGCCCAACGGACACATGAATAGGTCTTAAGGTTCAGTTGTACAAAGAAATTTTCAAGTACCAGTACTGGGATGGAAAACTGAATTCATTATCCATCCTCCAAGACTGGCACCTCCACAAGACCCCTGACAGAAAGGAAGCCAGTTGTCCAAAGTGGAGCAGCTGACTCTATTCTGGGTTCCTTCCCTTCCCTCGTTCCCCACGGGCGATCTACCACTCCCCTCAGTGCTGCCTCCCGAATACTTTCCCTCCTGACAATTCCCACCTGTCTCTGTCTCAGCTCAGGCCCTTACCGTTTCTCTCCTGAACAGCCTCTCAGCTCATATCCCTGTTCCCACTTCTGCTTCTCTCTAATTTATCTTCTGTATTGTTGCCCAAGTGATTTTTCTAAAAGAGAGCTCTGATCACACTCTTCTTCTGTTGAAAGTTCTGCAGGGCATTTTTGTTAACTTCGGGAATAAGCCCNGCCACTTTTCTCTTTCTGTTTGCCTGGCAGCACTTCCAGGAGCAGCTTGTCTGTTAACCATTCCCTACGTGGGCACAACATGGAGCCCCCAGCGGACCCATAAGGAAATGGGGCGTGGATGACTAATTCACCTTTACTTAAGCCACTGAAATTTTGGGTGATTTCTTTTCCACAAAAAAAATCTAGCCTAGCCCAACAGACACATGAATAGGTCTTGAGGTTCAGTTGTACAAAGAAATTTTCAAGTACCAGTACTGGGATGGAAAACTGAATTCATTATCCATCCTCCAAGACTGGCACCTCCACAAGACCCCTGACAGAAAGGAAGCCAGTTGTCCAAAGTGGAGCAGCTGACTCTATTCTGGGTTCCTTCCCTTCCCTCGTTCCCCACAGGCGATCTACCGCTCCCCTCAGTGCTGCCTCCCGAATACTTTCCCTCCTGACAATTCCCACCTGTCTCTGTCTTAGCTCAGGCCCTTACCGTTTCTCTCCTGGACAGCCTCTCAGCTCATATCCCTGTTCCCACTTCTGTTTCTCTCTAATTTATCTTCCGTATTGTTGCCCAAGTGATTTTTCTAAAAGAGAGCTCTGATCACACTCTTCTTCTGTTGAAAGTTCTGCAGGGCATTTTTGTCACCTTCAGGAATAAGCCCAAATCCTCAGCAGAATGTGCTAAAACAGAATATTTGAGACCCTCAGCCCGTTCCCCTGTCCCTTCACAGGTTGAAATGGATCCTTGTTCTCTGTATTCCCACAATATCCTACACAGACTCCTACACTCATGCTTTTCACAGTACGGTGCCCTCTGTGAGCTCTGTGGCAGCAGCACATAGGGCTACAAGAATTGTCATACAGCTTCAGGGTAGCCCCCGAAGCCCTGAAGTCATTTTTACTCGCAGACAAGCTAGTGAGTTGAGATCACACATTGTGATTGTAGAAACATCCAGGTATGTATTTTTGCTCTCTGATTTATTTTCTTAATAAGAGAAAAGATTTGTATCTTTTATTAGTATTGAACACATTCAGTCTTGAGTCACAAATCCATTTTCTTAGCCTCATTATCATTGAATGTCGCCTTCTTTTTAAGATTTATTGCTATAGGAGCCTGAACAAAATAAAAAATTAAGACTATTCTATTTAGTGTATCTCCATTACATTTAAGTTCTATTGGGTTTTAAGTGTTAAAAAAAAAGTTTCTGTATTTGTGTGCTTTGGGAGAGAGAAGGAATTAACAAGAGTCAACAAACCCCGTCACAGAGTGGGAAAACTGAAGGTCCTCAACTCACTCAGAAGGACCAAACCTTTATGTGGTCCTGTTTCAAGTAAAATAAATTATTGATTTAAATTTATTCAAATATCACCAAAGCTTGGAAACTAAATTAAAAATGCAAATTTTTATATTATAGGAAAAAATAAGTTAACTATCTAGTTTGAAATACCAGGACCACATGACGAGACAGATTGTGTGAGAATAAAGGAGTTTTGGGCCCAAGAGAGAGGAATGTCTACCTAGTAGATCCTCCTGCCTCTGTCAGCAGTCTGGCCCCCCTAACTAGGGAAATCTCTTCTCTGGGGCTGGCTACTTGAGAAATAAACTCCATGTGCTTTCTTGATCATTTATTCCACTGGGGTCCCTTGGTGACCCCAAACTTCTGCCCCAACGTGTTAGCTGATTTCCAATTACCATATTGTTTTAGATCTCAGCCTACCTTTTGAATCTTTAATGTTATTTATTTGGCTCACTTTATTGTTATTTCATAGTTGTATTTATCAAGGATAAATTTTAGTTTGCATTTGTTTAGGTGGGTATATATTTTTAAAACACGTTTTTTTTGGTCTGCAAGGAAAGTGATGCAATACAAGCATATATAGCAATATGTATTTGCAGAATTTAAAAATACATAAATCACATTAAAAATTTTGCCCTGGCCGGTGTGGCTCAGTTGGTTGGAGTGTCATCCCCATAAATCGAAAGATTGAGTTTTCCATGCCCAGTCAGGGCACGCGCCTGTGTTGCAGGTTTGGCCCCAGTCTGGGTGTGTACGAGAGGCAGTGACCGATGTTTCTCTCCCTCTCTTTCTCCCTCCTTTCCCCTTTCTCTAAAATCAATAAGCACGTCCTTGGGTGAAAATTAAAAAAAAATTTTTAGTGGCAAAAACTAAAGATAAAAATGTTCATTTTGTAATTAATAAGATTTTAATAATATTTTTCAAAAGTAAAAGATTCTCTCGTCTTTATGGTTTAAAATTTGTAGTGTGGGCCTGTGAACCAGACGATGGCGGTTTGATTCCCAGTCAGGGCACATGCCTGGGTTGCAAACCGGTTCTTTGCAGGCTAACTCCCAGCAGGGGACGCACAAAAGGCAACCATACATTGATGTTTCTCTCCCTCTCTCCTTCCCCTCTAAAAATAAATAAATAAAAAAAATCTTTAAAAAATAATAAAATAAAATAAAATAAAATTTGTAAAGCATAACATGAAATGCATATTTAGTTTTAAATATATGAGAAATGTTGAGAATAATCATAGTAGTAGTTTTTTTAAATAAAACAATGACACAAGATGAGAAGGCCATTTTCTTACTTATAGCAAGTGCTATAAATAAAGTACTTTATTTTATCCAGTAAATTTTCCCAATGCATTTTTGCTTAGGTTGTGTCCCAGGATGCCTGCAGCTTCCGTTGCCCTGGTTTCACCTTGGGATTAGGGCAAAGACACTAAAAACCATGCTCTTCTGAAGGTACTATTCTAATGAATCCACATGGCCTAAGAGGAGAGAGAGTGCTCTGAGGAAACTCACTTAGCCTTATGTAGTCACCAAATACATGTATCTATCATATTAGGGAGTGCTCATCATGAAAGCCTGGGAGACCCTGGCTCTGGAGGAAGGAGATAATGGGCTACTAAGTTTTAGTAAAAAAATTTTTAAAAGCATATTATGGCATCAAAATGTTCCCTTTGTGGAATAAGGACTCGAGCCTCTTAGTAGGATCCCCAAGGTCAAGATTACAGTGGACAACGTTGGAGCCACTGGGAGGCCGGCAAAATGAGGTAAAGTGATAGGCTAAAATGCTGAATACATTTTCTCTTTTACTGCCCTGCCTGAGACTGGGACTTCATTATTTATTCAATTTTGTTATTCCACCATAAGTTTAATTCTTCATCTGTTATACGGTTACTGAACACCTGCTTTTTATCACTTTTCTGGGCATTGGGTGGCAAAGACAGAAAGAACAGAGTCAGAGTTGGTGCGAAGGCTTACAAATTCTAGTGCTCACCATGCTCACCCAGTGGTTCAGTCGTTCAAAAAGGTGCCTCAGGCCTTGGCTGGTGTAGCTCAATGGATTGAGCACAGGCCTGCGAATCAAAGGATCGAAGTTCGATTCCCAGTCAGGGCACATGCCTGGATTGCAGGCCAGTTCCCATAAGGGGACACATGAGAGGCAACCATGCATTGATTATTTCTCTCCCTCTCTCCTTCCCTCCCCCTCTAAAGATAAATAAATAAAAAATCTTTTTAAAAAAAGGTTCCTCAATGCTGTTCCCAAAGACTGAGATTCAGGAAGGATGGAGAGACTGAGGCGAGTATGCAGATCCTCCAAGTGTGGGCTGCGCTGTCTCTGCGTGGGGGGTTATACGTGCTCTCAATTCAGACAGGTATTCTTCCATTTATTAGGGGGGAGAAAGTGCATCTTGACAAGGTGAAAGGAAAAATTCAGGAAGGAAAGTATAAAGAAAGAGAAAAATGTACAGGAGGGAGGGGTAAGGAACCGAGGGAAATGAAAATGAATGCCAAACAACTGAGTGGGATACAAGAGAGACAAAAGAAAGTGCAGTGTTGCAGTGACTCATAAACACGAGTTCAGGCCCCACAGCGAGGATGCTTGCATCTGGAGAAGGGGAACTCTAAACTCCACAGAGTGGGAAGCAGTTAGAGTTTCTAACTGTGAGGTGAGTGAGCTTGTCGCTGGTGCTAGAAGGAGGTACAGTCCCTATAGATGTGTTTCTGTGACAGTTGCCCTTGTGTTCCCTCAGGAGGCATTGCAGCTTCCTACACTATGTGCTTGAGGGGCCTTGGAAAGCCCTCAAAGGCGCACAGTTCCAGTCACTATCACCACCACCACCACCTCTATGCCCCTCACACAGGACACAGCACTGTGTCCCGGGACCCTGTCGGTGAACTGCACTCTGAGCTCAGCCTTGGGCCTTAAGGGGCTGGATGAAATAGTGCCACGTGGAGGAAGCCATCATTACTTGGGCAAGAAGACAAGAGCAGAACAGAGGGTTTGCGTAGACTTGTAACTGCCTCAAGCCCACCCACAAAGCCCTGAGGGAGGAAGTAACTCCCTATAGCAACACCCCACCCACCACCACTGAATGAAGAATAATAGCACTCCAGGTTACATAGTTTGAGGATAAGGTAGAGAAAGTGTCCCCTCATGACACACACACACACACACACACATACACACAAGTGGATGACAGTGAGGGAGTCCTGCCTCCGCTCTTCAAGAAATATGAGAAGCCAACCTGGTAAAACAACATGAAGAGGGAATACTTTCTCTGGCCAAGTGGTTCTTAGTCACCTGCCACCACCTGCCACTATATACCTTGGCCCTACCTCAAGGATAGACCCTCCTAGATATGGTGAGCAGGGCTGTTTTCACTGAAACTCTGTGGTGGGAACCCTAATGCAGGAAGGAGTGATTCAGTTCACTTTCCTCAGAAGTGTGCTTGCAGAGACTATTAATAGGGTTTTGATAATTTATGAACCCCTCCTATAGCCCATCAGGAGCATAAGGTTTACTTATCCTGTTTTATTATTTGAAGCAATTTGATGTGTCCTTTGAAGCAAAGGACACAATTCTCTCCTTAGAAATAGTAGTGAACATTATTTTGGAGGAAAAGAATTTGTAAGACATAACTTTTTAATGGTAAGAGACTTACAAGAGTGGAATGACAATTTCTTAGTGAAGCCACACAGAAGAATATCAGGAATTAGGTAGAACTGAAAGCACAATATGGAAAACTTTTATTTCTTAGTGAAGCATTTGCTAGACACATTTTAACAAGTAAAAGTGAGAACTCAAAATGGGTCATCTAACTAAAAGTCTTGAACTCTATAAAACATTTAATAAAAACTAGGTTATATATGCATAGACAATATACCTCTCTTCTCTAGCTTGGGGTCACATTTATCTTTACTATTCAAGCCATAATCACTGGTGACTCCTGCTTGTCCTGCAATCTTTTCCCTAAGATTTCTCTTCTCAGGTTCCTGGGAATTGCTGGGGAATGCCTCCGTATCTCTCTAACTCATCCTGGTGGCCACTTGGAACTCCACAGCTCCTCAAGTGACCTGCGGCCACTTCTGATGAGATTTGTACCTGTGTGTGCTAGTCTAGTTTGCTCCAAGTATAGATGCATGTATTCTCTTAACCCTTCAACACCCCTTTGAGGAGAAGGACAATGTTGGTCAGTAAGGCTTTACTGAATATTTGGGAAATAACAGCATCTGCTGCCCAAGTGACCTACCCTAGACATTTGAACCCAGTGTCAGGGTTGTAGCCCAGCCTTCTACAGGTAGCCGAGTGTTGGGAGGCCAGCTGACTACTCCAGTCCAGGCCAGAAGTCCATGTTCCTTCACTTCACGACCCCAAATCTTTAGCCCCATATTGCGGAGAAGATTCCCTCCCTCCCCAAGGCTCAGGCCCACCCATTCTTGCCCCCGATGGACTCACAGTGGGAGCTCCTGTTCCTTTAGCAGCAGACACAGAGGATGGTCTGACAGCCAAGACTCAGATAATATAATCACAGTTGTTGAAAATGTATTTCCCAACTTTTGGGTAATTCAATCTTGACATGTGGAAGGCACTAACATTCAGTGTAAATCCCTATTTTGGGAACAGTTCCTTCAGTTACAACTCAGCAAAGGCACAGTCTGCCTGCGAAGTGCAGCCATTTGGATTTCCCCACTGAACGAGAACTCGTTCTGCAGCGACTAAGCTCAGACTTGTGCCGACTTCACAGTTCTCTCTAGATAAACAACAGTAGGCACGTTTATGTGACTGCAAGGTCCATCCCGGTGCATTTCCCCAAACAAAGGGAGTTTGTTACAAAACTTAGTTGATAATTCCGCCCCTAGAAACTGAAACTTTCAGCAACTGCCAAAGGCAGTTCCTTTTCTTTAGATAGATAGATAGATAGATAGATAGATAGATAGATAGATAGATGGAAGCAATTCTTCATACTCTTCCCCAGGCACCACACACTAAGTTATAGTCAGTGTTCACCATGAATTTGAGTATGGGGAAATGAATTCTCATCCGAGAATATGGATGAGATATTTGTATCCCTTTCTTTCCAAGAGAAAAAACTTAGAGAAATGGATCAACATTTCTAAGTGTATATCCACTTTTCCTTTTTGTGATGACAAATTCCAGGGCAGGCCTTCCTTTCAGAACAGTGTTGACATGCATTCATGCAAACAAAATTACTTTCTTATCCCAACCATTTGTGAAAATATAGATCTTAACCTGCAGAGGTGATTTAAGCAATTACCTAGACCTGAAATAAATAAAAAATGAATAATGATTTGGTAACATATTAAACATACAAGTTTTCAAGTTACACATATAGTATGTACTAGAAAGATATGGAAAAGCAGAAATAAGAAAAATACTTACAAATAATTCTACTCCCCAGAGATAATCACCAGTTATTTTGATACCTTTCTTTCTGGCATGTTTTTCTAGTAATTAAAAAATGGTTGTGATCATATGATATCCTAATTTTCTTGTGTTTAAAATGAAAGTAGTTTCCTATGACTTGTTAAAAATGATTTATAAACATCATTTTGTTGGTCGCAAAATAGTGGTGCTGAGCTTGTGGTGACCTTTTTAATCTCTGAGGTAATTTTAAGCCATGTTTGTACAGATCAATATAGAATAAATAATTTTGTCAGAACTGAAGGTTCTGGTGCAATCTGATTACCATGTCAGTCTGATTTACTGTATCACTAGTAGCAGACCAGACCAGTTAAAAGCACGGAGTAAATTATAGAGTTTGCCTTCAATCTGAGGTGGAATCTGAGGTGGAACCCTTGTTTCATGCTGTTTACAGGCCAGTAAAGGTTCTTATTAGCCTGGGAGAGAATTGAATGATGGAATTTCTAAGTGGTGCAACCATAACTATAGTTGATCGATTCATTGATTTCCTCTAACAGAAAAAGTACTTATTTTTGAAGCTTGTTTGGTGGCCTGATATGTGATCTATCCTGGGGAATGTTTCCTATGCATTTGAAAGAAAATGTGCATTCTGCAATCTTTGGATGAAATTTTTTACTGATGTATATTAATTTAATCTGGTATAATGTGACAGTTGAGGTTATTTTCTTATTAATTGTCTGATCTACCCATTGATGTGAGTGGGGTATTAACATTCCTTACTTTTATTATTTTGCTGTAGGTGTCTCCCTTTATGACCTTTAATAATTGCTTTATGTATTTAGGTGCTCCTGTGGTGGGTGCATTGATTATTTATAATTGTTACATCTTCTTCTTAAATTTATCCCTTTATAATTACATAATGTTCTTTTTTGTCTTTATCAAAATTTTTTTTGTTTTGAAGTCTATTTTGTCTGATATGAGTATTGCACTCTTAGCTTTCTTTTCAGGTCTATTTGCATGGAATATCTTTTTCTATCCCTTCACTTTCAGTCTATGTGTGTCTTTCAGTTTAAAGTGAAAATCTTGTAAACAGCCTATACATGGGCCTTTTAAAATCTTTTTAGCTGTCCTATGTCTTTTTAACGGAGCATTTAATCCATTTACATGTAAAGTAGTTACTGATAAGTACGCACTTATTGCCATTTTGTTAATTGTTTTTTTGGTGTCTCCATAGTGCTGTGTTCCTTTCTTCTCTTGATCTCTTCCTTTGTGTTTTGCTCTTTTAATTTAATGTTTGTTTGGGTTCCTCTCTCTTTGTTTTTTGTGGAACTTTGGTAGGTTTTTGGTTTATGGTAACCTTGAGGTTTATGTATATCATTCTATCTCTATAGCAGTCTATTTTAAGCTGATAGATATTTAACTTGAAATATATTCTATAAGAACTACATTTTCACCCCCCTTTACACTCTATGTGAGATCTTTTATGTTGTGTATCTCCTAACTATTTATTGTAGTGTGAGTTTGATACATTTTTATTTTGACTTTGGTGGTAGTTTCTGAAATGTCTGATTCACTGTATTTGTTAAATATCTGGCTTTCCCTGTGAGGTTTTTCCCTTTCTTATGTTTTCTTATTTCTGACTATGGTTTTTCATTTTCTACTTAAGGACCCTTTCCTGTTTCTTGTAAAGTTTAATGGTGGTTTAATGGTGGCGAACTCTTTTAGTTTTTGCTTGTTTGGGAAAACTTTATCTCTCTCCAATTTTGAATGATAATCTTGCTGGGTAAATTATTCAGATTGTCGGTTCCTTTCTCTCAACACTTTAATGATGCCCTGCCACTGCCTTCTATCCTGTAAAGTTGTTGCAGAGAAATCAGCTGATAGCTTTATGGGTTTTTTTTCCCCTGTAACTCATTTTCCTCTTGCTTCTTTCTAAATCATCTCTTTAACTTTTGCCATTTTAACTACAATATGTCTTAGTGCAGTTCTCTTTGGGTTCACCTTATTTGGAACTCAATGTGCTCCCTAGACTCAGGTGTCTATTTCCTTTTCCAGATTAGAAAAATTTTCAGCCATTATTTTAAAAAAATACAATTTCTCTTCCTTTCCCTACACTGTGAATGTTTGAGCGCTTGATGTTATTCCAGAGGTCCCTTAAGCTATTCTTATTTTTTTTTAATTCTTTTTATTTTTCCTGCTGTCTGATTGGTTGATTTCCACTAGTCTGTCTTTCTGGTCACTGATAATCCATTCTTCTGTGTTAGCTAATCTTTTGCAGATTCCTCCTAACGTGTCTTTCATTTCAGTTATTATATTCTTGGTCTGCTTGGTTCTTTGTTATACTTTCTAACTCTTTGTTTGAAGTTCTAAGTTCTTCTTTTTCTCTCTCAAGTTTGGTGAGCATCCTTATGACCCTTCGTTTGAGTTCTTTAATAGGCATATTGCTTATTTCAATGTCCTTAAGGTTTTTTTCACTGTAGATTCTTCTGGTTTATTTGTTTGAGAGATATTCTTTTGTTTTTTCATTTCATTGGAGTTTCTATATTCATTTATATGAATTAGACAAAATAGCTGACTCTCCCACTATCGAAAAAGTGGCTTAATGAAGAAGTGGCCCCTGCATAGGCTATGTGTGCTGGGTGGTTTTGGCAAGTTGGTAGGCCAAGTCATTGCCTGAGGTGTGAGGGGCACTAGCCTACCAAGCTGGAGTGGCTCTGGGTCAGGAGGCCAAGGGTGTGTGGTAATGACCTGTTGCCTCTACTTGCTCCCTTTGTTCAGGTAAAAATGGATTTACAGGATGTATCCAGGAATGCACGGCAGCAACCTTGCAAGTAAGCCAGGGCATCTGGATAGAGCCCCACCTAATCTATGGCAGTAGAGAGGGACATAAATAATGGGGCCCCTCCCTCTGGCCCTGGAGAATTCCCACATTCCCCAGGAGCTCCAGTGGCTCTCCAATCTTCTCTATGTAGTTTCTCTCTCTATTTGTTGTACCAAAACTCTCCTGTGAAGAAGTATCCTCTTTGTAGGCTTTATGGGCTGTATAGCTTTGGGAATCTTCTTGGAGCCTGGCAGGTCCTTATGGCTCTGGAGGGCCAGGTAAGTGTGGTGACACCCTATTGTTCCTGCTTGCGCACTTTGTAAGCAAAAGGTTCCAGGCGTTGTGGTTGGAAGAGTCCTAAGGTGGTCTTATGGGTAGGCTAAGGAATGCACTTAAACAGAGCTCCTGCCTTTTCTGTGGAAGTGGAAAGGCGGGTAAACAATGGTGCTCACTGCCTGTAGAGGCCAGAGCGTTTTGCAGCTCCGAGAGGGCCTTTTCCGTTTGGCCTCTTTCTCTTGTTTATTGTTCAGATGCCATTTATTCATCCTTCAGTTCCAAAATACCTTCCTTAATGCCCTATTATGTGCCAGACTCTACCCTATGTGTCACCTATATAGTAAGCAAGTAGGATCTAATCCTGCCCTTAGGGCATTAGCAGTCTAGCTGGAGCTTCTTAACTGAAATTTGTTTGGAAGTTTCTGTACAATGTTAAATCATCGGAGGGAATCTTATCAATCAGTACAGTGTAGTATAGCAGTACAGATTATAAAGTAATATTCCAATTCTTCAAAAATGAAACAAATCAGGAAATGTTTATTTGATTATCGGGTATATGTCATTTCTAAAATCTTACACAATATCTTGTTTAAGAGCAGATCATGACCCTCAGGATTCAATAAGTAATTTTATTAAAAAGTATACCACACAAAATATATTTTACATAGAGCTTTTAATCAGAAGAGCATGTACTAGGCAATGTATTCTATATCCAAAATAATCAAATAAATAGAGCTCTTACAACCGAAAAGCCATCTATTTCAAAATAAACAATCCATCTATTATAAAAGGCATTCTAAATGGATTTCATAATAGCACAAAATAATATACATTCATTATTTTAATCTGAAAAACATAGTCACTTAAGGTAATTTGTTCTTAAATAAATAATAAGGTTGGTAGCTTCAAAAAAGAGAATGGAAAACAGAGAGAGGCCCAATGTACAGTTCTGGGTATATATATTTATATATCTGACACCTGCTACTGAGAAATTCTGAAGATCTCATTCCATGCATGCTATACTAAAAGGAACTGTTTTATCACATGTGCATTTGAATTGTTAGTGCATTAGATAATATTCTTTTGTCCACTTGCTTTCTATGCTACAAGATTCCTGAGAGTGTGAAGTGTTGCTAATTATGGTGTACGACCACATTGTAATTCTGTTAGCACACAGCAAAGGGCAAATTTGCTTTATTCAGTTATTTGCATTGCCACAGGGCAAATTTACCCATCACTGCAACATGGGGATTTAATATTTTCCATTGTACTCATCACTCTGTAATACATAAAAATGAAACCATTAATGTTTTCTAAAGTGTCAGTAAATATCTCTTTTGATAAGTTCTTATTTTATTGCTTTGCTTTTTAAAATTAATGACGATAAAAGATAGATGATTAACATCACAATTAAACTGGCTCTTTAGCTAAATTGGCAAAGGTGTTAATTGCCCATCTATGAGCATAAACTGAATTCAAATGTGTGTGACTACAGTGGTATTCATATGTGTTGGTAGTTTATGTTTATGCTTGAATTTGAGGGAAAATGACCAAGATTCCATATCACACAAAAAAGACACAAACTAAAGAGTAGGTTTTGAACATGTTTCTCTTGATGACTTGTTTAACATGAAAGGATACCTTTCACACCAGTTGCTCACTTGGTGTTGCCAGTGAATCACTGAAAAAAACAAACAAACAAAAAGCACTGCATTTAAGTAATGAAAAACAGTGCTAGCCTTCTCTTTTTTGTGCTTTCTAGTATTCAATGAGGGTACTTACTGAATTTCCTAATTACAAAATGTTCATTCTTTTCAATCTTGTTCTGTGGAATGAAAGATTACCAAAAGTCAAGACAGGTATGATAAGCATTGTTCTAGAAACACGTAAACCTGAAGATAGAAATCTATATTAGATTCCACTTTCTCAATGGTGAAGGGTTAAACAGAATTCTAGCTCTGAAAACGCTAGAGAAAAATATCATGAGAGCTTCCTAAGGGAAAGTACTAATTTAAAGTTGTGCGTATGCATTCAGCTAAGAAAATCCCCATAACAATGGGAAAATGTCAAGAATTTCACAGGGAAGGTAAAAGGTTTTCATTTCTATTGTGCTTTCTCTGTTGCTGGGTTAATGTTGGACAGGATGGAATTTACAACATGCAGTCACTTCAGGACTTTCATTTCCAATTTTAAGATAATTTTAAGCTGTGTAACTACTTCCTTATATCTGAGCTACTGAAAAATTATTTTGAGGTACAAAATAATATTTGAGGCAGAAGTTGAATTCTGTAAGGGATTAGAACCCTGAACTGTTTGTTAAATGTATCTGGAACTATGTGCAGCCAGTTTTACCTGAAATCAACTTTATTTATTTATTTATTTATTTATATTTAATTTTTGTTCAAGTACAGTTTTCTGTCCCCCACTCCCATCCCAGCCCTGCCCCCCATGCTCCCCACCTCCCTCCCATTTCCACCCCCCTTAGTTGTTCTTCATGTGTCCTTTATACTAGTTCCTGTGAATCCTTCCCATTCTCTCCCCTCTCCCCTCTGGTCCCTGTCAGCCTGTTCTGAATTTCAGTGTCTTTAGTCATATTTTGCTTGCTTATTTGTTTTGTTGTTATGAAATCAACTTTAAATTGAAATGACGGACTAGAGGTGTTAAGGGTCTTTCATGTAATACAGGAGTCACCTGGGATACAGTAGAAAGAAACATACCTTTATAAACAACTGAAATAGCAGAATTATGAAAATAAGGTATTTTTATCAAAAATTTTGCATTTTTCTCAAAATAATACCTACTATACCTTGATGACTTTTAAAAATAATCTACCTACTTATAATACTTAATGGGAAGCTATTTTTTTCTTTTGCAAACCTAGTGATCAAGAAATATCTGATGAGCCAAATAAAGTAACAGTCAATTCTACCTTCTGAAATATTTATGGTTCTCCTGAAAAATTTACCAGACTTAGAGGAACGTTGGGAAGCTATAAAACTAGGAGCCTTAGTAGAAGACAGCCTTACTTCTGAGAACCACAGGGACTATCAGGATGGAATGAAGATCAACAACCATTTAAGGATATCCTACATCAACTTGTACAGCTTCTATATATGGAAGGGAAATACAATTAAGATAAAAAATGAAACATACCACAAAATCCTGGAGGACATTTTTTCTGTCTTAACACAAATGCATTGTTTTATTAGGCAAATGTGTGTAATCAATCTACCTGGATGTCTCGACAGCATGTTTCTCTACCTGTTGTCTTTTCCAGTCTCTAGTGGCAGCGTAATGGTCATGAGAGCAACTTGGACCAAATGACAGCACACCTGTACAGGTCGTTAGGTGTGCAAAGGAGACAGGAAGCCCTGAGTGTGTGTAAATGGCTAACTATTTCACAACAGTTTTGATGAAAATACAAGAGACTTTTTTGTCAAGTTGTAGATGATAAATGTTCTGATGTGAATATACTGAGAAGCAGAACTCACATGCAGAAGACTGCTGAAAGGTGAATTAATGGGGCAGAATGAATGAGATTAAACTTTAAAGAGAGAGCATGGCGCTTACCTTTCGGTCCCAATGTCTTTCAAAGTTTGACAACTTTCTAAATTTTGAAATAAGAGAACAAAATAGGAAGAAAAAGACCACAGGTTCTTAATTCAGCCAGGCAGACTGGAATCCTACAAAGGGCTGTGGCCAATGGAAACTAAACCAAGAAAAGCACAGGACCCTGGCTGGAGGCACTGGCTTGTGTCTCTCCGTGATGTGGAGTGTGGGGACCCTCATGAACACTCTCAGGAACATCATGGTCTCTGTGTGCATAAACAGCAGTTTAAGATCATGATACTCTGAAAGCGAGGTGGGTTCAGGCCCAAAGGAAATATTTTATTGTCCTTAAGGGTTTTGTCTAGTAATTGGGGCACGGTGATGGGAGTTCCTCAGTGGAAGGTACAGTCTGCCTAGCAGCACCCAGTGGTCTGGCTGAAGTGAGCAGGATGTCCAGCCAGAGGGGCAGCACAATCCCCAGCAGTGGAGGCTGGCAAAAGCTATCGACTAGGTCGGTCCTATGGGTAAGTGAATGTTGCTTCCAGCAATGAAAATGAATTAGATTCTGAAAGCAAAGGTAAAATTTCTACAATCAGGATTGCATGTCAAGAGGGGGACAGAAGGAATGAGTGGGTGTAAGGATGCTTGGGGCCACATTGGGGTGCCGGATTCCAGGCTAGGCAAATCAACATGAAAGACAGCCAACCAATTTGAAAGAGAAGGGCTTCGAGAACCCTAACTTAGTTTTGGTCTGGATTGTCCTGGACAGTGAAACTATTTTCAAAGTGTTCGTATAACTGAAAATAAAGTAGCTAAAATAAGAAGCACAACTACAGACTAGTTGATTGATTATAAAAAATATTATACAAAATTATTTTTAAAATATAAATAGGGATAGCATAAAATTGGGATTAGGAGCAATGACTCTGAAGTCCTAGGTTCATAACCGGGCTCTACCGCTTACCAGCTGTGTGACTTCAGACAAGTTACTTCATTTCTCTATGCCTCTGATAGCAACGCTCTCAAATGGTTTTTGCAAGGATTAAATAAGGTAATATTTGTAAAGGACTCAGAGCAATACCTGGCAAATAATAAATATAATATAAGCATTTATTAAATGGAAAGGACATTCAGATTGATGAGGGAAATATAAAGGCCTATCCCAACACATAAATGGACAAAAAGCACAAATAATCACACAACAGATGATTCAATGATTGACTGTGCATGGGAAAATATTCAACATTAAGAATAATGAATGGAAAGCATCTTTCAAAAAAAGCAAGTAACTATTATAATGGTAATACCATTGTAGGCAAGATGGAATGCGTATGTTTCTCTATTCTTTCACAAAATATTTAATCTTTATGTTAGGTACTAGTGACACAAAAAATAAAGACCTCATCCTCCACTTGAAAACCTCACAGTCTAGGTGAGACACAAACATGTACGTGACTGTTATGAAACACTGTGATGAACTGTACATCCTGCCCGTGCTTACTTCTGCTCTTACTCATGCACAGGCACACAAGACTATTGGACACAGAGGCAGAAGGTATGAACTCTGCCTGGAAGAAGTGAGGCGGGCAGGAGGAAGTGATCTGGGAAAGATACGCAGAGGCCAGGTTATAACAGACACTTGCATAACATTTGATAGGGAATTTGGCACAGAACAGAAAAGGATAATAACTGCTCTTCATTTTCTACCATTAGTAAGTAAAACTTGATATCTACCACATCCATCTTATAACCCAAGGGAAACAAAGATATCCTTAAATGGTCATTCCTGGAGAGTTAGGAAGAACCTCGCACAAGCATCCCCTTGTACTTCGGATCAGTTTGGCAGTAGCAGTGGGGATTCATAGAGGCATTCCTCTAACATTACAATCCTAGACTTTATTCCAAGGAACCGAATGGGTTATTTATAATAATAAAAACTGGAAATGCTTAATAAAACTGTAGTCTATCAACTTGATGGAAAATTTTGCAGAATATTTTAAAAAGATAAAAATTTTGGAATTCATATAGAAATATGGAATCTTGCTGGTGACATGATGTAAAATGAAATAACTATGCAAAATGATATTTATGATATGATTAGTATTAAAAAAAGACTTAAGGGGAAATTTTTATAGTTGACGTGTCATGCTTAGGTTGGTGGAATTGTGGATATTTAAAAATTACTTTATTTTGATAGTTAATTTTAGTGCAAAATAAAACCATGAAAATTTCTTCATATGTGTTCAAAAAGATAAATAAATATTGAGTTAAACAGACTGGCTTGATAACACATCGAATAAAATATGTTGGCTCAAGGAGTTTAATTCACTGAACATTTAAAATAAAACAATAATTTGATGTCACTCCCCAAAAAGCAAATTTCATTTTAAGGGTAAAACCACAAGGACAGGACTGACAATAGGGAGGTGGCAGCCTCATCTCAGTTTTCATTGATCAGAAAATATCTGAAACTCGTTTTGTTCTGGAAGCCACATTTTAAGAAGAATATAGACAAACTGTACTTGAGCAACAATAAAAATAAATAAATCAATAAAAATAAAATTAAAAAAAGAAAAAGATAGGGAAAACTAAAGATTACTCATCTTATAAATGCCTTCCAGCACATGAGGCAGTGTTATGCCAATTAAATAGTTAACATTTTTAATCAGAAGCTACTCTTTGGCTTTGCCGATTTCTAAGGATATAGTAGTCAGGTATTAAAGTTTAAGGCATGTCTCAAAGCTAAAAGTTTAGGGCATGTCTCAAAGCTAATTTGTCTTTTGTTATATCCTTTTAGTCTGTTGTTAAGGCTTATGATGAAAAAAGCCTATTTCTATAAATACATATGTAAGGCCATAAGCTTAGTGAATTGATAAATTTTAATAGTAATAAAGTAACCAACTTAAATGTCAGACTTGCTACATGAATTCTGATTCATCTGTACCTTAAACAGAAATACAAAACCTAAGTGCCATTAAATAAATAATTTAATTTGGTAATAAAATATTTCATAAAGTGTTAATACTAGGAATCTAAATTTTATTTTATTTTATTTTTTTAAAGATTTTATTTATCTACCTTTACAGGGGAAGGGAAGGAGAGAGGGAGAGAAATATCAATGTATGGTTGCCTCTTGTGAGTCCCCCACTGGGAACTGGCCCGCAACCCAGGCATGTGCCCTGACTGGGAATCGAACCACGATCGTGTGGTTTGCAGGCCCGCACTCAATCCACTGAGCTACACCAGCCAGGGCGGAATCTAAATTTTTAATTGCTTTTAGCAAACCCTCAATTATTAACTGTAGTTACATAAACACATATACAGAAAAAACTTTTAGTAGCTTTTGTTTTATAGTTAAAAAAATACATGTACTTTAACATTCAATAAAATGTTTTTAAATACTAAACTGTTAAATATCTAAAGTAACTTACTATGACTTGCTAATTTGTAATATTTAACAAAAATATTTTGAAAATCAATGTTCAAACATTATTTTTTTTAAGGTCAATAGATAACATTATAAAATCTTGTGCTTACTGGGCTGTGTCTCTAGCAGTACGTGGAAAAAAAAGAGATAGTGTTTTTTTTAGAATTAAAATATCATTATTTTTCATTTTCTCTCACACACAAAAAAATAAAAATAAAATGTCACACAAAAAAGAAGACTATAGGCCGATTGGAGTACATTCAGATATAAGGGATGAGGGAATGAAATGGAAAAATGTGCCAGTGCCTGACCTGGAAAGAGAAGGGCAGCATGGGGGTAGGTAGATGTCATAGCTCTGTTCAAAACTGTTCAGTGCTGTCTCGGAAGAGACAGATTAGACCTTCTTTATGTAAGCCCAGGCATCCCTGTGAATAGCTACCTTATTGCTATTAAAAACAAAATGATCTCTCATGAAATGAATTCCTTGGAATTAAACTGGTTTAACTAGATGCTGCATACTATCTGTTGAGGAGATTACAGAGGAAGTGAGAGTTTGCTGTATTCCTTAACATCTATCCCAATGCTGAATGTCAATAACTCAAAAAATCCACAACTTGGTGTGCTTTCCTGGACCCACAGAACCTGCAGGACCTGCTTGTTACTTTTGTATCACGCTTGTGGTTAGCTGGGGTGCTATGTTTGGGAGTAAGAAAGGGCTGGGTAAGATGCTAGAATGACAGCTGAAATGAAGAGAGTTGATATCTAAGGATTAAAGGGGTGACTTGAAAAAGGTGCTACTATCAAATCCTTTCCTAATGAAAAGTTGGATGAGAAGCTAAAAGCTAGAGTTATACTATTCCAATCATTGACATTCTGCAATGAGGAACAGTTTTATTAAATTTCATTCCAGTAAAAATTAAATCCACCTAAATCCTCAGAAAGAATGTTGAAAGAACATTGCAGAACCTAGAGAAAGGGCTATAGACTCATAATTTCTGGCCTTGGAAAGTGAAAGATTTATTTAAGACATATTTAGGACATGGATTCTTTTTATTCTTGGAAAGCTGCTTCTGATCTAGAAATTTTGTATAATTGATTATTAAAGACCAAGTCTCAACATTTTCCAATATAATAGCATATCTATTGCTTCCTCCTTCTATGGTATTCATAGGACAGCATTCATTGTATGCATTCAATATAAACAAAGTCAAAGACTCAGATTATTATTGTAATCCTTCAAGGTTCTTTGTTTTCATTGAATGATTTGTAGTTTGACAAGGACGAAATTCAGGCAACGGAATGTTCTGAATCTCTTAGGGTTTGTCTTCCCGTGATCCTTGGAGTGTTACACAGTGTAATCAGTGAGGAACTTCTAACATTTCAGAAATTCCTTCCTATAACAACTCACTTTATTCCGCTGGATCTTAGGATTTTTCTTTTAACGTGGAACTTTAAGTGTAATTGTTGCTATCTATTTTTGTAAGAAGTATCTATAATACTTTGTTTAGTTCTTTAATTAGAGTAATGAGGCACTGTAGTAAACTAGTTTAATTAAAAATGCTTGATTGAAACTATTTTGTCTTGTGGCAGATTGATTTTTTTGACTCCAAAGGAGATGACCCATGTCCTACACATTTCATTTCAAGGTAACTTGGCTTTGTTTTTCTTGTCCAGTGAGATTTTGTTTGGGTTTGATTTGGTTTTTGTCGGTATTGTTGTCATCAAAATTTTGTAGATCTTGCACTTTGATTCTGTTTAAACTTTAGGATCTTTATTTTCAAAAACATATGTGTACATATATAAATATAGCTATACATTATTTGTCATTTCAAGGAATAGTTGAGAATTCATTACATTTTATAAACTCTTATTTTTAGGAAAATCTCACAACTTATTTATATCTTAAATCTATTTTCCTTGGTGAGTGGTAGGCCAAGTGACATTTCTTTTGAAGACAGCAGATATGACATAAATAAATTAAAATGAAAAGAGTTAATTAGGTTCAAGCATATAACATGCTGGTACCAAAAACATTTGAAAGCTCTCATTACTGAATAAACAGTCAAATTTAAAGAATTAAATGTGAACAGAAAGACATTTATTTATTAGGTTGCTATAGTTCCCTAAAATATTTGAAAGCTCTCATTACTGAATAAATAGTCAATTTTAAATGAATAAAATATGAATATAATGACATTTATTTACTAGATTGCTGTAATTCCCCACCTCTGCCAGAAAACTAGCATTCAGAACAAATATTTAATAATCATCAAAGTGCAAGGTAGGAGAAGTAGAGCTTGATAATTGCGATAGAGGATTTCTTTCTCCACAGATGTAGAAGCAGGGGTCTTCAGTGTGCACGAACACACCCAAACACATACTCGCACGTGCTGCCTGTCAACAGCCCGCTGCTCCAACCCTGTGGGCCAGTTCTGTTCCTGGCAGATGGCCCTGTGTTTCTGGCCTTGGGCCTTAACATTGTCCTTAAAAAAGGAAACAGATGATTGTCAGAAACTAGTCCAAGCAGATGTCCTTACAGAGCCTGAAGAACTGCTCGAGGCATCCTTTGATGGCAAGAAACAGATCAAGAAAGGCATTAATTGGCACAAGAAACCCTGTAGGGACGAGGAGAAGTATCACATCAAGTCTGCATGTCCTTGCATTCTGGCTACATTTTAGGAATTAAATTAGTAATAGCGGTCAAGAACTCTGTTTTCTGTACTATGTTTTTAACTATTCCATAAAGCATTAGATTATGAAAGTTTATTGAGAGATAGAAAAAAATGAGTTGATTAAATGGGTATTCACATATTCCATGGTCTAGTCAGGAAGTCTATATAGTATGTCAGTTCTTGCAAATTAATTGAAAATTATAACATATCTACACACAGTCTCATTGTCATTTGAAGGAATTTATGCCAAGATTAATATAAAGATAAGACATATCACAGAATTAACTGATGAGGACCTATTTTCTCATTCAACCCATTTCAAACATATAGAAATCCTAGATAAAATATAATATAAAAGCAAGTAAATATCTAAAAGGAGAGAATGAGAAAAAACCAAAAACCCAAACCTTGCATTCAAATTGAGCTACAAATACAACTCTACTGTACATGAAGAAATTTAATTTCAGATGAAGGACCAAACTTCTACAATGTGTGGAAGATTTTAATCTTAGAAGATTATCTAATAAAAATCTACAATGGGACATGGATTGACCTCAGATTAAAACAGTATTATAAAAGAGTTGGACAAAAATGTTAAAATAAATATATGTACAATGCTAAAAGAGCTAGATGAGTAAATCAGAATAACGATAAAATACAATACTAAATAATAAAAATAAAAATTTAAATAAACATGGAAAAATAAATATTTAAAATTATGATAATAAAATATTTACTGAAATAAACCCCCCCAAATAGAATACATTATATATGGGAACTAATTAAAGAGAGAATTAATAAATTGAAAGATGGTAATGAAGAGTTTGCTCAGAGATAAAAAGATAAGATATATGAAAGAACAGTTGAGACATACAGAATAGGTATAGCAGCACTAATACATGAGTAATGAAGTTACAATGAAGGAAAAATAACATTGAAAAAATAATAGCTGAACTGCAAAAAGATATTTGAGTCCTCACAACAAGAGTATACTATGAATATCAAGCAGAATAAATAAATTCAAAGCAAGATGTATCATGATGACACTGCAGGACATTAAAGAAAAATAAAATTATTAAAGCTACCAAAGAGAGGCTCTGGCTGGTGCACTGGTCTGTAAGCCAAAGGGTCGCCAGTTCAATTGCCAATCAGGGCACGTGCCTGGGTTGTGGGCCAGGTCCCCAGGGTGCGATGTGTGAGAGGCAACCGCACATTGATGTTTCCCTCTCTTTCTCCCTCCCTTTCTTTCTGTCTAAAAATAAATAAATAAAATCTTTAATATGATATCACCGTTACCAGGAATCTAAACAACAAAACAAACAAGCCAGCAAAATATGACCAATGACACTCAAATATGGAACAGGCTGACAGGGTCCAGAGGGGAGAGGGGAGAGAATCATAGGGGAAAAGGAGATGGACTCACATGAACAAGTATAAAGGACACATGGACAATAACTAAGGTGGGGGGCGGAAATGGGAGGGAGGTGGGGAGCACTGGGTGGGGGGCAGGGCTGGGAATATAAGACAGAAAACTGTACTTGAACAAGAATTAAATAAAAATAAAAATTTAAAAAAATCTTTAAAAAATAAAGCTACCAAGGAGAAAAGGCCAAATATATTGAAAGAGTACTTTGAAACTAGCAACAAACTTTTCCTCAGCCATGGATGCTAGAAAAGAATAGGATTAGCATCTTTAAAGTGCTGAAGGAGCACACCTGACCAATTAAAATGATGCAGATGGTGAAACTATTATGCAAAAGTCAAACTCAGAAGTGTGTCTACCATTGACAGACTTCTCTGAATTGTAAAAGTATTTCCAGCACTGAATGGAGATTGGAGGTGTGGAATCAGAAACAACTGTGAGCTCTGAAAATGATAAAAGGAACCATTGAAGGTAACTATCTAAACATAGTAATTTTTGCATTTAATAAGGAAAAATAAAAGTATGGGTAAACAAGATTATAGATGTGGTGGTTGAATATGTAAATTACAATACAGCCTTTGTATTTGAAAGGAAGATAGAAGTACTGCAAAAGTAGACTTTGTAACATATATGTAAATAGTTAAGAGTAACCACCAAAAAGGTAGAAATAAAATCTACAGCTTCCAAATCAGCAGAGAAGAAAATGGAGAAAATGTGAGAAGTATCATTTCAAAAAAAGGGCCCTGGCTGGTGTGGTTCAGTAGATTGAGTGTTGACCCATGAATCAAAGGGTCACTGGTTCGATTCCCAGTCAGAGCACATGCCTGGGTTATGGGCCAGGTCCCCAGTAGGGGGCATGTGAGGGCAACCACACATGTTTGTCTCCCTCTCTTTCTCCTTCCCTTCCCCTCTCTCTAAAAATAAATAACTAAAATATTTTAAAAATTTGAAAAAAGGGACTAAAAGTAAGTAAATAAAAAGTGAGAAAAAGAGAACCCCAAATAAGATGTATTAATAAGTCCAATACAGGATGGGACAAAAGTAAGCTTACAGTTGTTTGTTTGGAAAATAATACAATGACTAATAAATAATAATACAAGAATAAACTTTTATGTACTAACAACTGTATACCTACTTTTGCCACACACTGTTTATCAATAATTAAGACAAATGATCAGTGGATTAAATTCATAAATTAAAAGGAAAAAATAATTATCTTATTAGATCTTTTAGATTCTTGTTTCTTATTTTAATACTAATTTTAATGAGGTATAATTTATATACCAAACAATTCACCAATTACAAATATATAATTCATTTATTTTTAGTAAATTTATAGTTTTGCAATCATTGCCACATTCTAACTTTTTTGCATTTTCTTATTGCATTCTTAAATCCAGCAATATAGTAGTTTTAATAGACAATTTAAACAAAAGCACACAGTTAAATTGAAATTGAAGTATGGAAAAAGATACACTATTGCTACTTTAACATCAGCATCAATGTTACAAATATAATTTGAACAAAAGTATTAATAGGTATCAAGAGTCATGGCATACTAATACAAAGAAAAATCCATCAACAAATATCAGAAACTTGCAAGTACTTAGCCACATAGCCATGAAGTATGTAAAGCAAAAAACAAGGCAATAATAAGCAAATATGACAAGTCTATAATCACAGTGGATGATTTAACACAGATTCCAAAAAAAATTTTACATTGTATTTATTGCTTTTAGAGATAGGAGAAGGGAGGGAGAAAGAGAGAGAGAGAAACATCAATGTGCAAGAAGAACACAGACTGGTTGCCTCTCACACACCCCCAACTGGGGACCTGGCCCTGCAAAGCAGGCATGTGCCCCAACTGGGAATCAAACCAGTGACCTCTTGGTGAGCAGGTCAGCACTCAATCCACTGAGCCATACCAGCCAGGGCAGATTTCAGAAATTCACACATCGAGCAGACATGAAATTAGTAAGGATATGGAAGATCTTAATGATGGAATAAAAAGCTTGATTTAATGGCTATAAATAGAACCCTGTGCCTTCTAATCTAAGAATACACATTCTTTTCAAGCCTACATTGAACATTTACAAAATTTGACCCTGTACAAGGCAAGAAGGAATTCCAGTAAATTCCAAAAAGTCAGTGCAATATCCATTACATTCTTTCATAATAATAGAATACGAGAAATTAACAATTAAAAAGCCAAAACCTTGAAAATATATAGAAAAACAGAAAGAAAGTAGTTCCAATTATGTATTTGAATGTACCACAGAGTGACAATCGGAACAGACAATAGAACTATAGATATGCATGTATGGTAGAATAATTGAGTAGAAGAAAAAAAGATTCAGTGAACATAGAGAAATGATTGGCTCATAGTTTGGAAAAGCCCCTTTATATTCTCATCTCATACTATATATCACAATTGATTCCAAATGGACTAAACAGCTGAATCTAAAAGTCAAGACTCAAAATAACTAGACAAAAATATAAATAAATTGTGTATCTCTAAGAATGAGAATATTTTCTAAGTCTTGAAGCAGATAAAGGATTTAGTAAGCAAAAGATAGACTTGGCCATATACATTTTTTCTTTACAAACCCCCCCCAAATGTCTGGACATTAAAATGTCTACATTAGCACTGGCTGGGTTGCTCAGTTGGTCTTAGCATCATCCTGCAAACCAAAAGGCTTGATGTTTGATCCCCTGGTCTGGGCGTGTGGGAGAGGCAACTGACTGATGTTCCTCCCTCACATCCATCTCTCTCTCACCCCTGTACCCCCTTTCCCTCCTGCTCATCCTCTCTCTCTAAAATCAATGTAAAAATATATCCTACAGTGAAAATTAAAATGCAATGTCTATATTTAAAAAAATTGCAATATTGATGCAAATCAAGATAATATCTGTAACTATAAATATCACATACAAATTAATAAGAAAAATGCCAGGAACTTCAGTAGATAAATAAGCATTCAAAAATAGATTATTCATAGAAGAAATATAAGATTTTAATTTTCTATTTACACAGTGAAATTTTATTTTCCCTAATTAAATTAGTAAATACTTTAAGGGTCTGTGATTTGCTGATGAGATGGTCAGTCTTGTGAAGTGTGGGTACTCATCTGGGTACAAATGCTTTGTAATTGCTTTTATTTTTAAAAAGCTATAAATAAAATTTTACTCACACTGATGATTTTCATCTCTTGAAAAATAAAAATTGTCAATAGCTTGTACCCAGTGATACAGGAATGATTGAATGAGTTATGGTACCCAATAAAATAGTATGCAACTGCTAATGTTACTATTATTAAAAGGGTTCATGATTATGCATATGGTTATGTGAAGTTTTTATTATATTCCAGTTAATAACATAATTGTGTTGTCATAATTCAAAATATATCAACATACCAAACTATAGATACAGTATCATTTTAACTACATAAAAACTTGAAAGAAAATACATGAACATGTAACCTATATTTATCTTTGGTTGGAATTGTGAATAATTTCTATTCTTTGAAGTACTCTTATGTATTCTCCATGCAGAGCATGTATTTATTTACATTTTCTTAACAAGCAATTAAAGAAATATGTGGGGATCCTCAAGTAACTGAACGTGAAAGAATGAAAGGAATAAAAACCTTAGAAATCTCAGAAACTCATAGACATCTTGCCTAGTGACCTAGTCCAGACAAAAACTAACCGAGCAACAAACACAGACAGAAGTATTTTGTTTTCATTTAATGCAACTATTCACTCAGTAGTTGTTTTGATGGTGCTTGAAATATTAATGAACTGAAGAATTATACTCCCATGGATTGCCATCTCATTGGATTTCTCCTTCAATTGTTGGTAAATCTTTTGTTAGTAACTGAAACCTCCCTCTTACTAATGTTTATCATGCAATTTGATGGTATTGTTTCTCCAGGGTCAGTGAATTAATGGATCAGCGAATCTTTACTGGCACATTTTGTTTGGACAGCTAGCTTCTCTTGGGTTCAGTTTTCTGGTACATATAATGAAGGGTCTTCCAGTGCTTTTCCAACTTTTCTGTGTGTGTGACTGACCTGGGGATCAGATTAAACCACTGGTTCTGGTTCTGTAGGAAGGG
Source organism: Sturnira hondurensis (assembly GCF_014824575.4). Taxonomy (NCBI): domain Eukaryota; kingdom Metazoa; phylum Chordata; class Mammalia; order Chiroptera; family Phyllostomidae; genus Sturnira; species Sturnira hondurensis. The sequence continues at coordinate 9,806,164 of NW_028098001.1, read as the reverse complement.
AGTGGGGACTGTGAACCTACATTTCTATGTATCAGTTTAATTATTTATTGGGACTTTTATTAATGGTTCTTATCAAAAGCTTTTTTTCTAATAACATAATGGCTCACACAGTCACATTTATAAAGGGTTTCTCATTTCTGGGGTGGGTGACTGTTAGGGATGTTTCCGTGGACTTCTTGAGAGGAATGGGGAGTTCTGAACGGGTCTCAGAGGGACTTGTGGAGGAATGTGATGTTGGAGAACTACAGCAACTTGGTTTCACTGGGTAGAAATATCATTCTTCTTAAACTTGAATAAGAGTTCCATATTCTCTTGTTTGCTGCATCTGACTCTGGAGGAAATTATGACTGGCTTGCCAGTATGTCTGTCCCTGGCCTCTGAAGCTTCAGGTGCTTTGTGGAGCTAGAACCAGGCAGGTTCATGTTGCCTGTTTTATAATGTTCAGAATACTGGAATATTGATCTTACCCATTCTTTGAATGATCTTCATATCCTTTTTTGGTCATTGGTTTTAAAATTTCTATTTATATTAATTCTCCTTAAAAGCAGTAAGCATCCTAATTTTGAAGTTGCATCCATGGTGATTGATTCTGAGACAAACGCCTATTCTCAGTGGCAGGGTTCTAGAGAACTCCGAGGCCCCCAGCAGCTTCCGAGGTCTCTGGCCACCTCCCGTACTGTTAAGGTAATTCCTACAGGGATGTGTGGGACTTAGAGCTAGTGATGGCGCAGAAGGCCTCTTCTTTACCCTCTCCTTACCAACAGTTTATCAAGTTGAGTCTTCCGGCTGGAGGACAACTGCCAGTGTGTGGAAAAGGTGGTTGAACGGTGACACCGGAAGGAGGAGGAGGGAGAATTACAGGCTGAATGAGTCACCTTTGCTGACCAGTTCTAGTTTACTGACACTGCATGCTTTTCCTGTCTCCTCACTGGAACTAATTAAATAGGCCTGTCAAGCTGATATGTGAAACAGCGTCCACCCCACCGAATTATGAAATTACATTTGATTGTCCTATTCCTCCAGGTCCTTGGGGACTGTTTTACTCACTGGACTAGAGCCCACCCTGAAGGCAATAGAAAACAGTGAGACTTAATTTTTTTTTCCTCTGAAGCACCTTACACTATGGTTGAGGAGGCAAAAATGAAGGAGAAAAAGCAATAACAGAAAGTGAGAAGAATTTGGATATTGTCATTTATTTTGATGGGCTGAGAATGTCATGTTAACCTTGCTTTGTTTGAAGAAAGTTTGGGTGGTATGAATTTAATAAGAGGAGACATGGCATCTCAATTGTCCCTAATCAAGTTAACTGAGCAAAGGGTGGACACCTTTAGTATTGAAGGGGAATGCTTATTTTCAGTGCAAGACGTAGACCCTAAGAAACCCTGCATCCATTCCTGAATGAAATGTGAACTCCTACAATAAGACCGATATTCCATTATTACATCACTGATAGGATCAAAGTGTTTAGATTATTAAGCAATGACATAAATTCTGGATTTATGATACAAAACTATGTTTTGTTTTAAAGATTTTATTTATTTATTTTTAGAGAGAGGGGAAATGAGGAAGAAAGAGGGAAAGAAATATCAATATGTAGTTGCCTCTCATGTGCCTTGTACCGGGGAATGGGCTCTTAACCCAGGCGTGTGCCCTGACTGGGAATTGAACTGGTGACCATTTGGTTTACACGCTGGCACTCAATCCACTGAGCCACACCAGCCAGGGCTAACCTATGTTTTTGTTTTAATTTCAAGAACTATCTAGTAGATTAAAGGGTTAAATCTCTTCAGTATCCTGAATGGAATTTAAATTTCAGAGTCTGGGGATTCTGGTCTAGATTTAGGAACACAGGAAAAGGCTAAAAATGTTTTTGAAAAATTGTCCCTAGAATCTGGCTAAACATCATAAGCTCAGAAATTAATATCTAAAACTGGACCTAAGTTTGAACATATATCTGTGAGATGCTGTTATTTCTCTTCTCCCCCAATCCTTTTTCTTTTGCTGGTATTAAATCTCTTTTAGTTAAAATTACACCATTTCCCTCCAAAACCTTTTTTTCCATATACAATCTCTCTTGAAAACCAAACTAGAAATATCTTCCAAAAGTACATTTTAAAAAGCCCTCTTTGTGACCTTACAGGGCACTAAGTAGTTAGGTCAGTGAGATTTTGGGTTATTTTCCAAAGTAAATAGGGAAGTTCTGGCCCACATTCCAGGCTGCAAATTAAGATCAGGCCTGGATGAAACCTATATTCTTCCACGTGACATCTGGGGTCATTTGAAGGACTGGGGTCCTTTCAGACCTGACCTAATCTGTATTCTGTCCTCATGGATCTCTGTGGTGGAAACCGTCCTCCCCCTTCCAGGACGGACTAGATGTACCAGCTGTCAGCACCTTCTAGGGTTGCTCAGCTGCAGGCAGGGCCTTCTCTCAAGACTGTGCTGTTCTCAGCGGGGATGTCCAGGGACTGATCTGATTGTATTGGTGCTCTGAGGGTCCAGTGCCCTCACAGTGGTGAACAAACAGTACGTGCTCTAGCTAGCCAGAGGATTGGCTGAGGCTTTGTCCTCCTGTGCCACAGTTTGACATTTCCCTATGCCCCATCTGCTCCCATCCCCCTCCACCCTTACACCTGTGTTGATTTCTGCACCCAGGGAAGCCAAACTGAAATCGTAGCAGGAGTGGTGTTAGAATACAGGCTATTGCCTGTGGCCAATTTATAAGCCAGTGGGGCTTTTGTTATAAATTAATTGACTATATATATGTAGGTTTATTTCTGGGCTTACTATTCTCTTCCATTGAACTCAATGTCTATTTTTATGTCAATACCATATTGTTTTGATTACTATATCTTTGTAGTATAGTTTGAAATCAGGGAGTATTATGCCTCCAGCTTCATAAGCATTTTGTAATAGACCAAAAACGATGTATCTCAGTCTCCTGCTGGAGAAAGAAACTATTGTTTCCATGAGTCTTTTCAGCATCTTTTTAAACCATTTTTAAAATGAACAGAATGTTAAAGCCAAAAAAATTGGAGGATGACACTGGGGATATCAGAACCTTTGTGTGACTGGTGTCAAGTCGAGATGTAAAATGACACTTAAGAGAAATATATATTAGTTCCTTTGTGTTTTTTATGGGTGTTCTTATGCATCTTCCACTTAAAAATAATAGAAATTATCTAAGAAATTTTTCATGGAAGAAGAAACAGAAATGTTTAAGCTCCCAAACAAAAGGGATCTCTCAGGCAGCCTATGAATCTACATGGAGTGGGTTTGTTGGGGACAATATAAACAGCTTAAGATTTGGGAGTCCATGTAGAGTAATGTAATCAAATGCTGTTGGAATCCTTTTTCTCAATAGCAGAAGTGGTATTGTTCACACAAGTAAAATAAAGCTAAGAATCAAGAGAAAATGTGGCCAAATCATCTTACCTCCTGGGACCTCAGTTACGCCTGTGTACATAAGGGGTTCTCAAACATAGGTAAATGTTAGAATCATTTGGGAGCTTTTTCAAAAGGAAACTTCATCTCATAAACTACTTTTTTCTTTCTTTGAACTTTAAAATTAAGTGGAAGAATGTAGAACATATTCTTTTGTTGAACTTTTTAAGTTAAGCATTATTTCTGTAAATATTCCATGTTTCATTCTCCCAGATTTATTATTCTTAATGCTTTTAAAATTATATCTACAGTGCACTTAGAATAAGTGTGATTTTAGAGACAAGGATATCCAACTGTTTATTCAAAAGGGTTCTTGCATCTATGCTCATGAAGTAGATTGAACTGTGATTCCCTTTCCTCATAATGTCCTTGTCAGGTTTTGTTATCTGGGTTATGCAGGCATCATAAACAAGCTGAGGAATGTTTCCTATTTCTCTATACTCTCAAAAAATTTCCATAAGACTTGTATTATTTCTTCTTTAATTGTTGGGAAGAAGTTACCAGTGATGCCATCTGCGTAGTTTCCCAAATTAAAGTTGCTGGATTACTCTTAATAGCCTTCTAGTTATTTTCTAGCCTGCCCATGCTCCCTAATTTTTTTGGTTATTTGCTCAGGTATAAAGGTATTTTAAAGTGTATAGGAGAAATTGGATAGCATTTCAGAAGATTTTCAGAGAGAATTCGCATTAATGCCCACAAAGAAATTCTAGTTTTTAAAAACTAGGAATCTACCCTGGCTGGGCAGCTCAGTTGGTTGGAGCATGATCCTGACACACCAAGGCTGTGGGCTCCATCCCTGGGCAGGGCACATCGTAGCGGTAACTAATGAAGCTTAAGTAAGTGGAACAACAAACACATGTCTCTCTGTTTCTCTCTGTCTGTCTAAATAAATCAAAAATACAATAAAATAATGAAAACTAGGAATTATGTATTACTTTTGCAGACAATACATTTAAGTGGATAAAAACAGGAAAAAGTAGTATGCAGGTATGTTAAATGCTTTCCCTTTTACACAAAATAAGACAGGGGAGCTGTGTCTATGATCTAAGGATGTATTTGCTTATTTGTTAGATTTCTAAAAATGTGCCTTCAGGAATAGGCCCCTGGGTGTTGGTAAAAATAAGCATCGTAATTAAACAAACAAAACGGCACAGCTCTGTTGAAAGGTGAAAGTTTTGTTTCAGACAGTGATGACTCTAGTCCTGTTTAGGGGAGGATTAGAGAATAAATAAGTAGGTTCTTAAGATTTGTGACAAACATCACCACTATCTTCTAGGAAGAAGGACAGAATGACTGCCTCTGTTAATTTAACAACACACATGTACTGAGTGACTGCAGCAGGAGAGAGATTTTTTACGGAGGAGCAGAGGATCTCTGTCTATACATACATACATACATACATACATATGTACATATATGCATATGCATATATGTGTGCACATGTGTGTACACACACATCAATCCATACAGACATACACACATCTCTGACAGCTTTGACCTTCTATTTTGACATTTCAGCACCCTGGACCTCCCTAACTCCCATTCATCCTGCTAGTACAGCTTAGCCACACGGTGCAAAATAAATGCCCACCTCTCAACAAAATCAAAGGAAGACTACACAGTAACATAGTTCAGATGAGCAGTGTGAGGAGGTGCTACAATGATGCTCTCCTGTTGTTGAGTGGGAAGTATAGACCAGATGTTGGCCTTGGAAAGGGGCCTCCCTGAAGACAGAGAAGACCATAGGTGTTGGAAAAAATCATTGGAAATTTCGGAAGAAAAGTTGGGAGCTTTTACAGAAGGTTTTGGAGCAGGAATAAGTAGTAGAGCATGGGTAACTGAGTTTCTGCCCCAGTGGTATGTAATTGGGATTATTTCATAAGCAAATTAAATTACAGTTCAAGTGGATTCAAGCTATTAAGTAGATATGACTTGGAAATGGGTAAACAGGTAGCTCAAAGAGAAGGGATCTTATTTTCTCATTAACCAAAGAACCTAAGAGAAACAACTTGGGTTTGGAAGAAAGATGGAAGTCCAAGCAAAGTAGGATAAGACCTAGGAAATTGCCCTAAAATGCCATCACATGCATCAACAGAATGTTGAAGGAATGTATTGCTACAAATTCATGGAGCTTTACCTCACCTACCTTCTGTGTAGTGAAAGGTTTGCATATTCTTCACAGTGATAGAACAGGTTGGGAAGAGGCTGATAGGAGACCCAGAGGAATCACAATTTGAGAGGAAATGTCTTTTCTTCTGGTGGTTGGAAGCAGAGAGAGAGAGAGAGACAGAGAGACGGAGAGATGGAGAAACGGAGACTTCTGTGGTTCCTGTTTCTTCTAGAGTTCTAACTCTGGGGTGGACTCTCTCTATTCTAACGTTAAATCTTTATGGGAACTAATCTGAATGAATTTCTATTCCTTCAGGCAAGAGTCTAAAATGAAACAGGGAGAGGAGAAAGAAGAGGACATGCGACATTGTAATTCATGCTTCATTGTATTTGGTCTTTCCAGTTTCTGGCACAGAGCTCCTAATACCTGTGGAGTTTCCTGAATTTTGAGAATGATGGCAATGCCTTTTGTCATGTCTTTGGATCATACCTGAGGATAGGGGCTGGTTGCCAGGAGAACCGACCATGTGATTGGAGTCTTCAAACTTTCAGTCGAACTCCTGATCTCTGTGGAGGGCAGGACTGCAGATGGAATCCATCACCATGTGCAATTGCACCTATGTGGTGAAACCTCCATAAAACTCAGAAGGGCGGAGCTCAGAAGAGCTTCTAGGTCGGCGGTGTCATGGAGACATGGGGGGAGTGGCTGCAATCTCTGTACCCCTTCTCCACTTTGTCCTGTGCATCTCTTCTCATCTGGCTGCTTCTGAGTTATATCCCTTTATAATAAATTTTTAGCCAAGTGAGTAAAATGTTTTCTGAGTTCTGTCAGCCACTCAACAAATGAATCAAACCCAAGAAAGGGGATGTTGAAAATCTGATTTAGAGCTGGTAGGTCAGACGCACAGATGCCAACCTGGACTGGTGATGATTAGCACTTGCAGTGGGGGAGCAATCTTGTGGGACTGAGCCCTTAACCTGTGGGATGTGACACTTCCTCCAGGTAAACAAGGTCAGAATTGTGTTGAATTGTGGGACAGCTGGCTGGTGTCAAAGAATTGCTGGGTGGCATGGGGAAAGTACCCACAGGCTAGAACTGGAAGGAAAGAAAGGAAAGAGCAAATAAGACTTTTTTTAGACCACCAGTTACCTCCTCCCTGATTTTCTGCGTGCCTCAGGATTTAGTCCATGTCAGAAAGGAAAAGGAAATGATGCCTCCTCAGACTTGGGACCTCATCCATCATCTCTCTCCTGTGTGTTCACCTGGGCCACTGGTCTGTTGCATTGTCCTGGTGAACTATGTACAAAGGAACAGAGTTCGGAGGGAACACTGTACATTTCTGGTGCTAAAATGATGGCATTAATGAAAGACATTAGAAATGTTAAATATTCTATTGGACTTCTGATGTAATTCATAAAAACCAAACTTTAATAGCAAAAACTGACATGCAGTCAGACATATTTTTGGCTTTAGGAAATTGATTACTAAATGCTGAGATATGCAAGAATCAAATACAAATGCTTTCAGAGGAAAGCTGTAAAACAGTAAATGAAAGCCAAAGAATTTCTAATCCTGTAGCTGAACAATTATTTTATTGTTGTAAAATAGATATTATGGCTTATAATGCCAAGAAGTAGAACTCTTATTTACTGCCACATGGATTTATAAGTAGGAATATCTTGAAAGAATATCTTGCAAGGACTCTCAAAATATTTTCAGGTACTAGTTCATAAATGAAAATTACCATAATTATGTGAGAACCACCCCCAAATCTAATAGATGGAAGTAATGATTTGCTTGTCATTGGAAACATGGCTAATATTTTAATTTTTTAAGGAAATAATTAAAAGCTCATGATAAAATGTTAGGTGTTAGCACAAATTCATGAGCTATGTGACAATTGTCATGGAAAAACTATCTTGGGGAAAAAGTCCCCAAAGCATGTTTGTTTGGAGAAGACCAAAATTTCCCAGAATGGTGAGTTTAACTGGTTGAATGAGAGGAAAGCTTTGATTCTTGAATCCTTTGTTTATAAAAAGCAGAAGCTAAGAAACTGTAAGCTAGAATAATAAGTGTAGTGTGTAAAATCTAATGAATTTTTTGGGGGAATTCCTATATATTTTTTCAGCTTTATTGAAGTATATTTGACAAATTCTAAGATATTTGAAGTATACATGATAGTGGTTTGATATACATATACATTGTGAAAGGAGTCCCAGGATCCAATGAACTAATATATCCATGACCTCACATATTTGTTTTTTGGTTTTGGGGGGGTAAGAACATTTAAGTTCTACTCTCTTGGAAAATTTCAGTGTATAACGCTGTGTTGCCAACTATAGTCATCAAGTTTTTCCATTGGACCCTCAGACCTAGTTCATCTTACACTGCTGGCAGCTGGACCCTTTTACCAACCTCTCCTCATCGCTCCCACTCCCCAGCCCATGGCGGCCACTTTTCTACTCTCTATTTCTATGAGTTCCACTCTTCTTTTTTTTCTAGTTTTTACATAAGAGATCATTCCATATTTGCCTTCCTCAGGCTTATTTCACTTGACATAATGCCCTAAAAGTCTGTCCATGCTGTCACAGTGGCAGGATGTCCTTTCTCATGGCTGACTATTCCATTGTACATGGATTCCACATCTCCTTTATCCATTTATACATCCAGGGGCATCTCGGCTGTTTCCACATCTTGGCTGTGGTGAGTAATGCGGCCGTGAGCATGACAGTGCAGCTACTCTTTGGATAAATACCAGAAGTGGAACTGCTGAATCATGCAGTAGATCTTCTGTAAATTTTTTGAGGAAACTCCATACTGCTTTTCATAGTGGCTGCCCCAATTTACATTCCTACCAACAGCGTGTGAGGATTCCCTTCTTTCCACATTCTCACCAACGCTTGCTGTCTCTTGTCTTTTTGTTGAAGGTCATTCCATCAGGGATAAGTTGATACCCCATTGTAGTTTTGATTTGAATTTTCTTCATGATTAGTAATGCTGAACACCTTTCAGTGTAACTATTGGTCATTTGTATGTATTCTTAGGGGAAAAATCTATTCAGTTCTTCTGCCTATTTTTTTAAGATTTTATTTATTTATCTTTAGAGGGGAGGGGAAGGAGAGAAGGAGTGAAATATCAATGTGTGGTTGCCTCTTATGGGTCTCCCGCTGGGAACCAGCCCGCTACCCAGGCACGTGCCCTGACTGGGAATCCAACTGTGATCGTGTGGTTCGCAGGCCTGCGCTCAATCCACTGAGCTACACCAGCCAGGGGCTTCTGCCCATATTTTAATAAAAAAATTTTCCTCTTGAGTTGTATGAGTTCTCCATGTATGTTTACTATTTATCATTTATGGGATATATGATTTTCAAATATTTTCTCCCATTCTTCAGGCTGCTAGGAATTCAGTAGATTTTTCAATAATTTATTAATTAACAAAAAACATTAATGGAGTATTTTTTTCTATAGGAGCACTTTAGCTAAGCCAAATTATATATACTACTCTGCTTATAGAAAGTATAAGTGGAAAATGTATCTTTCTATCAAATGCTATTAATGCTAAATGTTAGTCAGCTGTGGGATGAGTATTTATTTTATATGTAAAAATAAAAAACAACTCCTGATTTCCTTCTAGAGACGTAAGAAAGCTTCCAATCACTCATTTAAAAACTGACTAAAAAGCAGAGACATCACTACAGATCCCACTAGCTTTAAAAAGATTGTAAAAAATGTTGTGAATAGTTCTATCCCACAGGTTTGATAAACTAGATGAAATAGACCTATCTCTTAAAAGATTTAATCTGTTAAAACTCACACAAGAAGAAATACATGATCTAAATAGGCCTATATACAGGGTCCAGCAGAAGTAAGGCCTGCTTGTGTGTGGTTGGTAGGGTAATAATGAGGGCATAATAATTTATAGTTTTAATTTAAACTTTTCACCCCAAATGTCATATGGTATGCTTTAGTGTGATATTGTTATATTACAAAATTGCGTGCTTATGATTTTGTAATAAGAAGTGGCATTATTTGTGCTAGACCCTGTATATTAAAGAAATTGAATCAATGATTAAGAATCTCTAAAACAGCACCAGGCCTAGATGGGTTCACTGGTGAATTCTACCAAACATTTAAGAAACTATATCAATTCTCTACAATCTTTTTCAGAAGATAAAGTCAGAGAGAATTAGACAAAGCTGCTACCAGAAAAGAAAACTATAGACTGACATCTCTTGTGAATATAGATGCAAAAATCTTCAACAGAATATTAGTAAATCAAATCAAATCCACCTATATATATAAAGAATTATACACCACAAGCAAATGGGATTTACTCTTGGTGTATAAGGCTGGTTCAACATTCAAAAAATCCACTAATATAATCTACCATATTAACAGAAAAGTCACATGATTATATTATTAGATACAGAAAACACATGTGAAATATCCAACACTGATTCACAATAAAAATTCTTAGTGAACTAGAAATAGAGGATAACTTTCTTAACTTCATAAAGAAAATCTGCAGAGAAAACCCTATGGCTAACATCATACAAGCCTGAGACCTGCAAAGCTTGCCTGCTAAGAACAGGAGCAGGGCAGTAATGTCCCTCTCACCTGTGCTTTTCAGTGCGACCTAGCTGACACAGTAAGACAAGAAAAGGAAATAAAAGGTATACTTTTGGGGAAGGAAGAAATAAAACTGGCTCTATTTTCAGATGACAGGGTTTTCTCTGTAGAAAATCTGAAACAATTGACAAAAAAACCCCAAAAAACAAAAACCTCCTCCTAGTCTTTTCAACAAATGGTGCCAGAACAATTGGACGTCACATGCAAAAAATGAGTATTAACACAGATCTTACATGCCTCATGAAAATTAACTAAAAAATACAGCATAGAACTAAATGTAAAATGCAAAACTATAAATATCCTAGAACATAACTAGGAGAAAACCTACATGTCCTTTCATATGGCAATGACTTTTAGATATAATACCAAAGGCACAATCTATGAAATAGTCGATAAACTGGAATCATTAAAAATAAAAACTTCTGACTTGTGAAAAACAATGTTAATGTTGAGAGAATGAGAAGATAATCCATAGACAGGGAGAAAATATTTGCAAAACACATATTTGATAAAGAATTGTTATCCCAAATATAAAAAGAATTCTTCAATCTCAATAATAAGAAAATTAACAACCTCATTAAAAAATCATCAAAAGTCTTAAACACCTCACCAAAGAAGATACAGAAATTGCAATTAGCATATGAAAAGATGGTCAACATCGTCTGTCATCAGGGCATTGCAGATGAAAACAACAATGAGATGGCCACTGTCGTCTGTCAGAGTGGCCAAAATCTAAAACCCTGACAGCACTAAATGCTGATGAGGATGCGGAGCAACAGGAATCCTCCTTCATTGCTGGTGAGGTTGTGAAATGGTGCAGTTACTTTGGAAGAAAGTTTTTTACAGTTCTTACAAAATTAAACATGCTCTTACTGTAAGATGAAGGATTGACACTCCTTTGTATTTTCCCAAATGAACTTACATCTTAATATCCATGCAAAAAGCTTCACATAGGTGTTTGTAGCAGCTTTATTAATAATTTCCAACACATGAAAGCACCCAGGATGCCTTTAGTAGAGAATGAACATATTGTGGTACATCCAGCAATAAGAAAACAAAAAGAGCTATTAAGCCATGAAAAAACATGGAAGAAACTTAAATGAATATTACAAAGTGAAAGAAGTAAATCTGAAAAGTCTGTATACTGTATGATTCCAACTATAGGACATTCTGGAAAAGGCAAGCCAGTGGAGACAATTAAACAAATAGTGGTTGAAAAGTTTAGTGCAGAGGGAGGGATGAACACAGGGAGTGTTTAGAATGGTTAAACTCTTCTGTACAATATTACAACAAGGGGCAAGAGTAGGTTTACAGTTGTTCATGTGGAAAATATTATAATAATTAATACATAATAACAGGAAAAAACTGTGTGTTTCATCTACTCACAACTGTAAACCTACTTGTGCTCCAGTCTGTACAGTAGTAGATAATGTGTCTTTCCACGTGTGTCAAAACCCGTAGACTGGACAATACCCAGAGTGGATCCTGATGTGAACTATGGACTTTGGGTATTATGAAGTGTCAATGTAGGTTTATCAGGTGTGACAAATGTACTGCTCTAGTGGGGATGTTGGTGGTCTGAGAGGTGGTGTGCATTGGGGGAGGGGTGGGTAAGAACTCTGCACATTTCACTCAGTTTTGCTGTGAACTTCCAATTCCTCTAAAAATTCTTCAGAAAAACTAGCTAGAGAACTTCATTGAATTGCATTCAGTAAGTGCAAGGTGCAGAGTGTAGTGTCTATGACATGCCATGACCGGTTCAGAGAGAAGTGGTGTTGGCGCCTTCTCTGGTTCCCTTCCCTTACTCTATTTCCAAGGCCCTGACTTCCAAAAGGTCTCGTCCCTTCCCTAGATCTAATGAAAGGAAATTGGAGAAAATTTCTGCAAAAAATTTGGAAAAGCAGAATTTCAATGTGTACAATAGTTCTGATTTTAAGGACAAGAAACTTATTTTTCAGAGACTCTTCACTAGAAGATCTCCAACAGGACCAGATGGAATTCAGCTACTCAACAAACTAAAAAATGACGTTCTAACATCATTGCAGTCTTTGAATTCAGTCAAAGTTTATTTCCTCCTGAAACTCATAGAGGCCTCTAAATAGTTTTGATCCAGACCCAACCCTAAATTGTGTTTTACTTGTTGATTTACAGAAGACCTGCTAATATCACCAACTTACCAATATTTGGTTATTGTTCGTGTGGTCAGAGAAATGCTGAGAGAATGTGTTCTAATATAATTTCATGAACTCAGTGAGAATCTTGTAAGTATGAAAAATCTTAGTAAATGGCTCATAAAACATTTCACTTTATAGTTGAGAAGCCTGCGTGACAGTAAACTTAGTGACCTAATCAGGTCACTAAGATCATAGCCAATTAGCAGCAAACCTGAGACTAGAACCCAATTTTCTATAAATAAAGAATCCTGAGTTCACACAACACAAAGTGTTGGCCTCAAAAAAGAAATGGGAGAGTATTTGCAAACTAAAATGTCTACCAATTAAGATTTTGAGGAATTTGAATTGCTAATTTGACCAAAAAGAGTCGGTGCATCAACTCATACTCTCTTGGGCTTGATATCATTAGCTTGCTGTAGCCGTGCACTGTAACAGAACTCAAAAGAACAAGGAATTTATAACAGGGTATGACTTCAGTGTGGGTTCTCCCCTTAAATAGAAGCAGCTCGATTTAGAGAACAGGTGTGTTATTAGGGAAAACACACCGACTTTACACTTTGAGTGCGCTCCAATGGAGCACCCGGTTCCTGACAGAGAAGCGAGGAAATATGCTGAATATTTAATGACATGCTGTTTAGTGGTTTCTCCCAAACCACAATGTGAAGGTAGGAGTTGTTTGTGTTGAGTGATGGTTATTTTTGGTGCATTATGTTCCATTTGGTATGAAGTATATATCACTGTGAGAGAAAGAAAAAACTATGGTTCTTTGTGGTTCTGCAGAAAAGAAAGAATGTTCTTATCAGTGCATTAATCAGTTTTCACGGAGTGCATCTCCATCAGAGACAAACAAATATTGAATAATAAATTATTCTTCTCATTTGAGCTTTACAATGTGTCCTTGCCCTAAGATGACTCTTCCTTTAAGTAAAAGAATGTGTATTTCTTTTACATCACTCAATTCATTGATTTATTCCCTACCTTGTAATAAAAAGGATTCAAGAACCTTTGTTAAGATGGCTTTATATTTCTACCAAAAAAACTAGATTAATAGCTCTCTACCTCAAACTTTATTCAAGTATTTTGAAGCTACCTGCATGACATTTCTTTCTCCTACCCTGTGCTGAAACAGCTATTCTGACTTTAACTTCTCCACTGACAACTCCTCTGTAGGAATAACTTTGATTTTAGAGCCTAATACTCATTAGGCCAAGAAGCAGTGTATTGAATTTCCCCCTTTAATAATGTCTTGCTTCTATTTAATATTGGCATTTTTGAAAGAGTGTTACCACACTTCAAACTTTCAGTGCTAAATATAAAAAAACCCCTTTGTCACTTATGATGAAACATTATGACCGTCCTTTCCTGTGTCACGGTCCCTTCCTGATGCTGCCGAACCATCGGGCTATTCCCTGAGCATGTCATTTCCATCATCTCTCTGCTTCACATGCAGGTAGGTATGCAGGATTTACACCGGGATGCAAATAACTTCGAAAAACCATTAGGTGGCAGAAACTGTATATGGATGGATCGTTCTTGAAATTTATCATTTCTCCTTCCAGACACTCCTGATTCTCTTAACATCTCTCCTTATCTCTGCCAGTGAGAGTGCCGTGCCTCGCTAAAGCAGGTCCTCCAAGAACACGTGCAGATACCCATGATCTGGCCAGCCAGACTGAAAGGGCGGGTACAGTTGCTTTATGAAAAGTGAGATAATTTCTGTGAGAGTGATTGGTGCTTGCAGCACAAGATAGTGTAGATAGTGTAAATGTGAATCCAAGGTATTGCGTTATTATTAGACGTTGAGGGAAGGGCGAAGGATTGGAAGGCAGGAGCACTTATTTCTGACTCCACCCTGCCACTGACCGCTTATGCAATTCTGGGAAGTGCATTTAATTGTACTTTTCTATTTGTGCTTGTATCTATTTGAAAATTAGTCTGCCTCCAAACCTATCATGTTTTTACCATAATTTATTATAATTATTTGCCTATGTATCTTTCTCACCTATAAAAAATTTTTCTCCTTAAAGATAAGAAGTATATTGCATTAACTTCTCCATCACTCATGCATTGTCCGGCAAAGCAAAGTATCTTATGGGTCATGCCAGATTCTCATGATGCTGTCTTGACATGTTTAAGGCCTTGGGTACAAAGTCTGGTGCCTTTTTTTCCTCCACATCTGATTTAAAATATGCTCTGTAGGGCTAAAATACACTAGAGAGTGTCTTGGTTGGAACGCTGTCCAATAAGAATATAAAATGAGTCACAGATGTAAGGCATGTATAGAATTTAAAATTTTCCAAAAACCACATTCAAAAAAGTGGAAGTAAATGCACAATTAATTTTAATAATAGATTTACTTAATATATACAAAAATATTATTTTAATATGTAGTCAATATTAAAAATTACAAAAATAAAATAAACTTTGCTTAAGGAAGTGAGTCGAAGGAGGTAAAGTGCAGTGGGTCATTTCAACAGACCAAACCTTTGTGTGATGTCACTTGCAGCCTTATCCAGGGCAGGCAGTTGGCACAGTCACTGTCGAAGTTGAGATGTGTGCGCATGCACCTCCCACTGTAAGGGAGTTCGCATGTCGGGACTGCCAGATGGAGCCTGCCTCCTCTATTTCTGGCAGACAACCCCTCTCCCACACCATGAAAAATGCCACAATGCCTGTGCACGCTGTTTTGTAAATGCGTTTTTAGGATGTGGTTTTGGGTGAGCACTATTTCCAGCTGTCCATTTCTTGTGATGTAGTTTCATCAGGTTAAATGGGGGTGGCTGGTTGGGGCACTGTGTTCAGAAGGGCTCTGTGAGGAGGATTGGAGCCTCTGTCTGAGTTCAGGAGAAGAATGTGCTCTTGGCACTGGATGCGGTGGTGCATGTGATAAATGTTTGCTGTCTCTGTTGAGTATATTTGATAGTAATACCGCCTGTTAAACACTATACCAGGCACTCCTATAAAGCACTCTATGACTGATAGTTCATTTAATTTTTTCAATAATTTGAGATATGCACAATTATTATCACCATTTTACAAATTAGAAAACTGAAGCCTAGACATGTGTAAGTAACTTGTTCAGGATTGCACGTCTGTTGAGCAGCTGGCCGGTGATTCACATACAGGCAGTCACTTTCCAGAACTTACGTGCTTACCCCCATGAATACTATCCAGATGTATTCACTGAGAAGTATCTTATCTAATCTGATAACAACACCCAACTTTTCCAAACTGTTAAGTTTCTGAAATCCTCTGCCATCTGCTATGGCCTCTCCTTAAAGGGACAAACTGACTGTTGTCGGGGTGGGGGTGTCTCCAACTGCTTCCTGTAAGTGGACATGAAATGGCATGTCACCAACATGGTCTTTTTGGAAGGTTGAGGAGGCTGTGGGCACAATGAGTTCATTGCTTTTTCTTCGCTTTTTCCCTAGGAAAGACACTAACCATGATATTATCTGACCAATGATTTGCTTTAAATATACTTGCTTCTTTACTAAAAGGCTCATTAAGATGCCCTACGCCTCATTAACCTGACAGGAGAACATCAGCACGTCCCAGAAACTCATGGGAGACTGCATAGATTGTCTTCACTTACTATAGTGTTTGAAACTCAGGGGATACTGTCAGAAGGAGAAAAATGGAAGATATTTCTAATGAATACTTACCTCAAATATGATTAGATTAAATTGTGGGAGGAAATTTTTTTGCTATAAACAGTATGAGATGTGTTTTCATTTTTTTTCTGAAGAAGGGTAGCCTCATGTAGTAAAGAAAGCATAATGATTTCCCTCTAAATTAGCTTCATATCGCATTGAAATGGTTAATATCTCTTGTGACAAAGTTCATCGGGATATTAATAAAACATAACACCATCATGTTTGATAAATAGATATGTTATTGAGAGGAAGAAGATACTCGGTGTTTGGCAAAATATTTTTCTTTGGAAAATTTGGGGGGGAAATACTCCTGGGTGGTTCTGCGTTAATGGAGATGCACTCTAATCTCCGCAAGAAGAGGGTCGATGAACTACCTCTGCGTAATGACAGTTTTCTCAGCCACACCTCCAAATCCCATGTCTATTTAAAGGCACAGGTGGGTACCCATTTTAAGCCGAAGATTCCACATCATAAAATGTAGAAGGAAAGGCTTTGGCTTAAAAGATTGTGAAGACTGGAGTTTTGAAATACGCTCATTCACATGTATCCTCATATAATTCACTGTGATTATTATGTTTAAATCTTTATGTAGCTCCCCTCGCATATTTACTTTGTGCGGAATTGTGAACTTACAAAACTGTCACATTTCATAGACACATTTGAGCCACTACTGAGTGCTAGCATGTGTGACAGGTAACACTAGCTACAAAGTAGACATTGATAAATAAATGAGTTAGTCTGTTAAATATAATAGCATTCATTAGTATGCCAAAGCACCTTTACCAAAATTATAGTTTGAATGTTGATGTAATTAATATTTAGATTTTTTTTAAAAAGGGCTTCTCATAAGCCCATTCCTGGTGCTGAAGAGGGAGTCACCGAATCAGTACATAAGATATTTATCATCATGTTTGTTATTGCTAGGGTCACCTGGTTTACCTAGAACAGTTCATGTTGACACTTATGGCCCTGGTATAGTTAATAAGACTCCATTTCACATTCAGAATGGCCCTGGTTTGGATGACAAGTTGTATGATTATCTTAGTATTTGCATGTGTCATAATTCAGACAAGCTCAGGCCTGAGACATACAGTGACTGAGCAATAGGCTGAAGTGGGAATCCAGAAGAAAACCTCAACAGGGTGGGAATGAAAGGGAGAGTGGTAGGGTCTCAAGAAAATGTAGCACACTAAAAAGGCCCAAGGTTGGGTGTTTTGGTTCTGGGGGATGTTATACAAGATACACTGTGGTGGCTTGGACTAGCTATAGGCAATTTTAAAATCAGGCATATGGTCTAGTTCTGCTTAGGACAAGGCTTTGTGTGAGTGCCTGTGCATGGAACAGCTGGTTGTGGTACTGATGGTGGAGGCACACTGGCAGGAGCTGGATCAAGCGAGACAAGGCTTCCCAAGTGGACTGACTCAAGGCAGAGGCCACCTCCAGGTCTGCGAAGGAGACTAGCTTGCTGGTTGGGAAAACTGAGGCATGAACTTTATGGTATACATTAGTCAATAATACAGTGGGAGGTAAGAAACAGTTGCAATATGTTGGGTTCATTCCAGGTACACTGGATACTGGGTCCACACTAGAAAGACCAACTACAGATTCAATGCACCATTAGTGCTGCCTCTCTTAATTGTAAGTGTTGACAGGTGGTTGCCCTCATTGTGGCTAGAGACAGAAGGGGCTGGGGAAAGGATTATCCAAGTCTCTCTTCGAGGGAACAAGGAACAAGCATGAAAATTGGGTTTCAAGGCAGGAAGCTGACATGTATTAGCTGACTTATAAAGATTTGCTGAGTAAATAAATGCCCAAATGATGTTTTGGGTTTTATGACTATAAAAACTCCAGCTGAAGAGAACAATGAGTACAAATGCCAGCCAGAGTCTTTGAGGATGAATCCAGCTGTGAACTAGAAACTCACAACTCTCAAGTTCAGCAGTGGAATCACACATAACAGGTGTAGGCGAAGGCTAGAAACCAGACTGGGTCAGAAATGGAGGATAGGGAACATGTGAGGAGGGCCCACGATGATGGACATGCCCATCGCTACTGGTGACAGTGGCAAACCCTTGTGGGCCGCAGATGTGTGGAGCCGGGGGGTGGGGGGGAGGGTTGTGCTCATTATGGACACAGAGTCCAGCTGGGTGGCAGGCAAAACTGATCACAGGAAAGAAGCAGCCTTGTTTTCTGAAAACTGGCCCAGTTATGAAGCACACTTTGAAAAAAATGACAAGAGCTACTGTAACATCTGTTTTATTCCAACTTGGAAAAACATAATGTGAGAAAGGCTTTTCTGCCACCCAACTGATGTGGTGGGATATTAATAAAGATTCTGAGGGAGTTTTAAAGCTTTATATCAATATTATAATTGTACCTTTCCTATGTACAGTACTTGTCCATTAAGTAAAAAGTACAACACATCATTAAATACTTCCAAAAATCAACTTAAGCAGTTTACACAAAATTTTATTACTTAAAACAGGGTGTCAAACTCATTTTCACCAAGGACCACATCAGCTTCGTGGTTGCCTTTAAAGGTCCGAAATAATTTTAGAACTGTATAAATGTTACTACTCCTTAATTGTTAAGGAGTTTAAATTACTTTCAGCCCTTTGAAGGCAACCACAAGGCTGATGTGGCCCCTGGTGAAAATGAGTTTGACACCTCTGATTTAAAACAATAAAACAGTAGTTGGTGGTATAACTGTTAAACTTAAAACCTGGCAATGCCATCTGTGGAATATTAGAATGAAAAACCATATTCCAATTTATTGAAAAGAAAACTGGCATATCATTTTAAAGGGAATATCCAGTTAAAAGATTGTATGTAATTGGGGGAAACTAATGAGTTTTCCTTTTGTAAGTAAGATATGGACTATATTTTGATCCATTCTGTGGATACTGTATTCAAAGTCTTATTTCAGATTAGAGAATTACATAGACATGTATACAAACACACATCTTTGGATCTCATAACCACACTGCAATGTGGTAATCATGCTTTTATAGTGGGGTACTATCACAGGATTTTAAATCCAGGCCTACCTGACCGCAAATCCCATTTTCTTTCAGTAAACTAACCCTTCACTGTGCCACTACTTTCATTATTTATTTCCTAGTGGTGTTCTATGCATACTAGGAACTCAACAAATAATGTGTACTTATTAAGGAATATAAATAAACAAGTGCTTTGAATACTATAAAAAGTTACATCTTTGTTGAAAATCTATGAGGGCCGCCCAGGCCAGTGTGGCTCAGTTGGTTGGAGCACCATCCCCGTCAGGATGAAGATGAAGAGTAGTCACAGGCAAATCAAGAAGATGGTCACATTTGTCTTTGGCGACCCCATCCCCTGAGTCTGGGCTCATTCCTTCCCTCCTCTGCTTCTTTCCTGCCATCCTCATGCCTCTTTCCCGCTCTCCATGGCGGACAAGGATTTATTGTACAGCTCACCTTAACAAGTATTTGCATTTTTAATATAATGACCAAGCCCTTAAACTAAATAGATATAATTTTACAACAAGAAATCCTCAAGTTAGTTCGTTTGGCGGTGGGTACACGTGCGGAAAGGTCGGGTATGTGGATCACATCACATCACGTCACCGCACCACTGACATGTTTCATGTACGGGGACCCGTGGCTCCAAACGCTGAGGTTATAGTGTTCTTCTTCCGCTGGTAATTTAAAATAAAAATGACATTAAACTGCAAGGTCTTCTGTGGGAATCATTCGTCTAAAAAATTATACAAAGTCAGGAAGGATGGTAACAATGATACTTCTAGGTTATCACTGGGGACGGGGAGATGTAGCGATGCTATCAAAGAAGTATTTTAACCTTATCTGTAATAACTTAAAAAATTATAAGAAATATATATTTACTTGTTATTTGAGTACTTAAAATTAATTTCAAATGAGTTAATATGGGTGAGTAATACTCAGGATCATCCAGAGTTCTCTGATTTTGATCCACTTTAATATTTCTTCATCCATTTTCCCTTTGGAGTCTCAGTGTGGGGCCCCTACTCATTCTCTAAGCCTCTTCCTGGCCTTGTCTTTCACCAGTTCCAGCTTCTGCGCCAATACTGTCTGCTTCATTTCCCCACCCACCCACTCACCCATGGTGAGATTTGATACTAAATCCCTAAGCTCTTGTTCCAGTTGATCTTAGAGCTGCAATTTTCCCCTTATTTATATTCTGACACTGAGGTTTCTGCATTTGAGCTCTCCTGTGGCCCTACTTCTTAGCAATGAGCTCCTACCTGCCTGGGTCCCCATTGCAAGACCTTCTTCCATTAATTTGCCTAGTTCAGCAGTTCTGTGACATGAGTACCAGGACTCTGCATTTTTATTGTTTGGCTCTTGCCTCAAGATTGGAGATTGTTCCATAAACCCAACCTAAAGCTAGAGCCTTGATCTTGTGGATAGGACTCCCCGGGAATCACTGCCCAACCTGTCTAACTTTCTGGTATTACACTCCTGCACTTTCCCCATCGATCACCATGCTAGCTCCGTCAGCCTGCTGAGAGATCTCATTACAGCTGGGACATCCTCTATTTTGTGCTGACAGTTTGCTTGAACCCTGAATTGAGCTCTTCAAATCAATCAGCCAGGCCCAGAGCTATAACCTCTAGCCACAAAGGACCCCTATAATCCTTTGCCAGAAAGAACCTCTCAAGAAATCTCCAGAAAGAGAGGGGTATCAGGTATATAATGTATTGTCAGAACTCAGCCAAGCCAGCCAGTAAGACACAAGTTGTTACCTATGAGGCAAAGTTGGAGGTGTCAAGGCTAGTGATAAGAATGAAGAAAAGAAGTTATTGTGCAAAGTAAGGGTCCAGACAAATGAAGCACAGGTGGAGCAAGGCCTGGGTGCACAGCAGGGTCTGTTAAAAATAAATCATGCTGATGGGCTACTCCGGCCAGCAGATTTGGTGTGCTCTTGAGGACCGGGTAGGGTGAGGAGAGAGCCTAGGTGATGAGCTCCACCAGAAAAATGCCTGCCCTTCACCTTCTGCTCTGTTTCATGCTGAGTAACTGCCATGACTCACCAAAAAGAAAAAAAATTCCCAAAATACAGCAGTCAGATCCAACAGTACCCTTCTGAGTCACTGGGCTGAGATCCTGAACTATGCCAGGGGCATTTATATGAAAATGAGTAGTTTTATTTTTAAATACATTTTTTATTTTCTGATTTCAAGGTAATACACAGTAATTGTGGAAAATAAGGTAAATGCAAATAAGTACAAAGAAGAAAAAAGAGTCAGCCACCAATATATTACTAGTATTTAAGTATTGTTAATGTAAAACAATTTTGGTGTATCCTTTTATACTTTAAGCTATATATGTGTAAAATCTATTTATCTATAATTTATCTATCTCTTTTTAACTGAGGTCAGAATGTACATACTGTTAGCAGTTTGCTTTTTTCATGCAACAATATGTTATAGATATTTTTAACAGAATCACTTTCAGTAATTCTTTTCTCCTTTTGTCTTTCATAAAGTGATTTGACAGCTCTTTAATTTTGTGCATTTAGTTATTTTAAATAATCTGAGATAGTTTTTTAGACGTATGTTTTGAACAGCCTCATACTAACTTCAACTGGTTTATAAAGAATTTTAACTGATGCTCTGGCTGTTGTAGCTCAGTGGATTGAGCACGGGCCTGTGAAGCAAAGGGTCGCTGATTCGATTCCCAGTCAGGGCACATGCCTGGGTTGCAGGCCAGGTCCCCAGTAGGGGACACATGAGAGGCAACCACACATTGATGTTGCTCTCCCACTGTTTCTCCTTCCCTTCCCCTCTATCTAAAAATAAATAAATAAAATATTTTAAAAAAGAACTTTAACCGAGAAATTGTTGAGATAGGCAAAAAAGCAAAAGCAAAAAGACTAAGACTGGAGAATTGTTAACTAGAAACAAAACACCATTATTTTGAAAATGTTTTTCTCATTTTTAAATAAAAATAAACCAGTCCGATTACCAACTTGTCTCAGAGCTCTTGCTAATTAGATTTTGATTTAACTTAAATTACTCATAAATTGGTATTGCAATTGTTTCCTCTGGGGGAAACGTGCCTAAGTATCTAGAAGGCAGTCATTCTGTGAAAATGCAGACCCACGTAAGGCCCCGAGGTCACTCAGTGATACTAAATTTACTGGTTTTTCCAGGGCAGTGAAACCCACTGAATGGGGTCAGTCCCATTCTGGTTGGATGCACTGTTGTGAAATTTCTCTGCAGATGTCTGTTCTGTTTGTTTTGTTTCCTTCCCCTTACCTGGAGGTATTTACCCTGAGCTTGGGACCTTCTGCCTTCCAGTATGGAATTACTGCTTTTCCCAATAGACCTCAGAGCTCAGGCAGGTGACTGCATCCTCTCAGTCAATTCTGTTTGCATCTTCCTAAACATTTCTGAAACATTTAAATTCCTGTCTAAATTATCCTTTTCTTCTTAGTCTCCAGAGAGGTAACCTTCCACTGTAAAGTAATAATTTTTTTTTCATATTTTAGTCTTAGTTCCAATATTTGCAATCTCATCTGACCATTTTACTGTGTTGAACAGCTATGATATGTCCCCCGGCTCCCTTGACAGGAGTTAAACCTTGACAGGAGTTTGCTTCTCATATACATGGCTATTCTGAAGTCCCTTGCAGTGAAATACTATATTATATTTAAAAATAAGCACAAGCATTTGATGATTTGTCATTATTTCTTGGCACATGAATTCTGGGCACGTGGCTCAGCCATTCACAGATAATGTTTAACATAAGAACTAATCTAAACCTTGTGGACCAGTTCATGGCCACTACATTCACACAACTTCCCTTTGACTGGCCTACGCTTTCAGTGTTCATCCTTCCAATTTCTCTGGTTCTCTTTATAAATGCTTCTTATTTTCCCAACACATGGTATATTTAGCTGTCAAATCCATACAACTGGAGAAGAATTTTTTTTATGAGTTCATTAGCAATGTTTTCTAATACTTCTCAGAATTACGTAGCCGGGAAGCTATTTCTCCTAACATACCTCCATTTCCACCCTATTCTTGACCACATTCCGCCTGTTCCTGAGCACTAGCTTCCAGGCATATGATTTGCCACCCGAGCAGGATTTCAGTGGTTTGATAGAGGTAAAGACCTTTTGGGCTGGGTTTTGTAGCCAGTCATTTTCTTGCAAGAGAAGTTCAGATGTTACATGTCTCTCCTTTTTCCTCTCATGTTCCTCAATACCAACATTTGCCGTGCTGTTTGTTAACCTTTAGCACAGCACCAGGTTTCCGAGAGTCCAGAGAATGCCGTGTGTTCTAGTGGGCTTATTGCCTTGATTCCTCCTGAGCCCTACCCAGTCCCTGCAGTGTTCGCTCAGCCGGGGTTTTCATTTTCTTTACATTTTACCTCAAGGGCTCTGGGAGGCTTTATCTTCTCATTTAAACCCACCTCTATCCCTAAACCCAGTTTCAACGCTGTGTTTCTGTAGATGCTTTAGGCCTCCATGACTTCTCTGTCAGTGCTCAGGGTTCCTGGTGCTTGGTTTTGTTTTCCCTTCTCCTGAAACATGCAACCTCTCCTCACCGTTCTATCAGAATTTAAAATAGATGCCCATCAAACTTTTAGTGTAAGATTCTATAGTATCCATACTCAAGAAAGTAGTCGGTGCTTGTTTATTGACACAGGAATGTTAGAAATTATAAAAGTGATTTACATTTGAACAATGTAGCATTAGTAGTCCCTGGACCCAAGTCACTTGTTGCAGAATGGTTAGACAAATCAGTAAATGTAAATTCTATGGCCTTGTTCTTAATAATTTTCCAAGCCGCTATTTTTAATGCACATATTTGGTTAAATGCTGAGAAATTGCTACTTGATGATTAGGGTTATGATTCTATTCTGAGACTTTAAAAACATGTTAAATTAGCTTTTTGGATCATATGGTGCACTCTAGTGGGGTCTACTTAAACTACAAACAATCCTGCTTCCAGTTCTTTCCCACAATTTTTGGGAGGGTAGAACATGACGTGAAGAGGCAGAAATTAGTTTAAAATATACTATGGTGGAAAGATTGAGCAAAAAAAGAAAAAAAGAAAGAAAAATCTCATGGACATAGAACAGCAGTGTGTTGGCTGCCCCCGGGGGGGAGAATACACAATACAGTGATGTGTTGTGGAATTATGCACCCGAAACCTGTATAATTTTGTTAACCAGTATCACCCCAATACAATAAAAAGGAAAAATGTATATGCTATGGCATAATATAATTAAAAAGCTTGAGTAAAAGAAACATAGATCTGGAAAGGACATAAAAATATACATTTCCTTCCATCGCCTCTAATTAGCACTTCACGGAAAGCAATCCAGAAGATAGATTTCTGCCCTAAGCACACTTCTAAAGCACAGGAGATGTGATCATGCAACGTAACCATGCTTGTGTTCACTCTGAGAACATTTCCAATAGATGTTAAATATCATAATCATCAATATTTACAGAGCAAGGCTTATGTACATGAAATTGTATTGATTATTATTATTCGTTGTTCCTGGGCCACTTTATACATGGGGGGACCTAAAAAAGCCCTGGAATTATCTTCTGGAGGGTGGGACCCTTGTAATACAGATTTCACCCTACTTCCCAGCTAGGTGAGTGTTCTAGGAACCCATCTGTATCAGTGTACTAGCTGGTGTGGTGAGAGGCTGCATTTGGCTTCACTGAATTGTTTTTGAAGACTCATGATTTGCCCATTTCATGATAGGTGATTTATGAGTGCACCCACCCATATTGCTCCAACTGTTCAGCAGTTTTGGATCAAAAATGACATGACCCCTGTGCCCCACTCTCCAAGAGTGGCAAGAAGTGGCAAAACACTAAGAGGCATCAAAGTCAATGAGTTCAAAAACTGGAACAGTTTTGGGAAAAAAAGTCTCGATAGATGTATTGCATCCAGTGGAGAGGACTTTGAAGGTGACTGAAGTTTAAACTTGTGAAAATAAAAACACAATTTTTTATCAATAAATTCTAGTTTTTGGAGGACCCCTCATGCATTATTACTACTAATAAGCTGCTACACATGACTATTTCTTTATGAATCAAATCATTTAATAAGGAAACTGAAATAGAATTCTTCTAGGATGGGGTGATATCACACCATTGTGGGAAATAGCCATGTTCTGCCAATAGTGTTTGGGGATCAGAGACAGGTCCGCCTGGGACCTTTCTAATCCATTCTCCTTTAATATGACACATACTGGTTTCTGTGTGTTTTTTTAAAGAAAGGAAACACCAGTAGCCAGTGTAGGTACAAGGCTGTGCACGCCTGCAAAGCAGAGATGTAGGAGATTCCAGTGTTTGTTCTTTCACCAGCTGGGGTGGGAGACTGGGCAACCAGTGGACAGTCTAGGCCTCCACTTCTCATCTGTAAAGTGGAAGGTTGCCCATATAGATCCCCACCGGTTGGTTCATGAGTTGATGGAAACTGTGAAACTGCATTGTTTGCAAGAAGGAAGGCCATTTTTCAAGCCCTGCAAAATCTGTGAAAAATTGAGGGTGTTTCAACATTTATATTAAAGTCCTATTCTTGCCTCAGGACATGGTCACTTTAACCATGTTAGAATACTAGATACTCCTTAACATAATTCAGGCAAATGAGGACCATAGCAGAGTGTTCTTCGAACATTCCCATTTGTTTATGATATTTACATCCTCTCAGACCACCAGATCTCAGTGGCTGATGGCTGCTCATGGCGCTGATTACAGGGAGGGATGCCTCGTTACAAAATGGGCGCCTTTTGTTTTTCATGAGCAGATGCAGGTTCAGAAAGACTCTGTCAGAGGCCTCACTGCATTCTCTGGTTTGGCATGGGGAGTCATTGTCCACATGTTTTCCTCCTTCATATTAGACATATACTATATGTAATATAAAATATTTAGATGTGGATTTAAATGTCAATTTGCCTAAGACTTTTAGGGAGCCATATTAAATTGTATAAAGCTTCTGAATAAAAATTTCCAGTTCTTAAAATTTGTACAAGAGATATATTCTGCTAAATGAAGCCAAGTTGGAGTAAGAATCAATGACATAAAAGCTTCCATGAGGAATAACTAAGTTCAATGACTTTGCCCACAGCTATCCGATGGGCCCAAGAGAGAACACTGATCTATTTTAAAACTGCCCATTCTAGTAGGTTCCCCATCCTCTGAGTAATGCTCACATTTCTGGGTTTAAACCTCACTTCGAACCCCACCATCCCCTCCAGGACAGAATGTTAAAAACACTATTGAAGGATAAGATATTAATAACATAGAGCACATAATTTATTCTACAAAATCAATCCTCACTCCATACATACACATTTTCATTGGTTTTCTTATTTGCTTTTACTTATTTTTTGTTTATTTTTATTTTTTATATTTGATCGCCGTTCAGGTATAGTTGTCTGCCTTGGTTTGTTTTTAGCTCACTGTGATTAACAGATAGGTGTAGTCGAATCATAACTTTACCATTCAGCCATTTGTATAAGTAATAGTTATTAGTACCTTGTATGCACCGGCAGTATGTAAATGCTAGAATTACAGTCTAGTGATCATTTTAATCTTGTTCTTTTTTTTTTTTTGGTTTTAATTAATGTCCCTAAATGCACAAAATGAGCTCTGTGGTTAACTGCTTGATACCAAACTTGAACGGTTGATTCAGATAATATAGTTCCTGACAGAGGAGAAAAGGGGAAGGACTCACATGAACAAGTATAAAGGATACATGGACAATAACTAAGGTGGGGGGCGGAAATGGGAGGGAGGCGGGGAGCATGGGGGGGGCAGGGCTGGGAATATAAGACAGAATACTGTACTTGAACAAGAATTAAATAAAAATAAAAATTAAAAATAAAATAAAATACCTAGGAATAAATCTAAAAAAAAAGAAAGAAAATTCAATTCAAGAATAAAGTCAGTTAAGAGAAAACAATGCTATCAAAACTATATTTGGAGTCACACAAAACCAAGTGTGTTGCTATAGCATAATGTAATTTTTATTAGTTCCTTGTACATACAAAAGCGAATTTTTAAATTCTCAGAGTGTGGAGATATCGTTTACCTAAGGTTGTTAAGATGGCTGTTACTGATGTTAGTGAAATGAACTGAAATCAAATCACCTTTCGTTCAGCTTACTACAGAAGCTTTAATCACCTGCACCACAGTTCTACATTAAGGCACAAACCAAGAACATTTGAAGAACTGCCGTACAGACGCCCAGTGTAAGTTTCTGCATTTAATTAGCTACACAGAAATACTATGTTTAGATGATTTCTCAGAGCAATACTTTGGTTATTATCTCTATCTGGTAAAAATATTGGTAGAAATGAATAATTTTAAAAGCAGATGAGCTTTTAAAAATACTCCAACCCAACCAATTCCTTCCAAAAATGGATTGTATGGGGGGGGGGGTAGTGGTGGGGAGAAAATGGAAACAACTGTACTTAAACAACTATAAAAAATGGATAATATATAGATTAGCACAGGAAAAATAAAATACTATGAGATGAGTTCACTCCGTAGAAATTTACATGTAGTCCATCTCAGGAAGAATCAGTCTTAATCCAATGACAATTACCTCCTATGAAGTTTTTGTCTGTCGTGAGTCATTCCCCACATCACAACATAGGCGTGTTTACTCTGTAAATAAAACAATGTTTAGAAATGTCACACTGTGGCATTCACATTGACGTTTGACCTGGCTAACTCAATAAAATTTAATCATAGATTTTTAAACTCTGTATATAATGCTAAAATCCAAAAAAGATAATTATATCCACTTTCATGAAATAGTATAATTTAGAANTATAAAAAATGGATAATATATAGATTAGCACAGGAAAAATAAAATACTATGAGATGAGTTCACTCCGTAGAAATTTACATGTAGTCCATCTCAGGAAGAATCAGTCTTAATCCAATGACAATTACCTCCTATGAAGTTTTTGTCTGTCGTGAGTCATTCCCCACATCACAACATAGGCGTGTTTACTCTGTAAATAAAACAATGTTTAGAAATGTCACACTGTGGCATTCACATTGACGTTTGACCTGGCTAACCCAGTAAAATTTAATCATAGATTTTTAAAATCTGTAAATAATGCTAAAATCCAAAAAAGATGATTACGTCCACTTTCATGAAATAGTATAATTTAGAATTCATGAAGTAGTACAAGCACCTTTGAGAAGTGGAAGCATTTAATAGAATGAAAGACCTTGGAGAGAATATATTTATACAACCAAAATTCTCATTCGAGAAGGACATGCATTTGCTTTAGTTGTTTCTTATCGTTACATAAGGACCTGGGAGTCAGCCAGTGGACATCTTGCCACAGAGATCTGACAGATGCCTACTGAATAAAAGCGGAGATAAGCCAAGAAGTCCAAATTGGCACACTGCATATTGACTATGGACAAAGCATTTGCTTTAATAAAAGATATTCCGTTTTGACATAGGCAATATGAATTTATTAACACACTTATTGCCTCCTCTGAGGTGTTTTAAGTCATTTTTTATTTTTCAATTACAGTTGACATACAATATTATATTAGTTTTAGGTGTACACCCCTGTGATTAGGTATTATAAACTTACTAAGGGATCATCCCAATAAATCTTGTACCCATCTGACATTTTACATAGTTATTAGAATATTATTGACTATATTCCCTATGCTGTACTTTATATCCCATGACTATTCTGTAACAACTAATTTGTACTTCTTTTTTAAAAAAAGATTTACTTATTTATTTATTTATTTATTTTTAGAGAGAGGAGAAAGGAAGGAGAAAGAGAGGGAGAGAAACAGCAATGTGCGGCTGCTTCATGCACCCCTTGCTGGGGACCTGGCCCACAACCCAGGCATGTGCCCTGACTGGGTATTGAACCAGTAACTCTCTTGTTTGCAGCCTGTGTTCAATCCACTGAGCTATGCCAGCCAGAGCCCAATTTATACTTCTTAATTCCTTCACCTCTTCACTCATCCTCCTGACCCACTCCCATCTGGCCACCATCCATATGTTCTCTGTATCTGTGTCTGTTTCCATTCTGCTTGTTTGTTTATTTTGTTTTTTTTTTAGATTCAATTGTTCAGAGATATGTATTTATTGTAATTTTATATTTGTTCTTAAAGAAGACTCTTTTTTTTCTTTTTTTCTTTATCTGAAGGAGACTGGCAGCATTACTATTTAGTTATACTGCTAATTAACCTTCAACTACTTGTATAGCACATAAGAAATAACACTGCTCACAAATACAAGGAAGCAGGTCAATGAAATGTGCACTAATGAAGACTCTTTAAAATTCGTGTAGTACTGGTTTGGTGATGATGATTTCCTTTGTTTTTCTCATCTGAGAAGCTCTTTATCTGTCCTTCTATTCTAAATGATAGCTTTGTTGGGAAGAGAAATCTTGCTTGTTGGTCTTTGCTTTTCATCATTTTAAATATTTCTTACCAATTCCTACTGGGCTGCAAAGTCTCTTTTGAGAAATCAGCTGGAAGTCTATGGAACTCTTTTATAGGGAAGTAACTGCTTTTCTCTTGCTGCTTTTAAGACTCTGTCTTTAACCTTTGGCATTTTAATTATGATGTATCTTAGTATGGGTCTCTGAGTTTATCTTGTTTGTACTCTCCGCACTTCCTGGACCTGTATTTCTGTTTCGTTCACCAGGTTAGGGAAGTTTTGTATCATTATTTTTTCAAATAAGTTTTTAGTTTCTTGCTCTCTCTCTTCTCGATTAGCACCCCATGATGCAAATGTTGGTACACTTAAAGTTGTTCTGTAAGCTCCTTACTCTATATTCATTGTTTTATATTTTTTTCTCTCAACTGTTCTGATTGGGTGTTTTTTGCTTCCTTATATTCCAGATCACTGATTCGATCCTTTGTTTCATCCAACCTGCTGTTTGCTCCTTCTAGTGTGTTCTTCTTTTCAGATATTTTGTTGTTCATTTATGACTGGTTCTTTTTTATGGTTTCTGTGGCCTTTGTCATGCTGTTGTAGTTCTCACTAAGTTCCTTGAGCATCCTTATAACCATTTTCTGAACTCTATATCGAATAAATTGCTTACCTCCATTTTATTTAGATCTTTTTTTTCTGGAGATTTCTCCTGTTCTTTCATTTAAGGCATGTTTCTCTGTCTCCCCATTTTGGTTTTCTCTTCATGCTTATTTGTAGTAGTTGTCCTGTTGGATCCAGTGGCACAATCTCCTTGATCACCTGAGCTGGATGCTCTAGAAATATCCCTAGTATGAGTTATGTGAACCCTCCTGTTGTAATTGAGTCTTGATCCTATTGGCCCATTTGTACATGTGTTAGACCCTCAGACTGGCTGCTTGTGAGAATCGACCTGACTACAGTAGATGAGCTGCTGTGCAGGTGCCTCAGCAGGGTCTGGTTCCTGCGAGAGCTCCTTTTGGATATGCTGCCGATGAAGCTAATTGAATTCTGCTCTGATGTTGTCAGTGGGCATGTTGGTTCCTGGGCCTCTTGGGAGAGACTCTGGTATAGACCAATGTCAGATGCTACTGTGACTGGTCCTGGGCAACCTGTTTGGAGCTACAGAGTGATTCAAAGTTTGTGGCTGCCTTTATTGGGCCACGGTGTATGTGGAAAGAACAAAATTGTGCACCAAGTCTGACTTCCTCCAGTACCAAGTCCAGAAGTAGGTCAGCAAACAGCTCAAGGTACCCTGAGATCCACCTCAGCCTGCAAGCTATCTGTTAGGCTCAGTCACTAAAAGAGCCTCTGGTGGTACTCAAGTTACATGAAGTAGGTTCTCAGTGAGTCACCAGGTAGAGGCAAGTGATGTTCACTAGATTGATAACAGGTTCAATCTCAGTGCCAGAGCTAGGTCTGAGGCCACTCGGCAAAAGTCTCAGTGTATACCAAGTCTAGCTGCCACCAGCTGGGTACCCATAGACGTTTGTGGTGTGTTGAGATCTTAGGAGATTGTCAGAGTGAGGCCAGCAGACTCTACCAGGCCAAAACAGACCAAGATTTGGCAATGTGAAAGGAAGACTCTGCACCAGTTGGGTGTATGAAGGAAAAATGACCCCCGTCCCAGGGCCAAGCAATTTAGTCTATCCTAGTTTCTGCTAAGAGTCTGAGCTCAGACTCCAGAAGAGGAGTCTCCAGGCCCCCAGAAGTTAGGAAGGAGGGGCTAGTGGATTGTTCTGTGAGGGGCAGTGCTGGTCAGTCTTGGAGGAAGGAGGGAGGAGTGGGTTCCTGCCTCAGAGTCATACAATCTAGTCACTGACACCCCTCTGAGTCTTCCTGGACCTCTATACTCCTGCCCATGCAGCTGACTACTCAGCAGGGTATGAGCTCTGCAGGGTGTGGGGACAGGGAGTCCGGAGGGTGCTATTGCATTCTCTAGTCTGGTGCTCTAGGAGGAGAGTGCTCCATCCAAGAAAGAGGGCATCTGTGGTGTGGGAGTGGGACTCAGCACTGGATCCTGGAGGCTGTGCCTTTAGCTCTCTCCCCTCACCTGAGCCACAAGCCTGGGTTACACCTCACATGACTAGTCTGTTCCACCCTCCCTCCACCAAGCCCAGGGTGAGTGGCTGAGAACGAAATTTTGTTCAATGGCTTTTTAAGAGCGCCAGTGTCTCTAGCAGATTGCCACCTCACCCTAGCAGACAAAATCCTTACTGATTTTCACAAGCAGGTGTTATGTGGGCACATCTTCCTGGTTTGGGTGCTCTGGCCTGGGGAGCCCAGCTTGGGTTCAGCTAGTCTTTGGTTATTCAGGTTGATTGTTCTATATTTTAGTTGTAATTCTAGTTTGTCCTGGGGAGCTGTGAGTGTATCTTCTACCTACTCCACCTCCATCTTGGGTCTCTATCTAAGAGACAACTTTTAAATACCCTTTATACTGGCAAGACTTGACCAGCTTTTTGTTGATGTCCTTGTGTCATGATACTGGGTAGATAAGGCAGAAAATATTTTTAGAAGCTAATTTTACAGCTGACCAACCAGTAATGACTTTACCCTGATATGACTTTATACCCCATGATCCCAATATAGCCAAATTAAATATATCTCCAGTTCAACTTTTCCTCAACTGATTCTCAAACTGAGGGGAAGTTAAAGTGGAAGGGAAATAGTCTTATAGCCAATTGCAGTTAAAATATGTTACTTTTGCAAAAATCTACAATGGACAGACTGCAAGGGCTGGACACCTTAGAAGGAGTCCGTGTAAGCGAGGGGCCCTGAAGCTTAAGCCTCACTGGCTTCACCTGAAATTCACCTTTACTTTTCATTTATTTTCATTTATTCACTTCATTTTCTGGTCAAGTTCTCACCGCATCTTTCTTTGTATCCTCTCATTGCTTCAACTTCTACATTCTGACTTCTAGCTCTTTCACGGCCTTGAAATCGCTTTCCTGAATGTGATAACATTTAATAGCTTTTCCTCAATTCTTGTCTGACTTTACCTCATAACATTTTGGGCTATTAATCATGTGCTTCATGAAATTCAGCCTTTATTATTATTTTTCTGACTTCTTAGTTTCCTTTGTGTCCTTTCGCCTTTCAGTCTTCCTTTTCTGCCCTTCTCACTTGTCTTCCTTCTTTACCTCCCACCATATACGGATCCCTACAGTCTTCTCATCTGCCCGCCGCACCCATTGCTCTGTGGCCAGAAAGAAGCCTCAGCTCTCATGGTTCTAGCTGGAGCATCTGCATGGGTGATCTCCAGTTTCCTAACTCCCGTCTCACCCCTTTAGTACGCTTCAGTTTCAGTTTTCCGTCCATGCAAGGGACAGGCCTCTTCCAAGCCACATCAGCACCTTAAAGTCAAATGTTTAAAACCTTTTGCTTCATCTTTGCTCTTCTTAAACGGACTCCACATTGGTTTCAAGGATATAATAAAATTTGGAATAATTTTTGATGAGACCCTCTTTGTCACATTTTAAATCTCAGGCTATCTCCAAAATGGTTTATTGAAAATGTCTCCTTATCTTTTTGTCAGTATGAATTTCCATGTTTCTCTATTTATGCACTTTGAACCCAACTTTAGATGATATACTTTAAGTACCTGAATCATACCAATTTGTCAGAGTTTAGCTCATGATCCACAACTTGTGTGAACCCTTCCCGAATGTTCCCATTAACATTATTTAACCATTTGGCAAATTCAGCCACAACTCCTTGTTATGAATTAAGTCAATTTTGGATCTAAGTTTGAAAACTTAGAAGTTTGAAAACTCCAAGATAGTAAATTTCTTTGCTATCCCTTTGTCTCTACTCACAACAATATTACTAGATATTTTGATGATATACATACAAGCTTTTGGTCCTTTGTTGGTGAAATTATTTTGCCAAATTCCAAAGAAGACATGAGCCTCTATTTTGGGAGGCGACCACACAGCTACATGCACATCCACATTATTGCCTCACAGGGGTAGGTGGTATTTGGACTAATTTACATCTTATGTGAAAAAATCATAGGCCATTGTGTGACAAACATAATCCTATGTCCTCATTGGAGAAGGGTTCAATGGGTAGGCCCCTCTATTCTCTAAAAGTGATGATAGCCCTGGCCAAAATGGCTCAGTTAGTTGGAGCATCAGTCCATAGACCAAAAGGTTGCAGGTTTGTTTCCCAGTCAGGGCATATACCTGTGCTGTGGGCTCAATCCCTGATCAGAGCACGTATGAGAAGGCAGCCAATCTCTCTCTCTCCCCCCTCCCCTGGCAAAAGCAATAGAAAAACAATGCCCTAGGTAAGGATTAAATAAATAAATAAATAAATAAATAAATAAATAAATAAATGTGACAATAAAAGAGCAAAGATAAACCACTTGCTCCATTTGCTGCAGTTTGTGAAGTTTATCTTCCTGGAAACACCCCCAGAGATCCTTATTACAATAAATAACAATAACAATAGGCTAATTCCATTCATTTTCCACCAGTAAGGAAACATCTTCAGTTGTGTGCTTGACATGGACTTTAGTCCCATGCAGGAGAATCTGACAGCAGAACTTCCAGAACTCAGCTGTATCACTTCTTTCCCCTAATTTGCACTCTACTTCCAGTTTGTTGAGGTGGGGGTGTGTGGGAGAAGTAATGACTCCTAACATTTTCCAAGGACTCAGTAGCAGGATTGGAATTTTAAAAAATGATTTCTTTATGGAGATTTTACACATCAGCCCACAAACTGATGCAAGGTATGAACCCTTTAAATATTTGAGTCCAGGCAACCGTGGGGTCAGGAACTTAGTTAATGCACTATGCCATTTGTACCCTCTATTTATTTACCTATATGTATTATTTCCCAAAAGAGTGTAAGCCTATGAAGGGTTAGGGATGTTTCCCCCCTTCCTTTTCCTCTCCTCCATCTGCTTCTCCACCTCCGCTCTCTTCTCCTTTTATTTCTCCTCCTCTTCTTCCTCCTTACGCTCCACACCCTCTCCTTCTACTTTAAATTCCCCAATAGCACTGGATGCATAATGGATATTTAGTAAATGTGTGCATGTTAAATAAGTAAAGGATTTCTTTTTAGAACAATGAGAAAAATTCCATGCATCTGTTTCTTGTAAAGGAATACATTATATTCAACCTTCTTTGACTAAATTGACTTCATAAGCTTACTACTTATTACATTTCTAGGAAATCTTGAAACATAGGAAAATAAGGGGAAAACCTCTTAGATTTAGAAACATGAGGACATATGCACAATGCTCCAATTGTGTGGTGCTTCATTAAGATAATAACATCTGTCAAAAACTACCAGGTGCCATCCAAAGAATCAGAGGATTATAAAGCACACAGATTAAGTCAACTGATGACTCACAAAAGGGATACAAGTTGAAAGTCAACACATTATATAACGAGTAATAAAGACTAAAACAATGGCAAGGCAATGAGGATAGAGGAGGGGAGGAGGAGGGAGCAGTTTGATGGTGATTAACCAGTTGCCATGTCACTGGGAAGACAAGAAGATGTGGGGGGAAGATGACTAAATTAACTATTCTCTTCTCTCATCATTAGCACCCTACTGTTGCCAAGACCCAGGAAAGTATTTAATTTCAGGAAGACTTCTTGTTGTGCTTCAGTAATATGTCTTCCATTTCTTGCTTAAATCTGTGATCAGTGGTGGGGGTGGAATGTGAAAGGGCTGATAAGCTCTGATTTACTTACAGAAACATAGTCACTCGCCTAACAGAATCATACTGGTCCATGATTGTTTACATTTTCCCAGGGGATTACCCAGCCCTGAGGAACAGCAACAAAATGCTTCTGAAAATAACTGGAGCTGACATCACATAACCCAAACTGAGGAGTAATTACAATGGAAGTTAACGGCCACCATTTATTGAGTTCTTACTATATGCCAGGCACAGCTAAATTCTGTACAGTTATGATTTCACTGATCCACACAGAAACCTTATGAATTAGGAACAATTATTATCCCAATATTACAAATAAGAAAACTAAGGCACAGAGAGTGATTTGCCCAGAGTCACAGTAGAAAACCATCATAAACAGGATCCAAACCCAGGCAATCTGATTTTAAATTTCATGTCTTCATGAAGAAATTTTTCATTCTTATTATATGCCATACCACAGTGCATTTTAATATATTTTAGGTCATTTTGTTATAATAAATGTGAACCCTGAAAAGAAAAAAAAGTCTACTGAGTAAGAAGGGTTCCTGGTGGCTAACTGGGCTCCAATTTTAAAAACAGGGCCTAGCAGTTGTCTCTGCACAGGCCATCTCATGCTAACTGCACTTCACAGGGAGCCTGCGCTGTATTACCTGTCTCTGCATTGAACTGCCTGCCTACACTGTGTTTCTGCCTTGTGAGCAGGCCCTACAAAGGAGTTTTTGGAATCCCATTTCAACCACTAGGACTGAGGCTTTCCACATCTAATCAGAGATGCACAGCTCTGGCCAATCAGAGCAGTTCTATTCTGACCTATCAGAACAGTGCCATTTGGACCAATCAAACTGCTAGGATTTAGAGTGTTCATTCATATAAAGATGAAACAGTCAGGGACCAGGGGTGGGGACTTTTGTCCATGTAAGTCATCTCCCCTCTGGCTTAGGGTGCTGGTCTCCCTTTCCCTCATAGACTGAAGACTGCCTCTCCTTGGATGAGCTAAACTCTGGAGATGTCTAACCAGAGCAGAACAGAGAAGACTGGTGCAGCACAAAACAGACCATAGAAGAGCAGAGTACAGCTGTGAATCTCCAAAGGGGCCTGGCCCCAGGGCCATCTCTCACCCATGCTGTTTTCACAGCCATGCCGTATCACAATTGAGCTGTTTTGTACTGAATAAACTTTCCTTCTTCACCACACCCCAAACTGGGGATTCCTGTTGGTGTTGAATTGGTGCCAACTGTTAGGTAGAACAGGTAGTAAACTAAGGCAAGGAGGAGGAGGGAGATCTGTTTCACCCATCGACTCAACCATCCTGAGCCCGTCTGATAAGATTTGTGGGTGTTCTGAACATCACAAGCAGAGACAGCACAGGTGGAGGGGAGTCCTTGAGACTCTGTGCTGGGAAAGGGAGCCTCTGTAGCAGCTTCACTAAGGCGAAGAGCCTTTACTGGCTGAGAAAGAAAGCCTTTGTAGTTGTACATTGTTCCCAAGATTTAGAAGGGTCGGGGGGAACCTAGAAGCTGACTAAATTATATAACCCCTGAACCCAAGTTGTCGACATATTCAGATTAGCTGAGTGTCCATTTGTAGCCTTGGCTCAAGTGTACGGAACAAATTTGCTAACAAACTTACTAGCAACTTTCTTTCCTCTGTACCTGGGGCATTCAGACCAGCTGGGTGTCTGCTTGCAGCTTTGTACGTGTTTCATAAATGAACATGCTATCTCATGTTTGCTATCTCATGTTTGCTATCTCCACTCTACATGTTTGTCTCTGGCTTGAGTTCATCTCTTGTGAGCAAGTCAGGAACCGGGGAGCAAGCTGGGGTGGGAGGAGGGCCTGTCTATGGTCTCCCCCTGGTAACATCAACAGCTATTGGTTGACATAAAAATAGAATAATGTGAACTAGTTGTATTATTAAAATATAAATAAAACTTAAAATTCCATAAAAGCGTGTGGTGACTACTACAATTACTCAGTTTTAATAAGAGAAACTGAAGCAGAAAACACTGAAATAATTTACTTTCTACTATTGCAAAGAATTCAAATATACAAGTTTTCTTTGGTATCTCAACTCAGGAAGTTTCAAAAGATTTTTGAGATTTATATTTGTAAAGNATCTCTCACCCATGCTGTTTTCACAGCCATGCCGTATCACAATTGAGCTGTTTTGTACTGAATAAACTTTCCTTCTTCACCACACCCCAAACTGGGGATTCCTGTTGGTGTTGAATTGGTGCCAACTGTTAGGTAGAACAGGTAGTAAACTAAGGCAAGGAGGAGGAGGGAGATCTGTTTCACCCATCGACTCAACCATCCTGAGCCCGTCTGATAAGATTTGTGGGTGTTCTGAACATCACAAGCGGAGACAGCACAGGTGGAGGGGAGTCCTTGAGACTCTGTGCTGGGAAAGGGAGCCTCTGTAGCAGTTTCACTAAGGCGAAGAGCCTTTACTGGCTGAGAAAGAAAGCCTTTGTAGTTGTACATTGTTCCCAAGATTTAGAAGGGGCGGGGGGAACCTAGAAGCTGACTAAATTATATAACCCCTAAATTAAATTATATATATCTACTTTTACCCTACCCTGTAGTAAGTTACATTTCCAATAACTTCCTATTTTAGTTTGGCCTCTCACAGAAGCAAACCCTGAAAGAGGGGTTCAAGTGCAAATCAAGTAGTTTAAGAGGAGAAGGTCATGATCAGAGGAAACAGGAAAAGTGAGACAAGGTAGGAAGCCAGCCACTGCAGGGTGTTAGGAGGTCAGCTATTGACACATATAAGTGGAGCCTAATCCCACTGGGGGAACCCTGAAAGCCAGTGTAGAATATGCACCCCAGAAGGTGAAGGAGCTGGAATACTTACATACCAAATCCCATCAGTCATTGCCTCAGTCACTGAATGAGAGCTTTTCTAGTCAGGGACAATTCTGCCATTTACCAGGCCTCCCATATGGGAGGCAGAATGGGCTTCAATAGCAAGAGAAGTGCAGGCACTGGCAGCTGGAAGTCCAGCCAACGTGCAGGCCCCGGCATCTGCTCCACCTCTCTTCCATTCCACCTTTCACTCGGAAGGATATTATTTTGTCTATAAATCTCTATATCCAAACAGAAGTTACTCTTGGAAATAATTTAAAAAATCATCATATCCAACAAACAGGCTCCTTCATATTGTTTTGTGTGAAGACTCCGCAGAAGCAAATGCTCAGTGAAAGAATCCAGACTCCCTGTTTCAAGCCGCTCTAATGGTAAAACGGTGCATGGCAGGGACTAGTAGACTTTCAGTGGGAAAGGCAATGTGTGCAAGAAGCTAAACCGGCTGAGGGTGTATCACTGACCTAGGATGTCAAGGTGTCCTTTGGGAAGCTCTCTCCCTTCCAGTCCTAGAAGTAAAATGCTTGTTATTGTTGGGCTTCATGGTCATCCTTCTTTCTTCATCTATTCACCAAACCCTAGTTGTATGGACTTCCAAATCCTTAATTTGAGGACTTGGAGATTTGCTGGAGATGAGGCAAGAAGATTTACAATCCAGAGAGAGAGAGAGAAAGAGATCAAATGGACTTTCTTTAATCATGAACTGAGTTAATGGTTCAAAGGGCCAGAACTGATTCAATGTGGTTAAGAAAATGGCAGGATTTAGTAACAAATCTGCTTCAGCTCACCCACTCTTCACATCTTTCCATTCTCACTAATCTCATCTGTCTCATTCTTTCCTTCCTTCACGTAAGTTCCCAAATGGGCCAAATGGCTGGAGGAGCTGATAGATGTTTTTCTTTTTCAGTATTCTTGCTTCATGATGGCCCTAGGCTATGGATCGCATTCCCCCTTTCCAGGAATGAAAAACATGGGGCAATATGAAAACCCGTATGGGATTACAAGATGCAAAGGATATTTTAACCATTCCTACCTGCTCTTGTATAATTTTTTAATTTCTCTGTATTTCAGCTGTATAACCACATAGATAGGAAAGTAGATTTATTTGTGCATCTAAGAGTTTGCCCCAGCTCTTTTCTTATTAAACATTTCTTTAGACTATACCCTGATGCTTTATCCTGAAACATCTTACCTTATTATCCAAACACTAATAATCAAAATTAGTTAACTTTGAAAAATCAATTATAAAGGTTCCCCAAGTTGTGAGAAAAAAATTCAAGAAAGAAATGTCATACTTTTAACAAAAATGGGTGAAGAAAAGTGGGAAATCACATGCTTAAGGAGGAAGTGTGATTTTCAGCCTTGTGTTGGGTGCCTGGCAGGATTTCTTAGAACAGGCAAAAAAGGATTAACAATGTGATTTATATTTGCACTTTGAAATTTTTCCCTAGCCTGAAATCAGATCTCTGTGTTTACTCAGCCATAAGATGGAGTCCCAGCACTCCTCTGGGTGATGACTCACAGGAAGCACGTGATTTTTAAAGAGAAAAATAAGCATAGCGCTTTTTTCCTGAGCATCCAGAAAAATGGGGAGATAAGAGAAGAAGGATGGAAAATGTCTTCCAACAGTCACCACTCAATCCTCATCAAGTTGTGAAGACAAAAGAAATATACTGACCTTTTATTCTGGACTATGTGATGCTAAGTACAAAAGAGGCTGTGAATGGTTTTGTTGAAAGGTTTTCTTGCCACCTATAACTCCAGGAGTATGTGTGTGTGTGTGTGTGTGTGAGAGAGAGAGAGAGAGAGAGAGAGAGAGAAAGAGATCAAATGGACTTTCTTTAATCATGAACTGAGTTAATGGTTCAAAGGGCCAGAACTGATTCAATGTGGTTAAGAAAATGGCAGGATTTAGTAACAAATCTGCTTCAGCTCACCCACTCTTCACATCTTTCCATTCTCACTAATCTCATCTGTCTCATTCTTTCCTTCCTTCACGTAAGTTCCCAAATGGGCCAAATGGCTGGAGGAGCTGATAGATGTTTTTCTTTTTCAGTATTCTTGCTTCATGATGGCCCTAGGCTATGGATCGCATTCCCCCTTTCCAGGAATGAAAAACATGGGGCAATATGAAAACCCGTATGGGATTACAAGATGCAAAGGATATTTTAACCATTCCTACCTGCTCTTGTATAATTTTTTAATTTCTCTGTATTTCAGCTGTATAACCACATAGATAGGAAAGTAGATTTATTTGTGCATCTAAGAGTTTGCCCCAGCTCTTTTCTTATTAAACATTTCTTTAGACTATACCCTGATGCTTTATCCTGAAACATCTTACCTTATTATCCAAACACTAATAATCAAAATTAGTTAACTTTGAAAAATCAATTATAAAGGTTCCCCAAGTTGTGAGAAAAAAATTCAAGAAAGAAATGTCATACTTTTAACAAAAATGGGTGAAGAAAAGTGGGAAATCACATGCTTAAGGAGGAAGTGTGATTTTCAGCCTTGTGTTGGGTGCCTGGCAGGATTTCTTAGAACAGGCAAAAAAGGATTAACAATGTGATTTATATTTGCACTTTGAAATTTTTCCCTAGCCTGAAATCAGATCTCTGTGTTTACTCAGCCATAAGATGGAGTCCCAGCACTCCTCTGGGTGATGACTCACAGGAAGCACGTGATTTTTAAAGAGAAAAATAAGCATAGCGCTTTTTTCCTGAGCATCCAGAAAAATGGGGAGATAAGAGAAGAAGGATGGAAAATGTCTTCCAACAGTCACCACTCAATCCTCATCAAGTTGTGAAGACAAAAGAAATATACTGACCTTTTATTCTGGACTATGTGATGCTAAGTACAAAAGAGGCTGTGAATGGTTTTGTTGAAAGGTTTTCTTGCCACCTATAACTCCAGGAGTATGTGTGTGTGTGAGAGAGAGAGAGAGATAGAGAGAGAGAAAGAAAGGCAAGAACATAGGACTAGGAAAACAAAACTTGTAAATATCACTAGGCTTTTTATGTATTTCTCTTTTATATCTTTGGAGAGAAACATTGTAAAGGTCTGAAGTATATAAACATACATTATGTTTACCATGGAAGAGCAAAATACAGCAAAGCTAGCAGTGATGCATACTACAACTTTGCATAATCTCATCATTACATTAAGTCTTCCTTGGTAGAATAGCAAGCATTCTTCTTTAAAAAATGTTTCTCAAAGTACAATATATGCACACTACTGCATTTTAATTGCATCAAGAACACTGTTAATCAGCAAACATTGATTGGATGTATGATTGTCAAGAACATCCTGCCAATTTAGGGTTTATTTGTCTACTTTGCTTGGTTAGGTAGTTGGAGCTATTTCAGTTACTTATTTAATGCTCTTGTTAATTTGATCTGTGCCCCATGTCTCTTCATCTGGGGTCTAATAGACATTGGTTCTTAGGTATGTACTCAAAACAGAAACTGTATTCCATTTATTCGTAGGCATGCTGTCCCTATAAAATGCTTAGACATTCAAATCAGGCAAAAGAAAGAGAGTCAAGTCTCAGTTTCCTAATGAATACTTGTGTTCTGCTTTTCTATCTCAAGAAATTAAGACTCAAGGAATACATAGGTAATTCAGGCCCTTAAACAGATTTAAAATTTGTGCAAAGAAGACAAAGAACATATTTGTATAACCCATGGGCACAAAGAATATTGTAGTGATGGCCATAGCGAAGGGGGAGTGGGGGCTGGTGGAGGTGGGCAAAGTGGGGGTGAAACAGGGACATCTGCAACAGTGTGAACAATAAAAATAAAGAATAAATAAAAATTATGAAAAGGTAATAGCAATTGGTAGGCATTTATAATCACCAGAAACAGCTGGGGATCGTGGCAAATTACCTTAACTATTTTTAACATTGATCCGTTTAGATGGAAATTTAAATTTTTGAAAGAAGCAAAATTAAATAAAAAGATTATTCCGGCATTATGTAGATACATCATGATCTCCATACAGAAAATGTAGTATGTTCTTATCTTGTGAAAATACAACCCCCTGAATCTAAAGAACAGAACTGTCCAATAGCTCTTTGTGCACGATGGAAATATTCTATGTCTGCTCTGCACATGACAATAGCCACTAGCCACACGCGGCACTCGCAATGTAGCTAGTGCAGTGGAGGAACTGAATTTTAATTTTATTTAATTTAGATTAATTTAAACAAAAATATCTCAATATAGTTAGTGACTACCATGTGGCACAACATAATTCTAGGGAGGAAAAAAAGGCTCATTTTTGATTCTCAGAGAAAAGCATTACAGTGACAGGGATGAGATGAAAGTAGGCATTTTAGAATTAATGGACACAGAGAAAATATTTGCAAAAGACACACTTGATAAAGGTAACTATTATCCAAAACAAAGAATTTACAAAACTCAACAATAATAACCTAGTTTTTTAAATGAGCCAGCAAGCTTA
The DNA here is from genome assembly GCF_014824575.4 of Sturnira hondurensis. Classification (NCBI taxonomy): domain Eukaryota; kingdom Metazoa; phylum Chordata; class Mammalia; order Chiroptera; family Phyllostomidae; genus Sturnira; species Sturnira hondurensis. The sequence goes on along the minus strand of NW_028098001.1, from coordinate 9,763,693 downwards.
ACAGATACCTCACCAAAGAAGATACACAGAAAGCAAATCACCATATGGAAAGATACTCTACATCCTATGTCAGCAGGAAATTGCAAATTGAGTCCAAAAGGAGATACCACTGCACATCTGTTAGAATGGCCAACAATCCAGAACACCGATAACACCAAGTGCTGGCGAGGATGCGGAGCAATGGGAACATCCTTTCACTGCTGATGCAATTGCAAAACGGTGTAGTTACTTTGGAAGACAGTTTGGTGGCTTCTCTCAAAATGAAACATAGTCTTAGCATACAATTCAGCAATCATGCTCCTTAGTATTTTACCCAAAGGAGCTGAAAACTTTTGTCCACACAAAAACCTACACACTGATATTTATAGCAGGTTTATTTTTAATTGCCCCAAAACTGGAAACAATCAAGATATCCTTCAAGTAGGTGAATGATTATAATCGATGGGCATAAAATGGAACTATATTAATGAAGGATCAACTCTAAAGGTTTGGAGATTCTTTTAGGAAAATTATTTTTTTAACTCCACATTGGTCTCTCTCTCTGAGAGAGAGATTAAATTAAATTATTAAATTATTATTAGATTAAATTAAAAATTATTTTTAATTCCACTCCCAACCCACAGACTGACCCTTTTGACTGAGGCTTTTGACTCAGCTGAAACTTCTTGAAGCTCTCTCCGCTTCCAGAGTCCTTTGGCATTGATGCCCAGATTGTAGGTCAGCTCTTCTGTTCCTTCTTAGTTCCCTTTTCTGGCTCCTCGTTTTCTCTGTACTTACACGCCTCCTGTTTGGGGCTTTGTCTCCTGGGCCGTTAAGATGTTTTCATTGATACCTGCTTGCTCCATCCCGAGTTTCAGTTCACTTTTCACATCTACAACTGTGTTTTTTGACTCCCAAACAGCATCTCCAGCCCCAGACTTTGTTTAGGCTATTTTAGCCTATACTGCTTACATCCAGGACCCTTCTGACTGAAGGTTCCACACACACTCAGCATCAGAGGATGTGTGGCTCAATGATCTCTAATGCTTTCTGACACTCTCAGGCTACAGGCTATCATTTTATATCAAAATTGATCCTATCATTGACCTTCTACATTTCACCTTCTATGGGTGGTAAAATTATTTTTCTACTCTTGAGACTAGAAAAATTGGTGTTTATAACATTATCCTTTCCTTTATCACCTGAAAGCAATTTGTCAATAAATCAATTCTTAAAAACAACAACAATTCTTCCACTATAATCTCTCTCGTATTCGTAGCTTGCTTTTCCTCCAGGGCAAGCTGGAGGCCTGAGAATGTAAGAGGTAAGGCAGGGTGGGCATAGGAGTGGGAACCGGGCCATGACCATGTGATCAGAGCACAGGGCACTTGGGGTTAATGTTTCATGATCCAATAAGAAGTCAAAGAAACTCTGTGGGAGGAGCTTGAGAACAACAATGAGAAATATGGGGATGATTTGGCAGTGCAGAACCTGAAAGATTGAGTTAAAAGCTTTGAAAGGCAAGGTCCAGAAAGAGTTCTAGAAGCAACTGGATATAGGTCAAAGGAACTTTTATGAGCTTCTGTTGAATTTAGTGACAGGATTACAGAGCTTACTAGACTGAATTTTTTTTCTTTTCCCTGTTACATCGCCATAGTCTAAGCCCTCAGGCACATATTAGTACTTAATTGCTTTCTTATTGCTTTTTCTTTTTTTTTTTTAAAGATTTTGTTTATTTATCTTTAGAGGGGAAAGGAAGGAGAGAGGGAGAGAAATGTCAATGTATGGTTGCCTCTTGAGCATCCCCTGCTGGGAACTGGCCTGCAACCCAGGCATGTGCCCTGACTGGGAATCGAACCATGGTCCTTTGGTTTGCAGGCCAGGCCCTCACACTAAATCCACTGAGCTACACCAGCCAGGGCTCTTACTGCTTTTTCTTAATTGTGTTACCTTTGGCAAATTAGGAGAACTCTCAGTACCTCAGATCCTCATCTGTAAAAGTGATCATACTTATCTCATAAAGTCATTTGAGTGTTAAATGTGTTACTATATGTAAAGTACACTTAGAATAGGGTCTGGCACATAATAAATGTTATATGTGCATTAATTATTGCTATTATAGTGTTATTAATATTGTTTCTATAACAGTTTTTAACTGGTTCATCTATCCCCAGACTCTTATCACCTCCATTTCATCCTGCATTTAACTAGTAATTCTTTTCTTCATATACTCCCTTTGGCCTTCAGTGGTTCCCAAATTACTTAATGATCAGGCCCTAACTCATCCATGTGACATTCTTGACTTTCAACAATCGACCCCTCACACTACTTGCCTTCTCTTTGCTCCCCAGTGCTTCTCCTCTGCTTCTTTCAACGTGGCCTAGTCACTGTCTCCTGTGGAAGTCAAGGCTGTTCATACCACCTTACCTTTGTGTGTGTTACTCTCCTTCCCCAGAAGGGCCCCTTTCTTATCTTTTACCTGTCTCAGTTCTAACCACTGCCCAGGGTCTAGCTCAAGTTCTACTTCTTCTGTTGGAGGTAGTGTCTGTTGGGCTTCCCCATGTGTGTATTTCATAACATCAAGCAGAATGCCTTGCACACAGTGTCTGATAAGTAGTTCCATCTTAGTTCTTTCCCTAGTACTCAACATCCCAGATTTTAGAACTTCTTAGTGCTTGATCGATAATTGGCTTATGAATATATGTTGTATCAGTGTAGAAAGCCTTCGGTTACATGTCGTAGAAGACCACATTCATGGAAAGTTAAACCCTAAGCGTATTTATTGCATGCTTCCAAGACTTCATCAACAACTCAAAAATGTCTTTCTACCCTTTTCACCCTTCTCAGCCAACTGGATTTTCATCTACGTGCTTTTTAACCTCACCGTCACAAGACTGCTACTGCAACTCGGGCATTACATCCTCACAGAAATATTCCAAGGTGGAAGGAAGTATCAGTGGCTAGTGTGTCATCCCTAACTTAAGAGGCTAGGAAAAGAAGTCTCCAGGAAAAGAGAAAAGACAGGCCATGACTGGCTTAGATAATTCATTACTCAGGGCAGGGCACGTTACTGCCAGACAAAATTGGAGTTCTGTTGGGAAAGAGAAAAATAATTCTCGCATCGGCATCTTGGTTAGTTGTTTGCTCCTGTCTTGCATTTTTCCTCTCGCCTACAGTCTCTTCAAGGGGAGAGAGAGCATTTTTGTTACCCGGAGTGCACAGTACCATTCTGAAAGCAGAGCAGCCACTCGGTAAGTAACTGCCTGCTGCGTTCTGGCTGCTCGTTGGGGCACTGCTCTGCCCTCGCGTCAGGCCCGTTTCAGGGTCACAGATAGCTCCCTGCTCTGAGAGTAAGCAAGGCTCAAGCCTGTGAGCTGATAAACACTTAAAGTTAGCACAGTTTATAGGAATTCTTGCTCAGAAATCAAAATACACATTTTGAAAAGTTTTTCTGTTCCTATCTGCCTTATGTAAACATTTGCGCTTAGCTGGGCTGGAAGTCCTTTAATGATCTTTTCAGGAAGCCTTGCTGAGGGTGTAGATTCTAAAGCTACCAACCCGAGTAGCTTCCTGACAGCTCAAGCTCTAAATCAGGCATCAACTCCAAGGAATAGTGCCTTTCCCCATATATTATAGTATTTATCCGACACAAAGTAATTAACATCTCCCTCAAGTAAGATCGCTGATTGCATCATATGGTCTCAGCTACTCGAAAGCCACTCACCCATCTGGTTGCATTAATTTTGCCATTTGCCAGCATGTGGGTTTGTATGTGGAGTGAGGGGGTGTGGGGGAGGATGGAGGACCGAGGGGTGTTTGGAGTAACACGTTACCACATGTGCACGGCTGGGTTTGTAATGTGTACCCAACCGCTCCATCCCTGTGTTCAAGTAAGAAAGGGACAGATGCTCCTGCTCACATCACTCTTAGATTTATACTCTGATGCGTTAATTCCTGCTCAGTGCCTCTGGGGGCCATCATGTTGTGGAATAGATTAATGTTTTACAATTAATTGGGTGAAAAAGTTACAGCCTAGCAATTTCTCAGCTATGAAAGTAAAATTCTCCAGATTAAGGAAATAATAGCAATTCTAGATAAAAGCCACACTGAGTTTTTGAGCCGTTGGAGAGAAAGATATATAGAAAAAATGATGACTAAATAGACTCAGTCTGCTTACAAATTTCATCCCCAAATTATGTATATGCAGATTAACTTGCACATATTGTCCAAACATTGGAGTGGATAGTGAAACATCCCAAATAGTATCAGATGAGTTAGTTATATAACACTCTATGCCCACATGTCTTGGATCTAATGCCTTGTTTTTCTTTCGGCTGCTTTGAAAGAATATAAATGCAATAAACAATCAGCATAAGCATAAGGAAAACTGGCCCAGTTTATGTAATGGTTACTGTCAAAGCTAGGGGACATTCCACACAGGGTTTTGGATCACCCAAAATTGCTTTTCATAATGCTATCCCAAGAAGTCATTGAGTAAATACTATAACTCATGAATGACTCTTCCATAGAAAAGTTGAAGCAAAATTTAAAAAGTAGTCTATAACTTGTAGATACCCCACACAAGCTAAACGTTGCAATGAATTTCATCTAACAACCAGTAAGAGTTGCAAGTTTGATACGTCATTTCAATATGTCTTTGTGCTTAGTTTTGTCTTCAAGGAAACAGGCCAATCCAAACTGGAATGAGCACTTGATGTGCTTTCCCCATAGGGGCTATAGAGATCTTGCCTTGATATTGATAATTACAGCTGCCGCGCTCAGGTGGGAAGTGTGGGGTGACTGGAAGGGCCAGAGAGAGATGATTGAATTGGGGCTACGCCCCACTGTGTTCATGACTTGTTCACGCTGATTTACTTTCTTAGACCCCTGCAGCCATGCCGGTGTCCCCACCGAGAGTGAAGGAGACACCGGGAGAGTTGGTGTCATGGTCGGAGCACAGGCCTGGACGGGTGACGTCCGGCTCCACTGAGCTTCAATGTGGGCAAGTTGCTTAAACTTTCTGACTCAGTTTCCTTTTTAAAAATATTTTATAAATTGAGGATAATAGCAGTGTCTCAGGATTATGAGCAGAATGAGTGAAATAATTCCATAAATTATTTAGCCCACAATAAGCCTTATTAACTACTGGCATTATTATTTTAGTCATAATGGTAATAAAAGAGAGGTGTATAGAAAGGAGGTCCTCTAAAACTTACTCCAGGCATCATCCAATCACTCATTTATTCACTCAAAAAAAGGACCTTGGCTCACTCCATTGGGGTAGCCGTACGGCTTTGGGTGCAACACAAGACCTTGGTAAAGTGTCAAATAGGTGAGATTTGCCTCTGCAGTCTCCTCACCCCACGTTCAGCTGACCTCCTCCAGAGCACTGTTTTCTCCTTCCGCCTTGGTGGTTCAGAGCCACTCACTGAAGTTCAGCTCACCAGGCAAAACTGTCACTTCAGTCATCGCCCACCACGTCCCCAGTGCAGGGTCCTCTTTCCTCAGATACCTCTTTTGATGACTGGATTAACTCATGCTAAAGTGTTAAATTTTCTGTCCTATCGGTGCATTATATTAACTTTGCCAGATAATAAACCTGCATTCCAACAGCAGCCCCACAGAGACACCGTGTCTTACACAAAGGAGTCTTCAGAGCTCCTTTGAAATGTGGAATTTCAGAGCTCCAAGTGGGCCCATGGGGGAAACACCTTGGGGCAGATAAGAGGTTCAGCACCCAGCAAATTAATTCATGCAGGAAGTTCTGTCTATATATAGACATGGCTCGGCAGGAGGTTGTGAGGTCCTGCTCTGATCTGCTGAAGCACACAGCTTGTCGGGTAATGTTATTCTGAGAATACATAAAAATGCAGAAGTTATTTAGTAATGATAATGGATGTTTGTTGACTCTTTACTAAGTAATAACATATTTTATTGTGGTTAAATGCATGTAAGATACAATTCACCGGTGGTGACGTTCAGTCTATTCACCAACCGCCACTATCTAACTCCAGATCACTCCAGCAGGAAACCTCGCATCTGCCACTCCCCGTTCTCCCCTCCCCTCAGTCGCTGGCAACTACTAATCTGCTTTCTGTCTCTGTGGATTCACCCAGTCTGAATAGTTTACATAAATCGATTCATACAACATGGAGAGTCTTCTGCATCTAGCTTCTTTTTCTTAGCATGTATTTTTAAGTTTTCATCCAGGTTGTAGCATGTATTAGTACCTCACTCCTTTTTATGGCTGAATAAAACTCCATTTTACGGGTATACCACTTTTTGGTTGTCCATTCATCAGCTGATGAACAAATGGGCTGTTTATATGTTTTGGCTGTTGGGAGTAGTGCTGCTCTGAGTATCCACGTACAAACTTTTGTTAGGGCGCCCGTTGTCAGTATTTACTCGGGAGTGGGATGATGGGGTCAGATGCTAATTACATGCTCAGTTGACTGAGGAACTGTCAGACTGTTTTCACAGCTTCCATTTTACATCACCACCAGCAAAGTACACGGGTCCTAATTTCTCCACACCCTCACCAACATTTGTTATTTTCCATTTTTTTCCATTCCAGTCTTCCTTGTTGCGTGAAGTGGTGTCTCTCTGTGGTTCTGGTGTGCAGCTCCCAAATGACTAACGACGTTGAGCATCTATCTTTTCATGTGCTTCTTGGTCATTTGTATGTTTTTTTCTGATAGCATATTACGTACTTTATCTTGGTTAATTCTTACCAGAGATCTGACAGGTACTTTATAGATAAGGAAACTGAGACTTTTTGTAAGTAAGATTAGGTACATTGCCCAAAGACATCACTAAATTGGGTTCAAACCCATGCTCACACTCTGGATCTAGGGGAATGAGCCTGGAAGATGATGGACTGGGGTTACTAAAGAGAATCTGGACCCCCCAGGTTAAGAAAAACTTCCAAGGACAGCGCAGTTATGATCAAGGCACGTTGGAAACAACCCCCCTGGAAGGCAGGCCAGTCGCAGAGGCTGAGCCGCACGCAGCTGCGTTGGTGAGTCAGGGGCTGAATGTGTGTCTGGGGGCCTTTGGCTTTCACACAGGAGGCTTGGGGCGCCTCTGTAGTCTTTGGAAACTTTTATCTCCATTTTGTCTCTTATTGTTAAAAAAAGAAAAAGGAGAAGAAATACCCTGTCCATTGTACTGATACCTAATTTCTTTCACAAAATGCCATTTTATTTGATCAACTAGAACACTGCAGGCAGAATGTATTGTAGAAGATGGAAAAGTTAGACTTACATAACTGAAGAGGAACAAAACCCAGACTGGATTTCAGAGAGCTTTTTATCGCTCAGATATTCAAAGATCTCTGGACTAGCACAGGTGAATAGAGAACACACACCCCAGAGCCAGTCCACCCCCAACCCACAGACTGACCCACCAGCCAGCCCAGAAGAAGTGTCTGCACTGGTGTGTCACCTGCACCACACAGATGACTGTGCCACAGGTCACTGGCAGCCGGTTGGACTTTACACGTATCTCAGTTAACTACCCTGCCCCTCTTTAGATGACTCTGCCATTGATTATAGAATTTGGAAATTAAGATAAACAATGACAAATAGTAATGAGAGTTCCTGCAAAGTGCCTTTGATTTAATAGTATCTATGAAGAGCCTCCCGTGGTTAAAAAAAAAAAAGATGCCTCAAGTCACATGGAGATTGAGTCAAATGAGGGGGACTTTAAATTCCAGTCTTATTGCCCCAGATACTGAATAACCTCTCACTCCCCATGAGATGATATTAAATCAGAAGCATAGTCAAATGTCTGCTGGGACAAGTTAGAGAAGCCAAAGGTTTAATGTCAGTACTTTGAAGTACCTTGACAAACCCCATTAGCAGGACAAAGTTTGCCGTCCATGCTGTGTGGGAGCACTGTACTTTCCCAGGTCCCGTGTGAGTGACACTGGCCCGTCACATACCTCCTGGGCCATGTGGGCTGTTTCCATTGGCACGCACAGGCCAATCTCCTGCCAACACCAGAGTTTTCTGTTTCTTTTAAAAGAAGTACAAAGTATAAATGTTTACAAAATCTGGACCAGACTGCCTAGTCTCCTAATGAATTTGGTTGTTGCTATTGTTTTCTTAAACGAGTTCTGATATAGATATATAGAGCAATTTGGGGCAGAAAATAATGGGAGTCACTCTAATATCTTTTCTCCTGTAACCCGGGCCTCATAAGGAAAGATGGGGAACTGGGCAGGAATTTTCTTATCAAGGGTGGTGTCTGTGTAACAGCATGCATATAGACCATACAGTTGTCTTTTTAAGAAATCCTTGTTAAGGCAAGTGATGTTTAAAAATATTTCCCCCTAGAATCTTCTCTCCTCATACTAAAAAGAAAACACAACCTCTTAGCAAAAGTAACATTTACCCAAACATCAGGCATTCGTGGAAACAACTGGAGAGCATTTGCTGGTTCCAGGCCTGCTATCTGGAACATTTGTTTCCTGGAGAGCGTGGTGAGATACAGTGAGCTCTTTTAGCCTCCGAGTCCAAAACACAGATGCCTTACCAGCCTGCTCTACTGCAGAGGTTAATCTGAGATAGAACTGAACTGTGGAAGCACAGACCCTTCACAACTATATAAGTCAGATATATCTATATCTTACATATCTATCTATCTATCTATCTATATATCTATAGGTAGATGATTGATAGATAGGTAGATAGATATAGATATATATCAGATATAGATATATCTGACATAGATATATCTATAGATATATAGATAGATATCTATATCTACCTATCTATCTATCAATCATCTACCTATCAATCATCTATCTATCTATCTGGCTGTATTTAGCACACACAACCCAGCTGAATCTATTTGAATTCCCCGGATATTGTAAAAATACTTAATGCACCTTTCAAAGCAGTTACATGTATATGAGAACTATACAATTTCAAATTCAAAAATATGATATATTCCACATTTACAAGTTTATGGAGCATTACAAGTAGGCGTTATCCCCTTTTTATCTCTCCTGCTCTAAAACCCATCTCACTAGGAGCAGCACACCAAATGAGCACGGCTAGTGCTTTCTCTGTTAGATGCTAGTTAACAGAAACTGTAGGAAGTTTTATTCCTTTTTGCTTTTGATATTATTTTAACTTTACTGTCTTTCCTGATTATAAGTGGAAAATAAGAGCATTGTTGAAAAATAGAAAATTATAAAGAAATAAAGGTCACTTGTAATTGTAACCCAGCTCTAAGAAATTTTCATGGTTTGCTATACATTTTCCAGTCTCCCCTGTGTGTGTGAATGCATATACCTATCTGGGTATTTGTTTACTTACGAAGTGGAATTCATACCTTGAACACTTTCTGTCTCTGGTTTCACTGAACACTATAAAATGGGGTTTTAACATATTAGTAGATATTCTTTGTGCACAAACCTTTAAATGGCTCCATATTATCCTTCAACAATTTCAGTATTATTGAGCATGTAAATTGTTTCTATCTTTTGTGTTACAAATGATGAACTTGTATTTTGATATGTAAATATCTGATCATATCTTTGATTATTTCCTTTGAAAAGGCTCAATAATGGGAATGTTTAAATGTAAGACTTCTGAAGGTCAATAATAGATTTGTCCTGCACTGTTCTGAATATGCTGAAGTAGATGATATAAACTCTACCACAGAAAGAAAGCACCTGTCTGTCTCTTCACACTCTCACCCTGACTTACTCATTGACAAAACAGTTTCCAGTGGGATGTGCCAAAACTGGCACATCACTCTTGCTTTAATTTTCTTTTCTTTTTTTAAAGATTTTATTTATTTATCTTAGAGGGGAAGAGAAGGAGAGAGAGAGAGAAATATCAATGTATGGTTGCCTGTTGTGAGTCCCCTTCCAGGAACTGGGAACTGGCCTGCAACCCAGGCATGTGCCCTGACTGGGAATCGAACCGTGCTTGTGTGGTTCGCAGGCCCGTGCTCAATCCACTGAGCTACACCAGCCAGGGCTAATTTGCTTTTCTTTATAACCAACTAAAGTATGCACTTCAAATTTTTGGGAAGTGACAATCTGTTTTCTTTAAAAACTGTTAATTTCCTTTTCCCACTTTTCTTTTTTCTTTTAATTTTTGTTTTTAAATAGGAATTTAAACAAAATAAAAATATTAAAGTTATCTTCTATCCACTTCTTTCCAATAGACACAACTATTTGCATATTTCTTATGGACAGTTGCTTTTACAAAATACATAGGTATACATACACATCTATAGGGTGTTTATTTTTTTAAACAGACAGTAGATCATTTGCTTTTTTCACTTAAAAGCATATCACACCCCTGACTGGCGTGGCTCAGTGGGCTGGGCATCGCTCCGAGGACAGCAAGGTTGCCTGTTTGTTTCCTGAGGGCATGCGCCTGCCTGGGTTATGAGACAGTGCCCTGGTTGGGGGAGTGTGAGAGGCCACTGACCGAAGTTTCTCTTGCACATCAATGTTTTTTTCCCTCCCTTTCCCCCTCCTTCCCTGTCTCTCTGAAAATAAATAAATGAAATCTTTAAAATATATGTACATCATAGATTGCCCTGGCTGGGTGGCTCAGTTGGTTGGAGCATCATCCCATGCACCAAAATGTTGTGGTTCAATTCCAGGTCAGGTCAGGGCACATGCCTAGCTTTCAGGTTAGATCCCTGGTCAGGCACATGCAGGAGGCAACCAATCGATGTTTCTCTCTCCCATTGATGATTCTCTTTCTCTCACCCCACACCCCACCTTTCTCGCTCTCTAAAATAAATAAACATATCCTTGGGTGAGGAATTAAAAAAAGTGTATCATAGAGTTATTTACTTGTCAGTACTTCACAGATATTCCTTACTCACTGAAAAAAACTATAGTATTCTGAAATTTGAGTGTTGGGTTGCATAGTTTATTTCACCATTTCTTTATTTATGTTCACTCTTGCACATATATGAGGTCTGTCTGGAAAAAGTCTAGCCATTGTTAACACAATGAGGTTGGTTTGCAAGACATCCATGTAACCTGGCAGCCAAGGAGAATGGACTAGTATGTGCATGTGTGAACAATGATGACTTCATTGTACTAGTCAGTAGGGGTGGTAGATGCCATTGAGTGAGCATGTGCACTGTGTGGCCAGTGCATTCAGAACAGCGAGCAAGTAGAGCAATGAATCTGGGTCAAATTTTGTGTTAAGCTTGAACATCCCTCCATTGAAACTATTTCAATGGCTCAGAAGGCTGCAGCTGTGGGCAGCTGATGATTGGCAGCTTCATCACGACAACACACCTACTCAGGCATCACGTCTTGTACAGAGTGTTTTGGCAAAACATCAAATCACCCAGGTGACTCAGTCCCCCTACAGCCTAGATTTGGAGCCCTGTGCCTTCTGGCATTTCCCAAAACTAAAATTACCTTTGAAAGGCAAGAGACTTCAGATTGTCGATGACATTCAGGAAAACACAGTGGGACAGCTGATGGTGACTGGGAGAACTATGTGAGGTCCCAAGGTGCCTACTTTGAAGGGGACTGAAATGCCATTGTCCTGTGCACAATGTTTCTTGTATCTTGTATCTTTTTCAATAAATGCCTCTGTTTTTCATAGTACATGGCTGGATAACATCTGGACAGACCTCATCTATTTGAATTTATTTTTATTTTTTTTTCTATTACCATTTATCCCCTTTATACTCTCTTCCACCTCCACCCACCCCCATCCCCTCACAATAACCACACTGTTGTCCCATTTTTTCAAAAACAGTTATCGGGAATAAAAAGCTCTAGCCTTTTCTATGCATCTTTCTAACTGAATGTAAAGTATGAATTTACTTCCTATTAAGTCTTTTCCTCAAAGAAGAAACTTCTGTTCTGCAGCTGAGGACACAGTTCTCACTAACTATTGAGTTGGCCAAAACTCAATAGTTTTGTTTTGTTTGTAGGAATGGCTCCAGTAGCACTTTTGTCTTTAACTACATTTGAAACAGTTTTGTTAGATTGTATTGTAGCATCTGTCATATCAGCAGGCATTTAAAAAACTTATCAAAATTGGTAAATTTTTGTGTAACCATTTTAATGCTGAAGGTGGGAGAAAATATGCAATATATTCAGCATACTATGCTTTGTTATTTCAAGAAAGATAAAAATGCAACTGAAATGCAAAAAACAAAAACCAAAAAACAAGATTTGTGCAGTGTATGGAGAAGGTGCTGTGACAGGAAAAAGTGCCAAGACTGGTTTGTGAAGTTTCATGCTGGAGATTTCTCTCTGGATGATGCTCGGTGGCCAGGTGGACCAGTTGAAGTTGATGGCAATCAAATGGAGACATTAACTGAGAATATTCAATGTTCTGCCATGTAGGAGACAGCTGTCAAACCCAAAATATCCAAATCAATGAAGTTATTGGTGAAAATAAAAATGTATCTTTCATTTTACAAAAAAATCTAAACAGCCGTTTTGGCTGACCCACTAGTTAGAAGATCCGAGGGCAAAATAAGGTGCTCTGATGGTTCTCTGTCCCCAGGCTCAGAATGCCAGTACAGGCTGCCTGGACAAGCTGTGGGATGTGTCTGACAGCCTCCTCCCACCCCCATTCCCAAATCCGAGAACATGAGCGTAGCTATTCATGGCTCTAGTTGGGGGGAGAGTAGTGAGTCACCATCCTTCAGCCAGTCCTGTGCTGAAGTAGCAGCTTAATGCTGGTAGCTGTTGAGCAGGTTGCCGCTCCCACAGACTAGCCTGGCCCTGTTCCTGTTATTGGGAGCTCCAAGGATGGACTCAGGAACCTGTGCAACTAGCATGCTCTTCATTTCTACCTCCAGGAAGTAGCTTATGAGGCCAAATACCTCAAGAGGCCAGAGTGGGGAGAAGCTGCCCGACTCAGCCCCATTTCGCCTCTAGTCTCTGAGTATTCTGATGAGTGCCCAGTCTGTCTCAGGTGAGCATGGCAGATGGTTGCTGTTAGGCAGACCTATCATTCACAATATCTTGCTCCTGGAGATTCTGGGAGGGCAGCACACAAAATCCACCCATTCAGCCATTCATTCATCAATCATACGTACACTTATTAAATGCCTCCATAGTATTGGTTTCTGGCATCTTGTTGGGTAGCAGTGATGGGACTTGTTGGGTAGCACTTGTTGGGACACAATGATGGAGAAAATGTCATCTTGTTCCTCAGAGAGTTAGCTGTCTATCAGAAAGTAAAGATAGAGATGGATGTGAACAAATGTTTATAATAACAGATAATTGGTAGCAGGCCAGATGTGCGTCTGGGGTGGGAAAGGCACAGCAGAGGAGGTGATTTATTTCTGCTTGGGGGATACAGAGACAAGGGAAAGCTTTTTTTTTAAAATTTTTTTTAAGGTTTCTTTTTTTTTAAAGATTTTATTTATTTATTTATTTATCTTTAGAGGGGAAGGAGAGAGGGAGAGAAACATCAATGTATGGTTGCCTTTCATGTGCCCTCTGCTGGGAGTTGGCCTGCAGGGAACTGGCCTGCAACCCAGGCATGTGCCCTGACTGGGAATCGAACCATGATCCTCTGGTTCGCAGGCTCACTCTCAATCCACTGAGCTACACCAGCCAGGGCAGGGAAAGTTTTTTATAGAGCAGGTGCTATTGGAGCTGAGCCTATGGGTCTTACCAAACACCTACTTCCTGTGCGTCCCCGAAGCTACACCTGCCTCTAGAGCCAGGTCCCTGCAGTCATCAGCTGGTGTCCAACAGCTGAGAAAGTCATCCTAGGGCCGAGGAGTGTGGGTGAGCCTACAGCCTGTGCAGAAGGCTTCTTACACTAAGCACTACTCAAAGCCTAGGAACCTAGTGTGGTCTCTAAGGGTCAAAGACCCAGCCCTCAGAGAACATAGATTTGAACCCACAGTGAAGTTTCATTTGACTTTTGTTCTTCCCATAAGTAGGCCCAGAGACTAAGTGAAATCTTCAGGAAAGGCAGCGTGAAAGCGTATTTATTGTATACGATTTTGTGGCAGCATTATCCCCAGCTCCTTCCAGGTCAGAGATAGAAGAGAGAACACTATACATACCCACCCAGGGGTCCAAAAGGCCTTAATTCCACTGTCAAGGCCAACAGAAAAGAGAGAACCAGAAATGTGGTTTCAGACAAGAACCCAGTCAGGGGGAGGGGTTTCTCAAAGGTAACAATTTCCTGTTTCATTGTGTGAGGAAACGTTAGTTGTTTGAGAATTTAACTACCCTGGATCCTTACCAATAAAATGCATTCTACGTTGGAAATGAAACTTTAATTTCTTCACGAATAAAATTCAAATAATTAAACCTAATATGGAGAGGAAAGGCCATGACATCTGGAGTTGATTGTTTCTCACAGAAAGTGTACTGCTGCACCCCGCCTGATTGTAAAGTCGGCCCTGGAAGCAGACAGACATTCTCGAGGGGCCCAGCGCCCCTAGACCTTTCAGTCAGTCAGCCCTTGAGAGCCTGGAGCAGTTTCAGCCAACAAAGGAGACAGACAGGAGTATTCACACCTGCTATGTTGAACTTAGTCCAGTTCAGCCCCTACTCACTCATTGTGATCACTGGGTGTTGAGCAGCCAACCTATGGTGGAGGCCACCTAGGAAACAGTGACCCTTTTGGAGACAGCAGCCAGCCCTTGCTCAGAGACAGCGTGGCTTTGCAGTGGGACTGTAGGCACTGGACTTCATTGCCTGAGCTCAGCCTGACCCTTGTGTTTCACTGGCTGTGGGATGGGCGGGTGAGTTGCTCAGCCCCCTGGTGTCTGGCTCCTCACCTGTGGGGTGGAGATAAAATTACCATGAAAATGCACTGCTGACTCTGTCTTCAGCTTGTCCGACTGTGGATGGGTTTGTGGCTGGGCAGTGCTTCTTGCTCTTCCTGTAAAGTCTGAAAGGGCTAGATTTCTACAGGGCGAAACACTAAGTGTGCCTCTCTTGTTCAGTCAGAGAAAGCGGTAACATTAGGGAAGCCCCAAACTTTTTTCTGACTCATGTTTTCAAAAATGTTTAAGGTTCTGATTTTCTAAGTCAAAGGTTTGGAAATTCTGGCTCAAGATCAGTTCCTTGGCGGCTGTGTTACATAATGTATAACCTGGTGTCAATGCTACGAGTTTCCATCTGTTCACAATGTTTACATAAAGACTTCTTTTCATAGCAGATTGGACTTCTTAAAATCTGAGGTTTTCACTTGTTTAAAATGTTCACTCAAAGGTGTTCATTAACTTCACTACATGAAATTTTGTTACGATCATTATATTGTCCTGAAGGTTTTGTGCACGTTCAAGTTTACAGGTGATGTAGGCATAGCAGATGCTTACATAACAATATATAAAAATTATCAGTCACCTAAAAGGAGATTTAGAAAGTTCAACCCAGATCTAAAAAATGATGTTAACCAGGTATCATTATTACTTCTGATCCAATGACAATTTAAAAATGGGTGGGGGTGGTATAGGTGAGAACATTGCCTCACATTGCACAAAGCCTGAAGTCCCTATCATGTAGAAAATGACTCGACCCGTTGATGTGCATTTCTTTTTACATACCTAAGCATTTCACATGGACAAATGTGTAAAATTCAATCCCTTTAGTAGATATTTATTAGCATAGTAGTTTAAGCATTGGTTTAAAAACTAGAAATACTTAAATGATCTTTTCTAGAGAGACATTTATGCTCTGGAAAGGGAGAAAGGTCTAAATAAAAGATTAGGCAGATTTGAAGTGGTGGAAATGTAATGAGAGAAGGAAGAACAGTGTTGTCCTAAGTAAAGGGAAGTTGGCCTGAACCTTGGAAACTGAGTAAGAGTTTAATCACTTATCTGCGGGAGTAAAGAGCAGGGGTTAAGGGGTAGAATAAGCAGGGTTTCAAAACATTTGAAAACCAGTGATTCTACCACTGTGGCCAGAGGAGGTCGAAGGGAAAGGGACGGCAGATGAAGGTGGAAAAGTATCCTGGGAGCAGGGTGGGAAGAATCTTACAGCACTAAAATCAAGGTATCTTAGGGCTACTACCTTTTGAAGGCTCCAGGGGAGAAACATTGGTTGCCTCTCCCAGCGTCCAGAGGTTGCCTGCATTCCTGCACGCTTGACCCTTCCCCACAGGACTCAAAACTCTTGCTTCCATTGGCACATGTCCTTCTGATATCCATCTGCTGCTGTCCTACAAGAAGTCTTGTGATTACCTTGGGCCCACTCAAATAATTCAGAATAATATCCCATCTCATGATCCTTAATCACATCTGCAAAGTCCATTTATCATAATATAGACACAGTCCTGAGGATTGGGATATGCAGATCTTTGTGGCCATGGGGGTGGACATTATTTTGCCTACCGTAGGTAACATGCTGTTGAGTGTAGGAATATCTATAGGACTATCTGGGACTATTATTATGGGTTTCTATACTTGGTCGATTTTCATGTTAAAGATAACAATGTTTGTAGTGTAGAGACAAAAACTTTGGACAAGTGCAGGGGGGAGATGACTAGGACCTGAACTGAGAGACAGACAATGTGGGTAGAGAAAAGGGACATAAAACAGTGATAGCAGAACATATATTCAATCACCCTGAGTATAAAAATTTAATTATTTTGTGCTTTTCCCATCCACTTCTTTGCTGAATTAACGGGGTAGAATGTGATTATTTCTTACTCCTGCTGACATTTCAAATCCTGAGCTTTCCATGCCCTTAGAGGAAGAGATTTGACTATTTCGGCTGCTTTTGATTTAGGCTCTACATGTAATGATTCCTTAAAGTTGGTTATGAGAGAACATGGGGCATGGAAAGGGGCAAAGAAATTGTGGGGATGGAGGAGACTCGGAGAGGAGCAGGAGATGGGCACTACAGGATGGGATCCCAGCAGCCTGGGTTCATTAGTCTGGGGGAAGTGGTCTAGGAAGGGGAAATTCCAGTGCCACCAGAGTGGGCCTGAGAAGGGACATGGATGGCTCAGCTCTAACTGAGCACAGATCTCCTGCCTGATGAGGCAGAGGATCTCCTTAGCTCACCAAGTCTTTCCATTTTCCTCCCAGGAACTCAAGGAGTCTACACTGTCCAGCCCCCAGCATGCAGGTGGGGCTGAGTGCTTGGTCTAGCTAATGTGATATGGATGGAAGTGATGAGTGCCACTTCCAGGCCTGGGATATCAGAAATCACCTACGCTTGACCCTACTTTCCCTGGGGACTATAAGAATGTAAAGAGTGAATCTACAGGATGGAAAAAACATGGAGGACATCTGTCCTGAAAGTTGCCTGATGAGGACTTTGCATAAGTGAGAAATAAGCTTTCATTGTGTTATGAACTTTCAAGCCACTGAAATCTGGGGTATATGTGTTAATGCAGTATAGCCTCACCTGTCATGTCTAAAACAGCAACTAATTTTGCTCTTAGTTCCCAAGGAACACCAAACCCAGTGAGTGAACAGTAGGAAGGACATATTGGAAAGAAAGACTTTTCTGGGGCCTCTCTGATTGTCCCCCGGTGATACCCCACTGCACCTCACAATGCCTGTCCACCCAAGAAAAGTCAGATCCTGGATACCCGGTAAGATAGTGGGGTGGTAGAAAGGCCTGTTCCATAATAGGGGGAATAAACTATACCTGCAAGGTCTGTCCATGCCAGGGGCCTCTGAAATGGGACAGCAGTTTCTGATACCTTGGATACACTATATTATTATTTTTTCTAATATTTAAAATTAAAATGAACAGAACCCACAAAAATACTTCTCACTGCTTTCGTAGACATAGTCCTCCAACTGGCTTTGTTCTGGATCCTCCGCATTCGTTCAGTCTTAGCCTGGGTTCCCCCTGCCCCAAGCAGAGCCTGAAACAAAAGACTCATGTGCAGGTAGTTTAGTTGGCATGTCATCTCAGGGAACAAGAGTAAGAGACCAGAGAGTATAAAATGGGGAAGAAGAAGAAACTACTATAAGGATAATTTATCAAGTTATTCACCACTTGTGTGGGGCAGTTGGGCCTGGCTCCTTCCATGGCCTGCTGTGGAGCATATAGATGGCTTCACAACTGTCTACCAAACAATTTGACAGGGAGAAATGCTTATCCATCACCCACTGGTTGAGGGTGGCCCCAGAGGGCAATAACTCTCCCGACCTCAGGGCTGTGCATGGAGGCATTGGGAGCCATCTCCCAGGGTGCTGGGACCATGCCCTGGGGCAGGCAGAAAAGATGCTCAGAGCAGCACGCTGGAGGCAAAGCACTGTCAGCGGGAAGCCAGCTGAAGCCCACACTGTACCTTTTGCCAAAACCAAGGCTGTGAACAGTGCCTAGGCTGAGAAGATGTGTGGGACTGGCCAGTGTCTGATGCACAGCCCCCTTCCTGACAGCACCCTGGTCTCTTTATGGGGAATCCTTGGAAACGTGAGTTCCTCGTTCTTATCTTCCAGTTCTCAGAAGCAGACATCCGGCGGTGCAGATCTGTCCTCTGCCTGACCCACGAGCACCTCATCGGTGAGTGGATGACTCTGAGAGGCAGGCTGTACACACCGTGAAAAGTCCTTGCAGGACCAAGTCCAGTTCCCCACAGTTGTGAGAAACTTGATAACATCCTCCTACATCGGCAAGGACATCCCTAGACCTGGAATCCTGAGAGAGCATAGCAAGAATAGGAGCTCTTGGAAGTTCAATCTCGTACAGCAGCAGCCCCAGCGGCAACACACTGACCAGACTGTTTCATGGGTGGTTGCCTGTATTCCCTGCTTCCAGCATCTGTCCCTCTGAGTTTCTTTGTCCTTGTCATGCCTTCACTCATATTCNTGCAGGACCAAGTCCAGTTCCCCACAGTTGTGAGAAACTTGATAACATCCTCCTACATCGGCAAGGACATCCCTAGACCTGGAATCCTGAGAGAGCATAGCAAGAATAGGAGCTCTTGGAAGTTCGATCTCGTACAGCAGCAGCCCCAGCGGCAACACACTGACCAGGCTGTTTCATGGGTGGTTGCCTGTATTCCCTGCTTCCAGCATCTGTCCCTCTGAGTTTCTTTGTCCTTGTCATGCCTTCACTCATATTCCAGCATCCTTTTGGGTTTATGAGCCCCTGATGTTCTTCTGATAAATTTACTTTTCCTTAAGTTAGCCACAGTCAGACTGATAGAACAATCAGTGAGCAGGAGAGAAGACAAGGTGGGGAGTGGGCAAGGTGGAAAAGTAATACCATCACCCTCCCTAAACAGTCAGCTTTGAACTCACTGTGTGACTCTCCATTAATCGGTGTAATAAACTACTGGATTTAACATCCAGTATATATTATATATATATATACATATATATATATATATATATATATTCATATACATGTCATATACATGACACATGTTTTTAAATAGAAAAATTTTCTACAGAAAGCAATTCTAGTATAATCTTACTGGAATTAACAATCATTAAAAAATCCCTCTAATTTTTGCCTCAGTGGCTATCAGTAACAGTCTTATCAAAATAAGAGTCTATGCTTTTGATTTTATGCTGACCTAGAGGTTATTCTTGGTTCTGCTTCAATCCAACTTACCTTTAATGACATCTGATAAAGAGATATCTGAAAGGGTGGATGGAATACACACGTTTATCTCAGTTGTCTTTGAAAATCCTACTCAAATGATGGTAAAGGAGTGGAAGAAAGCAAGCACACTCCAGGGCAGAGAGGAGTGAGTGGAGAACTGGTAACCGACACATCAGTCAGACGAAAGCTGACACCTAAATCAGCAGTGGGAGAAGGCACCTGCCAGAAACAAGCTGACTCGTGCTGCAGAGCCCGGTGGGGGTACCAGGTACCTCTGAAGAAAAGAATGTGGGGAGATGCTAAAAATGGAAGGATTAGTTGAAAGTCTATCTTTGCAGCAGTTAGATGCAACCCTCTCCTTCCCTAGTACATGCACCAGGCCGTCACCCTCCCTGACCACAGCTGGACCCTGACAAGTTCTGGATCTGAGAACAGCAGGCAGGGCTGAGGTGTGGGGGGGCATTGTATGGAAACGATGGAGGGACTAAATGTACCTATTACAGGGACTTTAGATAGACTGTAAATAATCAGTTGCCATATAAGTTACAAAATTTGTAATATTTATGTGTCTCCCTTAATAGAATCTTTCTTAGCTATCATTTACAAATATAATGTCTGGCTGTCCTAAGGCTGAGGCCTGCCTAGCTGTTGATAATCCTCTGTTCTGGGAATAGGACGAATCCATGACCACAAACCCCAGCCCAGGAAAGGGACACCTGCTCTCCAAGATGAGCCGCCCAGACACTGTGCACTCTGGTGAGTACTGCCAGTGTTCAGTTCTGGTCATTAATTCTTCATGACGCAGTGGTCACAGAGCAGTTTCTGGGGTCGAGTTGCTCGAGTTCAAACCTGAGCACTGGCAATTACCTGCTAAGCGATCTTAGACAAGTTACTAACATTCCAGTGCTTCAGTTTCTTTATCTAAAATAATTTTCTAAATGCTTTCAAATCTTTGGTAGTTATAATATGCCAGGACTTGCCTCATTTTTTTTCTATTAAAAAACAACTCAAAAATTACATTGTGCTCAAAGCTTGAATTTCAAAAACTTCATGTTTGTGTCTCCTTAATGTTCTTATGTTGAAATCCTGATCACCCCCCAGTGTGATCCTAGACTGGATCCTGGGCCGGGAAAAGGGGAGGAGGTAGAATAGGCATTATTGAGGTAATTGGTGACACTTAAATATGGACTGGGGATTCCATAATAGTCACTCTATCAATGTAGAATTTCCTAATTTCTCAGGAAATCATGCTGTGATTATGAAAGAAATTGTTCTTGATTTTTAGGATATACATACTAAAGTATTTAGGGACAAAGGGGCATGCTCTCTGCAATGTATTTCCATATAATCGAGAAAAAAATATATATATATACAGAGAGAGAAACCAAGTGGGGCAAAATGAAATGTTTAATTGGTGGAACTAGGTAAAGTGCATATGAGTCTTTGCAACCTTTTCATAATTTTGAAATGGTACAACATTAAAATTTATAAAAAAATAATTATACTATGGACACATCATTTCCTCCTGGATATAATCTTCTCCAGGTGCATTCAGCAATTAAGGGCAATCCCCGTAGGTTAGTTTTCCCTGTCATCTCCCCTTTCCAAATGTAGAGAAAACTTGACTTCATACCATACACAGTGCTATAATCAAAGGCAAGATAGCTCCAGACTCCCAGAGCCCACTGAATCAGTGAGTATGAAGAAGCACCTAGTTCAGAAATTATTCTTCTGATAATATTCCCTGCAGGTAGTTTTAAGTAGTACCTGCTATAAAACAAACTGTAGCAGAATCTGCCAGTAGACACACCAATATTCATTCTTCCTTGGTAACAAATCCCCTGATTTTTAGGTAGGGTTAGGGTGACTCACAATAAAAGCTAAATTTCCTAGCTTTCCTTCCAGGTAGGTGTAGTTATATGACTAAGTTCTGACCAAAGAGACTAAAAAGAAAAGTTAAAAGGTAACTTCTAACCTCCTCAAAATACATCAATTACACGTCCTTCCCCTCATCTTTGTTTCTTCTACTATAATCTTACCTGGAATACAGATGTGATGCTGGGATCTCTAGCAGCTGTCTTGTGTGACAAAAGCAAGCTCTGTACCCTAAGGATAGTGGCACAGAGAGAAAGGACCCACTGTGTGGGTCCCTGAATAAAAGATCTGTCACGCCAACCTTGGAATATCTATTTGGTAGACTATCCTATATGACAGAAAAATAAATTTCATTATGTTTAAGTCACTGCTAATTTGAGTTTCTATTATGTATCATAAAACAAATCTTATTTTTTTAAACATAAAGAGCTAAGGTCTGACATTGACTTATAATCTTTATGAACTTTTCAGGGTTTATTCCAAGAAGGTGGATCCCATCGATGTCATTGTCTGGACCCTAGCAGCCTTTCACACACTTTCAGCTGATGAATGTTATAGAATGAGTGAAACTTCTTTTCATAAAACAACTCTAAAATGTTGCCTACAACATTAGAAATTCATCCCAATTTGGTTTTGTTTTGATTATTACAACTTGCTTCAAAGATCACATTAAATATATTACTTTCTCTATAAACATTTGATCAAAGGCAACACAACTCTTATCTGGTGTTCCGACTTGTTAAAATCATTGACACCATTTTATTATTATAGTGATTTTAATTTTATGGTTATACTATTTTATGATTTATAGTTTTATGATTTGCTCTCATAGCCTTCTGCAATAATGGACCATAAAGTGAGTCGGGCAGTACAGGCTGAGTTAAGCCAAAGAAACAAACCACTCCAGAATCTCACTAGTTTAAAACGATAGATTTTTACTTCCAGTCAATAAGGGACTCTGCTCCATTTTCTCCTCTTTCAAGCTGATGAAATATCCTCCATACAGACAAGGGGTTAGGGAACATGACAAACTGACCACTGGTCGTTAAAACTTCCATTCAGAAATGAGACATGCCACTTCCACTCACATATTGTTGACTAAAAAAGTCACATGACCACACTTGACTTCAAGGGACAGGCAAGAAGTGCACCAGGCAAAGTGGTGGGGATGAGCATCCCAGACTCATTCGGGAACACTAATCACTAGCCGATGTAGCATTTGCAATTAATTCTGAGGTGATGTCTTCTCATTTCAGTCTTCTCCTGAATTTACTTTCAGTAATTTTTAAAGATAAGAAAGATTTGGTTGGTTAATAGAATAAGCTATCTACATTTGTTATGGAGAGTAATATTTTCCTGAGGAGGCAGAGGATGGGATCTAATGCTTCCAATGTGCCAGTGTTTACTTCTGCCTACCTGATGGTGAAAAACAAAACAACATAGCCTCTCAAAGCCCTGCCAGTGAAGTCTATGTTATCGTAGGTCAGTGGTTCTTTGTAAGTGTGCTGGACTCCTGGGGAATGACTAGAATGCAGGTAAGTCCACAAAATACTTCCTTTTCCAGACTTACCTGTTTGTGACTGGCTTTTCTCTATGTACTTCAACCAGTCCAACATATTGCAACAGACCGAATGCAGAGTAGACACGAAAATCCAGTCCTCTTTCATTAAGCCAAACAATAAAGAGATTTGCAAAACAATCAGTTCCGGAAAATATATTTTATATAAATATATGCACCATGTTAATATGCAGTATATATTTGTGTTAATAAATATATAATAATTATATTTATTTATTTTTATTTTAAAAAATAAATATATATAATTTAAAATTTTTCACTTTTAATTTTTAATAAAGGAAATGTTGAAAGTATAATCCACATAAACCAAAGGTCTTTGGGGCCCTCAATAATTATTTTTTAATATATTTTGTTGGTTTTGCTATTAGTTATCCCATTTCCCCCTTCATTCCCCTCCACCCTGCACACCCTCTCCCACCCACATTGCCCCCCTTTAGTTCATGTCCATGTGTCATAAGTTCCTTAACTTCTACATTTCCCATACTATTCTTGCCCTTCCCCTGTCTATTTTCTACCTACCATCTGTGCTACTTATTCTCTGTACCTTTTCCCCCTCTCTCCTGTTGGGAACTCTCCATGTGATCTCTGTTTTTGTGAATCTGTTCCTGTTCTAGTTGTTTGCTTAGTTTGTTTCTGTTTTTGTTTTAGGTGTGGTCGTTAGTAATTGTGAGTTTGCTGTCATTTTACTGTACATGTTTTTCAATCTTCTTTTTTTAGATATGTCCTTTTAACATTTCATATAACAAGGGCTTTGTGATGATGAACTCCTTTAACTTGACCTTATCTGAGGAGCGCTTTATCTGCCCTTCCATTCTAAATGAAAGCTTTGCTGGATAGAGCAATCTTGGATGTAGGTCCTCGCCTTTCATGATTTGAAATACTTCTTTCCAGCCCCTTCTTGCCTGCAAGGTCTCTTTTGAGAAATCAGCTGACAGTCTGATGGGAACTCCTTTGTAGGTAACTCTCTCCTTATCTCTTGCTGCTTCTAGGATTCTTTCCTTCATTTTAATCTTGGCTAATTATGATGTGCCTTGGTGTATTTCTCCTTGGGTCCAATTTCTTTGGGACTGACTCTCTGAGATTCCTGGACTTCCTAGAATTCTATTTCCATTGCCAGTTTGGGGAAGTTCTCCTTCATTATTTGTTCAAATAAGTTTTCCACTTGTTGCTGTTCCTCTTCCCCTCTAGTACCCCTATAATTTGGATGTTCGAATGTTTAAAGATGTCCTGGAGGTTCCTAAGCCTCTCCTCATTTTTTTGAATTCTTGTTTCTTTATTTTTTTCTCTTTGGTTGTTTCTTTCTTCCTTCTAGTCCACTCCATTGATTTGCGTCCCAGTTTCCTTCCCATCACTATTGGTTCCCTGTGCAATTTTCTTTCATTTCACTTAGCATAGCCTTCATTTTTCCATCTAATTTGCAACCAAATTCAACCAATTCTGTGAGCATCCTGATCACCAGGGTTTTGAACTGTGCATCTGATAGATAGGCTATCTATTCGTAGCTTATAGTTATATTTGCTGTGGAGCTTTGATCTGTTTTTCCATTTGGGCCACTTTTCTTTGTCTTGTCATGCCTGTTACATAGTGAGGGACAGAGCCTTAGATATTCACCAGGGTGGGGCAACCCAGTGGCTGGGTTGTGATGCTGAATGTGGGGGCTGGGTCTGAGAGGGAACAATGTTGCTTGCTCCACTCTCTGTCAGATTTCAGTCCCCTCCTCCACTTTCCCCAAGCAAACTGGGCCTTTCTGGTGCTGATTCTTCTGTGGGTGGGCTTGTGTGCATTCTAGAACCCTGTGGGTCTCTCTAATGAACTCTCCTGTGAGGCTGGGGTCTCTCCCTTCCCTTCAACACCCCCCCCAGGTGTTTTCAATCGGTGTTTTGAGGCTTTATTTTCTGGTGCTGGGACCCTGGATTGCAACATGTGTCTTACTCCCCAGTTTTACCTGGTTTATCTTCGCACAAAGGTGGGACTGCCTGGTCAGCTGCCTTGCACACAATGCCTCACTTCACAATTGCTGTCTTGCTGGGTCTGCTCGTTGCCGCCCTATGCCTGGGGTCTGTTAGCCACCACCTGTGCACCCAGGATCTGCCCACTGCCATCTCACGTGCACCCAGTGCCACCACTTTTTGTGCCTTGATCCCTCTCAGTCAGGCTGCCCGACTCTGCCCCGCCTACCAGGCTGGATGAATGTGTCTATTTTATCTCCTTGGTTGTCTGACTTCCATACAATTCAAATTTCTGTCAGTTCTGGTTGTTGTTTTATTTCTAAATCATTGTTGTCCTTATTTTGGTTTTGTGAGGAGGCACAGTGTCTCTACGTATGCCTCCATCTTGGCCAGAAGTCAATAATTATTTTTAACCTCACCAGAGGACATGCACATTGATTTTAGAGAGAGGGAAAGAGAGAGAGAGAAACACTGAGGTCAGAGAAATATCAATTGGCTGCCCTTCACATGTGCCTGAATGGGGACCAAACCCACCACCCAGGCATGTGCCCCAACTGAGAATTCAAACCACAACCTTTCAGTTTACAGGGCAATGTTCCAACCAACTCAGCCACACCAACCAGACCAAGGGGCCCCTCAATATTTTTATTTTAAATATATGTTTTGAAAGAATTATCTTCAGTATTTTTTATGAGTTTACAGAGGTCCGAAAACTAAATGTTTGACAGCCACTATCTTAATAATACCGTATTTGGTAAATTTCAATTTTCAAGGGGACGAACTACTATATAGTATTTTCTCCACAATGAAGATTTTAAGGATCAATAATATAATGGTAACAATTTGTATTTACCTCTACAAGAAACATGACATTGTGAAAACTCAGACCATTGTTGGGGGAGAGTAGTTTGACCTACCTATATTGAAATACTAAACCAATTGCATGTTTAGATTACAAAAGAGTATGTTCAGTTAATCTATTCAGTCTACCTGAGAATTGAGGCAGTCTCTGAAGGAAGATATAAACAACTGGAAATAACTAAACCTCACCTAAAAAAGGTTAAATTAAAATAGGAAATTTATATTCTCACATAAGAAGTCCAGAATGTTGGGTGTCTCTACAGGTGGTTGATCGATAGACTCGTCAGCATTAAAATATTTCTGGATCTTTAATGTCCTTCCCACCTGCTAGTTTCAAGATCTTGGCTCATGTAAGTTTTATTAGTCTAAAATCGTGATATCAAAAGTAAATACAAGGTCAAGAGGTAGAACATGAAGGAGTAATGTGTTTCCTTACATGATTTTCTTTTAGGCAGCAAGAAAGGCTTTCCCAGCAGCCTGCAGGCACCCTGACACTGGCTCCTTTTCAAATATCACCAATCAGAATAGGATCACATGACTGCTCAAACCAATCATTGGCAAGAGGAGTGAGGTTACCAAGATTGGCTTAGGCCAATCAGGATTCTCTCTTTGTGGTTGAAAAAGGACCAACCTTTTCCAAAAGCACTTGACTCTTCTTGATATCTGCACAGACTTGGGGTGCTTTTAGCAAGAATGGGGGGAAGTAGGGAATAGCTGTGGGACAGGCAACCAGTAGGTTCTTGCACAATCATGACAGCTGAACTTTCTCATTATAGTAACTGAGGATCTCACTGGGTAGTGGGTGAGTTTCAGGGAAGTTTTATAAAAATTACATTTGTCTGTTTTTCTCTTTCAATTAGTCAGTAGTCCATGATAGCCTAATGGATTTCTAGCAGCATTAAAGATATACAAAGTCTCATTTTATTAAATCTTCATTAACAGTTCACACTTAATATTTAGTCTTCTGTAAATCCCAATATATATTTCATTTAATAATAACAAAAAGTCAATTCTACTTAACCTCATTCTATTATATTTTTGTTTTCTTACTTAAATTATCAGGTACTTGTTGTTGCTGATGTAATATCACACCTTTTAAATGTAAAACTTTCAATTAAAATTAACTACCGGTTAAACTGGAAGCCATTTACACATTTAAAGAATAAAAGTTTCATCCTGTAGCCCTGGCTGGTGTAGCTCAGTGGATTGAGCACGGGCCTGTGAACCAAAGGATCACGGTTTGATTCCCAGTCAGGGCACATGCCTGGGTTGCAGGCCAGTTCCCAGCAGGGGACACACAAGAGGCAACCATACATTGATATTTCTCTCCCTTTCTCCTTCCCTTCCCCTCTAAAGATAAATAAATAAAATCTTAAAAAAATTTATCCTATAGTACAATCAATTTTCTAAGTAATTAATAAGAATCAGAAACAAATACAGAAAAATACTATTCAATATGTCCTTCCATTTATGGAACAACCCACATACAAGCTGTCTCTCTCCCCCGCTGATAGTATGAGCCAACCTGGAAGGTTGCCTCATATTTTCTGCAATGGTTTTGTGTTGTCTGGCTATTGCAGAAATAATTTATAGAACATGTAGGAAATGGTCCTCTGTCATTTTCCTTCAAGTCTCAGCTTAAATCTCATCTCTTCAGAGGCCTTCCCTGACC
Source organism: Sturnira hondurensis (assembly GCF_014824575.4). Lineage (NCBI taxonomy): Eukaryota > Metazoa > Chordata > Mammalia > Chiroptera > Phyllostomidae > Sturnira > Sturnira hondurensis. The sequence goes on along the minus strand of NW_028098001.1, from coordinate 9,736,283 downwards.
AGTCTGTTTAAAACAGGCCTCATCCAACTACTTTGTATCACTCTTCTAATTCTGTCCATAGCACCTTTGCAAATCTGTAATTTCCTTTTGCATTTGTTTATCTGTCCCCTGCTCCATTTGGAATACAAGTACTGTGAGAGCCAGAAAACATGTTGGTCTTACTCCATACTGTACGTGACAGCTTAATGTACACAGCTCCTGGCACACGGTGGCTGATCAGTAGGTACCTAACTGAGTCTAGTTTTCTTTTCTGAATTATCTATTTTATGCTACATTCTAAAAGCAAATTTTTAAACCAAATCCTGATGTTTATCATGTTTTGGGCATTGATGTTTGATAATATACAAAATTAAAATTATATAGTTAATGGACACTTAACATAAGGTATCAGACGTGGTACAACAGTAAAATATAGGTGAATTTCTTGTATGTCAAATGGATAAATTTTCATATACTTTATTTTTATTTTATATAGTTTATTAAGCATGATAAATTAACCAGTTTGTGGCCAATACAGAACTTTAGCAATGTCTAAAAGTAAAGCCATCAAGAACTCAATAATTTATTTGTCCAAATCCAACTTCTGCAGCTATTTTGTATCTTCAGTATACTTGGAATTGGGACAGCCTCTCAGGGCTCTCATTGTGGTTTTAATAATATACATCCAACTGTAACTATAATACAAAGCATGGAATATTTTAGGTCTTTTAATATTATACATTATTATTGCTATTAACCAAATAAGAAAGTTATTTGAAGGATACAGTGAAATCTGGCTGTTGTCGATGGAGATATTCCCATGTATGAGTGTGATTAGCACGGACTTGCTAAATCTCTCCCTGAGCCATCTGTGAGCACCTTCTCGGTTTAAAACAACACTCGCCAGCTCTGCTCAGTTCTAAGCAGTTTTTACCACAGCTGTTATCTTTACTTAAACCTGGGAAGATTCTCAAATGCCTGGAGTTTGGATATGCCACCTTTCTCTAAAAATCTGATCCTCAAATTAAAAAAAAAAGACTTCTATTAAATAAACTATCTCAAATGATTATTTTCCTGACATAAAATGCTGACCACAGAAATTCCCATCCAATTGTTAGGAGCGGGAGCAGGAAGAGTAGTCTAGCTTACTAATTAGTTTAGAACACATTCGTATGTTTAACTTACTAATGATGCAAAATAAATTTCCTAACAATTTAAGCACTTGCTTGCTCTTAAATTCAATCTCAAGTAAGAGGGGTGCAAATGCTCCTTTTACAGTGGCCTCCCTCTGAGCTCCGGGGTTCTGCCAGATCAGCAACCGTGGAGGCCAAAGTGACAAAGATGTGACAGAAAGCTGATTCACTGCACTCAATAGTTTGCAAATTTAGCTCCTTATTGCAGACCCAATGTAATCTTTTCTAAAGAAGCTGATCTGATCAGAGAATCTCACATGGAGCCTCAGGGAGACTGCCCTGCAAAAAAACTACCTGGGACAGCCAAGAAATCAGTATAAATGCATTGCAGTCCTCAAAACAAATTATAAAGTTCTAAAAGACACTATTACAAATCACTTCTCCCACCAAAGATGCATTGAATTGCATCTTAAAACATTGCATTGTTGTTAAAACATGCAAATCAGAAATATTTTAAAAAGGCTTGATTTTGATTGTGGTGTTTATTTCTTCAAGTCCAGACTAAGTGTTAGAAATCTTTTAACGTCACTTTTAAAGTTTTTTTTTATTTTGAGCTATACTTTGCACACCACAAAGCTCACCCATTTGCATTGCACAAGGTAATGACATTTAGTAAATTTCAGAGTTCTGCAGCCATCACTAAATCCAATTTTAGAATGTTTCCCTCACTCCAAATAGATGCCTCAGACATTTTACATTTAGGGTTTTTATTGGATTTTTCCACAACTTTTCTACATAAAAATAATTATATGCTAGAAATAAAATACTAAAAATGTTAATAAATGTGACTCTGTTGACATTCAGACATAATGAATAATTTTCCTAGAAAGGAGCACATTTTGTATGTACAATCTCTTTTTAAAGGAGACTAACTAATTAGGCACACATAATAGTTTTCCTTAAGTAATTTCCATAAAGTCCTGGATAAAAGGGGATGTGTGTAAACTGAGACTTGCCCTGTTTTTGTACAAGCAAAACTGGTATTATTCAGATGGCACATGGCACAAATAGCAGCTGTGAGTCATTGTGGTCCTCTCATTCTTTAACACTTCTGTTTCTCACCACAGTCTCTAAGTGGAGAACACGTCACACTCTGGCTGAGGTCATTCTGCCCATCGAAAAGGGTAGGACAACATCAGGTCACATTTAAAATGGAAACCTAGTCCAAGCCCTAGTTTTTCTTGTCATTGGTTAATATTTTCTGGATAATAGAGAATATTATGCAGAAAATATTGCTTTTTGTGGTGAAGAAAAAGCAATATACATCACTTTTATGTGCTCTCGATCTCTTCCATTCTTCCTCCTCAGGGAACATCACCCAGCACCCATTCTTCGAGGTGTGCTTCTTTTTTGTCATCTCATAGACATACAGAAATCTGAAGATTTTTTCAAAGGCATGTTAGGTACACATACGCCATGTGTAAAGTGAATTTATAATACTTTCTTTTTAGAAAATATTTTATTTATTTATTTTAGAGCAAGGGTAGGGAGGGAGAGAAACATCAACGTGTGGTTGCCTCTCTCAAACCCCCTACCAGGGACCTGGCCCGCAACCCAAGCATGTTTTCTGACTGGGAATCAAACCAGCAACGCTTTGGTTCACAGGCCAGTGCTCAATGCACTGAGCCACACAAGCCAAGGCTATAGTACTTTCTTTTGGTAAAATATAAAAGTTGGTGGATTAGATGTCTTAGAATGTAAGCTCCATGACGGTACAAAGTTTTGTCTGTTTTGTTCATTGACATATACCAAGCTCCTAGAACAGCTCCTGGCACATAGGAGATATTTAAGAAATACTCGTGGAAGGCCCTGGGCTGGTGTAGCTCAATGGGTTGAGCACAGGCCTGCAAACCAAAGGACTGCAGTTTGATTCCCAGTCAGGGCACGTTCCTGGGTTGCAGGCCAGTTCCCAGCAGGCGACACATGAGAGGCAACCACACATTGATATTTCTCTCCCTCTCTCCTTCCCTTCCCCTCTAAAAATAAATAAAATCTTTTAAAAAAAGAAATACTTATTGAGGAAATCAAATGAAGTTCTTTCTTGAATAAAGTTTTTAATATTTTTAATCCTAAAAGATTGTATAGATTTGTCTATTTCATTGCTATGTTATGAAAAGCATTTTGATTTGTTATAAAAAGCACATATTAAAGAAGTGGATAAATTTCTACAAAAATACAACCTACCAAGACTGAACTATAAAGAAACAGAAAATGTGAACCAATTAATTACTAGTAGGAAGATTAAATCACTAATTAGAAATCTCTCAGAAAACAAAACCTCTCAGAAAACAAAAGTCCAGGACCATGATGACCTCACTAGTGAATTCTCTTGAATATTTGAAGAATTAATACCAATTCTTCTCAAACTGTACTAAAAATAGAAGAGGAGGGAATACTCCCAAACTTATTTTATGAGGCCATCATTATCTTGATACCCAAACCAGACAAGGACTCTACAAGAAAAAGAAAATTACCGGTCAATATCCCTGGTGAACATAGATGCAAACTCTTCAACAAAATATTAGTAGACCAAATTCAACAATACATTAAAAGGATAACATCATAATCAAGTGGGGTTTATTCCAGAAATGCAAGGAAATTTCAACATCTGCAATGTGATACACTACATTGACAAAATGAAGAATACAAGTCATCTGATCGTTTCAATAAATGCAGAAAAAGCATTCAACACAATTCAACATCCATTTATGATTTAAAAACTCTCAACAAAGTGTGCATAGAGAGAATGTACCTCAATGTGGTAAAGGCCTATGTGACAAACTCACAACTAACATCACACTCAGCAGTGAAAACTTTATCGCTTTTACTCCAAGATCAGAAACAATGCAAGAATGCCCACTTTCACCACATTTATTTAGCTAAGCACTGGTAGTCCTAGCCAGAGCAGTTAAGAAAATGAAATAAAATGGACCCAGATTGGAAAGGAAGAAATAAAACTGTTTCTATTTGCATATTACATGAAATTTCGCATAGAAAACCCTAAAGACTCCATCAGAAAAATGGTTAGCACTAATAAAGAGATTCAGTAAATATTTCATATATTACTAAATTAATATAAAAATCAGCTGCTTTTCTATACCCTAATGACAAACTATCAGAAATATAAGACAATAGTCCATTTACAGTTACATCAAAAAGAACAACACACCTAGTAATAAATTTAATCAAGGAAGTGAAAGACCTATATACTGAAAACTGTAAGACATTGATTAAATAAACAGAAGAAGACACAAATAACTGCAAAGATATTCTGTGCTCATAGACTGGAAGAATTAATATTGATAAAATATCCATGATAACCAAAGCAAACTGCAGATTTAATGCAGTCCTATCAAAATTCCAGTGGCAATTTCTGCATAAATAGAAAAAAAATCCTAAAATTTGTATGGCGTCACAAAAGACCCTGAATACTCTTGAGAAGGAAGACCAAAGTTGGACACCTCATGGCCCCTGATTTTAACTCATATTACAAATATAAAGTAACCAAAACAATAAGGTATTGGCATAAAAACAGACACATAGATCAATGGTCCAGAATAGAGAGCCCAGGGCGGGGAAAGAGCCATGTACATACGGTAAATTCAATTGTGACAACAGACACAAGAACATCCAGTGAGGAAGGGGCAGCCTGTTCAGTGAGCGGTGTTGGGGAAACTGGACAGCCTCACCCGGAAGAGTGAGACTGGACCCCATCTCACACCACACACAAAAAGCAACTCCAGAAAAAAAATGAACTAAACATTTTAACGTATCACCTGAAACCATAAAAAAATCCTAGAAGGAAACCTATGTCGTAAGCTCCTTGAGAGTGGTCTGGATGATGATTTATTTGTATTTGACATCAAAGACAAAACAAAAGGCAGGAAAAACAAATGTAAACAAGTTGGACTCTATGAAACTAAAAGCTTCTTCACAGCCAAGGAAATCATCAACAAAATAAAAAGGCAACCTACCAAATGGGAGAATATCTTTGGCAAATCATCTGTCTGATAAGGGGTTAAAATCCAAATATAGAAAAAAAAACAAATACAACTAAATATCAAGGAAACAAACAATTCAATTAAAAAGTGGGCAGAGAATCTGAATGGACGTTTTTCCAAAGAAGAGACACAAATGGCCAACAGGTACCCTAAAAGTCACTCAGCATCACTAATCACCAGGGAAACGCCAATCTAAACCACAATGAAATGTCACCTCAAGTTAATAGAATGGCTGTTTTAAAAAAGACAAGAAATAGCAAGTGTTGGTGAGGAGATGGAAAAAAAGGGGACACTTGGCACTATTGTTGGAAATGGTCATTGGGGCAGCCACTACAGTAAACTGTGTTGAGGTTCCTCAAAAAATGGAACTACCATGTGATCTAGCCATTCCACTTCTAGGTATTTCTTCAAAGGAGATGAAAACAGGGTATTGAAAATATAGCTGCCCTCCCACATTTGCTGCAGTGTTATTTATAATTGCCAAGACGTGGAAACAACCTAAGTATCCATCAATGGACACTTGACGCATTTTATCTATTGATAAAGATATCACACACACACACACACACACACACACACAATGGAATATTATTTGGCCATAAAAAGAAGGAAATCCTGCCATTTGTGACAACATAAACAGCCCTTAGGGCATTATGGGAAATGCAATAGTTCAGAGAAAGACAAATACTATATGACCTCACTTACATGTGGAATCTAAAAAACAAAACAAAACAAAAAACCAAACTCATAGATATAGAGAGCGCACTAGTGATTGCCAGAGAGAGAGGCAGGAGATGGGAGTGAGTGAAATGGGTAAAGATGGTCAAAAGGTACAAACTTTCAGTTATAAAATAAGTTCTGGGGATGTAAAGTACAGCCTGGTGCCTATGGCTAGTGATACTGCAATGTCTATTTGAAAGTTGCCAAGAGAGTTTTAAAAGTTCTCATCACATGAAATAGGAAATTGTAACTATGCATGGTGATGGATGTTAACCAGCCTTGCGATGTTGATCGTCTTGCAATATATGCAAAATATACAAATAACAAATCATTATGTTGTACATCTGAAACTAATATAATGTTATATGTCAATTATATCTCAGTTTTTAAAAGCACATATTTTAAATGCTCTAGTGGGACTCTCATAGAATTCTAAAATAAATCTAAAATGTAACATGAATAAGTTATATGGGCCTGCCCACACTGGAAGTCACTTTCAACATCTGTATAAATAGGTGGCATAAATGGAATTTATAAACAGAAAATTTGGGATTTTCTAGCTCCAATAGTTCATATTTATATTTCTCAGTTTACCTAAATTTGTCCAGTCTTGCCATATATTTATTTATTCTCCCCTTTTTCTATCACTGCATTCCTTTTTCACCACAATTTTAAGACCATTGATGTTTTCTCAGACTTATGTCCTATTATCATATTACATCTCTCCTTCTCCACACCAGATCCAGTCACTTTAAGTAAACTTGTTTCTCCGGTGTTCCCAGACACGGATTACATCATTTATATATCTTTTATATGTGCATCATTTATATATCACTGACGCATCCTCCTGACACATGAGTCTTCCTCAGGGCTATTCATTTCACTTCTCCCTGCCTCCCAGGGGACCATAGCCATAATCCAGTCCCCTTCCTCCAGAAGCCTCTATCCTCCGTCTCCTCTGAGCATCACCCTCTCCTCTCTTGTGCCCTAGAACCCAAACCCTCTACTGAGCCAGCATTCCCCTTCTCTTTTTTCCTTCCAAAGGGTGGTCTCTCTCGTCATCTTTGTTCTTCACCACTACAGCTCAACGTGCTGTATAAAAGTTTCTGTCCCCATACACTCAAGATATTAGCTTGAACTTGCTTAAACCCCTTAACTACCAAATTCAAGTTTCATGAATCCTTATTTCGTTTGACCCCATTGGTAGAACCTAATGTCTTGGACCTTTCCTTCCTTGTTGGGGTTCTTTCATCCCATATTCCCACCCCATCTGCTCCACAAATGCACCCTATACCACCCTCACCATTCCTTTTCTGTGAGATCCTATTTAATTCATTAATTAACTAATCGCATGCCCTCTCAGTTTACAATCAAGTATTGCTCTTCAAAGCTCTATCACTGGTCCTGTTTTCAAGCTACAAAATTTCTCTGGGAAAACTAATCAATTCCTATGGTTTTGGTCACCACCCCTTCTATGATGATGCCCACGTGTAAATCCTTAGCCCTAAACTATCTACGGAACTCCAGATCTTATCTCTGCTGGTCCCCTGGGTATCTTCTCCACCTGTGTTTTACTAAGCCTTCCAAAATCAATTAGATCACTTCTGGGTTCCTTTCCATGCAGGGACTGTATTTTACATGCAAGATGGAAAGTTAACTGAATATTAGGTATACAGAAGGGCAGATTATGGTACTCTCTCTTATAATGCTGCTTATTTCTGTTTCTCCTCTTTCTGGATCCCTCATGGAATTGTATACTTGCTACTTTGAAATTAGGTGTGCCATATGACTTCAGTGGGCCAGTGAAACATATTGGAGGTGATGTGTGTCACTTTTAGGCAGAAACCTCTAAAACTGGCACACACATCATTTTACTCCCTTCCTCCTGTTATGATAAGTGGCAACACTGCAGAGGAAAGAGGCTCCATCAGCTTGTACCCTTCTGTGAAGGTGATGGGAAGCAGATCCCCCACCACCCCAAAACGGGCGTACAACCCGGATGAGAAATGAACCTCTATTAAGTTAGTTAAGCCTACTAGATTTTGGAGTTGCCATAGAGCCCAGCCCAACCTGATTTAAGATCCCAAACCAAATTCATCAATTTTTCCCTGTACCTTATTAACAGATAAAATAGCATTAAAACATCTGGCCTGCCTCTTCTCCTGTATCCCAGTTTTGTTTGTCTCTGAGCCGTCAGCATCTCTACCCACTTAACCAGGCTAGAAAACCCAGGAGCATGTCTGGCCTCTGCTTTCACGTCCATCCACATTTTGTGATCTGTCTAGTTCTGTAGATCGTATTTCTTAAGTACCCCTCAAATTCATTCTTTCATGTATATCCTTAATATACATCTCCTCATTGTGTGTTGCCTCAACTATTGCAGTGATTTTGTGAATGATCTTCTCGTGTCTGTTATCAGCCTTCCCTAAATCCACCTTCCATATGGCTTCCAGAGTAAATTTCAAATGCAAACGTTGACCATTCCACTCTCCTGGCACTTCCAGAATAAAGCCGAAATGCTCTGTTGTGGACTACTAGGCTCTTAATAGCCCATCCTTTCTATCTCTTCATCACAGCCCTGCTCTAGCAGTACCCAACCCTGGAAGCACTGTTCTTTCTCCTCCCATTTCTCTCTCCCCACCCCTCACATACACTACACTATTTCCTGACCGATTCTTGTAGAAATTGCAATTTAGGTCTCATTTGCTCTAAGAAGTTTTTCATAGTTGTCCCAAACAGACATATCTATTTCTTCCCTCATGCCACTTCTCTGAGTAAAATGTGCTTTCCATTCTTCTGGAAAGCACAGTACTTAGTATGTTATAGGTACCTCAAAAATGTTTATAGACTGGCATGATAGGCCATTTGGTCAGAAAGCTCAAGATCTGTTAAAGGCATGTGTGTGCATGTGTGTGTGTATATGTGTATGTGACACTATTGAAGATATCTCCAGTCCACCCTCCTCCCCCTCCTACTCCCCCTAGTTTAAAATTTGCTGAGGACTTATCGTAAGTTAGGCACCGCAGCAAGCAATCTATAAGTGTTATATTATTTTGCCTAACAATAATTCTAGGACAGTGTGCCTTGGCACATTGGTGGCTGCAAGAGGCACATTGATGTGCCAGAAGAATTTTTAAAACCTGCAGTACCTGACAATTTACTCAGGGGCACTGACCTCTTTCCCCTTGGACTGTCAAATTAAAAAATGACAACAGCCAACACACCAATGGCTGTCCTGTGTGAATGAATCAAAGTTATACCTATTTTTGTCCGATCAGCAAAAAAATATATTTGTGGTGTGCTGCAGAGTTTTAGTAACTACTTGATATGTGCCATGAGATGAAAAGGGTCGAAAGTCACTGCTCTAGGGCACTGAGCCACACATTAAGTACCCATAGTTACTGATTTTATTATATGAAGCAAACCAGTCTCACATTCCTGATCGGCTGTCCTTATAGACCCTTAGGTATTAATTCAATATTTTCCTATGCAGTAACTGAATGAGTGGCAGAAACACTATAGCTTACATTCAAGTTTTTTAAATTTTTAAAGATTTTTATTTATTTATCTTTAGAGGGGAAGGGAAGGAGAGAGGGAGAGAAATATCAATGTATGGTTGCCTCTCATGCGTCCCCTGCTTGGAACTGGCCTGCAACCCAGGCATGTGCCTTGACTGGGAATCAAACCACGATCCTTTGGTTCACAGGCCCATGCTTAATCCATTGAGCTATGCCAGCCAGGGCTCAAGTTTTTTGTTTTGTTTTGTTTTTTTTTTTTAATCTACAACTTTTAAGAAGAAGTCAGCACTATTATTGAAAACATTTTGAAAAAAATATGGCATTTATACATCATCTTTCTTTTTAAGCATAATACTTTTTTTTACCATGTTTAATGGACCTCCGTAATAAGCGAGGGGTAATTTTCTTTTTTAATAACAAGTTTATTTCAGCAGGAAGTTTTAATAATTCAAAGTTTTTGGAACTCAATAGAAACATAAAATACACTCTGAAATTTATAAAACCTCAAAATACATAGAGCACAATTAATATAATTTATGAGAACTGGACATGTGCAATATTGGAATGAAAGATGTGAACACGTTAATTTAAACGAGAAGCTGGGCAGGGAAGCTGACTAACTTGTCATGCTCTCCAAGGGTTCATTATCATTCTACACATACTACGCACCCACCCCAAATAATTTTCTAATTACCATTGAGCGACAAAATGCCAGCTAGTGACAGAATTGCATAAATGAAACTCAAGACTTATCTTCAGGGGACTAATGAGATGTTGGGGGAAATCACGTTACATTATGAGAAGGTAATAAATCACATGACTCTAGTCTCTGGCCCTCCGGGCTGGAACATTCAAGGTTTTACAGTTCATCTCTTCTAAGTTCTTTTATTACCTTCAAATAATGACAGGCAAATATATGAACCTAGCCGGTTAATGCATTTAAAAGAATAACCTATGTTCCTTTCGTAAGGAATGCATTCATTCACCCATCTCGTACTGTGCCAGAAAGAGGAATTAAGGCCATTCCTTTTAATTTTTTTCAGCAGCCCATCTTTTACAATATGGGGAGCAGAACCAGTTTCATTTCCCATAGGCCAAGAAGCCCTGAGACTTGGGGGAGTCAAGCAATTACCAGCCACTTGGTCTTTTTGCAGAAATACACAAAACGTGTAGAATCGCTTAATTTTATCCCCTCCTAACCTCTTCTCTTGGAAATTGGCTGCTCGGGCGAATGTTGTTTTTTTCCCCCGAAGCCAAGTGTGAAGGTCGATTAACACTTGCTCGAGAAACCCCTTCCAGGGCCATTTGGGAGCTGCACGCGTTCACACTCGGGTTCAGTCCGTTGCGCCTTCACGCGCTGCCTTTTTGTTTACGCGGCTAGCAGGGCAGAGAAGGGCGGAGAGGAAGCGAACATATCCCTGTGCGACAGGCTGCTGAGGCTTTATAAACTCAGGGCTCGGGCCAGGTTTGTGGAACGGGTAGGTTTGCCGGCGAGTAATCTGCGGCAGTCTGCCGAGCCTCGTAGCGCCATGGAGACCGCAGAGCGCTCGGAGAGCGGAGCCGGCGAGTGCGCGCGCGGCGACCGCACGCTGCTCGGAGCCCCGGACTGCCCGATGCGGCTCACTGGCGCAGACTCCGGGTACAGCCTTTCAGCACCGCCCTGCACCTCCCCTACACCATTCCTCTCGCCCGCGCTTCCCCAGCTCCTCCTCTCAGCTCTCCACCCTCCACCCCCGCCCCAAACTCCCTCGGGCCCACACTCGGCTGCGGTTGGTTCTGCAGAGTCTGGGCTCACGTCTCGTCTGTGCGCCTTTGCTCCCCACCCCGCAGGTCCGCAGGCTTCTGGAGACCTTGGGTTGATTCCCGAGGCGAGCAGGAGGAGGCCCCTAACCAAGCAGAGGAGAGGGTGAGTGAGCCGCGTGTGGCCAGCCGCTCCTCCGGGCGACGCAGGTCATTCACCTGAACTGGGAACCCCGGGCCCGAGGGAGACGCGCGCCCGGCCTGCCCTTTGCTTAAGATCACGCCGGTCGGTCTTCCTGCGGGTGGCCCTGTCGGTGCTGAAGAGGCGAGTGTGCTCTCCAGAACAATTGCGACACGAGGATCGGACCCAGAGCGAGGCTGTGAACACTAGGGTCACATTCACGGCAGGCGCGAGGAACCCTGGGTCTCGCGCGTTTCCAGTTTTTAGGAAAAGGTGCGTGTTAACTGTAATTCATCTCCTTATACCCCCAGATGCCCAATGGCCCTGGAATGACCGAAGCCTCTGGAAAGCTTTCCCGATACAGGCACCCAGTCAGGTGAGTGACAGGCCAAACCGAAGGTCTCTTGCTTCTCCAGCCCCTGGGAACTTAACGCAGCCTAGTTCAGCAGCGGGTCCTACAGTTTTTGCGTTAGAAAATCTATCTTCAAGGTTACTTTATCTTCCCAGTCCCAGAGGTCCTTTATTCATCGAATTGAAAAATGTAGGAGCTCAAGCTCTTACCTAGAAAAATTCTTAATTAGTGCATACCCAGTAAAAGCTTAAGGAATATAGTAAAAAGAGGGAAAGTGGATGATACAGTAAAAGTTGAACGTTGACATCTTGTGCCTGCAAAACAGTTCTGTTTTTTTTTTTTAATGCCAGGAAGTCCGGATGAAATTGATTTCACTTATTATTCCTTTGCAAACCAGAAGGAAGAAGGTGTTCACAGGTGCAATTTTAGAGCAAATTGAGCTTGCCATGTAAGAGAAAATGGAAAGGTGATGAAAATTCTGAAGTTACTAAGGATTATACAAATGAACACAAGTTGTTTGGCATATCAGTGAGGAGCGAGTTTCCTGTTCTAGTCAAGGAAGTCAGTCTTTCCTTAGGATTCTTGGTAGCTTTTATCTCGGCAAAGGATAACATAACAGTTTGCCTGCTTGAGAGAGCTGTTAGGTGAAGAGCTGATGTTTGTAAAATGTGTGTGTGTGTTTCCAAAGAGCAATTTGATTAATTTCTTACCATGAGCTAGCACTGGTGAAGGACACAGAAAAAAAATAATCCCAGCCCTGTGGGAAGTGTTGTAATAGAGTTTAATTTGGTCACTTTTAGACTCCAGAGCATGAAGTGCCTGTTGGAGGGAGTGAGGGCCAGGAAATTGTGTATTACAGGCTGTGGTCTTGAAGTTGGCCAAATGGGGGGGGGGGACAGAAAAATAGCACAGGGAAAGAAAGACCAGGGTCATGGAACAGCATGGATCCTCTGGGAGGATCAAGTTGCTGGAATTCCGGTGTGTGGAGCTGTGGACATCATTCCAGCAGGGAAGCCAGAGCCGGGATCTTGTATACCTTGGTACAGAGTTTTGTCCTCATCCTGTAGGTAGTATTGGGAATTACTCAAAGAATTTTAACCAAAGAGTGCTGTGGTCAGATTTATGTTTCAGAAAAATCACTAAGGAAATGATATATAGTTATAGTTAGAACACCAAAAGTGAAATTGGAAGTTATTGCAATGGTTCAGGCCAGAATGATAAAGGGCATTTTATGGCATTGGAAGTGGGGATGGAACTGGGAAAATTTGGGAAATATGTAGGTGACAAAATAGATTAGGCTTATTAACATATGGGATGTGATAGGTGAAGTAGAGGTAAAAAGACAGAATGGTCTCCAAGTTTATGACTGATGCAGGTTGAATGCTGTACTAACAGATTGGAAATTAGGGCTAAAACAGATGTGGGAGCAAGATAAGGAGTCCAATTTTCCATTTATGGTATTTGATGTGCCTGTGGGGCATCCAAGTAGCAATGATCATCAGAGAACTCCACATGTAAATCAGGGGCTCATCATCAGGTTATAAAGCAGAAATGCAGACTTGGGAGCTTTGATAAATGAACACTTGGGGAAATCATGGCAATGGGTCAGGTCATCCTGTGGAATCAGAGAGATGACTGCTTGTGATAAAACTACGGGGGAAGGCCAACCTCTAACCTGTATTCAGAGAAAGAAGGTCCACAAAGGAGACAGAGCAGAATCACTCAGAACAGGGCAAATTCAGGAGCAGACCGAGTCCCTGGAAGAAAAATAGTCAGTGAGGAATTCTGGGGAGAATATGATAACAATTAAACAACATTCTTTGGATTGGGCAGTTCCAGTAACACATTAAAAAGTCAGTTGTTTTATATATCAGCAATTCTTTCCTTTTCTTGATTACTGTAGCATTGTGTTTTTACTTCTTTTAGGTGACTTCACTCTTCTTAATTTATGTCTTGAGTAGTATTGTATGTTTCTGATTCTTTTTGCTCAACTGTCAACTTCTTGAGGGTAGGGACCATGGTTATTCATCTTTGAATTATGAATTACGTCTAGCACAAGAAAGCACTTAGATAATTTACTGATTGACTGAATTATTGATGGTTAATAATTTTCACAACAAAATTATAAACTATTTTTTACCACTTTGCTAAAAATTATAACTTACATTGCCTTTGAAAATGAAGCCTGCTGAAGATAATGTCCCATCTCTCTGTACATGGGGCTATTTACATGGAAGTGACTACACTGTAGTTGGGGATTCAGCCTTATCCCCTTTCTTCTCCTCGGATGAAAAAAATAGAAGACCAGATGGCAAGTTCAATATTTTTCAGAAATTTGAAATTCTGAGGTAAACATGTGTACATGTGAATTATTTTTATGAAACCAGTGTCATTCTCCATATCTCAATATGGTGTCCCCAAATTAAGCTGGGTGGGGAGAGGGAAGGGAGACAGCCTCAGGGTTGGGCTCAGAGGTGCCTTTCTGAACCTCAGGCTGTGACCACATAGATAAACTTTTTTAAATGTTGCTTGTTGTACTTTCCTAAACCTATATTGGCTACATCTGCAACTCAGAGTTAAATGTGTGAATTTTAAGCAAGATATTAGGTGATTTCTGCCTTCATGTAAGGGCATGATATTTTGATGTTTTAATGAAGTTGGCTATCATCAGAATTTTTACTGTAGTGGTAGGACTCATTTTCTCCCTATGAAATTTGGAAATTGGAAGACAAGCCTTGTGTTTAGTTTTTAAAGAATAAATATATTTATTGTGTGACAACTCAAGTAAGCTAAATAATTATCTTACAGCTTGGATAAAGATTTAAAATAATTGACCAATTATTGATACTTTGGCAAGTAGATTCCTTGAAAGCTGTAATAGTACCATTTTAAAACTATACCTTAAGGCAGTGTCTAAATGCATAAATCAATTGTTAGATACATGGCGCTCTTGGAATTTGCACATTTAATGAGTATAAGTATTCTAAATATGAAGAAGATAAAGTGTATTATTTTGTCTGCTTTTTTCAGACTATTTTGGCCAAAATCAAAGTGTTATGATTACTTATATCAAGAAGCAGAAGCTCTTCTGAAAAATTTTCCAATTCAAGCCACAATTTCATTTTATGAAGATTCTGATAGTGAAGATGAAATTGAGCAACTGATCTGTGAAAATTAATCTGATTAGTTATTTTTGATGACATTAAAAGCTTTTAGGATTTAAATTTAGTGTGCAGATGTATCATAATTCTTCAAACTTATTTATTTGTATATAAATTATTAATAAAATGAATATTTTGTAATTACTATGGTAGTTGGGCCTTGTTTATCCGTACACTACTAGTCAATGCTGGAATTTAAAAATAGGTACCATTTACAAGTGTCTTGATTGTACCATAAAAATTTGGAGCTTACAAAAAATAATTTTAATTCTTTAATCAAATTACAACTTTATCTTTAGTTATAATTTTACAAATATTTACTTACAACTTTGCATAGAATGACAATATTTTCAAACTGAATCTTGCAACATCTTTATTTCCTATATATTTCCATTGGATAGTGTAGTTACAGATGAATATTATTAGATAGGGAAGAAAATTACTTTATGTTACTATACACCTTGTTATTATGTCTTTGCTAGAAGATGGTGAGAAGCACTTTAAATCATTGTTTATAATTGAGGATGGGAATCATTATTAGGGCTATTAAATTTTAGACATTTTTAATGAATGATGAGTTAAGTAGCTCTCTCTTTAATACTCTTCTGCTGTCTGTAAGTCCAGTAGTAAAATAGCATGGGTGGTCAGTATTTATGGAAGTACATTAAGGAATCTCTAAAATTAAAACAAAATGTCTAAATGGGTATGATTTAAATTGGGTTTAGAAAGGGGCAGCCACGAGGCCAGAATTTGATAGTATTTTTTCCACTTTCTGTCCAAGGCGGAGCTAAGAAATTTCTCAGATGTGAAACCTTCAACAATATCACCTTCCTTTGCTCTGGTTCTCTGTTCCTGAAAATGTTCTCATGTAAACATTTTCTTATGGGAAGTGGAATAAGAAATTCTCAATGATTAGTTCTTTAAAGTAGATTTATAGAAAACTGCATCTTCTAATGGGAGAGAAAACAGGAGCACTTTGCAAGGTAAAGGTAACATAGTAAATTATGGTAGTGAAATTCTTTCAGCTGAAATACATTTTTTCACAATAAGCATTTCAATAGCAAATAAAAATTTTCCTATAGTATTCTAGAATGATAGTGCACATAGGTGAAAATCATTGATGGTTACCTATCTAAGAAATGCCTTTTACTTGAACGTCTACTTGTATACCCACACTTTTCCTTCTAATTGAAAAGATACAACAGACATTAATTTACAGACACTTTAAGGAAAAGGCAATTGAAATAGGGCAAGTTCAAACCATGTTTCAGACTCAGGAAAAGTTAGTAATGGAATGAGACTGGGGAAGAGTTACTTAGAACTACATTTCTGCTGAAAACTTTCTCCCTTCACTGCCTTCTATTCTCAGGATGTGTACATTCCCTAAAGAAAAACTCATCAGGTCCCGAGTCGGACCTTGAGCATTAGAAACTGTTTACCTGCACAGTATTTGTGCTTCTTATTGATATGTTGGAATAGTATGAAGAACCACTGCCATTTATTGCATGCCTGCCATTAACCAGGCAGTGGACTCTGTAGTTTATATATGACATATATTTCTTTCTAAAACAAATTAACTATGCAGATAGGAAAATGAGGCTTTGAGATACTAAAGTACTCTTAATTACCGCAGTTGATGGTGGGCTGCATCAGTATACAATTTCCTGTATCTTTCAGGGAAAATAGGAAGTTAGATGAGGAGGAAGAACTTACGAGCAGATGAATGGAGCAGAAAAAGACTTTGACTCATAATGTAAGACATTAGTGAGGGTTCTGAATGATGAAGTTTTCTCTTCACCCTACAGAAGTGGCTGTTTGCATTTGACACTATGGCTTTTAAAGTTTCTCTTTCCCGTACAGCCTGGTGTCTTGAGAGTGTCAGAGAAATCAAACTTATCTAATAGTATTATTTTATTCCATATTTTTAGTTGTGTAATGGTAATACAGACACTTGTGGGTTAACAGGACTGTACAAGAATTTATTCTCAGATTCGGTCAGCACCAAGGCTAAGGAACAGCTTCTCTCTCTCTAATCTTTTCGCGGAATAGCTGTCAACTCCTTGCGGTGCTGAAGTTCAGGGCGCAGAATTTACGGAGCATGCGTCCTTTCCCCTGGTTCCGCCTCTTCTCCCGACGTCGTCTCTCCGTCCCGCCGGTTGGCCCCGCCCTCCGCGGACTCAACGTGCTGCGTCACGGCGCGCCTCACCCTGGGCGACCCCGGAAGTGAGCCGGGGGCTTGGCCTCTCCCCGGCCTCGGAGCCGGAGGGGGAGGTGGAACTGAGGTGCTGTCCTGTCGAACGACGCCCTCCGGCGGTGGACCCCGGGCAGGGCCTGTGCCAGGGGTCCACGATGCTAAACGTCCCTTCCCAGTCTTTTCCGGCCCCCAGCTCGCAGCAGCGCGCCGCCTCCGGGGGGCGTAGCAAGGTAAGCGGTTAAGGTGGATGGTCTGGTTTAGGGCTTGCCTCCCGCCAGCATTTTGTGTTCCTGCTCATCCTCTCCCACCTCCAGTAACCCTCTCTAACCTTCGGTACCTCCTGCCCTAGCTGGCGACCTCTTTCTGATCCCATGCACTCTCCAGTCCTCGAACTCTCCTAACCTCCCTCACGCCTATTAGTCGCTTTTCTTTCCCGGCCCCTGATTCCTTTCTTTCCATTACCTGCCTCCAAGTCTTAACCCGCGAACTGAAGTCAGATGTAAATGACACTGTGCTTGCAGAATTATAGCTACTGAGTATTAGCTTCCTTCCTTCAAACTATCCTCCTCTACGGTCTTTTGTTCCTCATTTTCAGAAGGAGTTCTGAGTGATGTGGATTCCTTAGCAGGTGGGAAAGGTTGGGCAGTGGCGACAGTGACCAGTTGCATTTGACACTTTAGCAAGGGTGGGAACTCCTCAAGCTAGGGGAGATCGGAGGAGGGAGAACAAATGTCTGCAGCCTCCCGTTCGGATTACGGAGACTTCTCCAAATCATTCTGCCTTTGTTCCTCTGGTACTTCAGTGTTTTATCACCGCCTTTTCTGATATCACTCGATGACTTTGAAGCCCATGTACACTTTACTTTTTTGTTGAACATAGTTACAGTTAGCAACAAGTGGAATACAAATGTATTTTACATTTGCAAAATTTAATGAAATTGTCTCCTTTGTCCATTGCAGTATGAATTGCTTGCTCCTGTTATTTGTTGGTTCCTCATTCTGTAACTGCATCATGTTTACCACCTGCTTGGACCACTCTTCATTTCTGAACTCTTGGGTCTTAGCATCATTTGGAACCTTCACCAACTTTCTTTTTTGTTTTTCTCCACTTAGACCTGGATTTTAACTCTTGGTCATAATTAGGGGTTCAGAGATCTGTAGCTTTCATTAGCTTTTTGGAAGTCTGTACCTCACCTATAAGAATAATACAGCTGAGAAATAAATCTCAGTGCCATATTCAGTGCTTACTGATGGCTGTGTGTGTTCTAAGAGTGTTTTTTAAATTGCTTTAGATGTATTCACTGATTCGATCTGTACAATGATCCTGTGAAGTGAGTGTATTTGTTATCTGTTTCACAGAAGAGGAAACTGGGAAGGAATATTGCCCCAGATGTTATAGGCTTGATGTGATGTGACTCTGGCTGTGACATTTAGTTTATTGCTCTATATACTGTCCAGCCATCTAATCATTTGTCCCCTCCTCCTTGATATTTGACCTGTTTGTTCAGCTAAATATTTGGCTGAATAGTATTTCCTTTCCAGAGAACAAAGCTATGAATTAGAATATGCTTTTACCCTTCTCCATTAAAATGACCAATCATGTTCTCAGCATCTATTTAAGGGAAAAAATTTTGAGGCAAAGACTAAAGATTCAGGTGGTGATGGCAAAGGCGAGTCTTTGGGTCCAAAAAAGGGATCAAAATAAAATTATTGTGCAATTTGAAGGGAAGTTAAGACTGTTTTTTACCCCTTTGTGAAATAAGCTTATGTTGATCATGTTAGAAGCTAAGTCAGGTTTGTATGAAATGGGTAGGTTGAGAAATAGAATAGTTGGAAAGGTTGTTTATCATAATTGTTAAAAAGCACAGACTTTTGAATGAAAAAGACCCAGGTTCTTTTCCTAACTCTATCACTTAACCTTTTTGACTGTCAGTTTCCTTAGGTGTAAATGGGAATAACAGTACCCATTTCATAGGATTGTTTATAGGATTAAATGAGATCATGTTTGTATGATCTTTGTATGTGGAAAGCACTCACTAAATGGGTAGCTAAATACCTCTCATCTTTTACTTAAATATCATGTTTGTTGTGTAAATCCTATGGCACAGTGCCTGGCTAAAGTATGCACTCAATATATGATAGCCATTGTTATTTCAACTAGTCAATAAATATTTTTTGAGAACCCACCTTATTGTAGAGATGTGATCTCTGGTTTCAAGGAGTTGAGTCTAATAGGCTGCATGGACTAGTAAACAGTCAGTGATAAATGCCATTATACTATAAGAGTGTGTTATGCCCATGAAGAAGTTGAGGTCTGAGAAGGCTCCTGGAGGAAATGATGTCTGGAGGGCTGGGGTGGGGAGTGGGCTAGATGCTGGCATGCAGCAAGTGTTTCATAGCAATCAGGAACCTGTTCCCATTTAGCTAACATATAAAATGGGAAGGAGCAAGTTAAAACATGGGAGGTAAACCATGACTAGTTCTGAAGGTCTAGTAGACCACTGTAGGGAATATAGAGACATTCTTATAAGGTAATGTGAGGAGCCACCTAAGGAGGGAGGGCCCATGATTATCTTTGCATTTTCAAAAGATTACTTTTAACTTCTGTGTGCATTGTGGAATCCACATAGACAAGCCAGACAAGTGATTTTTGATTTGGGATGGGAAAGATCACATTCTCACATTTAGGGTATTGGAACTTTATTGGGACCTAGAGACCTAGAAAGTTTCAGTGATGGTGAGAATGAGATGATGTAGCTTGATAGGAAGGAATGTAAAATAGGAAAGGCACCATAGACCCATTCACTTGGTTATTTGGGGACTAAACAAATGCCTAAAATAGGTATGATTCAGGAAAGTGAGGTATATAAAGGTTCTTAGTTGGTTCAGGCTGCTATAACAGAACACCACAGGCAAGGTGGCTGATAAACAACAGAAATTTATTTCTCACAGTTCTGCAGGCTGGAAGTTCAAGATCAGTGCATTAATTAGCCAGTGACCAATTCTGTATCTTGTAAAGCCCTGATTCCTTGTTCATTGCCAACTTTTTCTGGATCCTCACAGGGCAGGAAGGGGTGAGGGATCTCTCTCAGGACACTTTTATCTAGATATTGAAACCATTCATGAAGACTCCGCCCTTATGACTGACTCACCTACCAAAGGCCCCACTTCCTAATGTCACATTAGGGTTTAGGATTTCAGTCTGTAGCAATAAACTTCTTGAGTGTGCCTGCATTTACATTAAACGTTCCTCTGGCCCTGTGTGACAAACTAGTTACACAAGTTTAGACAGTAGTCCTATCTTACAGGGATGTTGTGAAAATTTCTACCATATTGTTTTAACTGGTTAAAGCATTATAAGTACCTAAAAGTCCTGAAAAGGTATTTTAGGAAAAAAAGACACAAGAAACCAAACATTTTGTTATTAAATCCTGTAGACAAGGATAGGCAAGCTTTTCTGCAGAGGGCCAGATAATAAATGTTAGGCTTCGATGATTACGTAAGTATTTAGTCTTTTTACCACCACCACTATTTCATGTGAAAACCATTCTTAGCTGAAGGGCTATAAAGAAACAAGTATGGGCCAATTTGCCCCCTTCCCTAGAGGGTTACAATTTTGTTATTTTCTGTTATTTGATAACCTTTGTTTCTCAGTGGATTCTTAGAAAATTGATTGCTGCCTCATGATTTCCAGTGTCCTGTGTGTATTAACAATCCAGAAAGTCAACTTTAGCTAGTTGTTTATAATGATTTGTCTATCAAATCTCTCTTGATATTTAAGGCAAAGAAATGTTGGCCCAGATTGGTAAGTGACTATCACATATTAGTGACAGCGCCAGCACCGAAAGTTGCTTTCTGAGTCCATGTTTAGTACTGTTCTTGTTACCATTATGGCGAACATTTCTGTTCTGTTGTAAAAAGTGATTTTGTACAACCTCCTAAAGCTATAAACAATATTTGTGAAATTGTTAGATTTGCTTTTTGTTTTTTAGTTCTTTTGAATGGGAATAAGAATTATGAAGTAGCCCTGACCAGCGTGGCTCAGTTGGTTGAGTGTCATCCTACAAAGAGAAAGGTCGCTGGTTTGATTCCCTGTCAGGTCACATGACTGGGTTCTTGGCCCGTCCACAATCGGGGCATGTGCGAAAGCGAGCTGATCCATACCTCTCTCACAGGTCAATATTTCTCCCCCTCCCTTCCCCCTCCCTTCCCCTCCAAAAATAAATAAATAAATATATTTTTTTATTGTAGTGAAGTAGCCTGAAGACAAGCAGCAGGAGGGAAAGGAAAATCAGCTAACTTGAAGCCACATGTAATTCTTCCCTTTTCCTTTTTTAGGTACCTCTAAAACCAGGCAGAAGTCTTATGGATTGGATTCGACTGACCAAAAGTGGGAAGGATCTAACAGGATTAAAAGGCAGGTTAATTGAAGTAACTGAAGAAGAACTTAAAAAACACAACACAAAAAATGATTGTTGGATATGCATAAGAGGTAGGTGGTATTTATGGAGTACTGCAAAAAGTTTTGTCTGTGTCTTCCTATTGTAATGCTTCCTGTTATTTGGTGTTATGAGTCACAATTAGATAATAGAATGTGCCTTATGCTGGGCAATAAGTTGTATAATTCCAATTTTGGACAGTATTTATTCCCTTCATAACTTTTTACAGTATTTCTTCCATAACTTTTCTTCCCTTTGAAAGAAAACAAATGTTTGACAACCAATTTATACCGAAGTAGTAAAATTATCTTATAACACCTAGTTTATATAGAATAGTGTTTCACTTTAGTGCCAAAATTGTATCAATAGACATTTTTTGTCAGAAAAATATCTCTCAGAATCTAAAGTAAATCAGAAAGCCCATATTAAAGCTAAATCTTCAGTTCTCACTTACAGTCATCTTCACTATTTAATGTATATTTCTTAGCTATATTACTTACCTTATTTTTCTGTCCCATGGAATATTAAAAGCTCCAAAGTGGAAATGGGCTGATTGGAGAAAGTGAGCAGAGAAATAAGAGGTTAGCTAATAAAAGCAGACCTAACGGTATCCAACAACCCAGCATCTACATGGGAGCAAAGCATTCAGAGGGTGCAGAACTGTACAGTGGGCCTCCATTGTGATTTTCTTGAGTCCTTCAGACATGGTGTAATATGTTCACTGCTCTCTGTTGGAAGTGTGCCATTTATTACTGTTACCACAGTTGTAACTTTTCATTGCATAACTTAGCCTTGTTGTCAGTTGTCCTAATTGCAGTAACATATATGAAGGCAGAGACCATGTAGTTTACTGCTCTGTCCTTGGTGCCTGGCACATACAGGTCATCCATGCTTGTTTGTTGATTGAGTACAATATTTAAGAACTTTGGTTTCTTAAAGAAGTGTGTGATTGTCACAGTTGATTGGTGATATGATAATGGAAAACACCAGTAGATCCCAATTCGTTTGCTAGGGGTGCCCAAACAAAGTACCATAGACTGAGTGGCTTAAACAATAGCAATTTATAGTCTCACCACTCTGGAGGCTAAAAGTCCAAGCTCAGGGTGTTGGCAGGGTGGTTCCTTTTGAGGGCTGTGAAGGAGAATCTGTTCATGCCTGTTGCCTAGCTTCTGGTGGTCTGCTGCCAATCTGTGGAGTTTATTGGCTTGTAGAAGCATCAACCTGATTTCTGCCTTCATCTTCACATGCCATTCTCCTTGTGTAGTTGTGTCCAGATTTTCTGTTTTTATAAGAAGACCAGTCTTATTTTATTACCCTATTCCAGTTTGACCTCATCTAGTTACATCTGCACTGACCTTATATCCAAATAAAGTCATGTTGAGTGGTACTGGTAGTTAGGACTTCAACATGTGAATTTTGGGGTGCACAATTCAACCCATAACAGAAATAATCAGAGTGTGAAATTTTTTCAGGGGCAAAAAGGGTGGAATCTTTCAGTTGATGGTGACGTAAGTTGTTCCTAGAAGAACAGCTGCTTGCCTCCCCTGGGTTTCTCAGGGAGGTGCAACCATGAATAGGGCCAACACCTTGGAATGAGGATTCTGCCATGCAGACATTCCCTTTGTCATTTGATAGGGTTTTAATACCCTCCCGGCCCTTCCTCCCTGATGCCTACCTGTTCACCGGATACAAGTAACTGGTACAAAACGACCTTCCTACTCTGCTTGTGTGTTTTCTGCTTGCGTGGGTGCAGTGGGAGGTCAGTTTCCCGGAGCATCTCTCAGCTGGCCCGGGCTACAGGTGTGTCTGATCTGTTTCTTCAGTAGGAGCTTCTACTTATGTGAGTCCCTCATATCCTAGTGATGTGAGATAAATGAGATACTATTACAATATAGTCATACTTTATTATTCATTTAATGTGTTGATGGAGATAAGGGACTGGTTTGCTGTGTTTGAAATACACAGTGATCCCAGTTACATATCTCCTGTACTGATGTGAATGCATTTCACCTCTTCTGGTAAAGTGTTGATTTAAGGATACATTCTTTACAAGTTTCTGTTGGAGAGTTTTTTCTATTCTATTAATAATAAGGCCATTTCCTCCTTTGTCAAAGTAAGAGATGTCTTTTTCTCTTTTTCTTTTTTCCCCGTTTTGATGAGTTCGGTTTTGTATTTTATCCAGAAACACATTCAATACAGGCCCTGCCCCTGGAGATTCAACTCTCGTAGGAGAGGATAAGTGACTGTTAGACAAGTCTGAGTGAGTGCCGTAGGGGGCTATACAGACAGTGGTAGCCGATTGAAGAGAGGTGCTTTGTGGTAGAGATAAGATGTGAAGTGGACAGGATTTCAACAGGAAATGAGGAGTAGGTGCATCCAGTAGAGGGAAAGGTCTAAACAAGTGTGGAGACCCAGAAAAGTTTGAGGTGTGTGCTGGAGCTTGAGTTAACTGTTGGAGCAAGATATGTTAGGTCAGATTGTAGAGGGCGTTGAAAGCCAGGCTGAGAAACGTGTTCTTAATTTAGACGATAGTGTGAGTTATGGGAAGTATTTGAATGTGGGGGCAGTGAATAGAGTGTGCCTCGGGAAGATCAGTCTGATGGCGGCTGTAGTGAATTGAGACAGGTCTAGGAAGGCATTTAATTAGCTCATTACAGAAGTTCAGGTGGCAGTGGGTCAACCAGGATGTTGACAAAGGCACTGGAAAGTTAGGATGAATGTGAGTCAAACAGATTACTATTAATTTCTAACTCGATCCTAAGTGAAAGTAAAAGAAAGCACATGAGTAAATGTAATTGACTTTTTCTTCTTAGCTATTCTAATTTAGAATATTGACAATACCTTCTTGAAGGGGAATGCATGCTGGAATGGGCTCTGCAGCTCAGAGGTAATGTTTGGACCCACATTTGAGTCAAAGCTGTAGCACAGAGAAGCATAGTATCGTGGTATTATTCTTTTAAGTATTAAATTCTTCATTTACTTTAAGACTTTAACATTTAACAATCACCCCTTTTTTACTTCAGGTCAAAATTCAGCTGATTGGGTGGCTGTGGGAGACATAATTTGTCTCTCCAAGAGATCTTAGAAAATACACACTTCGGTTTGGGTTTTTATAGGGAATGTTTTGGGGACTGTTTTCTTTGGCAGGTGGGGGTGGACATAGGAGTGTTTCTTCTTGATGTTCAGGTATACTGACTGAGTCAGGTCGTGTTGCTAGAAATGACAGTGTAAAAAGAGTGCTGGGCTGGCAGCAGACCGAAAGGTATGAACTGGGAAGGGTGGACATTCTGTAAGGCAGGTAATATGGACTTTCTCATTTGTTCACTTAATTCTCACCATTTTCTCTAAAGTATATAATCATCCCTTTAGTGCAATGACAGTTCATTGGAACATCGAGGGAATGGATGGGGGAAATAATACTTTTTTAAAAACTTTGTTGACTTTACCATTAATTCATGCTTTTGTGGTTTTCTGCCTGCTGCTGTTTCTCCCTCTCTTAAGAACTAATGGTGATTTACAAACCTGTAAAGCTTTGAGCAAACATCTAAATTGCTCATCTGTGAGAGTTCAGACTTTGTTTTTCTGTTGTATATTTTGCTAGAGTACGTAGTCAGTGTGGTAATGCTGTGTTGAGTTTTGGAATCATTTGGCAGCGTGGGGCAGCCTTTGATCTTCGTGAGGGTGAGGGCAAGTGTGGCCTGACCAGCAGTCCGTTTGAATAAATGGTATTGAGTGATAGTTAATTACAGTCAATAGACTGGTGGCCCTGTTTTAAAAAATGTAGTGGGTCAAATTTTCCAAATGGGATTTAATTTATAACTTAGGAATGAACTAGCTTTGATTTCTTCTAAAGCTGATTGGCATATACTAGTAAATTAAAGAGGTCATCCCTGAAAAAGTGACTTTTAATGGGTTGGTATTTTTCTTGTTTCATATTTTAAAATTATAGAAAATTATTCTAAGAAGTAGTGTATAGCCTTGTTGTTTTTACCACAGCTTCCCAGATTTCTAGGTTCACTGATAGGAAACGTTTTTAAGATTGACTCAATGTTAATGTAAGTTGTGAATACAGTTAATCCTCATTACTTGGGGATTCCAATCTTGCCTACTCACTAAAACTTGTTTGTAGCCCCAAATCCATAACTCACAGTGCTTTCAATCATTCGCAGCCATGTACAATGCAACGGAAATACATGTCGTCTGTGTCTGAGGGCGAACAAGGCGATGCTCTGACTTCTTGTTTCTGTGTTCATACTGTACTGTAAGCACAGGTCTCTTTTGTAGTCTGTTTGCTGCCATGGTTTTCACATTTTGTGCTTTTTATTGGTGACTTTGCTGTTTAAAACAGCCCTGAGGATAATATTGAAGTGTAGTATGCCTTATGGAGAAAACACCTGTTAGGTAAGCCTTGTTCAGGCATGAGATGCAGTGCTGTTGTCTGTGAGTTCAGTGTTCATGAATCAGCATTACATATCAAACAAGGTTTCTTTAAACAGAAATGCACATTAGACAAGGTTATGTACTAATTTTTTCACAAAAAAAGGTTGTGACCAGATGCTCTCAGTAAACTAACCTTGTATTTTCTTCTAAGAACGGTTCAGTATTCACTAGTTCAGTATTCACAGTGAGTCTGTAGAACTTAACTGCTATGCATAAAGAGAATTGACTATTTCTTTAGGCTTTTGTATTTGTACTGCAGTAATAATAATGTAAAGTAAGTTTATACCTTTCAGGTTAGATCCAAACCCACCAAGAATAGAGCTGCTTTTTCAAACAAGTTCCTTTCTGTAGTTTTCCTTAGCTCCCTGCTTTAATTCTGTTTTGAGAAACTGCATTATTATTTGTTTCTATCTGAGCAGAGAAACTTTTTCTATCTGAAAATTTTCTTCTAGGAACAGCTTTTCAAATTTGGAACTAAAGTTTTAATTTCTAATGGGATGTATTGTCATAGTAATATAGAGCATATGGAAACAATAATGCATTGCTCTCACAGTTAGCTCAGTTTTTCTGTGGTTCGTGTGCTTTGTGTATTATCCTCATTACTTCTTTTGACAGCAGAAATTTGAACCACTCTGTTCCACTATCACTTGCTTGTTTGGGATGCAAATCAGCATTTCTATAGGTACAATTCCCTTTATTCATTTCATCCATTTCTGGTCCAATCCATAGATTTTTCAGATTGCCCATTTGACACCATTAATGCAGATAATCTAGTCTTTGCTGATTTTGTTAGTTCTGTCCTACTGACATCCAAAACTGTTTGCTTTCATTTTACTTTCTCTTGATCTGATTAACTGTCATTTGGACTCTTCCTTTTTTTTTTCTTTATAATTCTTCCTCTCTCCCTACCTCCTTTCCAGTCACTAAAAATTGAATAGAGGAAAAATACTGTGGTCTCAGGGCCTTATCTGACCCTCAGGTGTTTGAACAGACTTCAGCCAACATTTTGAAATTTTCTTTGTGGACAATTTTGGATTGCAAATTCAATTTTAAACAAAAATATAGTATTATTCAAATTTTCTGTTGTTCTTAGGTCAGTTTTAATGTTATTTTTTAGTGAATTTGTTAATTTCATCCCAGTTATTGATCATATTGGCAAAAAGTTGTTTGTCATATTCCCTTATTTATATCTTTATTGTATGTAGGTCCTATTGTGATATGCCCTTTTTTATTCTTGATAGTGCTAATTTTTGTTTTTCTGTTTTTTCCTTAATCAGTCTTACTAGAAGTTTACAAATTTGTCTAACTTTTGGTTTTGATTTTCTCTGTTGCTTGTCCATTTTCTGTTTCATTGATTTTTAGTCTTTTTTAAAAATTTATTGAGGTATTTTGGTGTATGGTGTAAGTTGGTGCTCAAGTTTCATTTTTTTGCATGTAGCTGTCCAGTTCTCCCAACACCATTTGTTGAAGAGGCTATCTGTACTCCATTTTATGTTACTGCCCCCTTTGTCGAATATTAACTGACTGTAGAGATTTGGGGTTATTTCTGGGCTCTCTGTTCTATCCTATTGGTCTCTGTGCCTGTTTTTATGCCAGTACCAGGCTGTTTTGATTACAGTGGCCCTGTAATACAGTTTGATATCAGGTATTGTAATCCCTCCTACTTTGTTCTTCTTTCTCAAAATTGCAACTGCTATTTGGGGTCTTTTATGGTTCCATATAAATTTTTGAAGTGTTTGTTCTATGTCTGTGAAATATGCCATTGGTACTTTAATAGGTATTGCATTAAATCTGTAAATTACTTTGGGTAGTATGGACATTTTGATGATGTTAATTCTTCCAATCCATGAACATGGTATGTGTTTCTATTTGTTTGTGTCTTCCTTGATTTCTCTCTTCAGTGTTGTGTAGTTTTCTGCATACAGGTCTTTAACCTCCTTGGTTAGGTTTATTCCCAGATATTTTATTTTTGTTTTTGCTATATCTAATGGGATTTTTTTCTTAATTTCTGCTTCTGCTGTTTCATTGTTGGTATACAAAAATGCCTTTGACTTCTGGATATTGACTTTGTATCCTGCTGTTTTGCCAAATTCATTTATTAGTTCGAGCAGTTTTTTGGTAGAGTCTATAGGATTTTCCATGTACACTATCATGTCATCTGCAAACAATGACAGCTGCAGAAAGGAAGAAGGAGCTCCTACCCTTTGCAACATCATGGATGGAACTAGAAAGCATTGTGCTGAGCGAAATAAGCCAGGCGGTGAAAGACAAATACCATATGATATCACTGTTAACAGGAATCTAAACAACAAAACAAACAAGCAAGCAAAATGTAACCAAAGACACTGAAATAAAGAATGTGCTGACAGTGACCAGAAGGGAGAGGGGAGAGAATCATAGGGGAAAAGGGGATGGACTCACATGAACAAGTATAAAGGACACATAGACAATAACTAAGGTGGGGGGCGGAAATGAGAGGGAGGTGGGGAGCGCTGGGGGGGCAGGGCTAGGAATACAAGACAGAGAACTGTACTTAAACAAGAATTAAATAAAAATTTAAATTTAAAAAAAGAATAAAAAAATTTATTGGGGTAATTGATTCACAAAACTGTGCAGGTTTCAAGTGAACAACTCAACAAAACATCATAGGCACACTGCACTGTGTGCCCATTGCCCAGAGCAAAGTCTCTTTCCGTCCCATTTATGCTCCCTTTGCCCACCCCCACTTACCCCCACCCACTTTCCCTCTGATTATCCCCACACTGTTGTCTGTGCCTGTGTGCGTGTATATATGTTATATAGAGAGAGATATTATAGATATAATGTTATATATTATGTATAATATGTATAATACACACATATAGATATAGATATAATATTGCAGTTATATATAATATTATATCTATATATGTAAACACATATAAAATAATATAATATATATTTTACTTAATCCCTTCACCTTCTTTCATCTAGCCCCCCAACCCTCCTCCTGACAGCTATCAATCAGTCTGTTCCATGTGTCCATGCTTCTCTTTCTATTTTGTTTGTTAGTTTATTTTTTTCATTAGATTTCACAGATCAGTGAGATCATATGGTATTTGTCTTTCTCTGACTGTCTTATATCACTGAGAATATTAATCTCTAGGTCCATCCACGCTGTCACAAAAGGTAAGATTTTCTTCTTTTTTATGGACAAGTGGTATTCCATTGTGTACATGTACCTCAGCTTTTTTATCCACTCATCTACTATGGGCACTTGGGCTGTTTCCAGATCTTGGCTATTGTAAAAAGGTTTCAATATAAGGGTGCACATAGGGGTGCATATATTCTTTTGAATTAGTGTTTTAGGTTTCTTTGGATATATTCCCAGAAATGGAATTGCTGGGTCATAAGGCAGTTCTATTTTTAATTTTTTGAGAAAACTCCATATTGATTTCTACAGTGGCTGTACCAGTCTGCATTCCCACCAACAGTTCCCTTTTCCCCAAATCCTCTCCAGCACTTGTTTGTTGATATATTGGTGATAGCCATTCTGACAGGCATGAGGTGATATCCCATTGTAGTTTTAATTGGCATTTCTCTGTTGAGGAGTGACATATTCACCAGTTGTCAAAGAGGTGGCTATTTTAAGAGTTTTTTCCTTCAGCTTTGGCATCAATATATTTATAGAGATAATTTGGAATAGCTCTCATTATATTCCTGGTGAATATGTGAATTACTTGATAATGGCAAATTCAGTGTTGTGATTTTTATCCCAACTTAGGTCGTAGCTATTGCCATTGTCCCTTTGCTCACTTGAACTTAGTACCCAGTCATATAATTTTCATTGTTTTAAATTAAAATCACATACACAGCTCAGTACTTTTTATAAGGAGTGTTCTCTATTTTTAAATATCTTAGCAGATTGATGATGTGTCATGTCTGTGCTGGGCACTGTTCGATTTTCATAGCAAATCTATGAGGTAGATAGGTATTCTACTTCACAGATCAGGGTCCTGAAGCTAGGAGAATCCTTACTTCAGGGAGGAAATTGAAGCTAAAAAAGTATATCAGGGGGACTCATGGATAGAACTGGCAGAAACTCCAGTCTAACCTGGATTGGTAGAAAACAAAAATTGACTACAGAGTTACAGGTGCAGCTGACTTGAGGTGAAGGTTGGTGCAGAGTTGGTTCAGACAGGGTCCCCAGGACCTGCTCTCCCGCTATCTTTGCTCCCCTTCTGGGATTGCTTCGTTTTAGAACTCTTTATAGTGACAGAAAGATGACCACAGCAGCTCTCCCCCTAGTTATTGTGAGGTGCTGTTTTATTTACCAAATAGCTAAAATTCAAATCTTGAATTTGAGCCAAGTCAAGGCTCTGCTTGGCACAGTTTTGATCATGTTCACATTGCTGTGACAATAATTCTGTTTGGGGCAAAATGTACTTAATCCCTTAAACCGAGGTCACAAGCTTCATCTTGTAGCCTCTTTGGGCCCAAACTGAGGCACACATTACTGAGAGCTGGGGAGGGCATGGCTCTTTGATAAACAAACTCACTTTATTGCTGGAAGGGGAGTGGATGCTAGCAGAGAAATCATTAATGAGAGTAAAGTAATTTGCTGAAGACATAACTAATGAGTATGGAGCCTCTGTTTTAACCTAGGCAGCCTGATTCTCAGCTGTTATGCTTAAATTGTGTACCCTTCTGTTTTGCCATATTCAATTCTAGATTTAATCCTACTTTAGCATTTGTGTCTTACTTATTTTGAGTGCCATGTATAAACTCATTCATTAAGAGATTAGCATGGGATGTCTATTACTTGTAGTTCTTCCTTTGTGCTAATTAACGTTGCTAATGAACAGTCATACAGGATATCCTTCTGAGACAGTTTTTAATTTAGTAATTTAATGAAATGTAGCTTTACTTTTTTGTGGCTTTGTTCTTAGTTGTCATTCATAAAAAATAGGAAAAAAAGATTTATAACTTTTTCTCTATCTTGGTTCATTTATTTAATTAATATTTCCAAAGTGTCTGCTATGTGTCATGTACTGTACCAGGTTCTGGAGGGTAACATGGAAATTTAAAACAGAAGTGGCCCCTGCTCTTATGTAATTTCCAATCTGGAGGGGAACATGGAGTAATTATTCAAGTCTGTTGGATATTGTGAAGGAGAGAGATGAAGACTGCAGAAGATTGAGCCTAGTTGTGAAAGATAAATGGGAGCTAACTAGGCAGAGAGGAATGGAAACAATATTCCAGGCTCCAGCAAAAGCCTGTGCAGAGGTTGGGTGGCATGACTGTGTGAGAGAGAGGAGGAGACAACACACACACACACGCACTGTGAATATAAAGAACATAAAGCTAGAGATGTCTGTATTCTTTCCTTTCTCTTGCATCAGAAAGACATCCTCCCTTCAAAGACACCATTCTTTCTAAGACACTCCCTTTTCTGAGGGTAGTCCCTGTATGTACTCTTATTCTTTCCAGCTTCCTCTATGATCTTAGGCACTTAGATGCCAAAAGCTTCTATTTCTGCCAAAAGCTTCTTCCTTTCAGTCTTCTCATCTTTGAAGACCTGACTCTGGCCCTCTCTGACTTTGCTTTCATCCTCACAGCACTTAGTGTAGGACCTCTGTTAGAATAACTATAACATTTTGGGGCCTTTCTTCCTCCCTCCCTCCCTCCTTTCCTTCTTTCTTTTCCTCTTTTTAAATCTTTATTGTATTTTTCCACTACCATTTAGTCCCCTATACTGTCTCTCCCCAGCAATCACCACACTATTGTCCATGTCCATGAGACCTTTTTCATTTTTGCTTAATCCCTCCACCCCTTAACCCCCACCCCTACTAGCTGTCATCTGTTCTCCATCTATGAGTCTGTCTGTTTTGCTTTTTATTCAGCTTGTTCATTAGACTCTACCTATGAATGAAATCATACTGTATTTGTCTTTCTCTGACTGGCTTCTTTCACTTAACATAACGTTCTCCAGGTCTATCCCTCCTGTTGCAAAGGGTGAAAGTTTCTTCTTTTTACAGCTGAGTAGAATGCCACTGTGTAGATATGCCATAGTTATTTTATCCACTCACTGCTGATGCACACTTGGGCTGCCTCCATATCCTGGTGATGATAAATAACACTGCCATGCACATAAGGGTGCTTATGTTCCTGTGAATTAGTCTTTTGGAGATATTCCCAGAAGTGGGATCACTGGGTCAAAGGCAGGTCCATTTTTAATTTTTTGAGGCGTCTCCATACAGCTCTCCACAGTGGCTGCACCAGTCTGCATTCCCAACAACGGTGCAGAAGGGCTCCCCTTTCTCCACATCCTCACCAGCACTTGCTGTTTGTTGATTTATTGATGATAGCCATTCTGATGGGTGTAAGATGGTATCTCATAGTGGTTTTAATTTGCATTTCTCTGATGATTATTGACATTGAACATCTATTCATATGTCTATTGACCATCTGTATGTTCTCTTAGAAGAAGGGCCTATTCAGGACCTTTGCCCATTTTTTAAATTGTGTTGTTTGTTTGGTGTTGAGTTTTGTTTTTTTGTTTTTTTTTTTAAGATTTTATTTCTTTATTTATCTTTAGAGGGGAAGGAGAGAGGGAGAGAAACATCAATGTATGGTTGCCTTTTGTGCGTCCCCTGCTGGTAGTTAGCCTGCAAGGAACTGGCCTGCAACCCAGGCATGTGCCCTGACTGGGAACGCTCAATCCACTGAGCTACGCCAGCCAGGGCAAGGGGTTGAGTTTTTTAAGTGCTATGTAAATTTTGAATATTAACCCCTTATCAAATGTACTGGCAATATATGCTCTCCTATTCTGTGACTTGTCTTTTTATTTTGTTAATGACTTCCTTTGCTGTGCAAAACATCTTTAGTTTGATATAGTCCCATTTGTTTATTTTTTGTTTCCCTTGCCTGGGGAGATATGTCTAATAAAAAATTTCTACGAGCAATATCCCAAATTTTCTCCCTATGTTATATTTTTTTCTAGAATTTTTATGGTTTCAGGTCTAACATTTACGTCTTTGATCCATTTTGAATTTATTCTTGTGTGTGGTGTAGGAAGATGGTCTAGTTTCATTTTTGTGCATGAATTTCTCCAATTTTCCCAACACTATTTATTGAATAAGCTATCTTTAGCTCATTGTGTGTGTTTCCTGCCTCTGTCAAATGTTATTTGACTCTAAAGGTTTATTTATGGGTTCTCTGTTCTGTTCCATTGATGTATGTGTCTGTTTTTATGCTAGTACCATGCTGTTTTAATGAAAACTATGGTCTTGTAATATAGTTTGATATTAGGTAGCATTATTCCGCCAACTTTGTTCTTTCTCAGGATCCCTGTTGCCATGAAGAACCTTGTGTGGTTTCGTTTACATTTTTGAAATATTTGATTTAGTTCTGTGAGATACATCATTGGAATCTTGATAGGAATTGCATTGAATCTATAGATTGCTTTGGGTAGTATGAACATTTTAGTGGCGATAATTATTCCTATCCATGAACAGGGTGTGTGCTTCCACTTATTTGTATCTTCTTCAGTTTCTTTCTTCAGTATCTTTCTTCATTACCTTGTAATTTTCCTCATAGGGATCTTTCACATCCTTGGTTAGGTTTATTCCTAGATATTTTATTCTTTTTGAAGCAATTGTGAATAGGATTGGTTTCTTAATTTCCCTTTCTGTTTGTTCATTATTGGCATATAAAAAGATAACTGATTTCTGGATATTAATTTTGTATCCCATCATTTTTCTGAATCCATTTATCAGTTTTAGTAGTTTCTTGGTAGAATTTTTGGGGTGCTCTATGTAAAGTATTATGTCATCAAATAGTTTACAAATAAAGACAGTTTTACTTCTTCCTTTCCAATTTGGATGTCTTATTTCTTCTTCTTATCGGATTGCTGTGGCTAGGACTTCCAGTACCATGTTGACTAAGTGAGGTGAAAGTGGACATCCCTGTCTTGTTCCTGATCTTAAGGGGAACGCTTGTATTTTTTGCCTGTTAAGTATAATGCTGGCAGTGGGTTTGTCATATATGGCTTTTATTATGTTTAGGTATGTTCCCTGTATTTCCACTTTGCTGAGAGTTTTGATCACAAATGAGTGCTGGATTTTATCAAAAGCTTTTTCTGCATCTATGAATATGATCGTGTTTTTTATACTTCATTTTGTTTATGTGGTGACTCACATTTATTGACTTGTGAATGTTGTACCAACTTTACATTCACCAAATAAATCCTACATGGTCATGGTGTATGATCTTTTTGATGCATTACTGTATTTGCGTTGCTGATATTTTGTTGAGGATTTTAGTGTTTATGTTCATCATGGATATTGGCCTCTAATATTTTTTATAGTGTCTTTATCTGGTCTTGGAATTAGGATAATGCTAGCCTCATAAAATAAGTTTGCGAGCCTTGCCTCTTCTTGAATTTTATGAAATAGTTTGAGGAGTAGGAGTGTTAGTTCTTCCTGGAATGTTTGGTAAACTTCACCTATGAGCTATCTGGTCCAGGGTTTTTGTTTGTTGGGAGTTTTTGATTACTAGTTCAGGTTCACTAGTTGGGATCTGTTTATTCAGGCTCTCTGATTCTTCCTAATTTATTTTTAGAAGATTATATGTTTCTAGGAATATCCATTTTCTTCACGTTGTCCAGTTTGTTGGCATATAATTATTCATAATATTTTCTTAAATTTTTTTGTATTTCTTTGGTGTCAGTTATTTTTCCTCTTTTACTTCTGATTTTATTTATTTGAGTCCTTTTTTTTTTGATGAGTCTGGTTAAAGGTTTGATTTTATTTTTTTGAGTCTTTCTTTTTTTGATGAGTCTGGTTAAAGGTTTGTCAATCTTGGTTATCTTTTTTTAAAAAAGCTCTTGGATTAATTGATCTTTTGTATGTTTTTTTAGATTCTTTCATTTATTTCTGCTGTGATCTTCATTAGTTCCTTCCTTCTACTCACTTTGGGCTTTGTTTGTTGTTCTTTCAAGTTCTTTTAAGTGTGAAGTTAGAGTGTTTATTTGAGCTTTTTCTTCTTCTTTTCTCTTTTTTTTTTTTTTTTTGAGATAGGCATGTAGTGCCATGAATTTCCCTCTTATGATTGCTTTCCCAGTATCCCACAGGTTTTGGATTGTTGTGTCCTCATTTACTTTTGTTTCAAAGTGTCTGTTGATTTCTTCCTTGATCTCATTGTTGACCCATTCATTGCTGAATAACATGTTATTTAGCTTCCATGTCCTTGAGTGTTTTTCAGTGTTCTTCTTGTGATCAAGTTCTTATTTCATAGCATTGTGGTCATGCTATGATATGATTTCAATCTTCTTAAATTTATTGAGAATTGTTTTGTGTCCCAATAGGTGGTCTACTCTAGAAAATGTTCCATGTGCACCTAAAAAGTATGCATAGTCTGCTGCTTTGGGGTGAAATTCTCTGAAGATATAAAACTTAAACTCATTTGATCTAGTGTGTCATATAAGGCTGCTTGCTGTATAAGGCTGTTGATTTTCTGCCTGGAAGATCTATCCATTGAAGTCAATGGTGTGTTAAAACCCCCACACCGACTGTATTTCTGTCAGTCTTTCCTTTTACATCCATAAAGATTTGCTTACCATATTTAGGTGCATAAATGTGTACTCTGGTTATATCCTCTTGTTGGAGTGTTCCCTTTATCATTATGTAGTATTCTTCTTTGTTTCTTACTGTAGCCTTGGTTTTAAAGTCTATTTTGTGAGATATAAGTACTACTGTCCCAGCATTTTTTTCTTTTTCATTTGCATGAAATATTTTTTTTCCAACCCTTTACTTTTAGTCTCTGTGTATCTTTTGATCTGAGACAGGTCTCTTGAAGGAAGCATACATATATGGGTCTTGTTTCCTCGTCTATGCAGCTACCCTCTGTCCTTTGGGCAGAGCATTTAAGCCATTTACATTTAATGTGATTATTGATAGATACTTATGTAGTGCCATTTTATTTTTAGACTGTTTTCCTTCTTTTTCTTTCTTTCACTTTCTCTTCTTCTTCTTAAAGTCAGCCCTTTAACATTTGCTGCATTACTGGTTTGGTGTTAACAAACTCCTTTAACTTTTTCTTATGTGGGAAGCTCCTTATTTCTCCTTCAACTTCAAATGATAGCAGTGCTGGGTAAAGTAGCCTTGGTTGGATGTCCTTGGTTTGCCTCACCTTGAATATTTAATTCTACTCCCTTCTGCTCCGAAATGCTTTTGTTGAGTAATCAGATACCAGTCTAACTGGTGTTCCCTTTTAAGAAACTGCCCACTTTTCTCTTGTAGTTTTCGGGATTCTCTCCCTGTCTTTAAACCATGTTGTTTTAATTATGATATGTCTTGGTGTAGGCCTCTTAGGGTCCAGCTAGTTCGGGACTCTCTGAGCTTCCTGGACTTGTGTGACTTTTTCCTTCACCACATTAGGGAAGTTTTTGGTCATTATTTCTTTAAATAGGTTCTCAATCCCTTGCTCATTGTCTTCTCCTTCTGGTATTCCCATGATGTTAATGTTGTTATTCTTCATGTTGTCCAAAATGTTTCTTAAACTCTCTTCATTTTTTTTAAATTCTTTTTTCTTTTTGTTTCTCTGCCTGGGTGTTTTTTTTTTTTACATTGTCTTTCAAAACACTGATTCTGTCTTTTGCTTCATCTAACTTACCGTTTATTCCTTCCAGTATATTGTTTATTTCAGGTATGGTATTCTTTATTTCTGATTGGTTCTTTTTATAGCTTCTATGTCTTTTTTTGCTGTTGAGTACTCTTATTGATTATTTAGAATAATTGATCATTACTCTAAACTCTCTATCTGATAAATTGCTTGCTGCCATTTCATGTAGTTCTTCTGGAGAATTCTCTTATTCTTTCATGTGGGGTCTGTTTCTTTGTCTTTACAAAGAAAAGAAGAAGAAATGCTTCTTCTTCTTATAAAGAAGTAGCATTCCGGCTGCTTCTTTGTATTTACCATTTTGTATATTAAACTAATCAGCCATTGAATCTAAACAAGCTGCAATCAGTAGTCTGGCTTAAGCACAAGGAGGTGGGGCAGAGTAATTCCTGTGGGTGGGGCTATTGTTTCCCCTCAGGTTGGTGCCTTTCAGAGAGTAATGCTCTGCCTGGGAAAGATGCTCCTGTGGTGTGAGGAATGACTTAGCACAGGAACTCTAGTAGCTCTTCCTTCAGTTCTCTCCCCAGATCCATCAGCTCCAGACTCTCCTTAAGCATCTCTAGTTCACTCTGCCCTCCCCTCTGTTGGAGCCCAAGGTAAGTGACTGCAAACAAAATTTTGTGTGTTGGCCCTTTAAGAGGCTCTCTGTGTCTCCAGCCATCTCTCCCTGGCCAACAGAAACCCTGCTACTTTTCACAGCTAGGTGTTATCTGTGTTCCTTTTCCACTCTGGCTTGGGAGCCCAGCTTGGGGTTCAGACCACATACTTCTCAGGGGGAACCTTCTAGCCACTGAAATATCCCTCTGGAACTTCAGCTGCCGCCTTGAGAGCCCATCCAGCCCTTTCAGGCCTCCTCTGCACTGTCTACCAGTGTCGTGTGATGAAGTGTTTCTTCTGTCTATAAATGGTTTATGAGGCTTCTCTCCACTTAGTGTTCTGTTGGTTATTCAGAATAATTTCTCTACAGTTCAGTTGTAATTCCAAATTGGTCCTGGGAGGAGGGTAGTGTAGCTTCCACTTAACTCCTCCACCATCTTCAAAGATGTCTTTCCATTTAAATTGAGTTTTAGGATATTAATACACTGCTTCTCTCCCTAGCCCTAGCATCTATCACAGGGCATGACTCACAGTGTCAATAACTTTGAATCATGTACAAGACTTCAAAACCACATTATGGTAGGGATATCTTAATGATTTTGCAAAATAGTAAACAGTTGAGGGATTTTCATTTTTTGCTGTCTCCAGATTATTGGCTGTTGAAGTTAGGGTATATACAAGTTCCTTAATCAGGAACTCTTATTTCGGAATGATTTTTGAATATATATTAATGATCTTTTTTTCATTTTTGAGCCTCATTTTAGAATGTGAGCAATAGCCTGAAGGGATAATATCTTCTCTCTCCTTTATATAGCCTCATTTCCTTTTTTGGGATTGTGCACTGTGGGGTTGGTTAAATATTGAAGATTTCTTAAGGGCTATTGGCCACTAAATATTTTTAACTGAACTTTTTCTTTTGAGAACAACTTCAGACTTAAAAAAAATATGAGAGTGATGGAGTCAACTCCATAAACCCTTTACCTGCCTGGATTTATTCATTGTTGATGTAATATATTTTAATGAATCCATTTTATCTACATTATTAATTCTTTATACTTCTTTGTCTTCATTTTAGTAGTTCTACATTTATGATATACATTTTACTTATCAGTCTATTTGCAAATAATATTATACCATTTTGCATGTAGTGTAAGAACCTTATCATGTGCTTCTGTTTCACTCTCCTGTGCTTTGTGCTATTATTGGTTTTCATTTTACTTCTGCATAAGCTATAAACCCCACAAATGTTGCTATTTTTGCTGTAGATAGCCACTTATATTTTAAAGAGATTAAGGTACTAAAAACTTTATCTTTTATATTTGCCAACAGTTTTACCATTTTCAATGCTTGATATTTCTTTGTGTTCCCCCAGATTTCCCCTGAAGAACTTAGTTTTAACATTTCTTGTAATGCAGGTCTGCTGCCAGTGAATTTCCTCAGCTTCTGTTCATCTGAAGACATCTTTCTTGTGCCTTCATTTTAAAGATATTGTTGAGTATAAAATTCTAGGTTGAGCCCTGGCTGGTGTAGCTCATTGGGTTGAGTGCCAGCCTGAGAACTGAAAGGTCACTGGTTCGATTCCCCGTCAGAGTGCATGCCTGGGTTACAGGCCAGGTCCCCAGTTGGGGGCATGTGAGAGGCAGCCAATTGATGTTTCTCTCATACTTCAATGTTTTTCTCCATTTCTTCTTCTCTCCCTTTCCCTCTTTCTAAAATAAATAAATACAATTTTTTTTAAATAAAATAAAATTCTAGGTTGACAGGCTTTTCCCTCTCCTGAGCACTTTAAAAATGTCATTCAATCTTCTAGTTGCATAGATTAAAAACTCTGCTAATCATTCTTAACTTTTTTCTCATAGTAGGCAAAGTATCTTTCTTCTCTGACCTCTGCTTGCAAGATTTTATCTTTGGTTTTCAACCATTTGACTATAATTTGGTTTTCTTGTATTTGTTTTGCTTTGGGTTTTACAAATTAACTTCGGAAAATTTCTGCCCATTATCTCCTCAAGTCTTTCTTTTACTTTTTCTTCTTTTTTTTCTGGGATTCCAATCACATACACATTAGACTGTAGTGATCCATAACTCTTAGATACACCATTCTCCTTTTTTACTCATTTTTCTCTTTGTGTTTCAGTTGATAATTTCTTCTTCAAGTTTACTAATTCTTTCTTTTTTGTGTGTGAAGTCTGCTGATAAGCTCATCAAAGGAATTCTGCATTCTGTTATCATGTTTTTTCTTAATTTTTTTATTATTTATTTATTTATCTTTAGAGGGAAAGGGAAGGAGAGAGGGAGAGAAATCTCAATGTATGGTTGCCTCTCATGCATCCCCTGCTGGGAACTGGCTTGCAACCCAGGCATGTGCCCTGACTGGGAATCGAACCGCTATCCTCTGGTTCTCAGGCCTGTGCTCAATCCACTGAGCTACACCAGCCAGGGCCATGTTTTTTAGTTTTAGTATTTTCATTAGGCTCTTTTTTATAGCTTTCATCTCAGGTGGAATTTCCCATCTGTTAAGTGTCATCCTGATAGATATTTTAAGATACTAATTGTAGTTATTTTACCGTCCCTGTTTGAGGGTGGCAATGCATGTACCGTCTCTAATTCTGTTTTTATTGCTGTTTTTCTCTCTTGACATGGATTGTTTTATCTTTTGAAAAAACGTCATACTTTTTGATTGAATGTCACACATTGCATATATATAAAGAGTAGAATTTATACCCAGAAATAGGTGTACTTTTTCTGTCAGACAATTAGGTTGACTTAGTCTAGTTGGTTCTTGAGCTGAGTTTGGTGTTTATTGTTGGTATTGATACCATCAGTGCCCCACAGACTTGGAATTCCTCTGACAGTGGGTGACTGCTGCCTGTTTTGTTTGTAGATCCAGCAGTACTGGAGGGTTTTTCTCATTGTTCCCGTCCTACTCTTAGCTAACAGCTTGTCCTGCATACCTGTGTAGGGTTTCTCTTTGTGCTCATGCTCCTCTCCCAGTAGTAACTGCTGGTACTTGGGGCAATACTTGTGGGGAGGGATAGTGGGGTTTTGCAATTTTTCTGTTCTAGCTTCTGTCCTAGGCAGCTCCTGTGCACCTGAGCCCCCGGTACTGAGCTTTCTCAGTACTTATGTCACCTCCCCAATACTCTCTGCCTTCTGCTCAGGGCAGGAGCAAGAGTGCAGGCAGCTTTTTTGCCTTGTCCCCTGGCATAACAGCTGAGCTGTGTCTTATATCAGTAAGGGAGGGGGAGGATAGGGCAGAGGGTGTAGAATGTGAGCAGTCTTCCTACCTCTCTTCCAGTGCTAAAAGAGCTGTTTTATATCAGTGCAGAACAGAGCCTGGCATGAGTGGGCATACTGGCCCTCCTCCAGTGTTTAGATTGCATTTGCTTAGTTGTCAGTACAGAGTGAAGGAGGTGCGTTTCCTACCCTTTGCAGCAGCCACTAATCTTTGCCTGATGTCAGTGCAGGTACTCAAGGGTGAAAGTCTTTATTGTCCCTTTGCCATGTCAGGGTTCCGTCTGGGGCATGGGTGGATTTCTTGCTCCTATCCCAGCAATATAGCTGATAACCACCTTGTATTCATGCAAACCAAGGTGTAGATGGACTTTTCTTGGTATTGCTGCTCTACCTTTAAATGCTGGAGCAGGCACTACACATCCGTACCACCAGTGGGCCAGTCTCAGGTCTGCCTTGCTCACACAATTTCTCGTGAGCATCTCCAGAGGTAGGAGACTGTGAGAAAGGAATTGTTGAGTAGGTACAGAATCTCCCTGTGCCTGAGGCTCTCGGGGCTCTATATTGTCACTAGTGTACTCTTGGTCCTTAAAGAGTTTGTTAAAATTTCACATACTTTATAATGTCGTCACTTGTTTTCTGTGCTTCATCAAAGGTGAAATAAATCATGTGTCTCTTCACAGAGGGACTTACCACTCTTTGGAATTTAGATCATTGGTAGCTTTATGACATCCCCTCACTAATGGGTTCAAAAACACACACACACTTTTAGGATTATCTGGCTTTCTTTTTTAAATTAAGAATGAGAGCAGTTTTTCTGGCGTTTTTCTACTTCTTAAAGTTGATCATTACATCTTAATTAATCTTTGCAGCTGACGTATTTTGGAAAATAGGAAATAATCCAAAGCACAAGGACATATCTGACTTTTTTCTTAAGTAACTAATAGCAGAGCAGTTAAATGCTGGTGGCTGTCCCTGGTAGACCTCAGGCACATAGAAAATGGTCCCATGAAATAGGAAAAAGGTGGAGGAACGGCAGGAAATCTGATCGTTTAGAGAAAGTGCACCTTGTTTGGTGTTGATGTAAATTATGCGCTAAGTTTAGGGATAATAAATGTGACTGCTGCTAGGGATGTTTAGTCATTAGTCGTGTCCTTGGGAGAAGTCTGTGAATTTTGTAAAAAATATTCAGAGTATAACTGATTACTCAGAATGTTGGGTAATTTTTAATGCTTTTACTGGTCAGTTTCCTTCTAGTTTATCGTCAGATCTGTTTCCCTCAATTATTAATAATGTCATATAAGTTGATCTTTGATAATTATGCCTTCATAACCTTTTGAAGTGCTTAAAGGCCTGTGCCACATTCCGTTTAAATTTCCTGCAAACTGAGGCATTTGGATCAGATTCTTTTAGCTCTTCTATTAGTTGAACTGGCCATCATTGAGTCGTTTGGTACAGTTAGAATGTCCAAGTTATTCAGCACAGTTACTACCTGTCTTTTTTCTCGTTTCTGTGAAGTAGTGATGGTCTCATTTCCTCCTCCTCCATTATAAAAATCGTATACTAAAGCTTGACAATTTAGTGAATTGCTTTGACATTCATTTTAATGTTAGAAGCTTCCCTCAAATATTTGTTCTTTCATTGTGAGAGTGATGGCCCAGAAAACTGAATGGAAGTTCCATGTGTGAGAACTTTTTTTAGTCAATTGCTTAGTTGCACCAATAGGGCTCTCCAACCTACTATATGTAAGTCTTTCTCTTGGGCTGAAGTCCTCCAGTCATCTGGAATTGTTGAGTAGGTAAGTGTTCTGGGGGTCATTTGGGGAACAGGAGCTGATCAGATGAGTGGTAGGAGGTGGGTCTTAATGTTTTGACATGCAGACTTTTGCTTCTTGTTTTTAGTTTGAAATGCACACTGAGTGTGTCTGTTTCCCGGCATGTAAGGTCTCTGTGGTTCATAATCTCTAGAGAGGAAACCTACAATTCCTGCAGGGTTGGGAAGAGGCTTGTTACTTGCTCCTGTGGGATGAAGGAGGGAGCTAAGGGTCACACTGCTGCTTACATTGAATTTGAGGCTGTCCTGCTCCCTGGCTTTCAGAACTGTCTGGAATCTCTGATTCCTGCATCTTTGGGGGGTTCTGTTGCACATATTGCCTCTCTTTTAGGTACTCCTCCGACTCACACATAGGCCTTATTTCACCTTTTTCATTCTGCTAGGTATTTAATTGCACATCCATTTGGCTTTCACGCTTTCAAAACTTTCTTGCTGCCATCTTCACTTTTGACTTCTGTGACTCTATTGGTTTTATGCCTTATTTATTTTTTACAGTTATTTTAGAAAGTTTTGGGGAGTGTGAGAGATGAATGAATGCTTTTAATTCTGAAGCACTAAGATACTCTACTATCCAAACACCTCAGACACCTACATTCTAGTTACTATTCCTACCGAGGCCATATTTACCATATTTTGCCATGTATAATGTGCACTTTTTTTGCCCACATTTTTGAGGGAAGAATAAGGGTGTGCATTATACATGGGTATAATGATTACATGCCATGGGTATAATAATCCCGGGTATAACGCACACTAAAATGTGGGTGTGCATTATACATGGGAGCACATTATACATGGCAAAATGCAGTACTTTAGATCATTATAAAATCCATTTAGCCCTGGCTGGTATAGCTCAGTGGATTGAGCACGGGCCTGTGAAGCAAAGGGTCGCTGGTTCAATTCCCAGTCAGGGCACATGCCTGGGTTGCAGGCCAGGTCCCCAGTAGGGGACACATGAGAGGCAACCACACATTTATGTTTCTCTCCCACTCTTTCCCCTTTCCTTCCCCTCTCTCTAAAAAAAAAA
Source organism: Sturnira hondurensis (assembly GCF_014824575.4). Classification (NCBI taxonomy): domain Eukaryota; kingdom Metazoa; phylum Chordata; class Mammalia; order Chiroptera; family Phyllostomidae; genus Sturnira; species Sturnira hondurensis. The sequence goes on along the minus strand of NW_028098001.1, from coordinate 9,693,019 downwards.
TAAATAAAATATTAAAAAAATAAAATCCATTTATTTTTCATTAGTTTCTTTTCCATTAGTCTATTTTGAAATTAGGAAGGAATTTTTACCTAGTTTTCTAAAATAACATGCAGAGTTCTACTTTTGGTTATAAATACCCCAGCAATACTGACTCTATAAACTCAGAACAAGATATTAAAAAATATATCTTATAGACATTGGTGAGCAACAAAAAACAAGCAGAAACTAGAGGGTGAGGGCCATCTATATTTAGAAGAGGGAACTGTCACTGCCTGGTTAACCCATTTGCTATGGCATTTAACCTAACATCATGCCCAGGTTGGTACCATGAAGGGTGGCTGAAACTCAGATGAAGACTTTCAGATGACAGAGTTTGGGGCATTTGGACCAACTGGAAAGTGAGGGAGTAAATCTGGAAAAAAACAGAGACCCAGTGGAGTGATAAACTGTCTAGATCTTGCTTAAGGATGGACCACACAGCCCAACACAGGCTGAAAGGGTTGACCACAGGTTTCCGTTTTCATTCTCCCAAAGGGGAAAGAGAGTTTGAGTCCAGTCCAGTTAATTTGCTACTAAAATAGTCAGTACTTTTTGGAGGAATGTAGTAGAATCCAGAGTTTCTATAAAATATTATTTGCAATGACCAGAATATAATGTAAAGTTTCTAGACATGCTCAAGGAAAAAGGCATTTAATTATTAGAGCCTGGCACTGAGTTGATCCAGGTGTTGAATTTAGTTCTCAGGGATTTTAAAGCACATATTATAACTCAAGGAAGTAAAGGTGTATATATGTATATAATGAATACACAAATAGGAAAGCTCAGCAAAGAAATAGAAACTATAAAAGTGGGAATCTAGAACTGAAAAATATAATATATGAAGGAAAAATTTTTACCAAATGGGCGTAATATAGCAAGTTGGAGGTAACGGAAGAAGGACTTACTCAGCATGAGGGCAGATTCATAGAAATAATTCAGTCTGAATAATAGAAGATGACTGTAAGTAAAATGAAACAGAGGCCCGGGGACTTATAGGATGAAATAAAAATACCCAGTATGTATGTAGTTGGACTTCCAGAAGGAAAAGAATGGGAGAGTGGAACCGAAAAATATTTGAAGAAATATTGACCAAATTTGGTTAAGGACATAAAATTGTCGATTCAATATCTTAGTAAATCCAAGAGTGATCAATACAAAAAAAATTACATAGAGGCACATCATATTCAAACTGCAAAAGCCAAAGATAAAGATCTTGAAAACAGCCAGAAAAAAAGCACACCTGAAAACAGTAAAAATGACTGCTGAAGAGAGAGAGGAAAAAAACCAAAACACTATCAATCCTGAGTTCTATATCCTTAAAGATACAGAATGCTTTCAGGGTGAAGATGAAATAAGGACTCTTTTGGATAACCAAAACTGAGAATTTAATACCAACAGACCCACTTCACAAAGAGCTCTAAAGGAAGTTCATTGGGTTGAAAGCTAATGCCACCAGATGGAAATTCAGATCTTTTGGAAATGGTAAGTATGTGAGTAAAGAGATGAAGTCACTTATTTTTCTTTAAAAAAAATACATGCCCTGACTGGTGTGGCTCAGTAGATTGAGCACTGGCCTGTGAACCAAAATGTTGCTGGTTCAGTTCCCAGTCAGGGCACGTGCCTGGGTTGTGGGCCAGGTCCCCGGTGGAAGGCATGCAAGAGGCAACCACACATTGATGATTCTCTCTCTCTCTTTCTCCCTCCCTTCCCCACTCTAAAAATAAATAAAATCTTGTTAAAAATACAAGACTATTTAAAGCAAAAATTGTAACATTGTTTTGATATTATATAAAGTGAAGGGATGGAGAGTGGTAAATGGTCCTTATATTAAATGTGAAGGAATGTACAATATTAACTCAAGTAAACTTGTTCAAGTTAAGGATATATATTGTAGTCTTTAAGACAGCCACTTAAAATATAATACAAAAAGGTATAATTAAAAAAAAATAATATGAAATTCTAAGGAGAAAATGGCTAATCCAAAAGAGTCAGGGAAATAGAGAAACAGAGACACCGAAAATTATAGGGCTGGGTTGGGGAAGAAAACTTGGGGCTAGGGATAGAAACTAATAAAATGGTAGCTGTAAATTCCAAAAGAATGTGTGTGCCTGATAAAGTTTCATAAAATATGAAGCATACATTACTAGAATTGAAAGATAGTTAGAATCCACAATTATTGCTGCATATTTTAACACCCTCTTGTAGCAGTTGTGAGAACTATATAAACATCACCAAACATAAAATAATGCTAATGTGCAATTTCTGTACTGGACACAAGATGGCGAAGTTGTCACAGTGCTTGCAAAAATGGCTCCGTGTGCCATTGTTTTATTATGTGAACACACTTTCCTTCATTCATTTTAGAGCCAACGAAATGAACAGTGGTGACTAATGAAATTAGTAGGAATACTGCAGTGTAGTGCCATAATACTTAGCACATACATAATAAGCATTAAATAGATTTTTGTTGAATGAATATAAATAGAGCTTTGAAGTTAAATCTGATTAAATTTTAAAACAAAAATTTTTTTAAGTCAAATTACAAAAATACCACTTGTATGTAGAGCAGTAGTTCTCAAACATTTAGGTTTTAAGGTCTCTTTACTCCTGTAAAATTATTGAGGACCCCTCCCTGGCTGATGTGCCTCAGTGGATTGACTGCTGGCCTGTGGATGGAAAGGTTACCTGTTGGATTCCTGGTCAGGGCGTGTGCCTGGGTTGTGGGCCATGTCCCCAGTTAGGGACATGAGAGAGGCAATTGATCATTGTTTCTTTCCCTCTCTTTCTCCCTCCTTTTTCCTCTCTCTAAAAACAAATGAATAAAATTTAAAAAAAGATTGAGGTCCCTAAAGGCCTTTGTTTATGATGGCTCTATTGATGTTTACCCTTCAGGAATTAGAATTCAGAAATTAAGGAATATTTTTAAATTAATTTAAAAGGTAAAAATAAACTCACTGTGTTATAAATAATAAATGAAAAATAACTACATTTTACAAAGCAAAACATTACTGAGAATTGGTATTTTACTTTTTGGAAAATATTTTTATTGTATGGCTTAATAGATGACAGCTGTATTGTCGCATCACCTTCTATATTAAATCTTAGACCCTCATGAAAGAATGAGAGTTTTTTAAGAGGCACATAGCATTTTAGTATTATTAGAAAAAATGTTAGTCTTGGACTCCCCAAAGAGTCTTGAGCTCCTTTAGAAGTCCCTGGACCATGCTCTAGACTCTGACTTACAAATAGGAAAAAGAAAAAATGAAAAATTACTAGTCGGTGAGTGCGTAGCCTGAACCATGGAGGACGGGTCACTTCCTACTGAAGGGTAATTAGGGTACGGTTGCCTAACCTGAAAAATTGTGCAAGTCTCATCCAGAAGATAAGTAGGCAAGTAAAAAATGTCCCCGAAGTCTAACACTGTACTGTCTCTCATAGAGCTGGGGGTTGAGAATAAGTTGGAGCATGCTGTAGTTCCTTTCCGAGTTCAGCTATCTGAGAAATGTGTGATTCAGGTTCTATTGGTGAGAAAAGGCGTTTCCTGTCTGCAGGAAGTTGCAGTAGTGAGTGAAAAAGAGCTTTCAGAAACTGGAACCTTCACAGATTGCTGCTGAAGATGGAAAACAGTCTGGCAGTTCCTCTAAGTCGGGGGTGTCAAACTCATTTTCACCAGGGGCCACATCAGCCTTGGGGTTGCCTTCAAAGGGCTGAATGTAATTTCAACTCCTTAACAGTTAAGGAGTAGTTACATATATACACTCCTAAAATTGTTTCGGCCCTTTGAAGGCAACCCCAAGGCTGATGTGGCCCCCCGGTGAAAATGAGTTTGACACCCTTGTTCTAAAGGTTCAACATTGATTGCTAGGTGACCTAATAAATTCATTGCTAAGTACATACTCAAAAGAAATAAAAATATATGTCCACACAAAAACTTGGACATGAATGTACATAGTAGCATTATTTATAATAGCCAAAAAGTGGAAACAACATAGATGTTCAGGAACTGAGAAGTGAATAAATGAAGTGTGGCATATCCATGCATGGAATGTTACTCAGCCATGAAAAGAAATGAAGTTCTGATACGTGCAGCAACATAGATGGACTTTGAAAGTACTGAGTGAAAGAAGGCAAACACAAAAACCACATATTGTGTGATTCCATTTATATAAAGTGCCCAAAATATGCAATCTGAAGAGGCAGAAAGTACATTAGCAGGGACCTAGGACTGGGGAGGGTGGGAGGAATGCTACCTGAAGAATATTTCTGCATATTGTCAGGTTGTAATATCTGTTGTGGTCAGTGGCCCCTACATGGGGACTCATAATTCTCCACAATATCAACAGCAAACACTTACTGGGAGTTTCTCCATTTTGACTAACTAGTAAATCTCTCTTTTGTAGTTTGCTCATGTTCTCATAGTGCTTTTTAAGGTCAGATAACGAGAGCACTGTTACTAGTGTCTCTTTTGGCTTTGGCTGCTAGGAAGTTCAGGACTAGGTTTAATGCTCAGTGGTAGTAACATTGTCAGCTAGGTGAGGGAGCTAGTGTATTTTCTTTTCTTTTACATGTTTTGGTGTGTGTTCTCTAAACTGTCACACACAAACGCAAATATTTTATTGTAAGATGCCCATGGTCTTTATCAGTAGCAGTTGGGATTCAAATTGCAACAAATACAAAAAGTATATGTGAAAAACTAGAGGCAGCGTTTGCAAAGATTGGAAAGAGTTCTTTCTGTATAAAATGGCAATTTTAGTTTTTAGGCATAAAGGTAATGTTGATTCTTTAACTAAGCTTTTTTGTTTTAAAGATTTTATTTATTTTTAGAGAGAGGGGAAGGGAAGGAGAAAGAGAGGGAGAGAAACATTAATGTATGGTCTCCTCTCGTGTGCCCCACACTGGGGACTTGGCCCACAACTCAGGTATGTGCCCTCACTGGGAAGCAAACTGGTGACCATTTGGTTCGCAGGCCCACACTCAATCCACTGAGCTACACCAGACACAGCTCTTTAAGCTTTTAAACAAGCAGTGAGCTCCTAGACTCATGTACTGTTCAAGCAGATTCTGGATGGTGGTCTGTCTGTAGGTTCTGTAGAGGTTAATACTGAATGAATGAGAGATGAGTTTAAAAATGCCATTATGGTTCTCTCAGTCTTAAGATTATCATTCTTTGATTGAATTAGAAGTATAAGTTTCTGGCAATGCAAAGCACTGACTAATAATTTTAAAGTGGGCAATTCTTATTCTAAGAACTTATTTGAGAGCTCAATGTCCAAGACATAAAACACAGAAGAGATAACTTAGTGTGAAAATATTAGAACAGGTATTACCAGTACGTTGCCTAAAGAACTCAGTATAGTTGTTCCGAATGTGTGTTTTCAGTCTCAGTGCAGCTCTGCTAGGATGGGTGAGCTAGAAAAGGTGCCCCTGAGTGTGGCTAGGGCATGTAAAAGTGATGTATTTAGACCTTAGCGTATATGTTTAAGTGCAGATGTTTAAACATACACATCTACAATATACCTATTGTGTGTATGTTTAAATACAGTTTTTAACAGAACTGCTATAGTTTAATTTTAATAAGTTGCTGCTGCCCTCTCCTTTCCTCTTCTCTTTTTCCTTCTTTTTCCTCCTGTTTTAATACTTTTCCCACAGTTTCACTGAGCTATAATAAAAAATAACATTGTATAAACCTAGGGTGTACGACATTACTGTTTGGCATATGTGTATATTGTGAAGTTAAGTTGCTCCTCTTAGCAGCAGTCACTCCTTTTATTGTATCTACTTCTGGTTAGAGTTTGAAAGACAAAATGTAAAACAAAGTGAGTATTGGCATAAAGGATAGATATAGACAGGTAGATAAATAGACAGACTCCCTAACTTTTTCTGTGCCACTGAAGGTCACCCATGTAAATAACCTAAAAGCAGCATTAATGATGTTTCATGAATCTGTTTCTGCCTCTCTTTGTTCTTAATGACATTATTAGGTTTTGGTGAATTAATAACTTAGCATCAAATTGAGATTGTGTCTGTGGGTCCATAAATGCTATTTATTTATATTTAATGGGCAGTCAGTTGTGTGAATCTGCCACCCCTGAACCATGAGAGCTATGGGAAGAAGTTAATTTGTGTCATTGCAAAATTTAGAGTTGCAAAATTAGTTTCTATAAAGCAGGTAGTAAGAGCTCATAGGAAGCAAAAAGCCTGCACAGGAGAGATTGCTGTCTAAAAGCCATGTATAGCACAAATAGAATACAAATAAAGCATGAAGGAAAAGCATAAAATTAAGTTCTTGGAATTTATTTTCTGCTGTCACATTCAGGAGTCCAAGTTTTAGTTGTTAGGAAATGCTTTTAAAAGGAAAGAAGGAAGGAGGTAAGAGGGAGGAAGAAAAGGGAGGGAAGAGCCTCGGGACCAGTGGAAGTGCCCCAGGTGCATTGGGGTCGGGGTTTAAGTATCGTGATCAGCAAATCACTGGGGCTGCCAAGTGTGGTTGGGTCTAACAGTCTTAATTCCTTATAGTGAGGGATTCTATAGGCATTCCTAGTTTTGTCCTTTTCAAGAAGCTGGGGAGTTCTTTAGCTCTGGATCCCAGCCTCTCAGAAAGGATAGGAAGATTCCGAGATGATAAGTCTCAATCTGAAGAGTTTGGAGGAAGCAGAGAACACATGTGGGACATTTCAGGCTTTATGTGCTGATCAGTGATAGATGTTAAAGCTGCCTGTTTACCTTCCTGCTGGGTGCTCAGCTACATGCAACGCCATCACAGAAGGTGTGATGATCGCAGAAGGTGTCGTGGATTTCATGTTCTCGAGAAACTGGAACTCCTGTCAAAGTTTGGTGGCAGAGAAAGTTTGGAATTCTTTTGTTTGGAAGGGGGTTCTCTTTTTAAAAGTCTATTGGGAGTAATTTCAACCCTAATCGTTATCTCTGACATTTGTGGTCTGTGGATTTTGGAAGACTAAACAACAAGTTCTTTCTAAATTTGGTGGGGAAAGGTGTATGGGAAGGAGAAAGAAGAAGACTCCAGAAGTTCTTTTTCTTTTTTTCATACTTATTTTGAGGACTGCTGAAAGAGATTTTTGTATTTCTTTTTGTTGCCTAAATTGCCTTTGAGAAATTTTGTGAAGAAATCCTGACTGGTTGGTTATTTTCTAAAATTAAATTGGAGGAAAACTGCAGTAGATTTCTTGAATCTGAAATCCAATTTTTTCTTTCCTGCCAAGATTATTGCGTGAGACAGACATTTTAAGTTGGCTGAGGTTATCTGAGGTTATTCATGGATGTTGTCATCTACAGAGGGCATAGTCCTAGATGTGAGAAAACCAGCTGTTGTCCTTGCACTTGTGAGAGCCTTTAGGGCTAGATTTGCCTAATTAGGTTACAAGTAAAGGGTTAAAAGGCAGCTCACTTCCTTGGTAAGGCTGGGCATTGGCTGTTCTCTGTTTGCTCCTTATTATTTTTTCTGAAAAGATAAAACCAAAGTTAAATGTATGAACAGATTAAATGAATATTTTAGAAGATAAAATAATTAAGATCTAAACAATAATCTCTGTTCCTTGGGCAACTGCAGAAAAGAATTGTGCTTGCTCACAGAGCACACCTAAGAGGCCCGGTCACCATTGCTGCGCCTTTCCTGAGGTAGTTGGACACATGGTGTGAGCTCAGTTCTATTTCATCAGATTCTGCGATCAGGGCAGTAGAAGAAGATGGAGTGGAAATGAGAGAGAAAGCAAGAGCTAGAGAGAGGGGGGTGGAGAGAGAGAGAGAGAGAGAAAGAGAGAGAGAGAGAGGTGGAGATATGGCGATATCTTGGAAGCAGAGATGTCTTTGTTCTGGACAGTCTTTTCCGGGATGTTTGCATAGTGAACAACTTTACATGGTAGGAGAGCTAGTGTCTTCCTGTGACAGGTTTGCTTACCTCTCAGTATATGAATGTCTCCCTTGGGAACAAAGGGCGGAACAAAAGGCAGGCTTACTTAACTGCCCATTATGAAAGATTCGAGTTTTCTAAGCTCAGCATTTCTCTCGCTTCGTGCAGCTCATTGGTATACAGGTATTAACCAGCGCTCTTCACATAGCTCTGTAGGAGTTTGGGTTCAGAGAACTGATGCACCTGCTGGTACTGTAGCTGCTGCTACTGATGTGGGTACTAAACTGTCCTATGTCTCTGACTTAGGAGTCCTGTGTTTTCTTACAGGACCAATGAAAGTGGCAGGCTAACTTATTAGATTACAAGTATGAAGAAATCTGAGACCCTTTATATTCTTAAATCTTCGACATAAAAAATAGGGTGAATTTGGAAAGATTTATTGGAACACTTTTGTAGTTTGTACAGTTTTCAGGAAGCTCATTTAGGATATTAATTTCTCCTTGCATTGACACAGGGCTTGTTTATAATGTCAGCCCATATATGGAGTATCATCCGGGTGGAGAAGAGGAACTAATGAGAGCAGCAGGGTCAGATGGCACGGACCTTTTTGATCAGGTAAGGTGCCGAAGGTAATCATAGTATTACGATAGAAGAGTACTCTCAGATTTAGTAGTGCGACAGTTGTGACAAGCTTACTTAAATAAGGTCTGTGTAACCTCACAACACTGAGGAATATGAAGAGAACTAAATTATACTGGAAATTCTTCTTGCAGAAGAGTACAAGGTGTTATAGGACAGATATAAAGGTATGGCAGACAAGGTTTCGTGGAAATGAAAAATGTCCCCAAACTTTTCTATTTGGCTTGTATTTTGAGGCAGTAACAAATGACAGATTACAGTGGGAATTTGCCTTAAATCAGTAATAAGAATCTCCCAACCAGAATATGACTAATCCAATGTACCCACCCAGCATACACTGCCGCCTGTGAGTCACGTAGCAGTGGTCTGACTCATGGGATGGGCTGTCCTGGTATAATAGTGCTGTGTTAAAGTAGCTCTTGTCGCACTCCATAACGACCCCAAAGCATGGGGGTAGTGATGCCGGCAGTTCCTGTATGCCAGAGAGAAGCCGTAGAATCCTTCCTGGGAGTGAGAAGATGAGTACAGTAAGATCAGATACTCTGAGAGAGAAACCATGCTCACATAGCTTTTATTACAGTATATTATTGTAATTTTTCTATTTTATTTTTAGTTATTGGTAATTCTTACTGTGCCTAATTTATAAATTTAACTTTATCAGAGGTATGTAGGTATAACAATACATAGAATGTATAGAGTTTAGTACTCTTCCCTGTTTTAGGCATCCACTTTGAGGGGTGGTCTTGTAACTTATCCCCTGCAGATAAGGAGGGGACGACTGTATTCTTTGTTTTTCTTTTTAGAAAACTTTAGGCCAATATCACTGATGAACATAGATGCTAAAATCCTCAACAAAATATTGGCAAACCGCATCCAACAATACATCAAAAAGATCATATACCATGACCAAGTGGGATTCATCCCAGGGATGCAAGGATGGTTCAATATCCACAAATCAGTAAATGTAATACACCACATAAACAAAAGCAAGGACAAAAACCACATGGTCATATCAATAGACGCGGAAAAAGCTTTTGATAAGGTACAACACCCATTTATGATAAAGGTACTCAGCAAAGTGGGAATAGAGGGAGCATTCCTCAATATAATAAAGGCCATATATGAAAGACCTACAGCCAACATCATACTGAATGGGCAAAAACTGAAAGCTTTTCCATTAAGATCAGGAACAAGACAAGGTTGTCCACTTTCACCACTTCTATTTAATATAGTATTGGAAGTTCTAGCCACAGCAATCAGACAAGAAAAGGAAATAAAAGGCATCCAAATCGGAAAGGAGGAAACAAAACTGTCACTGTTTGCAGATGACATGATAGTGTACATGGAAAATCCTATAGACTCTACCAAAAAACTGCTGGAACTAATAAATGAATTTGGCAAAACAGCAAGATACAAAGTCAATATCCAGAAATCAAAGGCATTTCTGTATACTAACAATGAATCAGCAGAAGCAGAAATCAAGAAAAAAATCCCATTCGATATAGCAAAAAGAAAAATAAAATATCTGGGAATAAATCTAACCAAGGAGGTTAAAGACCTGTATGCAGAAAATTACACAACACTGAAGACAGAAATCAAGGAAGACACAAACAAATGGAGACGTATACCGTGTTCATGGATTGGAAGAATTAACATCATCAAAATGTCCATACTACCCAAAGCAATTTACAGATTCAATGCAATACCTATTAAAGTACCAATGGCATATTTCACAGACATAGAACAAACACTTCAAAAATTTATCTGGAACCATAAAAGACCCCGAATAGCAGCTGCAATGTTAAGAAAGAAGAACAAAGTAGGAGGGATCACAATACCTGATATCAAACTGTATTACAAGGCCACTGTAATCAAAACAGCCTGGTACTGGCATAAAAACAGGCACATAGACCAATGGAACAGAATAGAGAGCCCAGAAATAAACCCAAATCTCTACAGTCAATTAATATTCGACAAAGGGGGCAGTATCATAAAATGGGGTAAAGATAGCCTCTTCAACAAATGGTGTTGGGAGAACTGGACAGCTACATGCAAAAAAATGAAACTCGAGCACCAACTTACATCATACACCAAAATAAATTCAAGGTGGATAAAAGACTTAAATATAAGCCATGACACCATTAAAGTCCTAGAGGAGAACATTGGCAGGAAAATCTCAGATATTTCACGCAGCAACATTTTTACTGATATGTCCCCTAGAGCAAGGACTATAAAGGAAAGAATAAACAAATGGGATCTCATCAAAATAAAAAGCTTCTGCGCAGCTAAAGAAAACAGCATTAAAATAAAAAGACAACCAACTGTATGGGAAAACATATTTGCCAATGATACCTCAGACAAAGGTTTAATCTCCAAAATATACAAAGAACTCACACGACTTCACTCTAAGAAGACAACTAACCCAATTAAAAAATGGGGAAAGGACTTGAACAGACACTTCTGCAAGGAGGACATACAGAGGATCCAGAGACACATGAAAAGATGCTCAATATCACTAGCTATCAGAGAGATGCAAATTAAAACTACAATGAGATACCACTTTACACCGGTGAGAATGGCTATCATAAACAAAGCAATAAACAACAAATGTTGGAGAGGGTGTGGGGAAAAGGGGACTCTGGTCCACTGTTGGTGGGATTGCAGACTGGTACAACCATTATGGAAAACAGTATGGAATTTTCTCAGAAAACTAAAATTGGACTTGCCTTTTGACCCAGCAATTCCACTGCTGGGATTGTATCCTAAGAACCCTAAAACACCAATCCCAAAGAACCTATGCACCCCAATGTTCATAGCAGCACAATTTACAATAGCCAAGAGTTGGAAGCAACCTAGGTGCCTGTCAGTAAATGAATGGATCAAAAAACTATGGTACATATACACAATGGAATTTTATGCTGCAGAAAGAAAGAAGGAGCTCCTACCTTTTGCAACAACATGGATGGAACTGGAAAGCATTATGCTGAGTGAAATAAGCCAGGTGTTGAAGGACAAATACTATATGATCTCACCTCTAACAGGAAGCTAAACAACAAAGCAAACAAGCAAGCAAAATATAACCAAAGACACTGAAATAGAGAACAGGCTGACAGTGACCAGAGGGAAGAGGGGAGGGAATTTCAGGGGAAATAAGGGAGGGATTTAGAGGAACCTATATAAAGGATACATGGACAACAACTGAGAAGGGTGGAAATGGGAGGGAGGGGGGAGGATGGGGGGTGGGATGGGATGGGAGTAATAGACAGAAAACTGTACTTGAAAAATAATTAAATAAAAAAATTGAGAAAAAAAAATTCTCCCCTGAGGGTATGGTTATTGATTTTTAGGGAGAAAGAAAGGAGGAGGAGGGAGAGAAATATCTATGTGAGACAGAAACATTGATTAGTTACCTCCCACACACATTCCAACTGGGGATTGAACCCACAGCCTAGGTATGTGCCCTGCTTGGAAATCAATCCCACAACCTTTTTTTGGTGTACAGGGTGGTGCTCCAACTAACTGAGCCAACCTGGCCAGGGCAGGACTACTGCATTCTTAAAGACAGTCGTATTAATACCTTGTTCTTCAACTTGGAGAGTTCACCATTGACAGTCAAATAAATTTAAAGTCATTATTTGAAGTCCTCAAAAGACTGTATGAAGATAAATATTCTCAGCATTCATCTTGCTTTGAGCAAGTCTCTAGTTCTGTGATTGGCAGACCACAGCCTGTGCCTCCTTGAATACCTTTCTCCTCCGTCTCTCTGTTAAAGTTCTGCCCCACTCCATAGCCCCAGAAATGGTGCTTCACACATTATCGGATACACCATAAATATTTCGTAAGTGAAATTTTAACTGATGTTAATAAATGAGTGTCCATCTGTAATTTCATGTATTTTCTATTTTAGTGTATATTTATATAAGAACATGCATAGAAATTCTGACATCAGAATAATTTGACCTGATTATTACTGATTATAGAGTATTTTATTGGTATATTATAATTTTTCTATACTGGTCTTTTACAATTGGGCATTTAGGTTGTTTCTAATATTTTGGTGATAGAAATAGTGCTGTGATGCGTATTGATCGAGTATCCTTGTACTTGTATCTTTGCACACATGCAGATATTTTCTCAGGTGAATTTCTGAATTAATGAAAGAGCTGCATATTTTAGGCTTTTAATGTCTATTGAGAAGGTGTCCTTCAGAAAGTTTGTTTACATTTAATTCCCACCCTAAGACTGGTAACAAATACCCTACATTATTTTTTTGAAATGACGATCTCACTTTGTTCCTTTTCAAGAAAATGTCTTATCAGATCTTCAAGTCCAAATGGCCACTTGTTTTATAGGTCATTCTTTTCCTCATAAGCATGAACAGGCTTTTAAGAAAAAAACTCAGATCAATTTGCACATCCAACGGTTGTTTTGGTGTTTTTCTTTAGGGCTGTCATCTTGCACTGCAGTAGAAGCGTTTTTGAGAACTTTCCATTTTGTCTCACAGAATATAAAAAAGACCTGGAATCAAGGGTTGCAACTTAGGAACAGTAGCCAACCTTTGGGAGCAGCTCATGTGCGCCTCAGTAGGAGAGTGGGTGAAAAGCTGCGGTACAGTTACACAGTGGAGTACTACGGGGCCACGAAAGTCTTATTTGTGACAGCATGAATTGACCTCGAGATTATTGTGCTAAGTGAAATAAGCCAGTCAGACTGAGTAAGACAAATACCATATGATCTCAGTTGTATGTGGAATCTAATGAACAAAATAATTTAACAAACAAAGTAGAAACAGAAACATAGATACAGAGAACAGACTGACAGCTGTCAGAGGGGAGGAGACTTGGGGGTCTGAGTGCAACAGGCGAAGACATCAAGCAAAACAATAAATACATAAAACTCATAGACACAGACAGCAGTATGGTGATTACCGGGGGTAAAGGCAGTGCGGGGGAGGTAGAAGAGGGTATGGGGGAATGAATGGTGATGAAGGAGACTTGGGGTGGTGAACACACAATATAATACACAGATGATGCCTTATAGAATCGTATACCTGAAACCTATATAATTTTCTTAACTAATATCATCCCGATAAATCAATTTAAAAAAGAAATAGAAAAAGAAAATTAATAGTATTTTCTACTTCACAAAGGATGTTCTTAAATGAAATTAAATCCCCACCGCCTCCTCCTTTGGGTCTGGTGAAGAATGTGATGATGGAAATCACTGCCCTAATTTGTGCTAAGATGAAAGCAATTTTAGCAGCTATTGCTTTTTTACATCAATGCAAATGTCAACACAATGAAAAGGGCAAATAAATTTTAGTGTAAAATTTAGTGTAAAATTTGTGCTGGACAGGGTTCAGCACAAATAACGCCCCCTTTTTTATTACAAAATCTTTTATTACAAAATCATGTGTGTAGTTCTGTAACATAACAATATCACAGTGAAGCACACCCTATGACATTTTAGGTGAAACATTCATATGAAAACTATAAATTACTACACCCATATTATTACCCTACCAACCACACTCAAGTAGGCATTACTTCTGCCTCACCTTGTATTTTGAAACTAATTGAGACCGAGTGGGTATCTGAAAAGGCATCAGGAACGTCCAGAGATCTATAGACAACATTTCGAGAACATCGTTACCCTCTGTATGCTGCCTTTCTGTCACTCTCCTGTTGGCAAGTTGAATCTGCTTTTTTATCTTTTCAGAGCAGTGTAAAAAATGTTTAGTTTGCTCGGAATAAAATCAGAGCATCTCGTAGAGTTGGTCATGGTGCTTTTCTATCACTTATATCCCATACCAGGTTCATCGTTGGGTCAACTATGAATCCATGCTGAGAGAATGCCTGGTTGGCAGAATGGCAGCTAAACCTGCTGTTCCTAAAGGTAAGCGATGCCACTGCCCAGCTGGCATTGATGTTTGATGCACATGGTTTTTTTGAACTTGGATTTCAACAAATAGATTTAAAGAAATTGCTATGTTCTCATTTTCACTGGCTTCCTGGTCTAGCCACTGTGAAGGTTTTACTTTAGTTCTTTAGAATGAAACACAGACTTTAACCTTAAATTTTTGACATTTTGAAAGAACATTCATACTATGAGTATTAAGTATTACGGAAGTGAAAGAACTTCCTTTACTCTTAATCTAGTTTTCACTAGTCTTTTATTCTCTTCTTAGACAGATTTGCTAGAGCACTTGGTCAGAGTTGACTTTTAGACTAGTTTTTTAGAATTAATGTTTTGAATGTGTAATATATTCACATAACTCAAAAATGAGGAAATATAAAAAGAGTTATACAGTGAAATTTTTTCCTCCAGGTTTTGTCTCCCATTTGCCTTGAACCTTTCAAGTCCTTGATTCATTACTGTAGAAAATCCATGTTCTGATTTTAAGCTACTTATAAAATACAATCCACTTTCCCCTTACCTTCCAGCCTATGTTGTACAATATGCCGGGGTTTGTAGTTTATCTCTTTATCTCCTAGGCCTTGTTCAGAAGAGTATGTTTGAAAACTTACACAAGCAATAGGAATAGCAGGAATACTTTGCTTAATCCTTTACTGTGGAAGGAATCTGGTTTACTTATTTATTTATTTTTCAGTAACTCCTCACTTTGACATACAAATAGGAATAAATTGGCTTGTTTGACCTGAGTCTTCTGTTTATATTTAGTTCAGTGAGTTTTGTGATTCCAGGTCTTGTTGCTACAGGCCTGCCTCAGCAGTATGGAAATAGCACAGGCTTACCTGGATTGAACCCTAGCTCTAAGATGTGTTGACTATGCAATCTTTGAGCCAGTTTTGACCACTGAGCCTCAATTTTTAAATCTGTACAGTGATTCGTAGGGCTAAGAATTAATATGAGTAAAGTTCGTTGCACAGTGAGAGTAAACACGCTCAAAAAAGGGAGTATTTCTTTTTGTTTCTATTACTACAAAAACAAATAAGCCATATATGTATATACCAAAAGCAAACTAGTTTGAACTTGAGTCTTTGCAAATTGTCTCAAACAATTTACTCTTCTAAGCCAATCCCTTTCTCCTTTTAATTGGTTCCTAAGTTCACTGATTCATTGCCTGAGGAGATAAAATCATAACTAAAATTTCTGAATGAATAATTTTATCTCATTCTGAATGTTATATATCTTATTTGCACAATCTGGTACCAAAAACCATGTGCCTTAACCATTCAGGGTAATCAGAACGTATGCCAGGCTTTTTAGGCTTCTGCCAATTAGTGAAAAGACTTTTCTGGTTTCTTTCCTTCCTCCCTGGAAATGAAAGACAAATAATCCTCATAATGCTTCACCAAATACAACAAACACCACTTAAAATGAGCAGATTCATTCACAAGGAGATCCTCAGACATCCATAAAAAAGGGGCAGTCAGCAATCCAGAGTGATAAGCTAGCTCCGGTGCCTGTTTGTTACAGACAGAGACTATTTTATGGGATAACTGTAATTATCCAAACTGGGGCAGTTTTGATAATGGAAGAGGGTTCTGTTAGTAATTCTGCCGGGATAAGAGGGAGTGCCCTGACTCTGACAATCCAGGGCGTGTGTTCACTCTGTAATTATAGCTCCCGAGTGAGATAAGAACAGAGGATCAAAACAAATAAAGTAGGAGTAGTAGGTGGAAAAAGACTGTTGCTGGGATGATTTGTGGAGGTGGGGCGGGGGTGGGGGGACTGTGTATGTTCTGAGGAGGGATGTTATATATACATGGACTTCTCTCAGTATCAGACCCCTGACACCATCTTAAATGGGGTGACCTGCCAGACACCAATGCAGGGGCATCCAGCACTGGCAGGTTGAGGGCATCCCCACAGCTGGGCAGCGTAGTGCTCACTTTATCCGGTGGTTTCTAGTGTGCCAGTGGTGAAATGCCTGGGCATCTGGGAGGCAAACAGAAAAGCCAGCAGAGTCAGAATATGAAACAATACTAGTGGATCCTTGTTAAGCAGTCAGGGTGATTTTTATAACCCTTTGTTTGAAAAATATTATGGTTTGTATTGATATCTTTACAAATATATTAATAATGAATAAAAAGAAACTTCAAAAAGTTAAGTTTTAGTTGCTAGTAATTTATTTATATAGAATTCTCATTCTCTGGCAAAGATGAAAAATGTTCTTAATCTTTGCCCTTATCCTAGTCCTTTGCTGTCACGGTAACCACTACCTCCTGTGGCTGTTGAACATTCAAAATGCGCCTAGTCCAAGTTGCAATATGCTACAAAAATCAAGTACACACTGCCTTTAGAGACTTTAAGTATGAAGCAAAGAATGTGAGACATCTCATAATTTTATATTGATTACATGTCCAAGTGGTAATATTCTAGATATAATGTATTAAGTAAAGATGTACTGTTAAAACTTAACCTGTTTATTTTTACCTTGCTAATGTAGTTATCAGAACATTAGAAATTATACTTGTGGCTTGCATTGAATTTCTTCTGGACAGTGCTGTTCTAGACTATAAATGTACTTCAAAAAATGTACCATAAGTCACATTTTTAAAAAAGTCATATTTTCCAATGACATAGTAGTCTCAGGAATGTTTCTTTTCAATTTCTCATCAATGCTTTATCAAGATTTCTTTTACTTTATGTTTTTAGTTTTCATGCCTACTCTCTGGATCAGTTAATGAGTATAAGTAACTTAGAACATGGATTGATAGAATACTTAGAGGGAAGAGGGATTTAAAGATGTTCTAACTCTCTCGGTTTAGAAGTGGGGATACTGAGGCACATATGTGTATGTGCCTTACTAAAAGCTATAGGTGTTTAATACCACCACTTAAAGAAATCATGGGTGATTTCTTCTGTAAGGCAGAGAATCACCTCATCAAAGTTATCCACTTTTGCGTCATTAATTTTCCTTTCCTATATGCCAGTGGTTTTTAACTGGGGTTGATTTTGTTCCCAGAGGGTACTTGGCAATGTTTGTAGACATTTTGGTTGCGGCAACTAAGCTAAATGCTCCTGACATTCTAGCGAGTGGACGGGGAGACCAGGATTCTGCTAAGTACCCTATAACACACAAGATAGACTCCTGCAATAAGGACTTATCCAGCTCCAAATTTTTGTAGTGCTGAAGTAGAGAAACTGTCATACATGAATTAGTTTTTTTGTTCTTAAAATTGATAGTATTAGCCTTGGGTGGTGTAGCTCAGTGGATTGAGTGTGGGCCTGCAAACCACACGATCACAGTTTGATTCCCAGTCAGGGCACATGCCTGGGTTGCAGGCCAGTTCCCGGCAGGGGACCCCCAAGAGGCAACCATATATTGATATTTCTCTCCCTCTCTCCTTCCCTTCCCCTCTAAAGATAAATAAATAAAATCTTTAAAAAAACTGATGGTATTAGTGGCACATGTTTGTGAAGCTGGTATGTAGACAAGACAGCACTGGATGGGCTGGAAGTTCACCTTTTATAAGACTCAAAGTTCTCTCTCCTAGAGTGTCAGTTTCCTCATTAGTAAGATGAGGACAATTCAGGGCTCAGGTGGGTGGGCAAAACATAAGCTCTGAGGTTAATGGTAGGGGAGAAGCAAGACGGTCACTAGTGGAGGGAGAGGGGCAGGGTGTCATGATGAAATGGCCTATATTGAATGAGCAAGTTGTTATCTCAGTCAGGTTGCCTTACTTTGCTTTTGGGGCTAGAGTTTCTTATCTGAGTTTAAACCTGGGATTTGTCTGAAACCTATTTGAACTCTTCAGTCTTTATTTTAATTCTACTGGTAAACTGCTTCTAGGATAAAGAGTAATTTTGGAAGATGCATAACATTTCAAGATGATTCAGAAGATGATTACAAAGATGAATAGAGGAAAGCAAAAGGTAAAGATAGTTTAGAAATAAAATACAAAAATTTTATAAGATGGGAGGAATGAGTATGTAACTTTTGAAACAAAATCAAGAATTAGGCCTAAGTTGTGTTATGAGGACTTCCATTTAGAGATATGGAAGACTTTTCTAGAGAAAAATGGCTGTTAAACACATTGTAGAGAGCAGAGCCATCAAGTCTTCCGGCAAGGCTCAGCAGTAAAGGGAACCCAGAATGGAATGTTTGGGTAACAAGACTGAAGTCATATCTGATGGTTTCAGGACATCAGTCTTTTAGAGTGAGATGGGAAGGTGAGATAATGTAGCTACATGACAAATGTAAAACATTCAGGTGTAAATGCTTATTTGTCTTCCTAAAATATTTTTTCAGGGCCTTTCTGACAAATGCCTATATAGTTTTAAAAGACAGCTATTATATTACTTCCTCAGTGGAGTCCTTTCAAACTCCTTGTAAGTACAGATCCCACCCCTCGACCCCCCTGTAGGCTTCCATACCACCTTCTACACATCCCTTTTACAGCATTTATCACATGGTATTAAAAAGAACATATCGGCATTTTTCTTTAAATTAGGTTTACTTAATTTTTGAATAAGTAATGCATTCACACAATTCAAGAATGAGAAGTGCCCTTATCATACCTGTCTCCCGTCTACCTTCTTCCCCTGCCATGCACACCCAGAGGGAAGCACATCGGTACATCTATTGTGAGTCCTTCCAAATCTCTTTATGCACGCATACACAAGCCGAATGTATGTTTATATTTTCCTAGTTTTTTATCCAAATGGTTTCTTATTACGTCAGTATCCCTGTTAAAATCATGATCAACAGATTATTTGTTAAGAATGAGCATACTGGTAAAGCAGGAGATTTGTTTTGATTTGTTTTTATTCCCGGGGGTCTGCCTATGGCTCCATTCAACAAAGGGAAACTAGAACCAGGTCACAATTAAATTTCATTACCCAGCCCTCTTACCAAAGAGTAGAGTGATAATAGATCACAGAGCTAGCCATCCTAATGATGCTAACCTCTCCAGAAAGCTGAGGCTCTAATCAGAATAATGCAGTTCACACAGCATTATGAGAAAGGAATCAATTCTCTTGGTCTTGGATCCAACCAAATGATCAAATTAGTTGTCAAGACAGAATAACATTTCTTGTTAGAGGGGAAAGTGTCTCGTGTGACTAAAATGATTCAGATATAATATACTTAATAGCAAAAAAAAGTCATTTTATTTTTTATGGCTCAATTTTTTAAAAGAGCTGCAAAAGTAGACTAGCAGAGTTTTTAAAGGTAATTTAGATCATTTAAGTAGAAGTTCTTTTCCTGATGTTAGTTTTTGTATCAGAAAAAGACCTAAGACCTTGGCTAGTGTGGCTCAGTGGAAAGGGTTGCTGGTTTGATTCCCAGTCAGGGCACATGCCTGGGTTGTGGGCCAGGGCCCCAGTGGGGGACATGCAAGAAGCAACCACACATTGATGTTTCTCTCCTCTCTTCCGCCTTCCCTTTCCCTCTCTAAAAATAAATAAATAAAATCTTTAAAAAATAAAAATTAAATTAAAAGACCCAGGGAAAAAATTACTAATTTATTAGGATTCAGAAAATTCTGAGAGATACAAATCAATTCATATCAGGCAGGAAGCAAATACCTATTTTCCACTAGAAACTAATTACTTGGGGTAGTTTTCAAAATCTGTGAGCCTCTTAGATAAACCCAAATTGTTTTACATGATAAATAAAATTCATCCGACTGCCAACTATGTGGTGCACTGAAAATAGATTTACTTGTGATACTCCAAGTTTGTTGTTTGTCCTAAGATAAAACAATCATAACCGCAGTAAAGATAAAACTGACTGAATGAGAGAAAGCGACTAAGCCGGGACATCAGCAATCCCTTGCATATTGTTGTCACTAGATTTTTATCTGCCATTTGATAAACAGCTCATTTTGAAGTATAATTTAAATGGTTTTTAGGTCTTTTGTGTTTTCAGTAAGTATTAACTCTAGCAATGGCACAGTGAGAAGTATGATGCTAATTTCAGAAGAGATGAAGTATAATCTTGGTTTTGCTGCTTAAGAGCTGTGGGTTTCCTTTAAGTCCTTGACCTCTGACTTTCGGTCGTAAATGAGGGGATCATTGGTAATTTGTTGTATCTTAAGATCCCTTTCAGCTATGAAATTATTTTGGAAAATAAAAATAGAATGGTCATCTGACCCCTTAATCATGATTATTTTATGACAGGTGAGTGAAATGGAGATAATTATGGGATCTCTGGTTGATGGAAAATCAAAACATAAAAATTTGAAAGCTTTAAATTTCTTTTTCTGTGAAACAAGATATGATCACAGTAACAAGTGATTTCTTTCTGTTTACTAGCTTGCCACTCAATTTTTGTTATAAACCTGACAACATACTAAGGGTTTATTTTGACTATTTGGTGTAACTCTTGTGATAAAGATACAGATTTGTGAGCTGGCTGCAATCCTGAAAGAAAATACCTGCTAAAATTATTTCCGAGTTGTGACATGAATGTCTGCATTGTATATACATGTGAAAGTCAGCATATTTTTAGCTCTTTGGCCGTTTAAATTTGGAGTAACAGTGGTGATTTTAAGTACTTGTAACCTAGCAGACAGGGGCCCATCCACGCAGCACCTTGGTGAATGACCCAACAGTCATTATTGGGAGAAACAATTTTTTTTTACAATGTTCTAACCTTGGGGTGGGAGGAGGGTGGTTGGAGCACTTATGCTCGGAGCCCTTTCACATGAGACCCAGCACTTCCTTATAAGCCAAAACCAAGCCCAGTAGGTCCCTGTTTCCTTATCTTAAGCCAGTTGCACAGTCTCACAGCAGCTCTCTTCTTTAGACTCTGGGGTGCATTGTTATCAGCCTCTGTATAATAGTCCAAGAAAGCATGTGCTGTGTTAAGTGGATCATGGTGAAGTCCAGGAAAGTTCCAAAAGTGCAGAAAGAGCCTGGATTTGTAAGGCAGCAGATCAATGTCTTGCAAGGAGAGATCTTTCAGGGCCTCAGAGTCAGCTAGAGTAGGCATAATTAAAGCAGCATGCCTGCTTTCTTACTAGCCCATGGCAGACCAGCTCCTATGGCCCACGTGGCTCCTGTTGTACTACCAACAGACTGCTGGAATCTTCCTGCAGTACCAGCTGCATCATGGCTCTCTCATGGCTCTTCTACTCCCTTCCAAGCTGCATGGCCAAATCTTCTCATGGCTGCCCATCCTTAGTTTAAATCCTGACCCAGATCCTGCTGCATGATCTCATCTCCAACTTCCCACAATGAGCTACATTTGCCAGTTTTCTGTATAGTTATATTCATTCAGCTGCCATTCCCCAACAGGGCAAATGTGACTCAGTGATCCAGGGGCCTCCACCTTCACTGGCTACATCTACAGTCTCAGGGTCATGCCCGCTTTTCCCTGAGGCAGTAGCACAGCTATAAACTAGGCTTTATTATGAAAGTATTCTAAGACGTATCTTCCACTCCCCACGTCCCCCAACCAAGGGCTGTGGGGGCTTTCTACTATTTTCCTGGGTACCCCTCGCCTTGTACCCCATTACATACTGACCTATATAAAATGAAATAGAAAGGTATCAGCTTGGGGGTTTTAATATGTATGAGTTATAAAATGTAATCTAATAAATTCTGGTTAGTTTTGACTAATTTAGAATATGATAATCTGCAGAAATGGGTTTTATATGCTTTCTAAAATAATTTACCAGGATGTTAGAAAAAAATGTCCAAGGAAAAATGCCGAGAGAAATGGTAGACAAACACCTGGAGAGATGGCCAGGCAAGCTTCCGAGGTGAAGCTTATTTGAAAAATGGGCCATCTATTCATTTGTCTTATTTCTCTCTCCAGCCTTAGAAGAAAGCCCTTCAAGAAAAAAGGGCTGATATCTTTAAATTAATAATATTAACTTTGGCATTATAATATTCTTATCTGATTTTTTTCTAAATCACTGTACAGACTGTCGTGTGGAAAAGAAAGTCTTAAATGGTAAGTCATAAATTTATAGTAAAAAATCATACTAACATGATTATGTATAATACTGCTTCACAGAATTATCTGGGGTATATAGATATTTTTTGATATTCAAGATGTCCGTACTTGCTAAACCTAGAGGATTTGACAGAACTTTATAGATCACCTATTCCAGCCATTACACTTATACTAGTCCCTTCTGCGACATCCCTGAGAATGTGTCCATCTGCCCTCAGCTTAAAGACTTGTAGTCATTAGGAAGCAGGACTGGACAAGTCCCCTCCCCAGGTAGGTAAGCTCACGTCCAGTGTTTGCATGCAGATGCTCAGTAGCCTGTTAACCTCCTCTTTGGGCTTAGCAGCAGTGGCTTCTTCAGCCACTCAGTATGACTTGGAATTACAACTGAACTACATGCATGTGTGTTTAGAAATAGGGTTTTTCTCTCTTTAAAAGAAAGTTTTAGAAATTCAACTAATAAGCTACATTTTCAGATGAGTTACCATTTTATAACCAGAAAAAATAGTCTATATTATAGACTAATTTATGCAGTTTGCAGTGTAACAACTGAAGTTGCCATTGTATAACACTGCATAAAGGAGGCACTGATCTTAAATTCCGTCTGATGATTGGCTCTTCTGTGATACCATGCAAACAACCTTCACTTAAAGACTAATTGCTGATAGACTGGGCATTTTATTTTCTATCACATATGGCTTCCAGAACCTTTACGTTCCTATTGCCTGGCTTTGGCTGCACTGCATTTAACTAATATCTCCATTAAAGGTGCCCCTAAAAATGGAGCTATAGCATACCAGTGGTCTGGCCAGCATTGTTACCTCTTAAGACCTTAGATCTTCTGGGATTGTTGTACACACACACATACATACATACATACGTACAGGGATGAGCAAAAGTAGGTTTAAGGTTGTATGGGAAGACAAGTAGGTTATGATTACAATAATAATAATACAGGAATAAACTTTTTCACATACTGACAACTATAAACTTACTTTTGCCACGTTAGCTGCCTCTCATATCTGGCTCATTTAAGTATATGTGGTCAGTCTGTGTATTTGCAGATGTGATCTGCCTGCCCTGTAAGTTGTTATTCATACACTTGTTTAAAATACTGAGTGGGGTAGACTGCTATAGTGTTCCGTTAGATACCTGGTCCCTCCAGAGTGGTATCCGTCCATCAGGTCAGCACTTTTGGAGGGAGAATGTTCATTCAGTCTAGCTTACTTTACCTAATTGTTTTATTCCACCTCACATTAACCTCAGATTCCTTCAACTTATCCCAAGGATAGTATGTGTAAAGTATTGTGTATTATTTGTCCTATGGTATTATTCTCTTGTAATAATTTAAATTTGTATGGTACTGTGCAGTTTTTAGAACATTTGGGCATTGCCTTATTTGCTCTCTCATGAGACTGCAGGACAGATTTCTGGATTAGTTTGAATTTGAGGAAGAGGCAACGGTGCTTTTCATAAAGTCACAGCATCTAGATTTCCTGGTCCTAATAAGATTATGTAAGGTCAGAATTATTGAGTAACAATTTATGAATTCTGCTGATAGCTTTTTCTTATAAAAACTCTTAGATTGTGATATGTTTGTTTTCTTCTATTTATGTAAGAAGCCTCCAAAAGATGATATATGAATATGAGGAGGCACCCCAAACCACTGGAATTTATTTATTAAAAAGTGTGTATTTATTCTTACATGTTTAAACTTCAGTCACCTTCAAAGTACTCTCCTCCATTTGATGCAATACACCTATTAAGACGTTTTTTCCTACTGCTCAAAACAGCTTCTAAAAACATTGATTTTGATGCTTTAAAAGTGCTTCTATCGTTTTTTGTTTCACCTCTTCCACATTGGCAAGACATTTCCCTTTGAGGACTTTTTTCATCCAAGGAAACAAAAAAAGAGTCACTGGAGTGAGATCAGATGAATAGGGAGGGTGGGGCACAGGGATTTATACCCTTTTTGGTCAAAAATTGCAGAAGGTTGAGCATAGTATGGACAGGTGCACTTGAAAATCACCCATCATGAAGTGGGCAAACACATTGAAAGCATCTTCTAAAAAAATTCACTGAAGCCAAACACGGCCTCTCACAACAATGCCAGCAGGTTCACTGATACAGATGGGTTCCTGGAACACTCACTCACCTAGTGGATGAAGCCTGTACTGCAAGGGGCCCGCCTTCCAGAAGATAGTTCTGAGGTTTAGGGGAGTACCCCTTCATATATTGCTTCATAAAATATCTTTTAGAGCTTTTCAAATATTTTAGTAAGATTTTTTTGTCATTGTAGAAAGAATACATTTTAATTACATATGATAGTCTTATCTGTTTTATTTACACCTGTATATTTGTGGTGTAGCATTCTTGTTTAGGCTCACTGCTGATTGTTTCATATTTTTTACCTTGTTTTATCACATCTCCGAGACTTCCTTTGTTTATCTGAAAATTAAGTGTGTCCTGCAGAATTACATGGGAAAAGACAGATGCTGAGTAGGCCTGAACTCAGGTTCACAGCCAGCTTCATCCAAAAAAAAATGTGGCTGTTTGACACCTGTGCTTTCACTTAAGCTTATGTTTCAACAGAAGCTCCTGTGACTAAAAAGAATCTTGAAAACCTCTAAACTAGCTTGTCTTAAAGGTACCTCCCAACTCTAACATTATATAATGGCTGTGACTTCTGGTTCAGAATTTCAAGACTCACCAGAGACTAAACATTAACTATGTTTTCCTATGCAGTTGAGAAATAATAATATAATCAATGCAGTGCTTTTCAACGCTCAGCAGCAGTACTCTTTTTCTAAAACTAGATCTTAGAGACACAACAATGCACTACTATTGGGGGTGGGGGTGGGGGGAGTATTGGGTTGGTCAAAAAGTTTGTTTTTTTTTCCATCAGATGGTTCTAGGACCACTTAGTTGTAACATTTTCAGTGTATTAAGCTTTATCATTTTAAGAAAGGTAAAAATGCAACTGAAATGCAAATGAAAATATTTTGGCAGTGTATGAGAAAGTGCTTTGGCTGATGAGACATGTCAAAAGTGGTTTGTGAAATTTCATGCCGTAGACTTCTTTCTGGGTGATGCTCCATTGTTGGGTAAACCAGTTTAAGTTGATAGTGATCAAATCAAGACATTAATTGATAACAATAAACATTATATCACATGGGAGATAGCAGACATACTCAAGAAACCTGAATCAATAAAGTTATTGGTGAAAATGAAATATATGTTTTTTATTTTATGAAAAAAACTGTATGAACTTTTGGACCAACCCAATATTTAAAGTTTATAGAATCTCCAGAATTCGTCCATGTCTCAGAGTTTTCTTTCTTTTTTCACTGTTTTTTTTCTTTGTTTAATTCTTGTTCAGTGGTTTTCTGTCTTATATTCCCAGCCCTAGCCCCCCCCGCCAGTGCTCTCCACCTCCCTCCCATTTCCACCTCCCACCTTAGTTATTGTCCATGTGTCCTTTATACTTGTTCATGTGAGACCTTCCCCTTTTCCCCTGTGATTCTCTCCACTCTCCCCTCTGGTCCCTGTCAGCCTGTTCCGTATTTCAGTGTCTTTGGTCATATTTTGCTTGCTTGTTTGTTTTGTTGTTTAGATTCCTGTTAATGGTGGTATCATATGGTATTTGTCTTTCATCGCCTGGAAAGCATTATGCTGAGTGAAATAAGTCAGAGTTTTCTAATACAATTTGAAAACCAAGCTTTATCGCACTTTTAGAATGTTTGTTGACATGTGCCCACAAGAATGAATGAAGTAGGGGAAAAACATTAGGTAATGGAGCAACTAGAACTCTCAAGCAGAAGAATTAATTTATTCTGGTACAGTCCTACACCATAATACTGCTCAGTAATAAAAAAGGGACAAGCTACCGATGCATTCAACACCATGGGTGATAGCTCCAGGTGTATTTATTGCATACTCAATCATGCTTATTTGGCACCAGCACTATAATGTCTATAATGCTGGACCAAAGAGAAAGAAAGAAGAAGAAAGCCAGACCAAAAGAGACTATATCATATTCCATTTTTAGAAAGGTCACCTACAGGCATAGACTAATCGTGATGTTAAAAGTGAGAACAAGGATGGTGATTGGGAGGGATGCAGACAGGGTGCTGGCTACAAGTGTTACAAGTGTTATGTATACTTCATAAACATTTTTTATGGATGTTTAGGAATGTTGAAGTAACACATCTGTGATTTGTGTCCTCTTTATAATATTTCAATTATATTTATATAATTATATTTATATATAAGTTTGCTGAAAAAATTAAAAGAAAGAAAAATGCTGCATTGATGAACTGTGGCTATTTTTTTTTTTTTTATGAAGGCATGCTTCCTAAGAGCCAAGTGACAGGTATGCTTGCCAAAGAAAGCCCTACTTCTCCAAGGTATGCGTTCTTCTTTTACTTTTTTAAAGCTAAATTAGTTCTAGATCAAAACATACACGTTTAAAAAAAAACAGCCATGGGTTTATCAGTTGCTCACTGTATTAGTTGTACTTCTTTGACCTAAGAACTGTAGAGTGGCCCTGGTTGGTGTGGCTCAGTGGATTGAGTGCCGGCCTGCGAACTGAAAGGTCGATGGTGTGATTCCCAGTCAAGGCACATGCCTGGGTTGCGGGCTGGGTCCTCAGTTAGGGGCATGTGAGAGGCAACTGATCGATGTTTCTTCGCATATCAACGTGTCTTTCTCTCTCTGCCTCCCTTCTTTCCCCCTTTCTAAATATTAAAAAAAATTAAACAGAACTGCAGTACTTTATCAGGCAGTATTGGAAATGAACTGTTCTGTAAATATAAGTTTTTAATATACTGAAGTTTGACTTGTTTTAAACACCAAAACTCAAAAAAACTTCAAAAAAATTTTTGATTATAAAATATACATTCATGGTAGAAGACTTTGAAAATTCAGAGAAATGCAAAAGAAAGTGATAAAAATCCATTGTAATCCCATCAACCCCTAGGTACATGCGCTAATATTTGGTTTATTCTACCCAGTTTGATTCATATAATACCTATTTCCAAATTATTCCCTTTTGATGTATTTTATTGGTACTATGATATATTCTGTGACTAATTTCCTATGTCATTAAGTATTCTATAAAAGCATTTGTGTATGCATTACATTTTATAACCATACTATAATTTATTTAACTATTCTGTTTTTATGTACTAATTGATTATATCATTTTAATGGAAATCTTTCAAAATATATTTATTACATGCCAGCTGTCTTAGTAAATTAAGTAATTCATATATATTTTTGTTAATGCTATTTCAAGTGCCCTCAGGGTTATGTGTGTTCTTTGCAGCTTTTTTCTCTTTCTGCCTTTCTCCCTATCATCAATCTATATTTTTCAGCAGCATCCTGCTATATTTGTTAAATTTGTTGAGTTATTTCATATACAATCTGTTAAATTATTCTATATAGGATAAGGGCCTAAGAATACCTCCTTTAGTATTTACCTATGTGTGACTAATGCATCAGTTTGATTAATAGCCGTTACAAAACAGAAGACTTTGTTTTCCCTTAGGTTTTACTATTTACCCAATAACAAACTTGAATTAATTTCTTGAGTAGTAATATATTTGTGACGGGGAGGAATGAAAGTATGTCGATTTTGTCATGTTCCTTAAGAAAACATACTGTGTTTTGTTATTGCTCTGATAAAAGAAGATTCTGTAAGGAGATGTGTAATTTTTATAAAAAGTGTCTTGTCAAAGATAACTTTTCCTGAGTCCAAGTGGGGACACATGGGAGTGTAGGTATTTTAAATTTGGAAATAATTGCCAGATGGTAAAACCACTGATTACTTAGGGGAAAAGTTTACCTAGAGAAATGTATTTCTCATTGTAGATGTTAAACATTTAATGACTTAATATATGTTAATGTACATGATCATTGATATAGTTATTCTTCTCCTGATGTTTTGCAGCTATGACTGGTTCCAAACAGACTCTTTAGTCACCATTGTCATATATACTAAACAGAAGGTAAGCGCATCTTTAAGATCCATGTTAGCTAAGTACCAAGTACTTCTCTAAACCCTTTTCTTGTATTGACTTACTCTTCACAATAACTCTGTGAGGTAAATACTTTTGTTATCCCTGCTTCACAGATGAGAAAACAGTGCAATGTTAAGAATTTTACTCAAAGCCACACAGTGACAGATCAGCCTTTTGAACCCAGCCAGGCCAGCTCTACTGCATATGTTCTTAACAATCACATTGTATCCTTAGAGAAAACTAGACTAGCAAGTGTATGCACCTTTCTATTTTTGTTTAAAGCACAGATAGCAAAAGTGAGAATCCCATTTAACTCCATCATGAGAACTAATTTCTTGCCATGAATTGGGATTTGAGAGACAAGAGAGATGGCACTGTTGTGGCTTAGTGTGCTTAAACCACTGGTGGGGTTCACGTGCCCTCTTGAAACTAAGCTTCAGGACATAATTCATTCACTGTTTCTTGAACACCTACTTTATTTGTAGCACTCTCTCAGATGCCAGGGATCCAGTAATACACTAGACACAGAGATTTGGCTTTCGTTGGGCTTGTAGTCCAGCTGGGAAATCAAATAAATAAGCAGGCACCTTATAACACCTCCAAACACATCCTCCAGCAACTGACAAGATTCTCACACTTGGGGGACTGTGTGGATTGGAAAACAAGTTCTGGCAGCTAGGAGTTTGTGAGAACCCACGCTGCTTCTGTAATAGTAGAACCACGTCTGAGCCAGTGAGTTCCTCTGACTCTTGCAGCATGATTTGACCATTCCGTAAGAGCAACCAGCCTCTGCCTGATACAGCCAGGAGGGCCAGAGGCACTGCTTGTCCTGCCTTCTACTCGCTCTTGTTGTTGTCTCTTCATTGCACAGTCCGAAACCAAGAGGGCAGGGCCCAGGGGAGTTGGGGTTTGCTGCCATCGGTAGTCTCAGTGAGGCACAGAGGGTAGACGCCTAAGGGAAGGGGGAAGTCTTCTGTGTGTAATGATATGTTCAGAGTATGATATAAATCCGTGATTTTCAGCCTTCTTCATCTCACGCCATGCATAAACTAATTACTAAAACTCTGTGACACACCGAAAATATATATTTTTGCCAATCTGACAAAAAATAGTGTAATTTTGATTCATTCACACCAGATGGTTATTGTTGTTTTGGCTGTTGTCATTCTTTTATTTGACAACCTAAGGCAAAAGAGCAGTGCCCAGCTAGTTGGGTATTGCATGTGTAAAAACTGCTTGTGGCACACTGGTTGCAAATGGTTGCTGTAAATGATAGGTACTGAAATAACTGGCACCAAGGCTATGTGGTAATTAGACACAACTGAAAATTTGTTAGTGAACTTCTTTTTGTGATAAGCTGAGGTTGAGAAGCTGTGTAATTTGCTGGCATCACACAATAGTGGCAAGAATAAAATGAACACATATATCTTGGCTCCTGGTTTAATTGTAATGGTTTTTGCCAAATTATTGATTCAACAGATATTTATTAAACACCTACTAGGTGTCAAGCAATGTTCTATATGCAGCCTTAGCCATGTGGCTCAATTGGAGCATCACTCCATGTACCAAAGAGTTGCTGGTTTGATTTCTGGTCGGGGCACATGACACCTTTGTTGTAGGTCTCATTCCCAGTTGGGGTATATATGGGAGGCAACCAACTGATGTTTCTCTCTCACATGGATGTTCTCTCTCTCTCTCTCTCTCTCTGCCCCCTCCCCCACATTCCCTTCCTCTCTCTCTGAAAATCAGTGGAAACGTGTCCTTGGGTGAGGCTAAAAAAATTCTCTCTATAGTTCCTTATGTCTAGAGCTTAGAGAAAGATAAGTGAGTAAGGTAGATAGTAAGTATAGATAGGTATATAATTCAGATTGTAGTGTGTGGTTTGAAGACAGCTGGGTTGTAGGACAGAAACAAAAGTACTAACATTCATCTCATGGGTTCTGTAAAGAAGTGTCATGTAAAGTTCTAACTGATCATCTTCGAAGTATTAGGTCTGTCCAGAATTTATCCAGCCATGTAATATGAAAAGTAGAGACGTTTACTGAAGAAGATAAAAGATATAAGAAACATTGTATACAGGACAATGATGCCTCAGTCCCCTTCAAAGTAGGCATCTTGGGACCTCGCACAGTTCTCCCAATCACCATCAGCTGTCCCCATTGTATTTTCCTGAATCTCATCAATGGTATGAAATCTCTTCCCTTGCAAAGGTGACTTTAGTTTTGGGAAAAACCAGAAGTCTCAGGGCACAAAATCTGGGCTGTAGTGGGGCTGAGTCACCTGAGTGATTGGATGTTTTACCAAAAAACTCTGCACAAGATGTGATGCTCGAGAGAACACATCCTGATGAAGCTGCCAGTCACTAGTCGCCCATAGCTGTGGCCTTCTGAGTCATTCAAATAGTTTCCATGGAGGAATGTTCAAGCTTAACACAAAATTTGATACAGATTCATTGCTCTACTCACTCAGTCATTTTGAATGTGACAACCACACAGTACACATGCTCACTCAATGGCATATGCTGCCCCTACTGACTGTTACAGTGAAGTCAGGTGCATTGCAGTCCACTCTCCCTGGCTGCCAGGTTACATCGAGGTTGTGTAAACCATTCTTGTATTAGCAATTGACTTTTTCTGGACAGACCTCATCATATAGTTACTGAAGTTTGGGGAAAATTACTTTTTAATCTTTCTCTTTTGGTTTCTGTTTAAGGATATCACTTTAGACTCAGTAATAGTTGATCATCAGTTTGACACCTTTAGAGCAGAAATAATCATCAAGGATTATTCATATCTTGTACATATTGGTAAGTATCTTATTCCTTATTAATGGGAACAACTCCAGTTTCCTTTAATTGTGGCAATAACTTGGTCTGAAGTTTAGGTACTAAATATTTTATCTGCTATTATTTTGGTTTGATATTTAATATGTTATCATTTTGGTTTATCATTTTTGATCAATTTCTTTGTTATTTCTGTATACTAATGACATTGCTGTCAAATGGCGGTATAATCTCACCTTCCAAAATTGAAACAATTCGATGTAAAAAATGTGTAATAATATGAAATATTTGTTGGCCCAGCTTCGTAAGACTCTCACTTGACTCCTACACACAGAGCTCTGGCAGCTTGTCCGCTACATCGTCTCCTGAGCACTCGTCACGAGGCACTAGTTTCATCGGCCTGTTTCCTGCCAGCTGTGTCACAGGACAGTCAGAGGCTGCACCAAAGCAGCATGGGCTGCAAGGCTCTGTTGTAACCTCCATGGTCAGAGAGCAACCATACAGTTTGTTTTGGGAGATTGCAGACCTAGAGGGCAGGGGGAGGAACTTGATGAAAGATGGTAAAGGGATCAGCCAAAGAACATGCACACATAACCCACAGACACAGACAGCAGTGCAGCGATGGCCAAAAGGAGAGGGGCGGGGCCTGATTGGAGGGGGCAAATGGGCCGGCGGGGTACAGGGACGTCCATAATAGTGTCAACAATAAAAATGAAGTTAAAGAAAGAAAGAAAAAAAGTCAGGACTGAAATATGGAATAAAAGATACAGGATTCTGAATCCAGTTGTGACCCATAATGAACTTGACTCTAGTATTTTACCCTTTTCTCCTTCTATGAAGGTTACATTATAATTACAAGGTAGACATGAAACAAACAAAAACAATAGGAAGAAGAAAATCATCTTGGTTGTTGTTTTAAGCATGAGTCCTTATATAAAGAACATTTCATTTACTTTTGTAAAACACAGACTGAAATTCTCTAGGTCTCAGCTGACTTAGGATTCTGCTTGGTGCTTTGCTGTATTAATGAAGTACCTGTATTTTTGAATTTGGTCAGAGTGATAAATATCTTTTTCTTTCTTATTTTCCTCCATTGATTGATTAATTAACCTCATACCAACAGCCTTTCTCCCAGAAATATGTCCTATCCTATTTTTTGGTTGCCTAATACATTGCCTTTTATAGGAGATGTCTAGAAAACATACATTTCTAGGAAAGTATATGTTATTTATTAGCACTGTCGTAACTTTTCTTTATGTAAAACCTCTGTGCCCAGCATCTATTATGTTTTAAATATTACGACTGATTTCGTTCATGCTATATGTAGCTAACGTATTTGGCATACTTATAAAAAACAAACAAAAATAACATTAAAAATATGGAACTCTTGGTTGGTAATATGAAGACTAAAATAACATAAAACTTTTAGTTTCATATAACCACATTAACACAGTGAAATTTAGAGCAAATGTCTGTAAAAATATTTCTTGTATTTTCTCCTTCTGGAATGTTAAGTTCCGTAAGGGCGGGGATTTTTCTTTTTCCCTAGCTGCTGTACTCATAATACCTAGAAAGTACATGGCACACACAGATGCTCAGTAACCTTTTCTTAGTAACTGAATGACCATTCAACTTTAGAGAACAGTAAGAAAGAAAAAAACTGGGCAAAGTTCCAGTATGGCCTGTGTTCACAAGTGCACAAGCACACACTGGAACGTGTGTGCCTCTCCCCGCCTGCTCTCCTCTTGGTTTGTAGGATAGTCAGTCTGGGACCATACTTGGAACAGTGTAGGTAACCCACCTGTGAGCAATTGGGTATTTAATTAATAGAGAAATGGAAAAATGAAGAAATGTATGTAGTATGTTTAAATAATTTGACCCTACATTTCAGTTCTATACAATATCTTTCTTTTGGTCTCTCGGTATGTTTTATTTATCTTGAGACATTTGAAGTAGTTTATAAAAGAACCATTTAAACAATCTCTGATGCTGATGAACTGTATGAATTAAAGTTGGATTTTAACTAAATGTATATTTTTCTTTTCTAGGACTAAGCCATGAGATTCAAGAAGATTTTTCTGGTAAGCCTTACAAAAAATAATTATGTATATGCATACATACACACATACACAGGTACACCCATGTGAAGGGGGTGGAAATCATTTGTTTTATCTTCCATATGTATGCCTGTTGCAAAACAAAAATGTGATATTTTCTAGATAAACTAATATTAATTTTTAAATATACTCATCTCCCTCTGATTCAGTTTTTTCTTTCTCCTCATTCCTTCCTCCTCTTTACCTTTTACCACTTGTTTCCCTTTTATTCTTCCTTTATTCCTTATCTCTGCCCTACTCTTGACTTCAGCTTGTAGAAATATGCTAGGCCAGACAAATTGTTCTTAGGTATATATAGTTGAATGTTTAATGTTGATAAAGCATATTAAGTTATGAATGTTGCTGCATACAAATACACGATGTGGATTTTGCACAGTTTTTTAACAATAGAAGACTCATTATAGAATGGTGATTTCTTGGGATTTTTTAAGCTTTATTTTAAGTAGGATAAAAGCATATTTAATATATATAACATGATGATTATTTGATACAGGAATACACTGTGAAAGCATTCTCACAATATTATATAACATATCCATCATCCCACATATTTACCCTTTTCTTTTGGTGAGAGAATACATTCTACTTCTCTTACCCAATTTAAATTACACAATGAAGTATTATCACCTATAGTCACAATGTTATACTTTAGATTTTCAGATTATTCCTTTTATAACTGAAAGTTTGTGCACCTCTTGATTCCAGCAGTCACTGTTCCACTCTCTTTACGTCACCTCCCCCCAGCCCCCACGAAGATTCCACATGTAAGAGATACCATATTATACTTGTCTGTTCTGTCTGGCTTATTTTTGCTTAAACCCTCCGGGTTCACCCGTGTTGTTACGTGGCAGAATTTCCTTCTTTTTAGGGCTGAATAATATTCCTTCCCCCCCCTTGATTTAAAATACTGTCAGAATACTTTGCACTGGTTCTCTCTTTCTCCTTCTCTGTGTACCATAGTAACTCTATAAATTCTTTAAATTTAGCTCCTTAAAGTCACAAACTGTGTTTTATGTTCGGTAAGTTTCAAATTAGTGCTCATTGAATTGAAGTCATTTGCTTGTCAGAAGATGTTAAATCACTATGAAATTTTGTGTTTATGGTGAGGAACAACAGGGAGATTGTTTCTAGGGACAAAATGAAGTATACTATAGGTCTTTAAACACACATTCAATTCATAAAATTTAATCAGGACATAAAAGTCCATAGTTTATTAATTTACTCATGTAGTCTAAACTGTTTTAGTCATTCAAAAATAAATGTATGAGGCTTTTAATCATCAAAGATTCACATATGTTTTATAGGGACTCATTCTACTGACTCATTTCTACTGTTTATTAGACTCAGTTTTGGTCTACTAAATTCAAAACCCTTAGATCCAAACTAAGAAACACCAAGCAGTTGTAAATTAAATTTGCTTTTATGGGTCCATTCAATGGCTAATTTGTATATGGCAGCCCCATACCCCTTTTTTAGCTATGTGTTAATTAGTTATTTCACAGCTATCCTTGAGCTAGCATGAAAACTAGTAATATATATTAGTTTGGTGCTTGATGAGTTAGCTTGAAAGAGGTTAATCTGCATCTAAAATAAATTAAGCTGGATTTAACATCATATAAACTATAAACAATTTTGATGAATATATGTACAAAATCTTATTAATTTTACTAGTTATTTATGTCATTCATACAGATTGGAACATTTAGAACATTTGAGAAAGATTGTTTTTAAATTAAAACTTTGTGTTGAGTATCAGTGAACATAAGTGAAATTTACATTCTTTTCAGTGCGGGTTGTTGAGAATGTGGGAAAGATAGAGATTGTCCTAAAGAAAAAGGAGAATACTTCGTGGCAATGTCTTGGTTGTCCCCTGGAGAATCATAATTCACTTATTCTGAAGAAAGATACAGGTATGTTGTGCTGTTATTTTAAGTTACGTGATTACAAAATTGTGTTGGTGCAACATTTCTTCCAGAGTGTGTAAGGCCACTTTGGGGAGGAGTGAAAGAGCTTTCCTGTGTCCCACTAAGAAGTTGAAATGTGTTTCAGTTTTTTTTTTTAAATGAGAGATTAAATGATCAGATCCAAACAGTGATCTACTGTTTGGGCATAACAAATCCATGAGATAACGAGAATCAGTGGAGAAGCCCACTGTGCTTAGGCTGTTGTCTAACCATTCGCTTCTTCAGGTTCTACTTTATAAAAGATGCCAAGACCGTTCCAGTGTATGCCTCGTGTGTACATCTAATATTTTTCCATTAAGAAAAGAAGAAGAACATGTTTATTGTGTTTCTGCTTACGTAAACTAGTTTCTCAGTTTACTCCTAAAGGGTGCAATTTATTTCTTTATCTCATTTCTTCATTACTTCCTTTCTTCCTTTATTTTTTAAATATCTTATCTAACTATAACATATTTGTAGAAAAGGGTACATAATGTAAATGCTCTACTTGACGACTTTTCAGAGTGAACACACTATATTTGGAATATGTTCTGAAATTTCACAACTTGATATGCCTTAGTGTGGGTCTTTCCTCATCTTTGTGCTAATCTTACTGTATAAATTTATGACCCTCAGTTCTGGGAAATACTGATTTTTTTCCTTCCCTTCATGGTCTGTGTTTGCTTTCCAGAAGTATTCTTTTTTAAAAAAAGATTTTATTTATGTATTTTTAGAGAGGAGAAAATGAGAGAAACATCAGTGTGTGGTTGCCTCTCGCACACCCCCCACTGGGGCCCTGGCCCGCAGCACAGGCACGTGCCCTGACTGGGAATGGAACTGGCCGCCCTTAGGTTCCCAGGCCCGTGCTCAGTCCACACCAGCCAGGGCGACTTTCCAGAATTATTCTTATTTTAAACCTCCTTAACCAGTCCTCTGTCTTTCTCACTTTCAGTTTAGTGCTTTTGTTCTACTTTTGGGGAGATTTCTTCAGCTATGTCTTCCAGCTCTTCTATTGAATTACTTATTTCTATTTTCATATTTTAGCTTCTAAAGACTCTTTTGATTTTTGTTTCTTTTAGTATTCTATTCTTATCTTAGTATTCTTAGTATTATCTTTAGTATTATCTTAGTATTAGTATTAGTATTATCTTAGTATCTTATCTTAGTATTATCTTTAGTATTCTTATTCTTATTCTTAACTTTTCTTATCTTTTTAAAAATTACCATGTTATTTTTTAGTTTTTTTTTCTGTGTAAGTAACCTCCATATCCTCAAAGCTTGTGTGCTTCAGTCTGTCTTTTATAGTAGATGCTTTCTTTGAGTCTGTGTATCCCTGACTACACGTACCCATGTTTCAGGGTGGCACTCTAAAATACCGATTAGAAACTGTGCGTGTGGGTGTGGCTTGTCAACAGCGTACTCACTGTGTAGTTGGATCATTTCTTTGGGAAGGTCTGATGCCAGTATTTTGTCAGAGTCTCCAGAGTGAACATTCTTCTACCTTGTACCCAACAATTCACAGGTGATGTTGCGGGGGAAATGCTAGGGTGCCTGTAAACTTAAGTACTTTTCTTGTTTTTTGTCTCTAAATATAGTGATATTCTGAAGTCCTGGGGTTATGATTTTAGCATATTAAAATTGAGAGGGATACAGTTTAGCCTATAATATATACCCAAATTCAAAGATCTTATATTTTACTCTCTCTAGAGAGCAAACTTCAATTATTTTGCTAGAATAAGACAGGATTAGTCATGTGGCTTTGCTAAGTAGGGGGAGGACTTCAGAAAAGCTGAGGGTGGAAGGGCAATCTAGGCCTCTTACGTGAATTTTCTGTGCACAAAGTGGTTTTAGCTCTGCCTTTACTGCCATCCAAAAGTTTTTGGTTCTGCCAATTTCTGAGCCTTAAAGGGATCTCATATTACAAATCGGTCCTTGATTTTTGGCTTTCTGTCCTTCTAGCTTCGAACTCAGCTTTATTGAGTCTACCGTGTCAGTTGTCAGTCATCTCTATGACTTCTCAGGTCCCAAAGTATTGCTGCTATTTAACATTTCTATTCTTCTCACCTTGTAGCCTTATGCCTTAAAAAACAGCCAAATGCATATATAAAACATCTTTGCTTTTATTTGAGAGTTGGGGATTGTTAGAGGAACTAACTGTATTCAGTTTAGCATCTTTGAATATATAAAATTACAAAAATGTGCTTGTGGATATTTTACTTTACAGAAAAGCATCAGGTAGCCATATTTTATGTACACATTGTGCGCAGGCTATTTTGTTTTAGGCACTGTGTTCTGAAACAGAAGGCATCAGAAATTATTTTCCCAGGTGGAGGAAGAACCATACACAAATATGAAGGAGAAGAATACATTAATAATGAAACAGGCTAACAAGGGCAAGTTATATTGTACAAATTGAGCACATTCTGAAGTTATCCCACTTGAACAGATGCAGATGAATTTGACCTTGAATAACTCCCTGAAGGAGGTAGATTTCAAGCAATGTTTTGAAAGTAGCTTTCCAAAGAAGTTACAAAAAGCTATGAAGGCTTTTGTAGGTAAGAGCCTTAAATTGTTACCAGTATTTATTGTGCCGTGCATTTTGCAGGTCGTAGAGAAAGAAAAATGTAAGCCATGTGTGGCAAAGGTTAAATATGTTAATTTTACCAGAGTAGTAGGTCTGAATTTTGTGGTATTAAGTGGAGAGAGAGAGCATAGAGGAATAACAGAATGATCTAATATATCCAAAGAGATTAGGTAAAAGATGATAAAATGAAAACAGATATTATTAAAGTGAAACTCTTGCCCCAGTAAAAGCCAACTAAGAAACAAATGATGCTGAGAACGAAGG
Source organism: Sturnira hondurensis (assembly GCF_014824575.4). NCBI lineage: Eukaryota > Metazoa > Chordata > Mammalia > Chiroptera > Phyllostomidae > Sturnira > Sturnira hondurensis. The sequence continues at coordinate 9,654,897 of NW_028098001.1, read as the reverse complement.
CTGACCTCCATTTGGAAATAGAATGAACACTGCTCACTTTTCCCTTGTAATTTCCTGAGGCTTTCCATGAACTCTTCATTGTAGCCATACATTTCTCCTTGAGTCAGGAACCAGCATAGTTAGCTTTAGCTCTCTTGTCTGAAACTGGAGCCACAGGTGTACTTTTCAGTGGGTTGGGTTTTCTACTTTGGAAAATGACTTAGAGTTTAGGGGGTATTTTCATTTATTTGACTAAATTAGCAAAAATAATTTCTTTGTCATTTTCCTTCTTTAAACCAGGACAAAACCCATAGATTATTTTATTCACCATAGCAAATCTGAATGCTTATATCCTCAAAGTATTATGATTAACTTGATGTCAGTATCTTTAAATGTTTAGTCCATCACCTGGTTCTTTGGTCTTCAGTATAAATTACTAAAATTACAAATTAGCATACTGGCTTCCTCTTACTGAAATTTGTTAGCTAAGGAATTTTAGTGTGAAAGTAACATAGAAGTTGAAGACTTTTAATGCAGTGCCTTCTCGTGTCAGAGCTAGAATTTACCTTCTCACTTTGTGGCATAATTATCTATGTGTACAAAGCCCCAAACCTGACACTTAAACTTAAATAATGGCGTCGTCCCTACTGCAGTAGCCAGGGCATCAGAATCACACTCCTTGTCCCTCGCATGGTAGCTATAGCTCCCTCTCTCCACAGCCCAAATGAAATATGAAAATTTTCTTAAATTTTCTCTGTGGTGTTAAATAGCAAGAATTCTTACTGTGTAAAATCTCTAAGAAGGGAAGCCAGTAAATCACTCTAACACCCACGGTTTCCTTGTTTTCTAAGTAAGGTTGAAGTGATGCATACTTACTGTAGCAGATCCTTTCCAGCAAACGCTAGAGTTGACATGAAATGGTCGAGTGGGGAGGTGAACCCTTTCCTCCGGCAGTAAAGCTATCAAGGGCACACAGTAGATTTGATTAGAGGAAAGCACTGCAGCCTTCGAACTTGGGCTAGAGGGGCACCTGCCCTGGACTCACCCTTGGAGAACTCCGCAGTGGCTCCCCTCCAGCCGCACCTCTCAGAGGATGAGGAGTGTGCAAGGCCAAGAAAGGTCTACCCAGAGTTCACGCTCTTTCTTTAACACCACAGTTCAGGTATTGAAGCCCCAGAATTCCCTGCCTAAGTGGCCCCAAATCCACTCCTGTCTAAGGATCTACTGCCCAAGGCTGTTTACGGGGGGAGCTATAGGAGGGCATGCCTGCACGTCACTCAGTGCCAGACAGAGACGGGGCTGAGAGGTGGCTGTAGACAGTCAGTGGGGGTGCCGCTCTCATTCCTCTGCCACTTTCCTGCGTGGGACTCTGAGGAGTTCAAGAATCTGGAATCTGAGCCTAGCCTCCTAAGATATTTATGAAGGTGTATTTCAAGTTACAGCACAGAATATATTTTATTTAACAGTTATTCATCTTATTTATAAGATAAATGTTTAAGCATGTAGTATGTGAATCTCTGTATTCTCTGGTTCTGGGTCCCAGAAGGGTCTGGAAGAAGTGACAAGCGCGTCTGAACCTTCATGTCTCCTTGTGAGCCTGTCTTTTGATCTTTCGTCAGCCCAGTACTTGATTGGGCCTCCTGAATAACATTAGGGTGGTGCCCTTCACTGTTATCTGGTCCCAGCTATGCCTTGTACTAGAATGAAGTGACTTGAATGATGCCTCAGTGTTTTGTGTACAGCGATGCACTCTAAACGTAAATGCATACCAAGCTACTGTGCTAGCAGGTAGAAAGATTTAGTGACTGGAGTTTGGGGGACTGAAAAGGGACAAGGGAAGAGAGAAATTGGATGAAATTGTGGCCTAAGTAATGTGTTAGGTTTGTGAATTTTAGTCCCCTACTAACCATTGATTATTCGATATTAGGCCTTCCTGTCCTGTGATCTGGATAAATCTTTTGGTACATACTGAAAATTTTTTTAGGTTAGTAGAGAGAGAAAGACTAGTTAATATAAGAAATGCTTTTTCAAGGTTGATTTCTAATACATCTATGTAAATGCTTTTTAATGAGAGGAAATAATGAAACAAACCACTATCATCAGTCCACTCTGGTGTGCTGTTTACATCCAAAAGAGGATTTACAAGTGAAAATATTAATGCTTTCAGATGGCCTATAACAAGTTTTCTAACCCAAGTGGTATAATTTTGCTATGTATACAAAAAATATTTTCTGAACTTGGGATATTAATTTAAATATTTGTAATATTTATAGAACTACTTGATTCCTTTTGTTTATTTGTATTTTAGTACCACAAACCTGGTATCTTCAGTTTTTCACTTAAATTGAATGTTTTAGGTAATCAAGACTTACACTCTGAAATATATTTTTTGTTTTAATCATTTTTGACAGAATGTTCTATAATTCATTTATATATGAATGCATATATATGAGGTCTGTCTGGAAAATGTCCAGCCAAGATTAATATAACAAGAACAAGAATGGTTTGAGCAGCATTGCTGTAACTGGCGGTCAAGGAGTGTGGACTGAAATGCACGTGCAAGAACAGTGATGACTTCGCTGTAACAGTCAGTGGGGGCGGTAAACATTGTTGAGTGAGCATGTGTACTGTGTGGTTGCCCATTCAAAATGACTGAGCCAGTAGAGCAGTGAATCTGATTCACGTGATTCAAGTCAAATTTTGCATTAAGCTTGATCATTCATTCTTTCATGGAAACTACTTGGATGATTCAGAAGGCCACAGCTATGGGCAACTGGTGATTGGCAGCTTCATCAGGACAATGTGCCTGCTCGTGCATCACATCTCATGCAGACATTTTTGGCAAAACATCACATCACTCAGTGACCAGCCCCTTTACAGCCCAGATTTGGTGCCCTGAGACTTCTGGCTTTCCCCAAATTAAAATCACCTTTGAAAGGGAAGAGATTTTTATACTGTGGGCGAGATTCAGGAAAATACGATGGGGCAGCAGATGGCAGTTAGGAGAACTGTGTGAAGTCCCAAGGTGCCTACTTTGAAGGGGACTGAGGCGTCATTGTTCTATGTACGGGGTTTCTTATATCTTCTTCAATAAATGTGTCTAGTTTTCATATTATATGGCTGGATACCTCTGGACAGACCTAGTATACAAATGTATATACACAAGAATGTATATTTTCCTTGCCTTTATGAAAGAAATATTTCTAAAGTTATTTAATAGTGCTAGTATCATTAAACTTTCAATATTTGAGTTACAGAACTTTGTTCTCCTATAAGTAAAGAATTTAGAATGTACATTTGCTTGTAAATTACATTTCATATCCATAATTTACTATATAACTTGCAATTATAAGGATTTAAAAGATGGAATTATAAAAAAGTGAATTTAGGAATAAATTAGGTTTTAATTTCTTAGTAAGTAATGTTTTTAACATGCTATAATAACAGACATGAGCAATATAATACTCATTTTATAAAGTTTATTTTGAAATTATAAAAGGTTTTATACTTTCCAGGCTTTAGCAAATAGATACTCAGGAAATAAAATGAAAAAAATTAACAGAATAAGGTTTTCAAAATACTGATGAATTTTAAAAACATGTCTCCATGTCTCCTAGTATGTCTCCTAGTGAAATTCAGGCTCAACCAAAGAGCAAAGCTGAGTCTGTGCTTTCACTTAGTGGGTCTAGTATTCTTCTTACTTGGTATATTCATGAATAACAGAAAATGAATCACTTTTTAGATCTGTACTACAGAAAGTGCCAGTTAATTTCCAAGGACAGTGTTACTCATGATACGAAGCTTTTCTGTCTGCTGCTGCCACGAAGCACTCACCTGCAGGTGCCAATTGGGCAACACGTGTACCTCAAACTGACTATTGCAGGTAAGGCTTGTAGCTTGGGAGGAAGAGCTTCTTCTTTTATAAACAGTTCAAAATCACTCCTAATCTCTTTAGAAAGCACCCTTCTAGATTGTTAGGAAATGTTTCTGGCAGCTAGATTTAGGAATGGCCAGATTCTAGGTCTGTGGACGCAGTGTTCCCCTGTGTTGGAACTACAGCTGCGCCGTATGGAACAAAGGACTTGCCACTGGTCAGAGATGGTCCCACTGGCTCTGTAATTTATTGCCAACCAAGCCTCCAAGGAGANAAATCACTCCTAATCTCTTTAGAAAGCACCCTTCTAGATTGTTAGGAAATGTTTCTGGCAGCTAGATTTAGGAATGGCCAGATTCTAGGTCTGTGGACGCAGTGTTCCCCTGTGTTGGAACTACAGCTGCGCCGCATGGAACAAAGGACTTGCCACTGGTCAGAGATGGTCCCACTGGCTCTGTAATTTATTGCCAACCAAGCCTCCAAGGAGAGAGGTGAGGGCGTGCGCAAGACCCCTCCGTGAAGATAGTTCCTAGAAACATGTGCCAGCATCTCTTAGAAGCCACTTACTATCGTCATTTATAAAGTTGAATTTATAAAATTTCAAGATGAGTGGATGATTATAAATTATTTCTTTATACACTTCCCCAGTATACGCAGATCTGTAAATGTATTCCTTACTGTGTGAATTCCTTTTTCCTCCTTTTCACCCTAAAATTACCTCATTTATTTGTTTCAAATATCCTTCTTACTGATGTCTAACATTTTCTTGGCCTTCTGAAGCTGCAAAGTTAACATTCTCCTGTTCGTCCTGGCGTTCCCAGCGCTTGGTCTACCGGACCACCAGCCAGAGTCTGGTGGGTGTGGCCTGCTATCATGGGACCATGACGTTCTTCTCTGCATCATCTAATGTCAGGCCCTCATTCAAAAGTAGTTGGATTAATATTCTTTTCATTCAGTTACCAAAGTAAATTGTACTATAATAAACATTAAAACAATTTAAAATAGTTAAAGTAAAATATGAAATTCTCCCCTTTCTCACACCCAAATAAATGATCAGTAACCATTGTTCAAATGTTGATGTATAATTAAAATTATTATGTAAGTACATTCTCAAATCTCTAAGCTTTTTATGCCATTTTTGTTGTGGCCTATTACCAAGTTTGCATGCTGGTAGAATATAAGATTGTCTGAGTTTATTAACATAAATCCTGGTCTTATACCACACTTGATAAAAACAGATTGTTTATATTACTGATAAAATATTGATCTGTTAAAATTAGTTCAGCACATATGAACTTGGAGTATATATATATCTGAACTATATACATATGGAACATAAAGTTAGAATTATGTAAACATTAGGTGTACAGGCTTAAATATATACTGATTGCATTATAAAAATGTGTGTGTTTTATCTTCGTTCAGAGCTTTTTAGATTTTTATAATTGAATTTCTTTGTTGTGACTTTTTCTAGGCACTGAAATAGTGAAGCCATATACACCTGTGTCTGATTCCTTATTCTCAGAGTTCAAGGAACCAGTTCTTCCCAACAATAAATACATCTACTTTTTGATCAAAATCTATTCTGCTGGCCTCTTCACGCCACAGCTTGATCGTCTTCAGATTGGTTAGTATTTTGTGTTTGTTTGTTTGTTTGTTTTTTTGTTTTGTTTTTTACCTCACTTGTGTTCTCAGCTGGAGCACATGTTACACTGCCTTCTAGCTTGTCGCCATCTGGGACCCTGTCACACATCTGAAGCTCAGCATGTCTGCAGCCAGAGTCATGTTCTGTCTGTCTCACCCAGCTCATCATCACTCCATACTCATCTGCAGCCTCTCCCACTGTTCATTCTTGACCCAGTCCAGAGACTCGAGCCATCTTAGAGGCCTCCCATTTTCTCCCGCCCACTCCAGTCAGGCACTGTGTTCTGTTGAGCCAACCTCCCGGTGACTTGCTAGTTTTTCTTTCTCTTCGGCCACCCTCTTAGATCAAACATTCATCATTTCTCTATTGGCCTCTAATTGGCCTCTCTTATTTCCCTGTAACTGGGGCCTTTCTCTTTCTATTTATCAGTTCTTTTTTCAAGCTTCCCTGAGGATGGATTGAACCACGTCATTCTCTGAAACCCCTGCTAGGTCTCCATCACCCGATTACATCCCCTGCATGACCTACAAAGATCTCTCCAGCTTCATCTCTTGAGTACAGACCCTTGTGCTACTAAGGGTTCCACGGGTTACCTCACCTAGGATGATACAGTTACCTCACCTAGGATGCCCATTGACCCTTTCGCTACCTGTAAAGTGCCCCCTTTTTGAAGAACCAGACATAATATGACTTCTTTTGTGAATCTTGCCTCTTCCCCTGAAATGCCTAACATGTGCGTAGCTCTAGGATAAGAATAAAGAATATTTCTTCTTTACAAGACTTTGAATTTAAAGTTAGTGTCTTACTTATCTTTGTACTTCCTGCACCTGGCATGGCAGTCGGCATATCATAGGCTCTCAGTAACAATACTCTGAAAAAATGAAAGTACTCTAATGAAATTTATTAAGGTTTAGAAAATCTTCTTTCTGCTTCCACCCCTTCTTCTGTGTCTTCAGCGTTTCATCACCTTTGCCTAACAGTAAATCTGTTCATCCCTTTTGTAAGTCAGTACCTTGGAGTAACAGTGAAATCGATGACTAAAATTTCGAAATAAAGAAAATCACATAGTTTTCTGAAAGTTAAGCTTAGAAATCTATATGTAACAATATCATTAGTCATCTTTGGTTACAGAGCCAAAATATTGACTGTAAATGTGAACTTAAAGAATTTTGGAGTACCCACAAATCCAGCGAAGGTGACTATCATCTTGGGAGGGACTGACTCCTGACTGTAATTAGCAAGTGGAAACGTACCCAGCGGTATTTGTAGCCTATTTATAGAGATTGAGTGAACAGAGCAAGGTGAAGAGTTAGCTAAAACTGGAAAAGTAAAGCATAAAGCTCCGAGCATATAGTTCTCAACTTTATACAGGGACCCAGACGTGGCACAAATGCCTGTTTCACTTACAGGGAGCTGGACTGGCACGGCAGTGCGAGCTGTGCGGCCTCAGCATTGCCTAATCGGGCGGTGCGGTGACATTATCCACTTCTCTGTCCCAATCCCATGTTCACCAAACAACTGTTATATGATTGTGTTGGCCTTTCACATGTTAAATGAATACGATGCCCTAGATGGTGTGGATACTGTTCAGGTGACTAGATGGAGAGAGCCTGGCTGTGAATCAGTGGCCATCCTGGCATGTGTACTTTAATCTCCTGGGAATTTGATTAGCACCAAGTGCTGTGCCTTCGTCTGATCAGTTTTATGATGTCAGAAGGCCTGGACTGTGTACTTAAAAGGAAAAGTTGCCAAGTTAGTATCATTCTGTGAAACTTCTTTATTATTGAGTTGGCCAAAGTGCCCATTATGTTATTTCTGTAAAATAAGACACACTTTTCATTTTCATCAATAACTTTATTGATTTGGATCTTTTGAGTACAGCAGCTATCTCCTGCTTTTGGCTTCTACTGGGTAGAGGCCAGGAGTTCTGCTAAACATCTTTCAAAGCATAAGACAGCCCCACAGCAAAGAACTATTTGGCCAAAATGTCAGTAGTACCAAGAAACTTCACAAACCACTTTTGACACATTCGATCAGCTACAGAACCTTCTCCACACAATGCACAAATCTTGTTTTGCATTTCAGTTGCATTTTTACCTTTATTAAAATGATAAAACATAATATTCAGAAAATGTTGAATATTCAACATTGATAATGTTGTGGCTGTGTTGAAAATTCAATTTTGATAAGTTTTTTTTTTAATGTGTGCTGATGTGACAGCTGTCACAATACAATCTAACAGAATTGTTTCAAATGAAGGTAAGACAACTAAGCACGCGCTGCTAGAGCCACGGCACGGGAAAACTGGATAGACTTCTTGGCCAACCCAGCACTATCCTGTGGGTATTCTGATCTCATGGTTACTTTCAAACCATAACAAGGAGCTTTGTTACTTTCTAATGCTGAAGTCATCGTTTACTCTAAGAGCATCCTGCTTTGGGAAAGAAAGGAAAAATTACGAACATTCAAGCATTTAAAATTTTTCAATTGCTTTTAGAATATGGGCAGCTTTATTTTTATTTAATTACATTAAACATTTCCGAAACATCCTAAAGGCATTCCCTTATATGAATGGCACATGTTGGCTGCGACAACCGCATTTCAGGAGACGCTTTTTCAGCTGTACTTTGGATTCTATGTCGGGAAGTAGAAGACTCCGAGTACAGTTTCTGATTTGCTTTGTTTTTATAGGAATTGAATTCAGAACAGCTCTTGTTGTTTTAATCCATTAGTCTGTTCAAAGATTTGATGAAGGTGAAATTAGCACAGTTACTAATGTAAGATTTTAGAATACATTTTTATTTCAGTTTTCTCTCCTACTAGTCTTACTACTGTGGGTAAGAATCAATATGTAAGTAGCAAATACCTGTTCCCTACCTGTACTGTGCAAGACAGGTAGACATGGACTCTGCTTTTGAGGGGCTTATAATTTGATTTAGTCATCTACTTATTGATAATATGTACTTAAATACTTGGCAATAGTTTGTCAATTAGAGACTCCAGATGGTTTGGGAAAATAACGTTGGGAAATGAGTGAATAAAACCTCATTATTACTTTGATTATGGTGATATAATCCAGACATACTTGGGGGTCTATTGAGTCCTTATATAAACTAAGTCTGAGACATAGTCTGAAAGTTAAACTCTCATCCTATTACTCACCAGTGTTCTGCATTCAGCTAGGTGTAGCCTTCTCAGTTTCTCTGATTTTTTTTTCTGATTTAGTCTATATTTTATTGTTTAGGAGACTTTGTTTCTGTAAGCAATCCTGAGGGCAATTTTAAAATGTCCCAATTCCAAGAATTAGAAGACCTCTTTTTATTGGCAGCTGGAACAGGCTTCACACCAATGCTCAAAATATTGAATTATGCTTTGAATAATATATCCAGTCTCAGGTATGTAATTTTATCTTTAACTACTATCTTTGTGAAGCTGTTAGAGTAGTATGAGGTATTCTAATAGCATTTAATTATTCAGTGGACCTTAATATAGACATATTCTCATCCCCTCATTTATTTCTTAACTCTACCTCCTCAAGTCCTGGCAGTTTAACTAAGTTGATTCATTTTATTTTGATTCTTTCAGTTACTTTAGTGGCACTAAAAAACATTTGTACTAGTTCACTTTTAGATTTCTATTCAGGCATATTTTAAATGTAATCAAAATAATGGTGGTTTTTTTTTTAGTAGTTGTTGTTTTTCTTTTAAGGAAAGCGAAGCTGATGTTCTTCAATAAAACAGAAGATGATATAATTTGGAGAAGCCAGTTAGAGAAATTAGCATATGAAGATAAAAGGTACTAGCTCTGTATTTAAATATTTTGCACATGTAGTCAGTCTTGCCATTATTTCCTTTGGGTGGAGTTATTAATTGACCAGGAAGCTTCTTCAAGGGAAAAATAAACTAACAACTTTCTAAATGCAAGTAATGTTACACCTTCCTCCAAAGAAATAGTGTGATAAGATCAATGTGACATCATGTACGTGCCAGCATGTACTACATGTTTGTGTGGTGTTGTTTATACTGAGTTGGGTTTCAGTGTGGCCACGGTTTTCTTGTTATAACAGAGATAAATTTGGTGAGATGGATTAAGCAAAAATAAGCATGTTTCTTTACTGCAGGATTTCTTGGAGCTTTTAATATGCCAATGTCCATACTGACTTTCCAAAAAGTGGGGGGGGGGGGAGTTTCTTGCATTGTTTAGCAAGATTCTCCTCATTTTTATTTGTGTACATTAAAATATACTAATAGCTGTATCACTAGTGGTCCTCAGTGCACACTTCGGGAAATGCTGGTGTAGGCAGGAGGAAAACTTCAAGTTAGTCTGAATGCAGTCAGTGGAGCTTGAGGCGGCAAGGGTAGCAGCACAGTGAAAACGTGTTTCCTCCAAAAAACACAGGCAGCTGAAACAAGATCATTTAAGTGGATATATCCCCATCCCCTAAAGAAATTTGAAAGCAGTAAGAAGTTCTAAGTAAATTTTTTAGAAAAAGAATGAATTGGATAACCTAATGTACTTTCTATAATTAGTAAAATTATTTATTTTAAAATTAATTATTTAAAATTATTTCTAATAATTTCAGGACTTTATAAGTATCTGAAGTAAATATTTCATAGTATAGTATAAATAGTTTTAGGCTTTATAAAAGTTAAAGATGTCACAAACTCACCTATTTTTCCAGTGGCTCCAGGTACTCCTGATTATTTTCCAAATGCTCTTAATAAGGTAATGCCATGGTCTTGTCTAGTTTTTTTCTTCCTGTTGACCTGAACTTACTTATCCTTCAAGTATTTACTCTTCCTACATAGTTAGGACATAAACCTCACATACACAGTATTTACCACATATAGGTAGTTGTATGGCAATTTAGAGCATGATTTATAACACAATGTAGAGTCCTAGGTTTTCAAGTCTTTCACACTGATTTTTGAAGTGGAAGTAGCATTTATTGAAAAGCCTAAAGACCTAAATTCTAGTTTTCATTCTACATTCACAAGCTTGAAATTTTATTTAAAAATTAGTTAAATCTGAGGGCCTATTTGTTTAGCTTCAAAATAAAATATCTCTCCTAGTTGAAAAGTGTAAATGCCCTGGAAACCGTAGCCATACCTCAGATATTTGAATTGTGGTTATAGAGGACCTGAATATACATGGGTTTCATTTCTGTATTCACAGTTTGAACTCTTGTTTTCCTAAATGTTTAAAAGAATTTAAACACATATAGGTAAACCTTTTTTAGCTAGGTCTTTTAAAAGTATTTTGGCAGTGTTTTTATATTCTCTAAGATAGTTCCCTTATAATGAGCAGATGTTGTGTTTTCAGTCTCTTAATAGGAGTGTAACTTGATTTAAGATGTAATTGGTAAAAGGGAGCATATTGAGAGCCTCTGAACATAGAGTGTCCTTTAACAAAGTCAGCTGCGTTGGTTTGTTTTGGTCTACATAATTTGGGTTGGTAGGATGGCGTGGGAGGGTGAGGGGAGGCCCATTCTCCCCACCTCTGGAGGACGGGCCCTAACAGCACTCTGCAAGTGAGGGAGACTCCCCAGCTTGCAGGGACAAGTGACAGTGTTCTGACTCCTGGCCTGCCTTCATCCTCCTCCCTTTTCTTCTCCTCTTTCTCTTCTTGCTCTCCCCTGCCTGCTCCCTAACCTTCTCTTCCCTTCTTCCTTCCCTCTTCCCTTCTCCCTCCTCTTTCTGGACACAGGACTCCTTGCTGAGGCACTCTGGCACCGACTTCTAGCACTGGGTACTTTACGCTCCCTGGAGACTCGGGCAGGTCCGCACCAGACAGGGAAAAGCTTTGCTTGTCTGCATAGCTTTGGAACATTTATCAGGAATTTTACAATATCCCGTGGCGTTGTGCACATATAGGAGAGACAGAGCCTTATTGATGGGTTTTTGGTACTCTTTATTCACAAACATAATTGATGTTTCATACATAAAGGAAAGTAATCATTCATATTTACTATAAGGTAATTTTAGTTTTAGTCTCATTTATTATTTTAGTTAGCATTTAAAGCTATATTTTTATATGTTAAATCACCCTTTTCTACATCTTTACTCTCTTATGTCACTTCTAGTTTTAGTACTAAAGTTTCTGGTGACAACATGGGACATCTGAACATATCTCATTGGTTACATTTTTATTGGATTATGAAAACAAAAGTTGTTTTTTCTTACATTTATAGCCAAAACAAGTGAAATATTCTACTGCTGACTGTAGGATTAGGGTTTAGCTGCTGCTCAGTGCTTTGTGGGACAAGGAAGGATAGGAAGGGTGGGCAATGAGAGTGGTGTAGGGTCTAATGTTTTCTCTTTCAGCAAGCATGCTATGCTAGTCCTCAGAGTTTATCTAGGTAATATCATTGATTAGCAAATGAAATGCTTAGAAATGTCATTGTATAATGGAAACTTACTAACTTGTGGCCTTGGCAAGTACTTAATCAGACTGAGCCTCTGTTTTTCCATCTGCAGAACAGGGACAGCAATACCTACGGTACAGAATTGTTTGTGATGGGGGACAATGAGATAGCGCATGTAGGTGCCTGACCCAGAATTAGCATATTTGTAACATTCACCCATTCATGAAATACATATGAGCATCTGCTGTGTGCCTATATGCAGGGGTGCAGCAGTGAGCAAGATACGGTGCGGGCTTCTTTTCTTATGTAGTCCAGGAATGTGCATCTTCATTTTCTCACATTGCTAAGCAGAAAGCCAGTATGTACAGTAGCAGATGTAGGTGATTACCATGTAAACTGAAATCCAAATTAGGTACACCCATCTCTTAACTATTGAGCAGTGTTGTGAGGCCCAGTTGACTCAGTGTCATGCACTGGTCCACCCCTCCCCTCAGCACAATGCACTGACTTTGTGAGGTATCGGCCTTTGCAAATTAGTTTGAAGGGACTGGACAGTTTAACAATGAGGCTGAACTCTGGGCACCATTTATAATATAGCAAGTATTTTCTTTCCTTTCAAAGCAGTAATTTTGGAGACAATAACCTAATGTTAGTAAAGCTAGTAGCATATACTTTTATATTAGTAGAAGTTGTTGATTTGCTGATTTCCCCCCTCTGTTTGCAAAATTAATACATATTTATATAGAAAAAATGTAAGGAAAATCACCTGTAACCCTATCATTTAAAGAACAGTTACTACCATCCGTGGTCTGTCTCTTTCCGTTTTTCCCATTTCCCTCCTGCTCTCTCTCTGCCCCTCTTGCTCTCAGATACACATGTACGTACACACTGACACCTGCACACATACTTTTTTGTTCTGTATTTTTTAAATAAAATGGTTATTCTGGCTATACTTTTTATAATTGCTTTATCTACTTAGTGTATTTTATATATTCTATGTATAGAATGCTTTGAATTGGTGGTTTCCAACCTGGAGTGATTTTGTCTCCCTCCCCCCACTATGGCCCAGGGGACATTTATATCTGGAGACATTTTTGATGGTAACAGCTGATGGCGGGGATCCCATGGGCGCCCAGCTGGGAGAGGCCAGGAGTGGAGCTAACATCCTGAGTGCACAGGACAGCCCCCACAACAGAGAATACCCAACTGGAAATGCCCATAGTGCCGGTTGGGAAAACCTGCACTACACCAGGATTTTTAATGGCTGCATTTTATTCAGTCATGTAAGCATATGATAATTTATTTAACTAATACCCTACTGTTTGACGTAGTGAGTAGGAGTTGTTCTGTACCTCTGTAACGATGCAGGATAAAAATTTATCATAAGAGTCACTAAGTCAAAGTGTACTAAGGCTATTGAAGCATTTTGACAAATAACCTCTAGGGAGGTAAAAAATACTGTACCCAACACAGTATATTGTTAGAATCTCTTATTTTCCCTCTGGAAAGGAAGAGGGCAACTGTTGGAGCATACTAGAAAGGGAAAAAGAAAAGGTTCCGAACAGCAAGGGAGTGGGCACGAAAGACAAAGGAGTATGTGCCCAGTTACATGCACCAGCAGACCCCTTGCCTCACTTCAAGCATTTGTGTGCTCGCTATTTTCAAAATGTGTTTAATGCTGGAAACAGTCACAAAATGGTGAGACTGCCCTAGTGGGGGAGAAGTTCTAAAGTACAGCAGTAAAGTCTGTGCTTTGAGGGTAACAAATCACTAGTTAGAGAAGTCCAGGGAAAGTAATTCTGTTTTTGTGAGGGGAGTCCAGCTTCTGAGCTGGGCTTTGGGAAACAATTGGCATTTTGTGAACAGGAAAAGAAATTTGGGTTGTAGGACTTCATGAGCAAAAACATGAAGTCCAGGATGTTCAGAATTTTTTATCAAAAGATCGAGGGTCCAGTTTTGTTGAAGTAAATACAGTGCATGAAGGAGAACAATGTGAAATAACTTTGTAAGAATAAAATGACTAAACTTTTATGCATATACTAGAAGGCATCTGAGTGGTGATCCCTTCTAATCTTCTTGTTTTACAGTTGAAGAAACCTGTAGGCTAAAGTCAGGTGATAGGAGACCTTGAATGTAATTCATATATTAAGTAAATGTGTATTAGATGGCCATGGGAAGCCCCAGCAACACTCAGCAGTTTGTATCCCTTTACTATTGACAGGCTTTGCTGATAACGACCCACTATGCTTCTGTGCTCTAGTGTCAGTGTTGGGAGGAGCAGTGTGGTGTTCCCTTTAAGACGGCAGAAGCCCATGACTGCAGAAGCATAAGTAAATCGAGCAGTGTGCCTTAACCCCTTCTTCCCCAGCCTGTGATGCCCACAGATATGTGGGCCCCTAATCTTGACCCTTCTATCCCTTTCTGTTCCTCCCAGATGCTCCTCAGCTGGTGCGTTTTGTAGAATGTGTTTCCTGAATGTTTGTGTGTTCCCTCGAAGGGCTCTGTGATTAAATAACTTTGAGAAATAGTGTGTCGAAGATTTACCCTGAACTTAATATATTCAGGGCTTTGTCTAAAGAAATCTGTTAAACTTATTTTAAACCCAGTAGTCCAAAATGTATTTGATAGTTAGCCTTTTTTCATGAAATACCACTAAGGAAGGAACATTGGTGTTTCATAGCTGCATTTTGAGAAATGTTTTCATAATATGTAGATTCTGTATAATTTTAACTTGTAGCTGTTTATTTTGTGAGCTGTTTTTTCTGTGAGCAAACACCAAGTTTTCCTCCTTTTTGTAGTAATTTCTGTTTAGCTAGAGAAACCAGAGAAGGCCGGGCCCCAAATACTATGAAACAATCCTCTGTGGGCAGCGACAAATCACTGATGCTTTCTAAGCGGAAATATTTATTGTGTGATTGGCTCTGGGTATTTAGGAGAACTACTGGCAATGGTATGTCAGGTGGACTGGGCCAAGGCTATCAGAGCAGCGTTTCAGACAAGAGGCGCGAGGGCCTTGTTTGGAGTGGTGGCAGTGAAGACGGAAGGTAGGGGCGTGTGTGAGAAACAGGCTGGAGGCTGGTTTTGGTGCTGGCTGGCTAGAGGAGAGTTAGTTGTAGGGTGATGGCAGGCTCTGCGTCTGTGCCGTCTCAGGCGGTAAGTGCTTTACAGAGTGAGCCAGAACGCTTCGGAAGAGGTTGATTCCATGGTACCCATCGGTGCCTTGATGTGCTGCTGTAAGAAATCCTTCTTTCAAATAGTCTTGAGTCTTACCTTGGGGTTGTTCCTGCTCTGGTGAAGCTCTCTCCTGGTCCTGTGAAGAAGGAGAGAAGCAGGATAGCAGGCTCTGTACAGTTATCTTAAAGGTTGCGTTCATGCCCCTCTTCACTTTTCTAGCGAGTGTTCAAAAGTGATGGCCAAGGGACCGTTATGTGAATAAATACAAAATGCATGAGACGGTCACGGCCTCTGTGTAGGGGTCCCAGGCGCGCAGCACTCTGTAAGAGCAGACACCTGCAGGCAGCATGTCGCCACTGCCCAGGCTCTTCTCTTTAAAGCATCTCAGTAAAGGAAAATTATGACTATTTTCAAAGAACAGATTTATAAATCTTAGCAGTTTTATTCCAGTGATAGATGTGTTGGAAACAGAGCCAGAGGACATTTTTGAATTTTAACAAGGCAATGGCTATCTTTTACCCAGTTGTCTTGTGTATAATTGGAAATGTCCTAAGGAAGAGGCTCTGCAGCTGCCCTGGGTCCCCATGGCTGATTGGACGAAAGCTGCGGCCCTTCCTTCTAGAAAAAGGCACGTAGGAATCATGGGCAGTCTTCTGTGTGGTGTTACAGATGCCAGCTCACGGCTTTGTTCCTCCATGCAGTTTTTATTTTTAGTCAGTATGGCTTCTTTGTAAATAAATTCCTCTATTCATTCAACAAGTGTTTTTCATGCACTTATCTTGAGCCAGGCTGGGGTACAGCATTGAACAAGACAAACAAGGATCTTGCCCTCTTGGTACATTAAACAAATATTACATTCCAGATTTATCTAAAACTGTCTTAATTTCACGTGCCAGAAAGGAAAAATAAGTCAGTGAAAGAAAGTATTTGGGGAAGCCGTTTTGTATAAGGTGGGTTTGTATACCCGCTAGAACTACATGGGAACCTTGGAGGTAGAAAGAAGACATAAATCTGTGTAGTTTTTTTAAAAATATGAAACCAGAATATTATAATTATAAGAGATGATGTAGTCTTCCCACCTTGTTCCACAAATGCACAAATAAGACCTAGATGCTGGGGTCTAGGTGGGAGCTGGGGCTGCTTCTCCGTCCTGGAGTTGGTGTGTGTGCCTGAACTGGGCCCATGAGCCAGTGGGGACCGTGACCCAAGGGCAGCACAGCCATGTGAGGGCGGCAGCACCAGCCACACCCTGTTTGTGGTCTCATACTTGATTGCTCAGGCCCCTCACAAGAGAAACTGTGTGACTTTTCCTTAGTAGATTAATATATAATTCATTCCTTCTACTCATGAGAAAATATCTCAGTTACTCACTGGAAAATGTAGAAATGCATTTGGTCTAATACTGTTGAAAATGGTAAGAATTCATTGTGTCTCGCTGAAATGGAGTAAAGGGAGCAGGTACAGCATAGAATTTTGAATCATTTACATGGCTCTGCACCAGCCATTCACTTAACAGGTTACAAAACTGTGGAGAGAAAATGGTCCATAGTTACACTGTGAAGCTTAGTTTGATGTTCTTTCACATCATTTTTATTCTGTACCCTTTCTTTCTCTTTCACATGTTTCATTTCATAGTTTCATTCCATAGTTCTTGAGGGCCTCTGGCGTGGCAGCCACTAGGGACTTAGTGATGATAGCCAAAGCAAAGGTGGTCTCTGCTCTTAGGAATTTTACTTCTGGCTTTGAGGGCCACGCATTTAAAACCTGAACTAAGCTCTATGAGGAAAAGAAAAAGGAAACTGTTTCTACAACACATAGAACAAAGAACCCCGTGGCTGCAGCGGAAATGGTGCTTAGCTAAGAACGGAAGAATGGGCACGGCAGGAGCATTACGGGAAGGAGAGTGGACGGGTGGTGGCGGTGAAGGGCCTGCTGAGGATGTGGGGGTGGGGGCGAGGCAGAGAGAGGTCCGAGGATAAATCCCAGGTTCCTGGCTTA
Organism: Sturnira hondurensis; assembly: GCF_014824575.4. Classification (NCBI taxonomy): domain Eukaryota; kingdom Metazoa; phylum Chordata; class Mammalia; order Chiroptera; family Phyllostomidae; genus Sturnira; species Sturnira hondurensis. The sequence goes on along the minus strand of NW_028098001.1, from coordinate 9,637,863 downwards.
TGCAGCGGAGGGGACCGTGGCGCCATTCCCAAAGGGAAAGGCAGGTGTGGGCTAGGGAGGTTATGAGATGAGGCTGAGGCAGAAACAGTAAAAAGTCAAATAGGCTGTTGGTTATAAATAAGGGTCTAGAACTCAAAAGGTTTGAGTCAGAGATTAAAAAGGGCATGTCACTGGTAATTGCTGTTTACTGTGACTTATGCAAGGAGATTATTAATAGAAATGTGTAGTTCTCTGAGGTCCCTCAGAGCTCTTTCTAATGAGTTCAGAAAATGCCAAAGTACTCTTCTCATCTGTAGCAAAAGCTAATCCTCGGTAAACGTGGATTTACCTGTATGTTTTTGTTAAATCTTTGTGTGTAACCTATTCCAGTGCTTTCTAACAAGTGTATCAGTTTTTACATATTATGTCACTTTCAAGGGCAAAAAAGATATTTTAGTAAACTTGAACATGTTAATTCTATATTGACATAATAGACCTTATAAACATGTTTCTTTTCTCTAGATTTGATGTTGAATTTGTTCTCTCAGCACCTACTTCTGAATGGAATGGCAAAACAGGATACATTTCATCAGGTCTTCTTTCTGAATTTTTGAAAAGGAGTTCAGACAAATCCAAAGTTCTCATCTGCATTTGTGGACCAATGCCATTTACCGAGCAGGGAATAAGGTGAGCGGCAATGTGGTAGAAAAAGAGTCCAGGAGACTGCAATGAAGATCTTCCATAAGAAGCAGTTGACTTGGCTCTTGGCACTTGGCTTTTTGGTGCACAGGACGATGCTCCGACCAACTGAGCCACCCAGCCAGGGCCAAATCTGCACTTTTAATAGTCTGTTACAGCCTAAGAAAATGACAGCGTTTACTCTTCATGCAGACGGAGGGTTAGAAGCCAAGATTATGTGTAGGGTTAGATGTGGACACAAAAGTCAGATGCAGCCAGCTCTCAGTGTCTCTGCTGATCACTGGCGGTGTGGGTACATTGACAGGGTTGGTGCCACAGCTCATTTGGGGCACTGGACTCAACCTCTTCTTCCACCAGAGCTTTATAACTTACAGTAGTTAGTAGTAAGCAGTGTTGATCTCATCGTAGCTTTCGATCTTTCTTCATGGTTTGCAACTGGGTGGAAATTAGTAAATACTACAGTGATTAAAAGCCAGGCAGCAGGTCAAAAAGGCAATACTAGAACATAATCCAAAAAATGAGACTTTAAAATGTTGGTTAAATATAACCCACTGTTGGATTTCTAGATGATCTTAAAATATGACTGCCTTCCATGCCATGTTTTTCTTTATTTGGTGTATGACTAAACCTAGTATTGTCTAGATGATGTCATCTATTACTGTTGTATTTTTAATTTTAATTATGAAAAGGATTGACCTCAAAAATAAATAGACATTAAAAAGTGTTATTTACTATGTTGAATTTAAAAGCTATTTTGGTTAAATTAACGTGTATTTCTGGATTTCAGTACTTTCAGGAAAATGTACTTCCACTTAAGCTTTTTTAACTTAAAAATAGTTTTATTACTATTAAACTTTTACTTTTTTAAAGTTCAAAGAAAACTATTAAAATTTTAGTGGAGGCTAATAACATGGCTTGAAGTAAAATAATTTTTCAGAAAAGACTAAGAGCTACATTCTTCTACTTTATTGGCACTTCTATTTTGGAAGTATCTCAGTGTTTACTTTAGAGATTGCAGTGTAATAATTCTTTTTAATGGTAGGAATCATAAACTCTTCCTCCAGAAAGAGGCTGATGTTAAGGCCACTTAGTTCACTTTCCGCTGACGGAGAAGGAGTCCCTTGTCAGGTGTGGGAGTAGGTTGTTTTCCCCCAGGAATTACTGGCTTCTCGGGGCTCTTCAGTTTGGCTCCATGCAAAGCTTAGCCGGATCTTGCATACTGGAGCCTCAGTACGCGTGTAACTGGATAGAAGGTAGCCATGGTTCCAGTATCTCTGCATTTTTAAAACTCACTGTAATCTCTACAGTTTTATTCTCTCAGCTTTACCTCAGAGTTAACCTTTCTATGCTGTCCTTGCCCGGAATCGCTCAGGAGTGTTGTCCATCAGCATACGTGGGTGGATCCCTGCTGCCGCTCACCTGTAAACGTGCTGCATAGGGTTACCTGTGAGATGTAGCTTTAGTTCAAGTACCTGCAGTTCATAGCCCTCGTGAATTTCAACCCAAGACTCTTATTCTTCGGTTTCCCGTCCTCACCCTCTTAGTGGACGTGACATACCTCTCTTACTTGGCAGGGACATGAGTCTCTTATGATATCATAGTTTTTTCTACCCCGAAAGGTGACTCTTTCTCTGGGATACCCACTCCTAAGTGCCCCCCAAAGTTAAGTTTAGTCTGCTGCACAGGTTGTAGTGTAAGCATAACCACTGCAAACATGCTCTCCGTATTTGGGGAAAATTTGTCAAATTTGTATATGACAACTCAGAAACGTATTTCCTTCATATAAATAAAAGCTCAAAACTATTTGGCCAGTAAAGTTTTTTCATCCATTAAATGCCCACCTTGTTTATCACAGAGATGAATGAGACAGGCTCTGCGCTTAAGGCCCAGCTGCCCCATGATGGAAACAGACGCAGAGGCCGACAACTAAAATGTGGCAGAGTATCGTAAATACTCTTACTAAAAATAAACACACGGTGTTACAGAAATGCAGGGAGAGACCAGTTACTTTCACCTTGGGGTGTGTGTGGTGGAGATAACTCCACTTACGGTCAGAAAGGCCTGTGCTCTGAACGAGGACTAAAACGTTGCTAGTCGGAGGAGGCGGAGAACAGTGGTACAGGCGGGGCGAGAAGGAGCAGATGTGCCAGAGATGCCGGTGTTCCAAAGACTAGTCTGGTGTAGCTGGTGTGAAGCCACTTGCCAGGGGAGACAGGAGGCACAGCTGGAAAGGCAGGTCGATGGGTCCAGATGGGGACAGGTGTGACTGCTGCCCCGGGTGTCAGGGATGTACATCCTGGCCTTTGGTTGGATGTGTGTGTGTGCTCAGGAAGCTGCCAATTTGGCTTTGAATTCCATCTGTGCCACCTACAGTCATCTTACTGTCACTACCTGGGTGTCCTAGGTCAGCTACTTAACCTTTCTAAGCTCTATTGTGCTCGCCTGTGAAAGGGAATAAATAATACTTATGTGCGTGAAGTGCTCAGCACAGGGGCTACATAGAGTAAGTACTAGATAAATGTTTCTTATGTTCAGGAGCATTTAAAACAGAGCCATTTGTAAGATGTGTCTTCATTTAGAGTGTCGTCCAGGTGTTTCTGCTGTTTGGTTTGGTGGAGGGAGTAAAGGTGGAGTGCGGCGGGCGTCCCCTCCTTACTTTGAAAACTGGTGAATGGAGGTTGGAGACTCTAGTGTTTGTTTGCCTTTTCTGTGTGAGCTCTACTACAGGGCAACCGCATAATACATGAGAAGATTTTCTTCATAGACTTTCAGCTTATAAATGAAGAAAGAATGTGATAGAAGTAGAACATCACCAGTTTCAGTCCCTAATGAACTGGTAATGGATCTGTACGTAGGCCATCGATAGTTGTTAGCATTCACAAAGAGAGGCAACCACACGTGCCTCCTGAGGGAAGAATACCACGTATGAAGCAGTCTTGTCAAAAAGAATTCAACCTGTGTCTGGTCCATCCCCTAGATCCAAGTATTAAATTAGGGCAGTGAGAGGCTAGAGTACCCATCATTAACACATACCACACGGACGCGGCAAAATGGGGACCAGGGGTGACTCGCGCAGAGAAGTCTTACTCGGTCAGTGAATTGCAGGACAAAGAGAGAGAGGATACTGATCAAAGGATACTTCAAAGATTTATCAGCTAATCATAACATGTAGTCTTTCATCGGATCTTGCTTGAAACAAACTTTTAAAAATTATGGCCTTTATTTTCAGTGGAAAATTTGAACACTGACTAGATATTTGATGATATTAAAGAATTATTGTTAATTTTTTAGAAGTGATCATTGTGTTTTTTAAAGTCCTATATTTATGATTATAAACTTTGATTTTACTTCTTTCTTTATAAACATTTTCCCTAAGAGACGTTTGCTTTGTACTTGTTTTTCAGGTTGCTGCATGATCTGAACTTTTCCAAAGATGAGGTCCATAGTTTTACAGGATTATGAAGAGCCGTTGCTGTCTCTTACCTGGCTGTTTTATCTAAATTTGTGATTGCTTAGGGTTTTTTAAGACAACTTTTTTATATACTGAAAGGTTAACTAGGCTCCAGGCTTCAGTTTCTCAAATACAATCAAATGTTCCTTCAGTATAGGTAACTGTTGGCTTTATTTTATACTGTAACTTACTTTACTACTGACTTTTGGTCAGGAAAGTCAGTCATGGCAACAAACCCATCCAGGTGGTTGGTTATGAATCATACAGCTCCCTCCTTGCCATTTAAATTGTATCACTGTTCCACGTGAGCTCCTGTGTTTTATGACTTGATAAAGTAAATGATCATTTTGATCATGTTTCTATGCTGTAAAATGTCTTAGCAATACAGATTAAATTTTACATTGCACTGTCAACTCAGGAAATGATCATGTATGTTCTTGTTAATATTAAAACATGGAATGTTATAACTTATTAAGTGATCTAAACATTTTCTGTGCGTGTATGTTTGGCATTGATACAGAGGAGGATAAAAATATACTTATGTACTTTTTAATCCTTGTCCTAGAAATGTGTCTGAGTGCAGCAAACTGGGTCTGTGTCTAAGGCAAACAGTAAAAGATATTGGAGATGCTTCACACATGCAGCTTGAATCAGGTGTGTCAGAGAGTTTACCTTGAAAGCTGTGTTTATTCTTAGGCAAAACCAGAGGCTTCGGGAAAGATAATGAAGCGTAGCATCTGGTCCTGTGGCCCAAAGTAATCATTTGATGCTTTGGAGTAGGTTAAACTTTAATTCTTTTTGAGCCTGTCCAGACCGGCTGGGAAGATGAGGAACACTGTGTCCAAAGCGGCCCTTCCCCTCGGTGGCTGCTGTCTCACAGCTGGCAGTGCAGCAGGGAGCCCTTCTGTGCTCTGTGGGGGGCGGGGGGGGGCACTTAGTCTCCCTCCCTGCCCTGTGTGCAGCCTGCAAGTGCTTTCCCAGGCTGGGACTCAGAAAGGGCATCGGGAGAAGTCTGTGTGAGCTTTCGTGAGGAAACCATTGTTGCAGAGGTGGCTACTGCATTAGCTAACGGGTCTTTCAGTCTTGCTTAAGATAGCAGTGCTTTCACAGAAATGGGGGAGGGGAGAGTCTCGAGTGTCCCCGTAAATGGTTTTGTAATAGCTGAGTCTTCACTGAATGAATGCACCCAAGAGGAACACAGTGTTAACATCGCTCAAGTTGCTAACACCAGCTTACCAAGCTCCCTGGGGACAAGTGGCTGGTTGAACACTGTAATCTTTTCCTGTGCCTCCCTATTTTTATATATGTATTTTTTCTCATTGAATTTATTGGTATGACACTGGTTAATAAAATTATTAAGTTTCAGCTGTGCAGTTCTATATTATCTGTATATTGTACTGTGTGTTCATCACCCAAAGTCGAGCCTCCATCCATCACCATTTATACGCCCTTTACCCTTTTCTACCTGCCCCACCCCCCTTTGCCCCTGGTAGTGTCTGTGTCTGTGAGTGGCCAGTTCCGCCACGTCACCATTCCCCTAGGCAGCAGCTAGCGGTCACGGGCTGGCAGTGCCCACTGGTGGCCATTCTCTAGCTTCACGCCTCCCAACTACCTCCTTTTTCTCCTCTAAGAGGGATCTCGTAATTTCTGGACAATTTCTCACCTTTTCTAACCTCATTCTTTTTTCTTTATCCTCTAATCCTTTTCTACTTACCTCAAGCAAAGAAAATCTTCTTACTTTCTATACAAACCTCTTCTTCATTCCTTTTCTTACATTTTAAAGCAAAAGAAAATGCATAAGTCCCTTCTGGATTATCTCATTCACTGTCATGATTTTATCAACTTATATGTTAATAATTTTCAAATTAAGAATCAGCTGAGTTTGTTTGCAGTATTCACTTACCTGCTGGATACCACCTCGATGTTCCTTGAGTCCCTCAAACTCAACCTATCCCAAACTAAACTTGTATGATCATCTTCCCCCAAGTCTAGTCCTCCTCTTGAGTTCTGTCTTTAATTCACTGATGCTGCCACCCACCGATCAGCCTTTCTAGAGCCATTAGGTATCAGCATCTCTCTCTCCAATCTGATCTCTGTACCAGATAAACCACACCCCCGTACCCCTCCGCTGGGTGAGTGAGGGCCTCCTCGCTGGTCTTCCTGCAGCAGTCCTGATCTCCCTGACACTCATTCTCCATCCCAGTGTGTCCTCGAATGCCTTGGAAAGAACATCCCCTGAACAGAACCACAGTCTCCATGGAGCACAGCCACATACAGTGGGGCACAGTGGGGAGTACGGGTTGTAACTATTGGCTTGAGCAAAGAAGTCAAAGACTCCTACATCACCTAATTGCAGTGAGGAAAAAATGATACTCAAAGTCACTTTGGCTTAGAATTCTGCTTACTTGCTGCTTTGTTTAAAAATGTGTTAAGTATTACTTTTCTATTGCTGCCAGGACAAATCACTACAAACCTAGGGACTTTAAAACAACATACATTTATGTAGCTTAGAAATGCGGGCACAGCCAAGCCCAGCAGGGTCCTCTGCTGAGGGCCTCACAAGGCTGTCAGCTGGCCCAGGCATTTCTTGGGAGCCTGGGAGGAAGCTTGTACGTCCAGGCTCAATCAGGTTGTTTTCAGAACTCAGTTCCTTGTAGCTGTAGGCTGAGTCTCTGACTTCCTTGCTCACTGTCAGCTGGGGACCAGTCTTTGCTTGTAAGAGCAGCAAACTTCCCTTCTTTCTTGCTCCAGCTAGAGAAAGTTCACTGCTTTTAAGGCCTCACCTGATGAGATGGGGAGCACCCAGGTCATCTGGGATAATCTCCCAATCTTAGTCTCTGTAACCTTACAGCTGCAGAGTCCCTTGTACCGTTTAACATAACATTTTCAAAGGTTGCAAGCGTCAGGGTGTTGACCTCTTGGGGGAGCCATTCTGCTTACCAGTCTGTAAAGAACCGAGAGAAGTTTGTCCAAGGTAAGAATTGCGCTTTGTCCGAATACCACTGTGGGCCCTCAGTGTTTACCTTGGTGTAACGGCGTCCTGAGACTGGCTTTCAGGCTCCAGAAGACAGACATACCTCAGAGACAGAGCGGAGTCGTGTCCAGACCATTGATAAAGGGAGTGTCTCAGTAAAACAAGTTGCATTCTTTTTGCTGGTGGAGGGCCTTGCCTTCATTTTGTAAAAAATTCCAACACTGAGAAGCACCATGAAGCTAAGTGCAATAAAACAAGTCATGCCCGTGTTCAATGTCATCGTGCTGGCGAAGACTTATCAGCAACGCCCCCTCTGGTCACATGAATTTGACCTAAACTAGTTTGCAGCTGCGTTTTTTTAGTAGCCACAGACCCCTCCCTTCAGGCAGATGAAGCAGACTCTGTTTGGTCTATAACCGAATTGGGGCAAAGTGGTCAAAAAGGAAAAGTGAAACCTCGACCTGTCCCAGTCTGTTGGTAACTTTCTGCTTTGGTTTTATTGTGAGTTACCTTCACCCAGGGTTGGCGGTGTGGCAGGCCTCAAAAGCAAAGCCAGTGATCTATGTAAATGCAAAAACATGTTTTCTTTTCTGTTTAACGTTCTCTTCTGCTGCCCGATCCCCACTATGGAACCGAAGACCTGCGTTGGGTGCAGAACACCAATATCGGCAGTAGAATGAGGCAGTGGCTCCATCCATACCAGGGGGAGCGAGAGAGCGGACCTGAAGCTGCTGCCCCCCCCACCCCTCCAGCACGTGCTCGGCTGTTAGAATGCCGAGTCACTTAGGGAGAAGCTTGCTATTGTCCACATCCCTAAGAATATTTATGTCCGAGCCTTTGGGGGGCATATTTTTTCATTTCTCTTGAATGAATAATTAGAAATGAAATTGCTGGGTTCTGTGGTAACTATATTTTTAACCCTCTTTTGTGTATATTTCTAGGTAAAATGTATATATGTATACTAGGTACATAATCAGGCTCTTTGAATATATCCAACCATATAATGTGAAAAATAAAGACATTTATTGAAGAAGATACAAGATACAACAAACACTGTATATAGGACAATGCTTCAGTCCCCTTCAAAGTAGGCACCTTGGGACCTCCCACAGTTCTCCCAATTGCCAACAGCTGCCCCACCATATTTTTCTGATGAGATTTTTACATCTCATCAAAAAATCTTTCTGAAATCTCTCCCTTTCAAAGGTGATTTTAGTTTTGGGAAAAGCCAGAAGTCTCCGCACCAAATCTGAGCTGTAGTGGGTCTGAGTCACTTGGGTGATTTGATGTTTTGCCAAAAACCTGTGCACGAGTCGTGATGCATGAGTGGGCATGTTGTCATGATGAAGCTGCCAATTACCAGTTACCCACAGCTGCAGCCTCTGAATCATCCAATGGTTCACATGGAGGAATGTTCAAGCTTAATGCAAAATTTGATGCAGATTTGTTGCTATAGTTGCTCAGTCATTTTGAATGTGATGGCCACACAGTACACATGCTCACTCAACAGTGTCTACCGCCCCCACTGACCAGTACAGTGAAGTCATCACTGTTCATGCAGACGCATTCCAGTCCCATGCTCTCAGGCTGCCAGGTTATGTCCATGTTGTGCAAACCGTTCTTGTTGTATTAACAATGGCTGAACTTTTTCCAGACAAACCTCATATTTCAAACTTTTAAGGAAATGCTAGGATTTTTGTTTTCTTTTTATGATCTGGTTGTATAGTTTTACATTTCTGCCAGAATTGTATGGTACTTTGAATTATTCACATTCTCACCAACTTTGAACTATCAATCTTTTAAATTTTAGGGTGTCGTAGTCTCTGATTGGGGTTTTAATTTGCATTTGTCTGATGTCTAATGGTGAACATACCATCATCATCATCGTGTGCTTAGGGGCCACAGGTGTATTGTCTTTTGTAGGGGGCCTGTCTAAGCCTTTTGCTATTTTTAAACTGGATTGTTTTTTTCTTCTTATTAAGTTATCAGTGTCCTTTACATATTCCCTATGCAAGTCCTTTATCAGGTATGTTTTGTGAATATTTCCTATAGTGTGACCATGAACCACATGTGTGCTTTCACAGTTGTTAATGTGTAGGGCATGAACAAGCTTAGAGACACAAATCAATTTAGATTTGAGCACAATAAAAATGTAAAATACATAACAGAACATGAGGTTGAACTGTGAATGACAAACCCTAGGGACAGCATGCTGTGGCAGAGTGGGGAGGCCATCCTACAGGGGATGAGCCTGCGAGGCAGGCAGCTAATGACACGCAGGGCCATGATGGGAAACACACTGGGTGATGAAAGTCCTAAATGTCTCCACGAAGGCCAACGGGGAACAGGTCATTTCCATGTTGAAGTGCGGTCTGTCCATTGCTTTGTTGCAACTGGAGACTCGGAGACCTGAAAATGAACTGGCAAGTTTCTCTCTTGAATTCGAAGGCCTTATGTTCTGATTCGGGATTTTCTAATTAGCCATCTCTGCCGGTGCTGATTAGAACAGCGAGGGGAGGGTTCTTATTGTACTGTTTGCAGAGGCAGCCTGCAGCCTGCGTGGACTTTGTTACAATTCTGTTTCCCCTCAGTTGGAGCACGTTGAGAAAAGCAGTTATTTGTGCTCTGCAATTGCTCTTTAAACATGTCTGAAGGAAAAGACTGCTGACATTCTCAGTGAAATACATTCAAGTATTTGTTATGCAGAGGATATCTCACTTTCTGAGCAAGTTAGTGTCTTATTAATATAAGAATTGTCACAAGGCAATTCTTAGACTAGCCACATTCTTGTGCTGTTTAGGGAAAATTTCACAAAAATCATCATACATCATTCATCGTTACCATTCGTATATTAAGTGTGGTGTTTTTAAATATAGATACTTACATCTTTAAATCTTGAATTTATTATTGTAAACCTGTGATGAGGTCGGAATTCTGCACAATAAACTATTAGAAGGGACACTCCCTCACCCAGTTAGGATGAGGCAAAAGAACCAAACACCCGAAGGTGGGAGTCCCTGTACTCAGCTGGGATTCAGGAGGAGCAGACAGTCTAAAGTAACCAGGGAAGCCCTGGCTGGTGTGGCTCAGTGAACTGAGTGCTGGCCTGTGAACTGAAAGGTCACCAGTTCAATTCCCAGTCAGGGCACACGCCTGGATGGTGGGCCAGGTCCCCAGTTGGGGACATGTGAGAGGCAACCAATTCATGTTTCTATCATACGTTAATGTTTCTCTCACTCTATTTCTTCCTCTCTTCTCCTCTAAAAATAAATAAATGAACTTCAGAAAAGGTGACCATGGAAGATCTTGTCTGCTTGTGTAGTAACAAGGCCCTGGGGCTCTGCCCTGTTGTGCTGGGTGAATGTGGGAAAACCACTGGTTGCCTGGAGCCCCACCAGACATGTTTGGCTGCGGAGGAAGGCCTTAGACTTGAGACCTGCACGAGGTGTTCCGTGGGGTGGAGGGCAACATTCTAGTGGGATGGTGTTTTCAACCCTAAAGTTTTCTCCTTTCTGTTCTCTTGCCCATGAAATCTTAATTAATAATAGCTAATGTTTCTATAGTGCTTTTCGGTTGGCAAACCAACTTCCAACAACCCTGCAGTGGTTAGCTGTCGAGCTGGAGTGTGGAGGTGAGTGTGGAGGTGGGAAGAGACGGAGCTATATAGGCTCTGCCTGGTGGGTAACAGCCTCAGGGAGGGTGTGGACCCACCACTGACAAACTCAGTGAAATAGTGTGAAGTTTTACTTTGCAACAAAGGCATAAAGAAGCTAAGCAAAGTGTCAGAAAGTGGTAGAGCCAGGACTAGAACGGATTTGGTCTGGTGAACTTGCCCAGGGCCACGCACTTGGAAGGCCTGTTGCAGAGCCGCGGAGCCCGCTGTCCTCCTAGTGGGGCCTCACTGCTCTGGGGGGGCCTTCACATTTTGTTTTCCGGTCTGAAATCCGAGAGCTCCGCACTGTGGTGAGGTCCAGAAGGCTCCTACTTTATCCATTCTTGTTTACAAAACTACTGACAAGTGAGACATCAAAATAATGGCTGCTCTGGGGGGAGCAAAAGAGAGTGTCCCTCGTTAGCTGGGTGGCTTTGGGACACTGACTTAGTCCCTGGGTGCTGCGGTTTCCTCCTCTGTACAGTAGGGATGGTGGGTGCCTGGACCAGATATAGATGCCTAAGAAATGCTGTTTCAGAATGTTCTAGCTTTTCATATAGTTGATGAAACCAAGAAGCTACACTTTTCAGGGAAAGCTTACACATTCTTTGTTAAGTCCAGAAACATCGGGAATGATGAGTTAATGGACAGTTTATTAACTAAATAAACAGAGGACCACAGCCCTCTGTTTATTAACTAAATAAACATCAGGAATGATTAGTTAATGGACAGTTTATTAACTAAATAAACAGAGGACCACGGCCCTCTCCTACACCCATTGGCATTATAGGTTCTTACGCACACCTTTCAGTTTTGACAAACATTAGGATTAGTATTTTTAGTTGAATAATAAAGTAATCTGATGTCAGGGCTTCCTTATTCTTTTAATAAAAATCAAGTATATCAGCCCTGGCAGGTGTGGCTCACTTGGTTAGAGCGTCGTTCCAGAACCAAAGGCTGCAGGTTCGATGCCCAGTCAGGGCACATACCTAGGCCATGGGGTCCCGGGTGCAGATGGGAGGCAGTCAGTTGATGTTTCTCCCTTCCTCTCTCCATTCCTTTCTCTGAAAAAGCAATGAAAACAAAATAGCCTGGCATGAGGATAAAAAAATAAAAATAAGTCAAGTATTGTATATCAAACCCACAAAAAGGTAAAGAGAAAATACAATGCACAGGCAAGCATTACCCACCGAGGTTGAGAAGCAAAGCATCTAAATACTGCTGCAGTCTCCTGGGCCCTTTCCGTGATCCCATGTCCCTCCACACCGATCCCATGGGGACCAGCACCCTGCACCTTGTGTCCGTCATTCCTGGCCTTATACTTTAGTAAGGCGCATAGCCCTAAAGTTCCAATATCCCCATGCAGATACGGCATTGACTTTCATGTTTTTAAACTTTACCTAAATGATATTGTTTATGGCTGGCTGCTCTTTGCTTTGTTATAATGGCATGACTTGAGGGGTAAATCCATGCGGATACATGGAGCACTTTTTCATTCATTTTAACTGTGATACAGTGTTGTATTATTATATGAATATATATTTTCAAAAAGCACTTCTATTGATAGACATTTAAATTGTTTCCAATTTTTACCATTCCTAAATGGTTAATATTCTTGTACATGTCACCTTGTGCATACACAAGAGAATTTTCTCTGGAATTTATATCTAGGAGTAGAATTTCTAAGTAATAGATGTGTACACCTTCAATTTTACTAGAGATTAAAAAGGCACACACAACTAAACCTGTTTTCAAAATTGGCTGTGTTAATTTACCTGCTAGACTACCAGTGTATTAGAGTTCTCATTTATTCATACCTTGAAAGCGCATTTTATTGTTTGACTTTAGAAATATTCCACATCTGAAGGGTATGAAAAGATTTCAATGTAACTGCAGTTCGCATTCCCTTGATGTGTTGGGCACATACCTGTTTGCTCTCAGATCTTTGCCGTCTTCTGTCCTGAAGGGAACCCATCTCAGAAAGGACAGCGCCCGGGTGCCTCGTCCACTGGCACCCTACGGTCAGCTAGTGTGGCTGAAGGAGAGAAGCCAGAGTCTTTCTCCTCTGCCATTCTGTTTCTGGAGGAGCCTCCAGCCGTGCTTTTTCTCCTCCATGTCTCAGCTCCATTGTCCAGCCCCTGTCATGGCCACAACTCTCCATCCAGTGCCCGCTGGGTGGCCCCAGGCCCTGGATTCGAGGAAGCACCATCTCCTCTCTTTCCTTTCCAGCTGAGAAGATCTCATGTGTCTCTTGGCTGTCTCACCTTTGGGGATTCCAACACCTCTGTGTTAAATGCCTGCATTGAAGATTGGAAGTGAATGGTCTTTTCCAGTCTGAACCCCAGCTGATACTTTCAACACAAATGAGATTCAGCTTCTTTTCTTGTTCCCTCTCTTTCCTTCCTTCCTTCCTTCCTTCCTTTTTCTTTTGTTGCATTTGGATTTTCTCTGCTATAAATGAAATGTGCATGTTTTTGTCTAATTTTTTCTACTGGGTTTTCTTTTTTCATTGATTTGTAGAAATTGTTTAAAATCTTTGAATATATATGAGTTGCAAATGTTTTATCCTGGTCAGCGGCTTGTCTGTTCACTGTTTAAGTGATGCATTTTAATGCTCAGACGTGCTTGCTTAAATGTCATTAGTGGATGTATCAAGCTTTCCTTTGCGGCTTGTACTTTCCATATCACTCAAGAATCTTTTCCCACCCAGGATAAAAAAGATGCACTACTCTTTGGTTTTTTAACTCTTTAAGCTTTTGCTTTGCACATTTGTCATTCTCATCTAACTTTGCTTTTGTTATGTCAGGTATTTAGCTGACCTGAAATGAATGTTCACATACGGTGTGATGCACAGATACGGCCGTTTCTTTCTTTCGTGTGGGAGACCAGTCATTCAGAATCAGGGGTGCTCTGGGGCTGCCTCACACCAGCTCATGGGACCCCACTGTTAAATTCTCAGGAATTTCCTTAGCTGGTTGTTAAACATGTTACTACTAGCTTATGTCAGTATGGTGAGAATATTTACACATAGAAATGGGCGAATGCTACGCACAAACTCCCTCCCTCTCTGACCCCCGGAACTGGTTGTTCAACACCTTAGCAGGGCACCGCACACAGCTTTTATCCAGGACTTTCCTGTACACTGTAGTTCTTCAAACTGAAAAAATGAAAAATTTTAAATCAAAGTAGAACCTAGTTTTGCTATCAGAGTGATACCAGTCATATAACATGCATTTTGGAGGGAGTAATTCTTCACCTTTTTCTATTTTAAGGTAAAATTCCTATGTGGCAGGAATCTTTTCCTTCCACAGTCGTTAGATGTCATTTGTAAAACTGTTTATCACCCTTCTTCTGATCCCTGATTTTTTACATTCCTGATTGATTGTCTTCAATATTTTTAAGCCTTTCTGGGGTTGTCTTAGCCTGTTTGGTCTGCTGCACCAGAATACTGCAGCCTGGGTAGTTTGTAAACAGAAGAAATGTATTTGCCCAGTTCTGGAAGCTGGAAGTCCAAGATCAAGGCACCAGCACAGTCACATTCTGGCCAAGGGCCTCTTCCTGGTTCACCTGGCCTCTCCTGGCCTCTCCCTGTGGGGGGGGGGGGGCAGAGATGTGTCTGGGTTTTTTTGTGATAGCACTAATCCCACTTGGGAGGACCCCACTCTCACGGCTTCAGCGTCTCCCAAAAACCTCCCCTAATGCAGTCCCCTTTGAGTGTTAGGATTTCAATGCACTATATATATTCGGGGAGGTGAGGAGGGTCCCATAATTTAGACCATGGCCGGGATTCTGTGATTTTTTTTCCCACTGTGAGTCAGTTTTACCAATATGTTTAATTAGAATAGGATTTGTTTTTTATTTAACTTTTCTTATTTACTGGAAAAATTTGCTCATAGCATTTTGTTTTTGTATTGCCTCTGTACTGTAGGTAGGGCCATGTTTTCATTCCTACTACTTACTAGCTCTCTCATCAGTCTTTTCAAAGCTTTAGCTACTTCATTAGTTTTTTTTAAAGAGTGAATTTCAAGTTTTCTCATCCTCTCTAGTGTATTTTTGTTTCCAATCTCATCATTTTCACTCTTGCATTTACTATCTACTAACTGGGGCAGCTTTGCTGTGCCTCCTTTTCTTCCTGGGACTAGGGAGCAAAGGTTGAGAGGAGGAGGGGGCGAATGTACTATTTTTGAAATGAAATTAAGCCCAGAAAAATTGGGACTGGCACTTCCTTTGACAAGTGCTAGACTCGAGTTATTCTTTAGAGGAAAAGTTTTGAAACTCTTTGAGTCTCTGCAAAGCCCTAGAAGGTGTGTTCTATTGAGGAGAACATCTTCAGAGAATATTAATGTTTTTGTTGCATGATGAATTTCTATGAAACTTAGAGGCAAAGGAAAAGGATTTTCTTTTTTTATTCTATGGTGGAATTCACTGCAGAGCTCGTAATGCTGCGTTACAGCGTGGCAGTCAAGGAGGAAGAAAATAAGAAAGCAATGACTATATCATTTATTTCTAAATCACACCCATGGGCTGAGCTCTTTTAGTATCTGGCATTTTGCCTAGCCCATGAACTCCTACCCGCACGGAGCCCATCACCGACACACAAATGGCAGGGTTTCCCTGCCTCAATTATCTGCAGGCGCTTGAGTGGTCTGGAAGTATTGGGAAGAGTTGGTTCATGTATGTCTACATTGTTACTCACCAACCTGGTCCCTTTGGTAATTCAATGTCTGATGTCCTCTGAGCTGACTCTGGGCTGATTCTTGCATCCCTCAATGTAATAGAATTCATTTTTAAATCAAGAAGCTCCTAGTTTAATATGTGCAAATAAGTGAACCAACAATTCTGGTGCATTCCAATAAATGCCACATTAGAAATAGGCAAAGGTCACCCTGAGATTAGAAGTAGAAAAAGAATCCCTCATTCAGCCTTCAGGAGTTGTAACAGCATTCCTGGCAGAAGAACTGAAGTTTAGGTGATCAAGCTGATGGAATCTCTTTCAAAATGGGTGTGGATGGGTAAGGAGTTGATTCCAGACGGGTGATGGGATTGGTGGGCTGTACAGAGGCAGTGAGGCCAGGCCCACGGCAGAGCCTCTGTTCCCACCAAAGCACTCTAGAAATGAGAAAGGCAGGAGGCGGGGGTGGCAGTGAAGAATACCTTTCTTAATTGGAACGGCTGGTAGAGCCTTCTAGCATAGAAGAGGCTGACCAACTCCCAGACATCACCCAAAGGGAGAAAAATGCCACCAACACCACCAGAGCCACTCCAAGAAGAGCCATCTACTCCCATGTCACCTGACTGGCTTGCCACTTGCTTGAGCTTTCAAATGACTTATTTAGAGATAAGATTGATGTCTTTCTTTCTCTCTCTCTCTCTCTCTGGACTTGGCCATTTGCTGACCTACACAGTCATTTCCAGAAAAACGTATAAACTAAGTGAAATTGGAGTGGTCGGGGGTTGGGGTCTCCCCTGGTTTGGTCTGTAAAAGCCCGGCCTTAGGACATGAAAAGAGGGTGAAATCCACACTGGTTTACCAGCAGGCTGACCCTGCCACGCGCTTTCGGTATAGCAGAGAGCCTAAACTTCAAAGCTATTGCCATAAGAAACATGAGGACATTGTGTTAGAACTTCTTACATTAACACCATCTTATGTAAAGATCACAATCTGGCCCTAGATGCAATTGGTAAATGGGGACCAAGTTCCCATTAATCCAAAGTGTTTCTGGGGCAGAGGAGCTGCCCCCAGCAGCCTGAGGTAACCCTATCACAGGAACAACTGAGGCTGCAACACACTTTCACAGACAGCATCTCATTCATTGATTGCTCCATAAACCCTGTGAGCTGCATTGTATCAATATTTTTCACTTTGCAATGGAGGAGGGGTAGATGCTGGGGGAAGTTACATGCCTAGCCAAGTTCCTCTGTGTGTAACATTCAGAACTCATACCCAGGTCTTTCGACACTTCAGCCCATGCTGCTTTCCCCACCCCAAACTGTGTGTGGCCTTGGGCAACTCACAAACTTCTCTTCACCTCAGCTGATAGGATAGAATTGGGGTAGGAAGTCTGGTCCTTTAAAGTCTGTCATACCGAGTGGGGCATCACTCAGAGGAAGCCAAATGCAAGTCCAGAGAGAGGGCAGAGTCGGCAGTTATAAGAGGTCAGGCTGAGCCAATCAGCTGACCCTTGTAGCCCTTGTATTCCTCCATCCGAGGCCAGAGTCAGGGCAGGTGGGATGCACCGGTGGGGACGAAGTGGCCTCAGATGGCAGAGTACAGAACTAGGGAGAGGGCAGATAGTTACAGGAGAACTTTGTGTTTTGTACCTCAGCATAACATTTATTCTCATGTTGCTCAGTGACCTTGAGAAAACTACTTTTCTCATTATATCTGTAGCTCTGAAATTACCTGGATGCGTGAGGACCTGTTCTGTGAGGAGGTAGAGATGGTCCTTATTCTCAAGGCACTTACTTTAGAAGGGAATTAATGGATTTAAAAGGACCCTGCATAAGGCAGAATGTTTACAAAAATTTTAAGGTACTTGTGTTTTTGTTTTTGAAAACACAGAGGGGGATGTTTTAGATGATGAGCACCAAAGAAGATTTTTGAAAGGATCTGGTATCTCCGCCAACCTTTGTTAGGCAGTAGGATTGTTATGGGCAGGGCTGGGGGCAGGCTGAGCGCAAACGCAGAGCTTGGAAGGGCTAGATAGATGTACAGTTTGCTTCCTGCGTGAAAGTGAGTGATGGCCGGTGAGGTCTGCGGCCAGGTCATGGAAGGTCTAATGTGCCAGGGTAAGGAGTTTGGATGTAACCATAAGGGCAGCAAAGGCATTTTGGAAGCTTTTCAGAAGGGAAATGGCATGAGGAGAAAATAATTCATGATCAGTGATACTCTTTCAGAGAAGATCCAGTGATTTAGAACACAAGGCAGGTAACCAGTGCATTCAAATCATTTGTACAGGTGACTGCTAATTTTGTCTGTCAACGTTGCTAGGCTATAGTGCCCAGCTGTTTGGTCAAACATGACATGTTGCTGTGAAGGTATTTTTAAAACATGATTAACATTTTCAATTGCAGCAATGCAGATTGCCCTCCATACTGTGGGTGGGCCTCATCTAATCAGTGGAAGGCCTTAAGAGTAAAGACTGAGATTTTCTGAAGGAGAAGGAATTCTGCCTCATGACTGCAACATGGAAACCTTGCCTGAATTTCTAGCCTGCTGGTCTGCCCCACAAATTTTGTAAGCTACGTCCTTAAAATAAGTGCTGGCAAAGGCAGTCCGGTGTACACAGCCTTTCAACCCCAATTTGGCCACGTAAGATAAAGAGCCCACATTGCCTATGCCTGGTTTACCATCTTGTGTGGAAACCTTTCCCGGTCTCAGGCTCAGTGAGTGGTCCTTTGTTCTGCATAAGCAGGTACGTCAGTGGCCCTCAGGCACATGCCCTGCCTTCAGTATTTCAGACTGCATAGGGGAGGGGCCAGGTCTCTCTACTGAGGCAAGAGAAAGGTTCTTACAGGCCAATAGTTCTGCATCAATTGTGGTAGGGGAGGATCTGCTAGCCATGAGGGACTGATGCAAACTGTTGAAGCTAATCTTGCTCTGTCTCTTTTCTATGTGAGTAAAGACTTGTTCCATTCAGTGATTGGCTGTGTTGTGCTTTCCTTGGCCACTCCATCACCAAGATGCCGTGGACAGAAGCATCTGGAGTCTTCCCCTGGGACTGGAAACTGGTGCACAGTCCTCTGCTTGACAATCTCTCTCTCCATATACAAAGATAAATAGAGGTATGGAGAAATATGTATGCATTTATACAGTGGTACCTTGGTACTCATTGTTAATTCATTCCAGAACTCACGCCGAGTGCCAAAAACTGACAAGTGCTAAGCAAGGGACAAGTGACGAAGTATTTTCTCTTGTGGGGAGGTGTCGTGACTCATGCAGGTTTTAGCAAATGTGATGAGTTGCAAGCAGGTACAGAGAGCTGGAACATTTTTTTCTCGTCAAATGCAGTGAGTACAGGGTTTGACAAGTTCTGAAGCTGACGCATGCCGAGGTATGACTGTGTGTGTTTATGAATATATGCTTACCTATTTCTATCTATCTATCTGTATATTCCCTATGGGTCCTATTTCTCTGAAAAAACCCTAGTATGTATCCCAAATGTTTCCAAAGATATTTTCAGATGACTAAGCACCCACATTCAATACAATCTAGCTTTACATGTTATGAATTTAAGTGATTTTTTTAGGGGAGTGAATATACCTTCCATAGATTTTTGACCATTTCCCTTATTTCCTCCCTATTCATCACTTACTGCCCCAGGTCACTTTGCCCCTGTCTGATGATTCGTAAAGCAAATACGTTGAAAGAATAGAAATGGTGGGATTGGCAGAGCCTGGCCTCTGGAATCTGGGAGTAAAGTTGGTCTGCAGTTGGCATTAATGAGCGTCAGTGCCGCCCACACTGCTGCTTGTGCTGTCTTGCGACTTAGATGTCACGTGTGGGTGCGAATGAGGCGGCATCACAGAAGGAACAGAAGGGTTGGGAGTACAATGTGATTAAACCAGGAAACGCAGAGATCTTAAAACTCAGAGGGAGCTTTGGCGATGGCAACAGGGAGGGAGAGGCAGGGATGGGACACGTCCTCCCAGGCTGACAAATCAGGGCCCTAACGAGGACTGACTGTGAGCCTCTGCCACGGCACTGCCCCCGCACACAGGCGGGGCTGTGGGAGGCTTCTCCGTGGCCCGGGAGACATGCCTCGGCCTCTGGGAGCCCGAATTTCTTGTCTGTTACAGGACAGGGTCGGGCCACGTGATCTCTAAATTCTTTCCCAGTTCTGGTCTTCTGTGAGTCTACAATTTGTTTTGTCAATTCAGCTCTGTGATCTGGAAGATAATGAGATGATATTCCAATGGGTTTGGATGCTTATTTAGTAAATTAAAGTAGTCATGTTTGGGTATTCAAATCCATCTTTGTGGGCTCTGTTTACTGTGGACAATTTCCCTCCCAAACCACTTCCGAGCATACTTATCAAATCCCCTGACGAGGCCCACTCATCCTTTCTTCAGCACATGACAAAGGTACGTCTGAGGTTTGCTCAGGGACTGTTGGGCACGGGGTTCCCTCCCCTTAACAAGTAAGGAAAATAGCTTTCAAAGGCTATAAATGATACATAATAAAAATTTAGACAATACAGAACATTATAAACAAAAAATGGCTAAAATCCCACCACTCAAAAAATAAACATTATAATAATTTATCTTATATTTAAAAAGAGTTATTGGCATAAAAGATTAGAATGTTTGCTGTCTTAACCCAGAGTTGTACCATTCATGTCTAAAAAAGGCTGAAAACATGAAAATGGATATAATGGAGAATTCCGACTCTCCAAAGAAACTGTGCAAAACTGTAAATGAAACAAATGACCAAAGCTGTGTTTCCCTCACTTCACAGGTGTTAATAATTTGTCAAGTGGGTTGTATTTAGCAGGAACTTCAGATAATACACAGTATCAACTCAGTTGTCACTCTCTGTCACCACCTTCTGGCCAATTTTGAGACCAATAACTCAAAGTTTAAAGAATAGTTTAATTGTTGGATTATTCTTAATTTCAATGTCTCTGGTTATATTTTATTGTTTTTTCTTTTGTTGATTATATTCCAGTTAAAGGTGAGATCATATGATATTTGTCCCTCACCGCCTGGCTTATTTCACTCAGCATAATGCTTTCCAGGGGAAGGGTTTTCAGGAACTACTACAAAGGACACATGGACAAAACCAAGGGGGAGGGTGGAAGCAGGGGAGGGAGGTGGGTTTGGCTGGGGTGCGGGGGAGGGATGGGGGGAAAGTGCAGACAACTGTAATTGAACAACAATAAAGTAATTTTTAAAAAATATTTTTTAAAAAGAAGAATTTAATTGAATATTTTAAGTGTTGACTTCAAGAGTTCTTTATATACCCAAAATTATGTGTTACAACTTTTGGAACTGGCAATGAAGACTTCGTAAAGTATCTTTGAGACTCAGTCCTATGACCAGAGGAGCACAAACAGTAACTGAGTGACAAACACCACCTTTAACAATTTGACAGTCAGACACTGCTGAATGCCAGTGAGAGGAAAAGTAAGCAGAGGAAGCCAGGGAGGCTGCAGCTTCCAAAGGGTGGCAACTTGGAGCCGAGCAAGCGGCAGACGTGCAAATGGAGGTACCATCTCATTGTACTTCGCCTTGCAAATGGATTCATCTGCACACATGGCTGGGCGTGCTTTTTTGCCTGCATTCATCTGGTCTCAGCACTAAAAAACACAAAGAAGAGGTTCTTGTATGTGACTTTCGGCAACAACCATAGTAGCACTGAACTATTCAGTGCTGAAGAACTTTTTTGAATCTTATGGTTTATCCTTGTGACAAGTGTGTTGACATTTTGCTGAAGATCCAAAAGCAGCAGCGGGTAGAACCACTGGTGCCTTAGTACAGATTCAGGTAACTGCCCTGTGATGGTATTCTTCAACATCACACGTGCCCAGAAAAAGAAAAAGGCCAGTTTCACTTAAGAATGCAGATGCATTTTGTGTGAGAAAACAGTAAGTAAACATAAAACACTTCTATTGTGTACTGAAGGAAAACAGTTGTTTGAAGAAAGAACGCTTTAAATTACAAGCTGAGCTAGCTGCCTAATTTCTAGAAGACCACGATAAGCAACATACAAATAACAAGTGACATACAAACTGTGGTTATTCAGACAGGTTTATTTCGCAGACGTTTTCTGGAAAATTCACACAGTAACCTGTCACTGCCAGGTCTGACATTTTTTTCTAATCCTGTATTTATTCAATTCACCATTTTTGCTAAGTTTCAACCTTGAAGAAACTAGAATCTTGAAAAACTTGTATCTTCTACTGTGAGTTTGACAGCTTCTCAATACCTAGTGATGTTTTTGACAAGATCAATGCAGATATTAATCATTGTGATTTTTGATACTTCATAACTTTTGACATCAACCTTTGGAAAATCTGTACAACTCAGTGAACTAATATTTGCCAATACGTGATCTGGTGAAAACATGCATGAATAAAAGATCCATCTAAAGTGCAAGATATACCAGTGGATTTTACTGTTACAGAGTATTAAAAGTTCATTGACATTACTTCAAATTCAAGAAACCAACACTGTTAAATTTGCATGTTGTATTAAAGAAAGCGGTCCACAGTTATCGAAAGGCTCTGTAAATGCTGCTCTCGTGTGAACAAAAGGGAACACTTGTACCCTGTTTGTGGGCATGTGAATTGGTGCAGCTGCTGTTGAAAACAGCGTGCTTCTCAAAAAATTAAAAATAGAACTACCCTATGATCTAGCAACCCACTTCTGAGTATATGTCCAAAGGAAATGAAAACAGGAGCTCAGAGAGGTATCTGCACTCCCATGTTTACTGCAGCTGTGTTCACAGCAGCCCAGATATGGAAACAATCTAGGGTCCACCCATGTATATAAATAAAGGGGACGCACATATATGTATGTATATACATGTATGTGTATACAATCATTATTCAGTCATGGGAAAGAAGGGGATTCTGTCATTTGCAAAAACATGGCTGGACCTTGAGGACATTATGCTAAATAAGAAAGAAAAAGCCACACAGAGAAAGAGAAAGGCCTCAATGTATCACTTACCTGTAGGATCTAAATAAAAAGTCAACTCAGAGAAGCAGAGAGTAGGAAAGTGGTTGCCGGCAGCTGAGGGTGGAGGGAAATAGGGAGAGGTTTTGCAGATGGGTACAAACTTTCAGCTATAAGATGTTTAAGGTCTAAGAATCTAATGCAAAACATGGTGACTGTAGTTTATTGCGTTGTATTGTATAATTGAAGTTTACTAAGATTATAATATGTATGTTCTCATCAGAAAGAAAGAAAAAAGAAAGAAAGAAAGAAAGAAAGAAAGAAAGAAAGAAAGAAAGAAAGAAAGAAAGAAAAAGAAAAGGAAGGAAGGAAGGAAGGAAGGGGGGAAGGAAACGTGAGGTGATGATATGTTAACTGACTAGATGGGAGGAATCCTTCCACAATGTCTATCAAATCACCACCATGTATACTTAAAATATCTTAATATTTTGTCAATGAATACCTCAATAAAGCTTAAAATGCTCTTCTGTGTTCCAACTATGACCTCTATGAAGTTTGATTTCTTCTACCAAACAACATGGTGAAGCAGATCACATACAGAAGATGAGAATCTCTGAGGAAGACAATAGTGCAAAAATGCAGAACAAGGCCACTCTTGTCACTATATTCCTTTGTTTTAGAAAATACATTTTTGATACATGTATGTATGTTATTTATATGAATATGAAACGGGCTTATTGTTATTTCTAAATCAGTTAATAAATATATATATATTTTTAAATTATTGGGTTTAGTTTCTAATATGATAAATATTATAAATATAATCCACGCAAGCAAAGTTCTTTAGGGTTTTTAATAATCTTTAAAAGACTAAAGAATTCCTGAGACCAAAATATTAAGAACCACTGATCTAAAGTAAACCCTAGTTTATGTAATTTATTTAATTGATGCCTTGACTGAAATTATCTCTTATATTTACCTTGTTTATTAAAAAGTTGTTCTCTGCTAATGAAACAAATTTAGTGTATCCCTTATCATAAAAGGATACCTGTGTAAATAAATGATGATGTTGATTTTTCATTTAAATGTATGGTTCAATAGTATCTCTAGATTTTTGTTTTCTTTTTAAAGAATTTGAAGTCAAAACTTGTATTTTCACCTCCTATTACCCTTTCTTTATGTTTACTACCAGCTTAGCAAAAAGGAGAACAATGGGCCTATTCGACCGAAATGGTTCAACGACTGTATTTCACATTCAATGTGCATTACTGTTGCATCATAGACAAATGCTTCTTTTATCTCACATTTCAAATTAGTCTTTATTTATTTACTTAGAAAGTCTGAATGTAAACTATTCACTGGGCTTCTCCAGAAGAGAGTACTGTTATTTGAGGATATTTTTATATCTTAAATTTGTTAGCACACAGTCTGTGGTTTATAGATAGATAGGTTTTGTTCCCTGGCATTTAGCAAAGTTTCTAGCACATTCGTCACACTCAGTAAATATTTGTTGCATAAATGAATGATTGACCAAATGGATGAATGAATGGATTTCTTGATCAAAAGGTCGGGTTTAGCCACATGCATATTATAAGACAAATGAGAATCAAGAAGGAGGCTTTGCACACATGTACCCCGTGAGACAGTCCTGATTCAGAGCTTTCTTTCCCTTCCCACATGTGGGTTGGCCTCACAGCCTGAGCCCTCTCCCCGTCTTTCAACAGACTTCCTTTTTATCCTCCCTTAGCCTGGGCTTCCTAGTGAGGCCTGCCTTTGTCTGACTCTGCCAGGACTGCTGCTGGGGCCCATTGCCCCCGATGCTGGGCTTATCTTGGAAGCAGCATACTTAGGGATAAAGGGGTTGGGGGGTCTCCATGTACCAAAGCCTCTTCTCTTGACACCTGCCTACCACAAGGAAACAGCTCTCTGGACCTAAATCTAGGCTCATCACAGACCGCCTCAGCTTCCCCGGTAGGTCACATCGGGCTGCATCTTCAGAGGAGCCATCCTACCTAGATACCAAGATTTCTACATCCAAGGCAAACACGGCTGTTTCATGAGGTACACTTGCACCTGTAAGTAAACATCAAAGGTGATCAGTAGAAGTCTAAGAAGAGCATCCTTTCAGAAAAGAAATTACTCAGAACAAAAGAGAAGACGGGGAGAAAAAAGTTGTTTGAAGTGGGAATAAACATTTCTGGATTATGTTATAAATTGTGTGTAATTGGGAAAAGGCACCTTGTTTAAAAAGATCAATAAATCTCTTCTGTCTTTAGACATCATGAAGGCAACCGGGAAGTTTGCCTCCTGGAAGCACATAATCTTTGGCTGTAGTTTGTTCAATAGAAGCAGGTAATTATCATACATTTGAATTAGTCACCCCATATTGTCTGCACCTTCAAATCACTTCAAATTGGATCCATTGCAAATCTTTCTTTTTCCTGTTTAAACCATAATACCTGGTGTTTAGATGTGTTCAATTTCCTCTGACTTTTAATGAGCATGATGTTCTTCAGAGTTGGAATAAAGGAAAATTAGTCTTAAATAAGCCCTGCAGGCTTAAGAAATCGCATAAAACTGTTACACCCTAGAGGCAAAACACAGTCATTGTAGAAGAAATATACTATGATAGGTATCTTTCACACACTTTATCCACCATATTTTTTTGCATGGAAAAATGTCAGTAAACTAAATTAGGCTGGAAAAAGTGGGTGGTCTTTATCATTTGGGAAGACCCTGAACTCTCTGCATTTGCCCCTGGAGAACAAGCGCCCGTCCATGCTGGTGCTGCAGTAAGGGCATGGGCCACCCAGGCCACTGGCGGGTTTGAGTCCTCTAGTCAATGAGCTTCACAAAGGCCATGAGAAAAAAAAGAAAAGCCATGGACTGGAAGAAACTATTTGCAAATCATATGCCAGATGAAGAACTTGTATCCAGAATGTAAAAAAAAACCTCTCAAAACTAAAAAATGAGAAAATACTTTATTTAAAAAGTGGGTGAAAAATTTCAACAAGCCTCTCACCAAAGAAAATGCATGGTGAACAAATAAGCACCTGAAAATGTACTCAACATAAGTCATTAGAAAATGCAAATTAAAACACAATAAGATACCACTGTGCCTCTATTAAAAGGGCTAAAATTAAAAAGACTGACTGTGCCAGATGTAGGCGAGTGTGTGGAGGAATCAGAACTCTCACACACTGCTGATGGGCATACAAATGGTACAACCATTTTGGAAAACAGTTGACAGTTTCTTGAAAAATAAAAGCATGCATTTACTATATGACCCCACCATTACTGTCTTAAGTAATTACCCAAGACAAATGAAAGCATATACCTACACAAATATTTCTAAACAAATATTCACAACAGCTTTTTTCATAATGGCTCCAAACTGGAAACAACCCAAAAGTCCAGCAACAGGTGAATGGATAAACAACTCAGCAACAAGAAATAGATTTGTCGAGTGAAAAAAGCCAGATAAAAAACACTCATTGCTGTAGGATTCTATTTTTTAGAAAATTTTAGAAGAAAGGCGGTAGGCTTAAACTGAAGCAAGTTCAGATGATGCTGGAAGCACCTCAATGGGGAGAAACATTTGCAGGTTTGTGGTGCTTTCAAGTCAAGGGGAGGTGAGATCCCAAAGGCAGGGAGCCAGGAATGCAATGCTGTTCATCAGATGATGAAGAAGAAAGCAGATGCAAGAGAAAGAAAGAAATACCATAGACAGTCATCTTCAAGTAGTTCTTCAGATAGTAGAACATATAGCTGAAGGTAAGGTGGAAGGACATCAAGGTCAAAGTCAAGTCTTTGTCCAGAAATCTTCAACCTCGCTCACATCCTTATGATTGAAGATGCAGGCGTCAATCAAGCAGTAACTCTTTTTATGGCTCTAGAAGAGAACAAAGTTGAAGTCATTCTAGGGGCTGAGGGAAATCCTACAGAGTTCAGAGATCTAGGTCAGGAAGCAGAACAAGAAGGTCCAAGTCGAGACCTCATCCACGTTTCCATACTCAAAGCAGTGAAAGGTCCAGTCACAGAAGAACACAAAGTTCATCCCTGGACAGAGGACAATGTAAAGGCAGAGATAAGGAGAAAAGAGAAAGGGAGAAGGACAAAAGCATGGCCCAGGAATTACACAACGTCCAGCGTGGGGAATCTGGAAGCAACAAGGCTGGATTAGAACAGCTGCTGCCCGCCGAGCAAGCCAGAGCTAGACTGCAGCTAGTTCTTGAAGCTGCTGCGAAAGCTGATGAAGCATTGAAAGCCAAAGAAATAAATAAAGAGAAGCAAAGAAGAGAAAGGAGGAAGATCAAGCCACCCTGGTAGAACAAATAGAAAGAAACAAGAAACAAGAACAAGTGAAAAAAGAAAAAGAAATTGAAGCCATTGAAAGTAATTCTTTTAGCCCTGGCTGGTGTAGCTCAGTGGATTGAGCGCGGGCCTGCGACTCAGACGATCGAGGTTCGATTCTCAGTCAGGGCACATGCCTGGGTTGCAGGCCAGTTCCCTGCAGGCCAATTCCCAGCAGGGGATGCACAAAAGGCAACCATACATTGTTGTTTCTCTCCCTCTTTCCTTCCCTTCCCCTCTAAAGATAAATAAATAAAACCTTAAAAAAAAAGAAAGTAATTCTTTTGTTCAGCAGACATTCAGATCTAGTAAAGAAGTCAAAGACCCAGTGGAACCTAGCGAGGAGAAGCACGCAACCGCACCGCAGGACCAGCATCAGCAGTTGCTGATGCTCCCAGTAATGAAAAGGGAATAGACCCTGGCAGCATCCCTAACCGCTGTCAAGTACCAAGACAATTCTCTGGCTCATCCAAATTTATCTACTGAGAAAGCCGATGCTGAGGGAAAGTGGTTCAGAAGGTGAACTGCTCTCTGACAAGAAAGGCCAATGGGAAGTCCTATGACCTAAATAATGTTGTGGTTGAATTAACAGTAACATTGAAAATTTAGGGTTTTTTACAGTTTTCTGTCTATTAACCCCATCCCATCCCACCTTCCCGTTCTCCCCCCTCCCTCCCCTTTCCACCCTTCTTAGTTGTTGTTCATGTGTCCTTTATATTTGTTCCTCTAAATCTCTCCCCTATTTCCCCTGAAAGTCCCTCCCCTCTCTCCTCTGGTCACTGTCAGCCTGTTCTCTATTTCAGTGTCTTTGGTTATATTTTGCTTGCTTGTTTGTTTTGTTGTTTAGCTTCCTGTTAAAGGTGAGATCATATGGTATTTGTCCTTCAACACCTGGCTTATTTCACTCAGCATAATGCTTTAGGTTTTTAAATCCCAATTTAACTTTTTTACTTGTAAGAAGAACTGACCCAATTATATAAAAAGGTAATCTCATTTCATTTGTTCCATGAGGGCTTGAATATTTGTTGATTGAGCTTAAACACTGTGAATATTAAAACTAGTGTAAAATTGAGGGATGCATGAAAATGTCCTACTGTTAATAAATCTATTTCTAAAAATATCAATCTGAAAATAAATGGCACACAGTAGTGTTTCTGAGTAAAACTTTTAAAATATCAAGTTGGCATTTAAAGACACAATTTTGGTTCATCATGCATACATAAGAATCAAACTCTATGTCATAAAAGTGAGATTTCATCTTCCATGCACTATGAAATCATTTTTAATCTTTTATTTCACCTTACTGGAAAATGTTAAGTAGAATAAAAGCACTCTTAACAATCTAAGCAAAATGAGCATGTTAATATTGAAAGGATACCTTTATTGAAAGAACTCTTGAAAATTAAATAAATTCATGATTCACTGGTTAGGAAAAAAAAAAAGAAAATTCTAGAAAATGCAAAGTATTCAGTAGTATCAGAGAGAGACCAGTGGCTGCCTAGGGATGGGGAGGAAGGGCTGTGATTGGGAAAAGCCACTTTTGTACGGGTATGAAAAGAGGCTTTTGTAGGTGGGGCATAGTTCTCCGACTTGATTGTGGTGATGCTTTCACAGCTGTGTACCTGTGTCCAAACTTACCACATTGGACACTGTAAATATGTACAGTGCCTTCTACGCTGATTATACCTCAACAAAGTTAAAGCATTTTTATTTTTTAAATGTTATTTATTTCTTTTTAGAGAGAGAGGAAGGGAGGGAGAAATAAAGGGAGAGAAACATCAGTGTGGGGTTGTCTCTCGAGTGCCCCCTACCAAGGACCTCTCCCATAACTCAATCATGTGCCCTGACTGGGAATTGAACTGGCGACCCTTTGCTTCATAGTCTGGTGCTCAGTCCACTGAACCACACCAGCCAGGGCAAGTTAAAGCTTTTTAAAGGGAAAAAACAAAGACAAAAGGAGGACTCTGAAGCAGTCAGGTCTGAGTGTTGCCTAAAGCATTCCTAATAATTAAACAGGCCACTGTTTCATCTGGTCACAGAAAAGCGGTTACTTTTTAACAACAATATTTAATTTATTTTTCCTGTCCATCTGGACTATTCACAGTCAGTAGCTCAGTTGCCCAGAGGCTGCTCAGAACCACATCACCCTGCATAAAAGCAACCGCACTCCGAATCAGGCTCACCATGCCCACCGTTGAGTTCCTCTTCCCACTTTTGAATTTGAATTTTAAAAATGACATATAATGTCTGTTAATTTAGACAAGATGAATTTCATCTTCTTCCTCCCCTGTTTAGGCAAGGTGACCTTTCCATGTCCTTCTCTGACCCTGACACAACGGTTTTGGTTGTTTTTTATGTACCACAGTTCCAGGTGATATGTATGTACAGGACATATTTTTCTGAAAATTGTTTTTTATGAAATTTCTTCAGAAAACTTAAAAGTTAGTTCGTGAGCTCAAAAGATTATTAGCCTGACTCAAAATGTATGTGTGATTAATGGACATTGTTAAAAAAAATCAAGACCTTCTAAGATCAGAGCGTCTTTGTTGCAGCTGCTCAGAGGGAGATTTTGTGACATCCATTCCAGCCTCTTGGCAGTGATAGTTCTGAATCCTGGGCTGTGACATAGAGGCAAAGTCAACAGGTCACTGAAGGAGAAGCTAATGGTGTAGAAACGAATTTCAGATGTTCTGATAAAGTGAATTTGATATATACCGTGAATGTCAGAAAAACTATTTGAAAAAAAATTAAAATTAAGGCATTGTCAGAAAAACTGCAAAATAAAGAGAAATAGATTTTATGACCTTGGGTACTAGGTACTGGCTCAAAAAATTGCAAAACCACATAGAGGAGAATCTCTCAGGTGTAACAGAGTTGAAAATTCTCTCATTCTAGTAGTTATCTGGTAGTCTGTAATTTGGGGTGGGGTGAGCTGTTTTATAGCTTTGCTTCTGCTTCCAGTTCAGGGAATATATGAACTAGAGGCAATCACTTTCTCTCTCTGCTATCTATTATTTTTTCTCATACCAGATTAAAACTGGTCCCTTCTATGTCAAATTCTTTGGCTTGGAGCAAAGAAGTAACTCACGGTCTATTATGCATTCAATGGATCTGTTCAGGGTTTGCATGGTTTTGCTTGTGTGGGCTTCTTTATCTTGCTCTGATCACCTAATCTGATTTAGTGCTGGTAGGTACCCTGGAAATGATGTTGGGCACTTCTGAGGCATCTCTGATGAGCACAGGGACTGGAGGGAAGCGTGAACGAAAGAGGCAAGAGCTGGGCTGCTTGTTGAAGCACTCAGGTCCTCTTGAGACTGTGTGGCACCAGATCTACCAGCTGCCCCAGGGCCCTGGCTCTGGGTTCAACTAATGTGTTGAGACGAAAGCAGCAGACAGGTCCTTAGGGCAGAGTCAGGCTGTGTGGACACAACATTTGTGGACTTCACTGAATGACACTTGATGGGTCAGTGATAAACACAAGACTATGTAAGCAGCCAAAAGAGAGAGGTGTGAAAAGGTGTGCCGGGATGTCTGGGCTCGGAGATGTTCACATTGGGATGAGAAGAAGCACAGTTCCAGCAGAGAACAGCAGGCAGCTTCCCTGCTAACCCCGTGGAACTCGGCTGTGAATCCAGAAGTCATTTCACTGGGATGAGTGTGCATCATCCACATAAAGTTAAGAGCTGTAACAAAACAGAATTTGGGGTATAAGCACAAAGAAAAATGTGTCACCAACCTAGGGGAGCATCTTGCTAAATAACTGACATCTCCTGACACGTGTGAGCTTGTGTGGTCTGTAGACCTGGGGCTGCATCATTTCGTCCATCGCTTCTGCAAATGGGCTCACTCTGGTCCTAAGAGCCAGCCTAGGCATTCAGGGTTATTTTGCATAATGTTCCAATTTAAAACTCTACAGTTTTTGAAGTCCATTTAAAATAATAATCAGGAAGTTTTTATTTCTGTAGCTGTCTCCTTTTATGCAATATATGATGATATAAAAGCTTAAAATGTACCTTTGATAAGCAGCATTATTTATTTATTTGAATATACTTTTTATTTTATTTTTCCCATTACCAAGCACCATCATTTAGAGAGTTTGGATGAAGAATAAAATTTTGGGAAGCACTAAATAGTATTCCTATAGACTTCCTATAGGACATTGCCTCCTATAAAGACCCTTAATTTCTCATTTGCTGCAAGAATTCTGGAAAGTGGTTTTGACTCCTAGTTTCTAAATTTCCTCCCTCATGGCCCGCAGCCAGTCAGTCACTGGGCAAGTCATGTTCACAGGGCACTCCTGAGAACGGAGACTGAAGTGTCTTTCCACAGCGCCACAGGGACCATACCTGCTGAATGGTGAACACATAACTAGCTTACATTTAGAATTATAGGTAATATTGGAAGTTGTCAGGATGCGAATCTCCTTACAAAAATTCTAGGAATCTCAGTGCGCTACATAAAGGATTCTGTTTGTTTTATAATGGCCACACTAGGCACCAGTAAACAGAAAACGTCATTGGCATCTTTGGCCCACTCCATACCACTTAGAGGCAAAAGAGGGATTATTGTTCTGTATCATGAGCATGGAGGGCTTCCAAAAATTAAACCGTGAATCAATTTGAAACAGTCAAAAGTGATGTCATCATTAAGTTATATTTATTATAAAGTTCCCGTGGTCACACAACTCTCCCAACTTAAAGAAGTCAAGCAGCTTGTAAACTTTATGTGTTCCTTTCCTCCCAATCTTTTATCCATCCTTACTTTCCAAAATATTAGTCAGAAATGGTTTTTTTTCCCACTAACAAAACCCAACTAAGGGTATTTATTGTTTACTTGGGGAGAAGACCAGAAGGCAGTGGTCTCAGGATTATTTGGCATCTCAGCGATGCCCTGAAAGGCCCAGACTATTTATTCTGTGGCTTCACCATCCACGGAGTGTTGTCCTGTTGTCCTCTTGTTTGTCATCGAATGCTCAAACGGTGGCTGCCATGACCCCAGCACTACAACCTCCCCATCGTTTTCAGTGCCAGAAAGCAGAAAGATAAGAGCAGGTGCAAATAAAGTTAGTTTGGCACTGGCTAGTTACCTAAGCAAGATGACTTGCTCCTTGGCATGGTGTAAGCTGGGAAGAGTTTAAAACAAAGAACAATAATATTGAGCGTTTTGTGCCAGGCACTGTGCTTTACAGCTCTTATTTAATTTTTACAAGGTTATGAGATGGGTGCTGTTAAAATCCCATTTTATAGAAATATATTCTTGATGTAGCAAAATTAAAAGTGGTTTTTACAAAAAATGTTCTTCAATGACATTTTACTCTACCATTTTATATAAAATGTTTGTTTTTGTCCCAGATACGGACATATAGGGGCTAGGATTCCCCTTCAAGGAAGGAATTGTTAGCCCCGCTACCAGGAGTGTTGACAGCAGGCAGACGAAGCCTGGGGGGACGCAGAACTGCCTCTGCCACCGTCACCACCACAGCAGAGCCCGTGTCCAATGGCTGAGTGTGTGTGTGTGTGTGTGTGTGTGTGTGTGGCTGGGGGTGTGGAGGCGGGGTGTAGGGCAGGTGTTCTGGCCCAATGCGGGACAGCGCTAATGGACCGATTCAGCTGAACTTCCGTTGCTCATCTCGTTTCTGCCGTCCTAAAGCCTACCTGATGAAGAGGCTGAACCCAACTCAGTCTCAGAGGCTGCTTCCCAGAAAAATAAAATTGTACCAGTTTTTGATATCCCTCCTACCTCTTGTCTACACATATTAATTTTTTGTTTTGGCAGACATTCCGAAAGTACTACTTTGTGTCTAATTTTTCAACTTAACATTCTATCATGAACAGTTTCTCAGATTGCTACAGAGCCTTCATAAATACTTGTTCAAAATGCAAAACTAAAGTAATATAACCATATTATAGAATCTTTGAAAGAGAGAAATTTACTCATAACTCCACTACTACATAGTTGATGTCATATTTTGGTATATTTCCTGAATTCTTCCCCCTAAAAATAGTCCTTATAAGGTTATAATCACAATGCATAAAATGTCCCTTTTTTCACATTCTTTAAGATTTGTTTGCTTGTTTGTTTATTTATTGCTCTCCCTTGGGCCAGAAGGCTGGGTTATAAAAATTACATAAATTTAGTAAAATATAAGTTAGACATTAGCTCGGGGCTCCCATTCTTCAGATATTTATGCAAACATACAACCAACACTAGAACACATGGCGAATGGGAATCCAGAGCCCTCCTGAGGTTCTGAGGAGGTCTGACTACTCCCAAATTCATTTTCCCCCAGCTCCCTGCCTGTAAAGAGGACAACTGGCCATGTAAGTCCTGCCACATCGATCTGGACGATAAGCTCAGCACATGTCATCGGTTGTTACCTATACACAAAAACTCGACAGAATAAACAAAACCAAAATCTGCTTCCACCAGATATTTGCTTTGCCTACTTCACTAGAGCTTTGGGGCCTCCAGGGGGCAAAGCCCTCACCATCTCACTGGCTCTATGTCCTGCTCCCCTGTGGAAGCAAACTCCCTCCCCTCACACAGGAAGTTCCACCATCGCAGGCCCTCCTGGTGGAGCTGCTGCCCCAAAGCAGCTGATTCTAATTCAGATGATTTTCTCAACCAGGATAGGTCTTGCCCTACAAGTAATTCCCTGCTTGTTAAGGCTGAGACAAGAGGAATGTCTTCGGACTTCTGCATCAAAGCATGACTGTGAGGAAATAGGTTAGAGGGGAAATGAGAGTAGAAATAAGATGCTAGGAAGGTGAGCTTGTGAAATGCACATCAGTAAAGTTTCTGAATTTGGGGGGTTTTGAGGGAGGGCGGAGGAAAGAGCCATGTCAGGGGACATGACAAAGAAGTGTCTGGGATCTTAGCAGCTGGTGAAACCTGAAAAACAGAAGAGATGGAGAAATAAAGAGTGACACCGTAATTATGAATCCAGGCTGAAGGAAAGTGGTCCCACGTAGAGATGAAATGAAAAACTTGGAAAAGAAGGCCAGTTTGGAGGGGAAGGTGAGGCATGTATCTTCACTGGGAAGGATCCAGCTGGACTTGTTTATAAACTGAGGTGGAGTCTGCACAAATGGGCCTCTGGGGTTCCTGGGGCTGTCCCAGCTCCCGGCTGACTGGGAACATTCATGGAGATCTATGGAATGACTCCGTCACTAACAGTTCTGGCCAAAGAGCCAGGGGATGTGTAGGAAGAGGTGGGATGAATCAAAAAATATTTTTGGTAGGGGTCAGGTGATGGAATGGTGTGGGGAGATGGATTAGAAGAGCAAGTAGGAGACTGTGTTTGTGAATTCTAGAGGGCCCATAATTAGGGCTTTTCTTCTTTATTATTTTGCCTGTCTGGGCATTGATGTTATTTTGTAGAAGGGGAAGGCATCGTGCTGGAGATGAAAAATGATTTTCTGCCACTTGCTGGTTTAACTCTGTTACCATGGCAACTGATTGTATCAGCCAGGAGGGAGGAATTCACTGCAGAGGCACCCTATACCGGGCTGTTGTGATTTTAAAGGGAAATATTTACAACCCTGTCAACAGCGTTCCCATCGAAATTGTGAAGCATGGCCTATTCGACTTAATTTCAATGATTTTTAAAGGGTTTATTCATTACTGACTCCAAGTAACATCGCCATTTTTGACTAGTTACCAGAAACAAACCCCTGCAGAATGTATATACACAGCCTCTATTGGTTGGGGTTAGTTTATCTTTTTCTCTCAGTTCTGTCAATAATGGAATTAATTGATCCTCTTCAAGGTTTAAATCAAACTGAACGAGTTAAATAATTGTGTGAGGCAGATGTGGCCGTATCCTGTGGAGAGCTTTGTCCTCTCCTCCTTCCCGTCCGGCAGCAGAACTCAGAGGGTCTCCTTCTCTGAATAAACAGCCTCTCCCTCTGCCACTGGAGAGAACAGAGGAGTCAGGGAAGGCTTGGTGGGGAAGCCGGTTTATATCACGGAGCTCGGAGCCTCTCGCCTGCTCCCCACTGAGGACACGTCTTCCTCTGGTCTTTTCATTTTAGCTGTCTGAATTGGAGCATTTCAAGAGCGCTTATTTTTATTTTTCTTCCAAATGCAGACATAGTGCTAGAAGTAAAGTTAGTAAGATAACGCAGATGAAAACAGGATCTCTTCTCAAGGAACTTACACTGAAGTGGGGGAGATGCTGAGTGAATAAATATTGTATTACAATATATAATAAGGGTAACGACAGAAGTAAACAGAACATTCGAGGGTGACTCACCTGGCCTGGCGAAGTGGCAGGGAGTGAGGAAGTTCTCTCCAGAGTTGACACCTATTTAGGGACCGAGATGAGTTTGCCCGATTAGGGGAGGTAGGAATGGTCAAAGGGTGCTCCAGACTGAGCAAATGGCAATAAGGCAGAGAAAATACTGATTGGCAGATGAAACCATAATGTGCATATATTAAAAAAAACTTACCATGAATCTGTTATATGTCAGGCACTATAGGCTACCAGCTTTTTTGTTACTCATAATTCAAAGCTCTCAATGACATGTTGTTATTACTACTCTTCTTCAATAAGGGAGACAACAAAGATTCAGCAAGGATGACCACTTGCCCAGGGTCCAACAGTAGTGACTGGAGTTCAGCACAGCTTGGCCTGACTCCACGGGTGTGATTCCACTTCTCTTGTGTAGATTCAATAAGCAATTGGACTGAAAAAAGGCATATGTATTTCTGGTTGATTCAATTTCCTGTTAAATGATATGATTGTTCCCAATAATTATGGATAATTTATTCAATTAAAGATAAATGAAACTATTGCGTATGAACTCGGATGTCTGAATAAGCCTTTGGCTAAAAAATAGGAACCTGAGATTGAATTTGTGATTGGAAACTTTTTTATGAAACATATATTAAAATCTACTTTTCTGACATGGCAGAAACTCATTTCCCAAACCAAGGCTTCATAGAGAAGTCCTACTTTTGTTTATTTTGTGATTGGTGCTGCGCAGGATGATGGCGGCAGGGTCAAGGCAGAAGCATGTGTGGGCTTTTTTTTTTTCCTATTCAAGGAAAGAGAAACAAATGCTAAAATAAATTAGCAGCACATTAAGTTTGGAGTTTTAAACACACGCGTTAACAGAAAGTACACACCCAAATTATTTATTCGAGTGCAGCCTACAACAGAGGGAGACTCGCCTTCAGAGCCTGCTTTCGCACGTTTACATTTCCCGTAGTACGGCTGCGTCGATGGCAAGCCCATTGCGCACCTTTGAAATGTAACCTATTCCCGTGTGTTGAGATCTATTCAGTGCACCCCAAGTATTGCCTCGGATTCCGTCACTGGTGTTGTAAGTGTAGTAGAGCAAGCTAGTAATTATTCCATTCCCTCAGACTGTTTGAAGTGTATAAACACAGGATGAATGCCTGGATTTTGTCATTTCCGATTGTAGTTTTATACTTCATCCTCCACGCAGTCAGCAAAGTTCAAGGCGACCATATTCATTTCTAAGAACAAAAAGACACAATCTGACATCTGCTGACTTTAATGGGGCACCAAACATCGATTGCACTAATCATCATATACCCTAGTGAACAAGAAAGCAGAGATACGGGCATTTGGTGTGGGAAGACATAGAGGGCACAGCAAATTATGCCATAGTTAGGGAGGGCTCCAAATAGTGTCACAAAGGCGTTACTTGCTTGGTCTCCAGGGTGAGTGGGAGCACTTTAGGAAGATCCATAGAAGGATATTCCTGAATGTGAGACCAGCATCCACAAAGGCATGAAAGCATGAACATGTACAGATTTTAAAAACAGGATGTCAACGCCCAGCCAGAAGTGAGAGTACACTGTGTGGAAGGAGGAGGGAAGCAGAAAGTGTTTCACAGTGGCCAAGGTTAGAAGGTGGTGCAGAATTTAAAGACTCTACTCTGTTCTACAGCACTTGGACTGAAAGCCGGTGCAGGGAAGTTACACCAGTGAGCTTAGAGTTGTGTATTTCAAAAAGTGGTTAGCTTTAGAGAAGGCAAGTCTATATATTCTTCTGAATATATATTGAGTATTTATAGGGTATCCTAACTTGGATATTCAAGCTAAACAATTTGGTGTGAACCCTACTGCCTCCTGTTTTCAGGCAGCTGACAGACGGCGGGCACGGCTCTGTTCTATCCCTTCTCACCTTCTGTTTTCTAACCGGATTAACAGACTCATTCCTCACAGGTCTTGTTCTCAAGTCTTTGTAGCATTGCACAGAATTTCCACCAAGCTCTTTTTCTCCACAAATATTCTTCATCAAAAAAACCATGTGTTTATTTTTGACTAGGCAATACATGTATATAATTCAACCAATAGCATCTTTTCCATGCTGTCCTCCATTTGCCCATTTCTTACTGTCCTCTGTCCGTTATAGCCACCATTTTTAGCTTTGTATTTGTATTCCAGAAGTTTTAGGATATAAAAGCAAATGCAATGTATGTGCTTTTTCCTCTTTTAAAATAAATAAGTTCAATACATAAATAAAAGATAAAAATAAATTCAAGAAATCTTTGGCCACAATAAATAAAGTTAAACTTCTCTTTATGAAGTTTTTCACCTTTTTTTCCACTTACAGTGCTAAAAATATTTCCAAAGAAGTTCACAAAGTTTCTCTTAATTTTTTAACATGCATAATTATCTATTATATGACTATACCAAATTTGTTCAACCAACTTCCTATTGATAGGCACTTAGGTTGTGTTTAGATGTCTGCTATTATAGTTTGACATGTATAAATGTAATCTGGTGGGCAAATCCCTGAAAGTGGAAATTCTCTGTCAAATGGAAAATATTATATGTATATTGAAAAATATTACATAATATATATATGCAATTATTATCTTGAGAGATAGTGCCGACTGCACTTTCCCACTATCATACACCAAGAGCTTCTTTTCCTCACACACTCACCAGTACAGTGTACTGCCAGCTTTATGATGTTGTCGGTCAATGAAAACTGAAATCTGAGGGTACTTTCAATTTGCATTGAAAAAGCTATTTTCAATTTCCATTTCTCATATTATACATAAGCATAAACATCCTTTCATATATTTAAGAGGCATTAAAGAGGTACCTTTTCTATGAACTGTTTATTCATAACTTTATGTATTTCTATGCAAATAATATATCCTTTGCCATTTTCTATATCTAATAGACATCTTATAAACCTTTTGTATGTTTTCTAAACTTTTTGTATGTTTTATATACATATGCATACACATACACACACACGCATATGTGCAACCAGCATTCACTTTCACCCCTGGTTATGCTAACTCCTAAATCATGGGGATTGGAAGCTAGAAACCACATTACATGAGTACAAGGCACACCTGTAGGATTTCAGAAGGTGGAAAGAAGGCAGAAACCATGTTCTCTTCAAGAATCAAAGGCAGATAAATAACTTCAGTGCCATGAGTCTCCACAGGGACCTCCAGGGTCCCCCTGCCCGTCACCTTCCTCAGGACTGCAGGGGTGCTGTGAGGTTGACTGCAGTTTCCGGGTGATACAACGACACACATCAGCTGAAAACCTTCTGCAGTTCAGTAATGGAGCATAGTAAAAAATTAATATTTAGAAATTATATATATCCATAGAGAGAGAAATTATAACCACTGCATATATAGTCAGTATTCTCTCTCTATATAGTCAATATAAAAACATAATGGAATGAAAGAGCCTATTGTCAACAGTGACTATAAGATAAAATATCAAGAAATAAATGTATTAATAATTAGGCAAAAACCTGTGTGAAGGGAAAATAAGACTTGGACAAATGCAAAGGCATTCATGGTTTTGGATGGCAAAACTCATTATCAAGAAAAATTTATTAGGATTCTCTATGTGGCCTCCTCTGGTCCATTTTGGTGACTCTACTATGGATGCTTGAAAAGAAGTATTCTTTATTTTCTGGGTATTAAGTATACATTATTTTATGTCCCTTATTAATATTATTTAGGTCCTCTGTATACTTACTTGTTTTGCCAATTTATTTTCCATGGAGTGAAAGATGACTGGAAGTTTCCTACGAAAAGCATGGTTTTGTTAACCTTTGTGGTATTTTCTACGATTTCTGAATTATGAAAAGGTATACTGTGTACTGTTACTTTGTGTTTAAATAAATATTTATAGCTGCCATATGTTCATCATTAATTGAAAATTTCCAGATTATAGCCCTGGCTTGTGTAGCTCAGTGGATTGAGCAGGGGCATTGAACCAAAGGGTCATCAGTTCAATTCCCAATCGGGGCACATGCCTGGGTTGGAGGCCAGGTCCCCAGGGGTGTCCATGTGAGAGGCAACCACAAACTGATGTTTCTCTCCCCCTCTCTTTCTCGCTCCCTTCTCCTCTTTCTAAAAAGAAATAAATCAAATCTTCAAAAAAAGGAAAGTTTCCAGATTATAAAATGCCTTGTTAGTGTCTCATTTTTAAAAAATATTTTATTGATTATACCATTACAGTTGTTCTATTCCCCCCCTTCAGCCCCCTCCACCCGCACACTCCCTCCCCCACCATTCTCCCTCCGCCTTAGTTTATAACCACGTGTCTCAAGTTCTTTAGATTCTCTATTTCCCCCACTATTCTTGCCCTCCCCCCTATCTATTTTCTACCTACTGTCTATGCTATTTTCTTTACCTTCTCCCCCCTTCTCCTCCTCCCTCTCCCCTGTTGCTAACCCTCCATGTGATCTCCATTTCTATGGTTCCACTCCTGACCTAGCTGTCCTCTTACTTTGCTTTTGTTTTAGGCATGGTTGTTAATAACTGTGAGTTTGCTGTCCTTTCACTGTTCATATTTTTTATCTTCTTATTCTTATATAAGTCCCTTTAGCATTTCATATAATAAAGGCTTGGTGATGATGAACTCCTTGAACTTGACCTTATCCGAGAAGCACTTTATCTGCCCTTCCATTCTAAATGAAAGTTTTGCTGGATAAAGCAATCTTGCCTGTAGGTCTTTGGATTTCATGACTTGGAATACTTCTTTCCAGCCCCGTCTTGCCTGGAAGATCTCTTTTGAGAAATCCGCTGACAGTCTGATGGGTACTCCTTTGTAGGTGACTGTCCCCTTATCTCTTGCTGCTTCTAGGATTCTCTCCTTCATTTTAATCTTGGCTAATGTAATTATGATGTGCCTTGGTGTGTTCCTTCTTGGGTCCAGCTTCTTTGGGACTCTCTGAGCTTCCTGGATTTCCTGGAAGTCTATTTCCTTTGCCAGACTGGGGAAGTTCTCCTTTATTATTTGTTCAAATAAGTTTTCCACTCGTGGCTGTTTCTTTCCCCCTTCTGGTACCCCTATAATCCAGATGTTGGAACATTTAAAGATGTCCTGGAGGTTCCTAAGCTTCTCCTCATTTTTTTAAATTCTCATTTCTTCATTCCTTTCTGGTTGGATGTTTCGTTCTTCCTTCTGGTCCATTCCATTGATTTGGGTCCCAGTTTCCTTTCCATCACTATTTGTTTCCTGGACATCTCCCTTCATTTCAATTAGTTTAGCCTTCATATGTTCCTCTAATTTGTGACTATAATCTACCAGTTCTGTGAGCATCCTGATAAACAGTGTCTGGAACTGTCTTGTGCTTCTGAGAGGCTGGCAATCTCTCTGTCGCTTAGAGTTATCAGCTCTGGGACTTTGAGTTCTTCTTGAGCCATATTTTGGACTGTTCCTGCCTGTTACATATGAGGAGCAGAGCCCTAGGTGTCCACCAGAGCAGAGCAACTCAGTCGCTGGGTTGTGACGTTGTATGTGGGGGCGGGGTCAAAGAAGAACAATGGTGTCCAGTCTGCCACCTCCCGCTGCGGCCCCCACAGGTGGCCGCGGTCACCTGTGCCCGTGAGTTTTGTCTAACTGCACGAGAGTGCACCACCACCATTAGCCCTCCGCTAGGTTCGCCCCCTGGGGCCTGCATGGTCTGTGTCACTGTGCGAGAATGTGCAACCTCGGTCAGTCTGCCCCACACCCTGACTGGGTCCAGGCTGCCTTCGCGCCTAGGTCTGGGGATCTTTTCTGCCCCATCCTGCTCCGCTGCTGGCTCTGCCCCTCTTCCTGTCCCGTTTGAAGGGTTAGTTGTCAGACTTCCGTATAATTCAATTTTCTGTTCTTTGGCTATGTCTTTGTTCTCCAAACCTTTGTTGTATTCAAACTTGGTTGTGGGAGAAGGCACAGTGTTTCCACCTATGCCTCCATCTTGGCGGAAGTCCTTAGTGTCTCATTTAATGTTCCTATACTGGTGCTCCCTCAACCCATTCTGATGTTATATTTGAGCCCTTTGCTTTCTTCCAGCTTATAGTTACCTAGTAAAACTCCCTATATTTTTATTTTTAATGTTTCTGAATCACTTTGTTTTATTGAATTTTATACATGACTTGGAATCATCTTACTTTTTGATCTAGTTTACAATTATTTTTCTTTTAATAGATAAGTTTATTTGTATTTATTAATTCGAAAGACACATATTGTCTTAATTCTATTATTTATATCTGTTGTTTTTATAGTTTTAAAAAGCATCTCGATGTGATCTATTTTCTTTGTTTTGTGCCATAGATGATTCATTTGATATTTAGGAAGCTCCATGTTTTGTTTTGCGGTTACTTGTGTAAGAATAGATATTGAATCCCCTTAGCTCTTGGTGTTTTTAGAGACAGTATTTCTTTTCCACTACCATGTGCAAATGGTTAAAAAAAAAGTTATTTTCACATTTTTCCTGTAATGTTCTCCACTTCTCCTCTGAATTTGGGTCAACAATATATTTTTTAAATTTATCTTTATACCATTTATATATGCTCAGATTCATATTAGTTTATTTTACAGCTAAATGATATCCTTCACTCAGCTATATTATACATCATTGTACTCAGTCTTCCTCCCACTTTTTTTCCATCTTCCCAATGCAATCCATGGTAGTTAAATCACTTTTATACTGCCGGACATTAACATTTACAATCTGTCTGTTTCAGGGCATGTATGATGTTTA
Source organism: Sturnira hondurensis (assembly GCF_014824575.4). NCBI lineage: Eukaryota > Metazoa > Chordata > Mammalia > Chiroptera > Phyllostomidae > Sturnira > Sturnira hondurensis. Next base: position 9,596,150 of record NW_028098001.1, on the reverse strand, counting down.
CCATTGTGTTTCTGTCCTTCTAGCCCCCATACTATTTGTCTTCTTTTTTTTTTCTTTTCTTATTTGGTAATTCCAACTATATGTTGGATTTCCTTTGTCTGTTTCTTCATCTTTTTTTTCAACTTTAAAAAAAAACAAATTTCTTTTTTGTTTTGATTACTTTACGGTGTCTATTTTGAGTTGTGCTCACCCCAGTTTTGCCTTATTTCTATGACGTTTCTTACCCTTTCGGTTCTCTGCTGCTTTTCCCCAGCTCATGTTTCATCTCCTCCCATTTCTTTGCCTTCCCTTCCCTGAATTCCTGGTTTCTGTTTTCAGAGAGGTAATTGCTTCATTCAGTTGTTGAGATTATGAATGGCTTCCCGTCCTTGTCTTTGCTGTTCATTTAATCAATGAAATTCTGTGTTTTACTTGAACATTTTCTGTCACAATTGAGCTATATTTTCAGGCAATGCATGACAGCCCATGAAACTAGATGGAGCAAGAGTGCTTTTTCTTAATGTGAAGGTATAGTTTGACAAATATTAATAAAAGGTTATGCTTTAGGGAGTTTTTATCGATGAGGCCCAGAGTGTCTGTCTTGTATTTTAGGTATTCACTGAAATTCTCTGAAAAAGGAACATTCTACCTGGACACTTACCATGAACTGACATATCCCATGGAGGTGTTATGCGTTCCTCTATATATATATAAAAAGAATAGCTCATAGGTTATGTGGGGTTTTCCACAGCCCCAAACAAAAGCTCTGGTTAACAATGTGCAAGCTGAAGTATTTAGGAAGATATGTACTAATGTCTGCAATTCACTTTGAAATGCATAAAAATAAGATAGATTGATAGGTGCCTAGAGGGTTGGACTAATGGATAGATGTGTGAGAAAGCAAGTGCAGTGAAATGTTACGGAAAGACTCTAGGTGATATTCACTGTAAAATTGGTTCAAGTTTGTTATATGCTTGAAATTACTCATTGTAAAATGTTGGGGAAAATTGTGGAAGTGAAAACAATTATTATGTAGTTGTTAATTTCACGACAGTTACAATGCTCCCAAATCAAGGGCTTTGTGTAGTAAATTCTAACAGATAAAAATGGAGGAGTCAGTCACAACAGCTTGATGATTTCTTTCTACTCTGAGTTTTTCTCAGAGCTCCCTGAGTGATGTGTTAAGTTAAGAGGTTGAGTGTCTTAACATGAATGTCCCAGGTAAGGTGCTACTGGCCAGGACCCTTTAAGGATGACAGGAATGGCACCAAATGAAGGCAATTCCAGTGGAACTTCCACTAAGACAATTCTCCTATTACTCTTTTGAAACCAGAAAAACTACTTTCCAAGCAGTCTTGTCTTGGAATCCCACTGGAAGCAGTCCAAGTTTGGTGGGTCACGTAGAATAATGTACCCAAAATGTATCCAGTTCTGTGCCCCCTATCTGCGTATCCAATGCGGAAGTCGCAGAAGCTCCAACACCTTACTTACATTTTGGTCTCTCATCATTGAGATAAGTCTGGATGCCAGAAGTCAACTGCAAACAGGCTATTTCTAAAGACTACCTGAGTGTAGCAATTCAAATGAATTATTTTAATGAGACTAAAGGGCACACTGACTAGATGGGTCTCTTAAAAGTCACTTGTCAATTTCGACCTTATGTGTAACACATAACTTGCTGACACCCAAATCTCATAGGTTAATCTGAAGGTTTACATTTTCAGGGGTGAGATAATTTATACAAAATGGTTTCTTGCCCTTTAGGTGCTTTTTGTTAAAATCAGAAACAAAGATTCTGGCTGTTGGAAGTTGCCATGTGTCCCACAGAAGATACGTTGGAGTCCTAACCCCTGGGGCGCATGAGTGTGACCTTATTTGGAAATAGGGTCTCTGCAGGTGTAATTTAAGATACGAGTTAAGATGATGTCATCCTGGAGCGGTATGGGCCCCTTACGACTAGCACAGTTTTAGGAAAACACACACTATACCCAGCAGGGAACTCCAAGTGATGATAAAGGTAGGTGAATGGTGGGTCTACATGCCAAGAAATGTCAAGATTCCTGGCAACCACCAGAGGCTAAGAGAGAGGCACAGAACAGAGTCTGTCTCCGAGCCCTCCAGAGGGAACCAAACTAGCCAATGCCTTGGTTTTGAACTTCTAGCTATCAGAACAGTGACAAATACATTTCTGTTGCTTTAAACCATCAAGTTCATGGAATTTTGTTATGGCAGCCCTAGGAAAAAATACACTGACCAAAATTATGGATTCTTGTAGATATAACTTTAAAGATCAATGCAGTCATAAGTAATGTTGTCCTGTTTTCTACCATCTCCATTCATTTCTTTATTATAAGAGCCATACCATACCATAAATGATGCTGTCAACTTCAGTAAAAGACTAACATAAAAAAATGCAGGTGAAGAATCACCAGTAGAAACTACAACTAATTGTGGGTCACATTTAGGTGGTGAGTCCTACAAGACATTCTGGGTCAGATTTTGGTTTTGCTCAGAGGAGGAAGCTTATAAACTCCCTTGGTAAAATTCATACTCTCCCTGCAAACAGGCTTTCTTTCTTCAAATGAAAGAGGTAATGGGGAAAATAATTTTCTGAGAAGCCAAACAAAATTCACATCAGCTTCCAACTTGGTTTAAAATTTTTTCTACTTTTGTCCCAAATTTCCTCATTAAATTATATTTTCCTGGTCTTGGACTTAGAACACAAATCCACATAAAGCTTTGATATCATTCTTCTCTTTAGAAATAAAAAGTGAAAATGTTTTAATCATTTAGAACAGTGTGCTTAATTTCCTTCATTTGTTGTGATTTTCATGGTAAAGTTCTTAAAACTTGGCAAAAGGATAAAAGGAAAAGAGTGAAACATCTATGGCCATTTTCCTTTTCCATTATTAGTTTAGAGAGCCATGTTGCAGTGAACCTGTACTCCTGGGCGTCAGGAAATGAGGCAGTGGACCTTGAATTTTCCCAGAATGTAGGGTCACATGCTGTTGCTCAGATGATACACAATCACAGTTTGATAGAAGGAACTAGTCTGTATTGTGTGGTTATTGCAAGGTGTGTGGCATAGGACAAGGACTGCCACCCTGAGCAATGGTAATAGCCAGAAATTGCCTGATGAAGAGCTTTAATTATGTTTTCTCAAGCTCTTATAATGGCTATAAAATGGCTTTCTTCTGTTCTCATACCACCTAACCTTGTGAATCTCTGCTTCCTGCTGTCTTTGTAGGCCTGTTAAAGGACAGTCTAGCATTTTAAACCGCAGCATCAAAAATCATGATTGAATTTTTCCCTTTCTGTTCTGTGGGCTTTGGATTCAGCTCTAAAGAGACATGGGGCTCTAGGGTAACGTGCTGACTGCTTAGAAACAGTCAGGCTAATGAAACAAGTGTGAGCTCATAAATGTACTTCACTACAAAGAAAAAGTGCCAGAGTTACAGCTGAAGGGGAACTTGATGGAACCACTATTCTGCTTGAGATTGGGAGAGTTGTGAACACTTTAATGGGAGGGGAGGGGTGTCTGTAAATCAAGTGGTCTTCCACATCCCAGACCACAAACTAGGTTAAGGCTATGTAACCTGTTGCATGGTTTTAGGTTTTTGCCTCCCAGATCTTTAATCTGTAAGGTTCCCCTGGGGTTGGAAAGGAAGACTTGGTTGAACATCTTTTCCATAACCATATTTCTTTCTCATATACTACGGATTAAAGCCTTCATGTGTCCATTAGAATGGAGTTTTTTTTTAAAATAATTTCTTCTTCAGATCTTGCTTTTCAAATGAAAATGACATAAAAACAGTTTCTGAGCTCATAATTGCTTTTTCTTGTGGTCTCTTAATACATCCCATTGAACAATACATTGCCCGTGTAGGACCGCATCTCTGGACTGGTCACGCAACACTAATAATTTAACTAGGTATCGTTATGAACAACTGATCATTCCTGGGGTTGGGGAACAGTTGGCCTGTTTATAAAGTAAATCTGCTAGTTCCATTAGGATAAAGCCTGAGGTTTGGGTTTTGTATGCTGTGTTGCTCTTTACTGCTAGGTTTCACCAGCCTTCCTTCACTTGCCTGAGGCAGTGTCTCGGAACCTTGTTCTGGGCACACAGCCGCACACAGCCCTGACAATTGCTCTGTGGTCACTGCAGGACACTGCTCAGACCTCTCTCCCTACTTCCCTTCCCCAAGTCCTGATATTGTCCAGAGAAGCAAATCGAGTGCCCATACCACACTGGGCCAGGGCCGCTGAGCACAGAGGCCCCTGAGGATTTTCCCGTCATTAGTCTGCAGCTGTGCCCAGGGCGTCTGTCTGTCCACACTGTTGAGGGAGCTTAGATTCTCCAGATGAGAGATCCCTCAGTTAGGTGTGCCCTGTCACACTGGTTAGCACATTCACCGTTTACTGCACATACTTAGACATGTTTCAGTAAATATCCATAAAATGAAGGAAAGGTAGTGGGGCTTTGCCCAGTCGGTACAAAGATGAAGCACTAACCGTACACAATTAAAGCTGCAGCGTTGGCCATTTTGCTTGGAGCCCCGGTGCTCTTCTGAGAAGAAGCAATGACGCTGAGGGTAAACTGAAAGGTGGTTGCTTGACGAGGTAGTCCCTTTCCAAAACACTTGACACTTGCAGCTGAATAAAGTTTATCTCGGAGAATGCGGGTGTGCTAAAGGAGGTGTAAATACCCCTTGGGGGTCTCTGCTTACCTAGTTTGGCTAATTCTGGTTAGGAAGGACCCACCTTCTCCGGGAACATACATAGAAACTTACAAAGATGACAGAAAGAAACGATAGCCATTCTGCCCAAAAGGAGTACAAGGCTCACGGTACTTAAGCAACAGTCTGCAGAGACTGGAGACTGGGTCCACTTCTCATTCTTCAGAGAGTGGTCATAACAGAGGAAGTGGTCCTGAGGGCAGAGCAGGCTGGATTCACTCATGTGTCCTTGTGGCTCTCGTTCTCGCCATCTGGACGGGATGAATTTCTGCCTTTTAAGTCTTTGTCTTAAAAAGATCTAATATGCTCCCCTGATGGGTTTATGTAGTGAATCTTTGTCCGTTGACTTGAAGGGAGGGTTTGCTCCCCTCCAGGATGTTCTTGCGGTGGCTGACTTTCTGGGACCTTTGGCAGGAAGAATCCCTCTCCTCGGAGAATCCTCCTGTGCACCCACCACGACAGTGACCATGTAACTAGTGAACCTCTCTTCCTTCCAGTAATACCAGCTTCAGAAATTGCGATTAAATTGCTTAGTGCCCAGTATCCTGAATATTCTAAAAGTTCTAAAATGATACTCCTGAGAATGTAACTGCCAGGTCAGGGAATCTCAGCATTTGATTAAGTCAAACCTAGAAACATAATTTAGAATTTTAAGATAACTTACACAGTACTTGTAATTGCTTTTTAAATGGCAGCCTTCTCCAAAGCCTGTATGTTTTGTACAACAGGGGCAGAGTTTATCTTGTTCACTCATATATCCCCAGGACCTAGTAGAGAGCCAGGAACCTACAGGCAGTTAAGAATGTTTGTTCTGAGTCACACTAAGGTAGTGTTTAGCTGGTGTGCCATAAAAGTAGAATCAATAGATGGCCCTTGGTCTGTCTGATGTATGCTGGATTATCTTGCATTAGCTTCAGTTCCCCTTTTATGTTTCTAGCAGTATTCTCATATATTCACTCACCTAGAAGAGGCTCTCAATTATTTTTCATGGCAAGTACAGGCTTGGCACATGGAAGGAGTTTATGGAATTATTGAATCCATGATTTTAGGAGAGTCATTTGGCGTCTGCAACAGGGAGCCTGAGCATAGAACAGGAAACAGGAAGCAGGTGGGACCCTCCACTCAGAACCAGTGGTGGAGACAGAGAGGGAGAGAGAAAACTTTGGCAAGAAGGTGGACTCCAGGCCGTAGCTGCCCATGCTGCCCCTCATCTTGTGAGTGACTTCTGCCCACTGTCTGCTGGAGATGTCTCAACCTACATGCTGAGGTTCCCATGTATGTATCTTTTTAGATAGAGAAGGAAGATTTTAAGGTAGGGAATAAATGAAATGCTTTTAATGTTTTTCTTTTTTTAAGATAATGAGATTTTTAAAAAGATTTTATATATTTATTTTTAGAGAGAGGGGAAAGGAAGGAGAAAGAGAGGGAGAGAAGCATCAATGTGTGGTTGCCTCTGTCATGCCCCCTGATGGGGACCTGGCCTGCAATCCAGGCATGTGTCCTGCCTGGGAATCGAACTGGCAACCCTTTGGTTTGCAGACCTGTGCTCAATTGACTGAGCTACACCGGCCAGGGCTTACATATTTTTCTTAAAATATTTTAAATGATAGCATAGCAGACTGTATGAGTATGGATTCTGGAGCAGACACCCGATTTGAATCGGGGAGGCTGTGTGACCATGGACAACTTATTTAAGCGCTTTCTGCCTTAGTTTCCTCAACTATGAAGTGGGAATGGTGAACATAATAATACCTACCTCATTCATGTGGCTCTTATGGGGATGAAATGAGTTAATTTTCATAAAGAACCATGAATGGTCATAACCATTCATGACCTATAGTAAGTGACATATAAATGTAGGTTAAATATAAACAAACAATTGTCTTTGGGGAAAGAAAGATACGGATGTTGCCATGTTAGCCTCTGGTCTCTGATTGTGTTGCAAATATTCTATATTTTTGTGTCTTCTTTAGAGGATGCAGAAGCCCATGATGCCTGCATGAGATTTAAGGAGCCTGAGTTATTGATTTTAACCTTGCTTTTGGGGTAGAGTTAAACCTCTCCTGCCCAATGAAGTATCTGAAATGGAGCCACAGTTTATTGCTCTTTGATGACTTGAATTTCATTCTGCTTCCAAAATCTGTGGGAACATCCAATAGACTTTGGCAGAAACCTGTGCTCGGATGGGCACTGCAAGCCCCGAGTTCTCATCAGAAGCTGGAGGGAAGAACTATTTTTTTCAAGCAATTTACTTGCCCTCTAATGACACATCTTGCCGAATCTCCCTGATTTTTGAGGTAAATGATTTCACCGGGTCCCGGAGGGGCCTGGCAGCTCAGTTTCTCATCCCACGTCACCAGAGACTGTTTCCGGTGACTAGAGCAACCACAAGTGCGTTCGTATTGTGAATGTAATCAGGTGCCATGCTGCTTGCGGACTCACCGGAGTTGTACAGCAGACTGATCTCAGAAGGACTACGGGAAACTAGTGTTCCTTTAGTCCTCCACCATTAGAAAGAAGTTCTCACAAACTTGGGTTTTTCTCTTCTAAGGCAGGTATCTTACTGAGGCTGAGCCCAGAGGGATAAAAATAAAAGTTAAGAGGAAATGGGTAGAAAATTGTAATGGCTGGGAAGTCTGGGGACAAAGGTACACTTTACAGACCCAGGTGTGGGGTCGGGAAGAGGCAGAGCAGGAGGCGGGATGAAGGGATGTGTGCCTAAGAATGTCCTGATCCACACGCTGCTCGGACGGTGCCTGCATTCCTGCTTGCCATGGTCATCTCGGTGGGCTGAGTACATTTGTTCAAATGTTCCATCCATCTGGCAAGACTTGCTATTGTTTGGTATCATTATTCTTGGTCTGATGTTAGGGGCTTTGCTGAATTCAGAGTCAAAAAACAGTTTATAAGGAAAGCCCTTTATTGTGCGTTAGAGAGATACCTATGGGATGGAATGACATCTATGCTTGGGTTTCCTTAAACACCGGATCATTTCTGGCCCAGGCGCACACTCGAGGTCTCTCAGCAATGTGTGCTAGTTGAATCACTTACACAAGAGAGGGCCACTTTAGTCTTGAGACCTCTCCATTTTCTACTCGGCTGGCGCCATAGCTGATGTGACTTCCCAGAGAGCCCTGTCCCAGAGACTCACAAACCCCAGTTTTATTTAGCAGAAGCAAACCTAGGCAAACTGGTACATGAGAAGGACGCTCCCACTCTCCGTTCAATTACTGTGCTTGGCAGGAGACCCATCATTCATTTCTCTACAAGGATACTAGATCACGTCACACTCGTTATTTCCTGTGATCCATTTTTCTCTGCCCACTTAACAACAAGATTGCAGACCCACTAATCTTGTCCTCCAGTGATAAATGGGTACTTGTGTGGACAGCCTGGGGCAGCATGGCTCTAGGAAACCCACGCTGAAAGCAAACATCACAGAGCCCACTCCTACTCTAGGAAAGAGCCATGTTATGAGACCTCCCCAATCAGCAGAGAGTAAAAAACTTATTTTCAACTTGAATTCACAATACTTCTTCTGGCAATTTTCCCCCTCATCATGGCTTGATTGAGTTCCCCAAGCCAGCAGCATTTCTGTGAGAAGGAAGCAACCCAGCTCTCAAAAATGCTCTCAGGCAGAGAACAAAGCTGCAGCGGAGAGCTGCCTCCTCGTCTCCCTGGGAGATGCTCCAGTTTTATGGAAAGTCTATTTGTGGGCAAACCCATTCATACCTGGCAGTGATACTCATTCGAAGCAGCCCATCCTTGATTACACTTTTATGTGACAATGCATACAGAATGAGCTGTTACTTATGAGTAACATAATTAGCTATTACATAACTGATGCTTTGCTACCAAAAGGAGCATAAACAGTCATTCGTATACCTAAAATACATTTTTTTCAATTCTCACCTAAGGGGAGAGAAAGAAACATTGATTGGTTGCCTCCTGCATGTGCCCCGGCTGGGGATAGAACCCACAACCTATGTATGTGACCTGACAGGGGATTGAACCCACAACCTTTGGTACACAGGATGAAGCCCCAACCAACTGAACAACCAGGTCTGGTCTACCTAGAGTCTAGTTTTCACTTATGAACTCAAGTGCAAAAGTCTAGACTCAAAATCTTGCCTTTTCTCCACAAGGTGAAGACTGTGGCCATATGATCAGGCATAAATAACTAAGATTGGCAGCTGCTATGCTGTGATGAGCATTTACTGTGTGACCAACTCCATCAAGGCTCTTCATGTAAGTGATCTCATTCTAGAGGCAAACATCCTGGAGGCCATGTGTGTCCCTACTTGGCAGATGAGAAAACTGAGGCACGGAACAGAGACTTGACCCTTGGTCTCGTTAACTCTGACCCTGCGTTCTCACTGCCTGTTATTTTGATTCTGCTTAACTGCTTAGATTCCACCAAACAACTCTGTTTCATTACTGATTTTCAAAATTTTTTCACAAGTGAACAAGAGTGGCTACTTGTTTTGCCAGGGCACAGACACGCATGAGTTTGGAGCTCTGCTCAGGATTAAGCTTTTGTAGGTTTTCCCATCTACCTAGATAGCTATGAGTTTTAACTTATTCTCACCTGATGTCCCTTCCCTTCTACTTCCAATATGCTCCCATATATTACATAGAATTTGTTAATGTGTAACACATTTATAAATGTATGACACTTACGTTATATGTATGTATGTGTGTAAATATATGTTCTCTCTCCTGCCATGAAAAGATGTGTTTTCTTAATTTCCAAGTGCAAAGAATGCCTATGTTGTCACAAGATAACTCTATTTCTCGGTAAATACAGTTCAGTGATAATATTGAAGAACTTTATTAAAGCACTGGAAAACTAAAGGCCAGAATTTAATTAAAAAGAATATCTGAGAAGCACTGAGAAATAGTGATGCAACTGTCAGAACCATCAATGCTTTGCAATGAACAGTCAGTCAGACCCCTGTTTTGCCAAGGCGTTGGTCCTACACACGTCTCACCAGCATTTCTGTTATCGATACACACACCGTTATCTTATGAAACGTTACAACCTTCTGGTTTCTTCAATGTCATATGAAATGCTACAACCTTCAGCTTTCTAGGTACTGTAATTTCACAAGAACAACATACTTTAAGAACAAAATATATAAATAGCATTTGATTTTTATGAGTTGTGGTTCTCTATTAACAAACATCGGTAAAGCATGTGCTATGTGCCAGACATGAAGCTGTCACAAATGGACAAATACAACATTAGCCTTTGAGTATGTCATAGCTTAGAAATTAAACTATAGCCCTGGCTGGTGTGACTCAGTGGACTGAGCTCTGGCCTGTGGACCAAAGAGTCTCCAGTTCGATTCCCAGTCAGGGTACATGCCTGGGTTGTGGGCTGGGTCCCTGGTGTGGGGTGTGTGAGAGGAAAATACACATTGATGTTTCCCTCCATCTCTTTCTCCTTCCCTTCCCTTCACTCTAAAATAAATAAAATCTTTTTTAAGAAAAGAAATTAAAATATATTAGGCTTGTAAGGAGCACTGCTTCTGAGACTTAATCTCTTTGCTACATTGAAAATGCAGTAATTTTTAGGGAAGTCAGGACTTCTGAAGTCCGACTCCTGAGGTCTGAGGTGGGACTGTAGGCCTGCAGGCTCCTCCGTGTACAAAGGGGCCACAGGTTAGGTGACAAGGCTGTGACCGGAGCCCTGGGGCAGCAGATGGTAGGGCCAGAGGTTCGTTCTTGCCCCACGACTCGGTGTGTGCCCCTGGGTGAGCCATTGAACCTCTCTAACGCTTAGCTGCCCCATACACAGTGGGGAGCACGTCTCCCTTGCTCACCCCACACCCTCATCATGAGATCAAATGAGAAAATACACTCAAAAACATTTTGAAAACGGTCAGGTATTTGTAAGCTCCCTGAAGGCACATATTTTTAATCTGTTCTCATTTTCGCTGCTCTAGCATCAAAACAATCACTGAATAATAATAAATACACAATACATATTTATTAAACAAATGCACACCACAATAAAAATCTTGCTTTTTGCTTTGAACAATTCAAAATTATGGTAATTGATTTTTCTTTTTTCACAAAAGGGAAAACTCATTTGGTGTGACTTCTAGAGGCGCCACACCTTAGGGTCGGAAGAGATCTTACAGAGCACCCCGCCCAGCCTTGCAAGGTGACTTAGATTCCCCGACTCAGCCCTTGCTGGGGGCTAGTCCAGCCTTCCGGATCACAGCTACCAGGGTGGGGGTGGGGGGTGCTCTCTCCAGCCACCTCCCTGTACCGAAATTACTTCCATCCAGGCTAAATTGAATCCTCGTTTATAAACTTAGGGCACTTAATCACTATATTTTTTTTAGTGAGATAAGTAGAAATTTAGACTTTTTAAACAAAAAGCAAAAACACTTTCTCTGGTGTATGACTGCTGTGACCCACACAAGCTCTTAGGAAGGCGGACATTGTAGGCACCACCTGTTGGTGGACACCTGAGAAACGGCTGCAAATGGCAAGTGAGCATGAAAGGACGGAGAGAGCAACTGCCGTGCGGTCTGTTGCACCCTCCATTACAGAAAGAGAATGCGGTATCATTGCAGCAAAGCTCGTGGTAGGAAAAACCTGGACTCTACCTGTCTGTCAATAAGGGGATGGTTACGCTCTGGCATCTGTTTAATGAGATATTCCAGCCATTAACAGTTGATGCTTCTCAGGATCATATAATAAAATAGAAAATGGTTAAGTATAATGAGATTAAGTTAAAAAATACAAATTTATAGGGATCACATGATTTCTGGGTAAATACAGATGTAAACAGCTGTGTCTTACAGTGGCCTACAAGCACATGTAAAACACCATCGACATTTTGAAGGTAGTGAAGTTACAGATCATTCCCTTTTCTTTTTTTCAGCTTTCTATAAAGTGCTGATGCTACTTTTAAAATAACAAAAACTTAAATGTTAAAATAAGAAAATTTTTTTCACCATTTCTGAGTTCTATATACAAACACACATACCTAGACACACACATGCACACACAGAGACATCTCTTTTTCCTCTTCCTCCTCCCCCTCCCCTTCCCCCTCCCCTTCCCCCTTCCTTCTTCACATTGAGAGACACATTTTGGTGGGGTCAAAAATATTAAGAATACAGCCCTGGCTGGTGTAGCTCAGCGGATTGAGCACGGGCCTGTGAACCAGACAATCGCGGTTCGATTCCCAGTCAGGACACATGCCTGGGTTGCAGGCCAGTTCCTGGCAGGGGCCAGTTCCCAGCAGGGGATGCACAAGAAGCAACCAGACATTGATGTTTCTCTTCCTCTCTCCTTCCCTTCCCCTCTAAAGATAAATAAATAAATAATATTTTAAAAAATATTAAGAATACTATTAGCTAGTATTCAGCACGCAGGAGCATATTCCTATTCTTGTTAAACACTAGTGTCCTCATCTGTAAAACGGGGATGGCAACAACAACAGTGACAGTTTCATAGAACTGGTGTGGGGTTTACCTGCATTGTCCACAAAGCACTTGGCATGGAGGGCGTGCTCTGAAGGTTAGCAGCCCTTACTCTGAGATCACCCTAAATTTGCAGTGCATTTAAGTTGCATGAGTGTGTGTCTACAGGTGCGAGTTGTCCAGGAAGACTGGAGGGGAGTGGGACCAGGAGTGACAGGGTTGGGGCTGAGAGGTAGAGTCAGCTCCCCCACCCACACCCACTGTCACGGTACCCCAGGCAGGTTTGCCAGGGACCTCACTGTCTGACACTCTTGAGAGATGAGGGGGAGACAAGGAAGATGTGGAATACACTGACTGGTTCTGGCCAGCGGTGCTGAGGAGCCTGCAGGAATTCAGTGGAGGCAGGTGGTGGGTTCCCACTTAAGCAGTGTCATTTTAGGGGAAGGTATCTGGGTCCGTTTGTGTTCTGTGATGGCAGGGACATACTGGCTTGGTCACAAACTGAAACTGGAGACTGAATTCCTTCATGTAAATGACAAGTGAAGAACTCCTCCTGGGCCAGGAAGAGAAAGGTGGAAGGAAGGCCGATTCCATGAGAAGATGAAGCCAAGCAGGGATGCAAGACATTAACCGGTGCTTCCTCACCGGCAGGTCGCCATGCAGACTGAGAGGAATCCACACAGAGCGCTCCTGCGGCTGTACCCTCCAATGTCAGTGCTGGCGGCAGTGTGCTTTTCCATCTTGGAATAATTCCTGGATGCTTTGATACAATTTAAGAAATAAAAGGAAGCAAGGAGCCAGGACAAGCCAGTCTCACTTTTCCATTGCTGTCAGAGTCGCTGAGCCCCAAGGCAATATACAGAAATGTCCTCTTTATTGTGTGAGAGTAAACAAACAAGAGCCACCAGAAATTCACTCCCAAATGCCCGATTTGATTTGGAGGAAAGAAATATTCATGCGTTAGAACTTTGGGCTACAAGTTAAGGCCATGTGGCTGTTGTTCCCCCCTGGTACACTGTGTACCTCTCTGGTGGTGTGAAATGTGTTCTAGTTGACATTTCAAACTGCCTGGAAGCTCTATCTTCCTGATTAAATTCCAAACATGAGCTAAAATACATTTGGTGTTTTGTCTGCCTGGTGCCATGCTCTGTGGGTGGAAGTCTGTGCAGTTCTACTAGAGGAAAACTAGAATTAGCAGCAAGAGAAAAGGAAGCTCTAAGCAAATACTCAAAGTGTTGGAAGGGAGGGAGTGGGATGCTGTCATAAGGAGGGCCCAGTGCATGCTGGGAATGCCTATGGTGTTCCCTGGTGTGCACCTACTCCATGGGACCAAAGGGAGCAGTTGGCAAAGGAAGCAGTTTACATATATATTCAGGGATAATTGTGCTAATTTGAAAAGAGCAACAATATAGCCAAGACAAGGCAAGCCAAGACAAGGCAATCAAATCCAATATATGCAAAGAGTAAGAAAGAGACAGGAGACAACTCTCACATTACCTAAGGAGGTAGGTAGAGAGCTTCTACCATTAATGACATGATTAGAGCATGGCCAGCTGCAACCTACCTGTCTCACATCTCAGAAGTTAAGGTTTCTGAACATTTACCTCCTATTTATTTTCTAAAACTTAACTGAGCAACTGTACTGTTGAATCGAGCCGTGCTCCTCCCTTGGGTAGCTTTGCATAGTGGAGTCTGTGTGTGTGCAATTTCACCAGAGATTAGGCTGAATGGGTTTTGTTGTGGAAAAAATGAATTACAGAGGTAACTGTCTTGCATCATATATTTTAACATCTGAAAACAAGGCTGCTTTTTTTTCTCATTTGCTTCAGTTGGCCCTTGCCTTGTTTTTGGACTCACTGAAATGCTGCCAAGTTTTCCTCACACAGACACATTAGCTATTAGGGATGTGTCCTCGTCTGAGACAGGTCTGGGTTTTACTGCTTCCTGCCGGGTGCACTGGCACACGTCCTAGTCAACTGGAAAATGAATGGATTTGTCCCAGGTCTTGGGCCAACACTGCGCCCCTGCCTTGCAGATCCTGAAAGCGGTCAGCCAGCTGTTGCCAGCAGGCGGTACCCATCTCCCCAACTCTAGGGTGGGTGTACCTGATGCCTCCAGGTTTTTCCCCCCAGTTCACTGTGTTTCCAAAACTTTCTTTACTACTCACTTGGTAACACCTTGCTGAGTTTCATTGCTGTTTATCCTTTTCCAGGAGAAATTTCTTAGCTAGATGGCATCACCTTGTAGAACTACAAGGGCCTGTATCCTTGTTGCCCGTCCCAGGTGGGCTCCAGGATAAAGCAAGGTCTCACCATCGAAGGAACTGATACCTGAATTACTCAAATGATGATTCTGATATATTTTTTGCCTTCTGCGGTTATTTTGATTTCTTTTCCTGCCGTATCCTCTCGTAATTTATTTAACCAGTTATTTCCTCTCCACTCGGTCTTCAACTTCTCTTTTTCTTCTGGGTCCTTATTCTATAAACATGTTTAAGAGTCCCTCATCTGAGACAAATAAATGAATACAGATTTTTAAAAAAACCACGACCTTTCCCTTAACTTCTCAACCTAACCATTTATTCAACCTGTGTTACTGTGCCCACTGTGTGCCAGGTGCTCCTGCGAGTGATGGCTGGAGGCAGGACAGTCACCGCTCTGGTGGAGCTAGTGTGGGGACTCAGATAATAAGCGTACAAATAACAGAAGCCCTACTGCTGCTCTGCTGTTCAAGGCTAGGACGTTTGGTGCCTTTTTAGAAGGCCTTCCATCAGCCTTCCTGTGGGCTGATACGGCCTTATTGATAGAACGTGGGCTGTATTTCAGTGTCCTGGGCTTTCATAGGCTTGCCCCAAAGTCCTCAGCACCCCCATCACATTCCCCTTCCCAGCCTCCTCAGAGGAGTGGCCTGTAGTGACAACCTTACTCCTCAACCAGCAGCATTCTGGCCTCAGTTCCTACCATGCGACCTCCATGCAAAAGCCAGTGGGCTTCAGTTCTTAATCATGACCTTGGCCTTTAGACACTATTGTTCATTTCTCATCAGGTTCCACCTTCTCTTGTTCACCTTCTATTTCTCTAGTTGTCTTTTAGTTTCAGGTTCCAAGCTTCTGACATCAGCCCTCATCTCTTTTCACCTTGTCTTCCCATGGAGCAGTCTTACCCACTCCCCCGGCTACTGCCGCGTGTCTCCACTTACGAACTCAGGCTGTGTTCAGATTGCCATGCCCGTATTCCCAGGACCTGGCCACAGGGCCCAACACAGCGGCACAGGACGCCACGCTTAGGGGGGTCCTCCTTGGAGATCGAATGTTCTGTGGTCATCATATTGAAATTCAAAATGTTATTTTTGAATTTGTGTTTTGTTAACCTATTAATTTGGTATCACTGCCCTAACAAAATACTGTAGACCGGGTGTCTTAAACAACAAAAATTTATTTTCTCGTGGTTCTGGAGACTGGAAGTCCAAGGTTAAGGTCCCAGCAGAGCTGGTTTCCTCTGAGGGCCATAAGGGAAGAATCAGGTTTCTCTCCCTGGCTTGCAGATAGCCATCCTCTTGCTGCCTCTTCACGTGGTTGTCCCTCTGTCCATGAGAGCTCCTGGTGTCTGGGTCCTAATCTCCTCTTCTAAGGACATCAGTCAGATTGGATTAGGCCCATGTGATCTTATGCGATCTTAATTACCGCTTTAAGGGCCCTGTCTCCAAATACAGTCACACTTTGAGGTACTAGATGTTAGGAATTCAATGTGGGAATCTGGGGGACACAAGTCAGCTCATAAAAGTAAGTGAAGTTTGGGAAGCAATGGGTCGTGCCCTGAGGGCTGACAGTTTTGGCTCACTGCGGTCCTCTTTCTGTTGCTTCTTTGGAACATGGTCTCATTTGCCAGCATCCTACCTATGGGCTGCCCAGCTATTCTCTGGCTCTGCCTTTAGGAGGAAACCTGGTATAGATGCTGTGAAGGTTAGGGTCCAGCCATCCTTGCCTGGGACTGGCGGCACCACTGCACATTTGCAGGTGATTTGGCAGAGTCATGCCTTGCACCCACTCGCAGGGATCCAGCGGTCCTTGGGTCGGGCAGTGGCTGTGGCAAAGGAAATTCACTTCCCCACCTCCTGGTGCTGGGTCAGTCAGCAGCTTTCAGAATCTGACTAAAATTATCAGACCTCTCCTGTGAAAGGTTCCCATTCATAACATCCATGATTGTATGTATTTTCAGGGGGTAATGGACTCCATCAAGGTTATTTGTGCACCCTTGTGATTTGGCTTTCTTTCCTTACTTTTCTTTCCAGCCTTATCTCAATACCACCCTCACAGTGACACATCCCTCCTGAGTGACTGTAGCCTTCTCTGAGTGAATTATCTTTTATGCCTCCCTGTCTTTGCAGATGACCTTTGCCTACTGTTTGCTTTTTTTCATTATCATTATAACAAATTACTGTATCACCTTCAAGATTAAAACTACATTCCATCTTCTCAGCGAATCTCTGGTGGTATTTCCTACTTCCCTATCATCCAAGTTAAGACAAAGTGCACTTGTGGGCCTCTGTGTGTCTAGAGATTGCAAGTGACTTTGATTGCAAGAACTGTGGGTTTTTCCAAGTTTTATTGAGATACAATGAACATATCACTATGAAAGTTTAAAGTATACAATATAATGGTTTGACTTACATATATTAGGAGATGAAATCCAGCCCACACCCTATTGCCAAGGCCACATCAGCCCACAGGAAGGCTAATAATGGAAGGTCTTCTAACAAAGGTACCAAGTGTCCTAGCCTTGACTAATAGTAAGTTTAGTTAGCATCCATCACCTCACCTAGATATAATAAAAAGAAAAAGCAAAACAAACAAAAAATGTCTTATCTTGTGAAGAGAACTCGGGATTTACTCTCTTAACAGCTTCCCCATGTGTCCCACAGCAGTGTAGCGGTGGTCGTCATGTTGTGCTGTCCATGTTCAACATCTCCATGTTGAAGATGCCCAGGAACTTCTTCATCTGGCGCCTGCAAGTCTGTACCTTTTGACTGCAGGCTTCCAGTTCCCCAAGAGCTGTGTTTTCACTGTGCTTATTTTCACAATGGCTGGTGCAGAGCTGCACTAGGGAAATACAAATACGTGTTCAACTTACTTCAGCTCACAGGAATGCACACGAGTGAACAAGAGAATGAGGAGCAGCAGGAGGTCGCGGTGAAGAGCACACAGTTCAGAGCCAAACAGTCCTGGGCTCAAGTCTAGGCTCTGTCATTGACTAGCACTGTGATCTTGGGGCAATTACTCTTAAACCTCAATTTTCCATTTCAGTACGGGGCAAACAAAATTTATCTCAAAGTCAAATCTTGCCAATTTGTATTGACAAATAACAACTATGGCTATTTTATGGCTCAGTCCTGCAACTAAATATCTGTGAGCTTGAAAGGAATTTTGGAATGAAAAGACAAAATTAAGTGACAATGAAGCTATGCTCCTATAGATTAATTTATTAACAAAAAATACTTATTGAACATCCTCTGGGTGCAAGGCACTATGCTAAGACCTGTAGAGAAATTAAATATAAAGCTGGCCCCTGGAGGAATAGGAGGAGCCCATTTAGAGTTAAACTCTAAAATGACAGGTGCCATGGAAGGGTATCAGATTTTTAGAGTAAGATTTCATTTGTAGCTGGAGCAGTGAGTATGGCTTCTTGGAGGAAGAGGCCTTTGACATGGCCCTTGAAGCGAAGGCAGGAAGATGTTGCTGGCACCAGGGGAGGGAAGGGAAATGGGTGCAGCCACGGCAAGGCGGAGCTGACTAGGGGAACAGAGGAACTCTGCCGTCCTGTTGACGAGGCTGCTCTCACTGGGCGCTGCAGTTTCAGCTTCTGAAGCTGATGGTTAGTGGCATTTTCCACATAGTACGAGGTGCCCTGTTCTCTGCCTTGAGAGCCATTGGTGCTCTGCCCAAAGGAGGCCACCTGACTCTGACAGCCAAGGCGGAGACTGGTGTTTTAGCAATAGCAAGCCTATAGCTCTGTTCTTTCTCCTTTTTAAGTAAAATTCCCATCTCCCATTCCCCTCCCCTTCTGCAACCATCACCTTATTCTCTCTATCCATGGGTCTGCTTCTGTTTTGTTTGTTCATTTATTTTTTATTTTATTTTTTTAGATTCCACGCATAAGTGAAATCCTTTGCTATTTGTCTTACTCTCATTTATTTAACTTAGTGTAATACCCTCTAGGTCCAACATGAATAGTCCATCCATGTTGGATCTAGAGGGTATTTGGACCTGCCTAGAGGCAGTTGGACCACAAATGGCAAGATTTCATCTTTTTTATTCCCTCATTCTGTCTCTGCTCTCTGACCAGCTCCACTGTGCCCTGCCAACATGCAGTACAGGCTCTGCTCTGTAGGTGATGGATCACATTCAGGCAGACAGGAACATGCACCGGGAATCAACGTGGAGAAGTAGGGCAGGGACTAATGAGTCTCATCATAGATGGTCAGATTATGTCATCTAGAATTAAACTGCCTGTGAATGAGGCTGAGGCGCATGCACACAACTGTACAGATGGTTTGCAAAATATTTCATTTCACACGTAATAATGACACAAGAGGTTTTTTTTTTAAGTTATCAGCCGCTGCATCTGATATCATTTCCAGGAATCTTTTTCTGGCCCCAGGAAATTGAATTAATCACACCATTGGCAGCTGGCGTGGGTACTGCTTATGCGGCGTTTCTGCCGATACAGATATGGACTGATAAAGCTAGGATTCTGGGGCACCAGTCTTTCTGAGCTTGAAGGCCAGCTCTTCCACTTACTAATATGTGACCTTGGGCAATTCATTTACAGTTTCCTCATTTGTTTCATGGAAATGGTAGTCATACTGCCTGACATAGCGCCTGTGAGTAGTAAAAGAAATGGCCCCTACAGCTGTGAACAACTCGGGCAGCGGAATACTTTCTCCTCAGATACCAGAGTGACCTGCGCAGCCACTCTGGCATGCTGATTTCACAATGCACCCACACCATCAATATTCTCTCCCCGCTGCCCGAGTTATATTTCTGTACAGCTTTTCCAGCTGTTTCACACACTACACACTTTACTCATTTGTTATGTTTACTTCCTGTGTCTCACCTGACGTATAAGCTCCCGGAGGCCGGTTCCCTAGTGTCCAGATCAGTGTTTGGCATGGAATATGGACGCAGTAAATATTTGCTGAGAGTGCGGAGTGAGCCCCGTCTGCCAATTTGAATCTGCTCCCAGCCTACTCCTATTCTCCTGGGGCCCGGTCTGGGAGTCATTCGACTGCATTTGGCACCAGTATGTACCAGGATGCGGGAGGAGAAGTAAAATGGAGGTAGTAATTTTAGTACCTCGTGCCGGAGGGCCCAGCCCTTATAAACTTGAACCCAGTGCTGAGGGTTTATAATGAATCTTAGTCCTGCTGCCCCATTCCCTCTCACTCAGCTTGGTTACTCAAAGTTGGCCTGAAGGACCCGCTGCAGAGCCTGGGGTGAGGGGGTGGTGAGAGTGGGGGATGGCGAGTGGGTAAAGAATATTCTCAGATTTTTGTTCCTTTCTTTCCTGCAAGGTCTTACCCTGATTGTGAGTGAAGGCGGCTTTAGCAGGAGAGGCTTCTCCAAAGCTCACCTCTTCTTGGTCTCGGCACCCACGGGCTGGGGCGGCAGCCACTGCGCCCCGCACCGCACAACCTCCAGTCGGGAGCAGAGTCCCCGCCCCGTGCAGTGCACCGCAGCACCGGGAGCGGTCCGCCCAGCCCTGGGAAGCCGGAGGAGGAGGAGGCGGCAGCGCCAGTGAAGCTCACACACCTCGGAGAATCGGCGCCCACAGGTCAGGGCACCCCAATGGCTAATTGCGGGAGGGAGGGGGCACCCTGGATGCGCAACTTGGGGCACGGGAGTGGGGTCCTTGAGGCTCCAGGAAAGGCAGTCAGCTCAATTGGGTTTGGGGATTGGGTTTGGGGGTGATTTTCGGTTTGGGATTTTTTTTTGGCAGGAGCTGGGTGAAATGGGTGTGGGAAAACTGGGGTGTGAGCGTGGCCAGGGAAAGAGTGGGGCCTAAGTTTGAAACCTTTCTCGCAGTCCACCGATGTGAGTTTCTCTGCGGAGGGCTTTGGAAAAGGCTGGAAGTGGCGGCGCTCGGGGGTTGGGTGGGTTTCCTCCTCTCTGCTTAGGAGGACCGGGTCACACCTTCTCCCAAAGGCGAGAAAACTTTCTACGATCTGCTCTCCTGTCTGCCACCCTTGTGTCCTGCAACTGAGAGACCTTCTGGGCTCGGGATTCTCCGGGTTCGAGCGAAATGTACTGTCCGCTGTCCACTGGCGGAGGTGCTCGCCTCTCTGGTGGACAAGATTCTCAGAATGAACCGCGTTGGGCAGTGAGTTCATTTTGTTTGCACTGGGTAGTCTGCTGACAGATCGTTTTACTGATTAGAGGGAAATACGCGGTTCGTTTTTCTCTTCCTTCCATCCTTTCTGCATAATTAATCACGGAAGTCAGTGTCGCCTCCTTGGAAACTTGTTCAGAGGCTTTGTGGTTTCCGCAGCAAAGATAACACGAGGACTTGGACATTGCCCTGGATTTAATCTGACAGCGACATAGCACTGCACGGTGTTCTGAAAGCAAAGGGAGCTTGGGGGGAAGTGTCTGTGCTACTGGGGAAAAAGAAGGGCACTCGCATAAATAAATTAATTCTTACAAAACCTCCAAAGGTAAGCGGTAGTATTTCTAGTTTACACGTGAAGAAAACAGGTGGAGGTGTTAAATAAGTTTTCCAGCTGAATCCCCCAGTTACTAATGGGATCTGCAAACTGTGACCGTGAGGCTGGTGTATGTTTGGTGCACCACCAAGAATCTAGCAAGGAAGGTGACCTGGCCTGCATGGGTAAGTTCCAGAAAGCAAGAGGCCACCCTGAGCTGGCGTGCCCACAATAAAAGATCAGCAGGAGCATTTAGTGTTTAAGGAAGATGAAGAGATATTAATGGACGACCGGAGAAAGAGTAGCTCTCGGTCTATTTCTTTACAAAATGGGAAGGTCCCCTCTCCCCACACCTAACCCTGAAGTGGGCTGGATTGTTCAAGCACAAACAGCAGGCAAGCTCCAGCGTGAAAGCTTTCACAGTAACCTTCGAGTAGGCTTTAGAGATGAAAACAGCCTGGAGAGTTTTCAAAAGAAGGAACAATTAGATCTTGGCAGTATTCCAAAATAAATTCTTCAAGAAGATAGCTCAAGATCACATGGGAAAGAATTTAGGGAGACAATTTATTGCAAACTAACTTCTGTTTCTTTTCCAGCAACCTACTGGTCTGTAGATCGGGGCACACCATATCCATTGTTTTCCCAATGTGGGTTGGGACTCATTAGGGTAATGACATCCATGTAGTGAGTTGCACCAGCATTTTCTAAAACATGAAATTGTTAGAAGGGAAGAGGAAACATCAGAGTGCACAGAGCTATCTATTGTTTTGTGAACCATGTGTGTTAATTCTTTTATTGTTATTTATTATTATTTATTATTATTATTATTAACAAATGCCCCCAGTGATAGGGGGCCTGGATGGGGGTGGAGGGAGTTGCTCCCAGCCCCACAACTCCTCCCCATGTGTTTTCCCTGTTTATCCCACTGCCTCTGCCTGGGTATCACAGCTGTCCCTGGCTGCCTGCCCTCATTGGCCTCTCCAGGTCGACCCCATCCTGCTCACAGTGGGTGGCCTTCCTTGCAAATGATATCATCAGCACATTCTGGAAAACGGAACCTTTCTCCTCCCCATTACTGTAGGCCCCCCGATGTGGGGGTATTTTGCCAGTCAGAATTCATCTCTGATTCCTTTATTTTTGACCTTTTAATGTGCCCAGGTGACAGCAGCTTAGTTAGGTTCGTTCAGGTACACACTGTGGTCCTCACAGCAAGAGGGCTATTGTTTTTTGGGCACATTATATTGTTGTATCCTGTCACAGAGGTTTCCGAAGTAAGGGACCTACAAATAATCAGTCACTGACACCCTCCCCGACATAGACAATCTAAAGTGTGTCTTGCCTTTGCAGAGGCATTTGAGAAAGTCTTCTACTGTCCCTGAGAACAACAGGGGAAAGAATGGACACACAGGACAGCTCTATCCTTCTCCCTGTGCCCCCTAGGTCTCACGCATCAGGGGAAAGACATAGTGGGGAGAGTTCTCAGAGTTGTAGCAAGTACAAATCTAGGAGCGTACTCTCCAAGACTTATTTTATTTACTAATACTAGAATGTTGAGCTTACAGTGGGGTTGAAGGTCAGGGGTCAGTTGGGGGTTGGAGAGGCTGGGTGAAAAAGGCGAAGGGACTCAGAAGAAAAAAGCACAGAGACGTGGACAACAGTGTGGTAGCTGCCAGAGGGAAAGCAAGGTGGGGGGTGGGGTGGGGCAGGGGTGGAAGAGGCAAAGGACTGATAAATGGTGATGGAATAGGACTTGACTTTGGGTGGTGAGTGCGCATTGCAGTGTGCAGAAGATGTGTTATAAAATTGTATACATGAAACCTGTATGGTTTTCTTGACCAATGTCACCCCAATAGATTCAATTTTAAAAAATTTAAAAAAAATGAAGGAAGGAATGGCCCCAGTGAGCAGTACTTCATGTGAGAGGACAAATCCTGGGGGCGTCAGTGGCCCACCAAGTTCAGAGTGAACTACACATAGTGTGAAGTGGCTGTCCCGTAGCAAATGGGGACTGCACTGATGAGGACAGGCCTCTTAATGGACATTTATATGGAGCTTATTGTGTGTTAGGCACAGTTATGAGTGTTTCATAATTTTGTTTCAATCCATGTAACAATCCCTTGAGTAGGGAATGTAATTATCACCATTCCCATCTATCAGATAAGAAGGCTGAGGCACAGAAGGATTGAGTAATTGGCACAAGATCACATAATCGGTAAGTAGCAGAGCTAATACCGGATGTGAGAACCTGAGCCCTTAGCCAGTGTCATCTCCCCCAAACCTGTGGCATTCGGATCAAAAGAGCCCAGGCCCACTTTCCTCCATGTCCCATTCTGCGTAGCCTCTTTATAAAGGACAGGGACCAACTTCAGGCTATCCAGAGGAAGGTGATGATGAGGGTCTGAACACCAGGCCTTCTGAGGAACAGAGAGCATTTAACTTGGCAAAAAAGAGGTATGTCTAGTTACCTGAGCAGCCCTCAGACCCCTGAGAAAGAAGAGGTGGCTTTGTTCCCAGAAGCAGATCAAGCCGATGCTGGGTGACCTCCTATCAGGACTGGGGAGAGGATTCAACCCAATCTTCACCAAACTGGGTGAAGATTTTGTTGTATTTTATGTCACCGAATGCTCCGTTCAATACTCAGATTCCTCAATATTGTTAGATATAAGAGAAAAATAAACTTTAAAAATAATTGGAAATTAGCAGGTTATCTGAAACATTTATATGCATTTGGTACTAAAAAATAAGTTACCAAATCAAAGTTTTGACTGAGACAGTTACGCAAGTTATGTAAAATTCGGAAGGAAAGTGACAGACCACCAAGTAGAAATTTCAGTGTAGGCATTTGAGACCTTTTCCATAGCTCTTGAACCACTGGTCATTCCAAGAATGTGAGAATTGAGAGAGCAGGCTTTGTTAAACAGGTTTCTTCAAAGGGCTCTTTGGTCACTTCCTTCATCCCAAACCTGGTGTCCGGAGCTATTGTGGGGCCACTAGTTGAGCTGTACATGTGTTCCCTGCATGGCAGGCTCACGTGGTGGCCTGGGCAGCAGGGTCGCCTGCTTCCCCAGAGTTTGTGACGACAACGGATGCCTGAGGGTGTACTGGGGGCCAGGTTGGGGCACATGGGAGAGAGTGCTGGCCTGGGGGCCACTCTAAATTCAGCCCAACAGTGAGGGTACCCCAGCAGCGAGAGTTTCCGGAATCTAAGAGGCTAAGGGAGAAGTGAGCAGTCAGTTGAAGGAGAGTGAATATCACTAAAGCACCCATAAACAGTGTGAAGACAGTTACTATAGCCTTGTCCTGTTGCTTTGATCTTGGAGGGGTGAGAAGCTGTTCCCCAGTTAGGCATAAGGTGGAAAAGGAGAAAAGAGGTCAGCTGTCCCCCAGTCCCTGCAGGAGAGCGGTGTGCAGCGGGACCTAGCTGGCACTGGGCGGGAGATTTAGTGTTATAACGGGGTTGGAGTTTCTTTAATTTCCAGACTATAAGTGTTCATCCTTTTGGGACTTTGAAGTGGTTGCTTGAGCAGAAAGTCATGGGACCTGCTCACCCATTCATCTGAGGGCATGGAGGTTGAGTCCAAGAATGTGTTTTAAGGGGCATTGGAAGAGAAATGTAAAATTATGAATCAGGTCCCACAAGTTGTGCCAGTTCAGAGCACGGGTCAGCTGAAGCAGTCAAGAGTGGCAGTGTGCTTGCTGATGTTACGTGTATTTCTGACTGTGGAAGATTTAGTGGCGGGAGCATTTAGAGTGCAAGGAAGTCGGACTTCAGAAGACTGGCTCAACAGGTAAAAATACCATAAATACTCAAAAGAAAAACCCTGTAAAATGACTACGGTTCCTAAGCAGACATTAATATGTTCTTGATGGTTGAAAACAACTTTCTCACGCGATTATCATATTCCCCAAAGTCATGGCTTATCTTCCGACTTCCCATAGCAAGCAATCGGAGAAAAACATTTTTTTCTCCTTAGGGAATTCAGGCTTATTGGACATATTCAAGGTTTTATATTTTGGAGACCAACTCTTAGACAGGATGGTTGTGTTATTTTTGGCTTATTTTAGGGTGCAAAGTGATTTTTTCCCTTGACTGGAGTATGAGAAGTGCCTAGTCTTGTTGGAAAGAGGAAAGTATGCATTTTTGCTTTTTCTTCTTTGCAAATGTGATTCTTCAATCCATTATTATGTTGCTGAGATTGAAATAAATAAAGCAGAAATTGAGAATCTGTGAGATGCTAAAATTCAGGAGGTTAAAGTCTGGTCTCAATTGTTGCTTGTGTCTGTATTCCCAAGACCTATGCAATTTTCGCCCCACTAGAGAACATAAGTAAATTTTATAGCCCTTCAAGTGAAAATAATTTATAAGCTTCAAACAATTTTCCCCTGGAAGGTGCTTTTGTTTTCCTTGTGTATGTCCTCGGTAACAGCAAAAACGACAGTGAAGGCGTAGGCAGGGCAGGCCGAAGGGGCAGTTGCCTGTGGGTTGGCTCTGAAGATGCCCAGTTGATGAAGAAGGAAAAACTAGGAGATGAGTGAGGGTATGTGGTTGTTAACATAGCCTGTCTTTCTCCAAACCTCTGTGTAGATTTCCCCAGAAAATGTAATTCTGTCTTGTGGGGGTTGGAGTTGGGGGTGAGGAGAGAAACAAATTTAATATAAAGATCTGAAGATCTGGGAACTGAATCATGTAAACCTATAAATCTTCCTACCAGAGCTTCTTTAAATTTTTCACTACATTGCCTCAGTAGGAAAGGGAAGTACACCCAGGTTTCCGGCAGGCCACAACAGGGGCCAAGGCTCTCAGAAACGTGTATATCTTGTACATTCATTTGATATTTGTGGTTTATTTTGTAACATATCTGTACTTATTTATTATAAAAATGATCCTCCAAGTCTGCTCTTAAAATTGATGCTCCGGTAGAACCTGCCCAATATGTTCTAGGCTTTGGGGTTTGTTTGGCAGATGGGGGAACTACATTTTGCCCCTCACTTTACAAGGCCGTCTCTGGCTCTCTCCTGGCTACACCCCTCCGTGCAAGCTGAGGAGGCCCAGGGTGCCTGGTGCTTTGGTTCTACCAACCTCTGGTTTTCTTGTAATCAGTGCTTGCACGAGGGTAACAGTGGGTGGGGTAGGTGGAGAAACTAGAAAATACACCTACCCCTAGTTTAAGAATCCCAGACCTAGGAGAGTAAGATGACCATCAGAAAGCGAAGCCTACATGCTGTTCTGTCTCCAGCTCTTACATAAACCACTGCTGTGGTTTAAATTTCCTTTTCTGTGGAATAGAGATGGAAATGCCTCATTTCTCTCCTTTTTGCTTGGTTGTCAAAAGACCGATTCCACTCCAGCCTGTAAAGAACAGTGTGTGCTGCTTGGAGATAGATACCAGGAGCAGTACCTGCAAAGGAGACTTGTTTGGCAAATCATCCCCTAAGCATTGAAGAAACTGCTGGTCTTGTTCTCCTGAGTCTTCTTGTGCCAAGTGTTTCAAAAAGCTACACTAATTAAAATGGAAAGGGTGGTTTTTTTCCAGGACCATTGATGTGCTGATTCACCTGGCCATGATGTTTTATAATACAGCAGCTATGTAGATCCGTGTGAAGGTTCGGTGAGAGGTAAAATCAGATCTTTAGGGGGCCTGATTTATATTCTTTCCTTATTAAAATGATTCTAGCAATCTATGTGGCAGGTTTTCAGAGAAGGGAGAGAGTGCTTGTGGGCTGAGATGGCTGGACAGGACTCCATGGGGAAGTGGTGACTGAGCCCTAACCTCACAGGTAGCCGGGATCTGGAGAGGAGGGAGTGGCTGTCTAGGCTGGTTGTGGACAGGGTGGGCGAGGGGTTAGAGGACCATCTCTGAGGGCTCCTCCAAGGTTCCTATGCCATAATGAGCCCACCCTTTCTTAATGAACCTTTTGGACCTGTTGTCTGTGTCACCAGGCCTTTGTGTTATTCCTTAACCTGTGTGTGTGTATGTGTGCGCGTGAGAGAGAGAGAGAGAGAGAGTTTTTAAGTGGGGAGAGGATGATCCCAACTACAAGCCTGAATTCTTTAGGATTACTTTTCATCCTCCACTAAATCTTTTATAGTTGAGCTCACTGTGTTTAGAATAGTCTTGTTGGGCACTGAATCGACTTCTAATTTTAGCATGTTCCAAACTAGTGCTCTTTCTCCTTGAAGGACATGTTGATGAGAATGTAATAATGTATTTGTTCAGGATGGGATACACTAGGACAGATAGTGGTGTTTTGAAAATGGGTTTCTTTCCAAAAATACATATATTTGTTGTTTAGTTAGGGTAAGAGTGATTGGTATAAAATAAGTCATTTCTAATGGACTTTCTAGGGCAGCTTTTATAATTACCTTATCAAAGAGAACATTGTTATTTAAAAAATTAATTCCAGCAGCTATATTAATTTCCCAGGGCTGCCATAACAAAATACCAGAGACTGAGTGGCTGAAGCAATAGAAATTTATTTTCTCATTTGTTCTGCAGACTGGAAGTGCAAAATAAGGTGTTAGGAGAGTTGGTTTCCTCTGAGGGCCAAGGTAAGGACCCGTTCCAGGTGCCTCTCCTTGGCACACAGATGGCTGTCCCCGGGCTGTCTCTTCACAGGGTGGTCCTGCTGTGCACATGCACCCTGGTTTCTCTCTCTGTGCTCATATCACCTCTTCCC
This sequence comes from Sturnira hondurensis, assembly GCF_014824575.4. Taxonomy (NCBI): domain Eukaryota; kingdom Metazoa; phylum Chordata; class Mammalia; order Chiroptera; family Phyllostomidae; genus Sturnira; species Sturnira hondurensis. The sequence goes on along the minus strand of NW_028098001.1, from coordinate 9,568,618 downwards.
ATAAGGACAGCAGTCAGATTGGAGTAGGGCCTGCCCTGATGGCCTCATTTTAACTTAATCACCTCTTTGAAGACCCTGCCGCCAAAGACACTCCTATTCTAAAGAGCTGGGGATTAGGACATCAACATAGGAATTTGAGGGACACGATATTTATATGTGTTACATATACATACACATATATGCAGGCACGTATTCATACAAACATAGTTTTTACAAATAGACACACACCATTGAGTTTGTGATACAAATGGAAAGCAACTTGGTATTTTATTAAGTCACAGAATCCAAGATCTGGAAGGGAAGTTCACTACATCCGCTGTGGTCCTTTTCTTTGCTTTCAGAGAGTGATGTGTAAGTTGTTTCAGGAACCCTTTGTGTGGAAGCAGTTGGTACAGGCAAGGTAGCGCACATGCACATGGAAGAATCTGCTTAGTGTGAAAACATCGATGTCAGACCACCAGCCCTCCTTTCCTTGCAGAGAGAAGAGGGCCTTTACTGTGAGGTTATAGCTTCCCTACTTGGAGTGTACTTAAAATGACTTTTTTGCCTAAAAAATGATAAGTGTTAATGATAGTTGTTTTAAAAAAGATTTCCTTATCTGGCAAAAGAAAAATGCCAGCAACTGTATTTTCTAGGTCCATGAATTCCAGCTGGTCTCCAGAAGACCTTCCCCAGAGACCGGAACCCGTTTGATGACATTAAGGTGCTTCCTCTTTGTCAGCAGGAAGCAACAGACTAAATGTAACCCATGAGAAGGCCCTGGAAGCCTTGGGATGATGGACTGTAATCGTCTGCTGACATGAGGGGGCTAGTGACAGGGACAACAGAAGGTGAGACTGATGAAAAGGAGAATTCTGGAAGCAGCCAGTATATTTCCAGCACTAGCCAGCTGAGAGGGCCATGGCTGGCACAGCACAAATACTCTCCCTGGGGTGGAGAAGGGTGATTCCTTGCAGCCTAGATGGAGCGTTCCTTTCACAGGGGAAAAAATCACCACAGGGCCCGTTGAAAAGAGCGAAGCTGAATCCTCGAAGGTTGGCCACGGAGGGAGGACCCCCTGGGAGGGGCATCTGGGTGTCCCAGCGCCATCTTTGCTCACCTGGGTGCCCCTTTGCTTGAGGGAGCTCTCAGTTACCCTCCCTCCAAGCACATTTGTCAAAAAAGTACTGATTTTTAAGATTATTTTCTTATTAAAGTATTTTAGAACTTTCAAAATATGCATAGCATAAAATTTACCATCTTTTCTTATTTATTGATTTATTTATTGAGTTGAGAGAAAGAGAGAGAGAGAAATATTAACTTGTTGTTCCACTTATTTATGTGTTTATTGGTGGATTCTTGAAGGTGCCCTGACCAGGGGGCCAATGTGCAGCGTCGGTGTGTGGGGATGATGCTCCAACTAACTGAGCTGCCCTGGCAGGGCCAGAGTCACCATTTTTAAGTGTGTAGCTCAGTGGCATTAAGTGCATTGTGTGCAACCATCACCGCTATCCATCTCCAGAACTTTTAAAAAATTTTCATTGATGTTCAAGTATACTTTTCTGCCTTTTACTCCCATCCCAGCCTACCCCCCCATCTCCAGAACTTCTTCGTCACTCCAAACTGCAACTCTGTGCCATTAAACAATAATTCCCCGTACCACACCCCCAGCCCTCGACAGCCACCATTTTCCTTTCTGTCTCTACGAACTTCAGGAGCCTGGGTACGTCATTTCAGTGGAATCATGTATCGTTTGCCCTTGTGGGTCTGGCCTATTTCACTTAGCATAATGTTTTAAAGATTCATACATGTTGTAGCGTGTGTCCTAATTTCCTTTCTTTTTAAGACTGAATAATATTCTGTTGCACATACACAATACATTTTGTTTATTCACCTGCCAGTGTGCCTTTGGATAGCCTCTGCCTTTTGGCTGTTATACATAATGCAGCTTTGGAGATTGTTGTACAAATGTCTGTTGGAGTCCCCCCTCTCAATTTTGGGGGGATATTTACCCAGAGGTAGAATGGATGGATCATAAGGTATTCCATGTTTACATTTTTGAGCGACTGCTATATTGTCTTTCAGAGCAGCTATACCAATTTACATTCCCACCAGCAACTCATAAACATTTCAATTTCTCACCTCCTTGCCAACACCATTTTCAATTTTTCTATTTTAAGTAATAGCCTTCTTAATCGATGTGAACTAGTATCTCACTATGAAGTATGGCTTCTTCATAGTTGGTTATTGACCTGAATCTAGTACTTTTAAACACAATTTTACTGCAGGTTCAGAGATAGAGCAAAAATAAATAGACCATATTGGAGTCCCAAAGTCCTAACTGCACTAGAGTGGTCAACTTGAAAGGCTACTAGTGTCCTCAACATGCCTAGAATTTGTTGAAGTGCAAACCAAGAAAAGCAAAGTCCAGAAAAAGGCAGGAATTAACCTGGTGGCATTTCTGTGGTGGGGACCCCAACCCCCCCATGGGAATGGCCTCACTTTGTGGCTGCAACAGGGCATCTGTGTTGGATACGAGATGAACAGGGTAGCAACCTGGCACAGGTGTCGAGGGTAGAAGGGTAGAGCCCTGTTCTATTATATAGTTCCTTTGTTCTAATTCCACATTCACCAGCTACTCTTCTGATCTTAAATTTTGTTTCCCAGACCATGTAAACAAGCTCTGGTTTGCTTGGCCATTTTATTTTTTATTGTAATTCAACAAACTGATAGCCTGGTTGTAAATTGTTCTCCTATGCTTGGTCAGCATGACTCAGTGCATGAGGACTTTCTCATCCCTAGAGGACTGTGGAAACCCAGCTTCCTAAGTCTGCAGGGCTGGGGCCGAGGTATGGTCACTGGGCCAGTGTTCTTGCCACCCCTACATGTGTCTCAGAGCCATACCTCATCAATTCTTGGGAAATCCTTTCCAGACAGAGGTTTTACAGCTTTTTCTAGGGTGTGTTTTACCTGTGTGGGCAACTGAAGTCTCTGTTAGAGTGAGAGAATTCTGTTCTCAGATTCAGGGATGAGAAGGAGAGTGAAAGAACATAATTACTTGGCTTCTCCATACGGTAAGAAATTGATTCAACAAGTATGTATGGCATGTCTGCACTGAGCCAGGCCCTGTGGGGGATGCTGCAAATACCATATGAGCCGCAGGGAGGCCCTACCCTGATGGTGCTGATGGAAAAGAGTCAGGAGGAAAGAGGCCTCAAGAGGTCTGGGCCATGCAGTCCTATCATGGCCTGAACTATGATGTGTTCCCAAAATTGTTACCGTCTCCAAACATCTCCAGAAGGCTCAAGGACAGTCACTGTGTCCCAGCACCTTGTAGTGATGCAATAAGCATTTGCTGGACTGAATTATGGTGTGGGACAGAGCAGGAAACATTAACTTTAAAAATTACTTTCTAGCCTATTTACTACTATGTAGGTGCCCAGGGCATTACTGGAGGAGGTGGATGTAGGAGTCTAAACCCCTTATTCTCTTTGTTGCACCAGCTGGTGGAGGAAGGACACCCACTCATTAAGTGTTTCTCCATTTCAGGTGTTGGATGAGTATCTAGTTCCACAAGATATTAAGTCCTTTATTTGGTCTCTGATTGATTCTGCATTGATTCTGGTTTTAAGACAAAGAAAACCATCATGCTTGGGAACACTTCTTGTTCCATGTTTTGCTCCAAGAAACAAGTGGCTGCTGAGCAGTGCAGTGGAAACAGACAGGAACATGCACCCAGAATGTCTTGGCCAGCTCTGGGTGGGGCAACCAGGTTTACTGCTCTGTGGCTCTGTGTGGGGGAGGGCTCAGAGAGGGGACAATGCCACTTCCTGTCTTCTGGAGTTTTCTCTAAAAGGAAGTTGTCTCCCAGGATTCTCCCTGATATCAGATACTTGTATTTCTCCCTGTATGCCACTGATGTCCTTCCAGCTATTGCCCTGGTGCTGAAGCCCCACAGGGAATGAGTCTGTGTAAGTCCTAAGTCTGTTGCAGGCCCTTTAAGGGGGACTCCCGAGAATCCTACAGTTTCTCCCACTGCCCCAACCCCCACTCATTTTAAAATTTATTTTAATTTTGGGTTTTTTTGTTTTACTTATTTTTTTTATTTTAATTGTTGTTCAAATACAGTTTTCTGTCTTTTACTCCCATCCCTGCCCACCCACCCAGCCATCCCTCTCCCTCCCATTTCCACCCTTCCTAGTTTTTGTCCATGTGTCCTTTATACTTGTTCCTGTAAACCCTTCCCCTTTCCTCCTGAAATTCCCTTCCCTCTCCCCTCTGGACACTGTCAACTTGTTCTCTATTTCAGTATCATTGGTTATATTTTGCTTGTTTGATTATTTTGTTGTTTAGGTTCCTGTTAGAGGTGAGATCATATGGTATTTGTCCTTCACCACCTGGCTCGTTTCACTTAGCACAATGCTTTCCAGTTCCATCCATGCTGTTGCAAAAGGTAGGAGCTCCTTCTTTCTTTCTGCTGCATAGAATTCCATTGTGTAAATGTACCATAGTTTTTGGATCCATTCATTTACTGATGGGCACCTAGGTTACTTCCAGAACTTGACTATTGTAAATTGTGCTGCTATGAACATTGGGGTGCATAGGTTCTTTTGGATTGGTGTTTCAGGGTTCTTAGGGTATAATCCTAGCAGTGAAATTGCTGGGTCAAAAGGCAAATCTATTTTTAGTTTTTTTTAGAAAATTCCACACTGTTTTCCATAGTGGTTGTACCAGTCTGCAATCCCACCAATAGTGCACTAGAGTCCCCTTTGCCCCACAACCTCTCCAACACTTGTTGTTTGTTGCTTTGTTTCTGATAGCCATTCTGACTGGTGTGAAGTGGTATCTCATTGTGGTTTTAATTTGCATCTCTTTGATAGGTAGTGATACTGAGCATCTTTTCATGTGTCTCTGGATCCTCTGTATGTCTTCCTTGGAGAAGTGTCTGTTCAAGTCCTTCACCCATTTTTTAATCGGGTTGCTTGTCTTCTTAGAGTGGAGTCGTATGAGTTCTTTGTATGTTTTGGAGATCAAACCCTTGTCTGAGGTATCATTGGCAAATATGTTTTCCCATACAGTTGGTTCTCTTTTTATTTTAATACTGTTTTCTTTAGCTGTGCAGAAGCTTTTAATTTTGATGAGATCCCATTTGTTTATTCTTTCCTTTATGTCCCTTGCTCTAGGGGACATATCAGTAAAAATGTTGCTGTGTGAAATACCTGAGATTTTCCTGCCTATGTTCTCCTTTAGGACTTTAATGGTGTTATGGCTTATATTTAAATCTTTTATCCATCTTGAATTTATTTTTGAGTATGGTGTAAGTTGGTGCTCAAGTTTCATTTTTTTGCATGCAGCTGTCCAGTTCTCCCAACACCATTTGTTGAAGAGGCTATTTTTAGTCCATTTTATGTTATTGCCCCCTTTGTTGAATATTAATTGACTGTAGAGAGTTGGGTTTATTTCTGGGTTCTCTATTCTGTTCCATTGGTCTATGTGCCTGTTTTTATGCCAGTACCAGGCTGTTTTGATTACAGTGGCCTTGTAATACAGTTTGATATCAGGTATTGTGATCCCTCCTACTTTGTTCTTCTTTCTCAAAATTGCGGCTGCTATTCAGGGTCATTTACGGTTCCATGTAAATTTTTTTTTATTTTTATTTTTTATTATTTTTTTTAGATTTTATTTATTTATTTATCTTTAGAGAAGAAAGGAAGGAGAGAGGGAGAGAAATATCAATGTATGGTTGCCTCTCATGTGTCCCCTGCGGGGAACTGGCCTGCAACCCAGGCATGTGCCCTGACTGGGAATCGAACCACGATCATCTGGATTGCAGGCCCACGCTCAAACCACTGAGCTACACCAGCCAGGGCTCCATATAAATTTTTGAAGTGTTTGTTCTATGTCTGTGAAATATGCCATTGGTACTTTAATAGGTATTGCATTGAATCTGTAAATTGCTTTGGGTAGTATGGACATTTTGATGATGTTAATTCTTCCAATCCATGAACACGGTATATGTTTCCATTTGTTTGTGTCTTCCTTGATTTCTTTCTTCAGTGTTGTGTAGTTTTCTGCATACAAGTCTTTTACCTCCTTGGTTAGGTTTATTCCCAGATATTTTATTTTTGTTTTTGCTATATTGAATGGGATTTTTTTCTTAATTTCTGCTTCCGCTGTTTCATTGTTGGTATACAAAAATGCCTTTGATTTCTGGATATTGATTTTGTTTCCCACTGTTTTGCCTAATTCATTTATTAGTTCAAGCAGTTTTTGGGTGGAGTCTATAGGATTTTCCATGTACACTATCATGTCATCTGCCAACAATGACAGTTTTGTTTCCTCCTTTCCAATTTGGAGGCCTTTTATTTCTTTTTCTTGTCTGATCACTATGGCTAAGTCTTCCAATACTATTTTGAATAGAATTGGTGAAAGTGGACAACCTTGTCTTGATCCTGATCTTAGTGAAAAAGCTTTTAGTTTTTGCCCATTGAGTATGATGTTGGCTGTAGGTCTCTCATATATGGCCTTTGTTATGTTGAGGAATGCTCCCTCTATTCCCACTTTGCTGAGTGTTTTTATTGTAAATGGGTGTTGTACCTTAAAAAAAGCTTTTTCTGCATCTATTGATATGATCATGTGATTTTTGTCTTTACTTTTGTTTATGTGATGTATTGCATTTACTGATTTGCAAACATTGAACCATCCTTGAATCGCTGGGATGAATCCCACTTGGTCATGGTGTATGATCTATTTAATGTATTGTTGGATGCGGTTTGCCAATATTTTGTTGAGGATTTTAGCATCATGTTCATCAGCTATATTGGCCTGAAGTTTTCTTTCCTTGTTGTGTCTTTATCTGGTTTTGGGATTAGAATGATGCTGGCTTAATAAAAAGAATTTGAGAGTCTGCCATCATTTTGAATTTTTTGGAATAGTCTGTGAAGGATAGGGGTTAGCTCTTCCTTAAATGTTTTGTAGAATTCTCCTGTGAAACCATCCGGTCCAGGGCTTTTGCGTGTCGGGAGTTTTTTTTATTACTACTTCAATTTCATCTGCTGTTATTGGCCTGTTCAGGCTTTCTACTTCTTCTTCACTGAGTTTTGGAAGATTGTATTTTTCTAGAAATGTGTCCATTTCGCCTAGGTTTTCAAATTTCTTGGCGTACAATTCTTCATAGTAATTTCTTACAATCCCTTCTATTTCTGTGGGGTCAGTTGTAATCTCTCCTCTTTCATTTCTGATTGTGTTTATTTAGGTCCTCTCTCTTCTTTTCTTGATTAGCCTACTTAAAGGCTTGTCTATTTTGTTTATCTTTTCAAAAAACCAACTCCTGGATTCATTGATCCTTAGAATTGTGCTTTTCATTTCTATGTCATTTAGTTCTGCTCTGATCTTGGTTATTCCCTTCCTTCTACTAGCTCTGGGCTGTCTTTGTTGTTGTTCCTCAAGTTCTTATAGGCGTAGGGTTAGGTTGTTTGTTTGAAATGTTTCTATCTTTTTTAGGTAGGCCTGTATCACTATGAACTTCCCTCTCAGGACTGCCTTCACTGTTTTCCATAAATTTTGAATTGTTGTGAATTCATTTTCATTTGTTTCCAGAAACTTTTTGATTTCTTTTCTAATATCATTCTTGACCCATTCATTGTTTAATAGCATGCTATTCAATCTCCATGATTTTGAGTGTTCAGGGTTTTTTCTCTTGGGCTTGGTTTCTAGTTTCAGTCCCTTGTGGTTGGAGAAAATACTTGGGATGATTTCAATTTTCTTGAATTTTTGAGGCTTGCTTTGTGTCCTATCATGTGGTCTATCTTTGAAAATGTTCCATGTGCATTTGAAAAGAATGTGTATTTAGCTTCTCTGGGATAAAGGGCTCTAGATACATCAGTTAAGTCCATTTCATCTAGGGTGTTGTTCAATGCCACAATATCTTTGTTGATATTTTGTTTGGAAGAACTGTCCATTTTTTACAGTGGGGTGTTAAAATTTCCTACTATAATTGTGTTGCTGTCAATATCTTTCTTGAAGTCCTCTAAGATTTTCTTTATGTATTTGGGTGCTCCTATGTTGGGTGCATATATATTTACAATGTTTATGTCTTCTTGGTGGATTCTTCTCTTGAGTATTATGAAGTGACCTTCTGGGTCTTTATTTATGGCCCTTTTTTTAAAGTCTATTTTGTCTAATATGAGTATTGCTTCCCCAGCTTTTTTTTCCTATTCATTTGCTTGCAAAATTTGTTTCCAGCCCTTCAGTTTTAGTCTATGTAGGTCTTTTGTCCTGAGGTGGGTCTCTTGTAGGCAGCATATATGTGGGTCATGCTTTCTTAATCATTCAGCTATTCTGTGTCTTTTGATTGGAGCATTTAATCCATTTACATTTAAGGTTATTATTGAAAGGCACTTATTCATTGCCATTTTTGTACCTGTGCTCCTCTCTCTCTCTCTTTTCTTTCCTTTACTTACAGCATTTCCTTCAGCATGTCTTGCAGAGCTGGTTTGGTGGAGGCATATTCTTTTAGACTTCTTTTGTCTGAAAGCTCCTTATTTGGCCTTCTGTCTTGATTGAGAGCCTTTCTGGGTAAAGTAGCCTTGGTTGTAGTCCTCTGATTCTCATTACTTGAAATATTTCTTGCTATTTTCTTGTGGCTTGGAGCATTTCCATTGAGAAATCAGTTGCTAACCTTATTGGGGCTCCCTTGTATGTTATTTTCTTTTTCTCCCTTGCTGCCTTTAAGATTCTCTATTATAATGTGTTTTAGAGTGGGCCTCTTTGAGTTCTCTTGATTGGGACTCTCTGTGTTTCCTGAATTTGTGGGACTTTTTCTCTCATCAAATTAGGGAAGTTTTCTATCATTACTTTTTCAAATAGGTTTTCTACTCCTTTCTCTTCTTCTTCTCCTTCTGGTATCCCTATTATTTGGATATTATTACATTTCATATTGTCTTGCATTTCTCCTAATCCCTCTTCTTTCTGAGCCTCTTTTCCTTTTCTTGCTCTTTCTGGGTGTTTTTTTCTACTTTGTCCTCCAACTCACTGATCTGATCTTCTGCCTCATCAATTCTGCTTTTGATTCCTTCCACTGTGTTCTTCAGCTCTGAAATTGTATTCTTCATTTCCTCTTGGCCCTTGCTGATAGTTTCTTTTTCCTTTGTTGCGTTGATATAGTTTTCAGTGAGTTCGCTGTAGTTCCCTGTAGTTTCTGGTATTGCTTTGAGCTCATGGAGCTTCCTGATAACCATTGCTTTGAACTCAATGTTCGATAATTGAGTTGCCTCTATTTCATTTAGCATTCTTTCTGAGGCTTCCTCATTTTCTTTCATTAGGGGATCATTTCTTTGTCTTCCCATTGTTTGTGAGACTCTTCTTGTTAGCCTCAGCTTCTTAAAATGATCTCTTCTGACTCCCTGGGTTTCTGGTGTGAACTTCTGTGGTAGAAAATCTGTGATATTCAGTGGTGCAGTCTCCTTGCAGTCTCCTGTGATATTTAGTGGTGCAGTTCCTGGTGTTCACTTTCTCACCTACTCTTTTTTGTGATCAGTTGGAGGGGTGAGGCAAAATGGTTTATGACAGCAGGAGAGTATTCTATGATATTTATAGTAGCAGCCAGTAGAGAAGAGATAAGAGATCCTTTGGCTAAGTATAGTGTTAACTGTGATCTTCAACCCAGCTAGCCACTTTTTAGAAAGGGTGGAAAGAAGATAAGACTCTTGTTGGGGAAGGAAGGATTGTGAGTTGGATCTAGAAAGCAGTGAGGTTGTGGGAGGTCAGATTCTGAGTTATAGTGAGAATAAAGGATAGTACATAGGTGTAGAGTGTGAGAGAATAGAGTTAACCACTCTAGTAATAGAGTTCAGGAAACTGTGATGTGGGCTAAGATCTGAGCAGGGTGTTGTGTAGTATTTACAACAGTATGGGACAGCTATTGTTTACAATAATATTAGATTAACAATCATATGACAGAATCTATGAGATCTAGATACCAGGAATAGGGAGTATCAGACCTTCAGTAGTGTGCTAATGGAACACAGGTGAAGTGAAGGACAGTAAATTAGCAATATACTGTGAAAGAGAGAACAGGGAAAACCTGTCAAATGATACAATATAACCAGCCAAGCAAAGAAGACTAAGCAGAAAAAAGAGGAATACAAAAATATTATTCAAATAAAAGATGTGAGAATAATGAAAATAATAATACAAATATGCAATATCTTGCAGGTTCTCTGTAATAGCAAAGTGAAAATTTTCTCTCTGTCTCAGCTTTCTGGATGCCCCCTCTTTGGGTCCAACTCTGGTCTTTTTACAGTTCCAGGGGTTTTTTTGTTTCATTTGTGGGTATTTCAGAAAAAAAAAAGAAAGAAAGAAAAGAAAGCAGACTAAGGAAGGTAGAAGAGATAAAATTGGAAAGAAAGGAAGATGGAATAAAACAAGAAAGAAGGAAAAAGAGGCAAACAGAATTGGGAGATGAAAATATAAAAATTAAAAAATTAAAAATTACTTTAAAAAATCAAACAAATAAACAAAAAACAAAAAACAACAACAAAAAAAAACCCCTGTTGCTGGTTTCAAACTGGCCAAACCAGTTTTTCTGTTCTTGCTGGCTGTAGCAGGCTGATGGGTGGGTTTACAGATGTGGTCCCCAGGTCTCCTGAGGAGCTTATGCTCTTTCCGGGTCCCCAGGTGTGGTTCCCCGGTGGTCTACAAAGCTCTCTCTCTCCCGGGGTTGCGGGGGCACGAGTGCCCAGTCAGGCCACCTCTGGTCACAGGGGTTCGGTGCACAGTCTTCCCAGGGCTATGCATGGGTGCTCACAGCCCCTGTGTGTTTGCCACTCAGTCCTTACTCCTCTCTCTTCGACTTCAAGCAACCAGGTCTCTCCCAGTGCTGCTCAAACCCTGCTTGGCCAGGGAGGGAGCACCGACCCAGCTGTCCCCAAGAGCCCTGTGGCCAGCCCAGCAGGCCCTGGGCCTGGGGCTACAGCCTTCCTGGTCCCCGCGCTGATCCTTGTGCCCTTATTGTCCTGAAGCACTCTTCTTACAGTCTGGTTTTTCAATGTCCGCTACAATTTTTGATTTCCTAATTTCATATATGCTGTGTCACTGTTGTCTGTTTGCTCTATTCCTCCATAGATCCACCAGGTTTCTCTCCCATGTGTAGGGGGAAGTGGAATCTGCTCCCTCTTCCCTAGCTGCCATCTTCTCTCTGTAGAATGTTTTTAATGAAGCCATTGAGCAGCAGCAGGGCCCAAATGCACTCACCTGCACCTCCGTGGACAGGACCCCACTCGTTTTTCACAGACAGAAGTTATGGGAATTTATCTTCCTGGCGCTGGAACCCTGGGCTGGGTGGTCTGGTGTGGGGGTCCCTTGCTCCTTGCTCCTGAGATATCTCTCCTGATTTTTATGGGACCACCTGTTCTGCGTGTCTGTGTCTCCATGCCTCTCTGCATGTCCCTGCCCCTTTTATCCGTTTGGATGAATATGGCTTCTTTAATTCCTTGGTTGTTGGATTTTTATACAGTTCAATTTTTGGTGATTCTGGGTGATACTTGTTTTGTAGTCTAGTTGTAATTTTTACTGTGCGTGTGAGCCATGTTTACCTACACCTCCGTCTTGTCTGGAAGAGGTAACATGTGTCAGCATTTTTTAAGCACTGCCCTGGGAGGAGACTGCAAAGGCTTTACTTTACAGAGTCAAGCATGGTTCTTTGCTGGGATGTGTTTCCTTATAGAAATGCTTTAGGAATATCCCGCTGGCTCTGGTTTAACCATGAGCCCAACTTATAACCTTGCAGTCTCTCATTTGATGTCTATGTGGTCCTACCCACCTAGATGCAGGTAGGCTGTGTGCACCATCAGCTCTGACTGGGGTGCCTGGTTCCATCTCCATGCAATGAGGGAATTAAGCTTCTAAAGCTGTGATTCTGAATCTTGGGATTCTCAGCCACTAGAGTGCGGGCTGGTGGGACTTTACCTTTGGTTTCTCAGATGCCTTTTTGGGAAAGGGGTTAGGTGATGGGCTATGAGGGTGACTTCTCAGTATTATTCTAGGAACCCTTGTTCCTAGGACTAGGAGGAAGAAAGGCATAAGAACAGGTAACTAACGAGACCTTTATGGTCCAGGCCGGAACAGAGGTTGGTGCCTTGGGGGGACATACCCTCTTTTCGAGTTTGTGCTTTGAAGAGAAAGAAGATAGAATCACACTGCAGTTGGGAGTTTCGAGCTGAAATCTGAATAGGTCAGTAGGCCTCCCTCTGTACAAACTGGTTGCCATGAGTCTTTGGGTCTGTGGCACTGGCTGGCAGCTGCTGGAGTGCCCCTCTGGCTGCTCATTCTGGGTGTGCTGTTGTTTGTGAGTGTGTATGTGTGTGTCTGTGTCTGCATACACTCATTTTTCAGGGTTTATAAGCATCTTTTAAATTTTTCCTTAATGTGTGAGTCCGGGGCTTGAGCTGGCAGTCACTTGGAAAACTCATCAGCTGATGTTTACCCATCAATATGGAAATAAAGGTTGTCCAGTTCCAAGGAAACAGCCCCCTTGGTTGTGTACCCATCATAACCCACCAACGATATTGATAAAGAGCCTTTATTCACTCCGTAGAAGGGTCCATGTCCCAGGGCATGTCTTTAACCTTGTCTTTAGGAAGCCAACAGAGAGCCCAGGAGTGGCGTGGGAACCTGTGCCGCAGGAGGAAAGACTGGATAGTGGGAGAAGGGATGAGAGTGTTGGGAACACGGGTGGGAGCAGGGATAATGTTTAAACGGCCATGAAAAGCACTTGGGGCTTCTCATCATGCTCCTTCTTTTTGGGTTTGAGATATTGTTGCATCCCTCTCCCCCCCAGAGTTGGCCTAAACTACCCTGTGTACAGCTAAACTTCCTTTTCAAGTGTGGCTTTGAGATGAGGTCATATCTTTTCATTATTGTTGGCAAGGACGCTTTCAGCTGCTTAAAAGAGCAATTAGTCTCTATTGCTGCTCCAGGAAGCTTGGTTAGGAAGCTTGGTTCGGTTTCCTCTTGAGGAAGTTATTTTTAAAGATGCCATTATCATGAAGCATCCAACACTAAGAAAATAAGGGGGAGTGCGCTGCGCAAGAGCGGAGGTACAGAAGGCAGCCGCCCTCCCAGGGCTGGCCAAGTTCATCAGACAGATAGCAGCTGCCTGCTTCCAGCATCCCCACACACAAATGGTGCCAGACAACCTTGCCCTCACTGCCTGTTATAACCCAGATATTCCTCACTGTGATGAGAATATCAGACTGTGGGGGCAGCTACCCAGATATGCTGGCAGCTTCCAAATGGTGAAACAGTGACAGCTTGTTTCTGAAAAGCTCAGAAAGGCAACCTTGGGTGTTGATAATGGAGCCTAAACATGATAGTGCCTCAGGACAGCCTTCTGCTTGCTGTGGGTAATTGTGCATTTGATGGTGCAATCTGATTGCTTTGAAACTTAGATGGAAAAAATATTGTGGGCTTTTGCAAGGGTGCTAGGTGACAGCCGAAAAAAGAGGCCGGACGTTCTTTCCTCCAAACCTACCTTTGGGATTCAAGAAATGAGAGGGAAAAGCAGTGGAAACAGAAGCCCGCCCCCTCCTCCCACCCCCACCTTTTATATGAAGGCTACCTAAATGGTGACTGCTGAGGAGAGGTTGTCCAGCATTTCATTCTGCCTCCCCCGGGAGCCTCTGGTGGTATTACTCACTCAGAACCTCTGGCTCTGATATTCACTCGCTCTTGTCTCCAGGTATTTGTCAGGGCAAAGGACAGCCTTTCCACTTTCAGGGTCTCCGCACACAGGAATTTCATCACCCTTCAGTTTTTCTCCATCCCTAAATGGTTCATACAGACGAACAGGCGTGGTGGAATGGGGAGAAAGAGAAGGAATGAAAAAAGACTTTTTCTATGGTAGGTAAGTGATATTTCTTGTATAAGACTCTTTCGCAGATGTATTTTATTTGGCAGTCCCTGGCCTCTGGGAGGATGGTGTTCATATTTCTTTCTGACCTGAGAGAGTGACGGGGAGGCCACGGATGGGGGCCAGCACTGTGCACAGACGTGGAGAACAGCATAGCCCAGGGCTTAGACAGAACATGGAAAACCTCTCGCAGTTTTATTTTTGTTGTTTTAGGTACTCTTTGCTACTTTTTTATTAACTCTTTTGACACCAGATGAAGCCTGGTGCTTCCCTCTGCTCTGTTTATTACATTGTCTATAATATTGATTTCCAGTAAAATGATGTGACCAAAGCAGACTTCATTATATTTCCCTTAAACGAGAAGGAAGAGAGATTATTGTCATATTTTTGATGGAAGAGCATGAATTCCATGATGTACATGTTTCTCCTTATAACTTTTAAGCCATCTGACACGGATCCCGGCTCCTGGGGTCCACGGTGTTATGGATAAGATGAGACAAATTCACATGAACTACCCAGTCCTGTGGAGCGAAAGGGATAGTGTGGCTTCTCTCTCAAGGGGAAAAAAGGCTCGGAGTACCTCGGCCACCCTCTCAAGAGGAGGGCACCTTGACCCTTGCCTAGACAGGCTTTTATTGGCTTCAGGTTACACAGGAATAAAGCTCATCAATCATTGTCAGGCAGAAATGATTAAACAATAGATAACATTCAAAGAACTCTGAGGGCATATTCTAAGTCAGGGTCATGTAGTTAAAGGGCCATAAAACTTTAGGAAGCAAACTCACTTCCTGCTTGGACCCATATCATTTTTTGTGTGTTTTTTTTTTAAAGATTTTATTTATTTATCTTTAGAGAGGAAGGGAAGGAGAGAAGGAGAGAAATATCAATGTATGGTTGCCTCTCGTGGGTCCCCTGCTGGGAACTGGCCCGCAACCCAGGCATGTGCCCTAACTGGGAATCGAACCGCGATCCTGTGGTTCACAGGCCCGCGCTCAATCCACTGAGCTACACCAGCCAGGGCTGGACCCTTATCATTTTAATTGAGGGTATTAGCAAAGTAGGTTTCATAGGATTTTATGCATTCTTTCTTAGGCCTGATCGCTCTAGGGTACCCACCCCTTCCAGCATAGGGCGGCACCCACCTCCAGAATTGTTTCAGGCTTAAGTCAGGCAAGGGAAGTAAGGCAGCCAAGAGATTAGGAGACTTCTTGCAGACAGAGTGAGGACTCAGGCTATGTCAAAGCCAAGGGGTGAGGGTCCATCACCCCCTTTTTCTATAGCCCCTCAAGTCCTTCCCTGAGGGCCCCTTCATGTCTGTGCCTGTCTTAGGTCATCCTCTTTTGAGGAATCTTACCTGTCATTGGCTAACCAGTCATCCACCTGGGGCCACACAGGGTGAAGAGAAAGGGGGCAGAGGTGGTACCCCTACAAGGAAGATAAGCTTTGTCTCCTAAGTGGCTTATGGTCCCAAGGTCCTTTACTAAGCCTTAGCCTTGGGGGTTTCAGCTTCTGAAACCAGGCTGGGCAGGTCCCAACATCTGCCATCTAAACAAATGCCTTCTGAGTTATTTTTATTATAATTTCATTCATTTGTCTAGAACACATAGATCAATTACCTACATGGTGAATTTGCTAGAACCGGCTGACAGGGGAGTTGGTGATGTCAGAAGAACAAACCTAGGCTCTTCTATCCCAGACTAGCATTTCTTAGCTAATAATAATAGTCCTGGCTACTATTTATTGATCTTAACCTGGGCCCTGGCTACTCACATGTTATGTAATATCACATTTAGTCTTCCATGGCAATTTCACGAAGTAGGTACTGATATCATCTTCATTTTCTTGGTGGAAAAGTTGAAGCTCAGATCACTTTTGTCCATGGCTCTAGAGGAGGGATTGGCAAACTCTTTCTATAGAAGACCAGAAAGTAAATATTTTAGCCTTTGGGAAATACTATGTCACAATACTCAGCTCTGTTATTGCAATACTAGAGAAGCCAAAAAATAAAAAACAGCAACCCTCAAAACAAAAAAGAAAGCCAAGCGAGGGATACTGTGTCAATAAAACTTGATTTATGATACCAATATTTGAATTTCATATAATTTTCTCATGTCGCAAAATATTACTATTCTGTTGACTTTTTCCAACCATTAAACAATGTAAAAATCATTCTTCACTTGCAGTCTGTATGCAAACAGGTGGTGGGCAGGATTTGCTGGCCCCTGCTGTAGATGATGAGCCTCTGCAGGGAGGAGGGATGGGTTAGGATGGGGTGGCAGGAAGGGCACTCCTACCAGAGGGAGCGGCATGTGTGCAGGGAGCAGAGCTCACGGCGTGTCTGAGGAAATGCAGTCAATGCGAGTACAGTTTGATAGGACATGTGGCAGGATCAGTGGAAACATTAGGCCCAAGTTGTGACCTTTTAGGACATTTTAAGGATTTTGGACTTTGTCCTTAGATCAATAAGAAAACATTTAAAGTATTAAGCAAAAGAATGCCAGGGACAATTTGGTTTTTTCTTTTTAAAGGTTATTGGCTGATGTGTGGGGAAAGCATTGCAATAAGTTCAGAAGAGTAGAAGCAAAACCACCAGTTTCAAGAAGTGGTCCAGGTGGGTGTTGATGGTGGCTGTTAGTGACTGCAGCCGGAACCATGTCCTGACAGCAGCAGCTCGGGCAGCAGGGTGACCCAGGTGACCCCGGTGATGGGTTTTGCAGATGGGGTCAGTGTGGCTGGGAGAGGTGAGAGCCTTGCCTGGCCACACAGCAAATGCAGGTAGAGCAACAATAAAGCCCGGTCTTCCAACTTCCTATCCACTGACTTTTTCCCTGTTTGGTGTGAAATTTATATTATCAAATAGAAGTTATGTTTATCCTAATCCGCCACTTATCTCTGAACCTTATAACTGAAGAGCAACTCCTTTCTCTGTCTCTCATAAATTCTCATAAATGAGGATAGTACCTCTTAGGTTCATGTTGTTAATTCTCATTTCCTGAGGAAATTAATTTTGAAGTTAAGGGCAATAGCCTCTTGTTCAAATGAGAGAACAGCCAAAGATGATGTACTGCGGTGGTGGTTTTATGTTATTTTTGGGCTGGCATTAGAAAAGTACCTGAACACTTATTCAAAGGTCAGCTATTCTTAAAATTTGTGTAGCTTTCTTTCCCAGATGAGAATTGGTACATTCTCTTCTACTTTGGAGGAGTAATTCACCTGGTGGGGTACTCAGAGTCAAGTTCCGACCCTGACACTGGCACACAGCTCTGGGTCAGGGCACCTCCTTTCTTGAATGAGGTGGTGCCAAAGGGGTGGGGTCTGTTTCTGTAGCCGGTGGGGAAGAGGGAAAGGGGAGACTCATGCCTTGGCTCAGAAGCATGGCCGAGGGTTTGCTTCAGTTTCTCTCGGGGTTGTGGTCTAGAGGTGGCTGATGCTGAGCTATGGCAGGGGTGGGAGAAGGGGAAACTCAGAGAGATTTTGGTGGGTCGGCCCCAGCGGTAGTCACTGCTCAGTGAATCTTGGTTTCAGCTGGTATTTCACTCAAGTTACAGTTTTTGTCACTTTTTATTTCTTCCCTGTTGTAAGGGAAGGCCTGTGGTGTCCTGGTGTCTCCAGCATCTCCTCCTATCCCGTGTCGATCAGGTGTTTCATCAACAAAAAGGGTTTATTCACGGAAAAGAAAGGTTGCAACCCAGGGCATTTACACCATCCAGCCACATGCACACTCTAGCCTGCTTGCCGAGATAGAGGGGTCTTCACAGAGGGGAAGAGGAAGTTAGGAGGAGGGGACATTAGAACCACAGAGCTTTATTATAAACTTAGAATTCTTCCTGTAGAGTTCTTGAGTGCAGGGTTCTGGCGATTACACAGAGCGTGAGAACTTCTGAAAGCCCTAGCTCAGCGTAGACCCTCCCAACGTGTGTTTGCTCAAAGTCCCAGTTTGTCTTTACCACCCATGGTGTGCAGTGTCTTGTCTACAGTAGGCGCTCAGTATCGAATACTGGCGCTGCTGACTTGTCTCCTTTGGTATCCGTGCTGCGTAGTGCAACCTGTTCTCTCAAAGAAGTCAGAATTTTCTGATCTGAAATCATCAGAAAGAAGACACTTGGGGCGTTCTGAAAACAGGACAAACTTTAAGAGTGGGTGAGAATGAGACTTCCCTTGAGGATCTTCTCCATCTTTGCTGCTTTTCTTGTCCACTTCTCTTTCTTTTCACCCCATTCTGTTAGACTTACGCTGCATGTCTTTACTGTTGCACAGCAGGGGCTCAACAGAGAAAAACTGAGTTAGTTTACTTCTGATTTTCTTCACTCCGTGTCGGCTCTTCGCCTGCTCATGTGGGTCCAGATGGTGCGGCTGAGAATGTGCACTCAGAGACACTGATGAGCTCTCTCCTTCCTTCCCTTCCCTCTTTCATCAATTCTCAGAGTTGACTATGTGCCAGGCATGGGGTTAAATTCTGGGGGACAATGACAGGAGAAGGCATGGTGTCCGACACCAAATACACTCCATTCTCGTGTCGAAAGAAAAGGAAAGAATGGTCATTTGGCATGAGGTATGGACCCCCCAGGAGGGCCTCTCCCTGACCAGGTGGCTAAGACCTTCCTGAGGGCTTTTCCTGCTGAACTCCCAAGAGTGGTCAAGGGCAATCGGAGTACCTGCGCAGTTGCAGATGAATTAACAGGTTCTGCACTTGCCTCTCTCCATTTGTGCAGAGTGGAGATGTCTGCCCAGAGGTTAATTTCTAACAGAACATCTCAGCAGTCTGCATCTAATTCTGACTACACCTGGGAATATGAGTACTACGAGATCGGACCCGTTTCCTTTGAAGGACTGAAGGCTCATAAATGTAAGTCTTACATAACTCTCCATTGTGAGCATAATATGAATCTGTCTTAACCTGTGAAATCCCCAGTGATTACTTATCCCGAACATTCTCTCTTCTTATAGAATCTGTCCACCAAAACCTCAAACAACACCTCCTCCAAACACAGACTGGTTGCTCAAGGATGGTAATACATGAGGGCCTTGGTGATTCTGAGTGACAAGGAACTTGAAAGATTTGCTTAGTGGGGGAACATGAACCAATATCATTCTTAAACTGACATGTTTTATTAAAGCATTAAAAATTCCAGCTCTCCCAAACTGTGTGGACATTTGAGCTATCAAAAAGTGACAAAAGTGGAATCTGGAACTCATCATTGAAGAGCTTGTTTTGTAACACATGGTCAATGGCATCTCTCTGCTCCCTTGGTTTTCTGGAGCTGGGGCAGCAGTCTGTGTGTGTTCATGATGATAGGCAAGAATAGCCTGCGACCCTTCCTAATTCTGTGTTTTGTGGATCGCGTGGCATGCTGTTGGAGTGACTGATGACCCAGCGCAGAGTAAGGAAAAATAATCCTGTGAGAGGTTACTGTCGACCTCCAGTCGTAGCTGAATGCTGGCTGGCCGGTAGGAAGCTTCTCTGTGTCCGTGAACAGAATCGACATCACGAGTGGGAACGGCTGCCCACTCCCAGGTCCTGCTGTGGCTGCGCCATCAATACTCCCAAGGTGGTTGCTTGTTTCACGATGAATATCCACAGCACTACCAACATTTTAGGTCTGTGACTGGTTCAGACTAATGGGACACCTTAGGATGGACACGACAGGTTAGAACTGGAGATGCAAATGTGGCAAAGGAGGTGCTTTTGTCCGTTTAGTGTTTCCTGGCCAATACCACGCTGACCTGTCTTCATTTGTGATCCCGCCCACCCATTTGCCGCTCTTTTGCAAGGAGAACTTTCTTTCTTTTTTCAGCTTTTTAAAGGTATAATTGACAAACATATATGTCATACACTTAAAATGTACAGTGAGGATTTGGATATTTGTGTACATTAGGAAAGGATTTTCCTCATTGAATTTATTAACGCATTAATAGCCTCAGATATTTATTTATTTATTTATGAGAACATTTAAGTTCTACTCTCTTATAAATTTCAATTATACAATACAGTGTCATTAGCTATACACTTTATAGCTCACTAGCTTTCATTTTATAACTGAAAGTTTACACTGTTTTACCAGCATCTCCCTACCCCCCCCACCTTACTCAACCTCTTTTCTACTCTCTGTCACTATGAGTTTATTATTCTTTTTCGATTTAGATTATTTTTTTGGATATGCATCCATCAGTGAGATTGCTGGATCTATGGTGGTTATGTTTTTAATTTCTTGATGAACATCCATACTGTTTCCACAGTGGCTGAACCAGTTTGCATTCCCACCAACAGTGGACAAGGGTTCCTTTTTCTCCCCATCCTCACCAGCACTTATCTCTTGTATTTGTGACAATAGACATCTTAACAGGTGTGAGCTGATGGGTCGTTGTGGTTTTGATTGGCATTTCCTTGACAATTAGTGACGCTGAGTACCTTTTCATGTACCTTTTGGCCATTAAGATGTCTTCTTTGGAAAAATATCTCTTTAGGTCCTTTGCCCATTTTTAAATTGTTTTTTTTTTTTGCTATTGAGTTGTATTAACCCCTTATCAGGTGTGTGGTTTGCTAATATTTGCCCATTCTGTATGTTGCCTTTTTATTTTTTGCGGTGCAAAAGCTTTTTAATTTGATATAATACCATTTGTTTATTTTGCTTTTGTTGCTTTTGCTTTTGGTGTCAAATTCAAAGAATCATTTCCAAGACCTGTGTCAAGGAGCTGGCCTCCCATGTCTATGACCACTACTTGAAACTCTATCGGGTAAATAACTCACCTCTCTTTCATTTAGATCTCTTTCTGGAGATTTATCTTGTTCTTTTGTTTGAAGCACATACCTCTATTTCTTCATTTTCCTTGATCTCTGTGAGGTTTATAGGCATTAGACACAAAAGCCACCTCTGCCAGTCTTGATGGAGTGGCCTTGCCTAGGACACGAACCCTGTTGTTCAGCCAGCCCTATTGTCTCTCAAACTTCGATGATTGTCCCCGCAGCCGTCTTTGTTTTCAGTGGCTCCCAGTAGTTGGGGGTGTGTCAAGACCTTTCTGTGTCTCAAACTGGGGGAACATGGTCAGCACTTAGATGCAGTCCAATTAGAAGCCAGACCCTCAGGCAGCAGCTAGGAAAGTATGTAGTTAAACCTTTCCAGGGAGGAACTGGGAGATGGGCCTTATGTATAGACACGAGGGGAACTGCACTTGTTGAGAACTGCTTCTTCATTTATTGCAGTCCTGTGGGACTCAGGAATGCAAGCCCCATTGCCTGTCAGAGCCAGGAGATCCCTGGGGTAGCTGCTGCAAAAGCCGGGCCCCCAGACCTGTGCACAACCTCCTTCCAGGGTGATATGGCAACATGGTTTTATTATTGGAGTGGGGTGGAGGGAGAGGGATGGGGACGTGTCCAAAGGCTTCTCTGGTCTCTGGGAAGGACCACAGCTGGCCCCAAACTGCCTACTAAATTAGAAGCCTGACCCTAAGGCAGCATCTTTTAGAGTAAGCAGGTAAACCCCTTTCAAAGAAAGACAGGGAGGTGGGTGTTTTTGCCAGTTCCCTCTGCACTGAGCCCTGGGGGACAGCCATGGTAGGGCCTGTGGGCTCATGAAGGCTTGATTTTTGTTTGCTGTAGTCTCGGGGTTCTCATGGATGCAAGCTAGAGCTAGATGTTTTTGGAGCCAGTCTCTCCAGTGAGAGTCTTAAAAGTTGAGGCTCCAGATGTACACACCAAACCCTTCCCTCTCCAGGGAGAAGGTGGGAGTTGGGGTTCTGCCCCGATTGTATGTTGTCGTGCTGGTGATGGGGTTCGTGGCAAATGTGTGTCTCAGCATTTTCCCACCCATTTAGATGTGGGTGTGTTCTTATTTGCCAGATGTGCAGGAGCTGACCCTCTCTTTCTGGATTTCTTCCAGAGGAAACTGCTCCATATGTAGCCATGTATTTGGCGCACCCATGTATGTAGAGAGGAGCTCCAGAGCCTCCTAAGTTTCCTTCTTGGTCAGCTCCCCCTTTCAGCTAATTAAGTGGCTTAAGCTTTGTTTCCATCCCCTTGTGTGAAGGACCATAACCGTCCAGGGTTCATATACCGCTTAGATGCCACTGTTCACTGTTGGCTACAGCAGAGCCTGCAGCTGGGCAGTTGAGGGGCGGGCGGACAGTAACTCCCCCGATGGTTCCCACCCACTGGTCTCCGTCAGTAGGTCCTCGAAGGGCTTCAGAATTACTCACTTCCCGGACAGAGGGCTTTCTATTTTTGTTCCTTAAGAAATTATTAACTAGGCCTGACTGGCGTAGCTCAGTGGATTGAGCGCGGGCCTGCAAACCAAAAGATGGCGGTTCGATTCCCAGTCAGGGGCACATGCCTGGGTTATGGGCCAGTTTTCAGCAGGGGATGCATGAGAGGCAACCATGCATTGATACTTCTCTCCCTCTCTCCTTCCCTTCCCCTCTAAAGATAAATAAATAAAAATCTTTTAAAAAAGATCTGAAAAAAAAAAGAAATCATGAACTAAACTACATATGCTTTTCCCCTGAAGTCAATAGTAATAATGAGATGTTTTCACTCATTCCTTTCTTGATGTCTGCTCAGGACTTCTTTGTGGAAATTACAAAAAAAAAGAAGGACCTGGAACCTGTTAGGATATGTTGCCATTGGCCATCAGATGGAGGGCTGTTTGCGGCTGGGTGTGAGACTTCCCTCCCTCAGATACTTCAGTTCTTTAATCTGCTGTTTTCCTGGGACAATCTTCAAGTAAGGGCACTTACTTATTAAGAATTTTAGTGGATATCAAAATGACTGGACAAATACACACACACACACATACATACATACATATATTGTAATATGGGCTTTTATACCTTGGTGGCATACATTTTATTTTCGTGTCACTTTGCTCTGGCCTCTTGTCCTTAATTTAAGGGGCAGGAAAGACAAACCTGCTGCTGTAATTTTGGTTGGTACATTTCCAGAGACCATTGAAAATGTTTTTAAATCATATTATATTCTAGAATTGCATATAGCTGAGAAAATTCCTGCCAAACACAGGCAGACGTGTGACACGTTCCATCCTCACATACCATACCACTGCTGAGGAGCACACCTGGTAGTTTTAACACTCCCATTAGGAGAAAGCAGGACTGCCTGGTTGAGTCCTTACTGTTCTGATTTGGTAAGAGATTTGGTTAATGTGGATGTCCTTAACTTTAGGAACCTGACAATAAATGAGAGACGTAGGAAAGAATAAAACACTTTTAAAAGTCCTCCGTGCATATAGGAAAATAAAAAAGGAGTAAGGTTTTTTAAATGTTACTGTGCCCTGGGACTCAACTCTGGACCTCTGTAGTTTTCTGCCTACACTCATTCATCCATCTCTTGGGTGTGAACATCATATATATGCTGATGACTCTCAAATTCCACCAAACTCCTCCCCTCCCCATGTCTTCTCAGATGTCTGACAGGTCTCAATGTAACAGATCCCAAACTGAGCTCACAAAGAGCCTGCTGCTCCTACAGTGGGCCCCAATAAAAAATAGTAAACTATTTTACTGTGTACATCAGTGTAGTTTCTTCTATTTTTAAAATGATATGATTCTCACCTTCAAGTATGTCTCCTTGTTTTGCTGAGCAAAATTCAAAGCCAGTTAGGTTCAAGTTCAAAGGAAGAAAAGGAAGACATTTCAAGGTCAGGACAACAAGGTTCATAGCCATTATCTTCATTCATTTGCTTTATCTGTAACACCTAACAGTTGACAATAATAGCTATATTCTTAACTGGATTAAGTTCTCCTGCCTGCTAAAATTGAGATTCCTACCTTCAAAGGGTCTTTCATCTGAGAAACAGATTTTGATGGTCATTTGAATTTTCTTTTGCCCTTGGTTTTTAATTTGGTATTAAACCATACAACTTATCAGAAGTGGACATATGTCTGACATACATGTGGCAGTAATGGAATGGACACTCATTTATTCAACATATGTGTACTGAGTGCCTGTTTTGTGTGGTACTATTTTAAGCATTGGAGATATAAGAGTGAACAGAAAAGAGAAAAACACCTCCTTTTATAGGCCTTGCCTTGTAATGGGAGAGACAGACAATAAATAAGTCAAATGATCAAACTATGTCAGATGGTGATTTTAAAAAAGGGAAAATAAAGTAGGGACAGGATGTGGAGTGTGGAGACAAAAGTATAGTGTGGCCGTTGAAGGCTTTACTGAGAAGGAAAAAATTGACAGAAGACTTTAAAGAAGTAAGAAATTGAGCTGTAAGATATCTGTGGAAGAACATTCCACAAACTTCTCTATGCAGTTGTGAAATGCAACCTGCAAGTAACAACAAGGAGACCAGCCTGGGACCGGAGGAGTCATTAAGAGGCAGAGCATCAGGAGATGAAGTCAGGTAACCGAGAAGAGGATGTCATGGCCTTAGAGGTCAGGCTAAAGACTTTGGCTTTTTTTTTGGTGGGGGCAGGAGAGTTATTTGAGGGTTTGGAGGCGAGGAGTGGCCTCTGGCTTAGGTTTCAGTAAATCCACTCTGCAGCCAAGGAGGGCAGGGGATGAGACTGGAAGCAGGGAGGATTGGCCCATGGTGGGCAGAAGTTTGATTCTCAATAGGGTTTGTCAACGGTTGGCAGTGGGGTGGGAGAGAAAAAGAAGAGCCCAGGATGACGGGGGCGGGGGGTGACCTGAGTAATTGCTAGGATAACTTGCCATTCATTAGCTGATATGGGGTCAACTGTAGGAGAAGCAGGCTCGTTGTGAGCTCAGTTTGGGATCTGTTACATTGAGACCTGTCAGACATCTGAGAAGACATGGGGAGGGGAGGAGTTCGGTGGAATTTGAGAGTCATCAGCATATACATGATGTTCACACCCAAGAGATGGATGAATGAGTATAGGCAGAAAATTACAGAGGTCCAGAGTTGAGCCCCAGGGCACAGTAACATTTAAAAACTGGGGGACATTGAGGAGACAGCAGCAAAAGATCCTGAGCAGGCTTTACAGGAAGACTGGAAGGAAACTGGGCTACTGTGGTTTCCCGGAAGCCAGGTGAAGAAGGGTCCCAAGGGTGAGACCCTTGTCCGGGTCAAATGCTATTAGATCAAGTTAGTTGAGGGATGAGCGTTAACGGTTGGATTTAATATGTAGACTGGCAATGACTTTAAAAGCAGTTTTAGTGGACTGGTGAGAGTAAAGGGCTGATAGAATGGGTTCAAGAAAAAAAATAGGAGAAGAAAAATTTCTCAAGAGTTTTGCTATGAAGGGAAGAAGAAAAATGGGACATTTATGAATGGCTTGGCTGGGTAAGACCAGATATTCTTAGAGAAGCAGAAGCAAAAGCCTGTAAGTCAATGAGTGGACATGGCTACATCTTATCAGGACTGTTCTGGCTGCTGTGTGGAGGAAAGGCTGAAGGAGCATCTGTTATTCTGAGCCATCACTGGTGGCCACATTCCATGCTTTGATCCCGTGCCAGCTTGCAGATAACACCTGATATGATGGGTGCATGGATGCGTCAGCTGGAGGAGGGGTCACTGAGCTGAAAAAGCAGAGCCAGAGCTCTGAAGACTTGAGTAAGAGGCGACATTGGGAGCCCAGTGCAGACAATCACCTGAACATCGCTGTGGGCGCCTTGCCCAAAATTCCTGCCCCAGAACTGATCCTAGTGCCTTAGGAGCCAGAAGTGTTGCCAGGACAGTGCTAGCTCTGGTGTCCTGAATCCTCTGTTTCAAATTAAACATCAGCCTTTGTTTTTCATAACAGCACAGGATGCAAAGGCCCTAATTTATTCCTAGGAGATGGAGAGGCCTGGTGACAGGGTGGTTGCTGCGTGCACAACAGCGCCATCCTACTGAAAAGCGTGCACCTGTCAGCCTTCAGTGCTCCTTTCATTGACTGCAGGTCAGGTTAAGGGGAAATTATTTTATTATGACACGCCCCATTTGGAATTCCTGTGGCAATTTTCTCTGCCCCTTTACAGTAATGCTTTCTCAGTAACCCAGTCTCTGGACAAGCAAGGCTTCTCTTGGCTTCCTTAAGCACAGGACTCATTCGAACCTCACTCTATATAAACCTCTAGGCTGACTTCCTCCCAGGAAAGGGTGTTTTAAGGAAGACCAGGGGCTGTGTGTTCCCATTTTATCACAGTGCCCATGCCCTTGAAACGTGGCATAGAAATAAAATTTCAAGAGAGTTTGTCTGTTCCTGGGGTGAGATGGGGGTCTCCCACCTACCCAGAGAGGGGCTTCAGGTGAGAAGTACCCTGGGATCCGCCCCCACAGCAGAGGGTGGGGTAGAGGAGAATTAAAGGAAATAATTGGAGGAAGCAGAATTTTGTTTGAAGGAGAATGTGAAAAGCAAAACTATATAAGTAAGCAAGGATAAATTAAACCTATCGTGATGAGCAAGAGATGCCACATGGTCAAGGGAACATTTGGATCACAGAGGTTCTTGAATTTTAACCCCAGAACCTCTGCACTCTGCTCTCCCGCGATCCCCCAAGGGCTGGGACCCTCTCCTGCCCTCGTTGTTATTGCTTTTTGATCAGCTCCCTGGGGCAGTGGCAGGGTGGAGGGAAGGGTCTGGGCTGGATGAGAGACACCCCACTTCCACCTCTGCCTGCCCTGGGTTTGGGAAGTGGGGCTGGCGGGGGGGTGGGGGTGTGGGGGGTGGCGGCTGATGGAGGCGTAGGTACCTGCAGCTGTCTGCGTGCGAACCCCTTCCCAGACAGATTTGGAAAATGAATCAGTTGGATGCAGTTTGCAACCGAGAACTTAAATGTAATGCTGGTGTGTCATTTTCAGGTTTTGCTTTCGTTCTGCCGGCGGGCAGCTGAGGAAGCACAGCGTGCCAGCTTTTGTTCGTGCAGCCGTGCTTTGCGGTCTCCGCCCCGTTAGTTGGGATGTTACTGTTACATCTCGGTTGCACTTCTTTGCATGTGTTTTTTGGAACTTGTCCGTATTTCTTTTTTCGGTTTCATTTCCATTGTGTTATAAGGCAAAACCTACAATTTCTGTTTCTTTGGCATATTAACCCCAGGAGAGATACATCAGTTTTGCATCCAGAGTGCGGACTATTTAGCACATAGTTGAATGGAAGTTGTTAACCTTTGGGCAATGATATATGCAGAATGACAGTATGAATTATACAGAGTAAACCACTAATCTGATGTCTTCACTTTAGAAAAAAATGAATTAGAATTTAATTATTGCTTTGCATTTAAACACACTTAGTGTATAAGCCATTTATTTTTTTAAAAAATTGCTAGGCATTCTCACTGTATTTCCAATAGGTTAACTTCTTAGAATAAGTCAGATAATGTAAAATAATTCAGCTGTGTTTTCTTCCCCAGACCTGAGACCCTATTATGTAGGCGCAGGTTCTGTGGACAGTCCAGTCTCATCCCAGTCCCAGAGACATGCCCCTGTGATTTACGCACAGGAGGGTCCGTGGGGAGAAGCACAGGCACGAGGCTGTGGGACTCAAAGGAGGGAGAGAACCCAGCAGCTGGTGGAGTTGGTCCAAGAGTGGTGAAGAGATGGTATAGGGACCGGGCTTGAAGGGTGCGTGGGCTTTCATCAGCTCTCGGTGGGGGGGATGTTAGTCTAGTCAGGTAAAGGTGAGAGCCCCTGAAAAGGCCTGGGGATTAGGAAAGTGTCACTGGGAGTTAAGGTAACTACAGGGACACAATGTCCCCTAGTCTGGATTGGAAACATGGGTTTAAAGTAGGAGTAAACTGGGAGAGAATAATTTTAACAATGACGGCTGGCAAATGTGGGGTGCCTTCTTCTCAGATGCCAGACATTGTATAAAGTGCTTTACCTATGGAATCTCTTTCAACCTGGAAGAGGTCAGGTCTCGCTTTGTGGACGAGTATTTCATCAAAGAGCAGTGTTGTGAGAGCTGTGATGGAGCAGGTCCGTACCGGGATGCAGTGCCTGGAAGGTGGAAGATGGCAATGGAGGCTGTTCGTGTGTCCTCGGGGAGAGGTGATGAGGACCGAACTGTTTTAGCATGAAGCAAAGTGGAAACGCAAAGTTGGGTCGGTTTGAATCAGAATTCACTTTAAACTTTACATTGTGGTTTCTGCTAAAAACTGCATTCTGTCACTCAAGTCATTTCGGTAGACTCTTGGGGACCCAGATGGCCTTTGCTGTGTCCTAGGTTCCTTAATGAGTTATGGAAACCAGTGGTGAGGCTGCCATCTTTTAGTGTTACCTGAGACCGGAACCTGGAGGTGACACAGATTCTTCTCCGCCACTCATTCCTTATGTCTTGTCTGTCCCCAGCTGATGCAGGGGTCAGGATTGTCCCCTAAGATTGTTGATGTCCTAACTCATTTCATATACCCCAAAGGCTCAGGTTTCTTGAATGCTCAAGTTCTCAGCTGCTGAAAAATACTAATCCCATGTTAACTGTCTTGCAGATTCCATTGTGATTGGATTTTGGGTTGGTCTCGCAGTCTTCGTGATTTTCATGTTTTTTGTGCTGACTTTGCTGACCAAGACAGGAGCCCCACACCAAGAGTAAGTTTGGGCTGTTCCTAAATATGTGTTAAGCCCCACAGGGAACTGAAGAAACAGGAATAGTTGCAGATAGCTACCTGCCCCAAGTGCTTGTGGGTGGGACCTGCCTTCCTCCTGGCCTCTTGCCTCTGGGCCATTTGCAAGTGGGTCCTGATGAACCTGGGTTTTTGGTCCTTTCATGCAGCCCTACTGCTGGTTCAGGCCTGACTTTTGTGATGAAAGACTGATTAAATAGAATGCATTTTCTCCTTAGTCCCAAAAGAATTTAGATGACTCACCAGTCTAAAAACAGTGAATAAAGACAACAGCAAAGCAGGATGAAAACTAGTTTTAAAAAACATTTCAAGGAGTAGAGAAATAGTTGTTACTGAGTATTTGATTGAATTAATCATTGACAATAAATAATGAGTTCAATGCTGAGTTTCCTTGAAACTAGGATAAAAAAGGGAACATCAAAGATTATGTGATTCTCATAGGGGAATAAAGAACATTTTTTTCTTGGGCTTTGGATTTGAGGAGGAAATTCTTACAGGCGTGCTTAAAGAACAGCGAGTAACATCAGAAGGTAATTGTTCAATTATGGCATCCAAAAATCTCAGACATGTTTTAGAGATTTTTTTATACCAACTCTTTTAAAAAGGGGGAAAAGGACATGCGTTGGAACCTTTGTAGTGGGCCCCAGCAGGCACAGGCAGACGCTCGCATCAGGGAGTTATAAGAGCATCTGATGAAGGGACTGCCCATACATTGTGGCCAGAGAGAGAGAAGCCCCACAGGACAGGGCAGCAGCCCAGGGCTGGGGATCCTGAGGAGTAGCTTCTGCCCTGATCTGAGGGAGGCCTGTATGGGAGTCCTGCAGAGAAGGCAAAGGCAGGAGAGAGGGACACAGACACCCAGTGTGATCTCTCAGAGAGGCAGCCTCCAAGATTGATGCCCGCACCTTGCTTTCCTGCCCCCTTCCCTCCCGTCTCTCACCGTTGCTCCCACGGGAGGAACACAACAACACAACCAGCAGCCAAAGCCTCTTTCAGAGTCTTATGACTCCAAGAGCAGGATGGGGGAGGGTGGAAGGGACCTGGGGAGTGATGGGAGAAACGTGGCACACTTTCTAATCCTTTAAATTCGGTATCTCACTGAATGCGCACAGCTGACAGCAGTGTTCTTTTTATTGCATTTCACCAGATAGTCTCCAGTGCCTGCCATTCAGTCTGTAGCCTGCACTTGAACTATAACAAATGTCTGGGTACAGGGAACAGTTCTGTCCATAACTCAGCTATTTCCAGACATCAGGGTCTGGAAAAAAATTAAACTCCTTTTACACAAAAGGCAAATACCGTTTTATCACAGCATCTGGAGACATAATGTTGAGGATCTATAACAGCCACTGAAAAGGTGTGAACTTTCCCCTTTCTCTCTCCAAGTCCTCATAGACATTTGCACATGCCTCTGTTTCTGGCATATTGGTCCATGGGATTTGAAAGTAGGGTGCGGACTGCCAGAGTAGTAAGAAAAGCTGAGCACAAAACTCAGATTAGGGCACATCTCACTGAGTGGTCAGGGAAGAATCGCACCGCACTATCTTCCTTTTCCTCAGAGGGACGGATGCAGTTTTGCTGCATAGTTATTGAGATGGATTTGTTTGATGTAGGATGCAGGTGATTGTGTAGGTGGGAACCCTAGCCCGAAACAGAACATGACTTCCTGTGATGATTAATCTTATGGGTCAAGTTGGCCAGGCCATGGCACCCAGATATTAGATCAGACATTATCCCTGATGTTTCTGTGAAGGTGTGTGAGCACATGTGTGTGTTTAGATGAGACTAATGTTTAAATCATCATTCTTTAAGTAAAGCAAATCATCCTCTATAATGTGGGTGGTCCTCATCCAATCAGTTGAAAGCCTTCTTAGAAACAGACTAGCCTACCTTAAACTAAAAGGAATTCTGGCAGAAGGCTGCCACAGACTTGAACTGCAACTCTGCCCTGGGTCTGCAGCCTGCTGGCCTACCTGCAGCTTTTGGACCTACCTGTCTCCTCGATCCCATGGGCCAATTACTTAAAATAAATCTGTATATCTTTCTATAGACAGATGAAGAAAGAGAGGAGGGGAGGGAGAAAAGAAAGAAAAAGAGAGAGAGAGAAAGGAGGAAAGGAAGGAAGGAGGGAAGGAAGGAAGGAAGGAAGGAAGGAAGGAAGGAAGGAAGGAAGGAAACATCTGTCACACACACAATCTTTTGGTTCTTTGTTCTGTTTCTCTGGAGACACCTGACATGTCACGATGACCCTGAAAAGCTGAGATTTGCATTTCCAGTCTTCCAACAGGCAGTACAGTTTTACTGCAAACGGTTTCTCATTCGATGGCAGTTCTGAACAGTCTCAGTCAAAGAGCAGGGGTCACTGTAACTCTATGTCTTTCAGAGAAGTTAAGGAGAAGGTCTTACCTTTTTTTTTTTTTTTTTTACTTTTAGTATAATAATGGATCAGCCCTCTGAGATATACCTGAAATGCTTTTTGGAGTCTAGGGCAGTGGAAGATAAGGCATTTTGTTGCAGTGTATCAACAGAAAATGGAAAGAAGCAGACGTGCAGAAAAATTTCTAAGTGGGTCAGTTAAAAAGGCTTTTTGATTTTAATAAATTTGACCTTTATTTAGCAGTAATATTCTCTACAATAGACATTATTTTTTCCATCTGGCCAAAAATAACCCATTTTAAGTTTGCCTGTGATGCTTAGGCATAGAAGAAAGAATGATAAACCATTGAGAATATTAGTGAGATCTTTTAAAAAATGTTTACCACATACTAGGGTCTACCAATCACTTGATAGGTGTATTCTCACGAAATCTTCATAGGAAGTTGAGATAAACCCTATAAGTGTCCCCTCTTTACAGACAAGAAAAATGAGGCTGAATCACTTGTCTGAGGTCTCATGGGTGAAAAAAAAATGCTGTGGAGCCAGGCCAAAGCCTCTTTTGCTCTGAAGCTCCTGTTAGCAAACCACTTCAGTAAATCAGTCAATGATTTCTTATAACAGTAATTTTTAATCTTCTCCTGTTGAACCAAAGATATTAGTGAGCAATCAAGTTTGTTTTCTTTTACCACATATTGGACCAAGCATGAACTCTGGAGAGTCAAAGATTTCCAGATTTCTGTACTGAGATTTTGGCTGGATTCTTAACCTCCTCTCTATGCTTGAGTTTCCTCATTTGTAAAAAATACAGTCGTCCCTGCCTCCTAGGATTATGGTGAAAATTAAGTGGGCTAATGCCCGGGGAGCCGCGGGCAGGCTCTGGGATCACAGCGGCACCCTGTGAAGGTGAGTCCATCCCTTCTGTGCTGGTGGAAGTCTGGGTAAGGGTGGGAGGGAGAAGAAGAAACCCATCCCCCCACGGGCCATCCAGGGCCCAAGCACGCAGGTAGCATCTCTGCTTGTCAAAATGTTACCTCATCTGCCCCCACCTGAGTGTGGGTGTGTCTCCCAGTGAAACAGTAGGATGGATATAGAAAATCTACATAGAGAATCTCAGTGATGGCCTGAAAGGACTGACTTGTCTGAATGCTGATTGCTTTGTGTAGAGGCTGTCTGGGGAGTTTGTCCTAAGAGCAGTCACTTCCTTAATTAGGATATCACGACTATGACTCCACTGTTCTGGTTAAGATACCTGACCAAGCCTGAAAGCTCAAAATGGATGAGCTGTGAATCGGCTAGTGAATGCCATCTTTTCCCCCATGGAGGCATCTGGGGGCTTGAATGGCTCACCAGGGTCTCAGCTTTGCGACACATGGGCAGGGTCTGTGTATCCCTTTTGCAGTGGTAAGACACCGGGATGGCAGAGGCCACCACCCCTGCCCCCACTCCCTGTCTCCATAACCACACAGACAACACTCGTGGACTCTATTATCTTCCATGCATAGCTAAGACTCTGCCTCAGAGTCGTGTTCAAAACACCACTCCAGGCAGCCATCAGGAATCGATCACAGTTTACCTGAGAGAGATCATGTATTTTCCATCTCTTTGGATGGCAAAGAGTTGAAATCTATTCAACTGCACACAACTAATGACATCATAGTAAAACAGGCAAGTGTGTTTCCCTCAGGTTTTCAACTTGGGATCATATTAGGATAACAACTTCTTTAATGGGAATCACTGACTTCTCAGTGGCTTTTGTTCAGGGACAGAGAGTGCAATAGTTATAGGTTATAAGACAGTAGGAAACAACTCTCCGTATCTCAGTCTAGCACAACATGGGCTTGCTTCTCACTCAAACTCCGTGTCTGCCAAGGGCCAGAAAGGGGTGGACAGAAGCTTCTGCACGTGCAGCTGCGGTAGCTCCAACTCTCAGCCTCTGGGGCTGCGGGGACAGAGAGGAGGAAGCCTGGAGATCTCACCTCTGCCCCTCTGTCCTTCATCCAGGAGGTGCACATCCCCTCTCACAGCTCATGGGTCAGAGCTTGCCACGGCCACCTGGCTGCCCGGACTGGGCAGGCTCATCTTCTGCCCAGGCGAGCAGAACCAGATACTGGTACATTCTAGTAAAGGGCACTGTAGAGGGGGAAGGGTGTTATAAAGCTGACATCACCTTTTTAAAAAGCTTTTAGGTCCAAGAAGCAGCATTAACGGGGGCTATTTTCCCCATGGAATATGTGCTGTTGTGTGTGGGGGAGTAAAACCCTCTTACCTGGATCCCTCATGGGCAGTGAAGATAGAAGAGCCATTTCCCCTGCTTTCTCAGTGAAGGGGCCATTTACTCCCTATGCTGTCTTGTTAGAGCATTATGGCTCCACTATCATAAATCTGCCGGAGAAAAAGAGTAGCAGGGAAGGCTTGGATCACATTTTTATGTTGAACATTTTGGACTTCTTTAAAAAAGTATCAAACCCAAGACATCATGTGCCTTGAATACCCTCCGCTGGTAGCCTTTGCTAAGTGTACTTTGTCCAAGTGGGGAGAAGTGCAGGGTTGCACACGACCCTATGAAAGTGGAAATCACATTCTACCTGGCATTGCAGTTTCCCTGAGTGTGGCACTTGGCTACAGGGTGAATATGATGCAGCTACAATCTACCAGCAGGAGAGTGTCAGCGCTCAAGGTCTTTGATAATGACTGAAGCTGCAGGAATGAGCTGGCGAGTGCAGTTGGGGTGAGTCGTTCCCAAGGAAACCCTATCACTCCGAGGGGTCTACCCCTATCAACAGGTAGAAAATCTGACTATGTTACGGATCTGATTCAATATACACCTTTGTTCAGGGCTCGCTTCTATTCCCTATCAATTAAGAGGTGTTTCCTCAGTGCACGGCTGTGGGCTTGCTCAGGACTGTGCTGAGGGCTGTGGTAAAGTTGTGGAGTTTTCCAGGGAGACTGACATCTTCCTGGAAGACAGTGTTACCAACTAAGGTAACCAAAAGTTACTTTGCACACACAACCCTCACTACGTCTGCTCATTCAAGACATCTTTAAGGAGATGGCAACTCACTGATCAAGAGAAACTGTTTGCAACTCATATACCTAGCAAAAAACTTGAATTCAGAATGTATTACAAAGTTAAAAGAGAATATTTGCAATACATATATATGACAAAGGCCTTTTATTCAGAATATATTGCCAAATGTCTACAAATCAAAAACAAAAAATAACTCAATTTTTAAACTGGGCAAAGGACTCATGTATACACTTTGCAAAAGAAGTTAAACCAATAGCCAATAAGGACTTGCAGAGATGCTCAATGTTATTAGGTATCTGAGAAATGCACATTAAAACCACAATGAGAGGCCATTTCACTCCCACTAGAATGGCTACCATTAAAAAGTCGGACAACACTAAATGTTGACAAGGATAAGGAACAACTTGAATTCTCATACACTGTGGTGAGAGTGTAAAACGCCACAACTACTTTGGAAAAACTTCACGGCTTCTTATGAAGTTAAACACACATCTACTATAAGACCAGTAATTTGACTTTTAGGCATGGACTCAAGACCAACAGACACATGTCTACGAAGAGACTTTTCAAGAATGTTCATTACAGTTTTACTCTCAACATACCCAAACTGGAAACAACCCAAATGCCTTTTAACGAGAGAATGAACAAACAAGGTAGAGTGTGTTTGTACCACAGAACTGTACTGAGGAATCAAAAAGACGAGTCATTGCGACGTGCCACCGCGTGGTGGGTCCCAAACACACGCTGAGCAAAGGAGTGCAGGCAAAAGCGCTGTGGATTGTACGATTGTGTTTGATGAATTTCAAGAACAGGCTAAACTAATCTGTGGTGAGAAAAATCCAAAGAGATTCCCAATAGGAAATGGAAATGGTCTGGAAGTGCAAGAACAGGCAAAGCAGCCCTGGCTGGTGGGGCTCGGTGGATTGAGCACCGGCCTGAGAACCAAAAGGTCTCCGGTGCAATTTCTAGTCAGGGCACATGCCTGTGTTGCAGGCCAAGTCCCTTATTGTGGGTGTTTGAGAGGCAACCAATCAATGCGTATCTTGCACATTGATGTTTCTCTCTCTCTTTCTCCCTCCCTTCCCTTCTCTCTAAAAATAAATAAAATCTTAAAGAAAAAGAACAGGCAAAGCTGTTCAATGGAAATGGAGATTAAAGCAGTATTACCTAAAGGGGGCGGAAAATGAATGAAAGGAACTTAATAGGATAAAGGAAGTATTCTCTATCTTATTTGAGGGTGGTGGTTATTGGATGTATAAATTAATAAAAACACATTGACTTTGATACTTAAGATGCATGGATTTCTGTATGTAACTTTCACCCAGTGGCAGGATGAATAGAAACTATTGACACATTGAGGCAAGCTGTGTCCACAATTAGTTTTCACATACAAACCCTTTAATTTATCAGTCAAGAAAAGAATGAAAGCACAACCTGTTGAATATTTAATGTTTACTGAAGTCTAAGAGTACAAAAATGAACTTTTCCTTTGTTCTCAGACAAGGAAAATCAGACAAATTGCATTGTTCTCACCCCAAGAAATCATCGAGAAAAAGTTAGAAGGGAGCAGGGAAGGCATCTCAGAGGCCTCGGCTCTGCCCTAAGGAGGGCCAGAACTCTCGGGGACTCCTGTGCCTTGGGTCTTCAACCAGGGTGCTTCAGGGACCCACCCTGGCTGGGATTAATGGAGCCCTGTGTTGCTGCACACAGCTGGGTTTCTGGGCCTGCTTTCCCCTCAGCAGGTGCTCCAGGCAGGTGGCAAAGCTATTACTCAGAGCTTCTTAGCCCTGCAGCTGGAGAATGGTGGGGGCCTTGTCACTCTTAGTCATGCCCTTTTGAACATGTGAAGCCCTTCTTTTTTGGCCAGGTATTATTTATTTGTTTGTTTGTTTGTTTGTTTATCATCTTTACGGGCACTTTATTCAGATGACCAGCAATCTGAGAAGACAGTGGGTTTGTACCCTAACAGACCGTCTTTGTCGGGTATTATTTTAGCTTGTTAGGTCACAGATTGCTGCACACTGGGCTTTGTGCTCCAGCATCTTCTAAACCCAGGTGAAGTGATCGGTAGGGGAAGAAAATCACCTGCTGATAGATGAGACCACTTAAATTTTCATTAGAGCAGAAGTCATTCAGAGTCTCTCTAAAGTAATTTCTCTTTAAATTCTGCACACAGGACCTACTAAATGTTTGATGATTTGCAAATCAGCTATCTTCACATCACATTTGCTCAGTGGGCAAGGAGATTTGCTAACCAGGCTTTCTACTAAATGGGAAAACTCAAGCTTCTCTGAGGAATTCCATGACTGATGTCACCCAGATAGTCAGTCACAGTAGAAGACAGGTCTGGTCTAGAAGCCCCTCAGTGGGCTGGGTTACAGAGCTTCTGGGGTTACTGACCTCTGAAATCCAGGTGATTCTGGGTAACGTGGAGGTTTGTGTAGACATATACAGGATCAGATTTTCTAGACCTGTATTGAACCTGTGCTCCTCCCATCAGTGGGAACTTGGTCATTGGCACTTTATCCTGCATGATGGGACTGGAAGGAAGAGAGTTCACTGAAACTGAGAGAGTCTCACTCTTGATGAACACAGCCTATGTTTGGTCAGGTTCTGTCTGGATTTGAAAACATGTTGAGAAATGATTCTTGCCCTTAAGGAGTCACCACTTGTGTGGGAACAACTTTTCTATAAATCTGGAAAGAAAGCATTAAAGTCCATAGGATAACAGGGTACTCAACTTACCCATGCTCTTTCTTTCGTGTACTTGTAGGACTAGTGGGGAGTTAATTTATTATTGATTTGTTATCATTAAATTGTTAATTTGTTCCACCTTAAATGCAACAAGGGATTAGGAACTTGGGTTCTATTCCCACTCCTATCACTCACTGGTTGTGACTCAGGTGGGCAGGTCGACTATTCCTTGCCTTAGCTTATGGGTTTGTGGAGTTGGTATAGTAAGTCTTGCCCTGAGTGACTGCACTGGCCAGCTTCAAGAACTGAATGAGATAAAAGGATACAACAGTGCTTTGACAAATGTGAAACGCACCTCTGAGATACTGTCTTCACTCGGGCCAGCCTGATGTAGGTCAGTGTGTCTACATTTGAGCATGAATCGCGATCCTGGAGGAGTCTATGAAAATACAGATTACTGGGCCCTACCTCAGAGATTCTGAGGGTCTGCCACTCAGGATTCTGCATTTTAGGAAGTAGCTGAAGTAATTCTGATGCAGATGATCCAAGAGCCTCACAGAATCAGAGGATTCCTCAGCAAGGTGTGTTTTTCCAGGGAGGTCCATGGGCCCTCATCTCGGGGCATTGGCCTTGGGTTTATCTGTGCATGTTCAGAAGTGATGTCTCTCAGTTCTGGTATTTGCATGCTCTGGACAGGGACCTGCACTCAGTGTGTGTTCACAGGAAATGTGTCGGCCTGCCCCACACGTCAGAAGCCGTGGTTCTGCAGCGTGTAAGTAATCCTTGAGCTGGCGTGTAAGTAATCTTTGTTTCCCTTTTCTTTACAGCAACACAGAGTCTTCAGAGAAGAGATTCAGAATGAACAGCTTTGTGTCAGACTTTGGGAGACCTCTGGAACCAGATAAAGTGTTTTCTCGCCAGGGCAACGAGGAATCCAGGTCTCTCTTTCACTGCTACATCAATGAAGTGGAACACTTAGAAAAAGCCAAAGCTTGTCCCCAGACCACAGCCCTCGACAGCGACGTTCAGCTCCAGGAGGGCATCCGAAGCAGTGGGCCGCCCGAGGAGGAGCTGAACAGGCTCATGAAATTTGACATCCCCAACTTTGTGAACACGGACCAGAACTCCTCCTTTGGGGACGATGATCTTTTGATTTCAGAACCGCCTATTGTTCTAGAAAATAAGCCAGTTTCCCAGACCTCATACAAGGACCTGGATTGAGAAACATGCTCCGTAGTGTCTTCCTGAAGATGGTGGGGTGTGTTTGTGTAGCCAGAAATGTACATTCGCCAAAATCGTGTGTATGCGTGCGCATGTGAGAGAGAGCAGAGAAACAGAGAGAGTTGGGAAGACGAAGCGAGAAGAAAGCTGCCTCGGCAGAGAGCTGATTAAGCTGAGTTTTTATGCCTTTAAACACATGGGAGGCTTTTGAGGGAATAAAGCATTTATACCATCTCATCTTCCTTGGTGAGAAACTTGGCCACGTACTCAGTGTCATCGTTCTTGAGTGGGGGTTATCGTTCTGTGCCCCATCCTGGCTCTGCCTCCACCATGCTTTACCTTCAGCAATTCGCTTTACTTCTCTGGGCTCCCACATTTTTCCCCGTACGATGAGGAGTCTGGAGCAGACCATCCATCCTGGCTCTAATATTTTGTGAATTATGGACGTTGCGTCCAGACAAGGTTGGGGTAGACACAGAGCTGTATAAACTAGGGCACTGGCTCCTGTTTCTTACTGTAGGACCCCCAGATATTTATACTTTTCACTCAACCCTTCACTGACTCAGCATTCGCCGGGGCCCGAGGGTCTACCGGGATGTCAGGACCCTCATCTCACACATCACTGTGGGCAGCGTTTCTGTGGGTTGTGCTCAGACAGCTCTGAGAACCTCTGGCCACCCATGAGCAAACCTGGGGACACTCCTGCCCCCTGTCCTGGAGTGAGTATCAGTCTACATCTCACGATACTCCTGCCTCCAAGAAATGGAAGGGCAGTTGTCAGCTAAGTCAGGGAGGTGACTTGAGTGTCTATCTGTGTCTGGTCACACTTGTGCTATTGGCCACTGACCGAGTCAAGTGCTGCTTGCGATGCTGTCTACTTACTCGGCAGATGTGTGGGTGACCGTCACCTGGCTAGTGTGCGGCTTTGAGCTGAGATGGTGAATGGGTTGTCAGTAGGCCAACAGTTGTGCAGATTGGCCTGGTACAACGGAGTAAAGCCTGCACACTGGTATCAGAGATAATTTGGCTTTACACACCCAGGTCGCATGCATGGCCTGCTGCTCATCTCTGGGTGGCACTTCTGTTCTGATTTTGTTCACCCCCGTCTTGCTTACACTAAAAATAAATGTATTTGATTGCACAAGAATTTTGTTTGGTTCTTTGTTTTCACACCTCTAGTTTAATTTTCTTCTTAAAGCGATTCCTTGTTTATAATGCCCCCTAACTTCCATCAGCTCTAGGGTCCCAGTGGCCCAGCCACGTAACAGACTTCCTCTAGGAATTATTCCACCAGAAGAAATGCCTTTCCCATAATGTCTTTTGAGGAAAATATTCTTTAAATAACACTAAACAGAACAAGGAGTGGATTTTTTTGGTAATTAAAGCTGCTATAACACATTCTTGCAAATAGCTACTTGCTCTTTTTAATGGCTATTTTCGGGAAAGAGAGCAAGAGTAGTGAAGAAGTGATTTTATTAACATCTAAGGTAAATATTATTCATAGTTTACTATACCAAATATAAACCATGAGCTATTTCTTGTTAAGATTAAAAGGTTTTTAAATGGTATTTGATTTAGAAGTGGATTTATTAGAAGGCTGAAGGATATTTAAAAGTTGGATAAATACTCATGACTATACCATCATTTTTATGCACTAAGGATCTAAGATTTTTTTACACACTAAGGGTCCTCTTGCAAGCTAACAAGCTAGCCTGACACAGTTTTGTGGATCTGACAGGAGACACAAGACTGACTCCTGGGTCAGGGACAAGAGCTTGGTCACAGCACACCAGGTGGCATGTCAGTTCCTGAGTTCACTCCCTATTGCTGTTTGAACAAAACACAACAAACTCTGTGGCTTAAAGCAACAGACATTTATTCTCTTCGAGTTCTGGAGTTCAGAAGTCCAAAACCAGTCTGAGTGGGCTGAAATCAAGGTGTCTCAGGGCTGTGTTTCCTCTGGAGGGTGTAGCGAGGAACCCACTTCCTTGCCTTGGCTCATGGCCCTGGATCACTGCGACTTCTGCTTGTACTTTCCATCTCTGTCTCTGTCCCTCTGACAAGGACCACTGTGATTGATTACATAGGATTACCAGGATCACATCCCATCTCAAGATTCTCAACCACATCTGCAAAATGCCTTCTGCAGTGTAAGGTAACTTAGTCACAGGTTCTGGGGAGCAGGACATGGACATAGAAGCTTGGGGGACATTAGCCTACCACAGTCATGGACATAGAAGTTTGGGGGACATTAGCCTACCACGGTCTTTCATTTGGTCCCAAAGATTCATGTCTATCCTGCACGCAAATGCATTTCTCTCATCCCAACATCTTCCAAAGTCTCGATATAGCATTGCCTCTAAGTCCAATATATAGTATAAATCTCATCAGCTCAGAAGTCTAATCATCTAAGTCAGGTGTGGGTGAGAGACCCTGCGTGTGACCCATCTTTAGGAAAACTCCATCTTTGGGCCTGTAAAACTGAGAAACAAAGCATTCCTTCTGAATTATCTGGAGAAAATCCCAGCAGACAGACATAGAACATTCATATTCCACACAGGCAGTGGCCCTGGCCAGAAATCCTTTTTTTTTTTTTGCCTCAACACTGTTAGAATGTAACAGTGTTGAACAAAACAACATTATTTGGAGAACTGAGTATCTCTGTTACAGGTGAGAGAACTAGGGCTCTGGGGACATTTAGTATTTTGCAAAGCACAGAGCTAGTACGTGGGAGACCAAGCTGGGTTTCAAATAGATGATGAGCCTGTGGAAGGTTTGAATGATGCCTTCTGTTGGTTAGCATTTCTCTGGTATATGTCTTATCTCTCTCTAACCTTGGACCTCTATGTCATTCTTTTTAACTTTCAATCTATGTTTTAAATTTAAATTTTGCTTTGTT
Source organism: Sturnira hondurensis (assembly GCF_014824575.4). NCBI lineage: Eukaryota > Metazoa > Chordata > Mammalia > Chiroptera > Phyllostomidae > Sturnira > Sturnira hondurensis. The sequence goes on along the minus strand of NW_028098001.1, from coordinate 9,527,991 downwards.
TCAGGTAAACAAATGAAATCTGTAAATCTGTCCTTTAATTTGCAAGTTTATTCCATCTAAACATATTGTAATTCCTGATGATGTTTCTTTTCTAGCATCGTATTTTGTGATGTTTATTTATGTTGCTCTATTATTCCTGCTTTATGTCATGCAGTCACGGCTCAAGAGCGTGGGGTCTAGAGAGTCTCTCTGGTCTCAGACCTGTCGCTCGCTAACGGTGCAGGCTTGACCAGGACACCTGATCTCTTTGAGACTCAGTGTCCTCTATACAAAAAAGTATGATACCCACCTCCAAGCCTGTGAGCATTAAGTGATAAAATATGCAAAGTACTTAGAATAGTGACTGGCCTACCATACATACTCCATTGTACTGCCTGTGTATGTATTCTCTTTTTAAGTATTTTAGAGATAACTCCTGAATTTTCATGAAGGTACTAGATATTGAAAGTTATAATCTATTGTTTAATCTACCCATTAAATTTTATATATCAATTGTTATATTTTATTTCCATAAATTCTGTTTTGTTTTTTAAATATTATCTGTTCTTTTTCATGGAGTCCTGATTTTTTATTACATTTTCTATAATGTATTATGTACAATGATTCATCTATATTTATTTCATGTCCTCTTTTAAATTATTTTATAGCTTTAGATTCTGGAATACTAATCATTCTGGGGTTTAGGAGTTTGCTTCTTCTACTCACAATTAATTATTTCTGGCTGTTCTTAGTCATGTTAGTGTGTGTGAGTGTGTGTGTACATGGAGTTAGTTGTGTGAGTTTCTCTTCAGCCTGTGTTATTTTTTTCCTACGATGGTCCCATGAACCCTGGTTTATAAAAGTTTCACTAGAGAATAAATTTGTGTTGCTTGTCCTTGGCTCCAAGTGATCTGGTCAGTCTGGAATTGTGTTATTTTTTGCTTGAAGATCCTGCACCGTAGGTTGAGAATGAGTCTGGGTCTCATATCTGCATGAAGCAGGAACTTAGGGTTTAGACTTTTTAAGGGAGACTTTTTTTCCCTAGAGACCCGGTAGAGCCAGTCTCCTCACCCCTTTCCTGTGTCAGTGTGTGGGTGTCTTTGGGTCTCCCTTTCATGGAAGGCAGCCCTTTCCGTGATTTCCACGCAGGGGGTCTCAGTAGAGAAGGAGCGTGTTTCAGGGGTGAATCCTTTTTTCTGAATGGACATCAAGACACCATTCACTATGCAGATTAACACCCCTTCCCTCCAGGGCGCTGTGGCATCAGCCCCCGAGCTTTCTACTCTGCCTTTAAGTCTCCTGTTTATTTCTGTCACTTGCAAACTTCTCTTTCCTTCATAGTTAACATATGGGTATTTTTGTTGTTGTGTTTTATCCAGTACTACTAAAAATTTTATGTTTCACAGAGACCCAAATTAGCTCAGTCCACAATGTTTCCAGAACTGAAAGCTTCAGTTCTAGAGTATCTGTTAGATTCTTCTTAGAAATAACCTCTCAGTATATTTCCCTGGTGAAAATCTTTATCTTTTAATCTGTCTTGCCCATCATTTCCTCTATTTCATTGAACATATTATCTTATATTCTTCATTTGCCAATCCCAATATGTGGGCTTTCATTTGTTGTCTAATGCATCCTATTCTCACATTATCAATCATGTAGTGTTGCCTCTGCAGACCTAGGAATTTTTCGTCTCTGGGCAGACATTGTTAGTGAAATCTCCGTGTGCACTGCACATGGTGTCGTCTTCCATGAGGGAATCTTTCCCTCCCGACAGGCAGGTTGGGTGGGGGCTGACCATCTCTCACTGCAGCCAGCGTGGATGGAGGTGGGTCAGGGTGAAACTGCAGTTTTTAAAACAGCTTTGAGGTACCCTTGCCAAAATACCTTTCGCAGGCTTAAAGTGTACAATTTATTTAGACACACGTAAACACCCAAGAAATCATCACTGCAATCAAGACAATGAACATGCACATCATGCACAAAAGTTTTCTCATGCCCGTGTGTAATCCTCCCTCCCCATCCCTTCCCCAAACTGCTGATCTGCTTCCCGTCACTACACATTGGCTTGCTTGTGCGAGGGCTTAGGATGCCTGCCAACTGGCAGTGTCTGCTGTTGTGTCTGCCTGCTTTCATGCAGTGTAATTATTTTGAAATCCATCCAGGTTATTGTATCCATTTTTCATTCTATTTTGTTCCTCAGTAGTGTTTCATTTTATGGATACGATTTGTTTACCCATTTCCTAGTTGATAAACATTTGGGTTATTTACAACTTCTGGCTATTAAAAATAAAACTGCTGTGAATATTTGTTTACAAGTCTGTGTGAGTATAGACTTTTATTTTCTTACATGCCTAGAAGGGGAATGTCTGAATTGTATGGTAGACAAGTGTCTATCTTTTTAAAAAACTGCTAAATAGTTTTCCAAAATGATTGTTATACCGTTTTATATTCCTCACAGTGTATATGAGTTCTGGTTGCTCTGGTTCCTTGCCAACATCTCGTAGAGTAAGTCTTTTAAATGTTATCCATTCTTATGTGTGGAGTAGCATCTCATTGTGGTTTTACGTTGCATTTCATCGATGACTAATGGGATTCAGTGTCTTCTTACATACTTATTTTTTATCTATCTTTAGTGATGTGCCTTTCCAGGGCTTTGGCTCATTGTTTTATGGGGTGTTGTCACCCCATAAGAGAGTCCCGAGAGGTCTTTATTCTCGATGTGATCACTTCATCAGAAAGATGACCTGCAAATAGTTACTTTTCGTTTATGGCAGTCCTTTCATTTATTTAACAGCATCTTTGAAGAGCAGAGAAGTCAAATTTACCAATTTAAAAAACGGATTATACTTTTGGTGTTGTATTCAAGAAGTCTGTGCCAGACTGAAGGCCATAAAGGTTTAATGTTGTGTTTTTCTTCTAGAAGTTTTATAGCTTAGTTTTTCTATGAAGGGCTGTGGTCCATTTGGAGTTAATACTTGAGTGTGTTGTGAGGTCTGGAGCAAAGTTCTTTTCTTTGCATATGGACATCTAATTATTCCAGCACTATTTGTTGAAAAGGTCTTTTCTCCACTGAATTGCCTTTGTGCCTTTACTGGAAATCAGTTGTTTATATATGTGTTGGTTTATTTCTGAATATTGTATTGTGTTCCAATTGTCTGTTTCTCTTTTTAATACCAATACCAGACTTCCTGAGCACTGTAACTTTATAGTAACCCTTGAAATAATATAAGTTCTCCAATTTTGTTCTTCTTGTTTGAAGCTGTTTTTGGCTATTTGGGGGTCATTTGCCTTTCTTTAGGAATTTTGGAATGAGTTTTAAATTCTCTGCCTTAGCTCCTGTTCTGCCAAAATTTCCACCCATTTCTTAAGATTCATCTCCAAAGCCACATTTTCCAGAAATCATGAAAGGAATTTCTCTTTCTTCTGTGCTTCATCTATACTTTATAACACTCTTATTGCATTTATTCATAGTTGCTTCTGTGAACTTGTCTGATCTTTCCTGGCTTACTCAAGATCAGAAAACTTGACTTGTTCCCTCTGTGTGCTGAGAAAACTTGCTTTGTTTTGCAGGATTGAGCCTTCCCTTAAGAGAGGTCTGCAGAAGATACATGGCTCATTTCCTGCATATTACTAAGGAATCCAAGAGATTTAGAATGTTTTATTTTTTGTTATCTCCAAGATCTCTCAGCCTTTATTATTTCTGTTGCTATTACTGTACCTTCAAAGAATAGTGGAATAATTATTTTCCAAATAGCAAAACACTCTAATTTACTTGAGATTATAATTATATGCAGCTCTCTTAACTAGTTATTGTTCATGTACTCCCTCAACATTGAACTCCTGGGAGAATGCCATATCTTTGCAGATATCAATGATAGCTTTGGCTTCCAGGGCAAGAGCACCTCACATCAGACCCGCTATATTTCCACCGGTCCCCTGCAGCCCACACCAGCCCCCAACTGGGGGCAACTGCAGTCATGCACTTGCCCCCTAAAAGCCTATTATTCTCAGGAAGAACTTTTGCGTGCAGTAGAATGACGACCTTCTTATGGGAGAGATTCAGCCCAGTGGTCTGGCAGCATGGGAATAGGTTTAACCTGCTTTTTGTAGAGTCTAAATTGTTCTATACCTATTAGGAACAACTATAATGGGAAAATTGTATTAGCATGCAACAAATGAGCAGCATAATATACGAGCAGAAAAATCAGCTTTCTCGTCACACTCAGGCATTGTGTCCATGTGACACTCAGTGTGGGGAATGATTTTTCCTGTGAGCAATTTGAGGGTCGAGGCACTTAGGAATGGATTTTTGTTTTTCTTACTTAGTCATTACATCTGGTGAGATTGTAGGAATCCTGTGTATTTGTGGAGCACACAGCATAAATCTTTATTAAAGCATCATGTATTTAAAGGGCTAGTAGACAACTTGTTAGAAGATAGAAATTCTCTTCAATTTTTGTCCTAAAGTAGAATCTTGATTAGTGATTCAAAAATTTACATTAAAATCTTAAGTAGCTATGTATAATGACAGATGGGTACTAGACTCATCCGGGTGTTCACTTCGCAACTTATGTAACTGTGTGTGCACCTGTGTGTGCTCCCTGTGTGTGCACCTGAAACTAACGCAATATTATATGTCAACTCTAGTTGAAAAAGTAAAGAAGTTATTACAAAAACTCCATGGCCTAAAAAATGTTAAATACAGTGATATAAAATAAAAAGTGACTAACATGATACCAGTTATGAGCCAGTTTCTACATCTGCTTTGCAATGCCTCCTTCCTTATCAGGGCACCTGAGGGGCTGGGCTGTCATTGCCAATGTCATCAGCATCATAATGGAATTGATTCCTCTTATGGGCATCCAACTTTTTGGCTCTCTGCTTCACCCTGGAAAAAGAGTTGTCTTTTGGGCTACATATTAAATACACTGTGACACGTAATTACAAAAAAAATCTCACAAGGTTTTCAATAAATTTACAAATCTATGTCAGGCTGTGTTCTCAGCCATCCTGGGCTGCATGCAGCCCGTGGGCCGCAGGTTGGACACCCCTGCAAAATAAAGAGAGGTACAGAGCCTGCATGTGTCTGCAGGTGTAAATGAGGAATAATCATCAGACATGAGATACAGAACGAATGTTCCATTGGGAGAAGAATGTGATCATGAAAACCTGGTGTGGTGGACAGGGAAGTGGTGGGAGTGAGCCGGTCAGATAGAAGGATAAGGACCAAGCAGAGGTGGCCGCATGGACAGCATGGTTAGATTCGTGGTTTAGTTTGAACGAGGGGAGTGCAACAGGCAGCCACGCCCCACCCCATCCACCCAAGTTAAACACCTGTGAAAACATTACTGTTCATGGAAAAGGGACTTTGCAGATGTGATTAAGGTAAGGCTTTTGAGATGGGAAGATTATCGTGGATTATCCAGGTGAGCCCAAGCTAATCACGTGGGCCCTTAAAAGTGGAAACATTTTCCTAGCTGAGTTCACAGTCAGAGGGAGATGTGAGCACGGAAGGCTGCCCAGAGAGGTGCACGGGGCTGTCTACGGTGACGGAGGAAGGGGACACAGGCCAAGGATTGTGGGTGTCCTCCGGAAGCTAGAGCCCCTGGGGATACCGATTGTAGCTGCATGAGAACTGTGTTGGGCCTCTGACCTACAGAACTGTAAGATGACATATTTGTGCTGTTTTTAAGCTATTAAATTTGTTGAAATTTGTTACAGCAATAATAGAAAAGTAACGGAGGGTTTGTGTAAGAGTTAGAGGTCTTGAATGGAATGGGGAGACAAAAACTGGGATCAGACTGAATAATAATGGGGTAAAAGTTCAGATACTAACACCTGGAAACAGGGTGCAATGGGAAGGTAGAACGCAGAGTTCTAGGGAGATCTGCCTGGCAATGCTGTTTTGCAGACAATTTAGGGTGAGAAGGGCATTGGGGTAGAGGAAGCAATTAAAACTCTACCTAAAAAGTAAGTAGTGAAACAGTGACAGAGCGCAGGTGGTGGTGGATGTGAGAACAGGAAAGGACAGATTTTGAAGGAATTGGCTATAGGTTTGGTGATTCCATTCCGGAGAGAGTTAGCCAAGTGTGGACTGAATGTTTGTGTCTCCTCGAAATTCACACTGAAACTCCAGTGTGATGTTATTTGGAGGTAATCAGGGTTTCTGGGGTCCTGAGGGTAGAGCTCTTATCAATAATGGGATTAGTGCCTTGCTTCATTCTGTTTTCCGCTGTGTAAGGATAGAAGAGAGCCATCTTCAAACCAGGAAGTGAACCCTCACCCAGACGTCTCAGTCTGGGCTTCCCAGGCTCCAACACTGTGAGGAATAAATGTTTGTTGTTTCATCTGTGTTAATTAGTTACAGCACCCTGAACTAAGGTCAGGAATGCCTCAAAGTTCACAGCTGACTAAAAAATGGAGTGAGCAGCTGGTTTCAGGGAGAGAAATCAGCTGGTTGCAGTCAGGCTGACTTTCACGAGAAGAGTAATCCTGGCAGGAACTGGGATGCAGGGCTGGCACTCAGGCAGGAGGTCAGATCCGATGTTATCCTGCCGGCAGGGATAGCTGTGCCCTGAGTGTGAGAGTAGATGCGGTCTCTGGGGATTGGAGGGAAGAGGGGGTTGTATTTGTAGGTGAAGGTCCGGGGACAAAAGAGATTTGTTTAGCAAGTCCTTACTACATGTGAGTGACTGAGCTGCTGTGAAGGCTCGGTACCCAAGTTAGGGGAGTGAGGACCTGGCTGTTCTCGTAGGGCTCTTTGCACGTGGCCACGATGATGAGCAAAGCAGGTAGGAAGGAAGACGAGGGCGTGCACAGGTGCAACGACTTGCATGGACTGCCTGGAGCTGCTTCGTTCTATTCCGTCTTTTCTACTGAGCTGGCTCATTTAACCCTTTATAAATATTCTTTCCCTCACGACTTCCCTTCTGCCTTCATCACAAATCCTTCCCCCAAATCCCTTCCAAACTTTTCTCTAAGGAGTTACACAGGCCATATGCAGTTCTACATATCTGTCTTCTGCATCAGAACTTTTTTGATACCCTAAGAAAGGAGGACCCACTGGCAGGCGGCCGGGAGGGGTTGAAGTGCAGGGCAATCCCTGGGACTAGCTCTACTGGGCAGGACTCCCACTGTGTTCTTGCCTCTTCACCCGTGTGTTCCAAGGATGCATACCTGGTACAATTGCCCTGGGGTTTTTTTTGTCCTCTCCACAAAGTCTGGTCCATTTCCTGTTCTTGAATTATACTAACAACTCATTTTATTCTAAAGAAACTTGATGCATCTCTTCCTCCTAGGGAATTAATTTCCTCTAATGGATACTTCCCTACTGCTTACAACAATCCTATAAAGTAGGTGTAGGTGGGAAAGAGTAACTTTTCTCCTGTTTGCACTATTGAGGTGACTGTGACTGAAGCTTTGAACAAAACTGGAGAGAGAAAAATGGACTTATGATGGCTTAAACTAGAGGGGAGGAAGTAGGTTCATTAGCAGTAAGACCTAACCTCATCAAGCTGGACAGGTACTGAGAAGAAATACATGTTTTTTATTAACAACTCTTCTACAGAAACTGAAGAAAGGCTATATAAATGGATCATATTCTAAAACAATCAGTAACTTGGAAGGATTTGAAAACATTCAAACTTCACTCTTTTCACCATTCACTGCTAAGCTCTTTGAAGCAGGATGGCTGTTGTAACTACAAAGTATCTTACCTCATTCTTTGTAAGATTTACCTCTTAATGCACCCACAGCTAGATCTCGGACTTACCTATAGTCCTTGGTAGGCATGGGTGGGAGAGGAAGGTTTTCACCTCCTTCTAGATGTTTAGCCATAAATTTAGGAGTTTTGCAGTGAGGGACGGAACCCTAACACTAAAGGCGGATTTCCCAGGGTTGATAGGTAAATACTAGCTATGGAATGCTGTGGGCTCACAAGTAATAGATTCGATCGGAAACCTCTGTGAGCAAAAGCAGTGGTGTCAGCAGCAAGCCATGTATTCTGACCGAGTTCCTGAAGGGAAGGCCTGTGGCTGCAGGTGCCTTATGACAGTGGGAGGAGGTGGGACTGGTAGGAAAGGACTGGTATTTCCTGGAGCTTAACTTCATAAAAGCCTTCCTAGTCAAGACAGTTTAAATGTGTCTACTGTGTCCTCATCCTGGATCCTTACATAGGCTAGGGAATGGAGCCTAATTCTTGCTGTTTTTAGTTGTAACTAAAAGTTCTCATAGTGTTTATGGATCTTCAGCCTGAAAGTAGAATTAAAGACCAGCCATGTGCACAGCTCATTCCAAAATAGAATATAAAATCCTCATCAAAATAGGATGCAGTTTTACTGCAAGTAATTGTCTACCTGATGCCGGCACTTCCTTGTGTTTCAGAATCAGCCGTGTTTGTGCCTGGAATGAACAGCCCGTGAATAAAGTCGTCAAAAGGGGCGGGGGGGATAGCTATAAATTAGTAGGTTTTCAGATAAAAAACACCCAAAGCAAGTAATAATCAAAATAGTTTATATTATAACTTAAAATAAGATTCTTTCACATAAAAAAATAACAAACTATAATTAATGCTTTTTTACCATCTTGGGAAAAGAACATTAAATATGCTGGACATTAAGACATTCATTGCATCTTATATTTAATTTCTACATTTCACATTTGCTACCCATAATTTCACCAGGATCTATTCACCTGTCCTCTACACAGTATTTCAACATTGTATTTATCATTTTAGAATTGCATTTATTAGCCTATGGTTACTGAGCATTTGGAATATGGCTAGTCGAAGTTGAGATGTGTTCATAAATGTAAAATACACCAGAATTTGGAGACCTGGTATGAAAAAAGGAATGTAAGAACTCAACTTGTAAAATCACGTTTTGAATATATAAGATTATATAAATTCCAAAATTTCATTAAAAATCTTTTAAAATGAGGCTACATTAAAATTAAAAATTACATGTGGCTCACATTAATTATACTTCTACTGGACAGTATTGGGCTAGAACATTTGAAAAGGTGGCTATAGCTTTAACTTACCAGTATCTTACATACTCACTATCTGCTTTTGAAAATGGGAATTGCAAAGTAAAAATAACAATCTGGCTACTTGTATGCATAATATAGGGTTTAATTTTTTTACTGAACATATATATTACTTTTCAACTAGTAGAAAGTAAAAATGTTATATTCTATCATCTTAGAGTTACAAAAAAAGACTAGGCACTTAAGACATGTAGCACAGAACAATTAATCGAACCCCCCTATCACTTGGGAAATGCACTTTCCACCTGCATCAGGTGAAAGAAAATGAGGTAGGAGTGAAAATCTGGGAGAGCACAAGATAGTTCACTGTCTGCTTGCACGAAGTTACAATTCTTGGCCAAATGACAGCGGAGCTCTCCTGCTCAGGTGACGGTCGATGTGGCTGTGCTCACATGCCTGTGTTCCCACTGAGGAAAGAGGGGCTGTTTTTCTGGCACCAAGAATGAGTCAACAACGGCAGAGTATGTGCAATTTTCTTTTCTTTTCATATCTAAGCATATAAATGAGGACTCTTATTATAAAATTCACTAATTACCCAACATAAAGAGACTTGACCATAAATTATCTAAAATGTGACTAGTTAATGCTTTTCAGTAAAACACACCATAATGCTTTTTTTTCCCTTATTGATTAAGGGCAATTTATTGTGAAACGTTGCTTTTGTGTTGCTTGTTTTCTGGCAACATACTGGAGCAGGTGTTTTCACAGGCGCCTCTGACGGAGGCGCAATCCCAGCCATCGTGCACCTCCAGGCCATGCCAGGAGGTCATGAGGAGTCTGCATTTCTAGCAATACTCTGGTGCACTTACTTCACCTGCAAAAGCAACTGGCACAACCACCCCCTGGCGGTGCAGCTCTCGGAGAACATCTAATATCGAGTCTAATTCTGTGCGGAACTTGTCCAGCTCACGATTCTTCAACTGTGCAAGTCTTTTCCATTTCTCAATTTCTTTATTTTGCTCAGTCTCTACCACTTGGTGTGTCTGCTGTATTATCTGTAAATAGAAAAAATCCATATCATTGTTAGAGTTCATAGTGGGGGTGAAGAATATTTAGTGACCTCAAAGAGCTGAAGTGGGACAGTGCTGACAACGGTGACCTGGAAGGAGAAGGTGGGGGAACCCGACCAAATGGGTTTCACTGTATCAACAAACAGGTGTGCCAGTGAAGCCGATAAGAGGGAAATCCTGGTAGGGATTTTATAGTCCTTTTCTTGTAAGCTGGGAATGATGAGTACCATTTAAAGCATCAGAAAACCTTTGTATGAATCCAAACATCCCTAAAATGCTGTTCCTCTTCAGAACAGCATTTGAGACACAATCAAGACAGTTTTAATATACAATGCATGCCACTGTATGCATTAACAGAACTGAAAATAATGATAAAAGCACACACATGTAGCGTCTACCATGTGCAAGGCTTGGTTCTAAGCATTTTATCCATGTTAACTCATTTAATTCTGCCAACCTGGGGGATACGTTCTGAGAAAGGCATTGTTAGGCAAATGTGTTATTGTGCAAACATCAGAGAGTGCACATACACAAACATCAGAGAGTGCACATACACAAACCTAGGTGGTGTAGCTTACTACAAACATAGGCTGTATATAATCTTATGGAACCACCATAGTATATGTATGGTCTGTCACTGACTGAAATGTCATTATGCAGAGCATGACTGTCCTGTAAAAAAAATGCCAATGGAATCTTATTATGGATTGCAATGAATCTACAGATGGCTTTGGGCATTTTAACAAGTATGCCCTGCTTTTCGAAAGTTTGCATTATGTCACTTCACGTTTATGATAGACCTACATTAGTACCTGCTTTTGCTAACCAAAAGAAATGTCAATGTTTTACCTTTATTAAAAAAGGCAAAAAGATAAAATAGCAGTCAGTGTTTGTTTAGCAGCAAGCTATTCACAGAGACAGCCTGCACCCCAAACAGCCAGCGTGGAACTCCTTTTAGTGTATGTTAGCATTACTTTAGGTTTTACATGATGCCTGGTATGACTGGGTAGGTTGTTTTGGGGATCTGAGAATGCTAAAAATGTTTACATATAAATTAATGGTAACTGTTCTTTCATGCCATTTCTGCTTATGAAAGGTTTAATGGGACGGACGTACTACCTTCGGAGAGTCAGGGGAAACTTGCATTAATTCTTCCAATAAATGGAAAGGAATACAGGATACCTTTCCACTTATTTGTGTGCTCCTCACTGTCTTTCCTCAATGTCTTAGAGTTTGCAGTGCACACGTATTTCACTCCCTTGGATAGATGACTAAGTGATTTACTGCTTTTGATGCTACTGTACACAGGACTGTTTTCTTTCTCAGATAATTTGTTATTAGTATGTAGAAATACTACTGATTTTCCTATAAACATTTGTATTCTGCACCTTCACTGAATTTGTTGATTAACCAAGAGTTTAAAGGTGAAGTCTTCAGGATTTCCTCTATATAAGATCATGGCATCTGCAAATAGAGGCAATTTTACTTCTTCCTTTATAATTCTGATAATTTTTCTTTCTTTTTCTTGCCTGACTGCTCGGGCTAGAAATTCTAGTACTGTGTTGCATAGCAGTGGTGAGAGAGCAGTTGTGTTGTTCCAGATCTTGGAGGAAAAGCTTTCAATCTTTCACCACTGAGTACTACGTTAGCTGTGAACTTGTCATATATGGCCGTTATTATGCTGAGGTATTTTCCTTCTGTACTTAAGAGTTTTTGTCATGATTGGAAGTTGAATTTTGTCAAATGCTATTTTTGCATCTGTTGAAATGATTATGATTTTTATCTTACATTCTATTAATGTGATGTACCACATTTTTTATTCATATGGGTTGAACCATTCTTACATCCCAGGGATGAATCTCACTCGATCCTGTGTATGACAGTTTTAATGTGCTGTTTAATCTTGCTTGCTATTTTTTTCTCAGAATTTCTGCATCTACACTCATTAGAGATATTTGCATATAGTTTTCTTGTCTTGCAGTATTCTTATCTGGCTTTGTTGTCTACCAGTAATTTTGAAAAATTTGAGAAGTGGCATTAATTTGTCTTTGATAGTTTGGTGGACTTTCTCTCTTCCTTCCCTGTCTCTCTTCTATTCTTCTATCTTTAAAAATTGTTTGGTGGAATCCACTAGTGAAGCCAAATGGTCCTCAGCTTTTCTTTGTCGAGAGATTTTTGATTACTAACTAACTCTCCTTGCTAGTAACTAGTGTGTTCAAATTTTCTATTTGTTAATGATTCACTCTTGGTAGTTTGTCTCTTTTTAGGAATTTATCCATTTCTTCTAGGTTGTCCAACTTGTTGAGGTATAAAGTAATACCTTTTTTAATTGTGATTCACAGATATCAGCAATTTTTATAAACTGAAGGCAACACACCTTACCAACAAAAAGATTACAACTAGCTTTATTGACACACTCACTTTCCTGCAGTGGTCTGGAACCCAACTCAGTATCTCTGAGGGACGCATGTAATCCTTCATCGTTGTCTCCCACGATCGTCTATATTGTTGTGGTATCAATGGTAGTATCTCCTCTTTTCTGAGTTTCCAATTTTGAATGTTCTTCTTTTCTTGCTTATAGTTTTATCAATTTTGTTTATGATTTCAAAGAGTCAATGCTTAGTTTTGTTAAACTTTCCTATTGTTTTCCTATCCTATATTTCATTTATTTCTGCTCTGATCTTTAATTGCCTCCCTCTGCTAAATTTGGGCTTATTTTTTTTCCTAGTTCTTGAGATGTAAAGTTAGGTTGTTTGAGATCTTTTTTTTTTCTTAATCTATGCATTTATCCCTATAACCCTCACTTAGAACAGTTTTTGATGCACTCTGTAAGTTGTGTTTTAATTTTCTTTTGTCTCAAGATACGTTTTTATTTTTCTTTTAATGTCATCTTTGAACCATTGGTTATTTAGAAGTGTTAATTTCCATGTATTAGTAATTTTTTTCAGCTTTCTTCCTATTGATTTCTAGTTTCATGTATTATTGTGGTCTGAAAAGATACTAGTTATAACTTCAATCTTCTTAAATTTGCTATGACTTGTTTCATGGTCTAACATGATCTATACTAGAAAAAGTACCTGGAGTGATGGAAAAGAATGTGTATTCTGCTGCTTTGAAGGAAACACACTGAACATGTCTGCTAGGTCCGTTGTTCCATAGTGTGTCTAAGCCTGCTACTTCTTTACTGATTCCCCCTCCTTCTGGATGACCTGTCCATTGTTTAAAGGGAACTATCAAAGTCCCTTACTATACTCGATTGCTGTTATTTTTCCATTTAGTTCTGTTGTAATATCTATTTTATATATTTAGGTGTGCTGATGTTGGGTAGCTAAATATTTACAATGGTTGTATCTTGATGGATTGACTTCTTGATCAATTTTTGTGTCTTTTATCGTTTTAGCTTAAAATCTGTTTTCTCTAATATAACTATAGCCAGTCCTGCTTTCTTTTGGTTAACATTTGCTTGAAATGCTTTTTGCCATCCCTTCACTCTTAGTTTATCTGTGCCTTTAAAGCTAAACCAAATCTCTTGCATGCCCTGGATTGGCCAAAGAGTCTGTTCAGATTTTTCCACAAAATAAAAGATACTTTTCATTTTCACCAATAACCTTATTGATTTGGACATTTTGAGTATGTCAGCTATCTCCTGCTATTGGCTTCTAGCAGGTAGAGGCCGGCAGTGCTGCTAAACAGTTTCTAATGCATAAGCCTCACAACAAAGGATTATTTAGCTAAAATGTCAATAGTACCAAGAAACTCTGCAAAGCACTTTTGACTTCTTTGATCGGTCACAGCACCTTCTCTATACTCTGCACAAATAGTTTTCTGCATTTCAGTTATAATTTTACCTTTCTTAAAATAATAAAGCCTAACATGCTAAAAATGTTGCATATATTTCTTCCATCTTCAAATGGCTGCACAAAATTCACCAGTTTTGATGTGTTTTTAAAAAATGTACCCAGCTATGACAGCTGTCACAATACAACCTAACAAAAATTGTTTTGAATGAAGTTAAAGGCAACTAAGCACTACTATAGCCATCTTATGGAAAAAACTAAACTTTTTGGCCAGCCCAATAGTATATTGTTTGGATCTTCTTTTTTACCCATTCAAGAATTCTACAGTTCTGAATGGAGAATTCAATCCATTTAAATTTAAAGTAATTATTGATTGATAAGGACTTACAATTGAGATTTTGTTGTTTTCTGATTCATAGATCCTTCGTTCCTTGCTTACTTCTTGCACTCAACTTTTGTTACTTGATGAGTTTTTACAGCCCTATGCTTTGACTTTTATCATAATCTTTTGTGTAAGCACTACAGGTTTTTCCTTTGTGATTACATAAACTGAAATGTACTCAAAATGTCCTATTTTAAATTGATAACAACTAATCACTCTGTCGTACATTTATATAACTTAAGAAGTGATTGGCCTAATAATACCCATCCAGCACCATAGACAGTTATTGCTGATAGGCCCTACACTGTACTTCACAACCCCATGACTGTTTTTATAATGAGCACTTTGCATTTTTTAATCCTTTGAAGCTTTTTTCACTCATCTCCCTAATCCCCTTCCTATCAACTTATTCTCTGTATCTGTGAGTTTGTTTCTGTTTTGTTGGTTCATTTATTTATTTTTCAGATTCCACGAACAAGTGAAATCCTATGGTATTTGCTTTTCTCTGACTTATTTAATGTCACAAATGGCAAGATTCAATGTTTTTATGGCTGACCAATATAATATCCATTACATATCATATGATGCATATCATTCACACACATATATACACACACACATATATATAAATAAATATAAATATATAAATCACTTCTTTATCCATTTCTCCACTAATGGACCCTTAGTGTGCTTCCATATCTTGATTATTGTAAATAATCTGCAATGAACATAAGGGTGCACATATTTTTTTAAATTAGTGTTTTGACTTTTTTTGCATAAATACCCAGAAATGAAGTTACCCTTCCTAATGATCTTCTTAATTTAGCCTTTTAACCTTTGTACTAACTTTATAGTTGGTTGATTCAATGCTTTTAAGTGTCTGCCTTTGTCAATGAGAATTTTTTCTCTTCTACATTTTCAATCTTTTCTTTTCTGCTTAAAGAAGTCTATTTAGCATTTCTTGTAATACTGGTTTAGTGCTGATAAACTCCTTTGGCTTTTTCTTGTCTGGGAAACTCTATTTCTCCTTCTGCTCTAAATGATAGCCTTGCTGGGTAGAGTAATCTTGGTTGTAGAATTTTACTTTTCATCATTTTAAATATTTCGTGCTAATGCCTTTGGCCTGCAGTTTGTTGAAAAACCAGACGACAGTCTTATGGGAGTTCCCTTGTATAAAATTGACTGCTTTTCTCTTGCTACTTTTAAAATTCTCTGTTGTTTACCTTTGGGATTTAAATTATGATGCACCTTGTTCTGGGCATCTTTGGGTTCATCTAGTTGTAACTGTCTGTGCTTCTTGGAATTGTATTTCTATTTCTGTGGCCCAGTTAGGTGTTTTCAGTCATTATTTCTTCAAATAAATTTTCAATCCCTTGCTCTTTCTCTTTTCCTTTTGGTACCCCTATGATGCCAATATTGTTGTATCTGATGTCCCAGAGGTCCCTTAAACTATCCATACTTTAAAAAAAAGGTTTTACTTATTTATTTTTAGAGACAGAAGAATGGAGAGAGAGAGAGAAAAAAAAAAACATCAATGTGCGGTTGGTTGCCTTTTGCATCCCCGCTACTGGGGACCTGACCCACAACCCAGGCATGTGCCCTGACTGGGAATTGAACCAGCAACCCTTTGGTGCACAAGCCAGTGCTCAATCCACTGAGCCACACCAGCTAGGGCTGGTTTTTTATACAATAACATTATGTCACCTGCAAATAGTCACAGTTTTACTTCTTTCTAATTTGGATGCTTCTTTCTCTCACCTAATTGCTCTGGCTAAGACTTCCAATACTATGTTGAATAAATGTGGTAAGAGTGGGCATCCTTCTTTTATTCATGATCTGGAAAGAAAGCTTTCAGCTGTCACTATTGAGTATGTTGGTACTTTGGGCTTCTAATACATGGGCTGTATTGTATTGGGATGCATTCCATTTATAACCTGTTTCTTGAGAGTTTTATCATGAAAAGTTGAATTTTGTCAAATTTTCTGCATTTACTGAAATAATCATGTGATTTTTACCCTTTGTTTTGTTAATGTGGTGCATCACATAAATGATCTGCATTCCTTGAATAATCATGTTTGTGATCCTTTTAATGTAGAGTTGAATTTGGTTCCCTAATAGTTTGTTGAGGATTTCTGCATCTATGTTCAGTGGGAGAAAATGTTCTGTATTTTCTTTTCTTATAGCATCCTTGCCTGGTTTTGGTATTGGGTAATGCTGCTCTTGTAAAGGAGTTTGGAAGAGAGCAAGAGTTTGGTATTCATTCTTCTTTAAATGACTTGCAGAACTGATCAGTGAAGCCATCTGGTCCTGGACTTTAAGAGGTTTTTGATTACTGATTTAATCTCCTTACTAGTAACTGGTGTGTTCAAATTTTGAATTTCTTCATGATTGTCTTGGTAGGTGGTATGTTTCTAGGAATTTACCCATTTCTTCTAGGTTGTCTATTTACTGGCATACAACTAATTGTTCTTAATAGTATCTTATGATCCTTTGTACTTGGTAAGTGTAGTGACAACCCCCCTTTCATTTCTGATTTCATGTAATTTATTTAGTCCTCTTTTCTTGGTGAGTATAGCTAAAGGACTGTTCATTTTATCTTTTCAAAAAAACAACATTATTTCATTGACCTTTGCTATTGTCTTTTTAGTCTCTATCTTATTTATTTCCACTCTGATATTTGCTATTTCCTTCCTTCTACCAACTTTGTGCTTCATTTGTTCTTCTCTACTTCCTTGGGATGTAAAGTTAGATTGTTTATCAAGACCTTGTTTCTTAAAAATGCCTTATAGGCATTTATTGCTCTAAAGTTATCTCTTACAAATGATTTTGCTGCGTCTTGTAAGGTTTGGTTTGTTATTTCCATTTTCACTTGTCTCAATATATTTTTTTAAAATTTCTTTTTATTTGTTCTTTGATGCATAAGAGTTTAGGAACATGCATTTTAATTTCACATATTTGTGCATTTTCCTGTTTTCTTCTTGCAAATGATTTCTGGTTTCATACAATTGTGTCTGGGAGATATGTTTAATATGATTTCAGTCTTCTTAACCTGTGGAGGTCACGGTCAAAAAAATTACAGCTTAGGCTGCATGTATCCAAAAGATACATATACATGTTATGATCAAACTGATGGCTTTAACATCATGGCTTAACACTAGTCATGTACAAACATGCAGCAGTCATGAACTTGAACTTATACACCGGGTGTATGTAACAATATTTAAGAGTTTGTATCTCTCAGGTCAGCTATGACTGCCTGCAGGGTTAAGTTTATTAAGACTTGTTTTGTAGGTATTTGATCCATCCTGGACAATGTTCCATGTGGGCTTAGGAAGAATGCGTATTTGGTTGCTTTCACATGGAATGTGCTATGTATGTTAAGTCTATGTGGTCTAATATGCTGTTTAAGGTCAGTGTTTCCTTACCGATTTTCTGTCAGGATGATCTATCCACTGCTGAAAGTGAGGTATCAAAGTCCTCTACATCACTGCATTTCTTCCTTTAGGCTTGTTCATACTTGCTCTCTGTGGGGTCCAGCAGAAGCAAGGCCTGCTTGGGTGTGGTTGGTAGGGTAATAATATGGGTGTAATAATCTATAGTTATTAATTTGAACATTTCACCTAAAATGTCACATGTTGTGTGCGAGTGTGGTATTGTTATGTTACAGAGTTACATGCTTATGATTTTGTAATAAAACAGGGGCTGGACCCTGTATATTTAGGTGCTCCTGTCCTGGGTTTTATATCTTCTTACTGTTAATGTTGTATCTTCTTAGTGGATTGACCCCTTTTTAATTAGGTATTGGCCTGCTTTGTCTCTTATTACAGTCTTTACAGTCTTATTTTGTCTGATACAGTTGTAGTTATCAAAGCTTTCTTTGGGTTTCCATTTGCAAGGAATATCTTTTTCCTTCCCTTCACTTTTAGTCTGTCTATATCCTCACTACTGAAATGAGTCTCCAGTAGTCAGCATATAGATGGGTCTTTAAAAAACAAACCCATTCAGCCACTCTGTATTTGGTGGGAGATTCTAGTCTTTTTACATTTAAAGTAATTTTAAATATGTACTCATTGCCATTAAAATATTTACTAGGTGTTTTGTAGTTCTTCTGCTCCTTCCTTTTCTCTTCCTGTGTGATTTTATTATTTTCTTAGTGGTATGCTTAAATTCCTTTCTATATTTTGTGTATCTACTATAAGTTTTTGCCTTGTGGTTGCCATAAGGCTTACTTACGTAGGACAACTTATATTTTTAAGTCTATTTTAAGTTGATTAACAACTTAAATTTGAATGCATTCTAAAGCTCTACATTTTCCCTCCCATGTCACAATTTATATTTTTCTATTTTGTGTATCCCTGAAGAAATTTTTATAGTTATATTTTGACTCCCTTTGCCTTTTAACTTACACACTATCTTTATGTGATTAATACACCACCTTTACAATGTTAAATTAGTCTGTATATTATTATGTATTACCGTTACCACTGAGATTGAATCTTTTATGCATGTACGTTGTCCTGTTACCCATTAGCACCCTTTTGTTTCAGCTTACAAGGTCCCTTTAACATTTCTTGTAAGGCTGGTGTAGTGGTGATTAACTCCTTTAGCTTTTGTTTGTCTGGAAAACTCATTTCTGTTTCCACTGTGAACGAAAGTTTTGTTGGGTATTCTGATTAGAAGTTTTTTCATTTCAGGACTTTTAAAAAAAATTAACATTTTAAATTATGGTTGATGTACAATATATGAATTTCAGGTGTACAACATAGTGATTCAGCATTTACATACCTTACAAAGTGATCATCACAACACAGTAATCATCTGTCGTCACATATTGTTATCACAATATTACTGACTATATTCCCTGTGCTGTGCATTACATTCCTGTGACTGACTTTGTAACTGAAAGTTTGTACCTCTTAATTCCTTTCACCCTTTTTGCCTATATTTTTGTGCCACTTCCTTCTGGACTGAAAAGTTTCTGCTGATGGTATTATGAGGTTTCCCCAATGTCTTTATAATTTTTGAAGATTTAATTACAATGTGTCTTGGTGTGGGTTTCTTTGAGTGTTTTTTATCTGGAGCTCTCAGCATCCTCAATCTGGATGCTATATCCTTCTCCAGGCTATGAAAGTTTTCAGTCATTACTCTTTAAGTTTTCTACTCCTTTTTCTTTCTCTTCTCTGGGACCCCTATACTGCAAATGTTGGTCTGTTTGGTGGTGCTCCATAAGTCCCTTAAGCTACCTTCACTATTTATTTATTTTTTCCCTTCTCTAATTGGGTTATTTTCACTGCCCTATTTTTGAATTCACTAATCATTTCTTCTGCTTTGTGAACACTTCAAAATATTTTTCAGTGCAGTTACTGTATTCTTTAGTCCTGTGATTTTTACTTGGTATTTCTTATTTCTACTTCTTTATTGAAGTTTTCACTCTGTTCATTCATTCTTCTCCCAAGCTTGGTGAATATCTTTATGATCATTATTTTGAACTTTTTAACAGTTTAATCACTTTGTTCCATGAAGATCTTTTTCCGAGGCTTTATCTGGTTCTTTCTTTTGGAATGTATTTCATCATTCCTTCATTTTTCTCAAGTCTTCGTGTTAGTTTCTATATATCAGATAAAAGAGCCACCTCTTCCAGTCTTGGAGAAGGGCGTCACATAGGAGATGAACCTGCCTGCTCAACTCTTGCCTTACTCGTCAGAGCTCTCTGGGTCTCTCTACTTCCCCTCTTCCCGCTGCAGTACGCGCACTGAGGAAAGGCCACCTACAAGCCAGGGTGAGAGCTCTCACCAGAAAATGAATTAGTTGTACGTTTGATCTCAGAATTCTAGCCTCCAGAACTGTGAGAAAATTAATTTGTTTTTTAAGCCTCCAAGTTTATGATAATTTGCTGTGCCAGACCAAGCTGAATAATA
Organism: Sturnira hondurensis; assembly: GCF_014824575.4. NCBI lineage: Eukaryota > Metazoa > Chordata > Mammalia > Chiroptera > Phyllostomidae > Sturnira > Sturnira hondurensis. Next base: position 9,507,860 of record NW_028098001.1, on the reverse strand, counting down.
CACTATTCAAGCAAAGTTAAATATCAGCACCAAGGCTAATGCCTAAAACATATCATGCCTTTACCTCTACCATTTTTCTTTTCTATTAATTCATCTGTTTGTGAACAGTAACAATATTACTCGTGCTAGGCATGTAACAATTGAAATGATCACAGTTTAATGTAGATTTATTTCTTACAAAGATTTATTGAAACAATTTCAACTTTTTAAAGAACTACCAATAATGAAGAACATGACACAAGTTGTTTCTCTATTTCTCTCTATATAAGGCAAACCAGTGTTCAGGTAATTGAGATTTAAAGTCACTTTTAAATTGTTAATAGGATCAATATAGAATGGAAACACTTTAAAAAAGTTAAGTTTTGCTAGGGATGACAAAACTATAGCAAAGTGGAGGTACTTAAAAGTGAAGAACTATCCAAATATGTAAATGTGATTTAGTACTTTACCTGTTGAAGTTCTTGCTCTCTTTGTTTATGTCTCATTTCCATCTGTTTAATTTTCTTTTCTAAGTCTATGAAATGTTTCATCTCTGGTGTATAGTTTTCTTTGGCCTCTTTCAATTCTTCCAAGAGTTTTGTAATCTAAAATTGAGGTATGAAGTAAATGAAAAACTATGATATGGAAATAATTCATCTTTAACAGGGAGTCTTAAAAAAGGTAAGAATGTTAACCACATCCTCTGAACTGACCTCACATTCCAAAAGGTCTCAGATAACTGGGCCACCTTTCCCTCCCACATACGCTAAGCTGCTTTATGGCATTCAAAATTAAGCTGGGCAGTTTTCTTTGGTGTACTCAGCTTTGCTAAAAAATATTTGTTAATAGAGTGATTACTTTTAAGATTAAATAATACAAAAAGAGTTCAGTAAATATGGATCTTTCTGTCAACTCCCTATATTCCTATTTGTAATTCCCTTCTGGCTCTTATCAATTTACACTTTACAATTTATTCCACAAATAAATGTGTGCATATAAAATAGAGATAATGAAGTAATAAACTTTCTGTGCTTGCTGCTGTATCACCTCCTGAGGTTGCAGAGATGAAAGACACGGAAGTAGCAGTCTAGTGCACTTCACCTTCTTTCCACAGGAAGGCCCACAGAGAAAGTGGAAATACCTTATGTCACCAGGGAGTTAAATGGAGAGAATGTGAAGCTTCTTTATAGTGGGCTTGATGAAACAACTACCTATATTTCCTTTATGCCATATAATTATAATTGTTAATTATTAACATCAAAAGGCAAAATAATTGACAAGCAAATGAAAACAGATAAAATTAACAAATTCAATTATGTTTTACACAGAAATATCTACTACCTAGTAGCACTAATGATACTAAACAACACCTCTTCCTCCTAAATTAATTTTTAAAAGGAAAAAACATAGGTGAATTAAGTCAGAGGCAAATCTAAGTATTTTAAATATGAAACACTCCTGACCAAAAAGCATACGCAGACTTTAACTGGACGATGTGCAGAAAGGGCACACAGGCTTTACAGAACAAGCTGTGGTGAGCGGTGCTAGGCATAAAGCTATTATATCAAAGCAATGATCACTAAAAACTGTAAAACACCAAAAATAAAGCAAACAATGACTTTAAACTAAAAAAGTTATCAGAGGCATTGTTATACATATAGTGGTCAAATATCACTTTAACTTCTGTAAGCTTTTTAATGATTGAAAAGTGACTGTGAGTATATCATTAGACAACATTTCCATCCATCACTGTCTTGTGATCCACAGGTAATTAATCCATTTCTTGATACACTAGCTGGGGAGTGCTTCGCCAAGTGAATAAAAAGCAGTTGAGTGAGTAAGAATTCCAATTTAATGTGCTATGATGGTGAGATGCCCAAAAGCAGTGGACACCTAACTCAAAAGAGAGGTGGGCCACAGGATTCTTAATCTGAGACAACTGTGTCTGAATCAATCTTAAACAGCAGTAGTGAGTCATGATATTATGTGCTAGGCACCATTTTAAGTATTTTATAGATGCTGTCTTACTTTATCAAACACTTTTTGTTGTCTAATTCCCCAAATAAAAAGTAAGCTCTAAGAAAGCATGGATTTTTGTCTACTTTGTTTTCCTAACACTGTGCACAGCAGACAGTAGGTGTTTAAAAATTATTCATCAATTAATAAATGAATTCCCCTTTCAACAATTAAACATTCATTTGTAAATTACATAAATTCAGACAACTGGTTCTAGACAAAGAACAGGAAAAATTTCTCTCCATTTGTATCTTCTCGAATGTATCTTTAAGAGTATAATTAAAGTTAAATACTTATTTTTATAAAATTCTTGTATTTTAGGAAATTTATCCTATGTAGTATTGTATTTTGCTGTGTATAATGTGCACATGTGTTTTTGTGCCTGTTATACATGAGATTATTATCCCCATGGTATGCAATCATTATACCCATGTATAATGTGTATCCTTATTTTTCCCTCAAAAATTTAGGCAAAATGTGTGCATTATACACAGCAAAATACGGATGAATACATAAGCAAAGATGCATGATCAAAAATATTTCCTGTTACTTAAATACTATAGAAAAAAACTACAGTAACAGCCTCCGTGTCCAATGATAAGGAGGGGCTTGGTAACCTCAGGCAAGTTACTTAATTCTTCTAGCATCAGTTTCTTCATCATAAAATGGGGATAACAGTACCTACCTCTTGGGGTTACAGTAAAGATCCAGAAAGAGCACATATCACAGTGCCTAGTACATACTGAGCACTTAGAACTCAGTAACTATTATCACTATGGTGAGTTTCCAAAAAGATCTATTTCCTATAATTATATTTCTATTGGTGATCCAGGATCACTGTCATGATTACTTGACCTATTTCCTAACCAAATTAGTGTTAGTACTTAAAGAACAAATGGTTTTAATCATTCAATTATATACCATAAGAAATCAAACAGAAGAACCAATAAATCCATTTCCCCACTGCTCAGAAAATAACATCTGGGAAAGTAAGCTTTTTTTTTTACTATGAAAAGTAGGCATTTACTGAAGATACAAGATACAAGAAATACTGTACAGAGGACAATGATGTCTCAGTCCTCTTCAAAGTAGGCACCTTGGGACCTCCCACAGTTCTCCCAATTACCACCAGCTGTGCTGTTGTATTTTCCTGAATCTCATCAATGCTCTGAAATCTCTTCCCATTCAAAGGTGATTTTAGTTTGGGGAAAAGCCAGAAGTCACAGGGTGCCAAATCTTATTCATTGGTTGCAGTGTGAATTAAGTCATTAGCCAACAAGACTTTCCATAGACAAGTTATTAGTATTATCTTGACACGATATTTCTAGATGACTATTTGTATATTTAAGTTAAAAATGTATGCAGAAATATGAATATGATTGAAATGGCTAAGAGAACCTTATGTTAGTGCAATATTTTTATTATTTCTTACCTCTTTCTGTAAAATTTCTTCTCGAACTTGAGAAACTACTAGAGACTCTTGTTTATCCTGCAGCTCATTAACTTGATTTTGGAAATGTTTTATAAGTACCTAGGAAATTATGTTAGAAATACTAAGTTAAGAAAGCTCTTCCTTGAACATTATTTGAAAAAATACAAGAAAGTAAACTAATGACTTTTGTTTGTACTAGAAAAATTTTTCTAAATCCTAGTATTTTAAAATTACCAAGTTCTAACAGAAATAAACTGCCACAGGAATTAAGTTTATTAAATTAATTAAACTCACTGAATAAATTCATTGTTTTGCTTCTTTCAACATTTAATATAAATTTTATATTAAATTATAAAGAATCACACACTATAAATTAATGACTATGTAACCACTAGGCTTCCTTATCTCTACTACTTTTCTTCTGACGGCCTGACAAATACCTAAGACTGCTGGGGTAGGGGAATATAAGTGTACTAAATGGTAATGAAAAAATATAATAAAGATTAAATAAAATAAAATAAACCTACAAAGTCTAAGCATTTTGAAGAAAGTGGTAATTAATATTTTTATACTTTGTGATTAAAGTAGAATAATAGCTTTTATTTAAAAGCTATTGTCTAAATAAAGATAATATAAACCTGATGCCTGTGAAATAAATGTTAATCTTATATTTTTAGACAAAGAAACTGAAATAACACTAAGACTTCCTTTAAGAAATTGAAAAAGCTTTAAAAAAATCATCTCATCTCTAATGTTGTACTTTCACTGTTTACATAATCAAACTATGCCAACTTCTATTTAATGCAGTTTGCAATATTACATTTAGAATGCTGGGAAAGTAAAATACTCATGCCACTACAGCATCACGATACACTCTGCCGAACTCTCCTAGACCACGCCTACTATACAGTCACGTGACATGTTAGCGCCACACACTGACACCCACTCTCACAAGGAAAAAGGCTACAGAGGTTATCGTCAAGACTTTATCATGGTTACTTTTGAAAAGCACTTTTAATCTTTTTTACTGAATTGTTAAAAACAGTCCCAGTTCTTGTTTCTGAGCTGAAATTAAATACAGACCTCATTACATCTCATCCTTATATACCCCAAATATTTCAACATGAATCTCCTGATAAGAATATTTTCTCACAAAATCACAGTAATACTTTTATACCTAAGAACATTAACAACTTCACAACATCTAATATGTGGTCCATATTCAAACTTCCCCAATTTGGGGATTAGTTTTTAATTAAGATGATATTGAATAATTATAGGTGGGAGAGGTGGTAGTGAGATAATTATTTCTTTTTTAAAAAATATTTTATTTATTTATTTTTAGAGAAAGGGGAAGGGAAGGAGAAAGAGGGAGAGTAACATCAATGTATGGTTGCCTCTCATGTGTCCCCTACTGGGGACCTGGCCTGCAACCCAGGCATGTGCCCGGACTGGGAATTCAGCCGGTGACCCTTTGCTTCACAGGCCTGTGGCTCAATCCACTGAGTTACACCAGCCAGGGCGAGATAATTATTTTTTAATAATTACCTTAGCTTGTTTTTTAAAATTAAAACCAACAGAAAAGATGGAGAGCAAAATGAATATTCATATATTCTTCAACTTGAATTACCAACTGCTAACATTTTGCCCTATTTGCTTTTCCTCTTGGATACACCATTTGAAAGTAAGTTGCACATTCTATTTTAATGTTGTTTGTTCAACTTACTAATAACTCCATAGATGGGCCACACTGTAGATTTTCATAGATACCTGAGAAGGAAGATACTTTTGAGGAAATGTGGATGAGCTGTCAATGTATATCTCTGTTCAATATTTTATCCCCAGCGACTGACTGTCTACAGAGGCAGGGTCATTATTTGTTTAATGAATTAACAATTAATGGGGCAGAGACTGAGACAATTAATTGTCAGTTGAGATCTGGGATAGAGGGGGATGGTTTAACATTCAAGTTCAAGGACTAAATTCCCAATCACATTAGACATAGCCCTCAAACACCCATTAACACTTACTTAGAAGAACAACTTGAGAAATACAGGGACAAAACTATAAAACACATACTTAGAGGTACAACTTTAGAAGAGTTAAACATATGGTAATGGCATCCTCACATAAAAATAAAATCAAGCAAATACCATTTTTATCACAAACATAAATTAGTGAAGTTAAAATAATCCCAAATTAATGTTCTGTTAACAATACTAAAAAGAAAAACCATTACATTAAAATCAAAGAAAGTTTGTTAAAGTCACTTACCTCCTGAGTTGCTATTTTACGATTTAGTTCAGCTACTTTGGAAGAAGAATTTTCTACTGCATTTTGGCAAAGGAGTTTTTCTACTTCCCTCTGGTGAGATGCTTTGAGAGATGAGATGTGTGCTGCAGTCTCTTCCTTGAGCCTTTAGAGCAAACGAAAGAAAACCACACATAAAAGCTCTTCAACCTCTAATTCAGAATTAGCACAAAAATAGTGTAAGCCGCCTGGAAGTTAAAGAAGCAAAGGAGAGCAGGCACAGTATCTCCTGCACTGTGCTAGGTGACGTACACATTACTTATGTATAAGTTCTTACAACCACTCCATGAACTCACAACTATTTACTGAATTTTTTAAGGACAAACTTGACTTTAGGAAAGAGTGCTGTATCTAGGGTCCCAGATCAGTAAGTTGCAGAGCCCAGCAGAGCTGAAGCAGGCCAGGCCTTCCACTCTACCCTCAGCCTGGTGCTGCACAGCTGAGGGAATCCAAGGTTCTAAATGTTCTGTCTGGATTTAAAGCAAAGGGCCCATTATTTTATCTTTTAAGAAAAACTCGTATTTCTTGCCCAGGTTCTTATTTGGATAATCATAACTGTTCCCTTTAAAATCGCCAATGCTTTATCTAGGCATCATTTGCCAGTTTTTGGTCCATGCATATGACTCTGCACTAGTTGCATGTTGTGAGAATAAAATTGTTTTCACAGTAATTATCAGAACACAGAGTAAATGAACCAAATTAATCTGGACCGTAAGAGACTACTGATTTGTCTCTGGGACAGTATGTATGCATTCAGAGATAGTTTAGCAAATGGTAGAGTTACAACTCTGATATATTTCTTACAGATAAACATTTCCTCTCTTATTGGAAATATTATTTAAAAATGACAGGATTGTAATCAAAGCAGATATTTAGCCACTACTGATACCTATTAATATGACAATCCAAAACTACAAACAAATATATCAATTGCTTATTTGATTATATGAATATTTTGAGTAGTGCCCTAAGAAAAGCATAAAAACATAAAGCACCCATAACATAACTGTACATAATGAAAAAACACACCCTAAATCTGCTACTAGGGAAAGGTTATTTCTTCTCAGACCCAGAGCTGTTGGAGAAACAGATTAACAATACTAAAAAATTATAAATATGTATAGAGAGATTTATAGGAAAAATCTGAGTTATTTCTAGTAAAATATTCACATTTTACCTTTTTATGGAATTCTCAAACTGGTTCATAGCTTCTTCAGATTTCATCTTCAGCTCATTCCTCTCCACAACTAATCCCTCCAGTTCATTTTTCAACCTGCAGTTTTCTTGTAAAACCTCTGAAATATGGGAATCAGTAAAAGTATGCGGCTGGTAAAGCTTGCCACCCAGGGTTCCAGGGAAGGAGTCTGCAGTCCCTTTACCCGGGTGCAGAACATCTTTCTTCGCCCTTTTTGCAGTCCTTTCCTCCCGACCCCTAGAGTTCTGATTAGACAGCATCGTTCTTCTCTCCCTCTGAAGCCTTTCCACAGTTTGCGAAAGGTCTCGTATTTCTCTTCCCTTTGCAGCCAGCTCCTCGTTGAGTCTCACCAGTTTGGCTTTAGCGTTAGCCTGTGCCACCTGGAATTCTATGGACTGGAAATCCTTATCATCGTTATCATTTTTTTTGAGTTCTAATTCAGCATTCCGATGTTTAAGCCTGTCTATTTCAGCTTCAAGGTTTCTTACAGTGATCTGATGGGCTTCCTTAATGCCGTTGAGCTCCTTCTCCAGTGCCGTAAGCCTGGAGGAGCTGTCAGGTTGGTTCTGAGGTGCCTCCTTCAGTTTGTGGGCAAGCAGCTGCTCCTGCTCCTCTAGCCTCTGTTCATACTGAATCTGAAGAAAAGAATGCATGCAATGCCACACCAGGGCTGAAACATTTCATTAGTTACTGCAGCCCCTATACTATCAGGACCCACCGAATCCTTCATTCAGGTACCCACCATACAATCCGATGCCTCCAACTCTGTGTTCCTTCCATCAGTCAAATGTATTGATTTCCTAATCTTCGAAGGGTGGAACATTATATAGTCTCGGTATATGTTATATAATTTCAGAATTAATGTTGCTTCATAAACATTACCTTACACATTTTTGTATACCCCAAAGCTTATTTTAAATTTCACAATCGAACCTCCTATTTTATATGCTTCTCTATGCAAATTGACAAACTATATACATTTTGGGGAATAACGGAAAGCAATTGAGGGTATTAAAGGCTTTAGGATAAAGTACATTTTCAGCTTTCTAATATCAGTTTAGAAACCTCATGGGGAGTAGGTCAGTCAGCTTGAAATGTGTATCCTTGAGATTCTTATTATAAATGAAATAACCTCAACAGTTTACTCCGTGGAAAGAGGCACTGATAGTGTTCCTTCATTTATTCAGTGAATATCTAGCTATGACTGTGTGCCAGGCACTGGGCCAGATTCTAGAGAGAAAGAAACTCAGGTCTTGCTTTACGAAGTTCACTGCCTAGTGAGGACAGCGACATGGCAACAGTTTCAATGTCTTGTGTTAAGTGTTAGAATGGGCCTTTGAGTGGGTGAATTTCAATGAAAATATTTTTATCCATGGTAATTTAAAAATGTTATACTGACTGTGTATCAGAAATGCTTTATTCTCCTTTGTCATGACTTAATTTACACTAGTTCTAATATCATTGAACTAGGCTCATGTAAAGGCTCTGTAATCTTTACAGAGGCTCATGTAAAGATTATCCTGTGCCCTGGCTGGTGTAGCTCAGTGGATTGAGTGCAGGCCTGCGAACCAAATGATTGTGGTTCGATTCCCAGTCAGGGCACATGCCTGGGTTGCAGGCCAGTTCCTGGCAGGGGACTCACTAGAGGCAACCATACATTGATGTTTCTCTCCGTCTCTCCTTCCCTTCCCCTCTGAAGATAAATAAATAAAATCTTTAAAAAAATAAAGATTATCCTGTGTTTGATTATTTCACATTTGAACTAAGTTACTGAAGGAGGACAAAAAGATAGGAAGAATCTAAGTTTCATTCTACATCTGACAATTATGGTAAAGGTTTTGTGGGAAAGAGCTATTTGTTAAAATCAGATCTAAGAAGTCCCAGCTCCCATGGTCTATCTCTGAGCCCATCTCCATGGCTACCTGACACTTACTTTGATTTTCTGGAACTGTTGTTCCATGGTACGAAGGCTTCTCTTTGCTTCTTCATCTTTGCCCTCCAGATCGGTTTCTAGTTTTTTAATCCTTTTTTCCATAAATTCCACTGTATTTCTATCCACTGTATCACCAGCTGCTGATGCAGCCAATATTAAAGCAGGTAGAGAATTAGGATATCTTCTTTTTATAATTCCTTCCATTTCCTTAACCTATTAAAATATTTTTGTATATGCATAAGTTCACAAATATAATTAAGCAGTTCAATATAGATTATGCTACATCATTTATATCTAGATTTCAAAGAGATGCTTTTACCACATCTCAGGACTAAATTGAATGCACGGAAGCGTAGAATAATTTCAAATTTTATATCCTTAGATTATCTGATTTTAAAAACCCTATAGTGTACTGTCTAATTAAGTACTGGTGAATTTATGGAAATCCTTACATTCATTTGAAATAGATCTTGGAACTGTTTTACAGGTAATAACCAGTCTTTGAGGACAAAGCTCTCCCTGCCTTTTTTTTCCTACAGACACCCTCAAATGACAGTGCTTATGCCATCTACTGACTGAAATATTACTTGTATGTGCATGAATATGCGAACTTTTTGCAATAAACATACCCCTTCCTAAGTGCCTGTCCCCCTTCCTACCCTATCCCCATCTCCAAAAGTGCCCCTTCAAATGAAGTTTAAAATAACCTCAATTAGGAAGGAGGATTAGACGACAAAGACTAATATTCACTTAGTCTATAAAACAACTACATATTAGATGGTCTTTCTGTATGTGAGAATGGCGCCAGGGTCTACAGAAATTAGAGTTTGATTTTACATATGCATATGTTTGTATACCTTCTTTCGTGAAAGGTATTGTGGTTAAGATATCTCTGAAATGCATAAAACACTCAATCCTTTTGTTTAACAGTTTTCTAGCCTCTGAGTATGCAAACAAAACAGCAGCAGTGGTGAAGTCGGTGCAGTGGTGAGAGCACATCTGTGGTTAGTCACGGCCACTAGCTCTGAGACCTATGTCAACTTCTCAGTCAAAACCTCTTTAGCCTCATTGGTAAAATGGGGGTGATAACAATACCGATCTCATGGCAAGATACGATTTAAGTGAGGAACAAATGGTATTTATTTTGGTAAAGTGCTTAGCAGAGTGCCCAGCATATAGTAAGTACTTGATAATGTGAGCTTTTATTATCATTTGGTATCAAAAACCACCTTTCTTAAGACAAGATGAATGGCTCAAAACCTGTTTATAAATTGAACACTGTTCATATTAAATATTCAAGTGTCAAACCACTTGCAAATATTTAACAGCAAATATTTCCATTCATAACAACTGCTTGCATATTCAGATATACCATAAACTGGGATTTGGCCAGCTATAAGTGTTAGTAGCTTATTTCATCTACAAAATTTTCAAAGCTTTGCTTCGTCTAGTATTTAAAATCTAGTTACCTGAAATAGAGGTAAGCATATAAAGGTATGTACATATATACCACATGTGTTAAGAGAAGATCTGGACTTTAGTTGTAGCATTTGGGACAAATGTCATAGAATAACAATAAAAATTTTTAAAATAAAAAAATAAATTTTAAGAGTGAACTTGTTTTAAGATATTCACAATGCATTAATTTAAAATTTTAAGAAACACTGTCAGTCCAATTTAGATACCTTGAAATGTATATTACATTTTGGGGGAATCAAATTTTATCTTCTTTTTATTTTTAAATATTATTCTTTAATCACTGATATTGATGTGGCTGTCATACAAAGTAGATTTTTAAAAAAATTCTCACTGGAAATTAAATTACAGAATATTCTATTAATTAATGCATGTACAAATGCACACAATCTGAAATTTTCATTAAAATATGCATCTAATTAGCCTCATTTTTACTTATGTGCTCTTTAGAAAAGAAGGTATTTTATTCTGTAATCTATTTCAGAATATATGGCTCCAAAATTATTCTGAATATGATATGCCTTGATTATAAAATAAACATTAAGGTTTAAAATCATTAGGATAGAAATGTTCATGGGAATAGAATTGAGATCTAAAATGTACATGCAACAAACTATACAAAACACTATTGATAGTATGTTAGAAATACATAATCTCATAAACAGGTACATTTTTAAAATAAAGTATTAACAAAAGAGGGAGGTTACTTTTATAAAGTGTTGTATTTCTGGTCAAAATCATCATTTCACATCTTTATTTTGCTATTAAGCATGTTTAATATTGTTCTCACACATTCAGTTCTACATTAGTTCTCTTAAAATAATTTTATCTATTAGAGAAATATGTCCTTTGGTCTTTTTTCTCTCACAATTCTGGATGGCTAATCCCTACTGACTAACCTAAATCTGAAGCATAGAAAAAGAAGCCAAGCAATGTTAGACTACAGAATGATCTTTTAGGATACCTCTAGCTCTCACAACACTTTTGTGGTTGCTTTCCTGTGGACCACTTAATCACACTACCAAGTCATACCTTTTCATGTAAGAATAGGTCCTGTAAAAGTAATGAAGTTAATTTTATGCTTAGTTTTCCTTCTTCTCATAAAACTGGGATAATATCCAGTACACTGATGACCTCAGAGTTTTGGGTTTGTGACAGAATAATAGCAATACATTTAAGTGTCATGACTTGACTGCTCTCTTAGGAGCAAGGCTGCAAATTCTTACTTTAATACTTAGTTGTAAATAGAAATACTACATTATTGAAAAGTTTTTTAAAAAGAAGGAAAAAGTTAGTATTCCAACCCACGAAACAACTACTCCAAAGAAAAAAATTTTATCCTAATAAATGTTACTATATGATTTTTGAAAAAGCTCTCCCTGCTACACTGACCATGTAATGAGTATTTTTAAGCTTAAATAGTAAAAATTATGGCCAACTCTTTGGGGTGCTGAATGTTCTGTTTCCATGGTGTTTTGTAATACTTCCCAGCATCACTGACATGTTCCAAACTCAAGGACTTCATTTCCTGTACTCCTGTCACCAGTATTTTGCCAGGAGAGGGAATCCCAACTCTATACCCAGAGTTCCTAAATTTTGCTTCCTCTTCTCAGATAGAGCTGTGATCCAAAATAATCTATCATTAATAGGTCTACCATCTAATGAGGCACATTAGGTGTACAAAAATTTCCAGGTTGACTACATCTTATAGGATCTCCTGAAACAAGAAAAAACACAATAAATCATACATAAAACCTTAATGAAAATTTACTCTTAACACATACTTGTCGCTCTAGGTCCTGAATTTTTTTGGCATCAGCTGCTTTATCTTTTACATGTATCTTCTGCTGAATAGATGGATTTCCAGATTTAGCTTTCAATTGCTCAACCTATCAATAAGTAAAAACATGTTAAGAAGTATATTTAAAACATACCAGGAAAACACGAGGAGGGTGGCACAATTATAGTTGATTCATTCACTTATTAAATTGGAGATAGGGCTCTCTGCTGGAGAGATGGACGGCAAACAAGCTGAGCCAGGTCCTTGTTTTTGTGGTGCCAATGCTCTCTCTAGTGGAAGGAGACAGTTGAGAAGCTAATAAACTAAATTAACAAAATAACTTCAGAAAGTGACAGTAAAGAAAATAAAAAAGAGTGAAGGAATAGGAAGAAAGGGGCAGAGAGGGCGAGGCTGGCACCTACACTAGATAAGGCTGATCAGAAAAATTCTTCAGAGTAGAAATTTGAGCTGAGACCTCAATGAGAAGCAAGACATAGGGAGAACCAAGGCCAGAGTAATCTAGGCTAAGGAAACAACTGGTTTAAGCTTGGCATGTCCAAGAATCAGCAGGGGATTTGGTGTGGCTGAAGGTGAGTGATTTGTGGGAGTGTGGTGTGTATGGGCTGGAGAGTCATTCAGGACACCCGGAGACCAAACAGGTTGTGAAAATGAGCTTGGATTTATTTACAGTCTAATCTGAAATAAACTACACATCTAAAAGCAAACTAAAATCCAAGCCAAGTATTTTAATTCACAGAATTTAGAGTATTGGTTCAATGACACAAGACTAAGACCTGATTACTGAATTAAATAGGGCTGACCTGCAGAAATATATTCTGAAATGATCTATTACCTCAAGTTTGAGCTTCTCAATTTCTTCATTCGCTTCTTTAAGTCGAACTGCATCTTTATCTAGAAGTTCCTGATTTTCTGCATACCACTGTAATCTTTTTTGCAAACGACATATTTCTTGTTTATGTGTTTCTTCTAAAATTTTTATTTCATATAATTTTTCACCTACAAGATAAATAACTTAATGACTTGATTGTAGCTTTTCAAAATGTAGAAATAAATTGAAGGATTTAAAATGAAAAACTATGATTATCTAACAAAAGTATTATGAAAAAATAAGAAAAAACAACTGATGTATGCAAGGTAGTGTCTAGTTTAGCTTACTATTAATAAAGGGACATGAAGATTATGTCCATAAGCTAAATCCTCAAACTCATAGCAAAGCTGGTTATGCAGAAATTTTTGATACGTCAGTTCTTCCCCCCCGCAACTTTCTTTACAAAGTAAATTTGTTTTCATGGAAAAATAAATACTGGATTCAAGATATTAAAAATAATTAAAATAAAGCATTCCTATAATCATATTAAAAAGTAACAATAGCAAACATCAGTAGGTGCTTACCATACATGACTTTATTCAACACAACTTATATGATGGGCACTGTTATGATTCTGTTTTTACAGATGAGGGAAGTAATTTTCTTACAAGCAGGTAAGTGGATTTCACTGTACATACCTTACACCGAAGATTCTAACATCACAGAGGAAAAATCTTTACTTTGGCAGACAAGAGCTCTTGTGGTCTACCTTTCTTGCCCTATATTCCGCCATCCAACCCACACGCTCACTCAATAACATGAAATACTCAGAACAGCTTTCCTCCATTCTTTTATTTCTGAAGCTTACCAGTCTGCAGGACCCAGCTCAAATGTCACTGCTCCTTAAAACCCTTATTTAGCACCCTTCTCATGTTTATTGGTAATATTTTTATATAAAACTTTTCTGCATTCTCTTACACTCTTTTGCCTTCCCGAGGAGAATGCCGTAATTATCCCTGTGTTTTCTACCAACACAGTGCAGTGCTATTTGCTCACTTGGCAGACACTTGAGAGCCTACATTTCTGACCCAGGGATAAAAAGACAGACCACGCTCTCAGGGAGGTCAAAGTCCAGCTGGAATGACAGACATGTAAACAACTAAACATAAAATGGCACCAATTCAAAATAATCCTAGATTTTCTTTGATTTTACAATTATTCCTGATGAAACCAATCAAATGCAAATACCTATGAATAACCAGTTTTAAAAAAGGTTTCTGACCATTACAATATACTTTAAGGAACAGTGTTTTGTTTATGCTGTCCAACTGCTATTACTTAAATTCAAGATTAAACAGTTACGAGTATAAAGGTAAACTGTTTTAGTTCAGTGTTTTACCTGTGACATAAGCAACCTGATCTTTGGCTTGGTCTCTCTCTTTCTTCATTTTTTCCAAGTCTACTTCAAGAGCTTGTTTGTCTTGCTTTAGTCTTTTGATGTCTTCCAATAAACTGTTTTTCTCTTTCTTGATATTCATAGAAATACAAGGCAAATTATTTTTAGCCATAAAAATTGTAGTAGTCTCACACAATCCATCATAAATACTGCTAATTACTTTTCCTAAAATTTAGCTCTGATTTTTACCATCCCACACCCCCCAGCCAAATGATTAACAGCTCCTCACAACCTACTAAAATCCATTCTAATTATCTAACTCACCACAGTCTGAATGACCTTCTTATCTACTGTTCTAACTTCTGGATATTATGATAACCTCCTAACTAGTCTGCCTTCTCCATGTTCAGTAGCTACAGTTTACTCTCCTGCCAGTAACCAGAGGAACTGTTTTAAAGACTCAGTTAATATCACTTCTCTGTTTGAAACTCTCTGGTGGCCCCCATGCTCTAAGGACTCAAAGTCCTTACCATGCCCTTCAATGCCACATAACCCAGGCTTGCCTGTGCCTCTGCTGCATCTACTACAAATCTTCCTTCTCCAACTCCACTCCAGCCAGAGACCTCCTAGTTCTCTGAATATGCCCAGCATACTCCTTACCCAGTGTGTTTGCACTTACTGTTTCCTTTGCCCCCAGCGCTTAGCCCCCAGAGAGAAGATGGCTTGCTCCTTTACTCCATCCAGATTTCTGCTCCAATGGAGCCCCAGGAAGACCTTCCTTGATCAGTCTTTCTCAAACAGCAACCCCACTCTAGATCCCAGGTATGTTACTTTATTTTCTTCTCCCCACACTCACCACCACCTGACACATTATATATTTACTTGAAAGCAGGACTTTATTTCGCTAACCCTTGTATCTGTCATAAATGCATAAAAATGTTTGGCACATCAAGAAAATACCGAATGAATTCTCAGTATGCCCTACATTCCACAATACCCTCAGTGGCCTCAGTCTACTGCTAGACAAAGTAATACTTATCTTTCAGAGCTTAGTTCAAATGAGGCTATTCCTCATCCCTCCTTTGCACTTGCACAAACTTTCACTGTCCCTATAGTACAGCATTTGCTACTTTGGTTCATGTGACATTGATCTGTGTACACGCTCTTCTTATCAGGTTGAAAGCTCTATGGAGACCAAGATTGATTTATGACTACCTGATGGGACTAAGAACATGGCAGATAATCAATAAATGTGCACTGAACTGAACTCATAACTGCTGAAGAAACTCTTGGACTCATAGGAGTAAACTTGATATAGTTACACTTCAAAATAAAAACTCTTATACTATACTACCTTACAATCTAAAATGCAGTCTCACTAACAGCTTTTGAATGATACTAATACTATGCTTGAAACTTTACTGTGTTTTTCCAAGTTGTCATAATACATGGCAATATTCTTTAACTTGCTAATTTTTAGGCCCACTGAAAAAGGGGATGGGAGGGCCTATCCAATGATTTATTCTTTCTTTTTACCTATCTGTCTACACATTTATGTAATAATTATTCTGTATATACATGCATCTGAAAAAAGATCTCTAATGGATTCACATTTGAAGCTGCATTTTATATACTACAAAGACCTGTTAAACATCAATTATTAAACTATGGTATATTCAAATTCCTATGTAACTGTAACCTCACTTTATATAATTTCTAATTAAAAAGTGATATAAATTGGAATTTTTCTAGTTTACAACAGCATTCAAATAGATTGGAAAGGATTTTATATTTAGTGCTATGATTCTTAAGGGGAGGGAGAGGGGAGAATTAACTGCCCTTCTACAGGGGATGTTTGGAAACAGTGGTTTTGATGGTTACAATGACGGATGGGTCCACTGGGGACAGGGATTATAAAAATGATGCGATACAGCCCTGACTGTGGCTCAGTGGATTGGGCACCAGCCTGCAAACCAAAGCGTCTCTGGTTTGATTCCTGGTCAGGGCACATGCCTGGGTTGCGGGCTGGGCCAGGTCCCTGGTTGAGTGCGTGCAAGAGTTAACCAATCAGTGTTTCTGGTACACATCGATGTTTCTCTCCCTCTCTTTTTCTCTTTTTCCCTCCCTTCCCCTCTCTCTGAAAATAAAATCTTAAAAAAATTATGCAATACATAACATTGTTTTGCTTAAAATATAATTAACCTGCCCAAAATTCTGAAAAGTCTCCCATTGATAAATACTCCTCTAGAAAATTCTAGGCCATATTCTTTGTAATACATATTAATAAAAATAAAGAAAAATTAGGGAGTAACTGTTGCATTTTTACCTCTGTATTAGGTATATCAGATACAAATACTTGTGGGTACACTTTCTGCCCCCTAGAAGGGTGCAGAGTCTACTTAGGAAAACAGGTAAAAAGCCAACTAAGGTTTTAAGGCAAACCATCATCTTCAAATTATGTGCCTATTTTTGCTGTACATTTTTCAAGAGGAACTTGTTTGAAACAATGTACGCATGCCCTAAGAGGTTATAATTCCAATACAGCTCCATATAACAAATGCCTGAAGAAACGCTGTATTATAAATAGGATACCATCTAAAACCAGGATTTAGTTGTTTCCTCTGCATTAGCATCACATGTATGGTAAATGCTATCTTTGATTTCTTAATTTGTAAATGATATAACATTTATAACAGGATCTAATTTATTCATAAATTACAAAAACCAGATTTTTTACACATATGGTGATTTTTTAAAATAGTCTTTACTATTCCTAATAATTAAATCCTTGTGCAACTCACCTGTGCCACCCGTAGTTCTGCCAACAGATCTGTAAAATTCTGGTTTCTGGTGGGCTCTGAATCTTCAACTACTTGAGACAGGAAACGACTTTTCTGCATCTGTTCTCTGATTTATTTGGGAAAAAATTTTTTATAAGGCACTCTTTTCAATACAAAATATTCAATTTTGAAACTAAAAACTCTTAATGGATGTTGGAACTAAGTGAGTCACTGAAGATAAAAAGTTTATTTAATCTAACCAGTAGAAAACCACTAAAAGGGAAAATACTTTTAAAAAGGGAAATGTTTATATTTAATCTAAATGAACTAAGACCCTAAGACTATTGGTTTATTCAATACACGATTAAATAACCTAACTATAAAAACACTCCCTCCCAATTCTCAGAGAAGAGAACACTCCACACCCCAGAAGACCTGCAGCGCATCTCCTGTGGCGCCGCGTGCTCCTTGTTGCATCGCCCCAGACTCCTTTCTGAGAAACACAGACTGCCAATCACACATATGTAGACCAACACAACTACTTACCATTTTTACCTTGGATTCAATTTTTCTGTTTTTCCAGAAGCATTATATAAGGAGTTTAAGAATCCATATGTGATGGAGAGCAGATGATAGCTAGTGGGGGACAGGGGTTAGGGTGTGGAGGGATTGTGCAAAAAATAAAATGGACTCAGGGGCATGGACAACAGTGTGGTGATGGCTGGGGGCGGGGTATAAGGAGACTACATGGTAATGGAAAAATACAATAAAGATTAAATTAAAAAATCCACATGTGCTCATTTAACCCTAATGTGCTAAAGATACTATTTCATTAAGAAAGTTAATTTAGAATTTCAGTTTTGGATCCTGGAATAGCTCTATTTTAAAGGCCAGGAAGTATAAGATGTAATATTTTAAAATACTTTATTGAAGCATTTGGAAAGAAAACAGATGTAAATGTGTTCATGCATCAAAGCTGCAGATTGTTACCCTTGGGAAAGGAGCCCCCCCCTTTTTTTAATATACAAAATAGTGCCCTTGCTTCCCAACCTGTGTACCTTTTTCTGTTTTGCATGAAAGGTCAGTAGGAGCTAACAGCAGCCCTGCATCTTACACCCCAGGCTATTCAACAACAGCAACAACAAAAGAAAGGAAGAAGTAGGCGTAAATACAGTATTCATGTGAAATGACCAGGACTGGTAATCATTTCCTAACAGCAGACAGGACTCTACAATGCCTGTGTATATGGGTTCAGATTTTTCACTTAACATGTTAAAGCTGAATGTGGTAATATCCCAAGGACCTGAAATACGATTCCTAAGTAGGTGCTGGTGCTCCATCAGCCCACCACAGTGAGTGCTGATTGGTAACTCCAACCTCTCTGTAGAAATGCCTCGGACAAAGCAAGTCCTCCCCCTGGCGCAGAAGATACCCCCCAACTACTTCCTGGGACACACCTCAGTCAGGGACAGACTGGCTGGAGGTACAAAGGGCTGCTCCCCGGAGGATATCCCCCAACCCCTTCCTGGGGCTCCTCTTGGCCAGTGACTGCCTCACTTAGGGGTAAAAAAGGCTGCCCTCTCTTTCCTCAAATGGGGACCAACATCATGATGCACCTGTTCTCCCAAACTTTCTGGTGAGAGCAGAATGAAGCCAGTCTCAGCTGAGAACACATTTCTGCTTACCTTCCCTACCTCTACCCACCCCTCATCTTCCTTCTCTTGCTATTTCTCTCCCGAGAGTTATCAAGGAAATCACCTCCAGAGATTCCTACCCGAGATTTTACTTGTATGGAACCTGACCTAGGACAGTAAGATGATACTGATTTTTTTAGCATTGTCACTGAAGGCATTATTACTAATATGCATTTCATAAGCATCTCAAGTTTAATGATCAATCAAAAAAAGTATTGTATGTTCAGTTTTCTGAAACTGATCTCAAACTCAAATATAAATATGCTGAAAATACCTGTCTATATGTTTTAGACATCTAATACTAAAGGAAAAACTAGTGACTATTAAAAATATAAAAGTTACAAGTGTAAATCAGTGTACACACTTTTTCATTTCTAAGTATAAAAAGATATTAATATAACAATAAAATGCTTGGAACAATCTAAGTGCATTTGATTTTAAGAATTTAAGAAGGACTTACTTCAAGGACGCCAACTCACTGAATAAACTCTGGTTTTCCTTAAACATTCGCTCCTCATTTTTCTTGTTTTCTTCTTGGAGATCTTTCACTTGATTATACAATCTTTCATTTTCCTTTTTATAAATAGAAAATAACATTTAGTTAAAAGTCAGTAGTACTTACAAGTACATATGCTCATAACAGATATACCCTTTAAACATTTTTAAGGTTTTTAAAATTTTCTTCAGTTTTTGAGCAAGCAAAATCTTTTAAGAATTCTTTATATTACAACAGAAAAGAACTTATTTTCTGAAAACAATTTTTTCCAAACTGCTTATTCAAAAAAAAGTTGCAAAAAGTCCAAACCCGAAGAGCCTAGTGCCAGCAGGAGGCGCTGTGTTTCACGGCAGTAAGAGGGTGAGTGACTGCAGGAGTGGCCCCGTTCCAACTCTGTGTTCCACGTGTGGAAAGGCCAGTGGGACTGTCTCACCCTCTTTTTTGTTTTTGGTCTGTCTTCCCACAGTGAGGTAATTTGATGTAGGCACAATGAGTGTCCATGTTTGTTTCTGGAACTTTCTGTGATCAGGGAGTTATAGACTGGGTGTTTCTGAATGATCAGAATAAGGCAGAGCAGAGACCAGACCTAAGTGGTGAACTTTAAGCTACAAAGTGACTCAGTGAGATCAGAGACAGAAAGTACCAATCCATGCATAGGTGCTGTGGCTTATTAACCTCTTAAAAATTAGGAATGTGATAAAAACCAAGGAGCCTTGAAGATCTAATAAAAACTAGGAACCACCTCACCACGTCTGGCCTCATGCTCAGCAGACTGCCTGTGCTTAAATATCTGCAGAATTAATGACATCCCCAAACCTACATAAATGTATATATATTGATATTATATTAAATTTGTATTTCTTTTGAGGAGGGGGTGGTTAGCAAACTTATAGGTTTGTGGAATCCTCCTTAAAACTCATGCTCTATATAGCAAATCAGAATGGCAAGCCAAGGGTTTGGAAGGGTCTAACTCAGGGGTAGGATGTCCCACAAAATCAGTACTATTTCATTTACAGTAAACACTGTCATCTCTGATGTGGTAATGCTTAGGCTACAGGTGTCAAGAGAGGAAAAGGTGATCAGGGAGAAGGGGAGGGAAGTGAAAACAAAAGGGAGAAGTGAGGGAGGAGGGAAGAAATCTCACGCTGGAGGTCACCAAGCCTGGCTGACTGTCAGTCAGCATGACCACAGTCCCATCAGGCATCACAAATATCTGCCTTCTGTAGGACACACAAATTTTCTCCCATTTAATTCAAAAATTTTCACTCTCAAGTGATTTCAAATTTTTCAGTATAATAATAAAACTATTCAATATCATCCACTGAAAGCATTATAAAGATAGTTAAAGTTTTTAAGGAACATAGCTCTTAAAAATAGTAACAGGCAACATTCATTGGCTGGTTACTCTGTGCCAGGCACTAACAGGTTAATTTGCATTGCCTTATTCTAATTTCATGACCACCTATTGAGAAGGTACTATTATTATCATCCCCCCATTCATGGATGAGGAAATCGGCTTGGAGAAGCGGTGTGCCCAAGGCTCCACAGTGGGTGGTACAGCCTAGTCTGAAACCAGATGCTTTGAATTCAGAATCCATGCTGTTAACTACTTCAATTCTGCCTGTGAGAAACACTCAGACTAGTCAAATGATCACTTCCTCATATTTGCCAGAATTCCCATTACCTGTTCAATGAGCACATAAATATTTTAATGTGCCTTATTTTTATAATCAAAGGATCTCAAGAACAACCTCACTATGTGCTGAAAAATCACACCTGTTGATATCCTTGAAGAAGTGTCTCTTGTTCTTGTATTTCTTTTTGGATTTGCTTCAATTTTTCTTCAGTAACAGCACCAGCTGGTTCTCCAAAATGTAACCACCTTTGTTTTTTGTTTGTTTCTCCAAAGCTATTTAACTTGAGAAAATGCAGAAATTATTTATTTGGGAAAAGAGATGATAAAGTAAGAAGTGAGGAAGAATAACAGTCTTATAAGCATAATGGAATTAACCTAATACCAATTGCAATTAAATCACTGCAGTGTTGTTTGTGCTGATGGTGGTTCAGAAATGAAAGTTACTCGGAAATGCTCCACAGTGTCGCTCTATTAATCAGACCGTCTATAGAAGTTCTTTCTGAACTGTCTTCTTTGAAGGTCACAGTGAACTAAGAGATTTATTTTAAAAAGGACTGCTAACTGAGTAAAAGGACCAAAATGAGCGAATACAAATTTTGGTGTTTCCCTCCTAGGGCTGGTTTGGGGCTCTTGTGTAAGGAGGCACTCTCAGGAACCTTGCTCACATTTACACAGCACCTACATCGAGCCACACAGCCACGAACAAAAAGATGACAATTCATTTATAAGGGGGTGCAAGCTCTTTCTTAATCAATAAGAAGAAACATAGGACAACATGTCTAGTACCTTGGCTTGAAGAATATAGTTGTCTTGACTCAATTTGAAGAGTTCCATTTCCTGTTGCTTCTTTAGTTCTTCTATCTTATTTTCCAGCTCTCTTTCTTTTTCTGAGAATGTGACTTTAATTTGCGCAATTAGGGCTTGTGCGCCCCTCCATTTTTCCTCTGCTTCCTGAACTCTTTTAAGCATAATTAATTCTGTGTCCACGTTCCCACCATGGTATCTTGAAGAATCCTTTTAAGGAAAAGCATTACTTCATTACAGATTTACATGTAAGATTCAACACAGGTGGTTTAAACAAAATACTGCACAAAGAATAAAATGAGAATGTTAATAATGTTTTGCTAAATAAAAAATATGTATTCAGTAAGAGTGAACACTTAAAGCAAAGGAAATTTCATGTATGTATTAATAATTTGGTTTTAATATGACTTTAGAACATAAAAACATTGTGAATAGTGTTTTAAAATTCAATACCTACATTCTGAAACTGAACACAGGAAGCACTTTCTGTAGGGTCTTCAGACTTCTCAGGAGTAGCCAGACAACCTTCAATTTTGGGAGCTGGCTTACTTAATGTTGCAGGTTTGATAAGTTTTGTTTCAGATAAGATTTCTAAATAGTGTAGACAGTAGATAAAAACACAAATGCAAACAAAGTTGAATGTGTATCCAGCAATTACGTAACAATAAGATGAATGAGGATCTCAAAAGGGCTAATGTGTAACACTGAGCCCAGAGCTTCTGCCCATAATCAACATTCTATTCAATCTGACACAGAAGGCTAATGGACTAAAGATTCATGACAAATGACAAATGTCAAATGATAAATAAATGTGAGAATGTGGACTGGGGTCATTTTAGGCATTGTTACTTTTAAATAAATTATTCTTTTAAAAATTCATAGCACTAACAAGAATAAACAATGAATCAAAGAGCAGACGATAACTTTACAAAGCACTTTAGTTGAAATTAAATGTGCTTTCAAAGCATACTTTTTATTTATTTATTTATTTTTTAGAGAGGGGAAAGGAGGGAGAAAGAGAAGGAAAGAAACATCAATGTGTGGCTGCCTCTCGGGCATCCCCTACTGGGGACCTGGCCCGCAACCTAGGCATGTGCCCTGACTGAGAATTGAACCAACAACCCTTTGGTGTGTAGGCTGGCACTCAATCCACTGAGCCACATCAGCCGGGGCCAAAGCATACTTTTTAGAAGTAGTATATATTAAGACACTACAATATGAATAGAATGATATACATTGCATGAAAACTTTGTAACAGCTAAACTGATTTAAAAAGGTAAAATTATAATACTGCTCTACTACTCTGTTAATATATATTCAATTAGAAAAGATGTGATTATTCTATATTCTGGTCAAATTTTCAGCTTTTAAGGTAGGTACCTTGTAAACCCCAAACAGTAGAAAAAATTCCAAGGCCAATAAATGCAATTAATAACTTTAAAAAATTAAGGGAAATATATATAAGAGATCTTGAGGTTCATATTCAAATACTACAGGTTTGGAGCTGAACATTCAGTAAACATTACCTGATTGCCTTAGAGGTGGATAAATAAAGAATTTGAAATTTGTATTTTTAATATAATTTCTTCAAGATGCTAAATTTTTAAGTCTCAAGTTTACCTTTTGATTAAAAGTGAAATACATGGTTATTAAAGATTTCGAAATAGCCCTGACTGGTGTGGTGTGGCTCAGTGCGTTGTATGTCGTCCTGCAAACTGAAAGGTCACCTGCTGGATTCCTGGTCAGGGCACATGCCTGGGTTGTGGGCCAGGTGCCCAGCTGGAGTGTATAAGAAGCAATAACCAATGCTTTCTCTCCCTCTCTCTCACTCCCTTCCCCTTTCTCTGAAAATAAATATTGTTTAAAAAAATGATTTGGAAAATAAAAGTCTAAAGAAGAAACAAGTTGTCAATAGCACCCCACTGATAGATTTCAATCATTTCCCCAGGCATTCAGACATTTTCCCCATAGAATATTAATCATGTTAAACTGGATTGTTTGATTTAGAAGGTTCTGTAGAGAAATTTCTTAAAGCACTCACTAAGAAACTGTGTGAGTCACTGGAGAGACAGGCATGAACCCTCCCACCTCGCTGGAGGTCCCTCAGTGCGGCTATTGCATGGGGTGTGCTCTGCTGGCACCGACATTCTCCCCAGGACAGGGCAGCCGAGAGTGGCGCGGGGGGGGGGGGGGTGTCTTGCTCAAGCTTCACTTAGTCACTGCTCTTATCCCAGAATTCTCCCTTCTTCTTAAGTTCTTAATTTTGATTTCACTAAGTAGTGATTTTCAAAAATGTATTTTCTCACTTTATACATAAAAAATTACTTGGATATAAAATTCAAACCTGAAAACACTGCAAAATTTGGAACCCATGAGCCCTTCTTTGAAAAACAATAGGTTAAGAAAATTCAGTCAAATAAGAAACCAATCGAAATAATTCCGGAATGGAGAAGCTATGGCTAAAGGACTGGTGAAAAGCACGCAATTTCCTTAATAATCAAAACCAAGATCTAAATTCAAAAACTGAGGGAAATTACAGTTTTAAGAGATAATACAGTTTATTAAGAGATTATTACAGTTTAAGATAATAAACATATCTTAAACAAGTAAAAGTTAAACCAACAAAAATGTGTAGGAGGCATGTGATTTGGGGATGTAAGTTCTATACCTTATATTTCAAAGAAGGGAAAACTAATAATGTATAAAAATGTACAAAATTTAATAAAGAACATAGTGTTCACAACCTTTGAGGGGCTTTTATAATCTATTTTCTCAAAGGGATCTTTTGGGATGTAATATTTCTTAGAATGAAATACTTCTAATCTTTTTACAGATTTAAGTAAAACCAAATCTTTCATTTAATTTAAAAAGAGCTTGTAAGTAAAGTGTGATCCTATTATTATAAAACTTTTTGTTCTGCTTCTTTTCTGCCTTCCATCTACTCACGCTTCCTTCTATCTCTGTAAGTACTGTATGTACATACAGAGTGAGAAGCATGGACCAGTTTTTTCTGGCTAAATTATTCCTTTGTTTTTACTTTCCTGTTTTTTATTTAAATAATGAACAACTATTCCTTTCATGACAATAAAACTATTAGTCCCAAAATAAAAACACAAGAGTTAACAGAAGCCTAATTTTACCCCGGACAGTCACAGTCATCTCCCTGGGCTCCGTGCAACTGCGGGTAACCACGCCATCAGAGTTCTGGCCAGTAAGATGAAAGCACAATTTTCCTACACAGGACTTCCAGGAAAGTGACTACTGTCTTGATTAAGAAGTTGACGATATAACTGGCATGCACCTTCTACCTTTCACCTCTCCTTATGATAGGGGTTGAAGGTTGAATAACCATCTTAGGACAATGAAGATAAAAGTCACAGACTAAGGATTTTGCAACAGTAATGAAGGGATCTGGTTCCTTGCACAGTCACACCAGATTTGGACTGCTTATCCCTGGCCTCTTTGTTACATGAAAAAGAGAAGCCTGTTGTTTGGGAAAGCCTCAGTGGATGGCTTCTTTTCCATCTTAATGACTGTTGATCCCAAGTGCATTCTCTAGACTTCCTGTACACAAATCTCCTTTTTGAGATTTGCTTCTTGAGGAACCCAGCCTGTAACAAATGGCAGTCACTCCAAAGGAATTACAGTTCTGAATAAAATTAACATAGCTTTGGGCAATTTTTTCAATCAAAAGACAGAAATAAAAAATCATACCTAACAGTCCAAGGAAAAAAAGGAGCTCAGTATAAAAACAGCCATAGTTTACCACTGTGCTTTAATAGAAATTTTAGTGATTTGTTTTATTTTTATCTTGGTATTCATAAATACCATAAAATTCTGAATTAAAAAACAGTACTCATAAAAATATTGTTGACTTCATCTATTAACTCTACATCAACCCCTTGTTTCTTTCCCATCTACCACGAGATCACTTGTGTCTTCACTCTTGGTAACGTTAACATACTCACAGGTAACCCTTGCAAACCCTGGGCTTTTGGTTCCTTATACCTCTCTCCACCGCAGCTACTCCATCCCACTAGACATACTCTACGTCATTTTATATCACCATAATGCAATCTCTCCCAAATCTCAGTCTTAGGCATTTACTCTCTTATCAGTCAATCCTGTCTCCCACCTGCCACCCCACTGGGACTCACAGTTTGTCGATCTACCTATTTCAAACTGTATCGCATCCCCTGATGTCTTTTCTTCCTTCATTATTCAACTTTCACATATGTCATTAGTTACCCTCTTGCTCCTCTCTCTGTTCACTGTACTCATCTGGCTAGAAACACTCACCTTGGTAAATTCACCTATTCAGCTACAGAACACCTGCAGTCAGTCAGCGAAATGGGGCCATGCCCCAAACACAGACACGCACCCTGCCCTGTCTCAATTTAAATTCATGATCACCAACTTCAAGCAGACTCTGTTGCTGGCTGTCTAATCCTCTAGGATAAAACTCTTCCTCACCCTCTCTTCTGCCCTCCAACACTCCTGGCCCATCCTCACTGTCAGCCAATGACACTGTGTGACACTTATCAGAGAAAATGGAGGCAAAGAAATCACCCACTTTCTCACCACTTCTACCCACCTAACAGCATCTGTACCTTCCTATCTGCTTCCACAGATGAACAGTCCATGTTCCTATCTGAAGCCAACCCTTCCCATGCACAAGAGGTCCCACTACAGCCCCTCTACTCAAGGACATTACTCTAGCAATTCTTCCCCCTCTCTCCATCATGACTTTTTTCATGTCTACTGAATCTTTCTAAAAAGCATAAACATAATACAAGTTATACTATTATTTTTCCAATTGAAAACAAAGCAAAGCAAAATGAAAGGCTTCTCCTGACTCCACTTCCATGCCAGCTACTGACTGTCTTCTTTTCCTGCCTTTTACATTCTTTTCTCCAGGCTGGTCTATATGTCATTAGTTACCCTCTTGCTCCTCTCTCTGTTCACTGTACTCATCTGGCTAGAAACACTCACCTTGGTAAATTCACCTATTCAGCTACAGAACACTTGTAGTCAGTATAACTTGAAGTATACAATTCTACTCCCATCCTATTCAATTTGCATTTTACAGCCCTATACCCATGGAAAATGCCTGCCCACCTTACTGATGACCTCCTCCTTGCTAAACCCAAAGCTCAGTTGTCAGTTTGTCAGTCCGCATCTTTACCTCCCAGAGGCAACTGATAGAGCTCATCAATTCTCCTTCATACACTTTCTCCACTTGGATCCCACACTCTCAGGTTTCTCCCAACCTTACTGCGTTCTTTGTGGCTACTCCTCCGCTCCCTGACCTCCTAAGATGAGCATGCCCAGAGCTCAGGCCTTGGTTGGCTTTCTTCTCTAGTTATGCTCACTCTCTTGATAATCTTCATCAGTCTCTCAGCTTAAAAAACCACGGCTCAAAAAACGTTAAGTTTTTAATATCTCCCAAATGATATGTACAGTCCATACCTCCCTCTAGAACTCCAGACTTTTATTACCTAACTGCCCCGTCATCTCCACTTGCACGCAGTAGATGAACAACTAGATTTCTGATCTCTCCACCCTCAAATCTGCTTTACCTTTGCCTTCCTCACTCCAGTTGGATAGTAACTCTATTTTTCCAGTTTCTTAAGCCAAATCTTTGGCATCATCCATGACTCCTCTTTAATAACCCACAACCAATCTTTTAGATTTTTGGTTTTATCTTCTAAATGTATCCTTATCCAACCACTTCTCATTACCTCCATTGCCACCATCCTGGTTCAAGCCCCACAACTTCTAGCCTGGATCCCTAAAGCCTTCTTACTGGTCTCTGTTCTTCCTGTCCCCTCCATGGTATGCAGACGTATGTGTACGATCTGACACAGCAGCCAGAGAAATCTGCCTAAGGGATAAGTCAGACAGGTCACGCCTAGGCCTAAAACTTTTCAGGGGCTCACTTTTTCATTCAGTAAAAGCCTAAGTCTTTCAAATGCCCCAGGAAAACCTCTATATAGGCCTGCCCCTTTGACTCTCTGGTCTCATCTCCTATTACCCTCTTCACTCACTCTGCCCTGGCCGTATGGGGCCTTCTGTGCTCTTCCTGAACACGCAGGCAGTTATCGCTACTTCAGGACTTTTTCACTGGCTGTTTCACCTTTCTGGGATATGCTATGCCCAAATATCCACAGAATCAATTCCCTTACTTCCTATAAGTCTTTGTGCAAATAGCTCTTTCTCAAGGAGACCTACTCTATCCTGTTTATAATTGTGACCTGCCTCACTCCACCACTGACACGCTTGCTCTTTTTCTTTTCCTAAGCATGACATCATTTACTTCATTGTTGTGCTTATTGTTAAATGTCTCTCTTCCTCATCAGATGAAAAGTACCACAGAATGGGGCTAGGGAGTTTCTCTATTTAGTTTACTGATGTTATGTACCAGTGCCTAGACCAAGGTAGGTGCTGAAAAAATATTTATAAATGAATAAACGTGGAAAAAGTAAACTTCAAAAATGTCAGGGGTCATTTTATCTTAAATAAATATAACAGAGTAAATAATATTAAAAGCAAAATTTCATTTTCTTGCTTCCAGAGTACAAAATGAATAATACTAAAACATTAATGAAAAATTTTCATACTCTTCTTGATGATTCTAAAATGTGATAAAATATTCCAAGTGTCTTTTCTTAAGTAATAGAGCTAATGAATGGTTAATTATTAATAGATGACAACATCACAAGCAAATATTCCACACAAAAGCCAGCCAAGAGAAAACACAAAAGATTTCTTAGCGGAAGGGACTGCAGGTCCCGAGGTTAAGAACAGCAGGAAAGGATGCTTGTATCAATCCAACAGAATCGCAGTCCTGTCTGTCCAGAGGAACTGGCCCTACCTGCTGCTCTCCTTCAGCCTGACACGGATCAGCCCTAGACCTTCCATCTTACATGCACACATGGCTGCAACAAAAACATACTCACACAGACAAAAGAACCGAGTATTTATTGCCTAAACCGCTTTAAACATGGGCATCCCTTGGAGATACTGTGGATTCAGCTCCAGAACCACCAAAATAAAGCAAGTATTACAGCAAAGTTGAGTCATAATCTTTTGATGGTGCAGGGTCTTACCTTCCATTTTTAAGAAACATAATTTCTGTGAAGTATAAGAGAGCAAAGGGCAATAAAATGAGCTATGCCTGTATAGTCAAAGTGGTCCTGCAATGGATAGTTGTAGGGAAGGGCAAGGGAAGACACTTTAAGCTAGAAATGAATTTTCCAGTGAGGACAATTCTCTGACAACTCTCACCACATAACAATGATGAAATTGGTCACTTACTCAATTTAGTCATAAAGAAAAGGACAAAATGCGTCTGGCTCTATCACTGCTCTCCTTCCTCACTCGAGTCTAAAGGTAGCAGAAATCTTGGTCTCACTTGAACATTTCTATTTCTTTTAATAGCTGCATCGGGTCTAAGTTGAAAATTACCCTTTTCAACTGTCAGCATAAATGACTCCATTAGGAAACAACAGAGGCACTGTGATGTATAAAACTATGCAGTATTTGATAAGTAAAATATCCTGCCTCTCCAAGTCTATATCGAACTAATGTCTAGATAATCTCTCTATAAACCTTTACTTGTAGGCTGCCATTTGCATTCTGAATTTATTACAGAGCCAACCAGAGGAGGAGAGGTTTGACTCTTACATTCACTTTCCATGTTTTCTGGGTCTCAGTCAGGAAAACCCAAATGTAATAATGAAAAACCTATTATAAATTGAATCTTTCAGAAATAGAATATGTATCCTAATGTTAATTACTTTCTGTAAATAAGGAAAGTTCATAGAAAGATAGAAGGAAACTGGGAAAGTGAAGAGAAAGGAAAGTAAAACAATACGCTACAGGTGGCCCTTGAACAACACGGGAGTTAAGGGGACCATCCCCCCATGCAGTCAAAAATCCACATATAATTTGACACCCCCAAAACTTAAGTGCCAATAGCTTACTGTTGACTGGAAGCCTTACTGATAACATAAAGAGTCAATTAACACATATTTTGTATGTTACATGTATTAGGTACTGCAGGGGTCCCCAATCCCCAGGCCACGGACTGCTACTGGTCAGATCAGGGGCAGCATGAGATTCTCACGGGAGCACAAACCCTACTGTGAACTGCACATGTGAGGCAGCTACATTCACACTCCTATGAGAATCTAGTGCCTGATGATCTGAGGTGGAGCTGAGGCGGCCACGCTAGTGCTGGGGAGCAGTTACAAACATAGACTATCATTAGCAGAGAGGTTTGACTGCACAGGACCCTAATGAATCAATGGCTTGCAGACTCATATCAAAACCCTATCAGTGAGTGGCAAGTGACAATTATGCTGCATCTGATGGCAGGTTATACAGGTACCCACCCCCCCTCCCTGGCCCATAGAAAAAATTTTTCCATGAAACCGGTCCTTGGTGCCAAAAAAGGTTGGGGATTGCTGATGTACAATATTCTTAGACTAAAGTAAGCTATAACGAAGAAAATGTCATTAAGAAAATCATAAGAAAAAATACATTTGCAGTATTTACTGAAAAAAATATGCATATAAGTGGGCCTGTGAAATTCAAACCCATGTTCAAGGGTCAAATGTATATACACAGAACTCTATTATGAAAAGAGTATATGATGATTACCTTTTCTCCTGGCTTGATTTGAGGTGGGAAGGGACCTCAAGTTCCTGCTTTTCATGTCTTTTGAAGTTTTCTTTTCATTAGTGGAAAATGCCTTGAATGGTGAACTGGGTTTTCCATAGCCCGAGCTCCTAACTGATGCATATAATCCACTCTGGGGATGTCTTTTAGGTAAAGGAGGTGCACTTCTAGTCTTGTACGGTACCTGTTTACCAATTATAGCCCCTTCTCCAGAACTGAGTTGAGATCTAAAAGTCTGCACACGACAAGTATAAACTCTTTAGTACTTAAGCGAATTTCAACTACAGTTGTAATGAAAATTTAATAGATGGCAAAATCATGGTGACTACCAAATAATGTAGTTTGCTAAAGGGAAAACACTACATTAAAGTTCTCTAAGTCCAATTCATTAGAATTTTGGTATTTTGAAGCACATCTTCAAACTCAGAAACAAAGAGCAAAATATTACAACAAAATAAGCCTGCCAGAAACCAGTATGTGTGTAATTATGTGAATGAACATGGAGAAGGATGGGATGAATGTATTTTGAAATGACATAAAGTCTTATTTTCTTTTGCCTCTAAATATCTCAAGATAAAATAAAATCTTAATACCCTGCCTTATTTCACAAAGAACAGGCGATGGTTTACGATAAACATGTAACTCAATGTTGTAAAATAAAAATAAAATATTGGGATCATAAACTGTAAATCAGAATTAAGAACAGAGGAAAAAGAAATAGTAAAATTCAAGTTACCAAGAGTTTCTAATAGTATTTATGGGAAATGCCAACTTAACTTACTTTTAGAAAACACAAATTACTAGAAAGACTGAATGAAAAGCACTGGAATGGCGAATAAATTCTGGACCATGGTTACTAAAAAAAGGAAATGTAAAGGATGTCTTCTAAAAGAAAGCTCAGGCCACCCTGGCCGGTGTGGCTCAACCGGTTGAGTGTCATCCCGCGGACCCCAACAGTCACAAAAGGATGGAGCCCATACCCAGGTTGTGGGTTTGATCCTTGGTCGGATGGCAGAGGAGAAGGCAACCAATGGATGTTTCTCTACTCCCTCCATCTGTCCCTCCCTCCCTTCCTCTTTCTCTAAAAGCAATGAAAAAATGTCCTCAAAAAAGGATTAAATAATTTTTTAAAGGAGAAAGCTAATGCCATAGAGGTACTTTTGAATTTGGGGACTGCAGGGTGCTGTAACAAGTGCTGCCCACAAACACCGAGGATCCACGTGGAGGACAGTTAAGTAATCAATCCTACAAGTCTAACAAGTACCTACACAGTAATATTGTGGGGTACATACGTGACCTTATCATTGATCAATATGTCAAATTAATTTACAGTATATACACTTACTTTCTTTATTTTGTCATCCTGAGATAATATTGAGGGACCAACAGACAGTTTTTTCCTCAAAATATTGAGGCACATTTTATCTATATATTCTTCTGTAGTATTTACTCTTGGACAGCTATGGTCTACACTTTCACTTGCTGTCTTGTGTAAAACCACATTCTCCTCATTTTCGTCAAAAAATTGGTTCACATTTTGTGGCTCTTGAGATGCAACATTTGGCTTCACCTTAAGTGGTAAAGGTCTTACAATTTCAGTTTCTTTACTACCAGCCAGTTTCTTACAGCTATAAAACAAAATAGGACACACAGAATAAACCTTACATGACTCTTCAAATATCAGTTTTATTCACACACACACACACACACACACACACATATTTGAAACTATTCAAATTAGGTCATTAATGGTAAATACATTATTTATAATCCTGGTTAATAGAGTATACTAACATATATCATAATTATTTTGAATTTCAAGTAATAATTTTAATCTACTGTAAGGGATTAAAATTACAAGAATGACTCTGAGACCTACCTTCAAAGAAAAGCCAAACCAAATGTGACTAAGATTGTTTTTGTGTAAGAAAAATATATATATAAATTTCTCCACGAACTTTTTATAATGTATCTTTTATCCACACTACCTTATAAGATCAACACGCATTGGTGGCAGAAAAAACATTTTATACATTTCTAGAAAAGATTAAAGAGATATCATAATTTATGATAAAATATAAATATTAAAAAGCATAAATTTCATCACAGTCTAGGAAAAATTTTAAAGTAAAACAAAAAATCATGAGGATTTTAAATAAAATCACTTCTGTAGTTTAAAATATTTAAATGAGATCTAACATTTAAGACCATTAGATTTTAAAAATATGGAAAATTGTCTCTTGAAATGTTCTAAATATGCTTAAAGATCAGCATATTACGGGGGCTCCTACAATATGGATATTGTTATTTTCAAACAACTTAATCATAGTCAATTAAGTCACTTAATTTTGTTATGTATAAAATAAGATTAAAGGAAGTTTAAGAGGCTACCATCTTCATTTAAAGTAGATAAACTTCTTAGCAACTGTTACAAGTTTCTTCTAAAGTAGAAAGAATTATCTGAAAATATATAATAGTTCCTTTATTCTTTATGATAGCAGAACCTGGCTAGATGTTCATCAAAAGTGTTTCCTGCTTTTGCTGAGTATGAATTAAACTATATTTCCACTTCACATCTAGATAGGGCCATTTACTAGTTCTTGCCTTAGAATGTGAGGGCCATCGTGACGAGAACCTGAATGTGTCATCAACACAGTGGTTGGGTTTTGGGTGGCAAGGAAACTGATAACAGAGGCTGGAGAAGTGGCAACCCATGTTTTACGGTGGCAAAACATTGACTACATTGCCACCTACAATATTTTATAAGGCCAACCACGGGCCTACTGAGTCAGGGTACTAAGAGAAGAGGCCAGAGAAAATGGGGAGTTTGTAAGTGCCCGCTACTGCTGGCTACTTTGGCAAGATTATAAGAAAGAGATGAGCTTAAGAATGTTCAGGTTTGTAAGAAGAAATCAAAGGAAAGAGTCTAGAAACTCAGGGCCTCTTGGGTTCACTCTCTGTGTCTATACTCAAACAGTAAGACTTGGCATTGAAAAATGCTATAAGAAAGCAGTATTTCATGAGACCTTTTCACTGAGAATACTAACTCAGTCCCTTGGCAAAAATTATATTAAAGGTGCCATCTTCACACATAAGGTTATTATGCCCAATAATATCCAGGCAGCTGCAATTAAATCAAGAGGAAAAAACAGAGGGACTAGGAAGCAAAGATTTGAAACTTCTGTCAAATAGCAAAGAACTTCACGCAGTTACTGGCACCTGGGATTGACTGGAACCAAAAATATCAGAAGCCTACTAAACTTTCTGAAGGAACTCTAATGCCAAAGAAACTACAACCTTATTTAAAAACAAAACAAAACAAAAGGCCAAAGACTGTCTGGGAGACTTAAAATCATCTGCAGGCAAGAAGTGAAATGAGAAAGGAGTGCATCTTCCAAGATGAGTGCACCTGCCTTGCAAAACCCACCTTAGTGTGCCCACGGGTGATTAAAAACTAGAAAAATCCTCCAAGGAGTGGAACCAGGAGCTATGTGGGACAATTTATTAGTCCAGTAGTTCCTCGTTAAAAGCAGAACAATGGCCTAATTAAGGAAAATCCCTATTTGCAATGATGTCTGTGTGCGCATATGTATGTTGTGTGTGTGTGTGTGTGTGGGGGCATCTCAAAGGCCTCTCCGGTGGATTTCAGGTTGCATTAATGATTACTGTATTTTCCTTCCTGAATGGGAGTACTTGTTGCAGTTCCGCCATTATACACCGCAATTGCAGGAATGAGGCAGCATATAATCCGCCTTTTTAAATCATTGATTATTAGACAGTCAAGAGCCCATTCAAACCGGATGGAAAGGACTGCACCTCACCTGGAAATCCTGGCCTTTCAGATGGATACAGACCTGACAAGGATACATCTCCTTTGGGGAGGAGATGAGAGGGTCTGTGCGTGAAGGTTAAAATGGAAATTTGGCTATTAGAAGGGCACATTCTGGTTGAGACTGGCTAGATGCCTACTAAAGTCATTTATTTTTCTTTCTGGGTTGATAAACAAAGCACATTTCCCAGCCCTCTTGGGTCTTGTTAGCCAGATGTGCTATGGTTTTTATCAATAGAATGTGAACTAAAGTGGTGTATCCTCTTATGTTGAGGCAGTTAAAAGAAAGTATCCTAAACTATCCTTTTTCTTTCCTTATCAACTGATTGGATGAGGCCATGACATCCTTAAAACCATGTGTTTATGACTGAAAAAGCCTGAGTCCCTAAATGACTGTGTGTAGCAGAGTCCCATCCTAACCCCACGAACACCCACAAAATTATGATGTAAGCAAGAAGTGAATTCTGATGATGTTAAGCTACAAAAATTTCAAGGGTTTTCTGTTACAGCAGCTAGGATTATTTACCCTACAGCATCCTAAAGAATTTTTGGATATGTGTACTAAAGTTTGCACTACTGACATTTCTATAGTTATTGTTATGCTTTTAATGTAAGTATAGTTGTTTCCAGCTTTTAAACACAAATGTAATAATCTGTTTTAGAATTCATATTACTAAACTGGTTCCACGTATGCCAGCAAAGACACAGACATAAAAAATGTCTTCAGTAACGCTAACATATCCCCAAAAAGCAATGGAGAGTACGTGCAATATATCCTTTAAAAATAATAACTGGCACGCACATCTGTGGAAGAATACTAGAGTAAGCATACAAGTAGATGAGTTTCAGTGTAAGCTTCACTGTATCATTTTTGCTTTAGTACAAATATAGAAACAAGGCCAAGAAATCAATGCAAGTGGATTTCCATGACACAGATGTAATACAAGAAGGGGCTCAAAATGTGTCTGTTAAAAAAAAATGAATGAATAGTACATGAATGGATGACAGCCTTTTCACAGACATATTTCTGGGACACCAATGATCTGACCTTGTTAGGTGGTTATGTACATGGATGTCCTGTGTACCCTCAGTGGTCACAGTTAGATGACTTTAGGCCATTTATTTAACCTGTTTAAGACTCAGTTTTCTTAATTATGAAATGGAAATAGTAATGAAATATACTTCATGGAGTTGCTATACGATTAAATAAAATAGTGTACATTAAGAACTTTGCCTAGTGCCCTGGCTGGTGTGGCTCAATTGGTTGGAGAGTTGTTCCGTAGACCAGAAGATTGTGGGTTTGATTTCCAGTCAGGGCACATACCCAGGTTGTGAGTGTGAACCCCTGTCGAGACGTATATAAGGTGGCAGCCGAACAATGTTTCTCCCTGACATTGATGACTCTCTCTTCCCCTCCCTTCCACTTTGCATAGTACTGGGCTCACATGTGATAAAAATGTTAGCTGTTGCCCTGACCAGTATGGCTCAGTTGGTTGGGTGTTGACCCGCAAAGCTAAGGGTCACTGGTTCGATTCCCAGTCAGGGCATATGCTTGGGTTGCAGGGTGTGTGTGAGAGGCAACTGATCAGTTTCTCTCACACATCAATGATTCTCTCCCTCTCTTTCTCCCCTCTCTGAGAGTAAATAAATAAAATCCTAACAAAAAATGTTAGCCGTATTCATCCATATCATCACCCAGTTCTTGTGAGAGCTTCACCACTAAAGTGAATTTACTGTAGTTTCATCACTTGAATGATGGGGATTAAGGATGCCACTCCTACCTGTTAGAAAAACCACTTAAGATAATGAATGTGATACGCAAATGCAAAGTTGTTTTATGGCGAGGTTATTATGATATGTTATTTTGTGTGGTAGAGAATGATGGTGAGGTTCCACAAGTGTCAACTAAAATGTACTGGAGCTGGAGCACTTTCATGAAGCCCATTTCCCCTGTGCCCAAAGAACTCACCCCATGAGACAATGGCCAGTCTATGACAAAGTACAAAACTAACTGGTTTATAAAGAAGCAAGTCTATGACTCATATACAGAATAACATTCGTGTTTCATCTCTTCATTCAAATTAACTGTCCCTGAGCTAATGAAAGCTGAAGAAATTATATTTTTCAGTAAAAAGCTTTAAGACAACTTAATGGCATTAACTTTTTAGTAGCATCTATTTTTTTAATCTTAGCACTAGATAAACTGAGAACTAATTTTTAAAAACTCTTTTAAAAAAGAGGACAGCAGTGACTCATAGGTAAACACATATAACTACATTAACCATTCACTAGGAATGATTATATAGAACAAATGATTCTAGATATTTCCAGTGACAAAACAATAAACAAAGAAGAAAAAGAATGTGCACAATCCATTTCAAAAAACTCACCTGATAGCTTGTAAATCCAAACCACTGATCCCACAAGAATCTATTCTGATAGGTTTCATCAGCTCCTCCACCGTGGGCAGATCTGGGAGGGCAGGAAAGTTAAAACAGCAACAAAAAATGGATTTCACTTGCTTGATTTTACATGTCATACCAACAAAATTACATTTTCTATGATTGACATACTTAAAATGGCATATACAATTAATCCAACTTCCCACTGTAAAGTTGATTATACCAAGACAACCTCTTTGATATTTATATTTGAAATACATATATATATTTGATGCATAGCTATACATACATCAAATACATGTGTATGGATATATCCGCACACATATTTACCTGCTAAATATGTATTTAGTTGATCCCAAAATACTGCTTTCTATTTAAAAAATAACTTTGGTATATATACATGGAAAAGATTTAAAAATGTAAAAACACAAGTAATTTCTTATTTTGGTTACAGCATATTAGAAAAGAAATTGAAATTTGATCCTATGTCCAGCTCTAACTTTAAAGTTAAACCACTGACTTCCAGATTTTATTTGAACAAACCCTTTCAATAAATTCAGAGACTGAGAAATAATCACTACAGCAAATTGTATCTAAATCACACTAAACTGGAAACTGTTCAGAGAGGGTCTAAAATGAGCTCTTACCAGATTCTGTAGTAGAGATGTTTTTGGAGGAGTCTTCATTTTCTTGAGGGTGACCTTTCACTGAGCTTTTGGTGTTCTGCATGGCAGTGTTCTCAATTCTTTGTTCATCAGCATCTCCCAAGGAATGGGCTATATGACAATAAGCCTGATGAAGAGCTTCAATATCACTATTGCTTTGTCCATAAGAAACACCTGTTAAAATAAATGTAATCTCCAGTATAATCAGACAAATACATGAGAAATGTAAACTAGTATCATCCCTTAATCTGTTAGGAATGGCGAACAACTCTGTAGGAAGATGAAGACATTAAAAAGAGGGAGTTAAATACAAAACTAGGTAGTATGTAGGTATGGCCTACCACTGTGAAAGCATAGCAGGTTGGTTCTGTTAACTCTTTCCAGCAAGTTGAGATGTTAACTCTAAAATCTGACTCCATTGGTTATTTCTCTCTCTTCCTAATACCTTTAATCAGACCCTCTGCATTGGATAAAACTCCTCAATTTCCCAAACTGACACAATCATCTCAAAAATTCCATTTCTCCCTTACCACTACCTCTCTCAGCTTCCCTGTGCCACCAAGCAGTAAGTAGTCGAGATTTCTTCAACTAAAATTCAGCTCCTCTTACTTTGCAATTCAATGTACTCCAATATCTCGCTCAAGCTGCTCTAATGAAAAACAGTTTCCTGATGGCCACCCACAGTGCTCTTGGGTTCTCTTCAACACTGTGAGACACCTGGCACTGCCCTTCTCCTGGGGGCTGTTCTGCATCCCTTGTCCTTGTTCTCCTACCACTCCGAGGGCTACTTTTCCATCTCTTAAGGTGTCACGGCTCACCCCAGGGCTTCCTCTTTAGCCTTCTTTTTAAATCCTTTCTTATTTGTTTACTTACTTACTTATTTATGCTAAACATCACCAAAACCCTTAGCTTCATCTATTACACATACACCCATGATACACATACCTGTCTTTTGTCCTTATTTTTTTCTGAATAAATACATTTAGACTGCTTGGTAAGTAAATCACATCTAACATGTCCCCGTCTGAATTTATTATTTCCCCAATAAATTCATTTTACTACTAGTATTTCCTACTTTAGCTACGGGCATCACTAGTTCACCGAGTCATCCAAAAAGGGAACCCTGATGTCACTGTTCACTCTCCTGCCCCATTAACTTTCTCCTCCTCCCACCAACTGACAAATAATTCTCAAAAAAATGAGAGGAATGTAATAAACACAACAATCCAACATTTTTATAATTATTTTCCTACTCATTTTGTAATTTTCATTACTAACAATGAAATTTTCAAAATTAGAAAAAAGTGTAAGTCATAGAAAAGGAGAAAAATGGGTCAATCAGTCTCCTTTTCTTTTGACTGATGTTTAAAAATACATAGTACATACAGCCTCATCTTCCTTTATATAAGTTCTACAGTGGCTATTATTCATCTAAGGAGCTATTTTTAACTCTAAATGAAAGAGGCAGCCAAATGCCACACAAAAAGAGTGTGTTAAGAATGTCTTAGAGTGGGATATCTTCCTACCTAATGCTTCAAGTCACCAATGCTATTTGGAACATGTTCAATAAACAACAGATTTGCTTAAATAAATTATATGCAAAAGGGATAGTTAGAGCAGAATTGTTAACAGTTAAGTGGCAAGTGGCAGGGATTTTTCAATAGGACTTCAGGAAAAAGATTTTGCCTGTACAGGTAAGCCTAACTCTTTCCCTAACCATCTGACAGACCGAATACCATTACTGAAGGAGAGAATTGGTCTTTATAAAAAAAAGAAAAAAGGCACAGGTGTTTTTTCTTTCCTGTACAGAAATATTAGAATACTTCAGTATCTGTTGAGTATGTATAACTGAAATGACCCCCCATGTTAAGTAACATAGCAGTATGGAATGCTCATACCTAATTTATCAGGCGTGAGGTATCAGAAAGAAGAGGTTCCAGGCTCTCTAAAGCAACAGTAGGGCAAATGTGCAAAAAACCCAAATGACCTGAAAGTTAGAAATTAGAAGTAGAGGACAGAGGTTTAAGGGCAGCTCAGAATACAGACCAGGGGAAAGATACTTTTCTTCTAACTCGAGTCATCGACCCAAATGACGTTAAAATATTTCAGTCATACAAGTTACCTTTTTTCCTGCATTTTAGGAAAAGGCCTGACCTGCCTGCATCTTATATTGGAAAAGACAGTATTCTACGCAGTTATTTTATGTATTACTATAAAAGCCCAAAGCTCCCTGTATTTTTCCACTGAGAAACTTGAGACAGGTCAAACCCTACTTTGCAGAGGCAAGGGCAGGTCATGGAGCAATACTGTCACCTGTGATGGCTCCAGTCTGTGCAGCCGGCGCGCAAAATGGGACCTGCCCATGAGACAAGTGAAAGTAAGTGAAGTCTAGCTCTCACCTGGTGTTAAGAAAACCTCACTTTTATATATACTAACCTTTTAAATATAACAAAGCATAAAGGCTTTCATAAATATTTTTTTAAAAAGATGATCTTTGACAATGTAGCACCTAGTCTAAGTCTGCTTAATCCTGGACAAAACATGGTTAAAAAAAAAGCAAAACAAAACACCTATTTGTTTTAAGAATCTATTCAGTTTTTAAATAAAGTTCAGGTGCTGATTTGAAGATTTTCAAGGGAACTTCTTAAGTACCAGGTAAATTCAATATTCCACAGCCAATCAGTTTATACTAAAATGTCTCCAGGTTCTTTAACTTCTATTAACAGACAGTTGATGTAAGTTATAATGATGATAACAATGGAGTTGCTATTGCTTGTTGAATCTTAACATTCTATATATGTTACCTCAGTTGACTATCACAAGGTCTCCTTTTAAAGAGGAAACAGGCTTAGAAGTATTAATTGCCCAGTGTCACCCAGGTGATAACTGGCAAGAATGAGATTATGAATCAAAGTCTACATGACAATAAGTTCATATTCTACTATGAACTTATCTACTTATTCTACTATCTTCCAGTAACTAACTCATCAAAATATTTCAGTCAAGAACATTTAAGAAATGACACCAAAAAAAACAAATAGACAAAAAACTTACAGCTTTATATAGCTGCTTGGATCATCTCAAAAAATTTTACTTTTAGATACACACTTTTTACTTTTGAGTTTTTCTTATAACCTACAGTAGTGGTTTTCATACTGTATTTTAAGAGCTCATAGTGCTTCACAGAAAATCATGGATTCCACAGATGTTTGGTTGAAATTTCATTTTTAAATGTGCTTTAAATTTTAAATAAGCTTTAAAACTTAAAGCTTATAATAGAAGTTACTCTAAACACTCGAAGCATCGTTTATGTAACTGTAATATTTTGAAGACCATCACAGTGATAACTTTGCCTCCTGCTTTGTTTTCATGCGTATCTCAGAATAAAGCTTCTCTGGCCATACTGTACATATATGAACTTCCTGTAATGTGTCTCTAACTAGAAAAACTACAGCCTGACACTGGTCTTCAAATGAATTCATGTCCAGGTACTGAAAACTGCGCAGGTGGATCTGCCACCACAGCACTTAAGTGACATGGACTGAAATACACAGCAGCAGGACTGAGGAACACGTGTTCAGCACACGCGCTTGTCAGAGCAGAATACCCAGTTGAGTCGTAACAAACAAATGAGTAACATGTCTGATGGGAAATTTCTGTTGTAGTTTTTTGACTTTTATACATATTTTAAAATAGAAATGGGTGAAACAAGTCAAGGCAGTGGTGACTTAGAATGGCAGCGACTAGAAAAAAGAGACCTGAGTAGACTTTGTGGGTCAGATCATGTGTTTTTGATCTGGTTGCTGGCTACACAGGTGTACGTTCAGTATTTGAAAATTCACCAAGTTGCACTATTATAATACATAATACAGAAGTATTATATTACTTTTCTACAGGCATATTATACTTCAATAAGAAAGTAAAAATTAAAAAATAACAATAAAATTCTAACAGATGTTAAGAGTTGGTTAGTGATTTATTAATTCTATTGCTCTTTTTTTCCAAGTGTTCAGTTTAGTTGACCATACTTGTCAACTGGGACTTACAAAGCAAGCTGATTAAAAGTTCCCACTTGCAACTATTTATGTGGTAAATCATGAACACTTTTATATCATACAACAAAAACAAAATAAACAAACATGAGAAGTCTGATGGTGATATGAGAATAACAAATATCTGTAACTTCTGATTTTAAAAATTTCAAAGACCATTACTGCTCTAACTTTATTTTATTTGTAAATGTTACAATTGTAAACATTTATGTTTGTACCAACAAAATACCATTTTTATCTACATAAAGTATACATAAAATTTCATTTGGAAATAAGGAGTCCACATTGTCCTAAAGACCTTGACAACCTTGCCCTGGCTGGTGTGGCTCAGTGGGCTGAGCGCTGGCCTGCCAACCTAAGCTCCCTGGTTCAATTCCCAGTCAGGGAACACGCCTGGGTTGCAGGCCAGTTCCCCTACTGGGGGTGTGCAATAGGCAACCAATTGATATTTCTCTTGAATACTGATGTTTCTCTCCTTCTCTTTCTCCCTTCCTTCCCCTCCCCCTAAAAAATAAATAAAATCTTTTAAAAAAAGACCTTTACAACCTTTAGT
Organism: Sturnira hondurensis; assembly: GCF_014824575.4. Lineage (NCBI taxonomy): Eukaryota > Metazoa > Chordata > Mammalia > Chiroptera > Phyllostomidae > Sturnira > Sturnira hondurensis. Next base: position 9,465,921 of record NW_028098001.1, on the reverse strand, counting down.
GAAGTGTAGATGGCCTTAGGCATTTTAAAATTTGGGGGTATAATCCAGCTTTTTCCTGAACAAGGGAACTATGGAAAAACACAGTAAGACCGAAGTTTCATTTCTACTACACAGGGCAAATTTAATTGAATACTCTGGAGGACAAAAAATTTAGTTAATATTCACCTACAGTGCTACACTTTGTATTAATATCATTCATTCATTCATTAATAAGCATTTACTTAAGCCCTGGCCAGGTAGTTCATTTGGTTACAGCAGCATCCTGATATAACAGGTTTGTGGGTTCAGTCTCTGGTTAGGGCACTTACAAGAAGCAACCAGTGAATGCATAAATAAGTGGAACAAATCAATATTTCTTGTTCTCTCCCTTCCTTTCTCTCAAATCAGCAAATTAAAAACAAAAAAACACTTTACTTGGCTAACTAGCACTAGGTGTGACCATCAGCAAGTTCAGATTATTTAAGGTGTTAAATACCATAAAAATGTAAGATACAAAATCTTATTATCAATATAGTTACTATATGTTATTATGTAGTATATATAAATGAAGTTAATCAGTCACAAAATATTACATATTTAGAAAATATTGAGTGTTCAAACAGTTTTACCTGTTCCTGCCATTCCATTATCAGTTACTTCAGGAAGGACTTCTGGCATAGTTGCTGCTTTATCCTGTTCGTCAAGGTTGACCTCTGCAACGGAATCTAACGAATCAAGCAGCACCACTGGGACAAAAAATAAGAAAAGCTATTATGAATATGGGGAAATTTGTATGGCTCCTTAAAGAAAGCACTGCAATCATATGAAATCCATATAAAAACAGAGATAAATATTTACATATAAAGAATATACAATCATATATCTATAATAAGCATGATTTTCTTATGTACAAGAGTAGGATTACATCAACATACATATCTATGCTTATATACATGCCTAATGTACATTTATATGTGGAAGGCAAAGGGCTTGAAAAAAATAACAAAAAAATTCTTTTTCCCCCATCTTTATTGAGGTATAGCTGACAATGAAAAATTGTATATATTTAACATGTACAACTTGGTAATTTGATATATTCATACATTGTGAGATATTTACCACAATAAGAAAATTGACACCCATGACCTTGCATAGTAATATACTTTTTTGTGTGCAGTGAGAACACTTGAGATCTTCCTTCTTAGCAAATTTTATGTACCTAGTACTCTACTGTTAACCAGACATTGGACCCAAGGAAGCATACACCAAGGCACATCATACTTACATTACCCAAGATTAAAGAGAAGGAGAGAATCTTAAAAGCAGCAAAAGAAAAGGAGACAGTTACCTACAAAGGAGTTCCTATAAGACTATGAGTTGATGTCTCAAAAGAAACCTTACAGGCAAGAAGGGTCTGGAAAGAAGTATTTGAAGTCATGAAAGGCAAGGACCTATATCCAAGAATACTCTATCCAGCAAAGCTATCATTCGGAATGGAAGGGCAGATAAAGTACTTCCCAGATAAGGTCAAGTTAAAGGAGTTCATCATCACCAAGCCCTTATTATATGAAATATTAAAGGGGCTTATCTAAGAAAAAGAAGAGGATCAAAAATACGGAAAGTAAAATGACAACAAACACAATTATCAACAACTGAACTTAAAAAAACAAAAACAAAACAAACTAAGCAAACAACTAGAACAGGAAGAGAATCACAGAAATAGAGATCACAATGGAGGGTTATCAGTGAGAAGTGGGGAGAATAGGAGGAAAGGTACAGGGAATAAGAAGCATAAATGGTAGGTACAAAATAGACAGGGGGAGGTTAAGAATAGCATGGGAAATGGAGAAGCCAAAGAACTCATATGTCTGACCCACAGACATGAACCAAGGTGGAGGAATGATGGTGCGGGGGGCGGTAGAGGGCAGATGGGAATGAAGGGGAGAAAAAATGGGACAACTATAATAGTGTAATCAATAAAATATACTAAAAACAAAAACAACAGTCACATTGTTACACACTAGATCTCCAGAACATTTTTATCTTTCATTAACTAAAACTTTGTACCCCTTAGCCAACACCTTCCCATATCCTGATCTCCCAGCCCCTGGTAACCAACATTCTATTCTGCTTCTATGATTTTGGCATTTTTGCCAAAAAAAAACCTCATAGATATGAGATCACGTAGTATTTGTCTTTCTGTGTCTGCCTTCCTTATTTCACTTAAATGTTTATCATGCCAAACCGTTGTTGCAAATGGCAGGATTTCCTTTTTTGTTTTAAAGGCTGAAGTAAATGTGTGTGTGTGTATGTGTGTGTGTGTGTGTCCTTAACCCATTTTGATTTTTGTGTATGTTTAAGGCAGAGGTGTCAAACTGATTTTCAGTGGGGGCCACATCAGCCTCACAGTTGCCTTCAGATGCCTGAATGCAATTTTGGGACTGTATAAATGTAACTACTCCTTAACAGTTAAGGGAGGGCTTCGTGCTACGGCTGGGTAGAAACAAGGTGCCGGGCCAGATAAAACCAGGTGAGGGGCTGGATTTGGCCCATGGGCTTGTGTTCACCACCTGTGGTTTAAGGCATGAGGTCTAGTTTCACCTGCTGCATGTGACCATCCGTTTTCCAAACTCCATTTACTGGGGAGACTATCCTTTCCTGGGTATTCTTGGTGCCTTTGTCAAAAATTAACTGACTATATATGCATAGGTCTATTTCTCGACTCTCTATCCTGTTCCATTGATTTACGTGTGTTTGTAAAGGCAACAGCACACTCTTCTGATTATTACAGCTTTTTAACATATTGATAGTTTGAAATCAGGATTTGTGGTGCCTCCAGTTTCGTCTTCCTTTTCCAAGATTGTGTTGCCTATTTGGATTTTTTGTGGGTCCATGTGAATCTTAAGATTTTTTTTTCTAACTGTGAAAAATGCTATTGGAATTTTGATAGGGACTGTAGTTGGTCTGTAGTTTGCAGATCCAGTGATTAATGTCCTTAGTATGGACTTTAAAGTAATATTAATCCTTCCTACCCATAAACATGTAATATATTTCCATTTACTTGCATCTGCTTCAATTTTTTTCATTGGTTATTTTGTAGTTTTCAATGCATATATCTATTACTTCCTTGGTTAATTTATTCTTAAGTAATGTATTCTTCTGGATGTTATTTTAAATAGGATTGTTTTCTTTTCATGATGTTCCTCTGATTTTGGTATCAGGGTGACCCTGACCTCATAGAATAAGTTTGAAAGTATTCCTTCTTGTTCTTTGAAGAAGTTTTAAAAAACTGGTATAAATTCTTCTTTGAATGTTTGGTAAATTATACCATAAAGCTAACCAGTCTTGGGCTATTAAAAAAGAAATGCTTCAAGATAGCAGAAGGGATATATTATTGACACAAACTGTGAGCTTTAATTCTCTAGAGATATTAAAAAGCAAGTATAGATAGTGACTTATTCAAAATTGTTTAGATGCAATTCCAAGTAAAATATATGAATATACATAATATTTACCATTGGCCAGCATGCCAGTTTTCTCTTCTTCCTACATTCAAGGCAGAAAAAAAAACGTATCATTTAAAATGAAAGTTACGTAAAATGACCACAATGGAAATATTAACAAAATTTGAAAGTCAATGCTTTATTCCATTAGGAAAAGATCAGGAAATGTTCTTTCTAGGTTTATCACACTCATTCACCGATAATTCTATACGACTAGACATTGTACCTGTGAGAGAACTTCTAGAAGTCTCTTCAGAACCTTGGACATTATTAGAAATTAATTTTGACCTTTATAAAAACCTTGTTTAAAATACGCAGATGCCATCTGCTCATCTACTTTGCTCAGAAACTCTTTTTTGAACTCCAAGGTAACATGTACGCCTCATACAAGATTCCTTCTATTATAACATCACCATTTCTCCCTTATTGTTAAATACTAATGATGAAATATAATTTGTACTCATGGTCTCATCTACATTTTGAGAAAAATTTTCAAAAAGGTAGGCCACCAGATGATAACATTTAAAATTCATCAACATTTATAATTCCTCAACCATTACAGGTTCCCTTACAGTAAGTTTTCTAATCAGTGGCACCTGTACTCCCTGTGTGGTCAGGCAATGGAGAATTATCTCGTTGTGACAAAGCCTTATTTCCTTCCTACTTTAATCCTTATCCAGACAATGCTCTCTAGGTTCCCACATTGGGGTTGACACATTTTTGATGCAGGCTACCTTTTCTTAGTATACCACACTATCGTACCTTCTACTGACCTATTTATTTTTCATATAATATTATAAATGCATTTTCCAAATCCCATTAAATTTCTAAGGACACTCAATAGATCTCATCAATCTTTGTGTGTCTCTAAGGCCATCTTGTTTTCCACCCAAACCACAGGATACAGACTCTCACAGACAAAGTACACTGACAAAGAGGAAGATACTTCTTAGGAGTATTTATTAATACTGGAAAGTGTTCCTTATGCAGAGTTTATGGTTTTACACATCAAAACATCTAGACCTAACATGTAGTCCCAACACATGTCCAGATCCAGACCAATATAATTGTCCTTCTGATTACTATTAGATAGCTCAAGGATAAGTTCTATCAGACAGGCAATATGTTGTAGTATCCTTAACTAGTCTTGGCAGGAACTGAGAAAAGAGATAAGAGTATAGCGCTGGTGAATGTGAAGAAAGTAATTTAATTCATGATCTGAGCCAAGTAAATCACAGGCATTTATATTACTACTAGCATAAATACTGAGGGGTATTTACTATATTCACAAGAACAAGACTTACCAAAAAAAAAAAAAGCGTCATTTATAAAACCTGCTTAAAATTAGATTTAAGATTTTAATTAAGTGTTTACCTTCTAAAGCTTAACTCGCCTGGAAATTACTTGCCAAAAGATATCCTTAAGAATATCATCGTTGGCCATAATATTTCATTAAGATTTATGCCAAACTGACATCCTATGAAAATGTCTGCATGTTGAGACCTATAGTTTTACAATAATGAGTAAGACTATAAATAATTCTTTATTTCTTGTTCTTCAAATAGTGATAGCTAAAGTGATAAAAGCAATTTCAAAACTGTCACATATAGAATCGATGTATATACCTGTTTGGATTCATGTATTTTTTGTGACTCAGGACTTTCTTTGGAATTCGTCTCTTCATCTTTAAGAATCAAAGATGCATCAACATCCTCGTCCTGATCAAAATCATCTGTGTAATTTTCTGAAAAAAATCATTGTTAAAAATATAAGGATCACAATGTCAAAAAATCAAATTCCAGGAAAAGAGTGATTTCCAAATGAAGAATTCTGCATAAGAATAATTTATTGAAATAGGAACATAAATATAACTTTAGAGAACAGATTTTTTGGCAAAGAGTTAATTCCATTCATGAGACTATCTTAGTTTTATTTCATTTTTTGTACTACCAGCTACTTATAAAATTATGTTTTATATTTTAAATTCTTTATATGAACTGACTAAAATTTTCTAGAGCTGCCCTAGAAATATCTAGAGCTGATATAAAAAAAAGATCTTGTATCATCCTTAAAACAAACTTTAATATGTGTTTCTTAAAGAATCTCATATTGCTTTATAAAGGCAGCACTTTCATTTATAAAATCTTGACGCTTATAAAATGGGTTTTACTCACTTTTTAGGTTGATTTTCTTGGTCTCGGTAGGTATCTCTACTATACACATTAAATAGTACTCATAACAAGTCTATCTCTGGTACTTCCCTTAGGAAGTACTGACCCTATGTGACCTTCAGTTTCCCAATCCTGGGCACTTCTCAACTAAAGGCCCAAACGAGAAAGGTGTGTCCATGTGAACATGATGCTATCAGATTATTTATGGGGAAGATAGGGCAGGGATGATTTTGTCAGGATCTATTCATCAATTTTCAACTTGTTCATAGACTTTATGAAGGATTGGCTGAGATCTACAGGCTGCAAAAGGGGAATGACCTTTTTAGGGTGGAATTGATCATTCTAGAAAGAAACGCAGAATTACTTGCATTTTAAATACTAGATCACATTCAGAAACAGGGTGGCCTGATGAGAGAGAGACTGCATAAGGCAGAGCATCTGCTTCTGGGAAGGCTGTCCTTTAGTCTTCTCTTTGAATGGAGCGAACAGCTTGAGTGTAATTATTAATCGAAGTTGGGGAATAAACTTGAGAGGGCTTGGAAGTTACACAGAGATGCTTCCAGTGAGACCTGCCTACAGAACACCTCCCTTTTAGTTCATAGGAAATATGAGGCTAGAACAGCATGGGTACTGTTACCTAGGTAGATAAGCTAGGTTTCTTGGTTAACATCTATATTCAGAGGCTGAGAAGCACACCTTTGTTTCTCCACCATGAGAGAAAGAACACTGGGATTTTTAAAATAACAGTAGACACAAATTTACAAAGTTATTGAGAAATTACTTTGTCTGATACAAATTACTTTGTATCAGACACTGTATCAGACCATTATAAAAATGATTATGACTCTAATGTTCTAGGTGGGAATCACTGAATTTTAAGGAAACTAAGAGATTAGATTTGCTTAAGAAGAGATGATGAACACGGAGAGAGGAGATATGAGAGTATGACAATAAACTTAGGCAACTACTTGGGATTTGGGAACTACTTGAAATCAGTGGAAGGGGATACAGTGTTTGTGCGACTGCGAACAGGTGGTGTAAGAACAGTGCAGGCAGTATGACATAGAGTTTAAGAGCATGACCAAGAGCCAGAAGGCTTGGATACACTTCTTAGTTCTACTAATTTCAGCTATAGAATGTAAGCAATGGCATAGTGTTATTTGAAAGTAGAGTCTAGTAAAATAAAGATGCATATTATGAATCATAGGGCAAGTAAAAAAATATAGCAAAGAGGTACACTAATTCAAATGAAGGAATAATGGAATGCTGTGTATACTCAGTCCAACAGAATGCAGGACAAAAGGAGCCGTAACAAAAAAGATGGAAAGATACAAAACAAATGGCAAAACAGTACCGTATTTTTTGGACTATAAGATGCACTTTCCCCATCCCCTCAAATTTGGGAGGAATAATGGTTGTTGTTAATGCTGCTGTTGAGTTCTATTTACATTTACATTGGTGAAATATTATGTGATTTATGTTGTTAAATATTTTACCACATTTTTGCTTCAATTTTTTTCCTATTTTCCTCCTCTAAAACCTAGATGTATCTGTCTTATGGTTCAAAAAATACAGTAAATGACCATTCCCAAAAATTCATTTTTGTAAAATGTAGAAACACGTGAATTAAAAGTCAGAGATTATCAGACTGGATAAAAAAGCAAAACCCAGCTATATACTATCTGTAAGAAAACCATTTTAAACATAAACACAGACACATTACAAGTCAAAAGGTGGAAAAAGATAAACCACCCAAATCACAGTTTAAACGCATTTGTCTTGGCTCCACCGATTTCCCTGGCCCTGTCTTCCCAACTGGCCCACTGCCCACTCCCTACAACAAGGCAGCAGTGCACTTTCTGCAATGACTCGGTGGCTCAGATCGCAACACAGGCAATTTGCTCTGTTTAAAGCGCTTTCCAAGACAATATGACTTTCTTTTTAATTATTTTTCTCTTACATTTACTAAAACCTATTCTGTTCAAATATTGAAATTTTACTTTTATTCTTTTAATATTCATTTTTATTATATTTTTCCATTACTATTTATTCCCCTATACCCTTTTCCACCTCCATTCACCCCCTCCCCCCTCACCCAATCACTGCACTATTTAAAAACCAATGAAATTACCTTCCAGTTCTTCATGTTTCAATTCATTCTCATATTTATCTTCAGTTAGTTCTATGTTAGCTTGATTACTGGAAAAATATTTACTTAATTTAGTATTACATGTTATTAATATATTTCCATTACATTTCTTTGTGTATATTTTTTTAAAAATCTCTAACATTATATATTCCTTCTCAAGTTTTGTTTTTATCAAAAGCAAAAAATTTGGGAGTTATAAGGAAAATATTTTGAAAATAAAGGTTTATTAAAGCTTAAATGTAGCTGACAAAGTAACAGGAAAAAATGCCATGTTTTAAACTTTATACACTGACACAATATTATACCTACAGTGTGTGTGTGCATTTACATGTTTAATGAGCCAGATATCTTTTCTAAAGATTAGAAACTGACCACAAGCTAGGAGAATCAGTGAAATCTACATGGAGACCAGAAAAAAAGTGCCAGGGTCATCATTTACATGCTAATAAGCAATTTACCCCTGAAATGGGAGCTGCATAGAAGCCTTAAACCAAGAACCCAGCAAGGCAACACAGGAGCTTGAGCCAGTTTGAATTGCACGAGATATATTCGTTCAGATACTGCTTCCTTTCAAACCCAGGAGTCAGTTCTACCTTTTTCAGTGCATTGATCCTGTCTTTACTAAGATTAGAAGATCCAAAAAATTATAAAACTGTAATAGCAGAAAACTATCGTATACTGAATATTATGCTATCTTCCGACTAGTGTGTTTTGGAGTAAAAATACCAGTAGTTAAGAATATCATTAAGAAATCAGAAAAAAGTTAAGGGCAAAGACTTGTGACTAACTTGTGCATGCCTAGTCTATGTTATCACTGTTGGGAGAGGCAACACCATGGACCTGCATGTTCTTGCTGGGTATGCCAAGGATGCAAGGGACAGACTCCCCTTTCCTAGGCTATTTCTCAGGGTTGTGTTTGCTGTGAGCCACTTTGAGAGGACTGTTTCCACTTTACAAGCAGTGGAATCCCTAGCCTGGGTGATCCTCTTATAAAGCAACCCCCGACAGGCAGAGAGAGTCATCGTGGGCCCTTTGTGTTGCTCCCATAGGCCCTGTGGGGCACAGGGAACCGAGGCAAACAAACCTGACAGGTACTCAAACTCTTTGTAGTGAGAAATAAAGTCTCTCATTTCTGACGCAGGAATCTTGTGTCTATTGTCAGCATCCATAAAACTGGCAGGCTAGCTCATTAACTTCCAGGTAGTTCAGACCTTAGGCAGGTCAAGACAATCACTGCTTTGTCTACCTCCTACAAGAAACTAAGCATCGTGAGAACAGGCACTGTAATAATCAGAGGTTATGATTCTCTTGACCCTTAAAATAATTATAGTTTGGTGTTCTTAAAAATCTTAAAATTATAATAACTTTTACCTAAAATTTAAATAACTTAAACTATACGTGAAATTAAGGAAATTGAAGGTATCAGGTTTCACAGAGGTCTTGAAAATGTCAAAGGTCCACCATGCTTATAGAGAACCAGCTCAGTCAACTAGTAGGATTCCCACCATCAATGAGGTTTTCAGATCATCTGTAGGGTCAAATACACACAAAAGTAGGGCACAGACCAAACCTGTCTTTGCTCCCTGGTTCTCTATTCCCTTCTGTTCCTTTTTCCCGAGTTTACAGCAGCTACCCAGACCCTCTTATTTACCTCATCTGTAGAAAATCACTCGATAAATCACTTTCCCAGAACATCTTTCTGGCAATGTACCATTAGTCCCAACAGTTAGCTCAGGCACGAAATGTCAGATAGCTGGCGGTCAAGCAGCTCTCAAATCAAATGAATGTTGATGTAAAAGAAAAATTCTGACCAATATAATGAACTTAAAAACAAGATTCCACTTTTGCCTGTTACAGTACTTACCCATTTTAGTCCATGTATATACTAGCCTTTCAAAAATATAGAAAACACAAAAATCATTTAATGTTTAGTATATACTTTATTTTCATTACCTATGAAAAGCTTTAAAATGTGTGGTATCATTAGAATCCAATTCCTTATTTAATCTTGAATAATCAATGGAAGATGTTAAGCCTTTTTCAAGTCTGGCAAAAAACTGCTCTTTTTCCTCTTGTTCTTCTAATGTGTCCAATCCAAATCCGAGAATACTATGATTGAGCTCGGAAACTATGTCTAAATGGAGAGCACAAACACATTTTATTAACACACAGAATTTTGATAAAGTTAACTTTAATGATGCATTTATTGACATTATATATTAAAATTTTTAAAAATTGGAACACACTTTACTTAATCTTTCACCACCAATATAGATTTGTACTCATACTCAGTAAGGCTTCTCTAGAAGTGTAACTGTGAACCTTCTAGGAAGCTATTAAATCTAAGTGCTTCATAAAGGATGTTCCAATATAGCTGTGAGTTAATTTCTGTAAAAATTTTGATGATCAACATAGTAACTAACCCATCACTCTTAGGTCTTATATTGCTTACCATTTGTTTCTAAGCTGTCAATACTCAAGACAGAGGTCCCACTGCTCTTGAGAAACTGAATCCTTTCAGCAGACTCCTCTTCTATTTCCGTAATAGGCTGAGAAGTCGCCTTGGTTTTCAAGTAACTTACATTTGTTCCAAGTAGTCCTAGGGATGGGATTTAACATAGTCGGATATTTACATTCAGAGCATTGTTTTAACAATTATGCCAACACTGTAATACTAATTTTGTGGACCACTGCTATCAAATAAATCTAATCTACGGAATAAAAATCCATCAGATCTAAAATCCACAAAAGAAAAATTATAATTCTATTTGCAGTGTATCTTATGAAGAATACTTTAAAATTCTGCATAATGGGGTGATAAGAGACATGATTTTTAAAGATTATTTTGAAGGACAGTACTTTATACAGGATACCAAGCCACTTTAATGAGTATCTTCTGTCTTATATAAAGCAAGAGTAGTAAATAACTAGTTGAACTGGAAAAGGAGGCAATTCCAAACAAAGGGAAGAAGAGCTACAAAGGGCCAACCGTGGGTAGGACAGGCCACACCTGAGGTACAAAAGGGCCACCTCGGGTGGGTCTGGAAAGTGAGGGTAAAGTCCTGGTACAAATAAGCCTGGAGCAGGAGTTGCTACACCGTGCTCGTCCTCACAGGCCGGGGGTAGGGTTTGCTCTTTATTCCAAAAGCACTAGAAAACAGTGAAAAAGTTATTCAATGAAAATTTCTTTATACCAAGAGTACATACTTATTGTAAAAACTGAAATACAGAAAAAGTAAAAAGATATATTATGTGATAAGAATATGAAGATTAGAATGATGTCACTTTTATTTAGAAGGAAGCTTTATTAAGAAGTCAAAAATTCTGACTATAGTTTCCTAATTAGTGTCCTCTTAGAAAGGGTTCAGAATCTATTTATTTTATGGCTTTGTGTGAATAACAGTTTTATAGTCAAATAACTTTCATGGCTGCAGAAAATCAAGGTGTATCTGTAGACATTTCAGAAGAACAGTGCCTGCCCAGGTTGGGTGCAGTGGTGGTGTCTGTCCAGGGTCTCGCATCGGCTCCAAAGCTGGACGCAGGGATGTGACCCACACTAACTGTGCTCACGAGAGACTACTATAACTGAAAACACGATTCAATTTAGTTATCCGTACTGAAGAGTATAGGAGGATTAGACAGTTTCACCCTCTAAGCAGAAGATTTTACCCTTATGGTAACTGAAAGAGAAAAAGCAAAATTAGAAGGCTGGAGTTGCTCAGTGTAGATGTTTAATGGCATCTGTCTCAGACGGGTAATGTGTTCCTTTCCTCTAGAGGGCGTCCACGTCTGCCTCAGCAGCTCTGACATTCCGGATGGCAGGAATCAGCTAGTACTAGAGCTACCTAGCACTCAGAACCCCGCACAAACTCCATAAAAGTTTGTGATTGAAACAGGGACCAGGTTACTCCCTTGGGTGGAGAAATGCTCTTGCTTTCCCTTAAACAAACGTTGTCAAAGTTTGTTTCTTAAGTATCCTCCCTTGCCTTCTTTACTAATCAAATCTACTTCTGATTGGTAAATTCCTTTAAAGATTATTAATACCTTTACTCAGATTACATTCATGTGTTGGTCTAGGACCTATTCTTTTCCTTTGTGGTGGGTGTACACAGCATTCCATCTGATTATTTTCTAGAAAAGACTTTAATACTATTTAAGTCTTAAATCTTTGTCAACAATTCCTATAGTACTTCATCATATAATATCCTTTTCAACCAGCAACGTGGAGAAAAATTCTAAAAAAGAATTCATCACATGCTAACTTTAGCAATGTTGCATGATTTGGGGATTTATGAAAACTGCACTGACTTTTTCAATAAGGCAATTCTTTATCGCACACTACTGAGAACAGAGAAGTGACTATCAAATTCACTGTTACATTCATTTGTTAAACAGATTTATTCTTTACTACTGAGGATCAGGGGACACACAAAAAATAAGTGTTTTCTGCCCTCACAAAGCTCCCAGCCTCCAGAGTAGCCCTATAGGTCACAACTATCAACACAATGTATAAACGCTATTGTGGTGTTCTGACTTGGAAACAAAGGAGAAAATAACGGGTGGTAAGGGAGCTAGAAGAGTTGGGGCAGGGGCGCAAAACTACCAGACTTTTCTGGACAAGAAGGATGAGAGGAAAGGCATTCTGGTGGCAAGAAGCATAAGCTAACATACATAGGCATGGAGTCAACGGGGTTTCCAGGAGACACGGAATAACTGAGTGTGGCTGGAGTGGGCTAGGAAGGAGGTTTCCCATCAGATTATGAGCCTTAACTGTCATAGTAGGGAAGTCAAGCTCAATTTTATATGAAAAAACAAAAGCCATATGTAAATTTTTCCTCTAGAGATTTATCAGATCTTATCAGTATGTAAAATGGTGCTTAAGGATCCACAAACAGTGTGAATGAACACAGGTATTTCACAGAAGCAGCCTTGAGCTTCCTCACAGATAGTGTGCTTATCACATGCAGTATACTGAACAACATACTCCACAAAGTAATTTTCCCCTTATAGTGATGCAATGAGGAATAGTTCAGAGATAGGTATTCAAATGTGTCAGAAAAGATTAAGAGTAAATTCTCTACCATTAAGATAATAAATTAGCCCTGGCTGGTGTGGCTCAGTGGATTGAGTGCTGGCCTATGAACTGAAAGGTTGCTGGTTTGATTCTCAGTCAGGGCACATGCCTGGTTTATGAGCCAGGTCCCCAGTAGGGGGCACATGAAAGGTAACCACACATTGATGTTTCTTTCCCTCTCTTTCTCCCTCCCTTCCTTTCTCCCTAGAAATAAATAAAATCTTTTTAAAAAGGCAATAAATTAGTTCTTTTACTAGTGTTATTAAGAGACTGTGATACCAAACTCTATAGATTTTGTTAAAATCTGTCCCATAAGATGGCATTAAGGTGTTGGCAGAATATTTTATTAAGTCACGTTAAATCAACTTACCATTTAACATGATAATGTATAAATATACCTATACCATTATTCATCATCTTAATTTGAGTAAATATAAATTACCTAAATGTAAAATAACTTAGTAATGCACATATATTCTCAATTATATAATATATAATACAGTGAAGATGAAAATCAATTTAAACCTCAAAAATTCACCATTAGTATTATTTTCTTTACGTATTTTACTACAGTAACCAATCCACAATTAAAGTCTTGACTGACCCCTTGTGGTCAAATAATTTGAAATTAAAAATCAGCAATATTTACCACCATCTTCGAAATCATCTGCTGTCATCCACCATGGAAGTGTATCTTTCTTTTCCACTTCTCTTTTAAGTTGTCCAGGTATTTTGTTTGAATTTTCAAAAGAATCATCTGAAAGCTAAAGAAGATATAAGCTGCTGAATTTTAAATTTGAGAATTTCAGAGTCACCACTAAAATGCTTCTTTGTTATCTCACAGTTAAGCTATCACACACATAAGCAATATTCTCAGCAATAATGCATGAATTCCCATTTCTAGACATGTGACCAAAATAACTTAAAAATCAAGCATGTATCTCTGAACACCAATTTTACACACAGAATTAAACAAGTAAACTAATCAAAGAAAACATAAACAACAAAGAAATAAAGAAAATTTGATCAAGAAACTTAATCAGGAAAGGAAAAAATGAAAAATACAATCCTCTCCTAGACATTCTCAAGGGTCTAAGAATAAACAAGGATTAAGCAAAATCACCTAGCATCACTAGAGAAGAATAAAGAATTCTAAGACTGAGAAGAATTGAGTTTTGGGTGTTTACCAGATGAATTAGCATTTTGTCACAATAATTTATAAACTTAATAAATAAATATTTATTTGTCCTTTTCAACTCTTCCGGTCCAAATTTTACTACAATCCTAAATTCCCTACTGTAACCCCAACCTACCCCTCACTCTTAGCCACTAACTTGGCCTGTCTCTCCATTGAGGAAACAAAAGACCTTCAGTCAAAAGCCATCCTCCTTCCCCTTCACTAAACTCACCTTTTAAGATACTGCTTTTCTTTCTCAGAAGAGAAATTCTTTTCTTCTACTTCAAGGAGAACCTGTAGAGGGGTTACTTCCCGTCTCTCCAGGTTCTTACTTCCTTGGCCATCCCACTTTGTCTCTGCTCTTCAGTCCCTCCTCTCCACCCTTTAGGATTATGCCCCTGCTCCTCACTGCAGCCCCAGGACCTGAAGTAGCACCTGGCCCAACTGTAGACTAGAAGAAAGAAGATTCAATCTACCCTACTTAAAAACAACAACAACAAAGGAAACTAAACAGAAAAAGGTCCATATTCCTATCCCCCTCTTACTCAAAGTATCATTTTTCCTTAATATACCAACTTTTTAAAAAATCCTTACCTAAGGATATATGTATTGACTTTAAGAGAAAGAGAGAGAGAGAAACTTGGATGTGAGAGAGAAACATCGATCCGTTGCCTCCTATATATACCCTGACCCAGGATCAAACCTGCAGCCCTTTGGTACACCAGATGACACTTCACCCAACCAAGTCACCAACCAGGGCTATATATCAACTTTTTGAGTTCACAGCTCAATCCCTTAAAATCTGGTTCTCATCCAAAACAGTTCCCCTCCAAGGCACCAAAGGCCTCCTAACTGCCACTGATAAAGGACCACTGTCAGGCATCTTCCCTGATCACATCATATAACTTGATACTGGTGACCAACTCTTCAACTTCTTAAAACTCTCTACCTTTGATGTCACAGCACCACTTCCTCTAAGTTCAGTGAAAAACTTGGTGGTCAGGTGGCAAAAGCTTGGTGACCTTCCCCACTCATCTATTTCATCAGCTCTCGGCAATTTTGTCTATTTCTTTGACACTCAACTTCCATACACCTCAGCTCTTTGTCCTTTTGATCCTCATTCTACACAGGCTTTCTGGAGAAGCAACCAACATTTCCCCACACCTGCTCTATTTCGGGAACTATTCTCAGGTTACTGCATCCTTTAAGTGATCAAGGAGAGTTGACAGACGGGGAAACAGCTCAAAGAGGTGAAACCACTTGCCCAAGTTGCTACTGTTAGTGCTACAGAGCTGGGCTCAAATTGCGATCTCCGGGACTGAGGCCTTGTCTGCATTCCAGGACACTGTGTAGTCCCCCCAACAGGGACATTGCTACCAGAGTGACCTTTTAAAACTTCCAAGATGACAACACATACTTCCACCTGCCAGCCATGCAACTTCACCTCAATGATTTGTGAGACTGTCGTTTGTAAGATGTTCAAAAGGAACCCATTGTCCTCCCTGAGAAGCAGGCAGAAAGAGAAAAGGGGAGAAAATATTCTTTATCCCACCCGAATTTTAGCACATCACCTTCCATTCAGTCTCCAAACTTACTATCACCTTGCAATGATCCAATTCTCTCTCCTCCCCACACCTCACCATGAACCAAGTTCTGAGAATCTGCCCCAGACTCTGCCTCCTCTTCCTAAACCCCATGGTCACATAAAAGTGTGGAGAGAGTATAGGTTTGGGTGCCTCACAAATCTGAGTTCAAATTTCAACTTCAAAATATGCCAGCTCTGTTGTTTAGTGAAATTACCTCTCTTTTTACTCTATTCACCTGTTAAAAATAGCCACAGTAGCACTGACCTTGCAGGGCTGTGGCAAAAATCAGGGGAAAAAAATGGAGAACTCTCATCTTACTATTTAACACATAGTAGGTATATTACCACTTTTGACACTACTGCAGTGTTCCAGATTACTATCATTGAAAACAAACAAACAAAAAAAGAAGACAGCTGGTCCCCAAATAATAACAGTGCCGGCAAGGACATGAAGAAATTGTAACCCTAATACACTCATACACTGCTGATGGGAATGTAAAATGCACAGCCACTTAGAAAACAGTCTGGAGGTTCCTCAAAAGGTTAAACAGAGTTACCACATGACCCAGCATTTCCATACTACATATATACACGAGAAAAATGAAAACATACATCTACACAAAGACATGTGTGTGACTGTTCATACCAGAATTAATCCTAATTGCCAAAAAGTGGAACAGAACTCATATGTCTATCAACTGATTAAGTGGGTAAACAAATGTAATGAATTCATACAATGGAATATTATTCAGTTATAAAAAGGAATGAAGTACTGAAACATGATACAACATGAACCTACCTCAAAACATTATGTCAAGTGGAAAAAGCCAAACACAAAAGAGCACATATGTATGATTCCATTTCTATGAAATGTTTATAATAGGCACATCTTCAGAGACAGCAAGTAGATTAAAGGTGCCTAAGGCTGGGAGAGGGGGTAACTGCTAAGGGGTTTTTTTAGGGGGTAATGAAACAGTGTAAAAGTGACAGTGGTGATGGATGCGTAACTCTGTGAATACACTAAAAACCACTGAATCGTGTGCTTTACGTAGGTGAATTGTAAAGTATGTGAGATCTCAATAGAACTGTATATAAAAACCTGTTATCACCGATCTCCTTAAGACTATATGTAAGTAAACCATATATCTCTGAATAAACTATTTGAATAATTTATCAAAATTTTAGCATGACTCTAAAACTGTGTTTTTCATGAGTACTAATGAGACACTATCATACCCAACTCTCTAAGGTGACATACGAGCTTTTGTCAGTTGAGGCTGAATGAAAGACAGAGAGGGAAGAAGGGACAGAGAAAGGATAGAAGGAGAAGGAGAGCGCTGCAGAGGTGATGCGGGGTCGAAGGAAAAAATTACCTGTACTGCTTTTTATTTTTTACAATGAAAATACTTCCTGTAAATTTAATCTTCAAAACATGCCCGTATTTGATATACATTTTTCTAAATGGGAGGTGAGAGTCATACCCTGAGCATCTACTGCACCCTGGAAGCTGGCAGATGCTTTTCTAAATCCTCACAACAATCCTACAGCGTAGGCGTCATTTTGCCTATTAGACAATGAAAGTGAGATTCTTTCTACATCATGCATCAAGCTCCCTTTAGGAACAAGAATGTTAGCATAATAGTTTAAATGTCACTCTTCTGATTGCTCTACAAGGTCTGTCTCTCCATGTATATAAATACATAGGATGTGTTGTAACCCTTTAATTTGTACATTCAGCAAACACTCATTAAGCACCTGTTAGGTTCTACAGGTATAGCAATGAACAATAACCATCACGTCACAGACCTATACAAGTAAAATAATGAATGTTAAGAGTTACATAGAAAATTAAGTACATGGTATATTAACAAGTGACTTGGTGGTACTCTTTTACTGGATAAACAAAAATCCCTCTCTGAGGTACTGACATTTAAGGTGAGATTTTCACTAGCCAGGTGAAGAATAGGGGAACAGCTAGTACAAAGCTCCCAATGTGAACTGAGCTTGGCATGTCTGGGGAGGTAGTGATATTTAAGGTGAGATTTTCCAGTGGGTAATGAGGAAGTGAGGTAGGCATGAACAAAATCATCCAGGGCGTCGTAAACCATGGGAAGGAGGAGTCTGGACTTTTATTCCATATGACAGGAAGCCAATAGAGTATGCTGTCCATAAAGGAGGAAGAGAGTGTGAGTTATGTGACAGTTACGCAGAACACAGAGTGGGGACGTGACGCTGAGGCAGTACCCGGGCACTGATGCAGCAGTGGAGCGGAGCTGCTGGCGTCTTAGAGGTGAAAGAGAAAATTGAAGGACCAGTTTCTCATCAGACAAATTTATAATATCACTTTTAAAAATACAAACTTATGCCCTGGCTGGTATAGCTCAGTGGATTGAGCGTGGGCCTTTGAACCACACAATCGTGGTTCGATTCCCAGTCAGGGCACATGCCTGGGTTGCAGGCCAGTTCCCAGCAAGGGACACACCAGAGGCAACCATACATTGATATTGATATGTCTCTCCCTCTCTCCTTCCTTTCCCCTCTAAAGATAAATAAATAAAATCTAAAAAAAAAATACAAACTTACCTCTTTCATGAACTGTTCAAACTCTTTATCCAGTTCTTCTTTGGTATAGTGAGCCATAATCAATAATTTTCACTTCCCAAAGTAAATGTTCTACAGTATTTACAACATTGGAAACACTAAATAACAAGAAGTAATAAACATCTTTTGAGAAAAGACATGTCACATCATTAAAACCACCAGACTTAAGCCTCAGACATTTCTCTTAGGATTTACTATATACGCACACTTGTGGACCAGAAAGCTGGACAAGAGATTCCCAATTCGTTCATAAAAATAAAACTGATTTGGAAAAGCAGCCTTTAAAAGCAGTTTGCCTTGTACTTAGGATCCAGAAATACATTTTTATTGTTAACATCCAATTGTTAAAGGGTGGCCTCCACACTACACATATTTGTGTGTGTGTGTGTTGCGGGGTGGGGGTTACAATTTAACATCCCTTAAACAAACCAGGTCCTCTCAAGCAATCTTTTAAAAATTACAAATTAGCAAATCCAAGCCCTGGCTGGTGTAGCTCAGTGGATTGAGCGAGGGCCTGAGAAACAGAGGATCTCGGTTTGATTCCCAGTCAGAGCACATGCCTGGGTTGCAGGCCAGTTCCCTGCAGGCCAACTCCCAGCAGGGGACCAACAAAAGGCAACCATACATTGATGTTTCTCTCCCTCTTTCCTTCCCCTCTAAAGATACATAAATAAAGAAAATCTTTAAAAAATTACAAATTAGCAAGTCCAAAAGACTGTTTTTGTTCTGCAAAGCACCGGACAGTTTGAGCTCCCTTTTCATTCAACTAGTTATTTATCAATTCATAGTAATAGCTTTGCAAAACAAACTTTTCAGAAATGGAAATGTTTCCAAACACAGACAAGTGAACTCAAAAGGAATTAAGACTCAAAAATTAAGACTCTAAAGGAATTAAGACTCTAAAATCTACCTAAAATAAAATTAATGGAGTACACAAATCAATTAGAATCCATTATGTTTCTTTTGGAGCGAGGGAAAGTCAACAAAAAGGACTCAATCTGACTTGCAAGGAAAAGCTCTCTGCACTGCCACCAAACTCAACTTCAGGTCTGCCTCACAGCGCAGCTTCCTCTCTCCGAGGTGGGGGAAAAGGGAGGGAGGGGACGTGGAGACCTGAGCAACACTTCGCCCTATCCGGGAAGTAACACCTCCTCACCCTCATCAGCATTTCTGATCAGTACAAGATATGTGCGGTTAAGGTCCTGGACCCAAATTCTTGGTCAGAGGCGGATGACACCCAAAGGCAGGGTCCCAGCTCAAGGAAGTGAAGGTTCGAGCTGGCGGGAAAACAAAGACTCTCAATCCTAGTCCGGGCGGAGGTGGTGAGTGACCTGAAACTAAAGCTCAGCGGGCACTCTCAACCACGGAGAACCGAGTGGGAAGAAGTGTACACGCCTCACCTACCTTCACCTCCGAATTCCCCGCTTTGCCAGAAGATCGGCTGGCGGGGGGGGGGGGGGGGGAGGCGCCCCCAGCAGTTGTCAGGGTAACAGACTTTAGCGGCTAGGCTCGGGGGTCACCTGACCAGTTCCAATCACGTGGTTCGTGGGCCCTCCTGGACTGCTGTTAAGAGTCTTTTTGCCTTAAAGAGTGAAAGTTGAAATAACCCCCTTTAGGGATACTTTAGTTAGTGGTAGGAACCGTTGCTGCTGCACCAATAGAAACCCCGAAGCTTCCTCTGCACTTCGTGGAAACCTGGAAACAGCGACCGGTCCAGAGAGCAGAACCGTGCATGATGGGTGTTGTAGGCGTAGCCCATGGCTTTCTGGGAAAGGTAGTTTAGCTCCTCTAGTTCTTGTATTTCCGCCCTTCTCACTAATCTTCTTTCGCGCTTCTTTCTAATCTTTCCCACCCTTATTGTTTCAACTCTCTGAATTTCAAACGCAAGCTTTGAAAACATGTATTTGGATTTCTTCTACCTGTGAAGTCCTGTGTGGGTGTTGTAAGAGAGACTACACCTGTGAGAAAGAACTAGTCAGAATAGGGGTTCTGTTCTACCATCTAGTGGGCAGAAAATTGAAAACACCATATACACTACAACCTACTACACTTCCTCCTTTCCTCTCATTCTATAGCGACATCTTATAATTACTTTCTTGAAATTTTATTTTATTGTTGCTCTTTCTGTGGGGGGGTGGGAAACAGTTTGGGATTTCAGAGGACACCATTTAGGGTAGTGAAAGTAAAATCCACGACAGTTGAAAGAGTTGCACCTGGCAGATGTAGCTTATGGACCTCATCATCTTCAGCCTCAATTTTTAATTCAGCATGTGTTTATTGTGATACACATGTATACATGGCAGGAGCTGTGCCGTATGACACAGATTTGAATAATACAGATTTTTTGAAGCTACTATTTATTGCACGCTTAAGTTGATAGGAGCTTCACCTGCATTATTTCGTTTAATTGTTGCAATGTACAAATCATTTCAATTCCATTTGTATTTTGTTTGGTGCAGGTACCAGATAATGATAGGTGCCAATTCTGTGGCCCCATTACCTTGCTCTCCCACCCATCCCTACTAGTGAGCTTGCAAATCATGCCTCGTTCACATTAATTTATATTATGCAATAGCCTCAGATCTTCTTGGTCTCATCTTTTCCTCCAGCCATAACTCCTTAGAACTGTGTCCACTTAGGCTTTGACTGGCTTCACACAGATGTAAGTCAACTGTGAGCCTGTGATGGACACCTCTTACTTTCTGATCCCTAAGACTTCTCTGATCCTTTAGGGCAGGGGTGTCAAACGCATTTTCATCAGGGGCCCCATCAGCCTCGTGGTGGCCTTCCAAGGGCCAAATGTAATATTAGGACAGTATAAATGTAACTACTCCTTAACAGTTAAGCAAGAACTCAGTGCTGTTGCTGGGTGGAAACAAGGTGCTGGGCCAGATAAAACAAGGTGGAGGGCCAGATTCTGCTCTTGGGCTTTGTGTTTGCAACCTGTGCTTTAGGGAATCCACTCAGCACTCAACACTTACAAAGTGGAAGTATGGGGTCTAACCTTTGTGGGCCCATTATTAAACAAAGGGGGTTGAAGCTGATGAATAAATGATTCCCCTCTTCAACCTCAGGGTGGACAATATTTATACAAATTTCATAAGTCTTCTCAGAATGCCCTGTGTGGTCCAGAAGCAGTTCACAGCCAATTTGATTATACATCAGCACCACTAACTGAGGGCTTACGAAATGCCGTATCCATTGGCATGGCTTTCCCCACACATTGCCTTTGCTCAAGGGATTAATTTATGGTAAAGGTGGTGCACCAATGTGTTCATGACCGGAGGAGCCCCTGGGATTACAGTATATCTTATCACCCAGAAGCTGATGACTTAATACAATGGTGCAATGGCCTGTTGGCATCTCAGCTAAAGTTCCAGGTTGGAGAAAAATGAAATATATGCTCTATCAATGGCTGACATATGGTGCTATGTCCCTTTAGGAACCAAGCCGTGGAAGTACAATCATCTCCTTTCATCATTACTCCTAGTAGCCCATTTTCAAAGTTTACGCTTTCTGTTCCTGAAAGCTTAAACTCTGCTGGATTGGAGGTTATGGGTCCAAGGAGGGAGAACACCTCCACCAGAGTACAAAGTAAAATAGTTCCACAGAATACAACTATCACCTGGTCATTTGGGGCTCCTCATTCCAGTGATTAGGCTTCTCATTACTGGAATATCAAGCAAATGGGAATAATATATGAATATATTTTCATGATTAATCTATCCTTATTACCATAAAGAGTCTGGGTAGCTGCTATACAGGTAACTGGAAAAAGTCTGGCCATTGCTAATATAATGAGAATGGTTTGCAGAACATCAATGTATCTGGCAGTCAAGGGGAGTGGACTGGAATGCAAATGTGTGAACAATGACGACTTCACTGTACTAGTCAGTAAGGGTGGTATACACCATTGAGTGAGCATGTGTGCTGTGTAGCCACCCCATTCAAAATGCCTGAGCAAGTAGAGCAACGAATCTGCATCAGATTTTGTGTTAAGCTTGAACATTTCTTTGTAGAAACTATTTGGATGATTCAGAAGGCTGCAGCTATGGGTAACTGGTGATTGGCAGCTTCATCATGACAATGCATCTGCTCATGCATCATGTCTTGTGCAGAGTTTTTTGTGAAACATCAAATAATCCAGGTGACTCAGCACCTCCTACAATCCAGATTTGGTGCCCTGTGACTGTTGGCTTTTCCCAAAACTAAAATCACCTTTGAAAAGGAAGAGATTTCAGACCATCAATGAGATTCAGGAAAATACAATGGGGCAGCTGAAGGTGACTGGAAGAACTGTGTGAAGTTCCAAGGTGCTCACTTTGAAGGGGACTGAGGCATCATTGTCTTATGTACAATGTTTCTTGTATCTTCTGTCTTATTCAATAAATGTCTGACTCGTGCACCAGCTCACAGTGCCCGCAGCATGATGGTTGAGACATGAAACAAATTCATACACACTACCGAGTCCTGTGGAAGAAAAGGGACAGTATGGCTACTCCCTCAAGGGGGGAGCACCCTGACCCTTGCCTAGACAAGCTTTTATTGTTTTTGTGTGTGTGTGTAGGAGTTCAGGAACAACTTACTAATCATTGTCAGGCAGTAAACAGTAGATAGCATACAAAGAACTATTAGGGCTTCTTCTAATTCAGGGTCTATCAGCTAAAAGGCTATAAAACTTTAGGAAAACAAACTCATTTTCTGCCTGGGCCTTTATCATTTAACTAAGAGCATTCTTAGTAAAGCAGGCTTCACAGAATTTTAGATATCCTTTCTCAGGCCTAATCACCTGGGGAGCCCTCCATTCGCAGCACAGGGCTGCACCACCCTCAGTCATTGTTTTCAGGCTTAAGTCAGGCAGAGGAGGCAGGTAGCCAAGGAATTCTCAGAGACTTCTCACAGACAGACTGAGGACTCAGGCTTCATCAAAGCCGAGGGGTGAGGGTCCATCACCCCTTTTCTCCATAGCCCCCCAGGTCCTTCCCTGAGGCCTCCATGTGATCATGCTTGTCTTAGGTGGTTCCCCCCTTGGGGAATCTTACCCATCATTGGCTAACTGATCAAGCATTGGGGGCCAGTTATGAAAACAAAGGAGTAGAAGCAGCACTCCTGCCAGGGAGACAAGGTTTGTCTCCTTAGTGGCTTATGGTCTGAAGGTCACTCACTCAACCTTAGCCATGGGGGTTTACAGCTCCTGAAACCAGGCAGGGTGGTTCCCAACAAATGTCTCTATTTTCCATATTACATGGCTGGTTGCATTTTGTTCAGACCTCGTATAATGAAGGCTGGGGGAATATCCATGAACTTGTTTGGTGCATCTCCTGGTGTTTTGTGCCAGAAGAGAGTGGTGAAACCTAAAGGAAGCAGGTCTGCATCACTCTCAAGTAAGCAATCATAGATCAACTGAGATGCTGGCTAAGGGTGAGAGAAATTTAGAAGGGATAGTGCAGGAGAAAGATGGTGACTATCAATAAGGCTTTGGGACCAGCTATAGCAGCAGGGCTGCAGCTAGTTCCATAAACCTCTTGCAGAGGTTGCGGCTAGCCAGCACCTTGAAGGAGACTCAGAGACAGACTGGAGTTAGTGACAAGAAAGGGTGAATCTAAGTAGTCCAAAGGTTCTGCTGTATCAGATACTACTTGTGCATCACTTCAGATCTCCTCATCCACGTCTTACTGAAGTCACTGTTTCTAACTAGTCCTTCTAGACTTTAACCAGCTTCCTGCAGGAGCAACTGCAGAGTGCCTCACCGCGGGCCAAGATGTGAGCCTCTTGTTTCATTCCCTGGAACGTTTCTGACAAAGAAATGTGAAATGCCCACTGAATTGCTACAGATGTGCAACCTACTATTGGTTATGCAGTAGTCTAAGTCCGAGGGGCCACCTTCATCCACAGTGGATGGAAGACCATGGAAAAAACATTTTCCTTTTTATTTCAGGGATTTCACTAAGGTTTCTCAGGAGACCTATGGCATGCAACACAAGTTGGCCATCAGGCCAAGACAGTATATTGATTAACTGTTGATTAAGTTGAAATAATAAGTAAACAGAAGTAATCAGGTATTAATATATAATTATGCTTCAATATTCAGATATAGAGACAGTGATGATTTTATAAATTGTTTCAACTTTTTCAAACTTCATTGTACATTTGAGAGCTAATTAGTGATCATGGTAAGTTACTATGTCATTAAAATACTCATTCTGCTGCAGAAAGCGCATACATATATTTAGAGATTTACACATTGTTAATAAAAGGGCTTTTTTGTGTATTAAATTAAGTGAAATTGCCCAACATTTTTCTGTATTATTGTTGAATAACCAGCACCATTACATTCTCATGGTAAATAATTATGAAAAGAAAGTTTCTTCAAGAACAAGGCTAATGGGGTTTGAAGCGTTATTTCTACTAGTGTTTGTAGTGTCGGTTTACACTTTCGCCATCAGAGGTCATGCAAGGACAGTGCAGAGCAGTTTGAGCTTTGTTCAAAATTAAGTTTGAAATTTGAACCGTCACTTTCTAAAAGTTGTTTTGAAAAAGAAAAATCACTTGTAATGAGAGAAAAATAATTTTTAAGAATCAATTTATCTGCTGGGTTACAAGAACATCCGGCTATTATTTGACTTGGGTGCTCTTAATTTTTAAAGAATGAAGTTTAAACTACAAAGTATTGATGATTGCTTGTCCCGGAAATATATAGTATTTAATTTCATCTGGGTTCATGGGGTCTATAACTGACAAAAATAAAGAAAAAAATAAGTAAAATTAAACTTAGATATGTCTAGAAATACATTTCTTACTGAACATAGCACATACTTCATAAAGCATAGTAAAGTATGTCTCACAAACTCTGTATCTAAAAATTTGACAATGAACAATGTATCAAATATGTATTGATGATAATATATTTTAATAGAAATATCTATTATCAATATGCATTTTGGTTGTCATAGGTAGCATATACTGATTTAAAACATTTCTTGCCCTAGATAAATTATTAGAAATGCAAAAAAAACTAGTAAGTTAAAAATAATTTGCATTTGGGTTTTAAAACCTGCAAATCATTAGCTGACATTGCCCTTTTTAGTAATAATAATAAGAAACCTCATTATAAAACTGATTGTTAATGTGTTAGCATTAGTATAGTTTTTTTGCTTTCAAAAATTCTGTACCACATGAAATAAGTGAGCCACAAGAGGACAAACACTGTGTGATTCCCATTATATAGGTATCCCGAGAAGTCAAGTTCATAGGGACATGGTTGGTCTGCGGGTTACTGACTGGATACAGAGTTCCAGTTTTTCAAGACTTGAAAAGAGTTCTGTAGGGGGTTGCACAACAATGTGAATAAACTTAACACTATTAAACTGTACACTCAAAATGGTTAAGATGGTACATTTTATGTCATATGTATTTGACCACCATAAAAATACTATAGTACGTAAATTGACACTGGACAATCAAAATCCTCTCCGTTGAAGCTGCGCTCTGATGCTACTCGCACCGCGGTCACCTGTGGCGCCTCTCGTAGCTCTGGGTCTGCTCCAAATCAGCCACCTGTGGGCAGGAGCCCCTGCTGGCAGAGTGCCTGTCTGAGAGAAACCATATTTGACTTGCACAATAAGTTTAGATTAGAATGTGACATCCCTCATCTCAAATTCCTCATTGGTTCGATAGGTACAACAATGGCATCTACGCCATCGTGTTTGTAAGAAATAAATGAGTTAAAATATGTGAGAAATTTGAACCATGACTTGTACATCATAAGTGATCATATGTGTTAACTATTGTGTTATTTGTGCAGCATGCCACAAATAACAATTTGTGGTAAACAATTTGATACCAATTATTATCACCATGATTATTTGTTCCATTTTTCCAATCTAACATATAAAAAGGCATTTTTGCCTCTTTGAGCCCCTCTGGCACCACAGGTATCAAAAAGCTTTAAAAATAATAAAAAACACACCCTGTGACTGAGGGGAGGTATCCATTTTGTGGGCTAGTTAAATAGCCAAACCTTAGTCTTCACTAATGTCCCTACCGCTGTCCCTCCCCTCACTTCCACTCCTTTTTTTGGAGTCAGTTCTGTCTCACTGGACTTACTCTCTAATCTTCCAGCAGCTCTCAGGTTCTGGAAGCCTCCTCTCTGAAACCCCTGTCTTTGCATGCAGTGACCATGTGTGGCTGTTGGCAGGAGGCCGATGAGCACAGATCAACTTCTGAAGTTTCACTGCAGGTTTTATTATTGTGGTTTATGCTGCTTGCTCGGTAATAATAACTATTCTGAAGTCATTCTTTGGGCTTTTCAGA
This sequence comes from Sturnira hondurensis, assembly GCF_014824575.4. Lineage (NCBI taxonomy): Eukaryota > Metazoa > Chordata > Mammalia > Chiroptera > Phyllostomidae > Sturnira > Sturnira hondurensis. The sequence continues at coordinate 9,439,369 of NW_028098001.1, read as the reverse complement.
AATTAATTTTAGACTTTCAGTGGCTCACACCTGCCTAGTAAATTAGTAAATTTGGGGTTCATCAATTTTAATATGAAAATATGGCATTTACACACGAAAACAGAGCTGCTGCCTGTGTAAATACTGATGTATTCTGTTCGTTATGAAATACTTTACTCATTTTTGTTTGTTTTTGGTTATGTAATCAGTTTTAAAAGGAAAAATATAAATTAATATTAGATATGAAATGGGAGAAATTTTTAAATTTTCTTTCTTGAAGTCCTTCTTTGAAGAGCGTTTTCTTTTTCATTTAGAAAGTCAAAGCGCACGTACCATTTTCTAGTCACCATATAAATCTCCTTGATGGAAAGCAAACTTTCTTTGAAAGAAATAGCAAATATAAAGAGGCTCTTTCTACAATTCTACCAAGCCTTTCACCAGTGCTTCTGACAAGTTCCAAAATGAATTTCATCTCCATTCCCTCACTTGTTTGCCCTCGGCAGGAGTCTTTAATGAGCAATGAACTGGTTCTCATGGGGAAAGCCAGAGGAGGAAAAATTCTGAATGATCCACCTTCTGCATTATTTTACATCTAGTAAATAAGGATATGGAGAGTAGCATTAGTCTACAGCACCGGTGCTTTATTACAGGAATCCACCTGTCTTTGAGAGGACTACATGTGGAGCAAGAGAACAATGAATTCCACTTTATGTCATGCTCTTGCCCAAGGCTTCAGTGTCGTCCTGACACTTCAATTGGAAAAGACAGATCTCCTTTGCTTATATCTCTAGGAGAGTTATCTTATTTATGTTTTAAAATATTGATTGATTGAATGATTGCTCTTTCTCTTTTCTCCAGCCAGATCATAAACTCCTTGAGGATTGTTGTTGTTTGTAATTTTGATATTACACCAGTGTTCTGCACAAAGTGGGTGCTCAACAGTCGTTGTTTCAACTATTGGCTTAATTGTCTCTTGGCCACATTTTATGATCTAATGGTTTAGGTTATAATTTAACAGTTTTCTAAGTGTTAATACTTCCTGAATGGTTGTCATATATGTGGAAATAATGCTCCATGCAGTCGCCGACTTTCCAGCCCACCCCTGTGCATTCACAGATTACCTTTTCTGAGCACAGGCAAGCACTTTATTTCTTGGCAGAGCTAATTACAATTACTATAGAAATATGGGGAGCCATTATTCCTTTCTCTACTTTATTGATAGTAGTGATAACCTAATGGCTATGAGTAGCACAATGAGAGTGTGGGAGTTGTAGAATCTCCTCTGTCGGCTCAGTCACTGCTCAGAGTCAACTCTCTACCCTCCTACAGTCGACTAAATGGATGAATAAGTTGCTTTCTTTAATCTAGGTAAGTATTGCATCATGAGAAAATTCTTTAATTTTGTGTCAATTCTGAAAGGCTCACAGCAAATTAAAAATCTTGACTAAATGCTGACTACTCCAGAATAGGGTTCTTCAGAGTCATTAGAATGAGGATGGACACTGCAATGACCTTCAGGATGAAGTACTGGTCCTAATGTCTTTGAAGCGCATGAGAAGCCTTGCCATTTTTTACTACATTTTTCTCATAAGTTAATGCAACCTAAAGTAACTTTCTTCAGCAGAGTCATTTCCTTCCACTCATAACAATAAACACATTTAGGCTGTTCATCTATTTTATTTCATAATACATGGGTGAAGATGCAAGACTCATGCTCCCCTTTCTTCCCCCACGGCCGGCCCCCAGGAAGAGAAGTGTTAATGTTGTATTTTACTTAAAACAGAGAATAAAACCCATGAGTTTATGACCTCCGTATTTCAAGGTTGTTTCTGAGTTCTTGCTACTCTCTTAAAGGAGATAAATTTGATTTAATTTTGTTGAAATTGAGTTTTTTCATTTTAAAGTATATAATATAGACACTGCAAAAATAAAGCACATATTAACATTAACCCTGTTTTTTAAAAAACATTTCAGTGTGTAAATCCAAGAGTTTATAGGCTGATTCAGAGGGAAAACCTCTCATGAGAGTCCTAGTTATGGTTTAACTGTGGAGACTGGGCCCTTTATAGAGCTTAGAAATGTCACCATCATGAATACATTATACTTTGAACCAAAACATCTAGTGTGTTTGTTTGACACTGGGAATGTGGCAGACAAATGACCAGAGGTGACTACTATTATGAAGGATTAAGTTGGACCCACCAGCCCTCTGAGTCTGAAAAGCAGAGGTGGAAGGGGGCTGGAGGGCTAGCAGGAAACAGAATGGAAAACAAGTACACGCAGACTACCTAGAAGGTATCACCTGGACACTAGAATCGTATAGTTTTGTCTCAGAGCAACAGCCTTGTAAGATCTGATTACACAACTAGAATTTATTGCTAATCTGAGTTTGTTTTACATTTTTAATCCTAGCCATTCTAAGAACAAGATTATTTTCTTTTCTATTTTTTTTAATTTTGAAAAGTTTCCTAGTCTTTAAAGAATGAACTTTTAGAATACAATAGAATTTCAAATATCAAATTTAGAATTGTAATTCAAGTTTTGTTAAATGCATAACCTATAATCTCACAGGAAAAAAAATGCATAGGCCATACATGAAAATTGTTACAGTCGAGGGAACATATTTGATTTCTTTTGTGTATACTTTATCATATTTTTCTAATATCTGTATTAGAAGTGTAGTCTTTTTTGAAGTTTGGAGAAATAGAAAGCATGAAGTAATATATGAAACATGCAAATATGTACTACCTTTGTTTACATTTAAAATAATTTCTATTGAGACATTTTGAGGAGAAATAAATTACAGATAAAATTAAAGTTCTCTGTTTTATTTCAATTTACAAATACATTTATAATCAGGAAAAAGCAAAAGCCCTTAATTTCCTGAGAAGTTATTGCTAATATGGTTGTAAGCTTTCTATTTTAAGAAATTCACAGAATACATAGTAGTCAGTTAAATTTTAAGGATATTTATGCCTTAAATGAAAACAAAGTAAGTTGTTATATATTTGTATTAAAGACTTCATATTGTGGAAAAGGTCCAAAGTAATAATGCTCTACTAATAAAATAAATAAATATTAAAATAGGAATAGTAGATGCAAGTTGAAACTTGGAACAAAACTCCCTTTTTTTCATTGTTGTTTCTTAATCTAGGTCATGATGAATCAAAATATTTTGTCTTAAGGCTGGAAACTCCCATTACTTGATTCTTGGCACACTAGACCAAATGCAGGGGCTTAGGGTAAAGATGAGAATACATTTTAGAGACAGAAGTAGGGAAAGAGCAAATGACATACTGTAATAATTTTATGAAAATACTGTACTCACCTACACTGACAGAACATGGAATGACAAACCCAAGCAAGACCGTATGGGACTGAAAGGTTCCCCAAAACCCAGGTTAAAAAATTTTGTCAGAATAAATTTCTGAGGACTGCTGGAGTGCCAAAGCCTCCTGGGCACTTTGATGAAAGCAGTAACTTACGCAGTGAAACAGTGTGTTTACATATGTGTGAAAACAATATATCACTGACTCTTACAACAATAATTACACTCCCCTGAATTTATGCATATTTATTCCACACACAATTTTCCCATTGCAACTATTATATCATTTCTTTTTCCAAAGTTAGCTATTTCAGTTTCATTTGGTGCATATTGGTGGAATGACTGATTTTTTACCACTGTCTCTCGTACGCCTGAAGGACAACTGGTCTGTGCCTCCAGGGGGCATCCAGCCGACATCCGACAGTGGCATTTGTGAAGAATCATATTGCTTTTTTCCCAGCATCTAAGTGAACACCGAGTAAAAGAAATCTCAACCCTAAAATAAATAAACATTATTCACCAGTGCCTTCTGTTACATTTCAGTTAATATTAATAGTATAAAGAATGTTATCTCCTATCATGTTATTGATCAAATTTTTAATATTTAGCATGAACTTTTTTGCCTTTATAAATTTAATAAGTACAACACATGCTGAAAATGATCAAATTGTATATTCCTATACTAACAAATCATGCAGTATAAAGAGTTTAAAGAATTGTATCTCATTTGGAATCTGAAATCTAGTCAAAGACAATGGGCTCTCTACTGTCTTCACAGCACAGGGGTGCCCATGTGAATTTTAGTTTGTGTGAGTATTACCCATCAGGATTTGAGTACTTTTGGAATTTATTAGCTTTCACATCTAAAATGATGAGAAACTTTTCAAAAGATTGCTGTACTACCCAGCTTATCACTAGTGTAGGCAGTAAAACAACCATATGTAAGCTTCGCTACAGATGTAACTTTAGCAATATGTGAAAGACCACAACATAAAAGATAGAACGGAGAATGGCATTAAGAGGTGCCAGTTATGAGGCTGGTGACCAGTGTTCATGCCAGGAGGGCCTTCCAGCTTCCAATTGTCCTGTGATGTTCTTGGAACAGTCAGCTCCTGCCATTGGGCAAGAGGAAGATGGTGCCTCTACTATTGACAGGAGTGGCCAGTGTCTTCTAGGGGAGCAAATAACCCATAGAATCCAAAACACTGCTCCTAGGGAAACCACAAATTTATTCAACAAGCGTTACTGAGCACATATCGTTTTTCCCAGGAATGACTCCTGGTCCTGAAGGCAGGGATAAAAGACAGTCTCTGCCAGGAGGAACTTACTGAAATGGGGAATGAATTGCAAAATGACAATATAATCCCAACTCCTTATGAGAGGTGCCACAGTAAAGTGTGGTGACCACAAACAAAAGAAGCACCAGTCAATGCTTCACAAAGGAGGTGACTTTAAACCAGGGGTAGACAGATGCTCCTTTATTAAAAAATAGGAAGTATTGAGAGTAGCATTGTTTTTTTTTTAAAGATTTTATTTATTTATTTATCTTTAGAGGGGAAGGAGAGGGAGAGAAACATCAATGTATGGTTGCCTTTCGTGCGTCCCCTGCTGGAAGTTGGCCTGCAGGGAACCTGCCTGCAACCCAGGCATGTGCCCTAGACTGGGAATCGAACCAAGATCCTCTAGGTTTGCAGGCCCGCACTCAATCCACTGAGCTACACCAGCTAGGGCTAGAGTAGCATTGTTTATAAAGGAAAATGGAGCAAGTATCCTTTGGAGAACATTGTGTAGTCCAAGCACCTGAAGCATAGATTGCACCTGTTAATTTTTTGTTGTTGTCCAGCATCTGAATCCATTTTTATAGCCAACCTCTCCCTATGAAGCTAAAAGGTCTACCTGCTATTTTTGCAACCCATACCACCTCCCTTTTTCTTTCTATCCAGAAGCAATGGATATTTAACAGGTCCTGCCAGTCAGCTAGAGCAAGGGAAGGAGAAAAACACATTGAGTAGAGAGGCCTTCTGGTGTTAACAGCATCATTGTGGTAGCAGTTTCCAGGGGCAGTGGCTGTGAGACCAGGGCTACACTCAGTGTCCAGAGAGAGTGGCATTGGTGCTACAAAGCACAAGACCATTGCTCTATGGTGGTAGAAGTGATGGTCTCAACTGTCTTGATGCTATGGTCTGTGTTCAGCTGTGGTTTTTCTGCTTAGCCTCCATTTCTTCCTGCCTTTTCTGCATCTGGCTCTTCAACTTTCCCAAGATTTCTGTGAACTACTCAATATGTGCTGTCATAAATTCCTTTCCTGTTTTATCAGCCATAATTCTTGCAACTAATGACCCTTTTAGGTAAATAGTGTTCATATCTGATTTGGGAAGGCAAGGGTGGACTGTTAAGGGCCTCATACATCATGCTGTTTTTTTTTTTCACAGTGGAGTCTTTAAAATAAGGAAATGGTATGATAATATTTGTGGTTTTAAAAATATTTGATTTATTTATTTTTAGAGAAAGGGGAAGGAAAGGAGAAAGAGAGGGAGAGAAACATCAATGTGTGGTTACCTCTTATGTGGCCCCCACTGGGGACCTGGCCCGCAACCCAGACGTGCCCTTTTTGGGAATCGAACCAGCAACCCTTTGGTTCACAGCCCACACTCAATCCACACTGAGCCACACTGGCCAGGTTGACATTTATGTTTTAAAAAGATAATTTTGTTTTTATTTTGAGACTGGAAAGGAAGATAATGAAGACAAAGTGTTTAGGTAGGAGATGATTATGATGGTCAGGCAAGAGATAATGACAGCTTTAAAATAAAAGGGCAGTGAAGGAGAGAGGGAGAAAGAGGACTTGAAATATTTTTCCAGAAGCTAAATATATTGGTTTGGGTGACATATGGAGTGGGTTAGAGGGAGAAGTGTTGATAGTTTTGAGGTTTCTAGCCGGATGAATAGATAGACACATCGGTATTAGGGCCATTGACTAAGGGAACTAAAGAAGTTTTGAATATGTCAAACTATTGAATTTAAGGTGCAGTTGGAAATATCCAGTAGGCAGGTATATATGCAGAACTGAATTTGAGCCAGGAAGCAAGGGATGAATAACATGGATGACCTTGTAGGTGGTCAGATTAGACAAAGCCCCTTTGACATTTATAGACGGGTAAACAGCTGGCTAAGCTAGCCTTTCCTTATCAAGAGCACCACTCCCAATGCTACTTGAAAGATTTTTCACCCATTACTAGTTATTTTGTCATATAATTTTGTAAAGGGTATTCAAAGTCAATATTAATTGAAAAAAGAGGGGTATTATGGTTTAGTTTTGTACTTCACTTTTAAAGCAGCAGGACATCTTTAAACTTACATATGGGATAGAACTCCAATATGTGAGATGTTGGAAAATTGGCGGGCTCCGGTTGAAACAGACATGGAGGCCAGGAAGGAGTCTGACCCGATGGGCCTCCTCCTCAATTTCCAAGACAGCACTTGAGGCCCCTCTTCAGAATCCTAAGGCTCCAGGGGTAATATACATTGGTATGTATCAATGTGTGGATCTGTAACAGCAGATCCGCTGACTCCCTGTGCAGTGTCCCTTAATTCCTTTCCTGGGCTGCCTGGGCTCGTTTGTCTCTGGTAGGTGCTTGCAATGCTACATGGAGGAGTTGCACACGCCACGAAGAAACCACCAGAGCCCACAACAAGGGCACTGTGTCAGGCTACTCTCAAAGCTCCCTGCCTGGGATGCCAGAACAATGCCAGGCATCTGACACAGGTAGGCATAAGGGCCTTTTTCTCCCATGCTCTGACGTATCTTTTGTGGTAGCCCAAAGCACATATGAACATTTTCATCTGCCTATAGCCAGTACCTTTTAGCAAACTATAGAAATGATCCCTGAAAGTATAGTCTTAGCCAGTACCTTTTAAATAAATCCAGTCCACTGGTCCAGGTGGAAAGAGATACCATACCATCCCTTCTATACCTAAGGCATATACCTATACCTTACCTTGATAAAAACCAAAGGCAAATAAATGGAGTCAAACAGATATGTCTGCAAAGGAGTGATGTGGGTGTATACATATGTGTGAGTGTATGTGTGTGAGGAGAGTATAGGGGCGCATGTCTAAACCATCAACCTCCAATCAGAAATGCCTTGCTGCACATGGAACACAACTTAAAAAATCACTGGACTGCTTGGAGAAGAACAGTGGCTTTGCCACCAGAATGAGGCCAAAATCTTACGCTATTTAGTGCTGCGTGGTTTGGGTTTTAAGTTACTTCATCTCCTTGAGATTTTCTTTATAAGTAAGATTGGAATAACAGTAATACTTATCTCTCAGGGCTGTTAAGATACAAAATAGTGCTGACAATGTACTTGGCACTGGTGCTTGGCAAGTAATTAGAGAATGGGTCTGATCTATTTTCCTAGATATTTAAAATATATATACTTAGCATATGTCCTTTGAAGTGGGCATCCACTTTGTTCTCTTGGTGTTTTTCATTCAAACTTGACTTTTCCTGTATGTGTGCACATATGCATTACAGAAGAGATATGTATTATACTTATGCATCGATGAGAGAGGTGTTGAATATATGAAATCATTTAATATGCATGGGGAACTGTATCTTCTATTTATTGGGGAGTTAAAGTATTTTTAAAAACTGTGTGTGCAAGATTCCACTTCAAAATGACTTGAACTGTATAACTATTTTTAGATACTGCTAACTAACAGTCTGTGAGCAAGCGTGACGTATGGAAATATTGTGCAAACACATTTGTGCCTTTTGCTTCCAAACACCTAGTATGATTGGAACAAATGTGTGCTCCAAAAGCATTTTTCAGCAAAGCAAGCTTTTGGAATGAAAATAAACACAGGGCTGTGGGACAGGCAAAATAACGCAGATGCTGACCATTTTCATTTTGGCAAAATAGTATTTTGTTAGTTTCCGTGGTCTTTTTTATACTGTGTACTCTTCTTTTGTCCCCCTTTATATCAGACTCAGAAGGTTCCTCAAAGAAATTTCCTACTTGCTAATCTATACATCTTTTCCCCCTCTGAAACAAGACTTTACATGGAATAACTGTTTAGTAATAGACGCTTCTGTTTTGCAGATTATAGCTTAACTTTTCTATCATGTTGTTGGCAAAGTTTTAGATTGAAACAAATATCTCAGAGTGAGAGAGAAAGTAAAGTGTTATTGTCAATACCAACAAAAAGTTTTATGTGTTTCTCATATTTCTCATTTAAAATATAATCACTAGAAATGAGACCATCTCTATTCAAACTATTCATACATTCTTTCTTTCATTCATTTACTCAACAAATATTTTATGAGCACCAGTGATTGATAAGCTCTGGAGAAGAGCTGTCACTAGAGTTTAGAGCTGGTCCTTGCCTTGAACAGAGCTTAAAAACAGAATTGGAAAAATTTTGACAAAAATCACCAAGAACCCAAATCTCTACCAATCATTCTCATGATCCAGTATGGCAAAGTCCAGGCACTGGGCACAACACACTTCATTATTCTCATACACCGACTGTCTTATTAATTACTCTCCTATCTGCCTCTTAAGTCGGTTTTATTAACCTGACTTATCAATTGGGACTTAGCTCTGATACTATGAAACAATTTGCCTGGCAAACCTGATTATTGATCTCAGCTATTTATAATTATGTTATATATAATTGTCTGTTATATTTAAGATGAATTAGTTATTAAAATTTCCACGGTGTGTGTAAATGCTTTCTGAGAACAGTGTTCTTTGTTAGTGTTATCTTGACGAGTCTCTATTTTTTTTTTATTGCTTACTTTTGTAAGGGGGGATTATCACTGTGAACATGACAAAGGCAGCAGTTTGAACAAAGTTCTTAATTCACCACTGTTTGTTTGCTTTTAATTCAGTATGAAACTGTTAACCTTTACAAATAGACAACTAGGAATATGGCTAAATATTTATTTTCATAATCTCTAGTTTCACATATTTGTAAGTTCAAACCTGAAATCCTATATCTCCTCGACTCTCTAGCAGAGTTAATGGTACAAATTCCTTTTTTGAACTTTTTCCCCTGACTTAGTCCTCTTAATTTTTTATGGCTCTAAAAAATAAAACATGAAAAGGCAAAGCCAGATATATTTTATCTTTCATGTATGACAGATGTTCCCTCACCCATGTTTCATGGACATAATCCATCTTTAGAAAACATAGAGATGGATGTTCCTGCCCGCAAAGCTTCATGAAAAGGAGTCTGCTTGTCTTGATGAACAAATCCTTCGTAATGCATCTTAGGGCCACACACTATTCAGTTTTCTGGTTGAGATTCTACGTTGAGTGGCAAAAGGATTAGCATGAGACTAAAACTTAGAAAGTGACTCTAAGTATGTTAATGGCGATAGTAGCCATTCAGATAGAATATATTCTATTGGTACCATTTTAAAGTTACTTTTACTGTGTTTTTTTTTTTTAATGTTAGATGCACAAAGGGAAGGGCCAAGCATGACCTAAGGGTGGTTTCATTTTTAAGACGGTTGTGGAAGCTTAGGTGTTCATATGGATATTTTGAATGAACAAATGAGAAAAAATAAGCTTATTAAATTCAGACATAAAACAAACCAGGGGCTCTAGCCACAAAACTGCTATCAGATACAAACTTGCTTTAATCGTCACAGAAGGACAAAGATACACTCTCTTTTGGTTAAGCCTGATCCTATCGCCTCATAAAATGCTGGCAGATAGAGCAGCTTTGCCTTTCAGATTTTCACCCAGTTATTTTTAGTTCTTCTGAAGCCTGGGAAATAAGAAATATAACCTCCTTGAAAAATCCGAGCGAGCCAACCATAGCAGGGCCTCTGAATCTGATTAGATAAAACAACAAAGAGGGTCTGTCGGGGCAGAGGCAGGAAGAGCCAAGGTGGGTGGCAATCTCTGCTCAACTCAGGGGAAATGTAGCCTCAAAGAATTCAAAAGTGGGTGAAAAAAATAACACAAGCAACAGACAACTTTCCCACATCTCAGGTCACTCTCTAAATACAGCTAGAAAAATTTTCCCCACACTAAACTTTTAAAAAAAATTTTTGAAGTATAATAAACAGTATGTGAATGTATGTTTATCCTAAGCACCACACTGAGGGAGATATTTGCTCTCTAGTAATGTTTGTGCTCTATGTTAACACGTTTTCTTCCCTCTTATTAGCTTCGAAGCTAAATTGGGACTTGGTTTAAGTTATAAAAGTAGAACTTTATTTTAAAGTTCCCAATATAATATTGGAACAATTTAATGAAGCCTTTCCCCTCAGTTATTAAAATGGGAGAGAATCATGAACATAAGGGTAGGTGGGAATTCTCCACCCCCACCCCCACTGTGTTCTGCCATGGAATTCCTGGCTTCAGCCTGGCGAAAGGAGGCAGAATCCAACCGGGGAGGTGCGGGTGGTTGGTGTGCTGACAGTTGTCATCAGTAGCTTTGACAGACCTACTGAATAAGCAACCTTGTTCGTGCTGTCCCCAGCATCCCCACTTTGTAAAAGAAAACAAACAAGAAAGAGCTGGGTAGTGAAATACAAGATAGTGGCCATCTGGCATCTTCTGGGCTCCGGAAGTTGCTGAAGTGCCTTGTGTTTCAGTCTTGCTGTTTAAAATGGGGCGATTGTCTTACATGTCACATTCAGTTGGTCATTTGAAAACTACTGCAAACCTGCACCCATTTTCTCCTATATTGCTGATGTCCATGGTTAAAACTGTGGAGAAGCTAAAAAATGTCAAATTATAATAAGACCTTTAAGTTATTTCTTGGGTACGAATAAAGTCAACCCTGCTATACTTCCTTCCTTTTTCTTTCTGAGTTTCTCAACTTCTGTCTTCATGTATCAATACCCTGGTTCTTTAACTGATATGAGCAGATGAGAGGCACCATAGCAGATGTGGGAGAGGGTTTTAATGGGAGCACTGGAGCACGCTTGGCCCAGGGAATCCTCCAGTCTGTGCAGAGGCTGGGAGGCATTAGGGGCATATACGAAAATGAGCTAACAGGATAGTAGGTTGGCCAGGATTCCAGAAGGGACCATGACTCTACCAGATTCCACTGTTAGCCAGGCCTCTGAGCTATTCCCTGTAGACACACAGGTTTCTTTATATAGTCCCAGTTCCATGACAGTTGAAGATGCTATGGAGAATTTACAAGCAAATGAACAATTATTCACCTCCACTCCTGCAAATCTGAAAACGCCACTGGCAGGGTAGAGCTAGAGGTGCCCCTGGCTTCCCTACCACGGAGACATCGAGCCCTTGGTCAGAGATCACCCACTGGTCTGTTTGGTCTGAGCCCGTTCGGCAGGTCTGCCTCTTTCTTGCACCTCCTTGTGCGATGCCATTGGGAGTGGGACCTGGAACGTGCTCTCAGCATCCCTGTGACTCTGGTCGTGTAGGGTTGCTTGGTGTCGGACTTGGAAATCTGAAAACCGAGGTGGGCAGCCTCCTACACCTTTCTGCTCTTTGGATGGCAAATACTCCTAGACAAAGGCATGGGGAGCCTTGTGGTGTTAAAATGTCACACAACTTTTTATATCATACGCTCATTTTTATCCAAAGAAAACAACTCAACAAAGTGCATCTGTCTTCTGAAATAGATAATATTGGCTCCTCACTTGCACTTCCATTAGGTCAGACTGTGATCACAGGAGTGTTTTGGCTACAGCTGACAACTTCTGTGTTTGAAGTTTTATGTGTTGCTCTTGAGATGGACTACTTGTACTAAAAAGTCCTGAATTCCTCATTTACAATATACATTCAAAATGGAAGTCCTGGAGCTCAGGATCTAATTTCAAACCTTGTCATGAAATCTTTGTATGAAAATGTTAGAGTGGGTTGTACAGTTATCCACCAGCCTCAGGTATAGTAGCTAAGTCATAACTTTCTGGTCATTGGTTTCCCGATCTTCGAAATAAAATACCTTACTCTTAGGGAGAATTTTTCAGTTTACAAGGTGTTTTCACACACGTTACCTTTTTGATCCTCTAAGAAGCTTGGGCTAGAAGGTTTATAAGTCTCCCCTGGCTTTAAACTTCTGTTAGCCTGTGGCTATACTTCTGTGAAAGAATAGAGGCTGGGAGGTGGTTTCTAACAACCAAAACAGTAGAATTGACCCCGTGCAGCAGAGTGACTTGAGAATGCTCTTCATAAAGTCCCTGTGTCTTCAGATAGCACTTTTTAAAATCACCATATGGTGCTCAGACTTTTTGTTTAAAGGGTCAGAGACTCCTCATCTGCGGGTTCTGAAGTGGAGGGGCAGTCTGTCAGTGCCCTGGGAGCCCCAGCAGCTGAGCATTTGAAGTGGGCAGCCACCCACATAGTACCAAATTTGCCACCGTGGAATTGGCTGTGCAGGCTCCAAGAGAGAGTGCAGAGAATATGACACCTGTCCTCTCGCTGATTCCCTTTCTTTCACCATCTTTTCCACTAATCACCTCTGAACTGCATCCAGTACGAGAAATAAACACTGGCAGAGACAAGCCTCCAGCAGAGCACTCAAAGTTTCCCTCCAAAGTGTGTCTTGAAAATAATACCCATATTAAGCCTCTTTGTTGTTGCAAGCTTTCTGGGAGCGGTCATTTCCTTAATGTGATAAGAAAGTGAAACTTTTCCAAAGAAATAAGGATTTGGTTATGTGTTTGTCAGGATCAACGGAATCTTAACCAGCACTTTAGGGAATATTTCCATGGCAAGAAATTCTCTCGAGCTTCTTATTCTAATTAGGAAAATAATTTAATCCGTGTTGTGGCATGTTCCCGTTTTGGAGGTGGTATAAAGCAAGCACGTGGGGTTTCGTCACTAATGAAAGCCTTGTGCAATCTGAAAACACTGACTGTAGTTTGGGTAGGTGCACACAGCATTTAAAAACACTCCTTTTTTCCCTCGACAATTCATTGAGGGAGATCGAGTCTTTTTAAAGTTTAGGATGATTCTTTACCAGTCGTGTGTGTTACTAATTCTGTATTCTGCGGAGCTGTGTGAGGAGGTCTCTGAAGTAAGGGAGCAAAAGCACAATGGCTGACTCATCTTCGGGTTTGGGTTACATGTGTGGAGTTGTGTTTTGGATGGAGCTTTCTGGAATAGCAACACTCCATCAGAAACACAGTGGCACACCTGTACTCCAAATGCTTGAATAAGGCAAAACATATGACATCAAAATGCTGGGATTCATATTAAAAAGAAAAAAGAAAAGAATGCAGGCTGTAGCAAAGACAGAGACAGCACCAAGGCACTAATATACATGAAGAGTAGAAAGTTTTACGTATGCTGTTCATGAAATGATTTATCTGTCATTTAACCTCTGCTCATAAGCCATGTTTGTTCTGCCTGATGTTGACATGGACACTGCATACATGGCGTGTGAAAAGTTGCTCAGATCGATGTTTCATCCTCAAAAATAAATTATCATCACAAGTTGTACAGTGAGAAATGACTGTGGCTTATATTTCCAAAGTCCCTAAGATATACAAAGGCAATAAAATGCCTTCTTCTGGAATTTTTAAAGGTAACTGTTGGTGCAGAATAGATTCCACTATTTGAAGAGAAGATGTTATAAATTAATTTTAAAAGTGGGGGATTTATGTCATTTTTTTTCATCTAAAATGTTCACAGATTTCCTTTTCAATATAATGCATTCTTACTCAGAACTCTTAGAGGAAAACATTAATACTGTCAATCTGACCTTTTACTTTTACAGTTTATATTTACAGGTATAATTAAAACAATTGTAATAAAAGTTTTTTTTCTTTGCATAACCATCTTAACTGGCTGCAAGAAATTCTTCTTGCATGCAAAGTACAAGCAGGCAGGTGTGAAAATAGAACTTCTGATAGATAAAAGCTTATTTCTATCTGTCAAAAGATTGATTTTTAGTAATTGAGTGTGAACTTTTGTTCACTAGAACCTGTTATATTATAGACCTTCTTGTCCTTGTGGTTATCTGCACAGACTTATACTGTGGTTATACTACACACATTTATAGATGATAAGAATATTTCTTATTGGGTAATATTTTAATAATTTTTTCAGAGAATGCTTCTCTATTGCGATTGCAACTGATCTCGATTTTGAGTAGCTGCCCTTTCTCCGTGCTCCCTGCGTTACACCCACAAGATGACTGCTTACCAGCCTCGGTGCTGCTCCTTGCTGGGGCCTACAATACCGGGAGTGAGATTAACATCGGAGTTTGAGAATTTGACTTTCTAGTAACTGTGCACACATTGGTTCTGTGCATCAGACCAAGGTTTGGCCTTAAACACAAGCTTTTTCCCCTGAAAATATCACGAGAAATGATTATTTAAAAACATTAACTACTTTTTATATTGGGCACAAAGGAAAAGAGACAGCATCTAACTTGGAGGCTTGGTGCCACCTTGGTCTTTATTGAGAAACATGTGGCTGACAATTGAGAAGCTGAGAAATATCGTGTGGATTAAAGGAAATAAATTAAGAGCTGAGTTATATAAATCTTGAGGGCTCGTTGCACCTGGAATCATTTTTGTGGCAGTGCATACAATTGGGCTTTCTCCTCTTTAAAGTATCCTGGCTGCAGAATGAAAATTGCTCTTTTGAGTAAAATGTTATACAAATCTTTCATTTGGCCACTAGAAAAAGATATTTTTGAAAACATCTTTTTGAGCCTCTACTTTACCATAGCATTCTGCTAAAGTATATGTATTATCCAATAATATGAACATTTATAGAGTATTTAATACGTGTCAAGCTATAGCTGAAGCTCTTTAGTATATTAACTCGTGAATACTTACCAGGCACCCTGTTGGATACTTTGTTATGTGCACTTTGCTAATGAGAAAACTGAAGCTGACAGACCTCTTAACCACTTTGCTAGCTTGCTTCTCTATACTACTCTGTTCTCTTAGTCAGTATTTGTAATAACCTGGAAATAGGCACAATTATCCCTTTTACATATACAGGAGGATATGGAAAGCTCAGACATTAAGTTACTTGTCCCAAATCATACAGTTAGAAAGGGGTGGGGTCAGAATTCAGGACAGTTCTGGCCAAGATGGAGGCATGGGTAGGAACACTTCACTTCCTCACACAACCAAAAGAAGGATAACAACCAATCTAAAAACAAACAACAACCAAAACCTCCAGAAAATCGAACTGCATGCAAATCCAACAACGAAGGAGTTAAAGAAACATTAACCAGACCGGTAGCAGGGGTGGAGATGGGCAGCGGGTGGAGAGGACTCGCAGCGAGTCGGTGGCTGGCTGACCTGGCAGTCCCACATTCAGGTGGATAAACCCAAAGGAACAACTGGGGAGGAGACAGACCACAAAACCAGGTTCCAGCATGGGAAGAGAAAGCCTCCAAACCTCTGGCTGTAAAAATCTGTGGGAGCTGTGGGAAGAACTCCCAGCCTCACTGGAGAGTCCATTAGAGAGACCCACAGGGTCCTGGAACATACACAAACCCACCCACCTGGGAATCAACATCCAAAAGAGCACAATCTGCTTGTGGGAAGCGAGGGAAGTGACAGAAAGTGGGGTAAGAGCTGAGCATGTGACATTATACCTTTTCTGACCCCTCTCCCAAATACAGAGCCACAACACAGCGAACAGGGTTGCCCCGCCCTGATGATTACCTAAGGCTCTGCCCTTCTCAATGTAACCCATGCACTGAGACAAAGAAATATGGCCCAAATGAAAGAACAGATCAAAACTGCAGAAAAAGAACCAAGTGATGAGGAGATAGCCAACCTATCAGATGTGGTGTTCAAACACTGGTAATCAGGATGCTCACAGAAATGATTGAGTACGGTTGCAAAATGAAGGAAGAAATGAAGGCTATACAAAGTGAAATAAAAAAATATACAGGGAACCAACAGTGACAGGAAGGAAACTGGGGCCTAAATCAACAAATTAGAGCAGAAGGAAGAAATAAACATTCAACCAGAACAGAATGAAGAAACAAGAATTCAAAAAAATTGAGGAGTGGCTGAGGAACCCCTGGGACAACTTTAAATGCTCCAACATCCAAATCATAGGGGTGCCAGAAGGAGAAGAAGAAGAGCAAGAACTTTAACACTTATTTGAAAACATAATGAAGGAAAACTTGCCCAATCTGGTGAAGGAAATAGACTTTGAGGAAGTCCAGGAAGCTCAGACAGTCCCAGAGAAAGTGGATCCAAGGAGGAACACACCAAGACACATCATAATTAAGTTACCAAAGATTAGAGATAAGGAGGGAATCTTAAAAGCAGCAAGAGGAAAGGAGAGAGTTACCTGCAAAGGAGTACCCATAATACTATCAGCTGATTTCTCAAAAGAAACCTTATGGGCAAGAAGGGGCTGGAAAGAAGTATTCAAAGTTATGCAAGGCCTTGACCTACAGCCAAAATTACTCTATCCGGCAAAGCTTTCATTTAGAATAGAAGGGCAGATAAAGTGCTTCCCAGATAAGGTCAAGTTAAAGGAGTTCACCATCACGAAGCTCTTATTATATGAAATATTAAAGGGACTCATCTAAGAAAAAGCAGATCAAAACTATGATCAGTGAAATGACAACACACTTTCAACTATCAACAACTGAACCTAAAAAACAAAAATAAAAACAAACTAAGCAAACAACTAGAACAGGAACAGAATCACAGAAATGGAGATCACAATGGAGGGCTATCAGTGGGAAGGGGGAGAATAGGGGAAGAGGTACAGGGAATAAGAAGCATAAATGAATGCTAAGTACAAAATAGATATGGGGTGGCATTAAGAATAGTATAGGAAATGAAAAAGCCAAAGAACTTATATGTATGACTCCTCGACATAAATGAAGGGGGTGGGGAATGCTGGAGGGTGAGGGGGTACAGGGCAGAGTGGGGACAAAGGGGACAAAAAATTGGGACAACTGTAATAGCATAATCAATAAAATATACTTTAAAAAAATAAAAAGAATTCAACCCAGGACTGAGTGATGCCCAAGCTTCTATTTCACTGTCACAAGAGGAACACCTTTTCTAGAAGACTAAGTCAATGCTTTTAGGGAGCTTTTTCTACCACCCTGTATCTGGGATGGCGTTGGACTACTACTATAGGCAGTGTGGCGAGGGCACTGCAGTCTGCCTGGAGCTGCAGCCCATACACATGGTTCCAATTGGCCTTCTTATCCATGCTGTAGGGTCAGTGCTCAGAGTGGATTGGGAATTTCAGAGTGGTTTGCTTCCCAGAGTGGACATGCGCCTTCAGACAGGCTCTTAGAGGGAATCCCGCTGGGACTGCCACATAGCACACATATTTGTAATGCCTTCCCCTGCCTCAGGCTATGAGGGTGCTTTGTAGTTAGAACCTATCATTTTAGTATCCCATCTGGCCTTTGGTGGAACACATTGCAGAAAGTGAACTATAGATTAACCTCCAAGCCAGAAAATATTTTCATGGTTCCCATTTCCATAGGGTCACAAGGGTGTATGAGAATAGAGCGCTTGGCAGGAAGTAAAAATCCATACTCTCAGGAATATTCTTTTCATTAGTTCTAACTATATCTGTTCAGACCTAGCTACTTGGAAGAGGAGAGGGGGCCAGTAGGGACCAGTGCCGGAAGCATCATACTGTTGCTACAGCGGTGGGTTAAAGAGAAAAGGCAGCATATTCCAGGCCCTGCCTGTTCAAATCATAGAGAAATAAACTTTCAATAACTGCCTGTTTAGATGTACCATTTTTATATTATGGTGGTTCCTATCCATTTCAAGGATTACAATAATGTGTACGAGGAAAGACACGCCAGAACTACTTTTCACGTTGTTTTGTGACTACACACATACACATCATCAACACAGCTCCCTCTCATTTCCATTATCGTCTGAATTCATGAGCGCTGGGAGCTTTGTGCTCCTAACTGTCTTTTCAGCTCATGTAGTGAGTGCCTAGACTAAACTCTTTCACAGGGAAGAGATTAATGTAATTTCACCTACAAATTGAATCCAGCAACTGCATGTGACTTAAGTCATATGATTCTGACTCCACCATGGTAAGAGACCATAAGCCCACCATGGTCAGATTCTGAAATTTCTTAAAGGAGAGGTCCTGAACCTTGGGTCTGTAGGGCATAGACTCTGGGAGGCCCATAATCTGAAACTGAACATAGAATTTTGTTTCTGTCAACTGTGGGAGAATTGGGCCATTGCATTCATCAGCCTATAAAGGGTTTATGAGCCATAAAAGGGTCATAGATACACAGGAATTCCATTAGCAACATGTCTCTCATCCAGAATTGAAGATGATGAAAACAATAATAAAAATATACGTATAGGCAATTTCCTTTTAAGAAAAGATTCCTCATGGATAATGTTATTCTTTTTGCATGTAAGGGGGTCATATGTATTAAGATGAAGATGTTCACTTCATTTTGAGGTCTAAAGGTTAACATAAAATTCTGTGAATAGTGCATAAAAAGTATGTCACATGCATAGAATCCTTCAGCTGTTCCTTAACTCAAATAAAATATATTCAATAATATTTCTCAAAAAATATTTTGAATGATTCAAACATTATTCATAGCTACTGAAGGTCACAAAATGAAATAAAAATCTGTGAGTGATTTTCCATATTGGAATACAAAGATGCTGTTTCTTTTCTTCAGAATACGGATAACAAATACAGCAAGAAGAACCAAAGATTCGTTTGTAAGACATTCCCCTCTCCACTCAGGGGCAGCAGCCCTGCAGCTCATGAGCCAAGATTTCTTTTTTCTCTGTGACAGTCAGTGGGCATCTCCTTCCTTTTGTGCTCGCCCTTTCCTCCTCGCCTTCTGCGTGTGACCATTGCAACCACTCTCCTGACATTCCAAGTTTTACCTCTTCGGACCAGCACCCACTGGCCTCTGGAACAGGGGTGACAATGATGTGGAAAGGGGAAGAGACATTCAGGTCAAACCTTATCATTTGCCCCATGTGCATCTACTTTCCAACTACAGCTGTGTCCCCAGAGTCAGTACACGGTGCCATCAGTCATACCCTCAGCCCCCGAGTCTCCTTACCAACCTCTCAGTCCCTTTCCTGCTCTCAAGATGATATAATTTGTTCCCTTGAATATAGGTGAGGCTTGCTTCGGTCTGGCTCTAGAAAGACCCTTAGTTAACAAGCATGCTGACACCCTCACCCCTTCTGCCCCAGGGCGTTCTTTCTCTCGCCCTTTCATCTATCCACTTATCTGCTCCGTGCCCTTTCTCACTCCTCCCAGGTCTCTGATCAAATGATCTCACTGCCTTCCTAATTCATCACTTTACATCCCCTTCCACTTGATCCATTTTCCTTCATAGCACTTTTATGATCACACTGCAATGAGCTATTTATTTGTTTGTATTTGCCTCTTTCCATCAGAGTGAGGGCATGGCTCTGTTTCATTTATTGCTTGATGCCGAGAGCAGTGCCTGACTCGTTGTAACACCCAATAAATATTTTAAATTCATTGAACAAACAACACCTAACACAATTTTGCAGGTTACAAAGTATGTTCATATTTATTGCTTTATTTAATCTGCTCCCAAAACTTTTTTTGTTATTCTTATTTTATTAGTGAGAAACCCAGCGATCTATCTACATTCTGCAATTTCAGATTCCTATTTTGAAGTTTAACTCCTAAAAGATAGTTGTCCCTTATTCTTAGGTTCTGAAATTATATTGCCTCTTGTGCTTTTTGATTCTGAGTATATTTCAGAAATTCTCCACACTGGCTCTCTGGTAGAAGCATTTTGGAAAATTACTTTCATGAGGCTTAATGACCAATTAAATAAGAATGCAAGAGTGAGATTATATATTCTATTATAACAAACACCTACCTAATCAATTATTCTGATTTTTTTTAAATCAGTTGTCCTGCTTTTTCTGGACATTTGAGTTAATTTGGTGGTAATGGTATGTTCAGAATATACACTTAAATTACCTTCACTCGTGAGGTCAGATTTTCTCCTTAATACTCTTCATAGAGCTTATTCCTGTGCCTCTGTGCAACCAAGATTGAGAACAATTGGGTCTCTGAATGCACAGATCCATTTTTCTGGAGCACCATTTTTACTCAAATATTTAGGAGAAAAATATTATTTTTAGTAAAATTAATTCAGTTACATCATGGATTTCCATTCAAAATATCTGTAAATTTAAAAAGAGTAATTCCTAAGACTTCAAAGAAGTGTCTTGCTTGTAGTGGCCTCAGTCATGGTACTGATTTGTCTTGGCCAAAGAAAAGTAACTGTAGAGGAAGGTTTAGAAAACAGAATAAAAATTAACATTCAATTTGAACAACAATAAAAAATGTGCAAAAAATTTTACATTATTCAGTGTAATGAGGCAAGGACAAGAATTTTAGTTCTTAATGCAAAAAAGAAAAATGAGAAATGAATTAATGAAACATGGGGGCCCTAGGTAAGTATTCATAGAGTAAGTATTCGACAGACGTGTGCCAAGACTGCCCCAGACGCCGGAGCTGGGGAGGTGAACTGAAGGAGGCCACAGAGGGGAACAATCAGACGCGATCACAGCTCGGAGTGGTCAAGGCTGGGAGAGGAGGACACACAACTGCAGCTGGAGTGCAGAGCATCAACCTAATAATTGTGTAGAGTGAGAGTGTGGAGTAAAAATGGGCAGAGGTGATACCATGTACTTGCAGAGTACTTTTGTATGAATTCTTCGTTTGATCTCCCTCAAACACTTTGAGATTGAACAATCATTTCCAATACACGAGGACAAGTGAGAGACTCGATCAGTGTCGCGTTGCTGGGTCCTGCCCTGGTCTTCTGTTTCCTGCTTGTGCCTTTTACATGTGATGCCACTGGTGCTAATTAGAAAACGAGAGAAACTTCATGCTGTTTATTTTCCTTTTTTTTTAAAAAAAAGGCAAAATATTAACTTCCACAGGGCGTGAGCACAATCTTCTATAACACCAGTCTGGTATTTACGGCATAATTGCTACTTGACTAATAAATGGAGTGATTTTGTTAGTATTGAATGCTTTTGCATAAAACCTCTGGCAGTCAATGCCTAATCTATCTAAAGAATAAAATCTGTCTTTCCTTTGAAATTTTTAAGAAATCCTTCTCAAAGTTAAAAGCTAAAGGTTGTCCTATGGGTTTCCCTTAAAAATATGTTTTCTAAATTGCACTATGTGCGTTATCATAACAAATAAAAACATAAGAAAAGCACTGGGTATCCTTTTTCCCTTAGATAAGTGCTGTGCTCCTGGAACATATGACATCATATTTGGCTCCAACATTTGGAAATGAAACAGTATAAAAGATGACAAGTTCTAGTAGCCACGTCATAACAGGGGATGAAATTTAAAACAAGACTGGCAAAATAAAATTTGAGGAAACTGACTATTTTTTAAATTGTACATTTATCGTGACAGTTTTGGGGTTAATCTCTGGAGCCGGCACAGGGATGAATGAGGTAATGGTTGCACATGTTGTGGATAAGATAACCGAAGCGGGGAAAAGCCCATTTCCAGGCTAACGTGCAACTAAGATTATGTGCCTGATGGCTGGAAGCCGTTGTGTGGTTAGGATAATACAGGGTTCAAAAAATGATGCTGATGGAGAAGTGAGCAGTCACATTCGATCTGAAGCTTTCCGAATGGGGGCATGAAGAGGAGTAGGTGGGGGCCTGCCAGGGGAAAGATTTGAGAACTGAGAAGATGGGAGGTGAACTCCAAAACTCCCTCACAGAAATGACATTAGAAGGGTGGGTAATTAAAACTTCACTGCAAAGTGAAATCTGATGATAAGACTAGCTTAATGCTGCTCATTGTGTACATTGGGGTGCAAGAGGAGATTGTGACGCGGACCTCCATTCCCGATGACCCAGATGTTATTGCCATCAGAGAAATGTTCAGAGTTCCTGCTTGGACCACTTTGTTTTATTCTGTGGCTTTGAGGAAGGGGAAAGCAAGCACTGTGAGAAATGTGTTGACTGAAATGCACCATTAATTTCATGTCTCTTTTCTAAAAAGCACTTTTAAAGTGTGCCAAGATGTTTTTAGTGTTTCAACAACATGCTTTTGTGACAATAGAGAAATGAGAGTACGTTTTCATGGTATCAATAAAAAGACCATGGTAATTTACAAGGTTGGACTGAACCCTAAATTGGGTTACAATGAAGCTCTTTCAGTGTGAACAGAGATAGAACTGATCTTTATTGTGTTCCTGAGCCACTGAGATCAGAACAAACATGATGTCTGACCGCCTCTATGATCTGAAATCTTGGCTGCCAGGGGGCTTGAATTTTACAAAGGGCCTCCATTTCTGGAACTCTCTCTCCTATCCAACATATCCCAGATTTACAAGCTTTGAGGTCTTAGAAGGACAGAAACAAAAAGGCAAATTTGTTTTTTTCTTAACGGGTGTAGGTTTCCAGATGGTATTAGAAGCTATTATTGGCTGAGAAGAAACACTCGTTTGCATCCCAGTCTTGTACTTGAGTCTGCAAATTTGGCAAATGGCTTCCTTTAAATATGTGAGGAAATAAACAAAGCATTTTCAGTATTTGCTGACACTCATTATCCTTTCCTTCTCAAACTTTGCCAGATGCAAACACCAAGGGCCAATTTTTCTAGTTTTCTGTTCAGAATCCCTTCAGGAAAGTCCACCCATGAGATTTCCATATCTGATTCTTTGTACTAATGCGTCTGTGCTCATCTGATTCCATGGTCACTTACTGAGGAGTTAAGTATGGCAACCAGACAGGGGCTTGTTGGTCTAATCCCCTCGACGTCCTGCCAGTGGGGCACTTTCACACTGACATCACGTCAACTTGCTGCTCTTCCATGCACAGAGGTAGGCACACTGGTATGCAAAGACGTTGGAGACCAAGTTTCTGACCTGAAAGTATCCACAGTATTACAGAGACATTGATAAGTACACACACCACTTTTTTGGTCTGTCGCTCTAAGAAATAATGAAGGAGGCCATGAGGCTTGATGGAGAGGCCAAACTGAGCTTCGAAATCCAGATGTACATGGGTTCAAATTCTAGGTCAGCTACTTCCTTCCCCAGAGCATACCACTTTAACCTCCCAGAGCCTTAGGTTACTTGCCTGACAAATAGAAAAACTGGCGTATTACTTCCTAGGGATGTTGTGAATGAGAAATTAGATAGTCCCTGAAAATAACCCAGCACTCTGATATATAAAAAATGCTCAGCAAACACTGGTTCCTTCCTTCAAATAAGCAGTACAGAACCCCCAGCAGAGAAAATTAGGAAATGTTCTGCCTTTGAGCAGAGTGTTGAAGGATACATAGACTTTCATGCTCGTGATTTGGAGAGCACTGCACCAGGAGACAGAACAGCCAAGAAAGGCAACATATTTGGGGAGTAACATGCCCTTCAATTTGACTAATGAGAGAGCTCTGTGTAGAGACAGGCTACAGATACAGCCATGGAGGGCCTCCACATGCAGCGTGAGGAATTATAAAGTTCTGAGAGCAAAAAGTGTCAGTGACATAAGCAGGGTGCCACTATATCATTGGAGTTGTTTCAAAGGGACATTAATCTGGCAGCAACATGTTCATCGGTTTCCAGTGGGGAGGGCAGAGGCCAGGAGACTGGTTCGGACCATTGCAGAGCGGTTTCGAAGAGAATGAAGGTTCCGACTGTGGAGGCAGGGCAAAGGGCATGTGGTCCGAGACAAGCCAACGGGCCTGGAAAGGCTCCTTCGACTTCTGCCGAGATAACACGCCATCTGCTGCTTGTCTCTTTGTGTTCATCACACTAGACAGAATGTTACTTCTCTATGGGCTCAGCTCCCCTGCTCTTGGGGAGTTTGCTGGGAACTCTATTTTGTCTTTTCCTCATTTGGACATTTCTAGACTCTATCACAGAGTCTGAGAGTACAGTTAGCCCTTGAAAAGAGCTTGTTTAGTGCAAGAGTAAATGTTGAATACATGCGAAAGACAGACAAACATGGAATAGCAAGAGGAAAATAAAAAGAAACGAAAAGATAGAAGTACAAAACAAGGGGAAGGAAGTAAAGAGAAAGATAAAAGGTTGTTTTGGAACAGTGTGAGTCATTCACAACTGGGGATGTGAAACTGTAGCCATTAAAATTAGATTAACACTTCCTTCTTATTTTCCTTTACCCTGAAGCCTTCACCCCTTGCACTTTTCTTAATAAATAATACTTGATGAAGATGGCGATGATGTGTCCTCTTCATGTTAATCCAGGCAGTTCTCAGTTTGTGAATGGGTTAGGTTCCAAATGTCTGTTGTTAAGTCGGTTGTTTGGCTATTGGAATGTATTTTTCCTTAGAGACAATGTAAGTCAGTGGTTAAATTCTCCAACTACTTCACAAAAGGCTATTTAATCCACAAAGTGTTGGAATTAGAGGGCTAATGTACTGTGGAGTAGTAATTCCTTATAGGCATATTATATACTTCTTGACGGTTTGCAAAGTGCTTTTGCATCGCATACATTTATAAAACGGAACGCCTCTGCATAATTTTTTTTCCATGGAAAATTGTGTTCCAAGTTTTAAATGAGAAGGCCAGTAACACATCCTCCACCCACTCTGCTCTCTGTGAGATGACTTGGCTTCCACACAGAGGCTCCCACGCTGCCCTTCCCAGCGGCACTGGCCCCAAAGGAGCCCCCGAGACAGGGAAGTGGAATGGGAGTGTGTCAGTGCAGTAGGGCTCCGAGGGGAGGGCACCGCCATGGGTTTCTAGTCCGAAGAGTCAGTTTGCACGTAGATTCTGCCACCACCAGCTGGTCACGTTATGTGTGTTTGGAGTCCACTTATGCAGTGTGGAGATAACGGCACCTACTTCGTGGGTGTTTGTGATGTTTAAGGTGAGATAACGTATGAAGGAACACACAGCACAGTACCTGATACACGGCGCATGCTCAGAAATGTTCTTACGCTCTTCCCCACCTGCCCACCACCACTAAACTGCAAAACGGGATGGGTAATGAGATGCTCCTGCAGCCATCAGCTCAGCTCATGGGGCAGGTCATGGGCCTAGGAACTGGGGAGAGGCGGCGCTGGAGGTGCTTCCCTGGTGGGTGAGTTCCCAGCTGGGGAACAGCGAGGCCTCCGAGTGCTGATTCTCCCAGACACCAGTGGCAGCTGTGGCGAAAGTTTCTGCATGGAAAATGTGGAGCTCTCTGAGCAGGGAGACCAGGGCCAGGTTGTGTATTATCACTGGGACTGATGCACCCCAAATTTCAGGCACGTAACACGGAGAAGGTCAGTGCTCACTCACGCTCAGGTGCGGCCCTGCCGGCAGCTTTTCCCCTAGGCGATGTTTCTTTGATGCAGGTTCTTTTCATCCTGTGGTTCTGTCCATCTTCTCATACGGAGCTGGTGACAGGGAGGAGAAAAAGTGCCATTACAGGGTAGGCCTGTAAAAAATTCCAGTGCACAGCCTCCAACACAGCATTCACGTATGACACTGCCTGCAAAAGACTGGGAAGTCCAGAGTTGTCCGTAGCCCGGGAAGAAAACAGCCTCGGTGGTCAGCTGGCAGTCTCTGCCACAGATCCGAGAGTGCTAAGCAGCTCCTGGTTGGTGCAAACTGTTTTCCAGTGAGTAATAAATAAAAGAACACCTGACTGCAATTGAAGATAAATAAGTCAAGCTGAATGAAAACCAGAGAATTCACAGTAAGAGGATGGCCTGCGTACGTCGTGGGTAAACTTTGACATGTATGTTAGTTTTCCTTCTCTGAAAGAAATGAAAGACATGAAATAGATGAATATTAAATAGCTTTCCATGTAGATTAAAGCATAAAGATAATGATTCTCTAAAGTTCCTACACCAAGAACATGTTTAAAACAATGCCAAATTTAATAATACAAGTTAGCTTCAGCAATTTAAAAATAAGGGCACTGTCTGAAGACACAAATAGTCACTTCTCAAGTTGTTCTTTTCTTTCTTTGAATTATGTAATGTGCTGACTCAATGTCTGGATATTCAAGTCACACCCAGGGCTGTGGTTGATTAGCACAGTTATCTCCGTTCAAACCTCTGACTGGCCTTATGAAAGGTCTTATAAAAAGCATGGATTTTGGAGCCTAAACGCTTCAACAGGTCGTAGGGTTTTCAGTTGTAAGACTTACCAAGCTCTCTCAGATGAGCAATCTCCCCACAAGAAGCTCACAGTCTCGTGACAAAGACAGCAATATGAACGAGCCACAGCAGCACAGGACCAGGGCAGCCCAGAGTGTGTCCCTGGGATGATGGCACGCAGCAGGAGTGCTGAGAGCGAGGGCAGGGGAGCAGGGGAAGAATGAGAGGTTGGTTGGGAACAGAGACGGGAGTAGGCAGGGGCAGCCAGGACACAAAAGCTGCTGTAAATCATGCCGAAGCGCTTGGCTGTTATCCTAGCCCTGAGTGGGGACTAATTTCACCCTAGAGCACAAGCCCTGGTGAGCTCAGAGAAATGTATCTATTGATTCAAGAATCGTGCCAACTTATTTGTAAAAATAGCTTTCTAGAACACCTCGGTGTGGTCTTACTCTATTAAATTATATTAGCACAGGTGTGTGTGCGTGTTAGGGCACACACACACACATTCTTCAGATTGTAGGCATAGAGGCCTCCGTATGTCAGAGGCAGTAAGTGAAGGTTGCAGATTGTGTTCCCTGTGTCCTCTGGGCCTGGGCTTAAAAAATAATTAAAAAAAATAAAAGTTGCTCAAAACCAACTTAAAATGTAATATAAATGCATCTTGTTGAAAGTTTGGGTACATTGCACTTTGCATTGATTTAACTGCCAGTTTAGAAGCCAAATAACTAAAGAGGAGTCATTTTGCTTTTATTCCAAAAGAAGAGGAAATAGTACCAGAGGGAGGGAAAATAAAGACCGGTACATGATAACCTAAGACACCTGTACACGATAATCTCTGTAACGTGGGATTGCTTGCCTTACAGCATGCCTCAGTTTGTGAAGCTTCTTGGTAGTAGAGACATTCTTACCCTTGTCTTCTCATGAGAATCATCTGGGAGCTTTAAAATGTTCTATGGTCACATCCCAGACCAATTAAATTAGAATCTCAGCAAGTGGTACTCAGGCACCAGCATATTGTAAAGCTCCCCAAGTGATTCCAATTCCCAGCCCAGTGTGAGAAGCAATGGTCTGTTAGGTGGGATTACCTGTTCTTATGGAAACAGCAAATTTCAATTAATCAACTAATTTTAATCATGTGCCAGACACTCTTCTTGGTACTGGGAGCTATGGCCCAGGCCTGCCTCCAAGTGTGTCCCACCTGAGGACAGAGACTGAGCCTGGAGGGGCTGGAGGAAGAGGAGAGGGTGAGCAGTGATGGGCTGAGTGTGGAACAGTGGTCTGAAGGTGCATCGCCAGACATCATGGTAAATATTTGCTGATAGTCATGTTTTGTAGCTGGCTGAAAACTGGAATATAAATCTAGAGGAACGCACTAGAGGAAAATTTTATGTTAGACGGGGATTAGAAGCCAAAGAAACTGGCTTCCATTCTTGTGTGTAATTGAATATTATGTTTGTTTATCTACTCCAGACTTGGCTAAGGATTTAAAAACAAAACAGCTAAGGAATCTTCTTAATAAAATAGCTTAAAAACAGCAATACATTTTAAAATAAAATTTACACAATATAATTTGTTTAAAATATACTGTAAAAAACGGACACTAACTTGAAAAGACAATCATTTTCTCTTAAATGTTTAGAACTAAAGAGCTCTTACCAGCAGCAGGACGTGATTTCGTTTTATAAGCCGATGACCACATTCTCTAAGATGATGAAGATGTTAAGGTACCGTTGACCAACAGCTGATGGATGACTGACTCATAAACCACACCGACTCTTAATTCTTTACTTTACATTTCCCTCACAGGCGGGACTACTCTAGACCTTTCCGGAACTTGGGTCTGGACTTGTGCTTTCTTTTCTCTGTATTAGATGAGTAGATGACATGGAAAAAGTGTGGGGGCTGAGCTCCAGTTCCACTCAGGATCTCCGGGGCGCTGTTTCCTTGAGTGTAAAACGGTGATGGTAAATGTTTGGTTGAACAGTTAGAGTATTAACTCTAACAAATGTCCAAGGACCATATGCAGATTTTAATACTCACGAAGTTAATACTAAGAAACATACGAGTGGGGACATGTGTCACCCTTCGTCCTGGAAAGTATGCTTAGAATATCTCTATTCGATGCTGTGTGTTGGTTCTCCCTAATGAATTTTGCTCAAGTACCTTTCTCCATGGTCTGGAAGAAGCTATGGCAATGTCCGATGTAAGTGGAATGACAGATTACTACAGAGTTCCTACAGTGTTAATGGGGGGAGAGGAGAGAAATTTCTAGGTATTAGTGACCAAAAGCTAAATCAGAAAATGATGTAACAGTAATTTAATGAAAATGTAACATGTTTAGTAACTTAAAGCATGATTTATGTCAAAGCTGATAGAACATAGTTGGATTCTCAAGTATTGCCATGACTGACTTAAGATTAAAAGATCACTCTTATAATTCATTGTTTTAACTAATGAAATCCACTTATCTTAATGATGTACATCTTAGTCGATAGTTTTAAGGCAATTCTTTCTAAGGTGCTGGGAATAGTAGGTAAGCATAATTTGTGAGTGAGTTGTCTGTGCCTTGGTTCACGTAAGAACTTTCAACTTGATGCTGGTGTTTCAAATTAAAATATCAAGTCAGTTTATACATCTGGCCTTACTTGGTGGTTTTCTAAGTTGCCCATGCTATATCATAAGTGTACTTCTATTAATCATAGTTCAAAGTAGCCACATCGTTAAATAATAATTTTTTGAAAATATATGTTCTTAGAAATGATACCTACACCCGTTTCAGTTTTTGTTGTCAGACCATGGGCAGGGGAGAGGCGTGGAGGAGGGGAAGAAAAGAAATGGCAGACCCGCCCCTCGGGCCATCGGCTAACCCCCAGAGATGTTGGATACAGTCTCCGTTCCGTTGCCAAGCGGAGATGGAGACACATGTGGCCACACTGTCATACGCTCCTGCCAGCTGCAAACCTCATCACAGTTCCTGTGAAGTACGTTTCCACAGATCGGGTTTCTGCCGGGGAAGATTTTAACAATCTCCCACTCCGCTTTCAACCAACAACAATTAGCATTAGCAAATGGTTCAGGCCACTGCCTGGCATTGCATATGATTTCTCTTCAAAAAAGACAAACTTTTACTCAAACCAGATCCACATGCTGAACATTTGAGCTCTCCTCTTAGATATAATGAGGTTGAGACAGTTTCTATCTTTCATTTAAATAAAAAATCACTCTCACGTTTGAAATCAAGTTGGCTGTCTTCCCTTGCTGGGTTCACCATCTGGTAAGAGGGACTTTAGGGGACTCATGCTCAGGCCAGGAGTTTAGGAAAAAAATCATTATCCTTTTGTCCTTTTGTGCCTTGCTCTTTTAATGTGGTCAGACTTTGTTTTAATGTTTTCACAGCAGGTTTTTTTTTTCTTTCAGATAACACATATGGCAAATAAGTTAAATTCTTAATATATTTTGCAGCCAAAATTTGCTTGTTTTGAGTTATGAAGAAAAAATCATATACCTGATTGGAGTCACTATGGCTCATTGTGAAACAATAAAAATTCAGGGGGTCATCCCATTGATCTCCTACATTCTTGTGGTTCTTTTAATACTGCTATGTTATTTTTTTTAGGGTAAATCATTTCTCAAGGTAAGATAAAGTCAGTTTCCTACCAACATGTTTCAAAGGTTTATGATTGCACCAAATAGACTACATGTTAGCACGTCCAAGGATTTTACTATTTTTTACCAGTTAGGTTCTTTAAAAAGATAGGTTTTGATGCATACTATCTATTCATTCTCTCTCATGGTGGTTTTTGTCATGGATAAAGACTGGTTTTATACTCAGCAGTTAGGAGACCTGTTCATAAGAACCACCTCACAGCAATCATCCTTTCCATTACATTCCCTTCAACTTCAGAAAAGCATAGATAATTGAAAGTTATAAGTTTCATGAAATTGAAGGTAGCTTTGGAGAGCACTCCTGTTTTACAGATGAGGAAATTAAATTTCAGAGAATTAAAGTGATTTTTTTAAAGGTCATCAAATTCATATAGAATAAAGAGACAGCTAGAACCTAAATCCACTTTCTGATTTTTGTGACTTTACTCACTTTCCCATTAATACAGATGCACTGCACCTTGAAGTAAACTATGTGTTTAGTGGTAACAATTTTCAAGAAGCAATGAATTTTCATGAAGTTCTCATTATGAAACTGCATGGATCTCAACTAGGGATATAAGTTTTGGGGAGAAAATATAGCATTCCAGAAAAAATAAGCCCCATCCATCCAAATACTCTTCCAGCTAGCATTGGTGAATTGTGAGCTCACTTGAGAAACTCCAAGTATTTGAAAAACAATTAATGCCTTTGAATTCTTGAAACTGTGTTAATGGCTCCATACTTAGCCAAGCAAATTCATTTCCATGGGCTTCATTTTTTCTAACCTGATGTTAGTTTAGGCAAAGCTGACCTTTTGTAAGTCATCAAACAAGTAAATCTGTATGTAAAACATATTTATATTTATGCATAGTACCCTAGAGTCACAAGAAATATTTGTCCTTTGCTATTTTACTATTTCTAAAGAAAATATCCTAATGAATTTAAACATTTAAAGATTAGATTTAAAATCAACCAGTCTGATACTAATTTCCTCAAAAGAAACGGGAGAAAATCAGAGATGAGAGGTGATATTGGCGTTAAGGAAAACCTATGTGATGCCTTTGTACCTGTCAACCTTCTGGGCTGCACTAAGTTTCTCAGGATCCTCTTTCTTGCACAGCATGGACATGAAAGGAGGCTCTTGGACTCCTTGGAAGAGGAAGGGCAGCAGCAGCTATTTTGCAGTGCACACACATCATGCTGACCTCCTGACTCACCTCAACAGAAAGCAGCAGCTAGGCCTGCAAGCCCTCTGCCTCCCTCTGGGTCCTTCTTCGGCTTCTCTGACTCCTGGGGGGTGTGGTTAGCCTTGTGACTAAGGGGTCTTGTGTCTGGATGATATTGGCGTTTGTTTTCATTGCTGCTGTAACAAATTATCACAAAAATAGTAGTTTAAGTAATTTCTTATTTTATAGTTCTGTAGGTTAGATGTCTGACATGCATCTATCTCACTGGAATAAAAGTCTTATTTAATCCTGTATTGGTTCTAATGTGGGGAAAAATTTGCATTAGCAAATCCCATGATAGCAGGGCTATTTCGGTCAAAGCTAGAAAAAGGTAAATTGTGGAAAAATTATGTCAACATTTTTTCATGATTTTCTTCTTTAAAATCCAGGCTGTGATATGAAAACATAAAAGGGATATTGTGAGATTATAGACACCTTGACTATAAAATTATTTATATTAATCAGAGGCAAATTATATGCTCCTTTAATGCTTAAATAAATAGATAGTCGTGGGAAATGAATTTGAACAAATTGAGGTCTTGGAGGAATTACTAACTCTTTTTTATTAAGCAATAAAATTCTCTGAGAGAGGTAGAATTTAAGGTTCTTTCATAATGAGTTAAGGAGAAAATTGTTTTGGGCAGGAGGCTCTTTTTCTCTAATATATGGCAAATCCACTAGAAACATCTAGATTTATTTCTGCCTCATTTTCTGTCCTCCCATCTGAATGTAAGTAGAGCGTTGTCATAACATTGCATGTGCAATCAAATCACACAGGTGGCTCTGCAAATACAGTGATATAGGGATAGTCACCGAAGTCTCGTGTGTAGTTGGCATAGACAGCACTTCCTCATGTGCATCTCACAGAGAAACACTGTTACTAACTCAGACTGCCGGGAAATTTGATGGTCCATAAAACCTTTGAAATTAGGTGGGTACCCACCCCTTTACACATTGGAAAGAACATGTCCAATTTACTTTCTCATCTAACTTCATTCAAAACTTCATTTGTTAATCGTCTGGTGTGCTGATGTGGTTCCCAAAGAACATTGCTCTCTCCAAGAGCACACACTTAATGACCTACATCCTGACCTGTGACCATTTGCACACTTGTTTCCTTTTGTGAATCAGGACTAGAGTGTAAACTCAATCTGCTACACACCCACACAACGGCACATTCTTAGAGTGTGGCTGTCTAGACTATTTCCTTCAAACAGTGGCTCAAGGTCCTTTTTGGAGCAATTAGTGAAATGTTAAATTGTGGCCAGTGGCTTCTTTAACAGGTTCCTTACCCAGTTTCGACAGTGAAGTTTTAAGTGGTCTTTCACAGATTGGTATTATCATTAATGTGTCCATTCACATTAGCTGTAAAGTGAGTTTTCTGGTGGCCAAAGCTCTTTACCTCTCACCTGTTCTCTCTCTAGAAATGAAGAGGATTTATTTAGCCTCTACTCTTTTTGTTTTTGTTTTTGCCTTTTCGGGGGGGCTAGTTTTCTGTACTGGGATATATGTTTTGGGGAGAAAATATGGCATTCAAAAAAATAAGCCCCATCCACCCAAGTACTCTTCTAGCTAGCATCTGTGAATTTTGAACTAATTGGAGAAAGTCCAAGGTTTGGGAAGAACAATTAACGCCTTTGAATTCTTGAAACTTGTTAATGGGTCCATACTTATTAGCCAAGCATATTCATTTTCATGGGCTTCATTTTTTTATCTCTCAGAAAAGGTGCCCAATTAGTAACAATAGCCAATGTGTTAAAAGTAAGGATAGGTATAGGGAAATTAGAACTGAGCAGGGGGAAAATAAACTATGCATATGTTCAATATTGTATAAGATGTAATACATATATCTCAGAGCTTGAAATTACAACTCACTTTATGTTTCACTTAGGAAATCTTACTCCTTGTAATATTAACATTTTCTTCTATTTCTTTTATGATTTCTTTTGCTGTGCTTGCTAAATGGTTGCAGTATATTCTGTGTATGTCTTAAGATAGGCATTATGTCCGATTGTCTTACCACCAGTCACTAAACCTTCTTCCAATTAGTTTACAAGATATCTTTATCAAATTCTAAATGCCTCAAACACCTGTATCTCTTTCTGGTGCATTAACTTTGCTAGTGCCATAATGTTTTGGTTACTGTAGCTTTCTATTCTGTTCTGATTTGACATATCAAATAAATATAGTTTGTCTATTATTTTTAGAGATAAGACTTAGAATCAACTTGTCACATTTATTTAAAAAATCCCATTTAGGTTCTGGTTAAGATTATGCTGAATTTGTACATGTATCTGGGACAATTGGTGATTTCATACTTCTGAATCTCCCCGTGCAAAAACATGGTCTACTTAGGTGTTCCTTTGTGTCCTTCTGTTCTTGCTCAGTTGCTATACAACCTGATTTGATTACATTTAGAGAAGAAACAGAACACCTCCATGACGTTTGATTTTAGCTGAACCACAAGTTCCTTTTGTGATTGTTGATCTAGAGGAGGTCAAATTATTCAATGTATTGGTTGTGAAAAAAAGATAATTGCTTTGGTCACTTGCATGTATAATGTCGGTCCTCTTATATCACAGAATACCCCTTAATGAGTACTTGTTATTAGACAGAAAGTATTGAACATTATTATTTCCAGGCCTGTCAGCTTCCACCTCCAATTCCACAACACCTCTCCTTGTGACCAGTAGGGGGTGCTCCTGCAGCAACCTGCCTTCTTTCAAAGCCCTTGAATCCTAACACATTTCAAACCTTAGGAAGTATTGGTTTATAAATTATCAGCTGCGGTTCTCACACATTCTAACAGACTCACATCTGTGGGCATTTTATGTAGAAGACAAGTAATGGGAGAAGGTGAGATCTTCAAAGTGTCTTGTAATCGAAGAAGGCCTGTATTATATAAGCACAGAAGGCAGAAAGGGATTATAACAACTCGTGTTTGGGTGAAAGAGGGAGCCTCTGCTTTTAAGGGCTGTTTTTTTGAGCTTTGGTGCCAGCAGACTGCTTTGTGAGCTGTGAGTTTCCTGATCTTAGTCTTTTAAAGGCAACATTTTTAAAGTTTTGCTTTAAATAGGGGAGACTAGCTCTGGAGAGCAATGAGTTGGAGGCTGTGGAAGGAAGTGGGTCTGGCTACAAATAATCCAGTGGGGGGAAAATTTTTGATCCTATCTACCGGCTTTGGAACAGTTCCCCTCATTGCTGATGGCGGTAGTGTTCAGACAGATGTGTCACTCTCCACCTTCCGTATCAGTCTGGGCTCAGTCCTTCTTCCTATGCTCCCAAACCATACAGTTTTTACTCCTATACTGCAAATGTCACATGTGATATTCACCTGTGAATTTTTTTATATCCCCTTTTAGGATAACCAACAGGAGGGCAGGATCACACTGTATTTGCCCAGCATAGAGTTTGGTGTACTGTAAGCAGCCGATAACTATTTGTTTAAGGGATGACAGAAGGAAAGGAAAGCAGGTCGGAAAGAAGGAGGAACAAAGCAAAAAGTGTGTCAGGGGGTGGTTAGGTTGATATTATAGGGCAAATGACTTTTTAACCTGATCCAGAATCAGGAAATAACAGTAACAGAATTCACACAAAGTAATATTGGGTATAACCTAACACAAATGATCACAGAAAGCAATTTGTTTCTAATGAGGTAAGTAACATTTATAATAGCAAATACATAATGTAACCATAATCACTTGATTGTGAAACAAGCCATTTGATATTTATGTAGAGTTCAGAGCTTAATTGCATAATGTAAAAGTGTCCTTTAAAAGTAGTGAGGTTCTCCTCATTCACTGCTGGTGGGAATGTACACTGGTACAGCCACTATGGAAAACAGCATGTTAGTTCCTCAAAAAGTGAAGAATAGAGTTACTCTATGACCAAGCAACTCCTCCTCTGGGTATCTACACTCAGAAAAATTTGAAAACATTTATGTGTAAAGATTCATGAATCCTTATGTTCATTGCAGCATTATTCACAGTGGCCTTGACATGGAAAGAACTGAAATGTCATTTGCTAGATGATTGGGAAAGAAGAGGTAGTACATATATACAATGGACTATACTACTCAGCCATAAGAAATGGTGAAATACTGCCGTTTGCTCAACATGGATGGACCTTGAGAATATCATAGTAAGCAGATCAAATCAGACAGAAGAATATAAGAACCATATGACTTCATTCATATGTGACATATAAAACAGAAAACAATGAATGGATAAATAAGAAAAATAAACCAAAACCCATAGACACAGACAACAGTATGCTGGTTATTAGCGGGAATGGGAGTAGGGGGATAGGAAGGAGTCAAAAGGTTAAATATACCTTGACAGAAGAAGATTTGACTTTGGGTGGTGGACATACAATGCAATATACACATGATGTATCATAGAACTGTGCACTTGAAACCTATATAATTTTGTTAACCAATGTCACCCCAATAAATTTAACTTTAAAAAGTAGGGAGGTTTTGGAAGTGTTCCATGTAGAATTCTGTTAAAATCATACATAATATTGAAATTCAGATATTGCAGCACCAACTCATAATTCCAATTGTGGCTCCTATTTGAATGGGAGTTTTCTTACCACTCCCTCTCTCCCCCCCTCACTCTTAATAAAGCATCAGACACGTAGAAGTTGAGGAGATTAGTTCAGGCGTTTGCATGCATAATTCTTTGGGCTACCTTTCCTGGTAATACTACTGACTTTCCTTATCTTCAAAGAACTGCAAAATAAGGGTATTTTGAAAGTTATCATTCTTCTGAAGAGTTCATTGTCCAACAATCTAGCCTATATAAATTTCTTTTAGAACACCTAAGGGTAAACTGGATGATATAAGTGCTGGTTGGAGTAAAAAGGCCCTTTTATGATGTTCACACTAAAAAGTTTCATATTTATTAATTTGATAAAAATAATTACATTATTTCTATATATTATTGACTTCCTGTATTTACCTAAATAGACAGTTAAATTTATGAAAATCACCTGTGTCAAAGATTCATGCTGACAATAAAACAATCTACACCAAGTAGCCAAAACAGAACACTTTCATTTTCAATGATTTAAGTACTTAAGAAGATTGAAAAAATGATGAATATGATCATTGGTTCTTTTAAACACCCTTTGGATCCATTTTACTTCATTCAGTGTGTTTTTTTAGTGTTGTTTAAGAGAGCCACTGGGAAATTACAGAAAGCTGAGAAGAAGAGGAAGCAGGCTCTGGGAGAAGGATTTGCCTGATGCTTATGTTTATGAGGGTTTCTTTTCTTCCTTTTATAAAAAAAATTACCAGGCCCAAAGGCTCACTGTACATAGGATTATATGCTTTGTGAAAATTACCAAATGTTGTTTGATATATTGTGTTTTATGAATTGATATAATGTGTTATTCATATCAGATTAGTGAATTCAAATTCAAAGTAAATGTAACTGATTTTTAAATGTCTAAAATGATGCAATGAACAGAAAGTATGAAGGTAAAACATATGTAATGAAAAAAGTTTGGTTAGACAAGTGTTTGTCGAACATTCGTGTTGGAGGTAGAACTTGCTCTAGAGGCAGACTGCCAGGGCTCAGATTCCAGCGGTGTCGCCTAGGTTAGAGGTGGGCGTCCTCAGGCGTGGTACTGAACCTCTCTGAGCCTCAGCCTCCTCATCTGGAATATTCTTTAAAATAATTACAATTGCTATTTTTTTACTATTCATTTATTTATTTATTTAAGCTTCCCCCAAGGGCACGCTCATTGATTTCAGGGAGAGGGGGTGGGAGAGAGAGAGAGAGAAAGAGTGAGAAACATCAGTGCGAGAGAGAAACACTGATGGGTTGACTCTTGCATGTGCCACAACTGGGGATTAAACCGCATCCTAGGTATGTGCCCTGACTGGGAATTGAACCCAGGACCCTTTGGTTTATGGGGTGGTGCTCCAACCAACCGAGCTTCACTGGCCAGGGCTACAATCAACATTTTTAAGGTTGTAGGAGGATGAAATGAGATAATTCATGAAAAGCAATTAGCATAGTGCCCACCATATAGTGAACTCTCAGTAAATGGTAGCTCTTACAGTCTCACCATTGTGCTAGGCCCATGGGACAACATAAATGATGTTTACAACACTGCCTATGTTTTTAAAGAGGTTATCATATTAATATTTTATCTATTATATTGAGAACCCTGGGATCTGTGTAGCAGATTGGGATGTTTACATGATTCATTTAA
The DNA here is from genome assembly GCF_014824575.4 of Sturnira hondurensis. Classification (NCBI taxonomy): domain Eukaryota; kingdom Metazoa; phylum Chordata; class Mammalia; order Chiroptera; family Phyllostomidae; genus Sturnira; species Sturnira hondurensis. Next base: position 9,401,936 of record NW_028098001.1, on the reverse strand, counting down.
AAAAGTATTCCTGCTTGAAAGATATACTTTTTGTGTAGATAAATAATTTCTCTTTCATATGGGATAAGCTTATATTTCATTAATCTATTACCTTTTATTATAAAATAAAACAGTTACAAAAAAATACATACTCAAAATGTATAGCTGAAAAAGTTATTATAAGGCAAATAGCCTGAAACCACCACTCACTTCAAGAAATATAACATTGCCAGCTGTGATGGTTAATTTTGTGTCAACTTGACTGGCCATGGGGTATCCTCATTAAACATTGCTTCTGGGCATGTCAGTGAGGGTGTTTCCCAAGGAGATTAGATCTGAATCTGTGGACTCAGTAGATTGCCTTCTCCAAGGCGGGTAAGTGTCATCTGATTTATTGAGAGTGTGAATAAACAAAAAGTGGAGGAAGGAGATATTCACCCCCTTTCTCCTGCTCACTGATTGAGCCGGGACATCTCATCTCATTTTCTCTTGCCCTCATACTGAGATTTACACCATGGACTCCCCTGGTTTTCAGGGCTTTGGTCTCAGACCGAATTACACCACTGGCTTTCCTGGGCCTCCAGCCTGCAGGGGGCCAATAGTGGGACTTCTCAACTCCACAATCGAGTGAGCCTATACCTCTATATTATCTATAGCTATCTATGTACTTATCCTGTTGTTTCTCAGGAGAACTCCGGCTAATAGCGCAGCCTCTCCAGAATGACTTTCACCGACCTGCTCCAATCACAGCACGTCCCTCCCCCCAAAGGAGCCGCAATCCTGATGTCTGTAGAAAGCACTTTCTTGCATTTTTACAATTTTATCACCCAAATGAGAATCTTCAGACACTGTAGTGCAGTCTTGCCCATTTTAAAAAAGAACTTGATACATGCATATAGACTTCCTCTTACACGGGCATTGTCACACTCGTCATCAACAAGGGGCATGGAAAAAACACTACTGGCTTAAACTAATGCAGATTTATCATTCAGCTGCTTATAGGAAGATATTTCCCGAGTATTGAATATATAAATAAAAGTGGGGTTCTGTGGAAGAAGGGGGAGGCCAACTAACAGGGTCTTCTAGTTACCATGACTAATGTCCTCTACGAAGTATTTACACTCAGCTGAAGATGAGCAGAGAATGGTTGTTACTTTACCTGCTCCTACAAGACAAACTGATATGGACCTAATTAGAGAGAAAAATGGAACAATCCTTGAATGATGATTAAATAATTTTACCTAGTTATTAATAAGGTTTGCCTACAGATTCACTTTTTTTAATTAAAAAACCCTCCCCCCAGAAATCACCATACTGTTGTCCATGTCCATGAGTCCTTTTTATTTTTGGTCAATACCTCTACCTCCCAACTTCCCCCACCACTAGCTGTCATCTGCTCTCCCTCTATGAGTCTGTCTCTGTTTTGCTTGTTAGTTCAGTTTGTTCATTAGATTCCACATAGTAGTGAAATCATGTGGTATTTGTCTTTCTTTGACTGGCTTATTTCACTTGGCACAATGCTCTCTAGGTCCATCCAGATTGTTGCAAAAGGTAAAATTTTCTTCTTTTTTACTGCCAAGTAGAATTTCATTAAATAAATGTCCCATAGCTGTTGTATCCACTCATCTACTGATGGACACTTGGGCTACTTCCATATCTTGGTGATGGTAAGTAATGCTGCCATGAACATAGCAGGTTGCTTATATTCTTTTAAATTAGTGTTTTGGTTTCCTTTGGATACATTCTCAGAAGTGGGATTGCTGGGTCAAAAGGCAGATCAATTTTTAATTTTTTTAGGTTATCTCTATACTGCTTTCCACAGTGGCTGCACCAATCTGCATTCCCACCAACGGTGCAAAAGGGTTCCCTTTTCTCCACATCCTCACCAACACTTGTTTGTTCATTTATGTATGATAGCTGTTCTCACAGGTGTGAGATAGTTTCTCATTGTGCTTTTAATTTGCATTTCTATGATGATTAGTGATGTTCAGCATCTATTCATATGTCTATTGGCCATCTCTATGTCTCTTTGGAGAAGTGTCTATTCAGGTCCTTAGTCCATTTTTTAATTGGGTTTTTTGCTTTTTTGATGTTGAGCTTTGTATGTATTTTATAAATTTTGATATTAACCCCCTATTAGATATATCAGTGAATATGTTCTATGGGTTCTCTTCTTTTGCTTATGAGTTATTTTGTTGTGCAAAATCTTTTTAGTCTCATGTAGTCCATTTGTTTATTTTTCTTTTGTTTCCCTAACTTGGGGAGATATATCTGATAAAAAAATTGCTATGACCAATGTCTGAGATTTTGCTGCCTATGTTTTCTTCTAGGTTTTTATCATTTCAAGTCTAACATTTAAGTCTTTGATCTATTTGGAATTTATTCTTGTGTGTGGTGTAAGAAGGTGGTCTAGTTTCATTTTTTTGCGCGTATCTTGAGAGGTGAAAGCAAACATCCCTGTCTTGTTTCTGATCTTAAAGGGAATGTTTGTAGTTATTTTGCCCACTGAGTATGATGCTGACAGTGGATTTTTCATATATGGCCTTTATTATGTTTAGGTACTGTATTTTGCCGTGTATAATGTGCATGCATGTTTTTGCCCCAAACTTTCAGGAAAAAAAAAATCTTTTGTTTTAAAGTTTTAAAATCAATTATTTATTTATTTATTTATTTATAATTAAGAACAAAACCAATGATCATATTACAAGGTATTATTTTGCATATATATATCATTGTTGCTTTCTAGAGTTACACTTTAATGCATAAGCATAAATAAAATAATTAAAACATTTATATAGATATGAAATTAATACTACCAATGTATAATAAACATCCTTATTTTTCCCTCAAAAATTTGGGCAAAAAACTGTGCATTATTCATGGCAAAATATGATGTTTTCTCTATTCCCATTTTGCTGAGAGTTTTGGTCATAAATGGGTGCTGGATTTTATAAAAAGGTTTTTCTGAATCTATGGATATGATCATGTGGTTTTTATTCTTCATTTTGTTTATGTGGTAAATCACATTTATTGATTTGCAAATGTTGTATGATCCTTGCATTCCTAGAATAAATCCCACTTGATCATGGTGTTTCATCTTTTTGATGCATTGCTGTATCCATTTTGTTAATATTTTATTGAGGATTTTAGCATCTATGTTCCTCAGGGGTATTGGCCTGTAATTTTCTTTCTTTGTAGTGTCTTTATCCGGTTTTGGAATTAGGATAGTGCTGGCCTTGTAAAATGTGTTTGGGAGCTTTCTCTTTTCTTGAATTTTATGAAATACTTTGAGAAGGAGAGGTGTTAGTTCTTCTCAGAATGTTTGCTAAAATTCACCTGTGAAGCCATCTGGTCCAGGGCTTTTGTTTGTTGGGAGGTTTTTTTTTTTTTTAATTACTGCTTCAATTTCATTAGATGTATTCTGTGTATTTGGACTCATTCTTCCAGATTTAGTTTTGGAAGATTGTATGCTTCTAGGAATTTATCCATTTCATCCAGGTTGTTAATTTCATTGTCATATAATTGTTCATAATATTTTCTTACAATCCTTTCTATTTATATGGTGTCAGTTGTTATTTCTCCGCCTTTATTTCTGATTTTAGTTATTTGGGTCCTTTATTTTTTTATTCTTGATGAGTCTAGTCAAAGGTTTGTCAATCTTGTTTATATTTTCAAAGAATCAGCTCTTGGATTCATTGATCTTTTGTATTTTTTTTTCAAAATCTATTTCATTTATTTCTGCTCTGCTCCTTTTATTCATTCCTTTTACTCACTTTAGGCTTTGGTGTTCTTTTTCAAGTTCCTTTAAATGTGATTGTTTATGTGAGCTTTTTCTTGTTTTTCAAGACAGTCCTGTAATGCTATGAATTTCCCTTTTAGGGTTTTTTTCTGTGTCCCACAGATTTGGAACCATTGTCTTCATTTGGATCTTCATTTTAATTTGTTTCAAGGTATCTTTTGATTGGTACCTTGATTTCATTGTTGACCCACTCATTGTTTATTACCATGTCATTTAGCTTCTGTGTCTTTGCATGTTTTTCAGTTCTCTTCTTTTGATCGATTTCTGATGTTATAGCATTGTGGTCAGAGAAGATGCTTGATGTGCTTTCAATTTTCTTGAGTCTATTGAGACTTGTTTTGTGTCCTAAAATGTGGTCTATCCTAGAAAACATTCCATGTGCACTTGAAAACTACCATATTTTGCAATGCATAATTCATACCTATATTTTTGTACACATTTTACATGGGATTAATATACCCATTATTATATCCATGGTATGTAATCATTATATCCATGTATAATGTGCATACTTATTTTTCCCTAAAAAATTTGGGCAAAAAGTGCATATTATGCATGGCAAAATATGGTATGTATATTTTGCTGCTTTGGGGTTAAATGCTATGATGATATCAATTATGCCCATTTTGATCTAGTGTGTTGTTGAAGGGCACTGTCTCCTTGTTGATTTTTTGCCTGGAAGATCTATCCATTGAAGGGGTGGGGTGTTGAAATCTCCAAATATGACTGTATTTCTGTCCATCTCTCCTTTTATGTTCACCAAGATTTGCTTTACAAATTTAGGTGCTCCTCTGTTGGGTGCATAAATGTTTAATAGAGTTATATCCTCTTGTTGGATTATTCCCTTTATCATTATGTAGTATCCTTCTTTGTCTCTTACTATATCCTTGGTTTTAAAGTCTATTTTGTTGGATATAAGTATTGCTACTCCAGCTTTTTTTTCTTTTCCATTTGCATGAAATAACATTTTCCAACTCTTTACTTTTAGTCTGTGTGTATCTTTTGATCTGAGATGGGTCTCTTGGAGGCTGTATACTATGAGTCTTGTTTTTTTGTCCATTCAGCTACCCTGAGTCTTTTGGTTGGAGCATTGAGCCATTTTCCTTTACAGTGATTATTGATAGCTATGTATTTACTGCCATTTTATTGTTAGACTATTTGCTCTGGTTTTTTTTCTTTTTTTCTTATTCTTCTTAAAGGAAGTCTTTTAACCCTTGTTGCAGTACTGGTTTGTTGTTAAAAAACTTCTTTAGCTCTTTCTTGTGTAAAAAGCTCCTTATTTCTCCTCTGATTTTAAATGATAGCCTTGTGGGGCAAAGTAGCCTTGGTTGTGGGTCCTTGCTTTTCATCCCCTTGAATATTTCATGGCACTCCCTTCTGGCATGAAATGTTCCTGTCGAGTAATCAGATGCCAGTTTAATGGTGCTCCCTTGTGGGTAACTACCTGCTTTTCTCTTGAGGCTTTTACAGTTCCCTTCTTGTCTCTTTTTTCCCCTCACCCATAGCCCTCAGGTGCTTGTCTCCAAGATCTGAAACTGAGAGCCACTGGCCAGGAGCTCAGTCATGTGTCACTGGAACTGCTATGGCACTAGAATGGAACCTGTCAGCCACGGCAGGCAATGGGTCATGAACAGTGTTCTCTCCTTGTCTTGGAGCCTTGTCATTTTAACTATGATGTATCTTGGTATAGACCTCTTTGGGTCCAACTTGTTTGGGACTTTCTGAGCTTCCTGGATTAGTGTAACTTTTTCCTTCACCAGATTAGGGAAGTTTTCAGTCAGTATTTCTTCAAATAGGTCCTCAATCCCTTGATTACTTTCTTCTCTTTCTGTTATTCCCATGATGTGAATATTGTTACACTTCATGTTATTCAAAATGTTTCCATGTCTGTCCATGGTTATAAGGCTTCCTTCCAACTGGTGTTCAGTTGGTTATTCAGGATGCTTTCTCTACAACTCAGTTATAATTCCAGACTGGTCCTGGGAGGAGGTTAGTGTAGCTTCCATTTACTCCCAGATTCATTTTCAATACAGTATGTAGGCTGAGTAGCAAACTTAATAAATTTTGTTTGATTTAGCTGTGATGTGTTTGTTGCCTAGATTACTTCAAAAGTATTTATGAGAATCTTCATCAGACTTAAGACATGGCACATAACCAAATTAACTTGTCTAAATAAGAATCTAAATAGCCTTGATTTAATTAGCACTATGCCAAACTTTAATAAAAAATTTCACCATTTATTATTTATCATTTATATTCAACTTCAAAAAAGATGAGGCAATTTTGAGTAACACATGAAACAGGCTGTGGAAATCATGTATTAAGAATGGAAAAGATCAAATACTCTAAAGGAGTGGGAGGCTGGTATAACAGGACATTTGGTCACTCAAAGTAGGTATAATAGGGGTTAGAATTCAAGCATGTGAAACATGGGGTAAATGGGGCATCTACTATGTGCCCTCAATCCTGAGTGTTTCATTCCTTTCTATTTTCCCACTTCACATTTCTCTTGTAGATTTACAAATATTTCTTATCAGATATCAAAAGGAAAAGAAAAGCAATTCACCGTTTCTCACTGGCAGGGCAATACAGGAGGGTTGGCATTTCTTCTTAGGCATCCTCCTTTCCTATTATTCATTTCTTAACTCAGTAATTAAAACCCACCCAATATTTGAATCACATGATAGAATCAGTATATATAATGAAACTCTAATCTAATTTGTGATAATAACAAATAGCTCAGCTAATGCATTTACGGTCATTGGCATTCAGGAAAGAGGTTATTCCAAAAGTCTGTGCCTCACAAAGAAAGCTAATGTTCATCAGTCAGCTGTTGTTCTATGAGAGAGATCCTTCAGAGCCTTTGTAGATGAGATTTGTGCTGAATATTTTTGTTTACTTTTTAAAATGCCAGAAAAGAAAATCTTGTTGGTTTTTTAACCCTAACTTATTTAACATAATCTATTAATTCATTCTGTTTGTTACTGGCTCTCAACTATTATTTTACTGACTTCACCTTGTCTTGCCTTGTTCCTATCCCTTTCTTAAAATTTAGCTTTAAAAAATTGAAAGACTTAAGAATAATAACCACAAAGCCAGTAATAACTACAAAGAACCACACCCTCCTTTTAGATGACACACAAATAGTCCCAGACAAATCTCTATCCTAAGGATTTCCTCAGAGGTAGATTCTACAATCCTTTCCATATTTTTAATTTAAGTATTGTAACACTCAAAGATTGTCTTTTCTGGTCATGCATAAGGAAACGATCATCAAAAGTGTAAAATTAATTACCAGCTTTTGTTGTTGTTGCTTAACTCTGGGAATAGTATTATGAGCTCAAGAAATAGTAGATACCTCTCTGTTTTACTCATCTGAGCTATGTGCAAACTGAAAAATTCTGGTCTTTAAAAAAGCTTCATCTATTAACTAACTTACCATAGTTTGCTATAGAAATAGTCTGTGTCATATTAGTGAGCTTATATTGAAAATGGGGTAGGTATGGGAAAGACAGAGTATTCATTCTTTAAAAAATTAATTGTGAAGCTGAGAGAGTCTCAAAGAAGTCGGATCCAAGGAGGAACGTTCACACAAAGACACATCATAATTAAATTAACCAAGATTAAAGATAAGGAGAGAATCTTAAAAGCAGCAAGAGGAGAGAGTTACCTACCAAGGAGTTCCTATAAGACTGTGAGCTGATTTCTCAAAAGGAACCTTACAGGCAAGAAGGGGCTGGAAAGTATTGAAAGGCATGAAAGGCAAGGACCTGCACCCAAGGTTACTCTATCCAGCAAAGCTATCATTCAAAGTGGAAGGGCAGATAAAGTACTTCCTAGATAAGGTCACGTCAAAGTACTTCATCATCACCAAGACCTTATCACATAAAATATTAAAGGGATTCATATAAAAGAAAGAAGATCAAAACTATGAACAGTAAAATGACAACAAACTCACAACTATCAAGAACTGAACCTAAAACACATACACATACACACAAACACAAAAAACCAAATGAAGCAAACAACTAGAACAGGAACAGAATCACAGAGATGGAGATCATGTGGAGAGTTATCAGTGGGGAGGGAGAGGGGGAAGAATGCGGGACAAAGGTGCAGAGAATAAGAAGCATAATTGGTAAGTACAAAATAAACAGGGGGGTGGGTGTTAAGAATAGTATAGGAAGTGGAGAAGCCAAAGAACTTCTATGTATGACCCGTGACATGAACTAAGGGAGGGGAAATGCTGGAGGGAGATGGGGTATAGAGGGGAGGTGGATAAAAGGGGGAAAATGAGGCAACTGTAATAACATAATCAATAAAATATACTTCAAAAATAATGGTTAAAATACATTAATCTAAATATATAGCACCTATTAAACATATACTTTTTGGTACCTATATATGAATATAAATCACAAAAATACAGCATAAATCATAAAACTAGATATTCTGTCAGGTATGGTCCTGTATTAGTGCAGTCCCCAAACATAGTGTATAGTGTGTGGTCCCCAAACATATAGAGAAGTTGAACCTAAAACATTAACTAGGTAAGTATAACACAGAGGTGAGTTATTTGTAAACTAGCAATATTTCACACTTAATGAAAACAGCAAGCAAGCCTATTTTGAGTCAAAGAACAGCATAGACCATTATGAAGTAATAAAGTTATAAATTGTGGCTGCACAAACGAATGCACTAGATTTTACATACATGCCAAAGAGCATAAACTATACATAGGTCTTTTCCAAATTGTATCACACCAAATGCACTTACTCTAGACAGCAATTTTGACTGCTCTGGTGCTTAAACAAGAGGCTTGGATTAGATGATCTCTGAGGTCTCCTGTGACTCTAATTTTTCAGGCTTTAAGTCTTAATTTTAAACAAATTATAACCTGTGGTTAAACTGGGACATGTTACTTCTCTTGATTCCTGGGTGGTCACTGGTTCTTCAGTGCATGTGTGATGAGTGAGTGAACCCAGAATCTGCTTCCACAAGAGAAATGAGGTTCATTAGAGTCTTTGACAGTAGAAATGCTCAACCTACAAATTTTATTTTGCTGCGTGCTACTATGTTTTTAAAACACCTCTCCATGATCAAACAGCTATCATACGTGCATGTCTGAGTGACAGTAACCAGTCAGACACAAATGTTCTTATAGCTGTTGATTTTAAAAATTGTTCCAGTTCATTAGAGATGACATATTTTCCTACAGCAAAAATTGTAGCTGTCGGAGATAGGTTATCTTTTTGGTAATAAGAAATCAAAATATAAAGAAGGTGCAATAAGTCATCACAAAATTTTACTTTTACAGTGGTTACTTTTATTTTATAACTGAAGTACTTTGCACAACTGGTCAAGGGCCTCCCAGTCTCTTGTAACCCAAGATAACCTGTCACAGAAATTCTGATTCTCAATTCATCAGAAAGAAGGTTCGTAGGCAAATCTGAGCAGTGGGCAGGGTAAGGGATTGATGGGGATTATAATAGGTCCTGTACTAATTCCTTCGGTGACATTTCCACAAAACTAATGAAATGCAAACTGGTGTCTGTTTTATCCAATGTATAGTTAGCTCTAAAAATCAGACAACATATATGCATGCAATATATTATTCTTAAGATTGTTCTTTAGTGGCAAACTTCTTACTCAAAGAAAATATGACAGTCCCTAAAGAAAGAGGTCACCCACATTGCTCTTAAACAAGGAAAAATACTGTTAAGGCTTGTATCTTTTTACTTAAGTCATTAAAAAAATAGAAAAAAATTAAAAGTAATACATTGCAAAATAGAGAAATATGTTTTAAGTTAGTCTTGCCACCTTACAATCCCAATTTAAGATATATTTAAAAAGATTAAATTCTTCTCTATTTTATCCTCATATTTTATTTACAGACTTATTAACCAATGCACAAAGTCCTATGATATTGGATCCAGGTTACCACAGGAAATACTCAACTGTAGCAGGGCTCACCAGGAAAAAAAAATAATCATTCATTATGTCTGCCTGTATGATTAAAACATTGCTTGTTTAGATGTGCCCAGGTCATTAATACTAACATCGGTTTTTGATCCTTTATGTTTTTCTGGAGTATCAGTTTTTCAGGCTGCTATTCTTTGTTCTTCTATGAAAGCCTGTAAAGGGGCTGAGGGTAGCAGATTATTTATTTCAGAAGAAATCTAAAATCTGAAATTTTTGTTTTCTTAAATTAGAGCTATAGAACATCTCATAGTTATATTCGACACATGAGGGAACCAGCGTCCAGGGCAGGCAATGACATGCTTTCCTGTCCTGACAACATGCAGACAGTGCAGCATCAAAACTCTCAAAGTGAAGATTCATCTTACAGAAACAGTTTTATGCAGAAGACAAATTTTAGAACATTATTTAATTCTGAATAATACTTTCAAATGTCCAGGTTGCCTCTTACTGTCCAGGTTGCCTCATGGTTATGTTGCAAACAGAAAAATAGAATGCCAACTTATTATGAGACATTTGTCTAAATCTTTATTTTAGTATATGCAACACATTCATTCATATGCATAAACATCTTCAATAAAATATTAAAATAAAAATTCTATGCAGATGAGAACCTATTCATGCCTTCTAATTTATATGCTGCTTATGTACTGCTTCTGAGGTGTGGGGTGCTGCTGCATAAGTCAGGGGGGAGGTTCCCCTTTAAGAAGATGGATAGAAAAATACAAGCCGGGACTAGTTCGGAGCTCAGCAGTCCAGATGAGTGGGGATTTTAACTGTTGGTTGCGGGGGTGGGGGGACTGGTTCTGTTGTGGGGCTGCAGAATGTCTTGGACTGTTTTTCAATGTTTTGGGTTTGGCAACCCAAAGTATGTTTTGCTAAGCACTTTTCTTTTCATTTTAAGCCCATGTGTATTATAAAGGAAATTTAATCCGTATGTTTTTGATTCCTTTACACTTAACTCATCAAAATATTGTTTTGTAAGAGTTATTTGATGTCCAAGAAGTCTTTGAGTATTTTTATAACTTTTAAAAGTTTTGTCTGTCCTTAGAAACAGGAAGTTGTGTTTTCTGAGGGAAAGTGGACTAAAAAAGCCCAGAGGCTAGAGTTAGTTAGAAGATTTCAAACAGGCTAAATGTTAAGATTAATAATAATATAGAAGACATTTTATCACACTTCCTATGTGGTTGGCTGTTCTAAGTATTCTTGGTGTTTAAAATTATTTAATCCTTGCAACGATTATGTAAAGTAGGTGCTATTACTATCTCTATTTAAAAAGGGTAGTTAAGCCACCTGCCCAAGGTCACATAGCACCTACAGGTAGAGCTGGGATCTAAAGCCAGGCAGTCTGGTTCTTCGTGTCTAAACTCTGACCATTGTATTATACTGCCTATTTCCATAGTGTTATCCTGTAACCTGAGAATTTTGGACATTCCTTAAAATTAATTACATACCAATACTGCACTAGATACTGAGAAGAGTATGTTTGCTCCTAAGAGAATTTGCTTTGTGATGAGAACAAACAGATACGCAAACAAAACAAAAATGGATGAACCCTGAGCGAAATGCTGCGTGTTTATTCAGTGTCATTTTTCCACCCAACGCCTTAGGTGCAGCATTACTGACGTCAGGCTCCCTTCTGGTCATTAGAGAGGCAGCAGTCATGGAAGCTGTATCCTCACGGATAGTGGGTATTGTATTCTTCCCTTTAGACCAGACCACAGCTGGAAACAATAAAAATGCCCGGGCTGCTTCTGATATTTTTTTCAACAATGATAGGTTAGGAGGCAGCTAGAGTGACTTTCAGCAACCCCCCAACCAGCCTATATTCTTGGAAGAACGAGTTTCCTGCGGAAGCCGGGAGCATCTCCAGTGTTCAGCCCTGCTCTTCAGGTGTCCCTGGATATTTTGTTCCTAGCACAGCTCTGCTTTTCCTCAATGATATCAAGAAGCTAGTTNTTAGAGAGGCAGCAGTCATGGAAGCTGTATCCTCACGGATAGTGGGTATTGTATTCTTCCCTTTAGACCAGACCACAGCTGGAAACAATAAAAATGCCCGGGCTGCTTCTGATATTTTTTTCAACAATGGTAGGTTAGGAGGCAGTTAGAGTGACTTTCAGCAACCCCCCAACCAGCCTATATTCTTGGGAGAACGAGTTTCCTGCGGAAGCCGGGAGCATCTCCAGTGTTCAGCCCTGCTCTTCAGGTGCCCCTGGATATTTTGTTCCTAGCACAGCTCTGCTTTTCCTCAATGATATCAAGAAGCTAGTTTTCCTGTTCATGTAAAATAGTTTTTATTTTTAAAAGTCTTAACGAAGTTGAGACTTAGTTAAGAATAAGGAATAAAATACCTGGAAGACCTTTAATGAATTTCACGTGTGTTGGTTTAAATTGGTATGTTTTACTGCACTTCAATGCTGAACAAAAATTATTGCAAAGATTTAAGGAAGTTTAAGAGTTAGCTCATTATGTTAATGTTTATTTGAAAATATTAAGGGTGTTTTTTTATTATAAAAGTAATATAAGCATATTAGACACAATTTGGAAATCAGAATCTACCCACAAACACAGGTATAGCAGACATTTCTATTGGCTATAAATGTTCAGTGTATTATTTTTAAGTGGCTATCATTGTCTTGCTTACTTTTTAAGTAACTTTTCATATTAAAAGAAGAGAAACACCATCTCATTTTATAAAATAAAATATCACAGTACAATTTGGAAGCTTCAATTTGGTTTTGCTTTAACTTTGAGAAATGTTACATTTTCTTAAAGGGGAAGGCACTTAAGACACTGTCTGAGTAACCAGAGTTTCCAGGACAAAGCTCCCCATGGACAGAACTCAGGGAAGAGTAGGATGGAAGCCAGCGGAAGAGCTGTGTGCAATGGTGAGCAAAAGTCCCTCAAGGCGGTGCCCTTTCCGCATGAAATTTGTCTTGGATTCCAAATATAATTTTCTTTAAAATGAAGTTGAAAAGTTTGGAAAGAATAGATCCTACCAGCTGTATAAGACCCATAAAGTGGTTAGAAATAACGCAATTTGTTAGGCCTATTACAGATGTATGCCGTCCTTCCCGACCCTCAAAAGAAGTTGAGATTAACTGTATTTTATGAAAATTACTTTTCTCATCAATTTTGTTTGTGAGAAGAAACAACTTTTGAGAGGCTTAAACTTTTAAAACCTCTAAAATTCCCTATAAATCAGACCTTAAAACAAATTTGCTTAAATGCAAGCTGAAAATGTTAAAAACTGTAAATTACCTCAAAGAAAAGAGAAAGCATAATAGTACTTTCATTTGTGTTGAAAAGTAATATTGACACATACTAAGGACAAAAATCAATACATTGAAAAAAGACATGTTTTTAATCTTTCCATCAAACACCTCTGAGAAACCAGAATACTCTCGTTTCACATGACTTTCCAGGATCTGCCAATAACCCTCCTTAACTTTGAGAACTGTATTCAAATGTCAAGAGAATTAAGAAAGATTCATTGTCTTTGAGGGAAAAAATGAAATCCCTGAGCCATGCTTGTTTGCATGTTTCAACTTTGAATTATCTTATTCAAATAATTACTTTTTGCAAGTTTATTGCTGTTTTTCACTGTCTTCCAACACTTCCCTCTTAAAAATACTTCCTTGCCCTTTGGCGTGTTGGCCAGAGCTGTGCTCATCTCCCTCCACTGGTCCTCCAGTTGTGGGGAGCTGAGAAAGCTGCTGCAGGTGTATTAAATGGGAAAACAGAGGCTACATAGAGATTAAAGAAGAATCTCAATCTTATTTCAGCTTTACAATTGTAAGGTGTTCTCTCACTCTCGGTATTTTTTCCTTCTATTAATACAAACTAGGAAAATGAATTCTTGTGATTTTAAAGCATACCTTTATTGATTTGTATTCATCTCTTGTACTTTCCCTGGGAAAAAGAAACAAAAAGCAACCAAATCAGTTGACTCCTGTCATGGCTATCAATCATACACGCTGCACTTACGAATGAATTTCTCACTTCTAATTCTATCTTCCCAAGGACAATGTTGTGTCCTCACCTTAAGAAAGTCATGAGTACTGGTTTTTAACAGTTTGGAAACTTCAGTCTCTCTGCCTACTAAAAGATGCATATCATGGGCTAAAATTGATAACAATGTCACTATTGCTATCTGGAGGTGGCTCTCTGAAATCTGTAGTAGGAGTTCAAGCCATTTACTTTGTCATAACAGTGAACTGATCCCCCAGCTAATGTATGCAGTGTGTCCTGCCTCATCTATGCTTAGAAAAAGGAAGGCCAGAGAGAGCTGAGTAGGTATGTAACAATTGTGGGGAAAGGCATTATTCCTGTAACTTTTTTTTTCTGTTTCGGCCCAGGAACATAACCACACATTGTAAGTTGCCTTGCTTCAGAAAGGATTAATATCCTGTGAAACACAAACAGTGAGTGTGCAAGCACATCAACAGATGTGAAGGACTTCAACATAAAAATCAGGTCAAGTGAGCTCTCTCCCTCACCAAGGAAACAGACCAATTTTTAAAAAATGGGAAGCAGGTATGAGGAGGAGCAAGAATGGGACTAGATGTTATACATGAGAAGAAAAAGGACGCACCAGAGGTGACAAGTCCATTTAGGGAAATGGGGAAGCCATCTTGTGTTTGAGTTTGGGTTCACTGCATCACAAGCTGGCTCTTAGGTTCTCTAAGCCATTTTCCTACCTCCTACAGGTCTCTCACTTCAGCTGAAACAGGGCAACAAGTGTCCTGGCACGGAAATTGGATGGGGGTGACCAAGGCACCTGAAGTTTTAGAGTCTGTGAGAAAATCATCTCACAGTGATGATGAAATAATACACCAACTTCAGGGTCCTTCACTATTACTTCTTTACCTGCAGTTGGTCCTTGGGCTTGGGCCTGCAACAGACCCTCCATTCCCACCTTAGGCAAGTTATAACTGGTTTGGTAGCAGAGGAAGGGGAGGATGGGAATGAAGCCAGGAAGAGCAGGGAGTGTAGGCCTTGGCATTTTCTGTGCTCTTCATAAATGAGTGTGTGGGCCATGGAAATGGCTTCTTGCCTGAGCAGAGGCTGCTGAGGGTGTAGCCTACCAAATGGAGGAGGGAGCTAAGTGGAGACGGAAGGTGACACAGACAGCGGGCAGGCCTGGGTGCCTGCGCCCCACGTCAGGAGCTGAAGTGAAATGAGGGGACGTTTCCTTGGCAGACATTCTGCAAAGGTGGGGGAAGGGAAAGAAGGAAAGCAAAGTGGATGTTGTTGGATATTATTGTGTGTTAAGTTCCATTTTAGGCACTACTAAAATGTTAATCATTTAATCACTACAACAATTGGACCAGAAGAATTTTAATTCCCATTCCATAGATTTCCATATCTGAGAAAACTGGATTTCTAGTAGATTTTCAAATAATGAGTTTTGTAGAACTTTAGCATTTGGAGCAAGAGAACTGGTAAGATTTGAATCCAGAATTCACTGTTTTTTAAGGCCAGTGATCTAAGTATAACCCATAAAAAAGCAGTTCATGACAGAAAATTTCTTTCCAGGGAGTTCATCTCACGAAGCACGTAGAATATCTTTGTAAAGAATTTGTGTACCTTGTCAAAAAAAAAGAACTTAAGGCTCAGAGGGTCAGAGGCAAAATGAATTGATACAGGGAGAGAACCCTGCTCCTTCAATGCCCCCCTCAAATGAGCCTCTGAGCATGTTGTAGTGGGAGACACCTTGAAGTTACCGTAGCCTCACTGAGCAGGCACAGAAAGACTCACCAACCAAATGAAGATTCATGAACCACACAGTACATTGAATCAATTTAGAACATGTGGAAGGAAACAAGGGGCAAGAGATGGGGTGGGTTATCACACTTAGGATAGGATTCAGTGGGGTAGAGAGACCTCATCATCTGAATTTTGGAGTGTGTTCTCTCTTTTTGCTGTGTCAATCTTTCCTGCTGACTGTGTGGTGAGGAGGACAAAATGAGGATGAGAATGAGGGGGGTCACCATAGGCGGAAGGTGTCTGGAGCCCATATACACTTGCTTTATTGCAAAGACGCAGGGGGTCTGCAGTCCTATGCCGTCCTATAAAGCTCACTGATAAGGCTGGACAACCACAGCTTTCACCTGCGTGGCCCTGGCAGACCGAGTTCACCAACAGCTGATTAAAGAATTCTAAACCGCCCAAATATTTGATATTCTATGAATTTTATCCCCCCCCCACTCCTGCCAATTACTGCCGTGCTTACCACCACCAGTTCTTCATTCCTCTGGGTAGATTCCCATTTGTATCTGGTCTCAATTTTTCTCTCCCTGAAGGACTTCCTCTCTCTCTCTCATTCTCTCCCTCTCTAGGTGTTTAAGGTCCTCTGGTGAATTCTATAAGCTTTTGCATATCTATAGAGAATGTTTATTTTACCTTTATTTTTGAAAGATATTTTTCTCTGTAAACAATTCTAGGCTGACAGTTTTTTCTTGTAGCACTTTAGAGATACTGGTCCACTGGTTTCAGGCTCGCATTGCTTGTGATGAGAAGTTGGGCATCATCCTTATCCCTCTGTAGAAAGCGTGTGTTTTTCTTTGGATGCTTTTAAGATGTTCTCTTTGGCCCTGGCTGGTGTAGCTAGTGAATTGAGCATGGGCCTGCGAACCACACGATCGCAGTTCAATTCCCAGTCAGGGCACATGCCTGGGTTACAGGCCCGTTCCCAGCAGGGAAGGCAACCATATACTGATGTTTCTCTCCTTCTCTTTTTCCTTTCCCTTCTAAAGATAAATAAATAAATCTGTAAAAAAATTTTAAAAAAGATGTTCTCTTTGTTGATAGTTAAGTAATTAGATTATTATTTACTGGTTTTATGTTTGGGGTTCACTGAGCTTTTTGAATACTGTAGATTTGTAGATTTCATCATATACTGAATTATTTCAGTCATTATTATTGCAAATATTTTTCTGTCTCCTTTTTGGGGACTTCTAATTATATGTATAATAGGTTGCTTGAAGTTGCTGTTCCACAATTCCTGAGTGATCTATTCATTTTTATTCTATTTTTTTGTTTCTATTCTCTGTGTGTTTCATTTTGGAGAGTTTCTAACTGCTCTATCTTCAAACTCACTGACTTCCTTCTATATTATTTACTTTGCTATTGATCCCATCCAGTCATTTTCAACTCTGGAATTTCGATTTTGGTCTTCTGTGTTTATCCTTATTGCATTTATGTTTTCCTTTATCATTTTAAACAAAGAGTGTATTTATAATAATGATTTTAATGTTTTTTCCTACTAATTTTGTCACCTATGTAATTTTTGAGTCTATTTCTATTGACCATGTTTTTCTTTGAGTTATGAGTTACATTCTTTTGCTTCTCTGGTAGTTTTTTTTTTTCATTTTTATGCCAGATATTATGAATGCTATTTTGTTGGATGCTGGATATTTCTCAACTTTTACATATTCTTGAGCTTTGTTCTAGAATTCAATTAAATCACCTGGAAACAGTTCAATCCTTTCAAGGCAGGCTTTTATGCTTTATTATGTGAAAAAAGAATAGTGTTTAGTCTAGAGCTAATTGCTACCCACTACTGAAGCAATACCCTTCTGAATATTCTACCTGGTTCCTTGTGAACAATGAAGTTTTTGTCCATGGTTGATGGGAACACAAACTCTTCCTGCTGTTTTTATTTCTGCAGGTTTTTCTCCTATTAGGCAGTTTTCTCACACACCTGCTAACCAGAATTCAGCTAAAAACCCAGGGAAACGGTACATTTCTCTGGCTCCCTTTTCTTCTCTACACCGTTCTCTCCTTCCCATGAAACTCACGGCTCTCCATGAAGTTCTCTCCTGTTTGGTACCCTCTAAATTCCAGCGCTTTGGACTCCCTGAATTCGCAGGCCTGTATCTTCCACTCACAGAAACTAATGGGCTCTGTCTGAGTTTCCCCTCCCTGCTCCGTGGCCTGGAAACACCCTCCACAAACTCTCCTCCAGCTTCCTGTTACTCCCATCGAGTGTGGGGCTCACCACGTTTGTTCTCATTTCCCCAAGGATTACTGTTCTGTGCTGCCTGTTTTCCAGTATCTGGAAACCATTAATTTATATGTTTTGTTTAGTTTCTTAATTGCTTAAAGAGGGAAGTCTCTGTGACACCATCTTGACCGGAAGTGGTAGTTGCCTCATTAATCCTGGATGGCTATTTGCTCCTCCCATCCTTTCCTGTGCATGTTCAGCACCCATATGCTCTCCTCACCTTATCTGTGACTAAGATGTCCCGAGAGCTATTTGCTTACTTGTTAGATGTACACATTCATATTACAGAAGAGAATAATTTTGAAAATGTTTTCCTTATTTTACAAGCACTATGTGTTTATTTTGGAAAAGGCAGAAAATAAGCAAAAAGAAGAAAGCCAAAATCACCATTAAATCCTCTACATTGAGTTTACCATTTTGACATTGGCATTTCCTAATATACTGATATATGTAGCAGAAGAAAGTTCTGTTTAGAACAAAAACTCACCAATCACCCCACATTTGGGGGATGGCCAGTCTCAGCTCAGATCTAGGGGATTCTTCTATTGGGAAACACCACTGTGTTTCTTGATGAGCTCCTCTGGATGATGCAGACGAGGTGGCCTAGGCACAGTACAGTCTAGTAGATAAGGAAAGGGACGACGTAACTGTTCTTCGTATTAAAGAGAAAAACCTATAACGTTCCAGCAGTTGTCCTAAAGTGGAGAAGAAGAAGATGAGAAGAAAAAAGAAGGCTTAAAAAAGTCCATTATGAGGGCAATAAACTGGGATCTAAGGAGAGAAATGGGTCAAGTTTGCTTAATGAATTTTTAGAACATATATCTAATATTTAATGAGACATTGTTATTTGTATTGTGTTGAAATCTCCACAATTCTAGTAACAATATGAGAGGATGAGAATGGAGCCAGGGAGAGCAGAGAGTGTAGGCCTTGGCATTTTCTTTGTGCTGTGTTACTGGTGCTTTGGAATTCATTCATTTACCGGATATTTACTGAGCATTTGCTTTGTGTCAGGCACTATTCTGGGTGCTTGCAATAGAGATCCCTACCCGAGTTTGCATTTGAGTGAGGATCAAACAATTAAAAAAATAATAAATAAGTAATTTTATAATGTTTTATAAAATAGTAAGCACTACAGAAAAAAGTAGAGCAGTGTCGGGGTAGGTGGGAGGTGAAAGGGCTAGTTTACAATATCTAATAGGATGGTCAGGGTGAGCAAAGGCTTCAAGATGAGAGAGTTAACCATGTGGCTATCTGGGGGAAGAATAACCTCAGCAGAGGGAATAGCCAACGCAAAGGCCCCGAAGCAAAAGCTGCTTTTCATTTCCATCCATGCTGAAATAAGCCAAGTGGTGAAAGGCAAATACCCTATGATCTCACCTATAAGTGGAACCTAATCAACAAAACAAACAAGCAAGCAAAATATAACCAGAGACACTGAAATAAAGCACAAACTGGCAGTAACCACAGGAGAGGAGGGAGAGGGATAAGGGGGCAAAGTAGGGGGACCATCTTTGGGAGCATGTAGAAAGGGCATGGACAAAGCCAAAGGGGGCAGGTTTGAGGGTGGGAGGCAGAGATGGGTGGGGTGGATGGAGACAACTGTGCTTGAATGACAATAAAAAAAGCTGCTTTTCATATGAAGGGCCAGCAAGGAGGCCAGCTTACTGTTTTATTACTCACAATCAGAAAAAGAAAAGAGATGTGTATATTCAGTTCAAGTGTGCTTTGATAAATTTATCAATTTTAGGAGAAAATGGTGTTTGGATCTAAGGACAACAGAAAGAAATCTAAGCAGATGTTGCTTGGAGGACTGAAGTAGGATGACTATTAGCAATGAAATATTCAAAATGTCAATAAAATATATCTCAAGTGTATCAGATTTGTTCTTGATGTTATCTTAGTAGTTAATCTTATCATTGTTTAGCTCCATGCCCCAGTCAGCTTATACACTATGGAGGTCATTTATAACTTTTTGTTTTTCTTTTTTTGCCACTCTCTTTGAAGGATGGGTCCTTCCCATCTCAGGCAGTGTCAGCCAACAGGCATTAATGACCTCTGACCCTGGAGTGTATGCCATGAATGAGGCCAGAAAATAAGAGTACTTCAAACTGCTGGCCACAGTAATTGGTCCTAGGATGGGAAAATGACACAGTGCAGACACAGGGGTCCTTCTGAAAGTCGACGTGGACCCTACAGGTTGCATTTTTTTTCTAAGAACACCAGCTACAAAGATGACCTGAGCTCAGTGGATATTTGGCTGATGTGGCAAAACTTTTTGATGAAAAGCAGAATTAAGAGGTAGAAAGAAAAAGACAGAGAGAGACAAGGACAAAGGGACAACAGGACAGAGAGACACAGAGAAACTAATGACATCATTGGAAATCCTGAATCCAGCCCTGCTGGAAGTCAGCATCATCCCTTTGACTACTCATTATGTGAGCCAATAAATCCTTCTCTTAAACTAGGTTTAGTTGGGTTTTCATCACTTGCAATCCAAAAAAAATTTTGTTACATAAGAACCATTGCCCTTTCCAAACTCTTCCTTGGATATTTCTGGCAGTCTCAGGGGTCGGGGCGGGGGGTGCTCCTACTGCCTCTAGAATTGGTCTGAGCTGTGCCTCTGAGTTGTCATTACTGGCAGGGCCCAGAGGGAGCTCTACTGCTCTCATTATGAGCTAAACCTGAAATCTGCCGGCAGGGGGGCCACTGTCTCTTCGGAGAAGAGTCCCCATCACAGGGTGAAGATCCTGCTGACTGCTCTGGGAAGTTGCTGAATGTGAACGGTGAGAAGGCTTCCACTTACGTTTTTATTTAGAAGTCTCAAAGCAAAGCTTCTTGAGTCTCAAGGTGTGACTAAATAGAGTGCAGACCACCCTTTCAGTGGCCACATACACATATCTCTGGATAGCCTAAGCACGCTCTACACCTGGGACCCCTCTGCCCTTGTCCTTCAGGCTCTGCTGCAGGGCAGCTCATGTGCAAGCTTCCACCCACTGTAAAGGGACACCCTGGGGGACCCTGACACCCCATTTCCACTGCTATTTGGCTCTCTCTTGGTTTTCCCAGATTCAGCTGATATATCTTCATATATACAGTGTTCTAATTATATTTATTTTGCATTTTATTTCAATAGATGTCTCATTCTTAATTGGTTAGGGGAAAGGGCCATGAGTGGGTGGGGCTGGTATGGTGGCCCCACTCACTCTCGTTCAGCGGGCTCAGCCAACTACATACAATGTGGCACGGATTTAGATCGCTGAGGCTGGGCAGCATTGAATAGGTGAGTCTGCCATGTAGGCTATTTGTTTTTGGGTCAAGTCTATGAGAATGACAGATTCTGTTTAAAAAACAAACAAACAAACAAACAAACCTTCCAGTCTCAAATTAAGAAACCGATGTACTAGTGATTTATCAAACTACACCAACATTTTCACAAAACAATTAGCATTATGGTAATTAATATTGCAACAGGCATACATAACATCTCTTATGGGCAGACATTGTGATAGGTACCTTCTTAGTCTTTCTGACTTGATTTAGAATGTACTGTGCAATGCACTCTCTAAAGATGCAAGTGAAATCTGGAAGTAACAGTTGAATAAAGTCTTTAGTAAATTTGAAACTGCCCAAAAGTTTTATGTTTTATGAAGTCAAGTTAAGGATTATTTATCTGGTTGGAGGGCTGGGGAGTCATTGTTGGATCAGTCACCACAGCACACACACAAGGATATAGCTGTAAAGAGGGTGGTAGATGTTAGGACAGGTCCCCCATGCCTTTTGCTGGAGAAGCAGCATTTCACACTTACCAGACATTTAATTTACAAGCATAGAGAAACCAAGAGTGCAATAAGATATAAAGAATTTAGGTTTTTTTCCCCCTGCAAACTCGGAAGACTGTGCTCTCAAATTGCCAGATAAAGGCAAACTCTTAGAAGTAATTAGCAAAAGCCCGAACATCTGGAATCACTGAACACACGTAGAACATCCCAGTAAAACACATATTTCAGGATTTGTGACTGTATCTCTTATTTATCCTTTCTTTTACCTTGTAATGTTTCCACCCGTTTCTCTCAAGCCTGCTCTGTGGGTCTCAGCAGAGCCTGCCCTTCTGCACTGCACTTCGGGGAGTCATGTCACCACCCTCCAGGTCTCCAAGCTCAGTTCTGGCTCCAGCTCCCATCTTGTAGCTGACTCAGCAATCATGGATTCCAGCATCTGGGGAAGTCTCTGCCTCTTCCTCTTCCTTCCTCCTCCTGCTGCACACACCAAAACATGCTGAGTTGCTAAAAGAACACAAAAGAACAAATGAGAACTTAAAACGAAAGAAGACACGACGCACTTTGTTGTTCTTTCATGGCTCAGTGTATTGAAGCAGACGTGTTCTGAGTAACTGAGTGCACTGCCTGGCACAATGTGCGGAAAAAAGGTTTGACTATTTGTCAGTCATCCCGACTGGCCGAGAGAACTGCCTCTTGCCACTGGTGCCATGGAGGAGCATTTGGGCCGAGTGCCTGGTCCCCCAGTGTTGTTGTTGGAGTGCAGTCCGCCCATCAGCCCTGCGGAGCAGCTGTGCTTTGATGCAGCGGTGCAGCGCTTAAACAGAGTCGCTCGTGAACTGGACGCCCAGTCCCTAATTTAAAAGCTTGCTGCCCTCCTAGGCGAAGTACCAGTCTTTGTCAAAGTTGGCCAGTGTTTGCAAAACTTCAATATTTTTCTTCATTCACTTTTATTAAGTAATGAGTTATATTAAAAAGGAACAGCACCAAGAGGAGATGAAAACACCTCAGAGGTGAGAAACCAATGAGTAAATATTTGTACAGTTCCTCAAACGGTGGCAAGTGGGAGAGGGAGGCATCACTGGAAACTAGGGAATTCCTTTCTTTCTTTTTTTAAAAAAGATTTTATTTATTTATCTTTAGAGGGGAAGGGAAGGAGAGAGGGAGAAATATCAATGTATGGTTGCCTCTTGTGTGTCTCCTGCTGGGAACTGGCCTGCAACCCAGGCATGTGCCCTGACTGGGAATTAAACTGCGACCCTCTGGTTCACAGGCCCGTGCTCGATCCACTGAGCTACACCAGCCAGGGCCCTTTCTTTCTTCTTTGTGGATTTTTCCACATGATTATCATAAACTGTGAAAGGATTGGAACACCTTGGCTCGCTGCAAGCTTCCTTAATTTTAGCAACTAAAAACACGACCCTTCCATTTTTCCTTTCTCCTTCTCTCCAAGAATCTATACACCAGGACTTTCCCCTCTCTCTTAATCAAACATCCCTCTCTCCGTATGTGCCGGTGTTTCTCCCCTCAAAATCAGGGCTGTCCGTCAAGGTGAGCAGGTACCTTCTCCATAATATGTAGCTTCTTACTGTGTTCTGTTTCTGTGTGCATACTGGATTTTCATTTTTCCCCAGAACTAGCAGAGTCATAGATGGTCAATGAGAGTTTTTCAGAGGGTAATTTGTGGGGCAATCATGACTTGAAACAGCATCTCACCAGCCCACACTCTGCCACTTCCCCTCCGTGTCCGTGGCAGACATCATGTATCCACTGTGGCGCGCCTTCCCCCAGGTTCCGTGTGTGCTTCAGACTCTTTCTCAGTGTCATGCTCTGGACAGCTGTGCCCACCAGAACTGGCACACGAAGGGACTCTTCTTTACCAGCCTTGAGCTCCAGTGTTTCTGGTCAGTCTTAGCAGAGTCGCCTACATCAGCTTTCCTGGACATAAAGAGGTGAACAGGGATTCCCCTGCGGGACGGTACTTCAAAAAGACTTATTTCCTGAGCCCCCTGAATCAAAGCAGCACCTGGCTTTAGGGATTCTGGAAGAATAACATCTGGGGAAGTCATTTCCAATCATAGGGAATTTCTATTTCAAGTAGCCAGGAGGAGACAACCAGCATGAGAGTCTAATAATTACTGATACCATGACAGACTGCTATGACTTCTTATTTAACTGAGCATCGATCCTCTCCACTTGTTAAAAGACCCCAGGTACAGTTCTGTCTGGGGATGCCCCTACTACAGTAACCCTGAGTTTACAGAAGAGGATGAGAAACTTGGAAGTATCACCAAACAGACACAGCTGCCTTTCTGAATGAAAGAGGGGCGGGGGAGTCAGGAAGCAGGGAAATCCTCATTAACTGTACATCATTAATAAAATGCCTGTGATCATTTGGACAAGACAGGGACTACAATGAATTCTGTCCTATCTAAAATTGGAAAAATTGTAGGTAAATTGAGAAGGTAAATAAGATTATGCTGTGTAAGATAACAGATTGTTTTATACATTTAGAGAAGGCTATGTTATTGAATGTATCTGAGAACATAAAGATTGCAGGTTATTTCAAATGTTCTCTAATTTAGACTTTTTCAAAATTGAGGCCAGGCTTCACTCAGGTCATCTGAGTTTGTTTTTCTTAGCAAAGCTCTAAAGGGCACTCTGGGCTTTGCAGAAAATAGTACCTACTTGTCCTAGGTACCCTCATCATCCTGATCCCCCTTTAAACCAGCTAGGACTTAGTTTCCTTCTGTTTGCCTTTGCATCTTCTACCCTCATCAGTATCTCTGTCTTACTTCTGTCGCCTCTCTTACAAATGCCACATTGACTTCCTTGAAACTCCTGATAGTCGCCTCCATTTTCCAGGATACTTACAGTGGTGCTTCCATTTAAGCCTCAAGGAGTAATTGTACCCTTAACAGAAATAAACAGAAACATCTCACCCTTAAACCTGCCCTTAATGTTGGTTCTCAACAAGTGCGGTCCAGTCTTGCTAATGAGCCTGGACACAATTAGTGAAGTTTTGATACAGAAGAATCTATTTTAAGCCAATTTATCAATTTGGTATATTATTAGTTGTTTCTTTTGAAATTTATTTTCACTTTTCTGATGGTATATTTTGCCCTAATCTTGGTAATTTCACACACACACACACACACACACACACACCAAACAAACAAAACACTCAGAACAAAATCTCAGGGATCTCCTTCTAAAGTCATCATTGAAAAACTTTTATAACTGTCTCTAACAGCACAGGAGAATGATTGACAGGCACAACTTATTTTTGTGCACATACGTATTTAATCTGGCAAGTCTAGAAGGGCTTGAGGTGCTTTGCCTCGAGATCATCATTTCTGGTACTTGGAAAATTGAAAAATATTGACAATGCAACAAGATCTTTCTTCTTTGAAAGTCTTATTATTTCAAGGACTCAGACTCAAATATGTAAAGGCATTCAGTAAATTTTGTTTATGCTAAGTACAAATGGACCTCAAGAAGTTATTTAAGATTTACTAATGATACAAGCTGGATTGCCCCCCTTTTTCCTTAAAGTAACGTGTCCTCGGTGAAACCTTCTCTGACCTTCTAGTCTAGATTGTGTTCATTTTTGTACTCCATCACTATACTTTCCCCCGTGGGCTTTCTCACTGTAGTTATTGTTGTGACCATTCATTTATGGTGTGGTCCACCACTGTTACTATAGGTTGTGTGAGGGGAGGGAACTTGTTTAGTCTCTTTATGCAGTACTCCAGAGCTTATCATTGCACCTGACATGCCATAGGTGATCAATAAATTTAGAAGATACAGTAAAAACCCATTTTCTATAAGCAACGAATAGAAAAAAATCCATAAGAATAAGAATAAATGTACAAAACACACATGAAGAAAACTTTAAAATACTTCCAAAGGGTAAAAAGGAAGACATAAATAAATGCAAAAACAAACCATCATCTTACATAGGAAAACTTAAAAACATAACCACAAAAAGGTCAGCACATACTGAATTAATTTGTGTTTTTAATATGTTTCATAATAATACCAATAGATTTTTTTAGACTTGAAATATAATTCTAATGTTCAAATGGAAACAAAACAGAACAGCCAGAAAAAAATTTGAAAACAGTAATAATAGGAATTATACCTCCCAGATAATATATTACTAAACTTTAATAATTAAGCCATGGTATTTGCACATGAACAGACAGACCAATAGAATAGATGAAAAGTCTAAGTTGCATCTCAGATTAATGACACAAGACATTTTTTATTAAATAATGTTGGGGCATCTGAGTAACCATTTAGAAAAAAATAAAGTTGAACCTGTACTTCATGTCATACAGCCATCAGTTTAAATTCCAAAATGGATAAAAATTTGAAATCTAA
Organism: Sturnira hondurensis; assembly: GCF_014824575.4. Lineage (NCBI taxonomy): Eukaryota > Metazoa > Chordata > Mammalia > Chiroptera > Phyllostomidae > Sturnira > Sturnira hondurensis. Next base: position 9,376,006 of record NW_028098001.1, on the reverse strand, counting down.
AACTGAAACCATAAATGTAATTGAAGAAAATGTAACATAATTTAGTAGAGGATCTTGGAGTAGGGAATGTCTTTGGAACTATGTTAATATCTAGAAGCCATAAGTAAAACTTTCATAAATAGTTTAGAGAAAACAACAACAAAACAACCCTTAAGAAAAGTAAAAAAAATAAACACCTAATCAGAAACTATATGCACTTTTTATCACGGAAAAAAAGCTGATCTCCTGAATGTAACAAGAGTTCCTAGAAACCATCAGGGGAAATAGGCATGATCACACCTGTTGTAAATTCATAAACACTTATAGAAAGCAAATGATCAATAGCCAGCTATCAATATCACACATATATAAATCATATAAAATACATGGAAATATAAAGTTATGAAATGGACTGGGTAACCTAATGTTCATTTAAAAAAGACGATGTCAATAAACAAATGGGACCACACCAAACTAAAAAGCTTTTCCACAGTGAAAGAAACCACCGACAAAATGAAAAGGGAACCCTTTGAATGGGAGAACATTATTTGGCAGTGATACATCTGATAAGGAGTTAGTTTCCAAAATATATGAAGAACTTACACAACTCAATACCAAGAATATAAACAACCTAGTTAAGAAATGGGCAAAGAACCCTTCTCCAAAGAGGACATACAGATGGCCAATAGACATAAGAAAAAATGCCCAATGTCTAATCATCTGAGAAATGCATATGAAAACCACAATGAGATATATTCTCACACCTATCAGAATGGCTATCATCAGTAAATCAACAAACACTAAGTGTTGGCAAGGATGTGGCTTGTGTACTGTTGGTTGGAATGCAAACTGGTACAGTTATCATGGAAAACAGTATGGAGTTTCCTCAAAAAATTAAAAATGGAACTGCCTTTTAACCCAGGGATCCCACTTCTGGGAATATATCAGAAGAAACACTAATTTGAAAGAATATATGAACTCCTATGTTCATTGCATCATGGAAGCAGCCCAATGCCCATTAGCAAATGAATGAATATAAAGACTGTGATATATCTACACAGCAGAATACTACTCGGCAGTGAAAAGAAGAAAATCTTACCTTCTGTGTCAGCATGAATGGAACTGGAGCTTATTATACTGAGTAAACTAAGCCAGTCACAGAAAGACAAATACCATATGATCTCATTTGTATGTGAAATCTAATGAACAAAACAAACTGACAAACCAAATAGAAACAGACATAGATTCAGACAGACAGCTGTCAGTTGGGAGGGGTGTTTAGGGATATGAATGACAGAAAATGAAGAGATTAAGCAAAAAAACATATGTACATAAGACATAGACACAGACAGTGTGGGAATAGCCAGAGGAAAAGGGGGTGGGGGTAGGCGGAGGTGGGCAAAGGGGGCAGAAACGGGGGCAGAAAGAGACTTTGCTTTGGGCAATGGGCACACGGTGCAGTGTGCCGATGATGTTTTGTTGAGTTGTTCACTTGAAACCTGTATAGTTTTGTGAACCAATGCCACTTCAACAAATTAAAAACAAATAAGCAAATGAAAGAGACTAAGTCAATAAATTAGAGGATACCCATATAATGGGATACTACTTAACTTCAAAAAACTGATGTCATTCTCTTCTGTATTAAAGCCTCTAAGATACTCAAGTGAAAAAAAACATAAGGTGTGAAATTGATGCACAGTGTAAAAAAGATTTTATGTATGTATGAATATATGTCTGTCTAATGCACATATGTACTTATGCATGTGTATTGAAAATGCATAAGGAAACTCACAAAGGAGACCTGACAAAATTCCTAAGAGTAGTTTCCATGAGGTGAGTTGAGACTAGGCAGAGGAAACTGGGTGAATATGGAACAGGGATGGAAAACAGACTTAATTGTCTGACCTCTCATTTATTTCTGTTAGACATTAAAGTAATGCACAGTTAATAATCAAATTTAAGAAGAAAAATGACATCACTCAGAAAAAAATGAAATTGTTCTATGAAATCCAGAACCATGGATTGCATAAAAATCCTTGGAAGGATTCCAAGGCCATTGTTCTTTTCTTTCCTTCTTTCTTTGTTTTCTTCTGTCTTTTTTTCCCCTCTCTCTTCCACTCCCTCCCCCTCTTTTTTTCTTCTTTTTCTTTTTCCTTTACTTTCTTTTTTTTTTTCAATTTAGGTTACCTAAATCAGTTTTGGAGATAAGGAAGAAACAAATAAATAAATGTGGTTGTGCTAACATTTGTTTGTCAGTCTTTATTTGTCTAGACTAAGGATTCCTTAAATTAGGAAGTGGGTGTCACCTCAGAATTATACAAAGGGTCATAGGAGGCCTAATTAGTGTCTTGCCTAGGAGCTGTTCACCAGGTTTTTTGTTGCTGAAGGAGTGATGGAAAGCATTCTAGCATCTCATATATCAAGAAAAGAGTCTCTAAACCAAACATGACAAAATTCAATCACTTTCTCTAGAAGCTAAGCTACTTCAAGGGGACACCAAACATACTCTTCTTGCATGGGTGCCAATGGTGGCCCGCCTTCATGGTGTGAAAGAAATACTCTAATTAGAAACCATTTCGCATGAAGTGTAAAGTTTATCACTGTATTTGTACCATTTCCTTTTTAACAATGGAAAAAATAGAGATTATAAAACAAATTTCCCTTCTGATATATGCCTCCATCACAGGGTTACTTTTTACAAGAGCATACAGTGTACATATGTTCTAAACCCAAACAGAGCAGTTTCCTTGATATTCTGTTTAAAATAGAGGTCCTGATGAAATCCACATGGCTTCCATTCACCCAAAGTGATGCTGATTGACAGGGGAAAGCACTTCAATAACTGGCAAGAAATAGACTTCGTTGTGGATTGAGGAAGTTTACTTGCAAATTATGAGGCTGAGATGGAAATCTTAAATTCCTTAGGTTCTAACTAGCCATTCCGAACTCCTGACTTCCTTTGACATCAATGGCCAAATTATTTTTCCAACCTCACCTTGCCAGGAAAGTCTGCCAGAACCATCTTTGTGCTCATCATCTCTTGGATGAACTATTGTGAAGTGATGAATGGGGTGTAGGGACAGGGAGAAGGGGGGAGGGGAAAAGTGGTCCTAAATGAGCTGAACAGACTACAGAGGTTTTGCTAAGCTATTTAAGGCCTTGGGCCTATAGAATTTCAGGATTCCATCTCAGTATCTTTTTCTTTTTTCTTTCAGAGTGATGTTAACTGTTTCTTAGGAGATAATTTAAACTAATATTGCTACCTTAAAATATTTTCAGTCTCTATTTAAAGCAATAAAATCCCTGTGCTCAGTAACTCTGTTCCTTTGGACTCTTCAAGAGGGTTAGTTTAATCAAGGATTTGCATTTCTGTTTATTCTCTACATCTGAAATTAATGTCTCAATATTCATAGCTCTCCCATTTTCTGAAATCATTGTGTGTCTGTGTGTAAATATATATATATTTATTTACACACACACCTAATATCTGTTTCCCTCTCCCAAAACAAAAAAAAATGTATAAAATTAAGCACCTTTCTGTCTTGTTCTCCTCTGGATCCCCCATACCTAGCGCAAGTTTTGGCATATAGTAGGTACTCAATATTATTGAAAGATCAGTTTGGGTTCAAGTATAAGTTCTATCACTTAGAACTTTCTACCCTTAGATAAGTTAACCAAAGCCCTGATCTGTAATAATAGGACCTTTCTCATAGAAATTTTGTTGCACTTAGATAGTGCCTAGTGAAATGGTTGGCACATTATAAGCACTTACAAAATGTTAGCTGTTTGTGGTTGCTAGGTTTGTGCTACTCGGGGTCTTTTTCAGAGAAATTTGTGATAGCACAGTAGTTTTAAACCTGACATGTTGCGTACTTGCTTTACTTGGACAAGTATTTTAATTCTTTTTAAATGATACTGAAATTCCCACTGCCTATTTTAATACCAGTGTTTCCAGCTCTTGCTTGCCTTTTCAATAATCTGAAATGTTGCTTTGTGAGATCTGACAGCTTGGCCCGTTCCAAGGTTGTTACAAAGTTAATGAATATGTTGTTTATAAACAGTAGTGGATTAACTGTCCTAGAGAGTATAGCTAGTCTAGGTTGGTTTGTTTATAACTCTTTCTAAATTTAGGTTAATAACAAGTTACACCAGTTGAGCAATTAAAACATCACATCGAATTTGCCATCCTAAGCTGTTAACTGTCCAGACCTAACAAATATTTCAGGGTAGAAAATATTAGGGGAACTGACTTCTATACAGACTAACTGTTGAAAAAGCCCAGGAAATGACTTTTTAAAAATAGAGACACACAAGACTGAAATAACACAGTAAAATACATGACAAATATAATCAAGAAATAGGAGACAAGTAAATATTCACAAAGAGTATACTATATCTTCTTCGGTATACTTAGGAATTTGAAAATCTTGATAAAACAACTGCTCTTGTTCTAAAACACTAAATGACTATATTAGTAAAATATTTGAAGACTCAAATATGAAATAAAATTCTAATTAGTAGAAAACTACTTCAAAATAAGTAGCAGGAACATAGCTTTATTTTTCAACTCGTATATGCTATTATTTTAAACTATTGAAGAAAATAATTTAATATTATTTAATCTACTATAATGAATATAAAAATATAGTCTTATATTTTTAATTTTGTGATGCTAGCAAAATCCTGATAACAAAATTTTACAAGTATAGCTCCAAATAAAAATTATAGGCTAATTTATCTTATAAAAATACTTACCTAAAAAGAGTGATAAATGTTAAAATTTATAAATTAAGCAGTAGAGGAAAAATGCAGACAACTGTAATTAAACAACAATAAAGTAAAAAGAATAAAAAAATAAAAAAATTGATAAGTGAAAGTGTTAGTCATGCAAACCCATCAAGTTTTTCCTTAGGAATGCACAAATGGTTTAACATTAGAAACATTTTTAATATGTATATCAATAGGTCTAATAAAAATATAGGTGAGGTAATTTCAATAGATTTTTAAGAAAGCTTTTGATATAAGTCAATATCCATTTCTAATTTAAATATTTAAGAATGTTCAAAAAGTAGAATATTTCTTTGGTGCAGAATATCTACCTTAATTCCGTAGGTAGTATCACCACATTTAATGTTGGAATAGCAGAGGCATTTCTGTTAGCATGAGGAGTTTGTTGTTTGTCATCATTAGTATTTCATTTTTTCCTTAATATCTATTCAATGAAATTAGATATGGGAAATTAAATGAAATATTATAAGTGGAAGATGATTACATCTTTGTCTCAGACCATATGATTGTATACTTGTCAAAACAAAAAATGAATGAAAAACTCTGAGAAATAATATTAAATAAAATTATAAGACATAAAAAATGCAAACAAATAATATTTCTTATACTATAAAATGAGACAGAAGATAATAGACAAGAAATCCTAAGACTGATGAGAATGTTCTTATTCTACTAGTCTAGCCTCTGGTAATGAACTCTGGTGGCAGAGTTCGCCTGGAGAGTTGGATTTGTGTAATACTGGTGACCTACCTTCCCTTAGCAGGATTGAAGTGTGTGTGTGTGTGTGTGTGTGTGTGTTTAGAAGACTGTTTTATTTTTCAGTAAGACAACTGAGAAGCAACAAGAATTTTAATAAAATATGTGTGGGGTGTGAATGGGAATGATATGTTCAAAATTTGTATGCTCTCACCTAGATCAAGGCATAGAATGTTACCACCTTGGAGTTCTCCCATGTACCCTTTCCACTTATTTTCATGCATCCCCTTTAAGGGGGTTGTAACCAGTCTTAAATTTGTTTTTTTTCTCTCACTTTTCTTTATATTTAAATGTATTTTTGTATTCCTCTCCAACATTATATATCTGTAAATCGTGTATTTCATTCAACCTTTACCCTGAAATTCATCTATGGTGTTGTACGAAATTAAAATTATTGCTTTTTGCTGCCATATAGTATTCCACATTAATTTTCCCAGTAATTTATACATGTATTTTATATATACTTATATATATATAGATACACATACATACATATATATTAAATTTGTGTATATGTATGTACACCTAAATTTGCTTCTGTGAACAAAACATATCTCTCTGTTAAATGAAATGTATTTCAATAAAATTTTATGAATCTCTCCATAAAGCTCTTATACAGTGGAACCTCAGTTCTTCAACTTCATTCATTCATTCAAGAAAATTGAGAAGCGATTTGTTTGATGCCAAATATGCTTTGTTTGTTGCCGAGAGATGTGTGACTGGTCACACAGGTGTCAGCGGGAAAGGGTTGCTGGGAAGAGAATCGAGACCTGGAGTCCTGTTACACGACTGAGATGTTTTATCTGTGAGTAACTTGGTTAAGAACCAACTGTTTGAGAACCAAGATATTCAAGAATGGAGGTTTGACCGTATATATTTTGATAGATTTGTTCCTAGCAAATTTACATTTTTGAGGCTCTTATATTTTAAATATTTTTTAAAAAGTGAATTAGCTGGATCAATTAGTTTTTTTGTACTTAATGTTATTACTGAGAAATTCTGGCTAGTAATATCATACAAAACAAGATGATAATAGTCTACATTTACTCAGTTGTTATATCTACATCTGAACACTACCAGGTCCCTTAGAACTAAGGATCTCCAATCACCAGCCAACAGACCCTCCAGCTCCCAAACTATCTATTTCTTTCCTTAAAAAGCAAAAGTTCTTGAAAAAGTGGTCTAAATTCAGTGTCCAATTTTGGTACCTCCCACCTCTCAACCAACTCCCATCTGATTTGCTTCTCATTCTTCCATTGATTAAAACTTCATCTAGTCACTGTTGACCCCCATATTACTGAATTCAATAGATACTGTGTGTGGCATGTGTCACGGGTCTGCTTTTCTCCTCCCTGCAAGAGATTATCACTCAGCACCTGATGATTTATCCACCTAGTTACCATTTTCTTTGCACATCATTCCTTTTTCTTGCATCTCAGACCTTCTATTTATAATTATGTTCTCTCTGCCTGAGGTACACCACTTAGAAATTCCTTGAGTGTGGGTTGGTGGCAGACTCTTTCAATTTTTATTTGTCTAAAAAAAGTCTTTATGTATTATTCTTGAAACACATTTTGTTGAGTATAGAACTTGAGGTGTATACTTATTTTTTCCCAATGTATTGAAGCTACAACTCTTCATCTTTTTCCTTCTGTTGTTTTTGGGCAGTCATTTCACAGACTAATTGTCATTTCATTTTATGGGAACTGACTTTTCTCTCAGGCAACTTCTACACTTCTTTTGGCCTTTGGTGTTGTATTATTTCATCATGGTGTCTCTAAGTTTGGACTTCTTTATATTCATCCTGTTTTGGCCTTTTAGTCCCATTGGATAAGAAGATGGAGTAAGATCAATTAGGGAAAATTCTCAGCCATTATCTATCCAGCTGTAGCTTGTTCTCTGTATTTACTCATTTCCCTTTGGGGACTGTCTGAAATCCTGTCTCCTCTAGCTTTCTCCTCTCACTTTCTCCTCTTTGACTCTGTCATTTTGTGCTGCATTATAGACATTTTTAAGATCTTCCTGTTAATTTGCTCTTCAGCATTATTTAAGCTCTTTTGAAAATTTTTATCAAGTTTTAATTTTAGTAATTATATTTACTTTCTTGAAGTTCTCCTGCTTTTTTCATCTATTTTACATAATTTTAAAGGCTCTTTCTCCTCATTCATATTTTTAAAACCTTTCACTTTATTTTGATGGACATATGCAGGATGCTAAATTTATAATTTGTTCAATGATACAAATAGCTGGTGGGCTTGGGGGTTGTTCATGGCAACTTATTTCCTTGCTCTTATTAGGAATTTTATTAAATCATGAATACCAATTCCTTGGAATTTCTTTTAAGTACATTCTTTGAGGACTAGTTTGAAAATGTTTTCCTCTGGGGATGATTTTTCCATGTAAACCGGGATTATCACCAAAAGCCATTACACAGGGAGAGTCCCTCAACTTCATTTTGGAATCACTTTGATTTGGAATCACTCTGAACTGAACTCTGGATTTAGGTTTCTTCATATTTTCAAGGTAGAGTAGCTTTGGTTATAACCCATGTAAGGCATGCTATGGTTACAGCTTTTGAAAGGAATTTTTTTCTTCTCTCCAAGCACCAATATCCAAGGCAATTTCTCTTGCTGTTCCTTGGGCAACAGGGAAGAATGTATTTATTTACAACTCATCATAGTACAGATGATACCTTTAGGGTATCATATATGATATATATGATATATATAGGGTCTCTCTCTCTCTCTCTTTCTCTCTAGATTATCTCTCTCTCCCTATATCTCTAGATATAGGGTCTCTCTCTCTCTCTCTAGATATAGGGTCTCTCTCTCTAGAGCTTGATGAACATTCTCTCCTGTAGCTTGATGAACATTGAAAACTGAAGCTGAAGTTAACCTGGGATCAGCCTTCAGAAGACAAGCTATTATTAGTTATTGGAGTTTGAAAATTTGTTGTTTCCTGAAAAGTTATAGATGCATTCAAAAAGATACTTTAAAAAATGCCCAGCATTCTAAGTTGTTGTTAGAAGAAAGGTCTATCAGGTTCCCTAGTCATCCATATAGAGGCAGAATTTCCAGAATCCATTTTTTAGAAAAGATACTCCCTGTATCTCAAGTCTTCTGGATACTTGCACAATTCTCAGCATATCTTTTCAGTACATTTATGATTATTTGTTGTTGTTTTGTTGTTTCTGGTTTCTCTTATTAGTTACTGAATGTAAAGCTAAAATTTGCTTGGAAATTTGAATAAATGCTTTATGTTGGTATCTCATTTGAGGTCTTTTTGAATATAGTATTATATCAAAAGACAACATTAGTGTTGTGGAAAGGTTGGAGGAAGGAAAAATTGGCTTGAGAATATACAAGATGAATACCTGGAGTGCCAAGAAGTAAGGAAGTGCTCAGAAAAAAATCTGCAATGATAGGGATGTCAAAGGCACACAGTAACCAAATGAAGAAGGCCCAAGTGGCAAATACTGCAACAATTTGAGGAAAGAAAGAATTGGATTATAACCCAAAGTATAAAATAAATATCCATGTGTCCACACTAATATTAAAAAACTGCCAAATGGGTGAATAAATGGGGGAATAGGTAACACAATTCTAAATAATCTATTTAGATACTGTCTCTCCCAGGAGGTGGAGCACAGCTTTCCACTCCTTAAGTGTGGGCTACACATAGTGACTTTTTTCAGAAGAGTATGAAAGAAGAGGAGGCGAGAAAAACTTAATAGTGGAGAAACCTAACAAACACCATCCCAGCTGGGTGATCAAGGGTAACATCAGTATTGATAAGGCATGTGTATACTATGTGCCCTGGGTATGATGTGATGAGAATGGCATTTTAATTCTGTGGTCTTCCTCCCAAACCATCCAGCAAACCTCTCTGGATACCTCACAATAAGCTCAAATAACACAATGACATAATCCCCTGAAATAAAATTGCCTTTGCTGTAAATCATCACCCCAAATCCCTGCCTTCACAATTTTGCATTTTGCAGACTCTTACCTCTCTAACTTCATATTTTTTCAAGTATCAGACCACAGCTCCCTCTCTCTTCACAGAAAAAAATGAAGCCATTGCATGGGGAGATTCCCTCAACTTCATTCACTAAAACTCTCCCACCGACCTCATCTGTATCATTACTTTTACTTCTTGCATATTGTACTCCATCCATCCATCCATTCAATTACTCCAACAATGCTTTAGAGTTGAACACTTTTAATCTTAAACTGCTAATTACCCTGTCTCTTTTCTGTATGTTCAAAAATTTCCTTTCATGAGGATGTGTAAATTGTTGAGGTGCCACCCATTAACACACACATACACACATGTGCACACACACCTTCAACTCCCAAATTATCTATCTCTTTCCCTAAAAAGAAAACTTCTTGAAAAAGAGGTCTAAAGTCATTATCTAATTTTGTTGCTTCCCACCTCTCAACCAACTCCCATCTGCCTTGCTTCTCATTCTTCCATTGATGAAAATATCTCCATCTAGTCACCATAGACCTCCATATCACTGAATCCAAAGGCATTTTTCAATGCTCATCTCATATAATCTATCAGAAACATTTAAAACTATTGTCAATCTTGAATACAGAATAGAGTTTACAGATGATGTGTTTGTGCACATGAAATGTATAATTTTGTTAACCAGTGTCAGCCCAACAAAATCAACAAAAACGGGAAAACTGAGATTATAGTCAATGTTCTGCAGGAAAACAAATCTGCTGTCTATGGCATCTTACGTCAAAAATAGGCATTTAATAAGCCAGGCATTGAAAGACAAATACCATATGATCTCACCTTTAACAGGAAGCTAAACAACAAAACAAACAAGCAAGCAAAATATAACCAAAGACACTGAAAGAGAGAACAGGGGGACAGTGACCAGAGGGGAGAGGGGAGGGAATTTCAGGGGAAAAGGGGAAGGATTTACAGGAACTAGTATAAAGGACACATGGACAACAACTAAGGGGGGTGGAAATGGGAGGGAGGTGGGGAGCACTGGGGTGGGTGGGCTGGGATGGGAGTAAAAGAGAGAAAACTGTACTTGAACAACAATTAAATTTAAAAAAAAGAGGCATGTAAGACAACTTTGTCTTCTTACAAAATGGTGGCATCCTCATGTACAGTTAAGGGTCTCTTCTTCTCATTAGTACTCATTTACATATTTTAAAACATTTAATTTTCCATCTCCTTTTGTGTTCCTGGAAACTCAAGTCGAGTTTCTGTATAGTGACCACAAGCTCCAATTCTTGGGGGCATGGTCTACCAGATACTTCTCTGAGTATCATTTAAAGGGCCACCTTCTCCACGTACACGATCTGATCTTTTCTCTATTCTTCATGCCTTGCAGGGTCCCCAGGCTTCTTTCTGTGTCCCAGTAGGTCTTTTCTACTGCACTATGTTCTGAAATGCCTTTGTCTCAAGAAATCTACCCTCTGGAAAACATTGCACAGAGTACCCCAATTTTTGCCAGTTGGAATCTTATACTAAAGTCCCTAGTTACCCTTCCTGATCTAGACACAATATGGCCTGGGTTTTCCCTCTAGCTTTAATCTCAGATATGTAGAGGGTATACTTTCTTTTTATTTTCTATGTCTGTTTAGCTTGGCCTCTATGTATTCTACTTCTTTCTCAAGTAAAATTATCTTCCTCATGTAAGTCATTATGGCTTTCTTTCCCTCCTTTTTGTTTCCTTCTTTCCCTTTTTTATCCTCCCTCTCTTTCTCCCTCCCTCCCTCCCTTCTTTGCTGCTTCTTCTTATATATCCTCACCATTCCTTTTCTGAGAGAAAGACTAAAAGTCCTGAGTTAAATACTGATCCTCCTCTTCTCTGAATCTCTGATTCCTGGGGATAGAGTTTTCTGGTGTACACATTTTAAATTTCCTTCTTAGTTATTGAGTCTATAATGATTACACAGATTTTTATCCTCTACATTACCCCCAAATATAATGCACATGTTTTCTAAAAAAGACACCTGTTTCTTTTAAACAGTTCACTGATGAAGTCCATTTTCTTACTTGGTTAGACCCACAATCTAGCCTAGCCCTTCTGCAGTGAATAACCTCACACCAGCTTGAGAACACACATTGAGGGATGGGAGCCTATGGGCAATATAATAAATTCAAGAGCCACCAAATGCCACCAACTATATGAAGTGCTTGGTAGCAGCCATTTAAAGGTCCCAAATATCAAACACAGGTATCCTGAAATTATTATGGAATTTAGGTGTCGTCCTGCCCCTCCAGGCATCAAGATCTGCTCATCTAGTGCCAGCCTGCAACCTAAGATGTGGCCCCAATATGAACCACCTGGGCCCCCAGGAGCCAAAGCAAGCTGCTGCAGCCATAGCCAACAGGCTGCAGTCACACAGGCTGCAGTGCTACAACCGTCTACATCAAGTGAAACAGCTTTGACTCCCCACTGGATATTTTGGCCTCTAAATGCTAGTGCCTGACTCTATACCCAGTGCACTCCATGTAGTAAGACAATGAGTTTAGATAGGAGGTGCTGATAACCATCTTCTCCCCCCTAGGGTTTCAGCAGATGAAGGATATACACAGGAAGAAAGGGAGAAATGAGTACAGATATTATTTCTTGTATGGAATCAGTTACTGCCAACAAGACTGGAAAAATGTGCTTTAGCCAAGACACCAACTGGATACTCAGATTAACTGCTCCTTCTTGGAAGTGTGGAAATAAACAAAGGCAAAACAAACTAGAACGAGGAAAGACTATTTATTCAGAGCTTGCTATAACAAGGGAGTCAGCACTATTATTTGCATTTGGCAGAGACTCAAAGGCAGTCGGAAGAGTGAGAAAGCACCATAGTGGGAAAAAGGGAAGGCTACCCTGATTGGAGGCTGTTGGCATAGGAAAGCTATAGGCAGGCTAATGAGAAGCAGGACTTCCTATGTGATTGGTTAGGGGTACATATTTAGCTTTCTCTAGTTGGTCCTAAGTTGGCAGAGAGGACAAAAAATAGGGAAGCTGTCAGTTATGAACCAAGCCTTGGCCATTTGGGGCCAATTATTACAGGGGTTTTTGTTTGGCTTCCTGGGTTGTTACTAGAGATAATGGTCTGATTTCCTACAAGTCTAATAGCAGGCTGGCTTCCTGGCTGGTTTTTGCAGATAAAGGAGTTGGTTTCCAGGGAAGGTTGACACAAGTTGTGGGTCAGAGTTCTATTTTCGTGTATGCTATGAGCATTGCCTGTATGGATATTCAGTCTCTCACAAGCAGTGGAAGAACAGAAAGAAGATACCCTCTACTGCTATCTCACACTCCCAGGGAAGGTGCAGTTTTTAAGAGCAGAAGCTTGAATTTGAGGAAAGAGCTACATAGATAGGTGGGTTCCCCCTGCCCTCCACTCTTGAATATTCTCGAAAATTCCCATTGAGGATTTGTCCCCAAAGTGATCAAGAAAAATAATGTACAAAAGCAAATGACTGCAAACTGAGTTTGAACTAAAATGTGTGAGGTATGTCTAGCACAGAGAGGATTTCTACATGAAATCATTTTCCCTGTGAAAACACTAGGGACACATTATTTCGTAATGCCTGGTGATGGGGTGGAGAAGGTGTGGTATGTGCATGAGTGTGCCTGACGAGGAAAGGGAAGGACAGAGCAAAAGCAGAGAGATCCCGAGAGACGTGTATTGAATCATCAGGGCTGTGTGTGATTCAGGGAAAGTTGGAGAACATCGTTGTTAATTTACCTTTGAAATGTTGGTTCCGATGCAAATACAGCAGCCACCCCAGTGATGCACAAGTGAAACCTCTTAGCCTTGCTACTTGATTTGTGTTTCCCATCATTCTGTTGATGGGCTGGCTTTAGCAGAGTGGGCCCTGGTTAATATTCATCGTGATTGATTTTACAATCTGACCTTGGTCTCAGCAGACTGACGGCAGTGAAAATGAGAAGTATTTAGGAGACCGGCCAAAATATCTAAACTGTGCCTATGAAAAATGGAAGCCTAAATCCCTGACATCCATTCTAATTTGCCTGGTTTACCTGGTGTTAATTGTTTCCTGGCCTTATCCCTTCGAATGGACCTTGAAATTTTATATCTTGTTCACTTGGAGGCTCAGTGTTTTAACCCTTTCCATAGTACGGAAGTGGATGCATTTTCATTATCTTCTTCGGGCTTTACTAAAGACAGTTCAATTAACCTTTGGCATCTAACCATTTTCATGAATTTCCTCCTCTACTAGACTTTTGGTAGTAAGATCAGGAAATTATCATGAATGATTTATTTCCTAAGTCAGATGAAGCAATGGAAGCTTGTACGATAGTTTTTTTAAAGATGATTTTAAAGGATAAATTCATTTTTTCCTTTGTTAATGTACTTCTCATCCTCTGTCGCTATTTATCACCTAGCATACATTTCCCATTTATCTTGTTTCTCTATAGAAAACTACGCTGTAGATTGAAAAAATAGAAAAGTAAGCAGCAAGTTAGTCGTAGGGCCTTTGGACCACCCTTTGAAGAAGACGGTCTGTTTCCCCAGTGAGTTTCGAAGCAGCGCTGCTGCCCTTCCTTGTATTTAACGAGACCTGTGGGCAAACACATGATTCAGTGGAAACTAAGAGGCAGAGTTTAAATATGCTCCGATGACAGCTGGCTTACTTGTGCAAGCTGTTGCAAAAGAACTTTACTAATGGTTCAAGCAGATGGACAGAAGGAAGAAAGCTAAATGTTAGAATGTGTGAGAGGCCAAAGGTCAAGGTGAATGAGCCTGGTGATTTCCTGAGGTTTGTGGGTGTTTTGTGTTGCAGCCTAAATTGAGGGTTGTTTTTAATTTGATGCATTTTTCGAAACTTGAAGTAGGTTCATTAAACCAAAAAAAATCTCAGCTCTTCATTTAGTCCCCAATTAAATTTGGGGTTTTAACTTCCAAGATAATATAGCATTTCCTTGTAAAATATAGCATTTACAATACATTTTTAAGGGCAAGCTCAAAATGGTTTATTGAATGATATTTTTTTTAACAAACATGATCCCTTGAGTTTTTTAATATCAACAATGCACATATACTATATTCTTTAGCCCCCTTTTTAAATTTAAAAATAGTTTTACTCCTGAAGCAGGGGAATTACAAAATAGCTTAAATATATTGCATAGAGAATAACTACCATTTGCTTTCTTTTTATTCTAGAAAATCCTACTTTCCAGATATTTGCTGAGATTTAGGTTAAAAAATCTGATGTCATTTTCCGATTTCTTATGATTTGGTAACTATTGTATCTTTCAGGTTTAATCAAGTTTTATTGACGCCAAGGCATTAACTAACCTTTAGTTTGACAATCAAGCCCTTTAAAGGAGGTCATAAATTTAAAAGGAAGATTTTGTTCCAAAAAAGAGATTATTTTGAAAGCTAAAATATATGTGCTGCTTAAGGAAAGAAACAAAGCAAAGCTTTGTTGCCCAAAGTCCGTCCGCCCTCCGCTCTCTGGTTCAAGGGGCGAAGCAGCCCCTGCCGTGGAGAGAGGTCTGCGAGCGCCATTCCCACTGCCCAGGCACCGCCCCTTTCTTCCAACAGGGATGTCGTTGGCACCAGCAATTGCCTTGGGGTCAGTTATATATTTAATAAAAAAATAACATTTTCATTATATAAAAGCAAAAGTCTCAGGGTGTATAAAATATTAATGCAGCTATGAGACGTAGTGTTTATCATCTTGATTTCCAAACACTTTCAGACCAAAAGTCACTTGGGAGTCATAAAAAATTGCCAGGTCTGACCATTTAAAAATGACCTCAAATCACAATTAGCAACTCCATATTTTTAGTTTAAATGTATAGGTAGGTGCTGTTTGTGTTGCCATTTTAGGAACAATTCACAGTTACATTTTAAAAATGAGCCCTGGCTGGCATAGCTCAGTGGATTGAGCACGAGCCTGCAAACCAGAGGATCGTGGTTCGATTCCCAGTCAGGGCACATTCCTGGGTTGCAGGCTGGTTCCCTGCAGGCCAACTCCCAGAAGGGGACGCACGAAAGGCAACCATACATTGATGTTTCTCTCCCTCTCTCCTTCCCCTCTAAAGATAAATAAATAAATAAATAAATAAATAAATAATTTTTAAAAAAATGAGTGCACAGGTACAGGTAGAGGTGATTTAAAACCATACACATTCAAAATTCAAAGTAGCATTCTTCTCTTAGGTGGTTTTTCCTATACATTGGTTTCTGGTAATCTACTGGGTGAAGTCCTTACAGATTACAACTCATTACTAAGTGGGTTCTTTAGATGATGGGAAAGCCAGCCACCCCAACAAACACCTAGAGACACAAGATATAGCACTGAGCGTAGGAAGGAATAAATAAAGGAGTTACTGCTTTGTATGTAACTGTTTCATGTTTCCAGCAAAAGATTTTGCCTGGAAAATATTTAAAATATTGTATTTAGTAAGTGATATATATATAGGTACAGAGAAAAATGTCCTCAAATGGCCTTCACCTGACCAACCATTTTTAGAAACAAAAAGTTCCAATTTTTGCTGATAAGACACTTGATTGGGGAGTTCCGAAATAAAAGAAACATTTATGGAAGCACTATGCTAAGTGCTTTACAGGTTTTTGTTTTGTTTGTCTTAACACAATAACAAAAACTTGTGAGGAAGTTTTTCCAATCACCGTGGTTCCACGCTGAGGAAATTGGAGCATGGACACAGCTAGCAAGTGGCTTGCCCCTGGATCTGCTGGAGTTGAAAGCCTGTGCTCGTAACCACTGAATATGCTGTGGACAGGGATGGCTCTATGAACATGGAGAAGAAACTGATTAGTAACAGCAGATCAAGGAGTAAGGGACCAGAAGTATTTGATTTTTCTAATACATGTATACTGAACTCTGAGAATGACCAAGGAACAAAAATATTGTAAATGTTAGCCATAAAACATGGACACAAAACAGAAAAAATTACCCACGCACACACAAAAAAGAGTGACTAGGGCCCAAATACACAGAATTTATGTTGGGGAATTCTCTATAATGAGGTTATTATGATGTTAGCATGCTGGCATTATTAAGCATATTCCTCCAGTCCACACTGTATTAGTCAGAGGAGGATAGGCTATGGTACAATAACAAATAGCACCTAATTCTCAGTTGCTTAACACAAAAGTTTTATTGTATGTTTGTACAAAGTCTGTTATAAGTCCAATTGCTCCACCAGGGTATTTACTGGGTCACTGAGCAGCCGAATGGGCAGTGGAAGTGATGTACAGGTTATGACAGCACCAGGGCACTCTTGTCCTCTTCCACAATGTGAAGCTCTGGCCCTCAATATTTGAACAATAAAGGCTCATGTGGCAGCATAAACAAATAATTCCCCTTGAAGCAAACAAAACTGCAATAATCTAGAAAGCAAAAATCGTCTTATCACTATAAACAATGAAACATTTTGGGTAAAAAACACAACAACATAGAAACATTTGTTGGTCTGTATTTTTAAGACAATTGCTAATTGTGGTGATCCTTAAGATATTATTCTAGTAGTTCTTCAGAAAGCAGAATTTACTTCTAAATTATAAATATAGTGAGACTCTATATGCATAGAGGAAGATAGTGAATACTTCCTAGTGGTTAAAACCAATTGTTTTCCTTGGCTTCAAATTTTTGGTTTTGACAGGCATAGCATTGCCTTTATTAAAAGGAGTAAGTGGACCACAAAAATAATTATTTCAAAAACTGTTAGCCATGCAAATTTATTGAGCACTCAATAGCTATGACCAAAATTGTATAAAGAAATAGACAAGAAATAAATCAATTAAGTGAACAACCAACAAAGCCACTGATGGCTTTTAGTGTTGTCCTTAAATTTGTTGGTATCTAAGTCAGCACAGCATGAGGAGATTTGTACTGTTCTTGTGGTTTCATATCCAAAATGCTTTCATCCTAATACGTATATCCATGAGGTATTCTAGGAAAAAACAGTTCTGTCATCAGAAAGATTTGGGAACTCGAATTTCCCGGTTCGGTTGTTCGTTGTGGAGCTCTGAATCACTTTCACCAAAAAGTTCCTCAAGTGGTTTAGCTATGCACTGGTGGTATCAGAAATCATGCATTTAGAGTGCTCCGGAGCAGCTGGCACTTGAAGCATCGGAGAGATGTAAGTACTTGACGGCAACGCTTCATGACCGCTCTTTCACAACCTGATGGCTTTTAGGCAGCCCCAGTCATCAGGTTACGCCCTATCCAAGGCTTTCAATACTTATTGGCCCTGCAGGATGCGTGAGATCAACCTCTGCCAGCATAGACTCCAGTTTGCATCCTTGGCACATTCATTTTCTCACAGTACAGTCTTTGGCAAGAATTTAATTCTCAGGTCCAATTGCCTAATCTGAGAAAGGAGCTAATTTTGCCTGCTTTGTAGCACTAGAGAGACTATTCGTAAGAAAGCAATCCATTCATGAATGAAGCAACCTATTTTCAACAGCTAACATCGTAGGTGCTTCATTTCCACCTGACTCAAGAGTAAAAGCCGAAAAGGTTTTCGTAGCCTGTGTCCCCGCTTCCATTCCCCTGGCCTCCTCTAGTCTTCTCCTTTTTTCTGGCTTTACATTGGCCTTCCCTGTTGTCCCTCAACCCCGCCCGCCCCGCCCCCCCAACCGGAAACACTCACTGCAGCTGCCCTTGCCTCCAACAGGGTGCTGTGGCCACCTGCAAGCTTCCCATCTCGTTTTTACTTTAAATCGAAACTGTGGTGGAAAGAAGGAGAAGGGACTAGTCAAAGAACATCTATGAATGACCCATGGACATGGACAATGATGTGGGGAATGACTGTGGGGGTGTGGGTGGGCTGGGAGGAGGAGGGCAAAGGGGCAAAAATTGGGACAACTGTAATGGAATAACAATGAAAAAAGGAAAAAGAAGAAACTGTTCCTTTCACTCTCTGTTCCCCTTCCCTGCACTTGCCACCATTCCCGTGCTATACATTTTATTGCTTTAGGTTACTTATTGTTTCTCTTGCCACAAGAATATAAGCCCAGGACAGCAGAGGGTTTTTTTTTGATTACTTCCTAATTTCTAACCATGCTAATAGTGCCTGGCAGGCTGTACATGTTCAGTAAATGTATATTGAATGAATTATTGTGAACAACGGTAGGCCCACCCTTGGGCTATACCTGAGGACAGGACCATCATTAGGACAGAGAATTACTGAGTTAGGCCTACGTCTGGTCTGGCTTTCAGATCGTCCTGGTTTCTGACTTGAGTATTCTTTGGGGTGGACAAAATCACCACATTGTCTCTGCAAACACTCTGGTCTCCTAAGCGATGTTTAGAGGTGGATGACTCAGGGTTGTTCAAGATACCACTTTCCTCCATGTCTCTCCACCTGGAATCATCCCTCACGGCTAAGGTGGTACTTGGTCTACAAGAGAGAAGAGAACTGGGCAGTATTTGACATTGTTAAGTACAGAGACATCCTAGGAAAACTGTTTGATGATGTTTGGTGATCAATGATAGCAAATTGATAATCTTGCTGTATAACTCGTGCTGGTAAAATTTTAGATGTTTTTCCCAAAATTCACCGTAGTGGACTTTCTCAGCTTCCCAGGGCCCAAGTCCTCCTCACTACCTCTCTATGCTGTGAAAACAAATTTGTGCGTCATGTGCGCGCGCGCGCGCACACACACACACACACACCCCTATTTTCTCAGGCCCCCAAACCCGGCTTTAAAAAATGTTTTCCAAATGTAGTTAAAAGAAAGCTGGGAATTATCATTTCTGACAGAAACGTCAATTTTGTGAAAAAAGTGTCAGTTTTACCAGATGCTTCTGGTCTTGGCTGCCTAATCCATTTGCTCTCTCAACAGCTGCAAGCCCTTTGTCAGACCCCACACCTCCTCCCACGTGCTGTCTCTATCAGTTGGAAGCCAATCGGTGCCTGCTGCAGGCACTAAATTTTAGGCAAATAAAATAGCAGGGGTGAATCATGAACAAGGCCAGTAAAAATACCCTTCCTTTATGCCTCTTAATTATAGTATCACAATTACACTCCTAAACACTCAGAAAGCTGAGTCAATGATTGGAAGGTAATTTGTTTTCAGTTAAAGAGTTTCAGGATGTTTTTGAAAAAAGCAGCAAATTGGTTTATGGAAGGTATATTGCTACAGATTGTGCCATGCAAAATTAGATTAACTGTATTATTTATATTTAATCCTCACGCACTCTGTGTGCAGGAGCATCGGCGGCCCTGTTTTTCGGATGAGAAAACAGGCTCAGAGAAGCCAACCCCGTTACCCAAAGTCACATATCTAATAAGCAGAAGACTCTACATCTGTACCTAGGCTGACTGATTATGAAGTCCGCACTCTCTCTGTTCTGCTCCTTGCCTGGTGTAAGACCTGAAGTACATAAAAAGCACACTTGTCCTGGTCTAGATCCCCCATTCTCTTGAATTTCAAACCCTGAACGTAAACTATCCAAATAAATTATGTCATTGAAAGTAGCCATCACAGAAGTTTTATCACTTATAAGAGAGTCTCATATTTGCAAATACTGTATCTTGAGAATTTGTAAATTCCCAAATGAGAGGGCATTGTGTTACGGCCCTTCCTCCACAACGGCTGCAAAGCTATACTAAAATGGGCTTGAAAGAGTTCAGGAAGGTCAGTCACAGGGGTGTGATTGGCTCCTGCAAGCTAGCCAAAATAGTCAAATCCAAGACTTAGAATAATCACACATGATTACATTATGAATAATTAGAATTGATCATGAGCAGTGGTTAAACCCAACAGCCTGCAACACTGGATCAGAACTTGACCAGGTCTTCTCTTTAGAACCAGTCGTGGAGTTAATACGACACAACGGTTAAAAGCCAGGGGCTTTGGAGACCAATCTCCCAGGCTTGAATCCTTGGTTCTGACACATACTAGCTGTATAGTCTTGGGCTTTATTTTCCCTCTCTGTGCCTCAGTTTCCTTCATTTTAAAATGATGATGGGATTTGTGTGGGCAATACATGAGATCTTGGGTGTCAAATGCTTAGTAAGATCTCGAGTGTTAGCAATTTTTATTACATATCACAATACAAGTTTTCTTAGCAAGGTTCATTTATTTATGGCCCCATTGAATCCTATCCCTTCGTCTCTGCTTTACTACTCACTCTGTTTAACAGAACTAGGACTGTACAACTTCATCCATTTTCAAATTTCAGATTTACTCTCCAAAGAGGCGGCATTTCCACTCATGAAGAAAAATCATGGCTTAATTCTGGCAGCAGGAATTGGATGAATATAAAGCCTCCAACATGATTGTTTTTAAAGGGACAAGCCTCGTCTTGCATGTGCAAGTTCTGTAGCGTTGGTTTCAAAAGCAGTCCTGTTACTTTATAGTCATACCTCATAAAGGGTGATATCTTTGACTTATTTCATGAGATTTCCAACTGCATTTGTAATTTCATGAGCATATCGGGATCTGTCCAAGATGTCATGTGCTGTTCTGAATTAAACACAAGCCCCAAAGCGTTTGAAGTTCACTGCATCTGCAATTGCTATCAGAGACTCCAGGAGTTGAATCCAGCCCCTACATTTGATACCAGCTGAGAGAGACCAATAATCTCTGACCAATCACCCTTCTCTAGGCGGTGTGCACTCAACAGAATTTAAAGATCTGAGACACTTTTAAACTTCCTCCACCCTTAGTTTCCTTTAGCACACAAGTGAAAGAACCAGGCAGATATTGGTGGTTAAATTTTTTTTCATACAGAGGTATGCCTTAGTTTCATGGCAATTCATAACTAAAATTTTATAAAACCTATGCAAAAGCTTGTAATTCTCTAGAATACTTAATAGTATTCCTTTATTCATAATTGCAGGTATTTTTGCAATTAAAAACCATTCAATGGCCTGGTTGATCTTTTCCCGGAAGGTTCTCTGGTCTCCAAAAGGGGAGCTCAAGGGATACAGGTGTGACAACTGCCGCTGCATTTTGGTTCTTTGGTTAAATTGTGTAAAACTGTAAAAGAAGAAATTTGCCTTTGACATTTTCTGGTTTCCTGTTTTAATTCCCTTCTCTACCTTTTGGCATTTCCTCCTCTGGCCCTTTTCTTGTAGAATTCCTCTCTCTCTCCTTGTCCTCGACACGATCTATCTGTTTCCTTTGCCTCGAATAAGGTAGGAGATTTAGTCATCCTGGCATTTGCCCTAGTGCCTACCTTGAACAGTGTCCTCAAAACTCATGGGTGTGCAATAACTATTTATCCAATTAAATTTAAACTATTTCTCAGTATGCGGCTATTCACCAATGCTAACTAAGTGTGCTAGCTCTTTAGGGTGGTGGTGGGGTGGTTCATGGACTCCACAAACACTTTAGGAATATTTCAATCTGAACTGAGAATTAATTATTAAAGACAAAATGTGTAACAAGAAGGAATGGATGTGTCAGTAGAACCTCAGACCCAGTGGTAGGCCAGTGAGGAGAAAACATTGAAGTCTAGATGGAGGAGTCCTCTCCTGAAATCTCTGTTATTTCATGAGTATGTAGTAATATATGACTGTGTGCATGAGAGAGAAGGGGGGTGGTGTAAATGCATCTTTTACTGACAAATAAAGCATTTCCATTTTCAAGGTCTTAAAACCTTATATACTTCCAGGAACTCCATTTTATTTGCTGGAACGAAACCATTGCATCCAAACTTGAGCTTTCTATATAGTTTAAATATGAAAAAATGTTAAAATAACCTAATTTTTGTATGGAAGCTATGGAAGTTGAGACTCTATGAAGAATGCTGTTATGGCCTTTTAAATACCTTATTTTGTTTGAAGACAGAACTGTAACCATTAAAATATGAATTCTATTGACTTTTCCTTAATATTATTTTACATGAGGAATATGACTGCAGCTTTCATGTATAATAGAAAAGAAATGCAAATGTTTTCTGAAGTATTGATAAAATGTGATTGTTAAATGTCAGTGTGCGCCCGTTAACTTGAATAAGAAAGATCCAGAAAGAGTAAGACCTTATTTCAAAATGGTGTTTTAGCACATTATTTATACAAAAGGTTTTCCAAAGTAACTCTATTAAGAGAATGATTTCATTCTGTCTCACTTTCAATAGCAAAACTACAAAAAAGTGTCCACATTGTGGTATATAATGTGCTTCTATCAGAGCCTTATTTTCTTGTCAATATTTTTACTTAAAGCCTAATCTTTTGATGCAACAGAGGCTTCAAATTAAATAAGAGACAGTGGCTTTCATTTTCTTACTTTAACATGACACGTATTTCTAGCTTCAAGTGACTGCCAAGAAAATGCATAACTCCTCTAAATTGGCTGCTTAAAGTGCCACAGCAGATTTGACTCTTAAATCCCATCCATTTCTAAAGTTCACCTCACAGTGCATTTGAAGTAGGTGTTTTGTGTTTAAAAGTGAACACTGTAAAATTTTAATGCTTCATGCTTTTTGACTAGAAGTTAGTTGCTTTCCTTTAATAGTGGAAGAATTAAGTACACCAAAAATCTGCTGTTAGAGCATGTAATTATGTCCTCCCATCTCTCCTTTTTCTGGAAATGAAAGGAATGTTGAAAGTGTTTCTAGTTTATAATGTAAGAGGTGGCCAAGCATTTACAACTCTATATACTCCCCCAGTCAAATTCTTCCAAACCTCAGACCTGGCCAGCAGGTTTCTCCCAGACGATTTTCATTTTCATAACATTCACATCCAATAAACTGCACAAAACATACTGTGAGAGAAAAAAGGGGGACAGGAAATGGCTCTGTTGCATGGTTATTGCATCCTATTGCCTGTGGGTTGCTTGTTATGAGTTTTAACTATGTAAATATGACGTATATGACATCAGAATTTAATCTTAAAGCTTCTATGTGGGAGATAGAGTGTGACTTTATTGTTAGGGCTAAAATCAACAGGGTGTTGACAGGTCTCAAAAGTCACCGAATAAAAGCTTAAAAAGAAAAGGCTCAGACTGATAAGCTGTTCTTTGATTGACAACTTCAGGCTTGACTGCCACTATTGAAAACAGTTGGGTAAAACTTTTGTGGGGAAAAAAACATGTTATTTCATAAGAAGCTATACTGGGAAATATAGGAAGATTTATAAGCTGATATAGCACAAAACCCGAAGAAAAACAGGTGTGTGAGGTTTAGAAAATCTGGAACCTCGGAGAAAGGACACTGTCTATGAATGATTTAATTAATATCATAAAAGAACTTTATGCAAAAGAATGCCAACAAAAGGAGAAAAATAAAACATTGCTGTCCACTGGCTTCGGCTTTCACCAAATCATTTGTCAACAGCTTGTGGTGAAACAATTTGGGGGCGGGGCATAAAATGCACATGCAAAAGAGTACAATGGGAAGTAAATGCAGGAGGAATATAATATAGGTCTCTTTTCATCTTTCTAATAGAGTAGAACCAATTCTGGCACTGTAAAATCCATTATGGAAACAATAAAATAAATGCATTCTAAAGTAGCCATCAATGGTCGATTGAATTGTTACGATTGTTATACATGCCATATCTTATCAAATATTATCCATAAGGAAGTATTCAATTCCTGTTGTGCCAATTATCCTACTATGTGCATCATAAACTTTAATGGCTTGTTATGGAATGTCACTTGGCTAATGATTTTTCCCTTCAAAAGCTGCATCTTCACAGTCAGATGGAAAACATATTCTAATGTGGCAAAGTGTTAAGGAAATTTAATCCTCTAGGGCTAAATGAAACTGCTATGGTTCATCTCCTGGATAAGAACAACAATTTATGAATGCAATATTCATTTCCTGAGGTGAGCACAAGCAAAAACTTCATCTGAAACCCAAAACCTAGATGTTTGGCCTCTGGTAGTTTCCTCATTTAACTCATTGATGTCAAATATTAAGGCCACTGTTAAGATCACATCTGGGGAGTGCTCACTTCTTCAACTTTCCTGATTACTTTTACAGGGAACTCTTGGCATAATTGTGTTTGCCAAGACCAGACCACAGAGTACACGAGATCATCTTTCACTTTTAATATATTGTTAAAAATCAATTTGTTTTTCCTTGATCATTAAAATTGATGAACATTTTGGCATTTTACTTCACAGAGGCATTCATTCAGAGCTAAGTTTCTCTAGAATAATGCATAAGTTATATGGAGAAATCATGAAGTTATAAACTTAGCATGTGTATGTCTCTAAGACTAGAAAATCAAGAGACTGTCATATTTGCAGAAAGAGAAAGAGAACAATTGCCAAAAGCCATATTTTTTTCTTCCAAAAGCTAAAGTTCTGCACTATGTATTTTAGTATATTAAATATAATAAATCTAACTTACAGGGAAGCCTATTTGAGTCTAATCTGTGAGTAATAGAGGACAGAACTACAGGACAATATTTTGACCTTTTAATCCAGTGCCCACTCGCTTAAAAAAATCCCCTCCTATTTAAGTACAGAGTTCTAGGCCACAGGGTAAAATGCTCAGATAAATGTATGCAAAGTTGATTGTCCATCTAAAACTTCTACAGAATCAGGAGCAAGGTTTCCTTGAAGAATCTGAAGACCCGTCAGTCACCATGACTGGCATAACTGGGGGGAATGAGAAGGTAGCAGGGAGAAAACGCATTGCAAGCTTTCAGGCAAGAAGCCTCCTTACCTTTCATACACTCATCCTCTAACGGACAAGCCAAACCAAATACAAAGGTGAATGATGCTTTGACTCTGTTAATATCCAGCATTTGGAGAGTCCAGCTTTGATGTGAAAGTTGCTATTGACTAGAAATAAAATGAGTCTTTGGGGGCATGAGAAGAAATGATGATGATGATGATGATGATGATAATGAGGAGGAAGAAGAAAAAGCCATGTTCAGATAAGACTGAAAAAAAAACAAGGTGTGAGGCAGGTTCTGTTAAATAAAGTTACAACCCAAACCAGTCATATACATTTATGAATGAGGGTCATATGCAGGCAGCACAGAAGGAGAAAGGTGAACGCAAAAAAAGAAAGAAGAAAGAAACCCAGCCTGCAATGGAGTGAATGTTTGTGCCCCCCTAAAATTCATCTGTTGAAGCCCTAATACCAATCCAGCAGTATTAGGAGGTGGGGCCCTTGGAAGGTAATTAAGTCATTAGAGTGGGTGCCTCAGGAATGAGATTAGTGCCCTTACAAGAAGAGGCTGGAGAGCTAGCTCACTCTCTTTTCAATGTGAAGATACAAGAAGATACAAGAAGTCATCAGCCTGGCACCCTGATCTTGGACTTCCAGACTCCAGAAATATAAGAAAATAAATTTCTGCTGTTTGTAAGCCAATCCAGTCTATGGTACTTTATTATAGCAGCTTGTACTGAGACACAGCCCCTTTGAGAAGAAGCCTTGTCTGTGACTCTTGGATTGGAGCATATCCCTCACTTATTTTCCCATCTTTTGATACTGATGCTATGCTTGAAATCCTTACAATTCATCATAAGGATTGAGATTCCAGGGAGAGATCCCAGCCACAGAGGTCCCCCACTGCAGAGCAAGGGAGTCTCAGCCCCTCACTAGATTCCCCAGCCTAGAACACCAGTGCTGGGAAGTGGAGCCCACATAATCTCTGGCTGTGAAAATCATCGGGAATTCCTTCTGTCCCAGTGAGACGGAAGGCTGCTGGAAATCCAGGCTTTCCCTTAACGGGCCAGTATACAAACTCTTGCTTGCAGGCACCCACCTTGGGGTCCAGCAGAAGGAGAGTGGCTTCAGGGTACACCAAAGACATACAAGAACAGACTGCATTATGTGGCTTTGGGGTGAGAGCTGGAGGAACAGCCAACATCGTCCCTGTGTTGAACCATCCTCCGGTGTGGCCCACGGTGCCACCTTTCCTGTGTTGAGCCCTTCCCACACACAGTTCACTCTTTTTTTTTTTTTGACCCTCACCTAAGGACATATTTGTTTTCATTTTTTTAAGTGAAAGAGGAAGTGAGAGAGGAAGGAAGAGAGAGAAAAACATCAATAAGAAAGAAGAGCATCGATTGGTTGTTTCTCATACACACCTGGATGGAGGACTGCACATGCCCAAATGGGGATCAAATCTGATATCCAGACATGTGCCCTAACCAGGAATCAAACCCTCAACTGTTCAGTTATGGGATAATGCTCCAACCAACTGAGCCACACTGGCCAGGATGACACACAGTTAAATCTTAATTTGCAGGAGCCTGATGAACTCCATTAACTCCAGTCCGATGACACCCTGAGACCCTACCCCACAGCAAAGGTCTGCAGGCCCCAGGAAGGTGACAGCTGACCTCAGTGTACCCTGACACTTTTGCTGAGTGGCCTCAGGCCTAACACTGGTGGCAAGCCTTAATCTGTAGTAACCTGGTAAACAGCATTCATCCTACCATGGTGACTCCCTGAATTATGCAACTTGTGTATTGCTAGAGCTTTTTTGGCAGCTGAGCTTTATGGGCACCCGGTAGGCAGTGATAGTTTTCAAAGTGCTCTGGGCCTTTTGCTCACCTGCCCCAGGCCTGGTATTGGTGACAGCCAGCCTCAGTTTGCAGCGGGAGCCTTCCCATTTGTATCCAGGCCAAACGCAGTCAGCTACCAGCAGTGGATCACTCTGTTGCTCCTAACAGGTAATCCCAGGCTGGTCATGGGCAGCATCTGACACTGATCCGACCAGAGTCCCTACCAAGAGGCACCAGAACCAGCACACTCAGAGGCTATTTCACCACAACAGAGCACCACCTGATTCGCTACATAAGCAGCACACCCAAAGGCAGTTCTTGGCAGGCACCAGATCCCACTGGGACAAACTCACTCCCTGGGGTCAGCTTCTGCACAGCAACTGGTACACTGTACTCAAGGCCAGGTCTCACCACCAGCCAGCCTGAGGGTCATTCTCACCCACTGATGTGCAAATAGCACTCAAGTGTCAACTGTAATAAATTTCACACACAACCCACATAAAGGGCACTCCTGGAGTGATCACCTCAGGTGATCAGGGATATTACATTATGGGGCTCTACAAGACATCTACTAAATAAAGCCACCCTGCCAAGACTGGAAGACATAGCAGCTCTACCTAATACATAAAAACAAACACAGAGAGGCAGCCAAAATAAGGAGGCAAAGAAACATATGCCAAATAAAGAGCAGGAGAAATCTCCAGAAAAAAAAGGACTAAATGAAAGGGCAGCAAGCAATCTCTGAGAGACAGAATTTAAAACACTGGTTATAAGGATGCTCAAGGAACTTGAGAGAATA
The DNA here is from genome assembly GCF_014824575.4 of Sturnira hondurensis. NCBI lineage: Eukaryota > Metazoa > Chordata > Mammalia > Chiroptera > Phyllostomidae > Sturnira > Sturnira hondurensis. Next base: position 9,348,280 of record NW_028098001.1, on the reverse strand, counting down.
TATGAATCTTTGGCAACTTCAGCAAAGAGATAGTAACAGTGAAAAAAGGATACAGAAAAAAAAGAACCAGCAAGAAATGAAGAATACAATAACTGAAATGAAGAATACACTGGAAGGAATAAATAATAGGTTGGATGAAGAAGAGGACTGAATCAGTGATTTGGAAAACAAGGTTGTAGAACACAGTCAGGACAAAAAAAAGAGAAAGAATCTTTAAAAATGAGGATAGTTTAAGGGATCTCTGGGGCAATATCAAGTACACCAATATTCCTAGAATAGGGGTACCAGAAGGAGGACAGAAAGAGCAAAGTATTGAGAGCCTATTTTAAGAAATAGTGACTGAAAATTTCTTGGACCTGGGGAAGAAAAAAGATGTAGAAGTCCAGAAAGTAGAGAGAGTTCCAAGCAAAATGAACACAAAGGGGCCCACCTGAAGACACATTATAATTAAATCGGCAAAGGTTAAAGACAAAGAAAGACTCTGAGCAGCAAGAGAAAAGCTGTTAGTTACCCACAAGAGAGTTCCCACAAGACCATCAACTGTTTCTCAACAAAACTTTTCAGGCCAAGGTTGGCACAAGGTACCCAAAGTGATGACAAGCAGAGCCCTGCAACCAAGACTGCTTTACCCAGTAAGGTTATCATTTTAAACTGAAGAAGAGAGAAAGAGCTTCCCAGACAAGAAAAACCTAAAGGAGTTCATCAACACCAAACCAGTATTACAAGAAATGTTTAAGGGTCTTATGTAAGAAGAAGGGGGGAAGGGAACGTAAACATGAATAAAATTAATAAAGTGGTGATAAGTACATACCTATCAATAATCACCTTTGATGTAAAGGCTTGAATGCTTCTATCAAAAGATCTAAAGTAGCTGAATGGATAAGAAAACAAGAGCCATATATATGCTCTCTGTAAGAGACCCACCTCAGAACAAAAGACACACACAGACTAAAAATAAAGGGAGGGAAAAAGATATATCATAGAAGTAGAAATTTAAGAAAGGCTGGGGTAGCAATACTTACATCTGACAAAACAGACTTTAAAACGAAGGCTATTAAAGGCTTTGTTTCATAAAAGGTTGTCTCTTATTATAGAATGAGAGACAAAGAGGAATATTACATAATGATAAAGGGATCAATCCAACAAGAGGATACAAACCTTGTATATATTCATATACCCAACATAGGAGCACCTAAGTAAACAAAGTAAATTGATGTACATGAAGAGAGCGATTGATAGTAATTCAGTCAAAACAGGGGATTGTAACCTCTCATTGACGTCAACGGGTAGATCTTCCAGACCAAAAAAAAAAATCAATGAGGAGACAGTGTCCTTAAATGATACACTAGATCAGATATATTTAATTCTTATCCTCAGAGCATTACATCCAAATGCAGCAGGATATAATTCATTTCAAGTTCACACAGAACATTTTCTAGAATACACGAGTGTTAATAAATTTAAGAAGTTTGAAATCATAGCAAGCATCTTCTCGGACCATAATGGTATGAAACTAGAAATCAATTACAAAAAGAGTAGAAAAATACACAAAGACATGGAGGCTATGTTCATTGCAGCATTGTTTACAATAGCAAATATGAACAAAACTTAAGTACCCATCAATAGACATGTGGATAAAGATGATGAAATACATATACACAGTGGAATATTACTTGCTCATGAAAAGAACAAACGTAGATGTCTTAGAACATAGATGGACCCAGAGGGTATTATGCTAAGTAAAATAAGTCAGACCAAGAAAGGCAAATACCATATGATTTCACTAATATGTGAAATCTAAAGAACAAAATACACAAACAAAACAGAAGATCCATATACACAGAGAACATTCTGAGGTTAGTCAGACAGGAGGGTGGTTGGGGGACTGGGTGAAAAAGGTAAAAGAATTAAGAAGTACAAATTGGTGGTTACAAAGTAGTCCTGGAGATAAGTACAGCATAGGGAATATAGTCAATAATGTTGTAATAACTATGTATAGTGCCAGGTGGGTATTTGAATTATTGAGGAATCACTTCATAAAGTATATAGTTGTCTAACCATTATACTTTCCACCTGAAACTAATAAAAAAGTTGCCAGAATATCATAAAGTGAGAATAAATGAAAGATTTGGATGAACAAAAAGTGTGGAGGGGATGAAAGGCAGGTAGTGATAAAAATTCCACCAACAGTTAGAACTATTCGGGTTCTCAGTGGACTGGAGCAGAAACTCTGAGTTTGCCAGGGCTTACAGATCTAATCATGTTCCAAGAACACCGCTTACAATGTGGCTCCAGGTAGGCACCTGCCTGGGCAAAATTCAGGGTGATTTTCCTATTTGTGGTCAATGGCCATATGTCCATGCTCTGTCCAACACCCTTGAGTGAAGAGTGTTTCTAATGTTCCAGGAAGCCCTGGTCTCTTTGGCTGAAGGAGGCCACCAGGTGATAGAGTAAGGAGACATAGATGCAGACAACCAAAAAGCAATTACACCAGTCCTGGTGATGGAGAAGGTAACAGATGTCAAAGGCAGGTGACCTTTGCCCACACGGGTGCTAACTAGAAAAACATTATGTGACTTGCTAGTTCTCAGAACTTTTGATATAAAGAGAATGGTGCTAAAGAGAGAGAATGGGGTGAAATAAGGGGGGTGTAAAAGAACATTACTTTCTCTATATGATCTGTGTGGAAACGCAGCCTTGGAGCAGCGAGTAATTTCCCCAGGTAAAAGCTGATGTTGAAGAGCTGGCACTGGAACCCTGGTCAGTTGGATCCCAGAGACTGCGGTCAGCACTAGCAGCTGGTGATACTACTCAGTTCATTATTCAGTGGGTGGATGTATCTGAACCTCACCTCAACATGCTATACTGAGGCTAACAGAGGCTACCAAATTTTTTTAAGTGAAAACTTTAATAGATAATTTAAAACCTCTATTTACTGTGAATGGTGAAATCAATATTCAAAGAAAATTGAGCAGAAACTCAGCACTGGGTTAAGCTGTTTGGTTTAATTAAAATGTAGGGTAGGCATTAATGAAATGTTTCCACATGTGCGTGTTGGCTATTTGGTGTCCTAGTGAAAACCGCGACGTCCATGATATTTAAACATAATTACAGAGTAAAAAACACGTGTGCACTGTCACTGTCCTATTGTTAAAGCAGAGCTATTGGTTTTCAGGATTGAAGTTTACACAGAATATTATTTTGCTAAATTGGTAGTTAAATTTCCTTGCTACAGTGAGAATCCTGAATTTCAGTCATGGGGCAGCTACTCAAATCAGATGCTTTTAGAGGTGTGCGTGTGTGTGTGTGTGTGTGTGTGTCGGTGGTGGGGGTTGTCACATAATTGAAGAGGACACTGGAGAGACTGGATCAGGTGGGCAAGCAGAATGAAACACCAAATCAAAGGCAGGACATCAGTTGTGTGCTGTATTGCGTGAAACACAGACGTGCTGGATGATATGGCTGTGATTTTAGCTGTGCAAATGAAGGGCAAAGGAAACATTTTAGGAATGATGGGGAAAATCGATTGTTTTCTCAACAAGAGGAAAAAAATAATTATAGAAGTGTGTGTTTTAAATAGTCAGAAAGATAATTATAAAGCGAAATACTTGATGAAACTATTAAACTAGCATTATTTTCATAATACATATTGAATTGTATAGGATTTACCAGAAGTTGAATACTAATCTTATCTTGAGTGTGCCGTATGTATAACCTATCGAAAGTATTCTGTAATTATTTAAATATTTTTATTTCTGATGCTCGCAACAAATAAAACCCTGAACTTTGGTAAAGGTAAATATATTTACATGTAGAATCTTTATACAGTCTTAATGTTTATTCTTTTAACTTAGGGTCCCTGCCTGGAAAATATTCATTTTCTTTTTTGTTTGATTGAAAGATTATAACAATTCCCCTCTGCAATTTACAATAAGATCAAAAATGGCATTTTATTTGCCCATCTGGAGATCACCAAATGTGTAAAGCCTGTCCGTGTGGAGGCCATCTGTTGTGAATGGAGACACACATGGAAATTTAATCCTTGAACTTCTTTTTCAACTTTCTCTTTTGCTTGCTTGAATAGAAGGCAATTCAGAGCAGCCACAAACTGTAGGCTGGGACAGGTTGCTGCCTTTTAATGTCACAAACACTTTCATTTTCCCAACTGCAAACATCTCCCTGTAAAGATCTAAGAGTGAAAATTTTTTAGTACTGCTTTTCCCCAACATCATGACACAAATTGAAAGTCAGAGATCTCCTTAGTGGGATATTGCTTGGGCTGTACTTGGAAGAAAGAAAGAACCTTGGGGAATCTATTCAGGTCCTTTTCTTTGAAGGTATCCACGGCCTTACTAAGAAATTCTGAATTTGGACCTGAACATGGAGGAATACTACTTGGCTCAATAATACTTCCTTCCCTTCCTTCCCCTCCCCTCCCCTCCCCTCCCCTCCCCTCCTTTCCTTTTCTCTTTTGTTTTTTGGACAAATGAGTCACAGGATCTGAAATTCCCACAGACACTTTGGATGTGGATAAATTTTTACAGGCTTCCACTCTCCTTGTCCTAGTTAGCTCTTCTGTGGGTGTAATTTCTTTCCTGTAAATACCAAGTCAGAGTGTGAACTGGCCTGGCTTGATGCTAAGATCCTATCTATGTACAGCTGTGAGCCTGGGGGCCAGAGTCCTTGTCTGGCAGCTGTCTGCATCACACTCTCTCAAGGCCCTTCCATTGACTTTAGCACCTGATTCGTTTTCCATTAAGGTTAACAAAATTGCTTCTTCAAAAAATCATTTTAAAATCTCTGCTCTGCTTACACATGGTCTTGTTTCTCCACCCCCCTTTCCACCTTTGTTTGCGATGCTCCCTTCTCTTAGCCCCAGTACTAGTTTTCCTTCCACTGGTGATTAGAACTTTCTACCCAATAGTATCTTGCTCTCAGTTTAAATGGGCTCTAAAAATTCTCGACACTGCTACCAAAGTAATCTTGTCTTTCCGGTTGTTTTAGTCCTCTGAACTGTAAGTGTGATTTCAATTTGCATACTGTTCTGAAAAAATGCAGTGGTAATGGTGATAGCAATGGTTTCTCCACTATTTTTAAAGCCAGTTGTAGTCTTGATAATAGGAAAAAATAAAAAACAACATAAAATGTTGAACCATAGGGAACTGGATTAATGGATTATGGTGTATACACATAATTGAATCTGGAACAACCACTAAGAATTATTTTAGAAGAATAGTTAATGATTTGAAAATGTTTACAATAAATTAAAAGGCATTACACTTTTGTAATAAGAAAGTCACATCATTATGTAGAGGAAAAGACGGTCAGTATATACATCAAAATGTTAATGGTAGGTATAGCTGACTGAGGGAAGTTTAGATGATTTTATTTCTTTCTTTAAGGCTTTTCTGTATTTTTCAAATACTTACAATAAAGTTATTTTATTGAAATAGCCAGAAAATATTCTATTTTGGAAAATTGGCAAAATATTTTATTTAAGCAGTAGAGCTTACTTTCCTCTTTTTATTTTTAAGAGCTTACCTTTTATTATTCAAAAACATTTATCTAAATGCAGTGGGTAGGCAGAATGGTGTTACACTTCCAAACCAAGGAGCTGATGAGAAGTCCCTAGTATTTGTAGCAAATGAGGCAAACACCCAGAGGTCTAGGACACTTTCTTGCGTTTGAGACCAGCAGGTGATTTAGTGATGCTCAAGTCCATTTATGTTTCAACATTTCTAGGAATAGTAGCATGGACTGTTTCCTCCACTCTACATAAGTCCCCTGGCAGCATTTTCCATCAAAGATCATGTTCAAGGTCATTAGCGTTTTGTGAAAATCTCTTAGCAGAGGCCGTTTCCTTCCTTTTTTTTCAGTATCCCACTTTATTCCCTTCCCTTGTTCCGTATCCTTTATATTGGTTCACCTCATCCATCTCAGATGCTTCTCCCTAGCCATGTCACATGCAGAAATGTTTGTCATGTTCTTTAAGAATGTGTTACGACATTTCCATGGCTATGCCCATGATTTTTCAGCCTTTAGACCAAGTCATGTGAGTGTATTACTCCACTCTACTTCTAGCACAGCTGGCATGGGGAGAAAGGTAGAAAAGGTCATGTGGGGCATACACATGCTGAGGAGCTTGAGACGACCACAGAGAGCTCTTTCATACCCCCCTGTGGTGGTGGACTGGGGAACGAGGAAAAGGAACCGAGTGTTTGAAAAGGGTATAGACACGGCAGAGGAGGTTGATGGGCCTGTCAAGGACTCCCACGCAGCTGGAGGAAAACGCAGCAATGATATGCAGGATGATGGAGAATACTCCTCAGTGTTGAGAGGACTGCAGGTGCCCACTGGAAGGGAGGACAATCAAGCATGAGGGTTCCCCCCACCACTCTCCTGCTACCTTGACTCTCTGTAGGCAGCTGGACCTTCTATGCAGACAGAGGGATGCTGGTCAACTGAAAAACCCAGAACTGAAGTAAAATGAAATTCACTGAGATTTCACTGAAGTTTCTTCCGTCTGTGAGAATGGAATTGGAAATAGAAAATAAGTTGAATTGTGATAAAACAAAGAGAACTTTTATGCATGCTTGAGCCTGTGACCTGAGAGTTATACCTGCTATACTTAGGGACAGGGATGATGTCCCTAAATATGTATTTATTTTATATATGTATAGTAAAAACATGTATAAGGGAAAGAAAGACTTCCCTGTCTGAATTATTTACATATCATATTTCTAGCCACTTCCAATCCATTCTCTTTGAACAGTGCCTAACACTATGCTATTTATAGACATTTAATAAAGTCTTTAAGAGGAAACTGGCAAAGCAGAAAATGCTAAGCACATATCTGTATTATTTAGAACCAAAAGAACAGAAAAAAATAGCATTTTCTCTTGTTTAAGTGGAGCTGACCATTATTTCTATGGAGCCAAAAAACTGGTGTCTGATTTCTCCCAAATCAGATGAGCACCACACTGCCAGCTTCCCTCAAATCTTCCCTAAACCACAAATTAAAGAACCTTAGAACATCATCGAGGTTAGCCCTGAGGTTAGGCTCAGGGTCTACATTCAAATGCCTTTAAGATCCTGGAGACTGATACAAATGAGCTGAGGTGGGGAGGGCCTGAAAGGAGTGGTGGGAGCTCTGAAAAACTGGTGTAAGATAAACTCTGATGTGTGTGTAGCAGTCAGCCCGGTGGAGACTCTAGGAAAGAGTTTTCAGGAAGAGGGAAGAAGTGTATATGTAGACCAAAGTGAAGTGGGAGTGTGGTACATTCCAAGGAGTCAAAGAAAAAAAAGCAGGAGGATGTGAACAGCAAAATCAGATAGGTAAGCCAGGGACCGTATATGTAATATAAGATCCTGCTCTACTGCTTAAAATAAAAAGATCGATAAATTAAGAATTACCTCATTCCCAAATCCTTTCCTTCTATCTCTATCCCTAGATCTTGAAACTGTAATTCTATTTTGACAAGACTCATCTTAACCTTTGTCCCTCTTTTTGTGAAAAATACACTTTTTATCAATTACTTTTGATGTGGGCTCTTATACCCAGTAACAGCTTTTTAACAACGTGCTTATATCAGTTAAACATTTTAAAATTCATTTGTATTAAAGCTGCTCAGCAGACAAGTTCCAACCACGTTTAAGCTTTTCCCACAGACTTTGGCCTCATTGACTGCAGAGGCCCTGCCCACGTACACCAGCATCATCTTCACCTCCGTGTTACGTGCTTGCTCCTTGCCACTTACCACGGCTAACGCGAGTGGGAGCTCAACATGGAGTCAATTCTTTAAGAGTCTGAGGTGAAACCACTTTAAATCTATATTGGTTTTCTGTCTAAATGTCAACCAGACACGTGAAGTGATGATAGCAATGTGATGGAATCTATTTGGGTTACTATTGGGAAAGCAATTGGATTGATTTTTCAAAAATTGATTTGCTGCTTAGCAACTATTTCTGTAAATCACCTAATGAAAATGGAACCAACCTGAAAGATGATGCTGGATTTTCAAACCTTATAATCAAGACCAAAGCCACCCTACAAAAACATGAATCTTATAATTCTTTCCTTCTCCCTCTATCCATTAGTGTCCTTCTTAATCTTTAAGACTTGACTCTAAACCCAGTGAAGTCTTCCCCTACTACCTCAAATGTTAGTGCTCTGGTTCTCCTCTGACTTCCCAGTGCCATCATTCTTTCAAAAATATTTGTTGAGCAATTATTTATTAATGTGTGTGTTTGCTGTAAAGCAGTGAAAAAATAGATCAACATTGTTGCTTTCTTGGAGCATGTAGTCAGTTGAGGTAAATTATGAGAGAGAAAGGCAGAAGGTACGATGAGAAAGGGGCGTGGGGGACTGTTTGAGAATGAAGAGTCGTAGAAAGCCTCCTTGACCTCAAAGCCTCCTTGACCTCAAAGCCTCCCTGAGGTCATTGTACTGAATTTATGTCTGCATTGACAGGTAGGATAAAGGGGGAGAGGAAGAACAGGTTCCACTCATAGAGAACAGGGCCATCAGTCCTTTGGGTCCTGAAACTGCTAAGAACTTGGAACATTCCAGAAATAGAGCAAAGCCTGAGGTATCTGGAGTAGGTTGAGTGAGGGAGAGAGATCTGGAAGACGAGGTTGAGAGGAAGAGCTGGGTCAGATTATACAGGGACAAATAGTCCATCTTTAAGGATGTTGGCCTTTATCTTGAAAGCAATGAGAGGCCTTTAAAAGGCTTCAAGCAGCTTCAAGTGCCTAATGGAGTCCTTTTTGGATTTTGTAAAAGATCCCTTTGACTCCTTTAAGGAGAATGGATTGCAGGAAGCAAAGGAAGGAGAAGGAAAGCTAATGAGAAAGCTTCTTCACTAGTCAAGGCAAGAGATGATGGTGGCTGTAATAGTGAGGTGACTATGGAGAAAAACTCATGGCATATTTAAAATATAACTGCTTATCTCTATCACCTATTTGGCACTTAGGACACATTGCTCTGAAACAGAAAATTATTGTGCAGCTCTTTTTCACTCCCACCTTCCCTGTTGAAGGTGACAATTTTTATTCCATCTTTTATTCTCCAGATGACTTGAACACACTTGACACTTCATGAGTTGATTAAAAAATATAATAGATGAGCAGACTTTATATTCTGTTATTACAGCTGCCTAATTTCTTTTCAACCCAGGCTGACTTTCTTGTGGCCCCCATCCCCATTCTCACTTGTATTTCTTTCCCTTGGCAACACTTAAAAATGTGGCTTGGACAAACGGGAAATCCATTTCAACATGGTAGCAGCTAAAGATGTCAATAAATTTCCACTAATCTGTACTTCAATATAGTGCAATATATTTATTTAAACTCTGGAATAAAAGAATACCATTTTTAAGAGCTCTCCCAGAAAACCCAAAAGAGAACAGCACATCAAGAGTAGAACTCAGACCATCATCCATTTGTCATATTTTTTCCTGTACCAAGTCAGTTATGCCACTATGATCGTTAATTTTTTGTCAGCTTGATTGTATTATAGGATATCCAGATATGTTGGTCCAGTGCGCATGGCCACCCATCCAATCTACCAAAGGCTTGAATGTAACAAAAAGGTGGAGGAAGGGACTGAGTGGATGAGGTGAGGTACTGATCTCCTTCTGCCCTTGGTGCTCTCTGTTCTTGGGCCTTGAGACCCAAGGGATGTTCACCATCAGCTCTTCAGCATCCAGGCCTTCAAACTATGCCAGCTGGGCCTCCAGCTTGCAGGTCATGGGACGTCTTATCCTCCGTATTGCCTGAGTTATATCAATCAATCAACCAATCAATATTATTCATTCTGTTTTGCTGAAGAATCCTGACTAATGCAGTCACAGAAGTTGTTCCAGCAAGGGAATCTTTTGGGGAAGGTTTCCTGAAATGGGTACCATCTATTTGGTATAATCCAAGAAGCCTCCAAATATCTTTCTCTACCAAATGCCTCCTCTGCTGCGCTGTCAGGCTTTTGGAGTCCTCTGGTCATCTCGCCTTTGGGCTGGAGCCCTAAGCATACAACTAGAACACAAACACTGCCCGATATCCCAGGGTTTTGTTGCAGTCTTTGTTGTTTTTCGTTTCTATCAACAGAGGTATGTGTTGGATCAAGCCTGAGGGCCATTTAGTTTTTCTTTTCTTTAAAAAAAATTTTCAGCCCTGGCTGGTGTAGCTCAGTGGATTGGGCGCGGGCCTGTGAACTAGAGGATCGCGGTTCGATTCCCAGTCAGGGCACATGCCTTGGTTGCAGGCCAGTTCCCAGCAGGGGACACACGAGAGGCAACCATACATTGATATTTCTCTCCCTATTTCCTTCCCTTCCCTTCTAAAGATAAACAAATAAAATCTTTTAAAAAATTTAAAAAAAAATTTCAGTTACAGCTTCCGTTCAATGTTATTTTGTATTAGTTTCAAGGATGCACCAGAGTGCTTAGACAATCATATACTTTACAAAGGTGCAAGGTCCCTTTAAATGTAATCTTTTATGATTACATTTTACTACTATCTTCCATATATTAATCTCGGGAAGTGGCTTCAGATATCCAGGTAGTTTTCTGAGAGGAAGCCGTAGGGCACAGGGCTTTACAGGAGACGAAGCTGCTCTGCTCCGTCGTTCCTGTGCCTCCATACCCGGCCTAACCACGCTGCAGGGGACAGATCCTGCTTTGTTTGCTGACTTGAATGACGTTCAGCATCGGTGAAGTTTTTAGTCATGAAGATAGGGATATTCGGATCTGATAAAGGCTCAGGAAAGGGACGAGAGAAGTCTGCATATAGGCACACACGGGCAAAATGATGAAAATGTTCTCATTCCAAGGCTCCAAACTGAAAACATGAACACATAAAACCCAGAATGGCAATGGATCTGTTACATGCACAGCAGGCCGAGTTCCGGGTGGGCATGGACTTTCTGATCCTTCCCTTAATCCCTGGCACCTCGTGCAGCCTGACATATCATAAGCACACCGTAAACGTTTATGGAATGAAGGAAAGGTGCATTCCATTGCCAGCAGGCTGGGAGTTCCTTACTTTGCATACTAGGCCTAGCCTGGGTAAGAAATAGTCCCAGCTAGGCTTTAAATGTAACACCTTCCTAAGGTGTCTTGGCAAGGAGTGGAGAGGGAGGGTGCAGAGAGGGAGGGATGTCACCATAGGCTTCCCAAAGGCTCTTCCTGTCCTTTATTTGACCCTAGGAGCACTGCTTATATGGGTGGGGAGGAGGCGTCAAACTGATTTAAGCTTTAGGGAAATGCACCCTTTTCAGTGAGAGTTGTCCAAACGAAGGCTCCAAAGCAGAAGGAAATGGTGTCTGCCCTTTTTCTTCTTGTGAGTGCCTGGCCTTCTAGAAAATCTCAAAGCCTGTATTTTGAGCATTAGCTGTGCCCAGGTGCAGCCTTGTCTTTCATCCGCTTTAAAACCACAAAGGGGACTTGTAATGTGCCGCAGAAAGAATATCCGTGTAAGGTGGAATTTACACATCTGGAGGGCTTTTAATGAATGGGAAAAAGGGGGGTGGTTACCTGGCAACCGTGAGCAAGTGCAAATTAATCCATTTTTATTTGATGTCAGGAAGGGCGGCCCAAGTCTTCCACTTGATTGGGACAGAATTAAAGCTGATGATGCTCTAGCGGGAGTTGTGGGATTTTTTCAAATTTTGACCTCACCGTCCTTTCTATACTTAGCCTTCAATCCCCCCATCCCCCACGCCAGCTCAAAATTGCACTGCATTGACTCCATGGTAGGCCTTTATTTGAAGAACTTATTTTAACTTGTGAATCCTCAAAATGTTAGTGAGGTGGGCCAGCTGCGTTCTATTTCTTAATTTGAAGCTTGTGAAGATTAAGTAGTGCGGTGTCAGATTGCCCTTTGGCGTTGACCCAAAGGAAAGCAGAATTGCCAGGCTGATAACTTTGTTTATGGCTCCCTTTAATGGTGCCCTGTCTACACAGGCTGCAGCCAGCATGGTGTCCCCGCTTTGATCTAAAGATAATTTATACGAAAGTGTTAACAATACGGTGATACTTGTTTTAATTCAAATAGAAAAGCCAGTATTTGTGAGATGCCATTGCATTCTTTGGCATGTTGAGTTTCTGCTCCCATGAAGAAAAATGAGCATTTTCGAGAGTTTTCCTTGATTGGTAAGGAGGAAATGATAGCTATAGGCAGAACTGCTGAATATGTTAATTTTTACTGAGAAATTATTTTGTAAGCACAATTATGTTAATGTAACATAATCAAGTTTTTGAAGTCCCCGTTGGTGACCACCATTAATTCTGGGGAGTTGTCATATTTGGGGGAGTCATCCTATTCTGCAGCACAGGGCAGAGCGCTGACCTGGGTGGCGGAGCTCTGTCCTCATCCCAGAGGCTAGTGCCCCACCCTCTGAGTCTCCAGGCAAAATGAGTTATCTTCCATAAGCACAAAAGTCAGACCCAAGTTTAAATTCTGTGGCTCTATGATTATTCTTAAACTGGGAATAGGGACTATGTCTCTGGATTAACAGAACTAAGTGCATGGGTATGTGTTCCAATAGTATTTTTTATTTGTTTAAATGTTCTCTTTTTGGTGTTTTTATCCCTTTGGTGTTTTCTATTTCTTGGAGGCAGCCTGGAGGTCCTAAACCCCTGACTTAGTTCTTTTTTCTAACTCAGAACACTGCCTGGTTGTTTTGATTCCAACAGCCACCTGACCAGCCCTGCCCCTTTGCACCACGCCCCCCACTCCCTTCACACGCTTGCCAATCAAACCTGGAAATTGGGACAAGACACGTAGGAGAACAACACTTTGCAACACACATCTTAATATAGTTTTTCCTGGCTAGGGATTTTCCCATCAGAATAATGAAGTATTTAATATAATTTTTCTAATTCCTCTATTGTTATCATGGTTTAAAAACAAGGATGCTTGTTTCCAGATGTCTTGTTCAACAGTACCCAGGAACACATGGGAATATTTTGTAGTGGCTGACAGGGTGGGTTGAAGAAAAATGAAAAACAGATGGACATAGATTAACTCTATCTGTTCCTGGTCTAGGCTTCCTTAAGGATCCTGGTCATGAGATTTTTCTCTCCTAATTTCATATCACTAGGCCAACCACAAGCTTGGCAATGAAACAGAAGAACGCATTCTGAGTTGGTCCAAACATTCTGTGTGTACTGTCATGTTATACTGCATCTTGCTTAGTGTTGGGCAATATTTTATACCAGTTTATTTCTAGATGGCAAGAGGGAGATCTAGAAATCTGAATAACAGACTCATTGGCCAGTCACTCTTTCTGTTCAATAATTACAGGAAGAATAAGTGCTCAAAGATCCTCTGGGTAAATTCGCATTACTTCCTGCTAGCCAGAATTTGACCTCCAAATCTGGAGTGGTCTCCTTCTCCAGTGTTAAACTAAAGGGGACCATATAAAAGCCTTTTTGGTCATATGATCTAAAGATGGGTCAAGAGTTACATCCACACCCGTGTTTACTTCATCATTATTCACAACAGTCAAGATATGGAAACAACCCACATGCCCACCAATGGATGAATGGATGAAAAAGATGTGGTACACATACACAATGAATAATATTCGATGATGAGAAAGAGGGACATCCTGCCATTTGCAACAACAAGGATGGAGCCTGAGCACATTACACCAAGCAACAGCAGTCAGACAGAGAAAGGCAAGAACTGCTGGTATCACTACTATGTGGAATCTAAGAAAGTCAAACAAAAAAAAGCCAGAGTAAAAATGGTGGTTACCAGGATATGGGGGGGAGAAGTGATGGTATTTAGGGGTATAAACTTACAATGAGTAGTAAATAAGCCATAGAGCTCTAATGCACAGTATAAGGAATATAGGCCAAAGTATTATATTATAATTATGTAATATGATAAATATTCCTTCAATGGCAATCACATTACAATATATAATGTCTCAAAGTAACATACTGTATACCTTAAATTTACAAAATGTAACATGTCAAATGTATAAAATAAAAAATATTAAATGAGTTGTGTTAAAATAAAAATGAATAAATAACGATTTGTAGGTCAAATGGCCCTGTTTCTTTGGGTTCATATCCTGGTCACAGTGTTCTGGATCTTTACTCTGATTGTGAGAAGGGGCCTGAGAAGTAAATAGAAACATATCCATTCCCACAAAGGGACAGGGCCCCAGGCATCCTTTCTTTGGACATCAGTGGTCCAGTGGCATTTGAGGCAAATAGGCCTCCACTCTCAACTTAGAGATGTTTCCAAGCCTGCCTCACAACACCAGGCTCACAGGCACATCAGATTTAGGTGCACTACACAGAGTCTGAAATGAAGATTCTTTCCTAGTGACTCACTGAGTTAGTACTCTCAGGAGAAGAAGGGTAGGTACGTCCAGGAAGAAAGCTAAGTGAGGAAGCTGTCACAAGATGAGGCAGAGGGCCGGTCTGCTTTTTTGTATCCAGGCCAGTCAGTCATTGGCCACTGGCTGGGTGTGGTGATCTTTCGCACTTTGCCAAGGGCGATTCTCTCCAGAAGGAGGCAGCTGTGAACCCTTTTCAGTCAACAATTACAGCGGCAAGGGCACCAAAAACACCCACAATGGGCAGAAGAAAGAAAAGCAAGTACTCCTAATACAAAAGTTACTACAAGGAGGAAAAGGGGTTTAGTTTCTTTACCTTCCTTTATCCAAAGCTCCGCTCTTTACAATGGGATGTTCTTGACTGACGTGTCTCAGCCCTTCTTCTTCTTGCGGGTAGAGCCGGAGACAAGAGAAACTTTGAACTATGCCCTGGGATAAGACAGTATGTTCAGCATTTAGATCCAAAGAATCTCTGGCAGTACAGAAGAACGATATGCTTTGCTAGTTGTCAAGTTAATTTTTCACATGAAAATTGTGATGAATCTGGGACTTTGTCTACTTAAATTTAGTTACATCACTTTTGTTTGTTTTTCAGTTTTGGAAGATTGTTTCCATTCTTCCTAGCTTAGATCCAATAGCAGCCTTCTTTTAAAAAAAGGGCGCTAGGCTTCTGCTTATTGCGTTAGTTTCTTCAGGGTCTAGGTTTCATGGATTGTCAAGGTATTATCTTAGTTATAGTTGGAAAATCATAATTCCTTAGAGCTGAATTATTAGTTTTCAAAAGTCTTTCATTTCAAAAATGTGATTCTAAAGCACAAAAGTTGAATAATTTGCTCAGGTCATAGAATTAATTTGTCTTCAGAGAGACAGGAAACTGGATTCTGTGCTATTGATTTTAATTTGCCATACTGCTACCCATTGGATTTTTTGTTACCCGAGTATTCTTTTCTTATCAGTAAGGACTGTGAAGGCATCGTTTTTTGTTAATATTATTCAATGCTTTTTAGGGCAGGGGGGTGTTAATATCCTTCTTCTAACGAAGAGAACAAGAGAACTGATTAACCTGTGTTTGCATGAATGCAAGCCATTATGTTTTAAGTGGTCATCTAGGCCACATTGCAATATCTTTTGATTTCTTTTCTTCTCATGAATGATCATGAAGAAGATTTTTGCTTGTGCTAGGCCATACATCTTCCTCCCTTCCCATACATGTTAGATTCTTGCTTTACATTTTGTGTCACAGGACTGGCTAGAGAGTCCTGAGAACCCAAGGCTGAGATTCTGGTAGGAAGGAGGCAGAGGCTTTGCTTAGAATTAAAGTTTAAACTGATTATCTAAACCCACCTTCATCAGAACCCAGCACTGTAGGATTTGGGGCAGGGGCACAGCTAATAAAGCAATACTATGCTTCTTTCTTTCTCGTGTGAAACACCTCCGGGAATCTAGTAGAAGAGGGCAGTTTTCTGGGCAAGAGTCAGAAATCTTTGTGTCTCCTGGTGAAATGTTATCAAGTAATATAAAAATTGCATCTAATATTCTTATAACAGTGCTCCGGTTGATGCACATTCCGTCTTAAAATTTAGAATTTTGTAATAGACAACATGTATCTCTATGATTCAGCACATCATCACAATGACTATTACAATAAATATTTGTTCATTAATTGAATTGATATGTGTATGAAAGGCACGAAGGCACAATACTTTAAGTCTCATCCTCTTTTTACACAATGGATTCAAATTCAGTTCTGTATCCTATTAGTTGTAAGACCTTGGGTAATTAACTTACCTTTTTTTCCTGACTCAATACACTTAGTTATGAAATTGTAGTATTTACTATTGTGAGAATTAAATGATATGCACACATGGCAGCAGTTAGCATAAATGGCTCTATCATTATTATTATTCTGAGGGCTGTGCTGCACTTCTCTCAGGCTGGCCTCTATATCATGATTTCAGTATGTGTGTGTGTGTGTGTGTGTGTGTACACTTTTGGGGGGCATTCTGGATTAAAGCATAAACAAGGCACCACAAACTTAACCACCATCAGCTATTGTGGCTTCGCAGGCCTCACAGTGGAGTGAGTGTTATTCTTTTTCTATTTCTTTAATCTGTCAAAATAATTACTCCTCAGGCTGAGGTTAGGCAACTGTTTGGTATGTCTGATCTTGGAAGCTCATAGAGTTCCTGGGTCTGTCCCTTCATGGTCAGGGCTCGTCCCCTCTCTCCATTGTTTGTGAGATGAGAAGATGTTCAAGTTGCGTAAGTCCATTATGATAGAATCTGTTTGTGTGACAATGTCTCATCTACTAATGAGCAACCCAGATGCTGGGAGCAGTCTATGCTTTAAAGATGCCAAAATACTATATTCAGTTGTACTGGGGAAAAATTCATTATTAAAAGTTCTATTTAAAGTTTGCGAGAAAAGGGAATGCTAAGCAATTTTTAATATAGATGAATGGTTGTTAAATTAATACACATCCCATAAGGACTGTTAAATTAATAAACAATGTTTGCTGAATGGGAGTCTGTCACTATTTTCAAAAGTCTGAGTCACTTGCCCTGGCTGGTGTAGTTCAGTGGATAGAGCACGGGCCTGCGAACCAGACGATCGTGGTTCGATTCCCAGTCAGGGCACATGCCTGGGTTGCAGGCCAGTTTCCGGCAGGGGCCAGTTCCCTGCAGGGGATGCACGAGAAGCAACCATACATTGATGTTTCCTCCCTCTCTCCTTCCCTTCTCCTCTAAAGGTAAATAAATAAAATATTTTAAAAAAAAGTCTGAGTCACTTAATCACATATTAATATATTCAAGTCATTGCAAATGTCTTGAGCAAAGGATTTCCCCCAGAGCAATATAAACATAGCCCAAATAATGATGAAATTGTTGTTAAATGTCATCTTTTCCAGTCTAATAAATTATCTAAATGGCATTTTAAAAAATCCCCAAAGTCTCAATCTACAAAAGCAACAATACTACAGTTTAAAAGTGGGATTTAATGCAATGGTCACTGCCTAAAAAGTACATATGAAATTATATTTTTTATTGTTTAGAAAGTTTTTGTTCTAAAATTACCTAAACTTTTTAAGAGGTCACCAAGAACATTAAATGTCATATTTTGACGTCAGAGAAATCTGGGTTCAGATTCAGTGAAGAAATACATTTGCTTTCTTCTCAGTTCTTCAGATTAAATAAAACAGCCCTCAGGTCCTCAATAATTATAAGTAATACTGTGTTATTTTTATATAAGTAATTTTAGATGCAATTAATCAGTGAAAGTTTATGGTCCATTGTGCCTGTAATATTAGTGGACTCCTTCCCAGTTCTTGGCCTTTTCACCCTCAGACCCAGCCCTCGCTGTCCATCCTTTGCTCTGGATGGGGACCGATTATATTGTATTTTACAAGAGGACTGATCCTCATCCTCTCAGGCCACATTTCCTGGGCTCCCATGTCTTCTGTGTTTACAAGTGAGAGGCAGACATTGGCTAGAAATTACAGTGTACTCATTTACATTTTTTTACAATATTGATGGGAACACTTTTGAGAGGGAGAGAAAAAATAAAATAAATGAGAATAAAAACTAATTGTATTCCAAGGTAACATTGTATTCATAAGTAATGTTAGTTTACTTAGTTAATGTTTACCTCCCTGCTAGTTTATGACCATCCTGAGGACAAGGACGGTGTCTGTGCTGATGATAACAATAGGTCTAGCACAATGTCTGGCACACGGGAGATGCTCAATACATAGTTTCTTTTTCAATTTTTAATTTTTTATTGTTGACACCATCCCAGATGTCCCCCATTTTCCCTCCTTCTTGCCCAGCTCCACCCAGCTGCCGCACCCTTCCCCTGGCCTTCCCCACACTATTGTCTGTCTCCATGGGCCATGGATATATGTTTTCAATACATATTGTGTAATGAGTAACTGAGTAATGAATTACTATCTACTCAAAGTTATTTAACTAGTTCCTGTAATGCTGGGATTCAAAACCCAGTTTGGTCAAACTTAAACATTGTAAACTTTTGATTAAATTATGCTATATCTGATAATCTCATGGTAAATTTTGAAGTGCTATATTACAAAGAAAGAAATTAATTTCATACTCAACAAGAAAGCAATGTATCTTCTCTACTCAACTTAGATAGTAAGTTCATGTCAGAAGAATGACTACCGTGTTTGATTGTTCACCTTGTTTGCATTGATTATCCCACACGCCAACTCAGAGAGAACATGGTACCTGCGTCAGTATGCATTTAAAAACCTATTTATTGGCCATATTTACATGCAATATCTTGGGCTTTATAATTCAGAGATTATAAAAAAAATCTAAAACATTAGTTATTCCATCTTTCAACCAATTTATAATGGAGAAAATAGTTGTGGAAAACAGAGCTCTAAGAGTCTGAAGAAAGACCCTCTCTGAAGTATAATGCAAAGGGATGACACCTGAGGGTGGAGCAAAAATTGAAAAAACAAGCAAGCAAACAAGGTTTGCTACCCTCCCAAATAAGGTATTACTACTTAAGGAATTTGAAGCTCGTGCACTATGGGAAACAATAGGAACAACAATAATTCCCCCCCTCAAAGTTATCTAATGCCTGACTGAATTATAACAAATCCTCCACAATAAAGATCTAGGGAAAAAAGTGCTCATTTTCAGGTACAAACACTGTTTACTTCGGTTTCCACTGATGTACATGAGATGTCTAGCTTTAAACAAAAAACTTATAATGCTTTCAAAAAAGCAAGGACAAGCAGCACAACGACAAAGCAGTCAAAACATGACACAGATGTTGACTCTGTCAGATGGGGAATTTAGAAGAACTTGAATAAAAATTAATAAAGTATGCTAATGGCTCTAGTGGAAAAGGTGGACAACACGAAAGACCTGGTGGGAAATTTCAGCCAAAAAACCACACAACCCACTAACCTAGGAGAAAGAATCAAATGGAAACACTAGAGGTGAAAAAAAGAGAGTCAGGAACAAGGAACACCTTTTGATAGACTCGCCTTTAGTAGACTGAACACAGCTGAGGAAGGAATTAGCACACTTGAACACAGGTCAGCAGAGATTTCCTGAACTGGAACACAAAGAAAAGAAAGACCGGAAGAAATCAAACTAATAGAACAGAACATTCAAGACCTGTGAGACAATATCAAATGATCTATCATATGTGTAATTAGAATCCTGGAAGGAGGAAGAGGAGGAGGAGAAAAAAGAACAGAGCAGAAAAAAGATTTGAAAAACTTATGGCTAAGAATTTTCCAAAATTAATGACATGATATATTCACTCCTTATTTCTGCCATAACAAATTACCACATTTTTAGTGGCTTAAAAAATACAAATTTATTACCTTCTAGTACTGGACTTTTTTTTGTGAAGGGTGTAATACATCCTACCATGCACTTAAAAAGAACAGGTCCAAGAAGCTCAAAGAATATCAGCAGGATAAAGAAAAAACAAAACACCTCCCAAAACTCAGATTCATACCACACAAACATCTGAAACTCAAAGACAATAAACACATCTTGAAAACATCCAGGGCAAGAGTATGCTGCATTGTACAGGGTGGGGCAAAAGTAGGTTTATAGTTGCAAGTACATGAAACACAGAGTTTAGTTTTGTGTCACTATTTATTAATTCCTGTATTATTGTATGCACAAAATAGAGGAAAAGGAATGATGAGCTGTGCCATTATAAGTTTCTAACACTACATGTGAAGCAGTATAATGTTATTTGAAGGTAAACTCTCGCTAAAAAATGTGTCTATAAAGTTGGTTGTTCTACAAGTACAGCTATATCACCTCAACCTCGAATGTATCTTTCTCACCCCTCTCCCAAGCTGTCCTCAGTGAGTATCATCTAGTTTCTTTCCAAGATTTGACTATTTTCTTTTGACTTATGGAATGATATAGTTCTGTTTCTTCAAATGTCAACTGATTGTAGACTTTAAAACCATGCAACCCCTTAAAAAGACCTCCCAAATGAGAGAGTGTTAAGAAACAGTTCCAACTTACTGAAATAAATGTGATACCCTCCCAGGGAGAATTACAGCCATTAGAGAGCCAATCCTGGGCTTTCTAGGACTCCTGTGGTGAGGTTTTGAGAGCCAACATTCAGTGGGTTGGGGGATTGTTGAGGGTTTGGGAGAAGAGAGGCTCTAGGGGCAGCTGGGGTGTGGGAGGGGGTGAGAAAGGTTGGAAGTGGACTTCAAGCACTTCTGACAAAGATATGGGCTCTTGTGATACTTCTTTGTGGCCACATACTTGGCAGCCATTATAAAAATAACTCAAAATAAATACACTGTAATACATAAGCAAGGTTGAGAAGTGACTATGTGTTATAATAACAAAATTAGAGCAGAATGTTAGATTGAATTAAAATGAGAGAAAGAAAATAAAATTAGAAAAAAATAAGCAGAAAGTGGAAAATTTTAAATATCCTAAAGAAAATCTTAATAAACACAATAATAATAGTATAAAAATACATATTTGAAATAAAAGGTAAAAGGATTAAAACTTGATCTTTGAATTAAACAGTATAAAGTTAATTTTTAAAAGCATAAAAGTAAAATTAATGAAAGATTTAGATGAATCTAGACCTGGCTGGTGTGGCTCAGTAGGCAGGCACTCACCTGCCTGTGAAGCAAGGGGTCGCTGGTTTGATTCCCAGTCAGGGCACAGGCCTGGGTTGCAGGCCAGATCAAGTTCCCAGAGGGGAGTACACAAGAGGCAGCCACACATTGATGTTTCTCTCCGTTCTTTCTTCCTTCCTTCCCCTCTAAAAATACATAAATAAAATCTTTAAAAAAGATAAAAGTTTAAAACCAGGAAACAGTCAAAAGTGTAAAAGATATTATGAAAAAAGGAAAACAAAAATAGTATATGACTGAATTTGGTGAAACTATTTTTAAAAGAAGAGCCAAACTAATAAAAAAAAGGAGATGGCAAAAATGTGTAATATTATGAAATCCAAAGGCTATATGACCACAAGCACAGAGAAGGGGAGACAAATTGTAAACTACTATGTGAAAATCTCTGCAATTACTGGCTATACTATAATCCATATTACTATGTTGTACTTCCACACATCTCTGGGCTGTAGTATTTCTTTCTTCTCTTCTGTAATCTCTTTGCTTTCACATCCCCGTACCAAGTTCAATTCACATTTCACATTTGAGCTTAAACACTGTTTCCACCCCAGTTAATATACCGAGTCCCCACCAGCATGGATTTTGCAAACCCTAGGTGTGGCATTTCAGATATGATTCAATAATATTAGAAATCCAGAAGACTTCCAGTCAGGATGATGGCATAGGTAAACACAGCTCACCTCCTTGCATGACTAAATCACAATTACAACTAAAATACAGAATTACCATCACTCAGAACCATGAGAAGTTGAGTTGAATGGAAGTCTGACAACTACAGAATTAAAGAAATCATATCCAACCAGACTGGTACAAGGGGCACAGACAGAGAATGGGTTGGTCCCACATTCATGGGTGGTCAATGAGAATTCTGGAGGAATATCTCCAGAGTGAGGAGTGCCAGCCCCACAACAGGCTCCCTAGCCCAGGGTTCCAGTGCCAGGAAGGTAAGTCCACATAACTTCTGGCAGCAAAACCCAGCAGGTATTGAGTCAGTGGAAAAAACTTCTAAAATCTCAAAGAGTTTCCCTTAAAGAATGCACACATGGACTTACTCAGACTCACTCCATCTGAGCTCCAGTACAGGGTAGCAGCTTGAAAGGCACCAGTGGCAGACAGGGAGAAACTGAAGTGTCTGGCGTCAAGGCAGGAGCTGGGAGCAACTTTGTCCCAGACAAAAAGATGGGAGAAGGCCACTGACCCTTTGCTGAGCCCTCCCCACACAGAGCCACAGAGCTGGCACCATATCAGAGACTCTGGTACCATATCAGAGACTGCATCAACCTGACTAACACTGTTTGCCCTTCCCTGGAGATCCCCTGAGATCCCGTCCCACCCAACTTACAGGCCTACTGAAATAGTTAACCATGACTTTTCCATATGAATGGCTGGTCTTGGTTCATGCTTAACAACCCCAAATCTTATCAAACAAGCAACAGCCAACCTCAGTAAGCCGGGGCCCTGATACCTCCTGGTAAATGCTCCCAGGACCAGCACAAGAAGCCATCCTAGATTCACAGTTTGGCTTTGCTTGGAATCCCTAAGCCCAGCACAAGTAGCAGCCATCTCAGATTGCTTTACAGCTCATGCAGGGTGGCTCCAGGCAGAACACAGGTGGAGGATGACTTTGGTCTGCACCACCTGGGAAACTGCAGAACCAGTATACTCAGTGGACAGCTACAGACCATGTTGGAGTACCACCACCCTCACCCAAAACAGCTGACCCCCCTATTGAGGGCAGAGGTTGGTGGTCAGTGGTCACAGCCAGTCCTTGCAGCTGACTGGCCTGGGTAAATCCCTTCCATAGATCTGCCAAAAACAATCAAGGCTCATCTATAAGAGGAGGTGGCAGCCATCCCACAAAAAGGGTGCACCTCAAGTACCCAGCTTGGGTGATAGTGGAGGCTGTGCCACTGGACCCTATAGGACACCTATTACATTAGGCCATGCTACTAAGACAGGGAGTCTTAGCAGCTCTACCTACTACATAGAACAAACACAGATAGGCTGCCAAAATAAAGAGAAAAATTAACATGGCCCAAATGAAAGAACAGATCCAAATTCCAGAAAAAAAGCTAAATGAAATGGAGATAAGCAATCTATCAGATGCAGAGTTCAAAACTCTGGTTATAAAGATAAGCAAAAAACTTAGTGAGGACCTCAACAGCATAAAAAAGATCTAGTCAGAAACAATGGATACACTAATTAAAATAAAGAACAATTTACAGAGAAACAACAGTAGAATGGATAAAGCTAGAAATCAAATTAATAATTTAAAACATAAGAAAGCAAAAAGCAACCAATCAGAACAATAAGAAGAAAAATAATCTGAAGAAATTAGAAGAATGTAAGCAGCCTCTGGGATAACTTCAAGAAGTCCAACATTCACATCATAGAGATGCCAGAAAGAGAAGAGAAAGAGCAAGAAACTGGAAGTCTATTTGAAAAAATAATGAAAGAAAGCTTCCTTAATTTGGTGAAGGAAATAGACATGCAAATCCAGGAAACACAGAGAGTCCCAGACAAGATGGATGAAAAGAGACCCATACCAAGACACATCATAATTAAAATGCTAAAAGTTAAACATAAAGAGAGAATCTTAAGCAGCAAGAGAAAAGCAGATAGTTACCTACAAAGGAGTTTCCATAAGACTGTTAGCTGATTTCTCAAAAGAATCTTTGCAGGTTAGAAGAGATTGGCAAGAAATGTTCAAAGTTATGAAAAGCAGGATGTATGGCCAAGATTGCTCTACTCAATGAAGCTATCATTTAGAATTGAAGGGCAGATAAAGAGCTTCCCAGACAAGAAAAAACTAAAGGAATCATCATCACCAAACTATTATTATATGAAATCTTAAAGGGACTTACTTAAGAAAAAGATCAATAATATCCATATAACAGGGACATCAGAAGGAGAATAAGAAAAGCAAGGGATGGAAAACCTCTTTGAAAAAGTAATGATGGAAAACTTCCCTAATTTGGTGAGAGAAAAAGTCACACAAATCCAGGAAACACAGAGTCCCAATCAAGAGGAACCCAAAGAGGCCCATTTCAAGACACATCATAATCAAAATGGCAAAATTCTAAGACAAAGAGAGAATCTTAAAAGCAGCAAGGAAAAACAAAAAGTAACATACAAGGGAGCTCTGATAAGACTAGCAGCTGACTTCTCAATGGAAACACACAAAGCCATAAGGAAATGGCAAGAAATAATCCAAGTAGTGAAAACCTGAGGCCAGCAACCAAGACCGCTTTATCCAGCAAGGCTCTCGATTAAAATGGAAGGCCAAATAAGGAGCTTCCCAGAAAAAAAGAAGCCTCAAAGAATATACCTCCTCCAAACCAGCTCTGCAAGAGATGCTAAAGGGTCTGCTTTAAAAACAAAAAAAAATGAGGGAGAGGAATGCAGGTATGAAAAAAATGGCAATGAATAAGTACCTATCAATAATAACCTTAAATATAAATGGATTAAATACCCCAATCAAAAGATACAGAATATCTGAATGGATAATAAAACATGACTCACACATATGCTGCCTACAGGAGACCCACTTCAGAACAAAAGACCTACACAGATTAAAACTGAAGGGCTGGAAACAAATATTCCAAGCAAATGGACAGGGAAAAAAAAAGCCAGGGTAGCAATACTCATATTGGACAAACTAGACTTCAAAAAAAAAGAGTCATAAAAAGAGACCCAGAAAGTCACTTCATAATACTCAAGGGAAAAATCCATCAAGAAGACATAAACATTGTAAATATATATGTGCCCAACATAGGAACACCCAAATACATAAAGAAAATCTTGGAGGACTTCAAGAAAGATATTGACAGCAACACAATTATAGTAGGGGACTTTAACATCCCACTGTCAAAAATGGACAGATCTTCCAAACAAAATATCAATAAAGATATTATGGTATTGAACAATGCCCTAGATGAAATGGACTTAACTGATATATATATAGAGCCTTTCATCCCATAGGGCTAAATAGACATTCTTTAAAAATGCACATGGAACATTTTCAAAGATAGAGCACATGATAGGACATAAAAAAAAAGCCTTGGCAAATTAAAAAAAAATTGAAATCATATCAAGCATTTTCGCCAACCACAAGGGACTGAAAGTAGAAACCAACCTCAAGGAAAAAAACCCCAAACACACAAACTCATGAAGATTGAATAGCATGATATTGAACAATGAATGGATCAAGAATGAGAAGAGGAAAGAAATCAGTTTCTGAAAATAAATGAAAATGAACTCACAACAATCCAAAACTTATGGGACACAGCAAAGGCAGTCCTGAGAGGGAAGTTCATAGCAATACGAGCCTACCTAAAAAAGATAGAAACATTCCAAATAAACGATCTATGATTTAACCCTACACCCACAAGAACTCAAGGACCAACAACAAAGACAGCCCAAAGCAAGTAGAAGGAAGGAGATAACCAACATCAGAGCAGCATTAAATGACATAGAGATGAAAAACACAATTCTAAGGATCAATGAATCCAGGAGCTGGTTCTTTGAAAGATAAACAAAATCGACAAGTCTTTAAGCAGGCTCACCAAAGAGAGAGAGAGAGAGAGAGAGAGAGAGAGAGAGAGGATCCAAATAAACACAATCAGAAATGAAAGAGGAGAGATTACAATTGACATCACAGAAATACAAAGGATTGTAAGAAATTGCGATAAAGAACTATGTGTCAAAAAATTTGAAAACCTAGGTGAAATGAACAAGTTTCCAGAAAAGAATGAAGAAGAAGCAGAAAGCCTGAACAGACCAATAACAGCAGATGAAATTGAAGCAGTAATAAAAAAGCTTATGACACATAAAAGCCCTGGACCAGATGGTTTCACAGGAGAATTTTGTAAAGCATTTAAAGAAGAACTAACCCCCATCTTACACAGATTATTTCAAAAAATCCAAAATGATGGAAGACTCCCAAACTTTTTTTATGAAGCCAGCATCATCCTAATTCCAAAAACAGATAAAGACACAACAAAGAAAGAAAACTTCAGGCCAATATTGTTAATGAACATAGACGCTAAAATTCTCAACAAAATATTGGCAAACTGCATCCAGTAATATGTTAAAAAGATCACAGACCATGATCAAGTGGGATTCATCCCAGGGATGCAAGGATGGTACAATATTCACAAATCAATAAATGTAATATATCACATAAAAAAACCAAAAGACAAAAATCACATGATCTTATCAATAGATGTGGAAAAGGCATTTGATAAGGTATAGCACTCATTTATGATAAAACTTTACTTAGCAAAGTGGGAATAGAGGGAGAGACTTATATGAGAGACTTACAGCCAACATCATACTCAATGGGCAAAAACTCAGAGTTTCCCACTAAGATCAGGAACAAGACAAGGATGCCTGCTCTCACCACTCCTATTCAACATAGAATTAGAAGTCTTAGCCACAGTGATCAGATAAGAAAAAGAAATAAAAGGCATTCAAAGTGGAAAGGAGGAAATAAAACTGTCACTGTTTTCAGACAATGTGATAGTGTACATAGAAAACCCTATAGACTCCACCAAAAAACTACTCAACCTAATACATGAATTTGGCAAAACAGGAGGATACCAAGTCAATATTCAGTAATCAAAGGCATTTTTGTACACCAACAATGAAATATCAGAAACAGAAATCAGAAAAAAATTTCATTTGATATAGCAACAAGAAAAATAAAGTACCTAGGAATAAACCTAACAAAGGAGGTAAAAGGCTCCTAACCAAGGAGCCTTTTCAGAAAACTCAGAAAACTATAGAAAACTATACCTCAGAAAACTCAGAAAAGTATACAACACTGAAGAAAGAAATTAAGGAAGACACAAACAAATGGAAGCGTATACTATGCTCATGAATTGGAAGAATTAACATCATCAAAATGACCATACAACCCAAAGCAACTTGTAGATTCAATGCAATCCCTATTAAAGTATCAATGACATATTTCATAGATATAGGACAAACACTTCAAATTTATGTGGAACCATAAATGACCTTGAATAGCTGCAGCAATTTTGGGAAAGAAGAACAAAGTGGGAGGGATCACAATACCTGCCATCAAATTGTATTACAAGGCCATTATAATTAAAACAGCATGGTATTGTCATAAAAACAGACACACAGACCAATGGAAAAGAATAGAGAGCCCAGAAATAAACCCAACTCTCTACAGTCGATTAATATTTGACAAAGGGGAAAGAAGCGTAAAATGGAGTAAAAATAGCCTCTTCAACAAATGGTATTGGGAGAGCAGGACAGCTACATGCAAAACATAAAACTCGATCACCAACTTACACCATACACAAAAATAAATTCAAGGTGGATAAAAAACTTAAATATAAGTTGTGACACCATAAAGGTCCTAGAGGAAAACATAGGCAGGAAAATCTCAGACATTTCATGCAGCAAAATCTTTAATGATATGTCCCCTAAAGCAAGGGACATAAAGGAAAGAATAAACAAATGGGACCTCATCAAATTAAAAACCTTCTGCATCAGAAAAAGAAAGCATCAGAAAAATAAAAAGAGAACCAACTGTATGGGAAAACATATTTGCCAATGATACCTCAGACAAGAGTTTGATCTCCAAAATGTATAAAGAACTCACACAACTCCACTCCAGGAAGAATAAAAACCCAGTTAAAAAACGGAGAAAAGACCTGAACAGATACTTCTCCAAGGAGGACATTCAGAGGGCCCAGAGACATATGAAAAGGTGCTCAACATCATTGGCCATAAGAGATGCAAATTAAAACCACAATGAGATACCACTTCACACTGTTGAGAATGGCCATCATAAACAAATCAACAAACAAGTGTTGGAGAGGATGTGGAGAAAAGGAAACCCTAGTGCACTGTTGGAGGGAATGCAGACTGGTGCAGCCACTGTGGAAAACAAAATGGAATTTGCTCAGAAAACTAAAAATGTAATTGCCTTTTGACCCAGCAATTCCATTGCTGGGATTATACTCCAAGAACCCTGAAACACCAATCCAAAAGAACCTATGCAACCAGATGTTCATAGCAGTACAGTTTACAATAGTCAAGTGCTGGAAGCAACCTAGGTGCCCATCGGTAAATGAATGGATAAAAAAACTATGGTACATTTACACAATGTAATACTACACAGCAGAGAGCAAAAAGCAGCTCTTACCCTTTGTGATAGCATGGATGGAAATGGCATGCATTATGTTAAGTGAAATAAGCCAGGTAGTGAGGGACAAATACCATATGATCTCACCTTTAACTGGAACATAATCAACAAAAGAAAAAAGCAAACAAAATATTACCAGAGACATTCAAATTAAAAACAATCTAACAATAGCCAGAGGGGAGAGGGAAGGAGACAATGGGGGAAAGGGTTTTTAGGAACTAGAATAAATGATACATGGATAAAACCAGGGGGGAGGGTGGAAGCAAGGGAGGGAGGTGGGTTTAGCTGGGGTTGGCGGGGGGGGGGGGGGATGCAAACAACTGTAATTGAATAACAATAAAATAATTTTAAAAGAAAAGGAAGATCAAAACTATGAACAATAAAATGCCAATAAATACATATGTATAAATGACTGAACTAAAAACAAACAAGAAGAACAGAGACAGAATCATGGACATGGAGAGGGTTTTGCGGGTTGCAGATGGGAGGGGGTGTGGAGGAATGTGTGAAGAGGTGAGGGGATTAAGAAATACAAAAAGGTAGTTATGGAATAGCCGTGGGGATGTCAAGTACAGTACAGGAAATGGAGTAGCCAAAGAACTTATACACATGACCCATGGACATGAACAATTTTAGAGGGATTGCCTGAGGGGGTAGGAGTGGGGGGGGGCAAATGGGGAAAATCTGGCACAATTGTAATAGCATAATCTAGAAAATATCATTTTTAAAAGAGAAATTCAACTTCACTAAGCATGTTTAATCATTAGCTTATAATGTGCCATGCAATCCGCACGTATTCCTTATATTAGTGTTTCTGTTGGCGAGTGAAGTAGCTATTTGCACTGGCTCGGGAGCCCAATTACCTCCTTAGCATTCTAGCTCCACCACTTACTGCCTTAACACCAAGAGTAAATTACTGAAGTTCTCTGACTTATGTTTTACATTGTGTACATGAGAAAAAATTGATGCCCACTGCACTAGGGTGTGGGGGCCCGCCAGGCCGCAGGGGATCACGGACAGAGTCCCCCACTGTGAAAACGGTGGCGGGACTTGGTTTCTGGTCCCCGGAGCCGGCGGGTATCTTGACATCTTCCGGACCTTCTCCTTCTCAGCCTTGAAGGAAAGAACAAGGTCTTGGCATGTGCGTCATGTTCCAGGAAAGAGATAATCTTGAGGACACTGCTATCTGTGGGCTAATGTTCTCAGGATGTGAGAACATCTTGCCCTCTTGATAGCCTTCGGTAATGTACAAACCTTTGTAAAACAGCATTGTTCTCGGGCCACTGTAGTTCTGCATATAAGCCAGCAGTCTCTTGAATAAACTTGCCATATGCCAGCAGAGCTATGGTCCTCTCCATTATTTTTTAAGTCTCTCGCCTCACCTCGTGACCACACCTTGCTGCCGCGGGCGGCGGCACTAGGGTGTTGGAGATATTAAGTAAAATGATACATGTTAGGATACATATCCCAGACCCTGGAACGAAGTGAAGTCTCAATAGACAGAGATAGTAAAATCAGTCAGTGAGTCCGGAATTATTTTTAGGGCTTTGATAGTTGCTGTAGTTTTAAGCTTCTAATAGGATATTGTATGTTCAATGTTTCCTTATGATTTGATTTATAAATGACATAAAATAGGGGCTTTCTTTAATAATGTTTGCATATTAGCACCACTAACTGAGCCATCATGATGTAATTCTGGCAAACCACTTGGGCTTGCCAAAGTGAATAATCAAGCGAGCTAGATCATATGGTTCTATTGAACTATAACATTAATGGAAAGTCAGCAGAGATTTCCAAGTATTTCTCCTTGTGTCTGATACTCTTCAGCTCAATGTCAGCTGTTCCAAGTATATTTGAATCACTCTGATTTGAGGGAATGCTTGGTAGCAGTCTCAGCTAGTGGAATGCTTTATGCTTGCCCTACCTGGCTTTCATCCTTTGTCTTCCCCACTGGGCGTAGGCTAAGGGCAGAGACCTGTGCCTGACTCAGGGTGCCAGTCATGCTGGCCCCTTTGTACAGGGTCAGGAGAGGTCCCTGAATCCGGAGTTGGGATTATGAGTTGGGAGCACATGGCTGAGGGGAGCTGAGATTCAGCACCCTCACCCTCCTGTGAATATGAGAGTTTCTATTCTCAGTCAGACCCATGTCCCAGCTCCTTTGATTTGTTCTTTAATTTACAGATATTGATTTTATTTTTAGAAAGCTGTACTTGAATTAGTTTTGGGGTCTGAAGGTAGACACAAAAAAATCTTATGTTTTCAGTCAAATATTAGCAAATAATAGCATTTAATATTTTGACAATTTTCTTACCAATGATAGGAGCTTATATTTATTTTAATCAAAATATTCCTGTGAGATAGAGGGAAAATTTGACTATTTTGTTTTATAGAGGAATTTAGCCATAAAGAAGTTCAGTAACTCATATATACCCAGGACCCTAAGCTATAAAGTGTAACATTAAATTCAAGAGAATTCAAACATTGTGTCTTTGTTTTCTTCACCTTCTTCTTAAGGTTACTGCAAAGTTTAACAGCATGTTGACTTTCTGTCTTCATTATCTGGAGGTGAAAACTTTCTCCCTTTCTCTCTGGCTCTCTCTTATTAATAAAATTACCTCTAGAAGAATCCATATCCAACACCACATGGTGACTGACCTGTTTTGACATCTGATTTTTTTGGGGGGGTGAGAGGGGTGAGCATCTGCTCCTAGAGTACAATGTTCTGAACTATACTTACTCAACTATTTCAATATCCACTTACAGATATAAAACATGCTCAAGGTATTCAAGTAACAAGATGGGAAAACCCAATCAGTATAAGCTCTCCTATTTTCAAGTGTTAAATGGCTACTTATAACCTTTGTTACAATCACTACCATTATATTACCAGCACTTTTTATAACACCTTAAAAAGCTTGCCTGTTTCCAAGAATGGTACTGTGAGTGTAATTCTTTATTCTCCTCTCATTATAACAAGAGGAGGCCAATGGTCTAAAGGGTGGTTTCCTATTATGAGAGGATAAAAACTGAAATCAATAAATCTCCAGATCATAAATGTTGCCGTAGTCTGGCAAGGTTGAGAAAATTATGAGCTGAGCCTCATGATGTCTGGATATTGTAGCTTGTAAATTTCTACATACATATGTATGTGGTTATGTATATACTTGCTGTGGGCCCTTCCTAGAGTTTGCTGAGAAATGGGGTGGAATTTTGTTCAGCATGGGTTCTGGAATTATTGAGAAAATGTTGGTAGCATGTACCAGTATACAAAAATGAAGATACACCATTAACTTATTTGGGAAAACATTCCTAAGGTTATAAAGTCACATTTTTCCCTTTTGAATTTGTTACTTTGATCAGGAAACTGAAATAGGATATCATTTACTTCCATTGTTCAATAAATTATGAATGTTGAGATGATTTGGCAAAGCTCTTGCCTCTGTTAACAAATGTTCACATATAGTGGTGATAATTCTAATAGTTCAATGAAAATGAGAGAGACCACCAGGAACACAATAAATTGGCCCAACTGAAGATAATGTCTTTAGATTATTACCCAGTTCAGCATGATATTTTAGGCTGTGCTGCTTAGTGATTAAGTGGAAGTGAAGTCTAGCTTGTCTGTGCCTCATTTTCTTCATCTATAAACTGGGGGTAATAAAAGCTCCCACATAGAGAGCTGTAAATGGGTAAATAATTATAAAGAGATTTATACACAGTAAGTACTATATATAGGTGTTGGCTATCTTATTTATGTAGAAATCCTACAAGTAATCCAAACAGAATGGACATTCATTGCATGATCTGAATTTCTCTAAAGCACAGCATGACAGCTCATCTTCGAAGGGGCTTCAGGAACCTGAGGGGTCACTATAAAAAAGATGGAGAGCTATCTGCTAGATGTTTTTCTAGATGTTGAGCCTATAGCAGTAAACAAAAACCAAATACATATGTAATATGTCAGGTGGTAGGTGCCAGGGAGAAAAATCAAGCAGACCAGAGGACAAAGCAGGATGAGGAGGTATAAACTGAGATCAGGAGAAAACACAGAAGCAGATTCACTACCTAAAAACATACCAGTCTCCACTGAGTCCCATATATCCCTTTAAGTAAGTCTCCTGATACTCCAAAAAATACAGGGGGAAAAGGCAAAGCAGAAAGGAAACTCAGATCGACAAGCGTGAAGGGGTGTGACTAAACTCTAGAAAATGTAAAGTCTCTCTCACTGAGCGTTATACTATCATAGGGCTATTGAAGAGAGAAATAGTAGAATCACAAAGTTCTGTAAAACATATTAGGGCTGCGATAGATGAATCCTTTACCTATTCAGAACTCAGCTATATTGCAAACTCACCAATCCAGAATTTAGTGAACATCGAGAAATTCCGCTGCTCCTGCTGAACAGCCACTGAAAAGCAGTGAAAGTTCATGCTTATGCATAAGAGAGTCCAGTGACTTAGCCTTTCAGAAAACTCTGACAAAACAGAGAGGTCTCTTGACCTACAATGTATTAGGTATAGCAGTTAAGGATGGATTTGGGGAGCAGGGCATTACAATCTAAACTGACAGCACGAAAACAGACTAACAAAGCAAAATAATAAAATGCAAAAACAGGCATTCCAAAAGCACAACTGTGAAGGTGAAAACCCTTGCAGTGGAATACTTTCTTACTCTATAGTACATTAACTGCTTGTCATATAGCTAAGACTAAGGACTAAAAAAAGAAAATTAAAAGGGAGTGTGGTCAAAATTCTTAGTGGAAATAGGCAGGCAAAGGAGTGCATTAAGCAGTAAGGGAACAGATTTCTCTATCCAGACAGAAATCATGCCATGTGGGTTCTGAGTATACGAGGCTTTCACGTAACCTATTAATAGGGACATAGGAAACGTCTTCCATAATTCCTTTGGGACCTTTGTACACACTGTTACGCACACATCTACCAATAATACAAAATGAGGAAAAGTGGAGAGATCTTTTATAACACCCTCAAGAAAACCCACTGTTTAAATGAATGGACATTTTGCACGCTGCGAGAAGTCCAGCCTGGTTGCTCTGATTTGGAAACTACTGAAGTCAATTATCAGCCAGTTTCTACTCCAAGCCCCTCTCTTACCTGAACCTTGCTCACCCACTCTGATTCCACCAGACCATTTTTAGAAGATGGGATAAGGCCATGGGACTAAAATAGGAACACAGCACCCAGAAATAGCCACCCTGTTCCTAGAGATGGGCCAGCATTATCTACTAAATGGTTGGCCCCATATTTCACAGGCAGCAAGATTTGCAAAGTGCCCTTCCTCCTGGACACAAAAAGGAATCAATTTTGGAAAGGTGGCTGAAGACATGGGTGCTCATCTCTCTTACAACCAGAATACACCTTCTACAATCATGTGAAAGCCCCCCAAAATTGAAGATTCACAGGAAATCTTCCCCATGTTCATTACAAAGGACTTTTATTGTTGCAGTGTTAGCACAACTCTCTTCTTCTATCCCACAAGTACTAAATACTCCCAATATTCCAACCCACGTGTCCAACCACTTCCCCCCGAATGCACGGAGTGGGGCTCAGAATTTATTTTCCTGAGTCTGGACTGTGGTCAGCAGTGGGAAGTCAGCAGTGCTAAGACACAGTGGGAAGCCAGAACCGAGAAGGCCACGGCAAAACCAGGCGCCCTCAGTCGGGGCCTTCCCCTCTGGAGCAGCCCTGGCAGAGTGAGTGTCTGGTTAGCAGGGAGTTAGAGTGCAATCCAGGGTCAGAAGGTAGGCAAGTAGCCCAAAAGCTAAACATGCCAGTTTCAGGGCTCTGGAAACAGATTGGGGAGCCTCGCTTAGGGCTATTCACGTACTAGTTGGAAAAGCCAAGGAGTGGATCAGAATTAGATCACAGCCACGGGACAAACAGAAGTTAGAGGTCAAAGCAATAGAGCAAGTCTTTCTCTTTCCACCTGCCAGACACTTCATTTTAATGGCTGACATACATTTCTGTACTTCAGCTCTTTCCTCTATGAACTCCCACTTTCTTGGCATAAAAAGAAACAAGTCTTCTGCGAGACAATATAGTTGGCAAGTAGAAGTAGGCAGACATCTCATGGGGACTTTTCTGAAGATTATCCATTTTCATAAATTATTCTCAAATTGCTCTATCCATTTGAAGGAGTGAAGAGTCATGTGGGAACATATTTGATCATCAGACAATTTTTTTGGTGCTTTGCGTTTAGAACGAATAAAAGTTAATGGACATTTTATTAAGGTTGACAGTCCACTATGAACTTCAGTGTACGGCAAGCTGAGCTGGTAAAATACTCTTTAACAGGAAAGAGAAATGGGACAATTGAACTAACCCATCATATCACTTCTCAGTGGTGGCTCTCCCGGGAGGGGCTTTGTTAAAACCTGTTGGTCATGTGCTCTGGGCTCTCTGATGGTTTTCTTTCTTAGCTTTGGACTGCAGGAGCATATTCAAGATATAACTTAACTCTACGACGTAACATCTGCTCTGGGGTTTCCAAACCACAAAGCGAGCACATTTAATGATTCAAAGTTCACAGCTTTATCAACAGCAACAACTGTTCACAATCAGAGTCAACATGCCATCAGCACATGTTATTGACGTGATTGTAAATGGTGCTGATGATTACCACATTCACATGGTACCTTC
Organism: Sturnira hondurensis; assembly: GCF_014824575.4. Lineage (NCBI taxonomy): Eukaryota > Metazoa > Chordata > Mammalia > Chiroptera > Phyllostomidae > Sturnira > Sturnira hondurensis. Next base: position 9,313,436 of record NW_028098001.1, on the reverse strand, counting down.
CCCAATGATCTGTTAGTCAAACACTAATTAGTGAATCCTCTCCGGACCCGTGTGAAGAAATACTATAGCTCTTTAGTTGGTTGGTTTTACAGGCAAGCGTGTTAAATGACTCTGCTAACTTTCTCCACTCACCACTCTTGTTATCTTTCAACTCTCCACTGCCCCAGCGCCTCTGCTTCCTGAGGCTAAGAGTATTTCATGTCAAAAGGAAAAAGCACATGCAGCGTGACATTCGGATGCAGCATTTCTGAAATGTGTACAGTATTCAACAGTGCAAGGATCTGTCGAACAAGCTTAAGGCACCCAGCATCTTCCTTGGAGGTTCACAGCAATGGTGTCCTGTTAAAGGCTGTAAGTGTTTCCACAGCAAGGGCCTCTTTTCATTCAAAGTTGAGATTTTAGGAGGAGGATGAAAGGATTTAAAAAATAATTGAGAAGTGAGAAGGAATATGGAAGAGTGGGTAAATGAGAATTGTGTTTGAAATGACAGGTTTGTGCAAGGGAAATGTGGCCAAGTGAAATTCCCAACTTGTTCAAAAACCCTTAAGGCAACAAGGTTTCCTTGGCCAACATGAATGCCTTGCATAGGAAGGTGATTTAAAGTCTGCTTCTGACTCTGACACTAATTAACTAAATGGCACAAGGCATTTAATCTCTTTGGGATTCTTTTCTTCTTTAAATAAGATTAATCTCATTTTTGAAAGGTTTTTAAAATATATATATATCCTTGAAAGCCTCTTAAATTTTTGGTAATGTCCTAGTATCACATTTAGTCTTAAATGGAAGAAGGTGATGCTCTCATGGACAAAACAACATTTCCTTCACATTGCAATGTTTTTAAAGACAAAAAGGCATGTTGGGAGAGCACAGTGTTGTCACGTCCCTTACTGACTTTATCACAGTCCAGGTCTGCAGCCCTAGAATGTTGCCAGTGGGTTTGCTTGCAGGAGCGTACTCAAATCCACAGACCTCTCTGAGTGCTTACAGCAGCTTTGTGAGTATGTTCTCTTCTGCAGAATCTAGAGGAGAAGCCACAGCATCAGGAGAGGTCTTGGGGCCCATGGAATCATAAGACATGGGGTTTGCTTTGTAACTCAAGTGTTTGGTAGCAAGGAACCATGACTGCCCCCAAAAGAGTGAACTTGGTCTTGGGACTGCCAGAGTCACAGCCTGAAGCCAGCAGCCCCTTTTCCCTGAGTATGAACCTCTGCCAGTCTCCTCTTATGAGGATCCAGGGCTAACTGATCTCTTTCTTGATTTCCACTTTTTTGAATTCATGCATTTAAATCCCTGCAATGAGGTCTTCTTTTGGCCCTGGTATGAGAGACAGGGCCTATCTTCCTAAAGTTTTTAAAAAATATCTCTAAACGCTTCCATTATTTCCTGGTTTTATAGTTTAACTCTCAGAAGGCAATTCTGCCTCCTTCCTTTAAAGCCAAGATCTTTGTGGGGGGGAGGGCATTTTGTAACCCTCTTGTAGCATCCATACAGAAATCCACATTTTTATATTCTGGATGAAAATAACCGAAGGACTTCTATAAACCCCAACCCAGTTCTTCATTTGTCTCACCTTTAACCATGATGATACTTGTGAAGGGCTTTGCTTCAAGCCTGGCACACAGTGTTTAGTAAATGTAAAACTGAAAAAAAAAATACAAACAAGTAAATAAGAACCACCAACAGGAGTTCGAAGGTTAAAGGAATAAATTCTTTGCCCAGCGATGCTATACAATTATTAAAGAGAACAGAGCAGATAAGGACTCTTTTGATTGTCAATGATCTTATCATTAACTGAAGAGTAATCTCTTTTCAAATGAATCATTCTAAGGAACAAAAGAAATAAAGCACAACATAGCAGTGTGCTTATGAGTTATAAAATGCTTTTTAAGAGTAAGATACATTACAGTTACTCATTTCATTGTATTATGCAAGAACACCCTAAACTGTAGATGGTATTAGAAAGTTGAAAATGATAAGAAGAATTAATTCGTGTTAGATCAGTCAAATGCGTTGAACATTCAGGATCATTTTGGCCCAATGCAGAGTTAATTGGAATATCAAACCAATATTAAGACCTGAGTTGGTCTTTCTCGTAAACTCCTGAAAGGAGGGTGAAAACAAGTGAACTATAATGTCCGTGGGCGGACATTACATCACATTAGATTGTGATGAATACGGCTGTTAAACATTTAAGTAAAAAGATTTGCAGCTTTCAGTGCCACAGGGAACAGCTTTATCTGTGTCCTTACCCAGTCAAGTGATACAAAGCAAACTTGGCTGCTGAATAATTTTATGTAATTGTACCCTGGAGAGCTGAAACATACAGGAAGGAGGTCTTTTGTGTACAAGTACCCATTTAAGAAACTACAATGGAAAATGAATACATCTGTTGGTGAAGGCTTACCTGCAATTATCTTTAGCTGACATTTCCAAATGTTGAACATAATGAAAATTCCCTGGGTGGAAAAACGTCCCTGGTTAGCTTCAGTAGCTACTCGTTACTCTCTAAATGTTCTTAGCAGGCAAACTGAGCAAAAAAGAAAGCTCTTTTATGAAAATATTACCTGCAAAGCACAGGGGCAGGCTGCCTAGCGTGTTGCAGGGAGTAATTCCTCCAAAGAGCCTTGTGGTTTTGTGAGGGTTGGGGGCAGTTTCCTTCCCTCCCTCACCTGTCTGAGGCCTTAAGAGCCATGTGTGTGATTTGGGGGAACACTCCTGTCAATATCCTAAACTGGAATTAATTGGTGTGGGAGACAGTTTCAGGTGAACAATTAGGATTTTCTTTCTCGGTAGAGGTGTTAAATATTTTACACCACACATTACACATATATCATGCTTTATAACTGCTCATTAGCCCACACACTAGACCCACGGAGTGCTCCATGCTATTACCCTGCTGTGATAGCTGAGAGAAAACTAAACAGAAAGGGGGTGCCCTGGGCCACACTCTATGTCAAAGGTAAAAGTGGAACTAACTAGCGATTGCCCTTGAGTGAGACCAAAGGCTTTAGACAATCAAATACTTAAATGCTCACAGAGAGCGCTAGCCTTCTGTTTCTTCTCTCATCCAACTTCTTTCTTTAATGCTCCGTCGGAGCCTCTCCTGGTCATTTCACAGAGCTGGCCCCTTTGTGAAATCTCCAGGGTGCACCTCGTCTCTTACTGCTGTATCTGGTTCTGTTTCCCAAGTTGAATGCCAAGGTTCTTTGATTATCCCACCCTTGTTGTTGCTGGTTTCTCTTCTTTCCTCCCTGCCCCCCATTCTACCTTTGGGTGATTGTGGGAATCTCCTCAGGTTTTATCCTCTATGTTCCGTTTTTGCTATATTGCCTCATCACTTATTACTATTTTGCCTCTTAATTATTATAGCGAACAGCCTCCTGCCACTCTGACCTTTCTCCTCAGAACGTTTCAGTGATCTGGAGGAGCAGCTCCCAGACCCCTCACTTGTAGACATGCTGCTTTGCATCCATGAACCTCCACCTCTTCTTATTGACCAGCGAAGAGCTGACCATAGAGGAGGTACTCACAAAAATTATCACAGCGGTGGACAAATATCCTAAATGTACAGGCACTAGAGAATGGCTTGACTTAGAATGCTGCAATTCACTGAGATATTTTAAGTGATTTTAATAAAGGTAATAGAGAAATATAAAAATAACTTTGATAAAATATTAAGTAAAAATACACTGCAAATTATGGCTAGTATGATTCAATTAATCCCTATGCCTATGAGAGAAGTGGAAGAGAGAAATGGAATACAGGCAACAGTAACACAGATGCTTTTGGTGACGAGAGTGTCAGAGTTGCCACACGTGGAGCACGTTCAGAGCACTGTCACACTCCTCTGACAGGAGTCGCCATTGTGACGCAGTCTCCGACTTACCCCTTTTCTCCCCGCCCCAAGTATTAGTGCCTTTCCTCACATGGCTTGCTCAGCTTTAGATTGAGGTCTCTTTCTTTTAGTTCACAATTTGGAGAATCTATAAATTCCATCTCTGAATAAAAATAAGGATCAGAATGCAGGATAAACCACTATAAGGAAAGGCTATTAGGTTAAATTTACCAATAGAATTGGTAATGTCATTCTTTTAATAATTCAGATTTAACAATTTTAGTTTATTTGTCTGATTTGATTTAAAAATTTGAACTAGAAAGAAAATTTGTTTCCCTTATTGCCTTTTTCTCTACCTAGAAAACCACATACTCTAAATGAGAAAGAGCCTGGAAGCACCAGAAAGGCAGGAAGTACTGCTCTCTAGTAATAAGATGCTTCACCCTCATGGTTTATCTTTCCTGCAGCTGTGGGATTAGGTGTCTTTCAAAGTAGCTGTTTAAAAAAACAAATGCTGCCGTTCAGGGCAGCGTGAAAAAAACTTCCTTAGACAAAAGAACTAGTGCCTCGTTTTCCTTCTGGAGAAACGTGGCATAAAATGCTCTGGCACTAATTTCATACGATTTTTCTTTTGCTGTTGTCATCTGTGTCTCAATATTAGCCTTTTCGGACCCTGCAGTGTGGTCTCTGGAAGTGTGAGCTGGAAGGGTGCCCCTAGGGCTTAGCCCAGTTGCTCCAGAAGATCCCGCTGGCCCTAGTTAACAGGTCTCACTTCCTCCAGTTCTGTGTCCGCCTCTTGGCTGGAGGCTTAGGGATCCAGGCATTAGAGGCGCTGGGTCTGATGTTGAGCATCAAACTGCTTGACTGTATGCTCAAGGTAGGGGAAAGATAAAACTCTCTGGGTTTTAAGCTTTCTCAGAGGTCTGGGATTTTAGTTCTGGATCCAGTCTTGATGGACAGTTAATTCGGAGAATGCAAGAGTGCCTGGTACTGGGAATGTGGTGCCTCAGTGCCAGAGCCAAGCCTGCCCTGAGCAGAAAATGGAATGGTTCCATGTTGCATGCAGGTTATTAAAGATTCTGCTTACTTTACAATGGTCTGTTAACAGCTCTAATGTCTTTAACATGTGCAGCCTATTGACTTTTAAGTAACATTTTATTGAAGTAACTGCCGCGCTTATTAGCCTGTAAGATTTACGCTTCATTTTCAGTCCTGAATCTGGGAGACGGGGCAGCCTTCCCTTAAATGGTGAGGCGGGAGTGTTGTGAGATAAGAGATGTTCAGTGTGAATGGGAACATCTGTGGTGCAGTAGAGTTAGGAAGAGAAGCAGCACGTCTCCTAGGATTTGGAGTGTGCCAAAAGGTCACGGAGAAACAATCATGTCTTCATTAATGGGACTAAAATTTAGAGAAAAAAATATTTGCAGATGTGGCCAGTGTGAATGGCTTATGTCGTGGTTGTACTGTTTTACGGTTTCAGGTGGATAGTTAATTTCAATGAGTGCTAAATTTCACAGAAGCGAACACACAGAGAACTATGAGTACTGACACCTACGTGTTGCATGCTGCTTTTACTAAGGCATTTTGGAAAAAAAAAGATTTGCCCATGTGAAATCTTTTCACTGCTGCTGTTACCTCTTGGAACACAGGGGATCATGCCACTACATGTATAGATCATTGTGCACAAGACAATTCAATACACGAATCTACAAAAATCTAGAAGAAAATGGCGTGACGACTGGTTGGCATTCACCTGACTCCGGGATTTGGGGGTTTAGCAAAAAATTAACCGTAGGATACAAAGGGAACCTTTAGTGCATTAAAAATAAAAATTGACCTTATATTAAAGTGTGTTAGAAATATATTTGTAAACAGTCAAATATCTGCATAGATCTTTTCTATTTCCTTGTTGCTGAGGACAACAATTGTACAAATATGAGTTTATCTAATAAAAGAGAATCTTCCCACATACCCATGAGCTCAGTACAAGGGGTTGGAAACAAAATATTCCAGGGACTCTACCAAAGAGCACAGAATGCAGAGCCAAAACCAGGTCACGAGGGCAGGTGTGACCACGACTCTCTCAATGATCCGACGTGTAATGGTTTATGGACAATGCTGTCTTTCTCATTTTTCAAGTTGTGGCTCAGAAATCAACCGAGCACAAGGCACAATTTTCTCATAGCTTTTCCAGACCAGAGATAAGGCTTTCTTGAACATTTATGGGAAAAACTGAAAGACAGATAAGAAGCCACACTAACTCTGAGTCAGTACTGTTTCTTCTGCTTCTAGACACAACTCTTCCTTTATGAGCAATTCTATCACCCACGCCTGAACTGACAGAAAACTGTCTATCACAGCCACGGGGCTTAAATTACCAGCTTTTCAGGTCTGCAGAGACTGTCTGAAATGTACTAATATATTCACAACAGCAGGAAAGTGCCAACAGAAACAGATCCTGAATCGGTTCCCAAATAGAATGACAAAGAATGTCCACCAGACCACACACAACTCAGTCCCCTGCAATATGCACTTGTTTTGCTTCACTCACCTATCAGCAACCCGGGAACGCTTCATGAGAGGACTAGATGGCTCCTGCCACTTAATTAAATTTTGCACTTAGCTCAGGGACTCAGAATCTATGTTGTTAAAAAGCATTTCTTCCAAATAGCTCAGTTTCCAAGAGATGTTTACTTTAAGAAAAAATAAGGGGGCAGGGAGTAGGGACAGTGTTCACGTAAGAGTTAAAGCACATGTTTGAAGTTGCATATGCTAGTGTATATAACATCTGTGCATGAATTGCATATAGATTTCTCATTTTTAAGAAAATTTAGAGCACTTTTTTACATTGCATTAGGTTGTTTAAGATAGCATTTCCAACTTCTGTGCTGCAGAATTTTAGTAATTAGTTTTTGTGTGCCCTGAGATGAAAAAAGTTGAAAATCACTGGTTTAAGATAACAAAGCACTACAGTAAGACTAAGATAACCTCTCTATGCAAAAAGCTGGGAAGTCAGTTTCTAGTCTGGTGTTTTCTGGAAATAGAATCTTTTACAGAAATTGTGAAATCTCGGGGGCTGGCATCAACTGGGAGGGCTTTTTATATTCAGATTATGTATCCTGAGAATTCTTGATTCTGACCAGAGCAAGTGAGGCCAAGCTCCACCTAAAACAGCTATGAATGTTGTGAAGCTAGCTGCCTTGCCAAAAATCTAAACACTACAGAGCGCAAAAACGAGATACTACATCCTGGAAAACATCTGTGGTGTCTTAATTAACTTCCGATTAATTGTACATATTCCCTATGTAAAAACGATTGATACAAGGCTGGAAAAGATTGGTGATTATAAATTCCAAACATTTCAGAAACGGTGTGTTTTTTCTACCTTGGTTAATGCTGTAGTTCTAACACCTTTAATAAAATCAAGGTGACAGACCATGAAAACATCTACTTCAGAACTACAAGCAAATCTGATACTATTGTTGAAAGATGCCTGGGGCCACGTGGACTAGTGGTCAGCAGAAGAGAAAGCCAGAGAGGTGGTAGAGATGTGCAGTGTCTCTGCCTGGGTCCCGGGCTTCCTCAGAGGGCCTGCAGGGCTTTGAAATGTTAAACCTGCTCACAGGGAAGAGGCTGGAGAGCAAATCCTACCCTGATCACAGTATGAAGATTGTTATCCCAAGGCAAATTTATTTTCTCCTACGAATTAGATGATTTTCATGCTATTAAGTAAAATATGGTTTCAAAATTAATACCTGTGCAACATGAAGGAAGCTGAAATTTGACCACGAACTTTTTCCACCCTCCAGTTCACAATTCATGCTTCATCCACTGGTCAAGCTTAGACCCTGAGAATGTAAACAGGCAATTTCACAGCTAACTAAATGCTGATTGTTCATCACATAACCTTCTTATACTTCCAGATTGTGTATTTTATAAAACAACAAGAAGTAGTTTTGTAACTCCCTAGATGGGAATCAGGGAGTAATAAAACTTACATCATTTCAGGGACCTGGGAGAATTCTATTTAGCAATTCTGGTGTTGTCTAAGAAAAGAGCAGGTTCTGATCCATACCCATGATCAGAACTCCATTGTTTTTGCTGGCTAAAGCTAGATATAAAAATCACAGTGTGTTTATTTCACAATGTTAGGATCAGTGTTTATCTCTGAGCTTATTCTTTTTTATTTTCTACAGGGTTGTGATAGCTTTATGAAAAAGTCCCTCTATGTAACGAAGGTTGACGATACAGCACTTCAGGGACTTCAGAATGCCAAATATTTGGATATTTCCCAAAGAATGATTACTTTGGGGAGAGAATTGAGGTCTGATGTTGCACAAGTAAAAGCAAAATGATTGCACTGGGGAAAAAATACTATGTTTATGGAGAAAGTGACCAGTTTCCTTTGCTGCTGCATCAAATGAAGCCTAATAAGCTGTAGCTGTCTTTGTTCTCAAATGAGAAGAAAAATAATTTTTCTTCTTATGACAGCAAAATGTAGTCTAATTGTATAATATGAGTTGCATCTGACAAAGAAGTGACTTTATAGCCAAATGAAAATGTCATTTGAAACAAAGAACAACAGTGGTTTTACCGTGGCATTTACTTTTAAAGTTTTAAATAGTCAGATGTGGAAGATCATTTCTACATGCAGATGCTGCAGAACTGTCGTAAAGAAAGTGGGCCTACTGCGTATGTCCATAGAGCTATTCCCACCCCCTCTTCACAGTATTTCATATTGTGCAGTTCTATGGAGAGGTGGGATAGCCATTCTTTAGAACTACAGTTATCTCCAACTAAAATCCTTAACTTAAAGCACTTTTAATGAAATTATACACTACTTGTCAAAGTCTGAGAAAATTTTGTCAAAATTTTAATCAAATATTTAGTTTCTATAAAAATCATGTTTTCTATTTATGTTGCTATCTACAAATATAATAGGTACTATCACTGAAAGAAAATCTGTTCTTTCATCATTATCCTCTAATATGAAAAAATTTTAAAAATCTCTGTATGTATATATATATATATATATATAATCATACTGTTTTCTGTATAGAAGAAAAAGTGTTCAATTTTATTTATCTATAAATTTAACATATCTGTTGACTTAAAGTTCGAAATAGATGAAAACAACTAATTATTTGGGATATTGGAAGAAAGACCTAATAAAAATAAATTTCTTATACAAACTACCAGAATCATGGCAATTCCTTTTTAAATAAATTTATTTACATTGTTAATCATATTAAGGCAACTGTATGACTCTTTCTAGAGATTGGAGCCTTATAAAGACTTAATGACTCTTTATAAATTTTGGATATTAACTCCTTATCAAATGTATTGGCAAATATGTTCTCCCATTCTGTGGGTTGTCTTTTTATTTTGTTGATCTTTTCCTTTGCTGTGCAAACACTTTTTAGTTTGATGTAGTCCCATTTGTTTTTTTCTTTTATTTCCCTTGCCTGGGGAGATATTTCTAATGAAATGTTGCTATGAGCAATGACGGAGATTTTGTTGCCTATGTTTTCTTCTATGATATTTATGGTTCCAGGTCTACTATTTAAGCCTTTCATCCATTTTGAATTTATTCTTATGTGTGATATAAGAATGTGGTCTAGTTTCATTTTTCTTTGCATATCTGTCCAATCTAACATAAAACAAGCAGCAAAAAAAAAAACAATTAAAAAATGAGCAAAGTGCCTGAGTAGACTTTTTTCCAAAGAGGACATAGAGATGGTCAATAAACATATAAAAAGATGCTCGATGTCACTAATCATCAGAGAGATGTAAATTAAAACCACAATAAGATATCTCACAACTGTCAGAATGGCCGTCATAAACAAACAAACAACAAGTGCTGGTGAGGATGTGGAGAAAGGGAAACCCTTTTTCACTGCTGGTGGGAATGCAGACTGGTACAGCCACTGTGGAAAGCAGTATGAATGTACCTCAAAAACTTAAAAATGGAACTGCTTTTTGACCCTGCAATCCTGTGTTTGGGAATATATCCAAAGAAACCCCAAACACTAATTTGAAAGAACACAAGCACCCTTATGTTCATTACAGTGTTATTTACAATCACCAAGATATGGAAGCCGCCCAAGTGTCCTTCAGTAGTTGAGTGCATAAAACAACTATGGGACATTTATGCGACAGAATACTGCTTGGCTATAAAAAATAAGAAAATTTTACCTTTTCAACAGTATGGGTGAACCTGGAGACCACTGTGCTAAGTGAAATAAACCAGTCAGATAAAGACAAATACCATATGGTTTCCCTCCTATGTGGAATCAATGAACGATCAAAACTAACAAGCAAAATTGAGACAAACTCATAGAGAGAGAGCAGGATGACAGCTAAGCAAGGCAAGGGTAGAGGGTGGAGGGATTGAGCAAAATGGACAACAGCATGGTGATTGCAGAGGAGAGGCGGGTGTAAGGAGACTAAATGGTGACAGAAAAAAATACAATAATTTTTTTTCAAAAGACAGTGACTCTGCAGATTGTAATCTGTGTATGTGTGTGTTTTTTTAACCATTTCAATACTTAGTTCTTAATTTAAAAAAGACATTTGATTACTCCACCCTCCATAGTTACTTCAGTCACAGAGTCTATATGGCTTTCGGCAGTCTCCATGGCAAACACAGTCACAACACAAATCTGTAGAGAGTTTTGTCATTTTCAAGGTATTTTCACACACACATCCTCCAGGGGTGGGCAGCATTTCTATGCTGTCCCACAGATGAGAACGCTGAAATATAGAAAAGTCAAGAGTTCTCCACTGGATTCCAGATCCTAGCAACTGAGTTGGAAATACAATCAAAGCATTAAGACACCCAGCCTAATTTAGTGATTTTAAAGACTGGTGAACATGCATAGATGTGTCAGCTCCCCAAGGCCTGGAAAATCTTCATAGATAGCAATAGTATAAATGAATTTTAACATCTTCTTCCCAGACAGCTAATTCCAACTGTGTGAAAAATCATTCACACAGACTGTGCCTAAAAACTTTTAAATATAGCGCATATTGACGTCGGGGGTAAGACATGGAGCTGGAACAAGGAAGTGTTTAGAACTATTGAATTCAAGGCAAAGCAGCCATCAATAGGCTGGAAGGCCCATGTTCTAAGTGTTATCCTACCCAGTATATTTCTCTGATCAAGTTTAAATGCTAGTCGTACCACTGCTAAATCTGCACCTACAGCAAGCTATTCAGTGTGAGCCTTGGTCTCCTCATCTCTGAAATGGGGCTAATTGTACCTCATTTGTAAGGATTTCTGTAAGCATTAAATGAGCTAATGTGAGAGCAGTAGAACAGTTTATTAATCCCAAGGTTGCCATAACATATTATCTCAAACTGGGTAATTTAATATGAATTTAATGTAAATTAAACCAGCATAAATTTATTCCCTCACAGCTCTGGAGGTCAGAAGTCTGAAACTAAACTATCACCAAGGCTGCACGCCTTCCGAAAAATCTAGGGGATAATCCTTCTTCGCTTTTTCTGGCTCCTGGTGGCCCCAAGAATTCCTTGGCTTGTGTCTACATGACTCCAGTCTCTGCCTCTTTTGTTTGCTCTGTCTCTGCTTCAAATATCCCTCTGCTTTTCTCTTATAAACGTACTAGTCATTGAATTTAGAGCCCACACAGATAATTTAGGATGATCTCAATTTTCAGATTCTTAGCTTAATTACATCTGTGTAGACTCTTTTCACAGGTAGTGTGGATTAAGACATGGATATCTCTTTTAGAGCGGCCATCATTTAATCTGTTATAGTGCCTGAGAACAAGTGCTTGCCCTCCCTGCCTCTTCCTATATTTGACTTAGATTAGACTATAAAGTGTGGTCAATTGTAGAGTGATTAGCCTAGTGGTTCTCAATCCTGATTGAACATTAGACTCACCTGGGGCATATTTTAAAACCCCGCTATCTGGGCTGCATTATACACCAATTAAGTGAAAATCTCTGGGGGTAGAACACAAGCTTCTGTATTTTCTAAAGCTCTCTGGGTAATTCTGATGTACAAGGTTAGGAACTGCTGGATGGAGGTGCAATTGGAGGTTCAGTTTTCTGGATTAAACCAGAATCTTAAGGCTTTATCTGTTCACCAAATTTAGTATTCTGTGTATAGGAACATGGAAGAATTGTTTCATCAGCTCCCCCATGCAAATCATGCTGTTGGACTCCTACGCACCATTACCGCCTGTGTTTTGTGCCAACCCTCATCTGTAGGAACAGATTTTAACAGGGGGTTTAAAGCAGGACTCAATGGAAACTAGATAAATCAAGCTCCAATTTCATGAACTTATTTAAGAACACTCTTTGTAATAGGGCAGGATCTAGACATACCCTCTGGTTTCCAAATCTAAATTAAATGAAGGCTTTGGGCAATGTTGAGGACACTGTATTTCTGGAAGAATACTTTTTGAAAGTTCCTAAGTATAACTTACTAATTAAAACACCATAGTGGGTTTTTTGTTTGTTTGTTTTTTGGGTTGTTTTTGCCAGAGCTCTTGGGGTGTTAATTTGTGTAAGAGATAGTTGCTGTGTTGGGCTATCCAGAGTGTTTAGTAAACTTTTCTTTTAGTTTTCTTTCAGTTTCATTCATTTTCACATGCTGACCTTCTCCTTGGATTGCAGGTTTCATTTCACAGCAAAACATCAGAAGAAACTTAGGAAGGAAACCTGGCATGGTGCCACTTATCTCAGGAAGCCAGCATATATCGTGATCAAATACAGCCATGATCTAAAGCTTATACATGAGCCCCTGGTGATATGCATGCTATATTTAAAGCTCCTCTGTTTTCTACCTGGCTGGGCTATTCAGTCACCAAATGCAAGCCTTCAAGAAGTCCCATCAGTGACCCCTTCTGTCCTTATAACCTTACCATGTCCTCTATGAAAACATGATCCCAGAAGCCAGTCTAAGACCTTCTAATCCTATAAAGAATGTACAAGGTCTACCCAGAAATTATCCACCAATGTAGTATGAAAAGTAGGGACATTTATTGAAGAAGATACAAGAGATAAGAAGCATTGTATACAGGACAATGATGTCTCAGTCTCCTTCAAAGTAGGCACCTTGGGACCTCACACAGTTTTCCCAGTCTCCATCAGTTGCCCCATTGTATTTTTCTGAATCTCGTCGATGGTCTGAACTCTTCCCTTTTAAAGGTGATTTTGGTTTTGAGAAGAGCCAGAAGTTGCAGGGCACCAAATCTGGGCTATAGGGAGAATGAGTCATCTGGGTGATTCAATATTTCACCAAGAAATTCTGCATGAGATGTACGCATGAGCAGGCACGTTGTTGTGATGAAGCTGCCAATCACCAGTTGCCCATAGCTGCAGCCTTCTGAATCATCCAAGTAGTTTCCTTGGAGGAATGTTCAAACTTGACACAGAACTTGATACAGATTTGTTGCTCTACCCACTCAGTCATTTTGAATGCAACAGCCACACAGCACACATGGTCACTCAATGTCATCTACTGCCCCCACTGACTAGTACAGTGAAGTTGTCATTGTTTGCACATGCTCATTCCAGCCCACTCTCTGTAGCTGCCAGGTTTCATTGATGTGGCGCAAACCATTCTCATTATATTAACAATGACTGGACTTTTACTGGACAAACCTCATAGACCTTACAAAGCAGACTAGGGTACTTATCTCAGGGTTATTTTCTTTCAGAACACCTTTAAATCAGCCATAACACCCCAAATTGTAAAATTTAGGCATATATTAAGATACATTTTAAAATATCAGAATGATGCCCTGGCTGGTGTAGCTCAGTGGATTGAGCACGGGCCTGCAAACCACACGATCGCAGTTTGATTCCCAGTCAGGGCACATGCCTGGGTTGCAGGCCAGTTCCCAGCAGGGGACGCACGAGAGGCAACCATACATTGGTATTTCTCTCTCTCTCTCCTTCCCGTCCCCTCTAAAGATAAATTAAATAAAATCTTGAAAAAAAAATCAGAATGATGGATCTCAAGCCTTGCAATCAGACAACATAGCTGTCCCCCTACTCTTCCTACACCCTGGCCTGGCAGTTTTGGAGCATCCAGGGAGCACACTGGTTTAAAGCTGCCCACATGCACCCTGTCATCGGAATCTCACGGCCTGAACTGGAATCCAGGAGACTGAAGTCCACTTGGGAAGGGAAGGTGGATCCTGGGAAATGAGTCTTTTGGCCAGGACGAAGAGGTGGGAGTTCATGAATTCTAAAATTACCGTCCTCAGGGAGATGGATAAAAACATGCCAGATCATTCCGTTTATACGTACACAGATAGTAAAGTTATGTTTGAAAAAACAAGAGAATGGATATCACAGAAGTCAGGGTGAAACTTACCTCTGTGGGAAGGGAGTTGATGTAACGAGGAGGAGGTGGTACAGGGTTCCTAAAGTAGAGCAGCGTTCTATTGCTTAGTTGGAAAAGTACACATGTGTTTATTTTATTATCATTCTTTGCATGTATAAATGTTTTATGCATTTTTCTCTACATAAGCCATAATCCACAACTTTAAAAGATAGCAGGGTTCATCTGAACTGACATAGAAAAACACCCTGTTTTCTTCTATTGATTTCATACCGTATTTTATTTTCATGTATGCTTGATTTATACATTTATTTCAATCATTAAACAACATTAATATCTTTAAGGTGAAAAGTTTTCCTACTCCATTGTTAAGACACAAGGGAAGTTTTCTTCAGGAGGGAGGGCAGAGCAGGGCAACAATGGCTTTGCTCATTAAAAAAAGCTTTATGATCATAGCCAATTTCTGAGGAAGAGCAATCCTAAGAGATAAGTAGAATGGCAGTTCTGTTAATATAAAAGAAGCCACTGTAAGAGAGGGCGTTGGGGTACAGGCAGAAAACTGCCATTTAACTAGTCTTGCTGTCCAATTTTCCAAGTGCTTTTTTCTGGGAAGTTTTCCATTATTTAACCTTTTCTTTTCTTTACAGAGTTATATCTTTCTCCCTAACTACTGCTGGTTTTCACCCCAATTATGCCTGCAAAAGCCATTTGTGAAGTCGGCTGGAAGATTTTTTTGGAAAAAGGGGGCGTGTGGATCCAGAAATGCTGGACCAGACTCCCGAATCTGGCCCATTGTCCCAGTTCCCTGCCTTGGGAAGAGCCTGAGGAAAGGCCTCTGCCAGGGCTTGTTACACTGGTAAATGGAGTTTTTCCATCCTGTGGGGGGGTCTTGAGGACTTACCAATCTTGAAAAATGTAACAATGGTAAAAATAAATAGTTAACACAAACAGATAGCCTTCGAGTGAGGGTTACTAAAACTTTTTTGTTCTACTAATGTGGACACGAAAGTGGCATGTACAATTTCAATTACAGTCTTCTCCTATACTCTACAAAAGTAATTTTGGAATAAACATAGGAAAGACAATATTCTTTTTACTTTATATAAAAGAGATCACCGGGGTGAAAAATGGAGAGGATGTGTAGGCATAAAAATTTAGTTTTTAAGCCATGCAAAAATTTAATTGTCATTTCACAATAACTTGCTTTTGTTCCTAATTTTCTTATCCATTAGTGACATGCACATACAGACTGTTTTAATACCCCCAGAAGGATTAATTTCATGTATTCTGATTAATTAGCTCTGGCAATTTTAGCAAATTTTTACAAAGCCACAGCATTAAAACATTTTGTGTACCTATTTTACGTATTGAAATTGGTAATTAAACTAGAATTTTTTATGGGGGTGAATTTGGCAACAGAGCCTTACATGGGTTTCTTTGTTGTGCCAGTATTTACTCCAATCCTCACATATACTCTAAGTTTAAAAAAAAGGACTCTTCTTTAAGTTACAGAGCAGAGTGCTCAAAGAAGTTCCTAAATTTAGCAATTACTCAAGCATCAGTACTGAGAAAGTAAGTACTGGAATTGCTGGCGTTCTGAACAAACCAAGTGAACAATCGCTCATTTACCTTACTGTGACTAAGAAGAGAATGTGGAGAAGAGAAAATTGAAGGGAGCACAGCCTGGCGGCGCCCTTCGCTCATTTGACCATAGGGTGGCGCTCTAAGGCCCAGATTTGCTCATCCTCGTCTTCATTGCGCTATTGTAGGTAACAAGGAATCCAACTTCTCAAGCTCTGTCTTGTAGGTCTTTGTCACTGTACATGTAAAATATTTACGGTAAAAACCCACGGATCATCCAGCACTGATGAAAATAACAGTAATTAGAAATCGGTTGGACATTTGTATACTTAGCTATCCCAAGTATGTTTATACAGGTGAGAGAAATGAAGGTTTTGAATAAAAGAAATACTAACACTATAATTTCAAAGTTTGCATTAAATTTCTTTTTCTGAAAATATGTTACAGATTAAAGAAAACCTTCATATTTAACTGGTAACTTTTAACTTGTTAATAAATTAAGCCATACAACACAGTTTGAAAATCCAGTGTCTCAAAGGGATTTAAAGTTATCACTCAAGTCAGAGTTAGGGTATTTTTTCATGAAAAAAAGATTTCAAGCTAACATCTTTGTTTCAGTTTAGCACCTTGCACTATGCCTTATGAGAAATATTAAAGAAATACACAAAGTCTTGGAATGAACTACAAATTAAACTCTGTTCCCCTAATAATCTCAATCATTTTTATGGTTTAACTGGGCACATCTATTGCTCTGTGCAAAAAGAAAAAGACTGCACTCCATTTTCCAAGGAAAGGAAGCTTAAAGGATACAGTTCACAACTATAGTATTGTATTTCATATGTATTCACAACTATCATATGTATTTCAATCATATGAAATACATATGATTCATTTTAAAATGAAGTCACCTTTATTTTTATTTGGATTTATCGTGGTGACATCAGTTAACACAACTATATAGGTTTCAGGAGTATCATTCTATAATACATTATCTGTATATTGTATTGTGTGTTCACCCCCGCAAGTAAAGTAGCCTTCTTAAAGGCGAGATCTGCTCAGCGGACAACATCTTCCATTGCCAAGGAGAAAACATTTGCCCATAAGCACAGTTTGGATCATGCCATGTCTACCAATTTTTTTATAGTACTCATATTACTTAATATCATTGGCACTTTCTCAAATTATTGAATGCCCTAAAAAATATGATTGCTGATGGCTGTAGCACAATTGTTTTTACCAACATGCTAATTAATCATTGTGTAAGCTAAAAATTATTGTAAATAAAACTGTCATGGATATATGTTTAAATATATCATATATGTGATGTATATATATATATATATATATGTAAATTCTGTCAAGCAGCTATCTTTATGTTTTTAAAATAAGTTTTATTTGTATAAAAATAATATATCTGATCTTAACTTTAAAAATGTTTCTTAAACAGAAGCCTTTCATTATGCAAAACTAGATCAATATAAGCTTATATGGTAAAAATTGTTTGGACATAAACATGAGTTTCTATTTGTCTGGTAGTTTAACTCTCTAATAAGTAGATATGAGACCAGATCTACCTGGGTCAAATTTTGAAATCCTACATTTCTATAAATATAAAAGCCACCTCCAGAACTATTTGTTATCCAATAATGTCAGGTTTACATACTCAACAGATTTGAAATATTAAACCTAATGTTTAAATGTTGATGTTTTGTGTTATTTTCAACATGAGAAAATAACAAATTTTGGATTTGAAACAGAAACCAAGTACTATGCTGGATAAAACTTTTATGTGCCAACTAACAAAGTGCCCTTCTTTTTAAAAGGCTTGTGTATTTAATTTTGTGCATTAAAATGAGTTTCCCACATGAAGGATGATACAAAATACATTTTCTATGGTGTCAGGATCAGGGGTGAAAACATGAGGCTGTAACAGTTTGTATGACGTCTCCTCAGAAATCCTCTGTGTTTGGGTGTGGACTTTTCCACGGGGCTTCAAGCTGTCTCTCTTTTTCTGACTTTTTGTTTACACACATCATAATTTCTTACTGAAGAAAAATTTTTGCTTTTTAAAAAAAAACTTGCCAGTAGGAAAATAAATAAGAATTTTCATAACATAAAACTAAATTCTCACACTTGGTCTGTCAAAACTACCAAATAAAGTTTAAAAGCACATGTTTCAAAATCCAATAACCATTTTCATTGAACCAAATTTCATCTTTATTTTTTTCCAATGTTACTTAAAGAACTTTTAAATCCAGTCAGATAACAACTTGGAAAATTGAAGTATTATAGTCTCACATCAAAAGAGACGTTTCTTCAACAGGGCAAGTTTTAAGGGTTCTATTTAGAAAGAACAAGACCCTTTTAACTGCGAATTTGACTGCAGGTAAGAAAGTTCCATTCTCGTAGGGCTCTCCTTTCACCGCCATAGCCGAAGGAAGACAGGCAAAGAGAAAGGACCTAGGCCTCCAAAAGACAGTGAACACAATGAAGAACTTTTTTTTTTTTTTTTTTTTTTGTAGTACCCAGGCCACAGCCTGGTGCAGGTGGGTGTTGCCTTAACAGAATTTGTCTGGTGGAATGAGCAGCGCGGTGGCAGTCAAATCCTCCTGCTCTCCATCTGTGGGTGTCTGTCATTTGGGGACAATGACCAGCACTATATTTTCTTAACCCAATATGGACAGAGAACGTGTTTGGATTGTATTGTGTGACACCCCCTTCTCTATGGAAAAGGCCCAAGAGGGGAGGGGGGAGGGGTTGGGCTTTTTAAGGATGGGTCTAATGGGTTCAGCTGTTATCACACTTTGCTGATTGTAATCACTTGTTTTATGGTTTCTTTTCCAGCTGCTCCAAAAATTCATTGCGATGTCTTCTAGGTTTATTTTTAATATCCTGTAATTCAAAGATCTAAGAAAGAAGAGTTGAAACAGAAATCCATGTTCCAATTCTCTCTCTGTTTTTTTTCTTCATGGGGAAGAAGGGATTTAGGATTTGGACACATTCCCCAAAATCCTTTCTGGAGAAATGTGTTCTTTTCTGTAGGGACGGAGCCAGCTCGTAGCAAATTTACAGGCTTATTCAATTGATGGAGGAGGAGTGCGGAAAATATCCTATGTAAACGTACAAAAAATATTTTTTAAACCGTTTCTTCAGAGCATTTATAATAAAAATTTTTCCTTTTTCATAGTGGTTGCACACTAGTATTTTGTTGACATTTTAGGATTTCTAGATTTCCTAAGTGAAATATTTTCTCTAAACTCTGTTGTTCTAAAACGCACGGAGTAAAGATTAAAAGAGAACAAATAGCTGTGTAAGCTGAAGAGCACATTCGCACCCAGGAAAGCTAAAAGCTGGGGGTGGGGAGTGGGTGTCCCACATGCGCTCTCTCTGAAAATGCCTTGATTTACATTTTTAAGCAGACTTACTTCAGGGAAAGTATAAAGTGTCAGTTTTCTCTGTTTTCTCCTGTCAGAGCAATCCTTTGAAGACCTGGATCTGAGAAATGATTCAGCTAGAATTACAAATTGTTGTTTCTCCATTATCTACTATATAGCAGTCATTTTCACTATGGAACAATCCTTTTGGTCATTTTTAAGTTCTTTAAAAGCTCACAATAAACAAACAAACAACTAAATACCTGCCTGTAAATCAGAAAAGCCCGGTTGTGTGATTTCAGTGGGGGGTAGTTTTCCTGCCTGTCCACTGTCACCACAGCTGTCAGCAAGGGATCTGAGACACCCTAATAGTCACCAGGGATCAGATTGTTCCTTAACTATCGTTTAGATCAGCTCATCTACATCCATTATCTGCAAAGAGTGGGCAGTCCCAACATCCTGTCATTTAGATAAAACTCCTATCCTGGTTGTAAACGTAATTGTTCAGGTGACCAAGGGTCAGTGTACCAAAAAGCCTACCTACAAGTGGAATAAGAGTGTGAGCTGTAAACTGAGGACCATGAGAGCCTCCAAACGTACGAGCCCAGACCACCTGCGTGTGTCCCACCAAGGAGAAGTTTCTGTTTCCTCGATTTCAACATACCAAGCACCCAAATACAGCAGACAGCAACATCACTGCTTCAGTCAGCTCCTGAGTCTGCACTTGCACAGGCTTTGAAAAGGGTAATTGTAACACAAGTGTATTCCTGGGTTATTCCTGAGTTCTTTGCAAGCCTTTCTTGAGTTAAATTTCCAAAAACATGCAACAGTGCAGTGTAAACATTTCATATTGGCACACAGCCTCCCTCCCCAGAACCACTGCCGTAGTCAGCACTCCAGAAACAATTAGTTTGTTCGTTGTTTTACACTGTGAAACAGTTTTTCTTGAATTCCTCTGCTCATTGCTCCATTCAATAAAAATGTATTTCAAAACCATAGGAGATAGACAAGAAAGTTTTCATGCCTCAGAAATGCAATTCACTTAGAAGGAACCATCACTTTACATTTGTACAGTTCTTATTTCACAGTACTTAAAAAAACACAAATGACTCTATTTAAAATTTTAAAAAATGAAAAAATAAGGTTTTTGTCCTAAATAGGGGCAGAACAACAAAACTATGATAAATGATAAACAAACAAACACATTAGCCTTTCTAGAAGAACC
Organism: Sturnira hondurensis; assembly: GCF_014824575.4. Lineage (NCBI taxonomy): Eukaryota > Metazoa > Chordata > Mammalia > Chiroptera > Phyllostomidae > Sturnira > Sturnira hondurensis. Next base: position 9,293,103 of record NW_028098001.1, on the reverse strand, counting down.
ACTTGTTAAGATGATTTAAGAAAAGGGGCCTAAGGTTGTTGTTTTTTTTTAAATAGTTTTGGAAACCCACCTCACTCTATTTTCCTCATTCAGACTTAGTACAGATCCTGTTAATTTTGCAGTAAAGAACCCTATGCATTTCTTTAGACTGTTCTTCCCTCACTTACTTAGATATATTTTAATAATCTTATACTTATTCATACCTTATAGAACCAAGGTGCCATGAAATAGACCCTGGAAAATGATAAATAAAAACAACTGCTAAATAACAGAAGCAACCAGAATGGATTGTGGCTCAGCCATTTACCAGGGATTATTTTAATTATTTTACAAGTATTAATTCATTTAATCACAACAACCCTATTATATAGGCATTATTATTACTATTATTATTATTATTCCCATTTTGTAGGTAAACTGATTCACAGAGAAGTTAATTTACCTAAGATCACAGATTGTTCTGGTGGATTTGCACAGAACAGTTAGACAAACTTAGGAAAACCTTTTAGAGGAAAAAGGCTTTAAAATGGGAATTACCAGCAAGCAGAAGAGTAGAAGAGCTTGCTCTGTAGAGGCAGATGGGTAAGAAGCAGAGACGGTGGAGATTCTATAAATCTCGTGGGAAAGAACCAGAGGCCCAGCCCAGGGCAGAGGAGAAGTGAGAGAAACCGGCCGATGGGGACTCCTGGGCAGCTGCGTGGAGACTCCTGGGCAGCAGCTCCTAGGCAGAGATGCGTGGCCACGGTGGGGCTGCTGGCATTTGTCAACCTGATTTTGTCACTTTCGCCTATTGCGTTGATTCAACGAATTTGGCCAATATGTAGACTGTCTTTCTTCTCTGCTCCTTGTTCTAGCTGTTTTTAAGAACTGTCCTTTCTGAATACAGAAGTAGTGTATGTTCATTGTAGAAAGTATGAACATACACAGGCAAAGAAAAAAGAAAATGATAACATTTATAAATGTACCTCCCACAGGTGACCCCTTTCAGTATTTGGCACATGTAATTGCAAGCTTTCAAACAAATGAGAAAATGTACCAATCGTGTACACAGACCTTGGTCATTTTCTTTCCCTCACTGTAGCCGTGGTCGGTGTAAGGAAGAGTTTTCATTGCTTCATGCATCACCATTTTAGTGACTGCATCACACTGGATTCACTAATTTAACAGATCTGCTATTGACAGCAAATAGATTATGTCCATTTCTTTTCTACTCTGTACAATGCTTTCATGGACCTACACTCAGATTAATATTTTCTTCTACTTGAGATAATTTTTTTACTATAATCTTATACTAGCTGACTCATTAAATCAAGGTGTGTGTATACTTCAAATATATGTACATATATATATATATAGTTTTAAATGGTTATTATGTGTATTCCCTCTGTAGATACATACATTTTACCACACCTCACAGCCGAGAACGGGAAGCCGTTTCCTCACACACGAAACCACACTGGTACACGAGCTCTTAAACTTCCAAACTTCTGATTTACGAGTGTGCAAGGACAGGAACAAAAAGCTGTGCTTCAAGCAAAGACGGGTCACCTCTGCCTGCCACCAACAGAGGGCGACGGCAGCCACTTGGATGGTGTCGCATTTAGAAATGAATTGATTTAGAGCAGTCTTTCAGAAGTATTTTTATTTACATTTCTTTAATTTCTTTGAAAATATTTTTAAATGTTTATGTGTATTTCTTTTATAAACTGTCTTGTCACTTCTTTTGCTCATTCGTTTTTTTTACTGGTGTTCATCTTTTTTGTCGTATTTTAAGATTATTATTCTGTTTTTATTGACCTTTTAATGTTTAATATTTTAATTGGATAAAAAGAGGGGTGGTGTACCAAAGTTTTAAACGTTTAAATAGTGATTTCTATTTTATTCCTTCTGATCAGCTTATTTTGTCTTAAAAAAGACTCTCTTTACATCAAGATAAGAACACTTTCCCTCTGCGTTTTGTGTTTTTAAGTAATTAATTGTTTCATACCTCTGCTATTTATTTCAGAGTAAGGTACCAGGAGAAATTCAACATTATTTTTTCCAAAGAGCCAACCAATTGCTTCTGTATCATTTTTTAAAATAATCCCACCTTTCTGCAATAATTAGAAATACCAACCTGAGCCTGTACTTAAACATCGTGTCTAGTGGGATCAGTTTCAGACCTTTCCATTCCATTCCACCGGGATGTGTATTAGTTACCAGAGTCCTCTGTCTCATTACTGCTCCTTAGTATATCATCATGTTAGTCAGCATCCACATTTTTTCTTTTTTTGATTTTACTGAAAACAATATTTTATGAAATGTGATTTTTAAATTAACAGTCTTCTCATAGCAAATTAAAGAGCAGAGCATGGCATATACATTGAGTTAATAATTTTCTTCTCCTGGCTTCTAGTCCCACTCTCCTGTGAAAACAGGCTTATAGTTTGATGAATAAATATTTGCCCTGTTGTCTATGTTCATATGACCAAATAATAATAAAATAAACATAAAATGTTTATCAAGTGCAAGGCATTTTTCTATGCACTTTACCTTATTTTTACAACAAACAAACAAGGTCAATATTGTCATCATCAATATATGAATGAATATACTGAATCATGGGAAATCCAAACAGTTCACACAGTAAGGTGTGGCACCTGGATTCCAATCCAAGCAGGCCGCTTCCAGACCCGGAATCCTGCCTCATTCTTTGGCTTCTCCCTGCCCCCTTCCCACTTCTCCTCCTTCTCCTCCTTTGTTCCCCTCTCTTTGAAACAGAGACTTATCCCCTGCTCATTGCTTTGAAACATGCCTTCCTTCAATGAAATGGTATTATGTTTTATTAGGTTAATAAAAATAGATACATCAACTTATATATATTTAGTTATATATTTATATATATCTCAGCATATCGGATAGCTGCATATTATTTGACAGTATAGTATAACATAATTTCGTAAATCATTCTCCTTCCGATAAACATTTAGATTGTCCTTATTTCCTGGCCACTACCCAACAATGCTGCTGTTAGCATTTCTGTTCACAAATTCTTTCATACTGACAATTTTCTTTCTGGCAAATAGTTTCTCAAAAGTAATACCGCTGTATTTAGGGGCATATGCGATTATTTTAATAGACACTACCAGATTATTTTTCACAGTGGGTATACAAAACGGGTTTCACAAAAGTGGTCAATACTACCAGACAGCGGTTTTCCCTCCCGCCCTCCTGTCACTCCTTCTCCCTCACCGAAGCCCCAGGACAGGCCCGGCCCTGTGCTGGCGGACACAGCAGACACGGTTGCCGCTCTCCTGTGAGGACCACTTCGGCTCGCGCGGCTCATCATCCCTCTTTCTCCATCCCAGAAGCGCTGCAACAGAACCGCAATGGAGAGCACACCAAGGAAAACAATCCACAGTTGAAATCAACAATCTCAGTTCTTTCCCTGGCCTGGCCTTCGGTGCCACCGCCCACACGGTGCTCCCTCCGCAGGGCCCCTCCCGGGGGTCCCCCGCGTCTCCAGGACCTCCCACTTACGAGTATGCCCAGGACTGACCCTCCAAATGATGGGCAATCTGCCTTTCTCTCTGTTGATGGCCTCCCTTTCAGACCAGCCCCAGGGAACCTCCTTCCAATGGTGAGAACAGCAACAAATACAGTCCATGGTCCCCTCCCTCCCTCCTACCCTTCTTTCTCCCCCTTCGTTTTTTTCGAACGAAGGAGCATGTTCCAAAGGGTCATTCTTAATACATTCCAGGAATTTCAGCTCTCACTGCAATTAAAACAAAATTTCTTCTCAGTATATCAGTTTGTGCTGCCTGTTACTGCAGTATATAAGCTGGTACAGACTGGGTTTTGAAATGGGGTCTCCCATTTCCGGTCTGCCTTCATTATCTCAGAGTGTCATATTTACCCTGACTCCGGCTAATGGCCTTATTAACTAATGATAACTAATCTGAGCTGTTCATTTAGCATCTTCGAAAATAAACAGGTTTCACCTGTCCTTTAAAGGCAGCGGTAGATAAGGCCATTTGGCTTTCCTTAATTCAGTGGGATGGTGACGGGATGCAGGGAGCGCTTCCCCCCTAAAGATCGGCCTATCTAAACAAACCATACACATCCCTTCAGACCCGGTCAGAGGGCCCTGTTTCTCCGAAGGCTTTCATGCTTCCACTAGATCAGTTGTTTGGCCCTCTGTTTGTTTGTTCCCGTCTCACGTGATTTCTTCTTCTAATTTGGTCCTTTCCACAGATTTTTTTTTTGGTCCTTTTGATTTTTTTCCCCTCTCATCAGATTATAGCTACTTGCGGGCAGGGATATTTCTCCATCATCTTTGAACCTTAGAATCTAGAATGTGCTTGGAGTACAGTAAATATAACAAATATTTTGTTGTTCAGGTCTTGTTTTATTTTTTAATAAGATTACAATTTTCTTTATACTGACTCTTTTATCTCATTGCTACTTCGAATGGAGATTCCCCCATTTCCAATGGGTAAATATGTGCTTCTTTGCTTGAATAAAGAAGAAATCATTGATATATGACTATTTCTTATATCTAGACCCCCATCATAATCTTACTAATAATAGTAAATTTTTAAAACTATATAACTTACTTAAGTGTTACTGGAATACTATAGTTTCAATGAGTTTTGCCAGATAATTCTTATATATTTGGTCAGAGAAGCACATCAACAAATGTTTTTTGATTGAATAGTAGATAAATGGAAAGATGGATGAATACCCATTATCTAAGTGCCCCATGAAGTTGACTTTGAGATTATTACAATGAAGCAAATGTGACTGAACTCTCTTTATAAATTTATTTATCACATCCCATCAAAGAGTAAAGGGATATGTTAATAAATGAGTGCTCTTACAGTTCCGTGGCTGACCCAGTCAAAGGCAGTTTATCCTTTCACTGTCCTGGGAACAGGTAGACCCATTAGGTTTATCCCACCTGAGATGTAACATCCAGGCATCACCAGTCCCCGTAGGGACGTTCACTGGAGATCTGTCAACACTTTTGTTAGTGAGGCGGTTTCTCTTAGCACTGCTGATACGGGGAACTAAGCCTTAAAATAAATGGACTAGGCTTGAAAAAATATTGGAAGTCTTGAAATTTTTACACAGAGTGGCTTTTTTCTGCTATGCAACACTAGAAAGCAAGCAGGTTTTAATCTCAATACTTGTAGCATTTTCAGCACTTTCAACATTTTAATTAGCATCATTTCCTCTCTAGCCTCTGAGAGGCAGTGTTTTTTGGTGGTTTAGACTGAATCCTCAAGTCAGACTGCTGGGTTGGAATCCCAGTCTGCCACCTTGGAAAGTGCATTTCACCTGGTGTGCTAACTCACACTTCAGAGGGCGCCACTCACACTGAACACAACACCAGATCGTGTATGTAGAACATTTTAGATCACTTAAACCTCGTAAGTGGGATTCATTAAACAAGCAAATATTATCATTTTGTCTTCCTGTCACCTCTATTAGATGTTACTAATCCCATCCCAAGATGAAGAAATTATGGCCCGAGAAAGTTAAATGACTAGTTTAAAATTAAACAGGAAGTCAGAGGCAGACTGCTGACTTCCCTTTCTTCAGACTCCCAAGCTGGAGCATTGACTTCCACCTATACTATTTATGAGTACCTCCTCTACAATAATATGTGGCCTGTTTTGTTTATTTATTTATTTATTTTCTTTCCTGGAAATGACTTTTTATACCAAGCATGGGATAGGAATTTACAACGACTCATGCCAAAACAAGACCAACCATCGCCACAGGGAAATGCCAAGTTGAGATTTGGGGGACTGATTACTGCCATACTCAACACTAAACTCTTCTAGATTCTGGTCTCCACCATCATTCCATCATTCCACCATCATTCTACATATCTTGTTCAATCAATGTGTTATAACTAATTTTAAGTCCCCTGAGGACAGGAATTGTGCCTCATTCATCTTTGAATTCTACCACGGGCTTCCAATAGTGTTTTACATATAGTAGATAGTAAATGTTAGATAAAGAAATAGGAGCTTACTGTCTATGAAAGAATTCACAATTCTATTATTTTCTGCTCCAACTTGTAAGGACAGAATCTTGTTGACTATAGAGTAGGCATTTTTATAATAAGGTAGTATTTAAAGGGCTCGTATAACAATTTCTTTATTCAGATAGCTCATGTCCTATACTTCTGCATAAAATATTTTCAGCTGAGGTTCCTAAAAGTACAAGACCACTTTTGAGGCTAATACAAAACCCAACTATCATCTCGAATGATGAGCACGTCTACATTTCTTCAGCGTTAGTACTAGAGTGAAGGAGAGAAGCCTGGTAATTTGGGCCAAGGAGGTGTGTACCCTTGCTGAAAAATAAAACTATCTCATAATTGTTGATGAATGAGCCTTTGAATTCATGCTCCTAACAAAGCCTACTGTCCTAAATTAGCAAGGTAGGTGAAAATCAATTTCATGTCTCAGAATAATAACTAGGGTTAGACTGAGTTCTCAGATCATGCATTCCAGTCAACATTTTAATAACTAAAATGAATCTAAATTAAGCTCTGTAAATCTACTGAAGTTACAATTTTCATATATATGAAACTATATTATAAGAGCTATATTTCTTTCAATAAGGCACTACTGTTGGCTAACGGATTTGTCTCGTAAATAAAATCATATGGTCATAAAAGAAGTCTTACCTATGGAATTTTAAAAAACTTGTCTTCCTTGATTAAGAATATCATGCATGCATTTAATGCTCAAGTGCATCAGGATATTCTCAGTAGTGTTTTGAGTGCATTTATGACTGCAAAGACTTGCACATTTCTTCCTTTTTACAGTCATTGTGCTTTCCATGCAAGCCAGCAGACATCCTCTCTTGGCAGTCCTCAATTCTTGCAATTTCCCTTTAATGTTAAGTCCTACAAGCTGTTGGGAATAAATAATCATGCCTATTTCTTGGCATGAAAATGCCCATTCACTCACCAAATATTCAATTTCACTTCTACCATTAGCAGATTTTCTTTATGAGTAAAAAGGTAGCTTCCATGTCTCAACTTCAGCTGCATCCCAGCTGTGTTTATTAAACAGAGATTTCCCATTGTCTGCTCCTTTGTTTTCCGTTTCATCGTTTTCCCCATCTGGCTCCCCCACCCCCCGTCCTAGTGAATATATCCATATTTTTACTGACAGTAGGGTTTTTTTTGATATCTTTCCCTGATGATAGCAGTTAACATTCCTTTAAAAGCTTACATTTCACCTCTGTTCCCCTGTTCACATTTCAACTATGTGAAATTGGGTGATTTGAAACAATTTTAGCAGCTTCTCACTCAAATATAATCCCTTACGACTTGTGATGGTTTTGAATTCTTGGCAACCATTTTCTATGCCACTTAGAGTCTCTGTAAAGGAAGGATTGTTAAGAATTACAAGCACAGAGGCAGTGCCTGAAAGAACAAAGAAGACACACTTTATTTCAAGAAAAATAAAATGAAATTTCCCAGCCCCTTGCCCAGGTTCCCCTGCTTCCCCAGGTGGAAATAGAATGGGGGTAGAGAAAACACATTGAGGAGAAACGCAGTCCAGGAACTTTCCTAGGCTGAGAACTTCTTTTCTTAAGAATGCAAAAATAATAATCTCCAAATTTCTCCTGCCACTAGTCACAATGTTTTCAGTTTTATTTTCTTTTAAGCTTGCCCAATTAGGAAAGTAAATAAAAGTCATGCTGTCTTGCTCTCTCTCTATTTCCCCAAAAGTTAAGTTTAGTCACAAGTAAGAAAAGAACTTTGACTTATTTATGCAAACATCATAGGTTTGCAGAAATGTATTCCAAAGTATTTAAAAATTATAAGTTAATCTCTCTTTTGCAGCATCAAATAATACTTCTTTAAAAGTGCTTAAATAAAAAATGGTCATTTAGTTATGAAAAGTTACATGAATGATGATTAAAAGTTATGTGAAAAATTAAAATTTATTCTAAATTTAATCATTTAATTTTTTTTACATTTTCTAACCACAAAAATTATAATGGTCCTCAGCATAATCACTGATTTGAAGTCAGATGACCTGGGCTCGAATCCTCGCTGTCACTCAGGTGATTGATTTTGGACGAATTATTCAGTTTTTCCATGCCTAGATTTTCGTTTCTAAAAATGCAGCTGAAAATAACAGTACTTATAGGATTGGTTTAGAGATTGAATTCATTAGTCCAGGTTAAGATTGTAAAACAACTCCTGGAACATAGTAAGCTTCTGTCGTTGTAAGGTATTATTTAGTAGTAGTTATGGTCATAGTATCTACCAGGCTGCTGCTGGGTTATGTAGATAAAGGGTTAATGCACATACGTGTTGGTTCAGCAAAAGGAAATTTTTATTCTCATCCAAGAAGCATTTGCTGAACACCAACTATGTTTTAAGCACTATAAGACAGAGAGATAGATAACTAATTTTATATAGAAATTCAACCAAATTTTAGGCACCCATAGATTTATTGAATAACAGCAAATACAGAAATAAGAAATATGAGAAGTAGAGCAAATGAAAAAAATGTGAAAAAACAAGTACCTAAAAATAGGAATAAATGAAATAAAGATTGTGCCCTGGCTGGTGTAGCTCAGTGGATTGAGCGCGGGCTGCGAACCAGACGATCGCGGTTCGATTCCCAGTCAGGGCACATGCCTGGGTTGCAGGCCAGTTCCCGGCAGGGGCCAGTTCCCAGCAGGGGATGCAAGAGAAGCAACCATACATTGATGTTTCTCTTCCTCTCTCCTTCCCTTCCCCTCTAAAGATAAATAAATAAAATATTAAAAAAAAAAGATTGTGTTCATAATGCTGTCATTGGTTAGCTCAACAATATGAACAAAGGCAGCATTCTGATTGGTACTATGAGTGGTGAACTCTTAGGTTCATTTGTTTGATTTTTACATTTCATGTGTAAATGATATCAGATGTTATTTGCTGTCCTCTTTCTGACTTATTCCACTTAACATAATTATTTCTAGGTTCTTTCATATTGTTTCAAATGGCAAGATTTTATTTCTTATGGTTGAGTAATATTCCATTGTATATATGTAATATATCTTCACCCATTCATCTATCACAGAACATGAAATTATTTCAATGCAAAAGGCTTTTTCCAAGACACATTAAAACTGTCAAAAATTAATAATAAAGGGTTCTCTAGGCAGCCTGGGAAAAATAAAGACAGTAACCTACAAAGGCAAACCCATTAGATTATCCTCAGATTTCTCAGTGGTAACCCTATGGGCCAGGAGAGAGTAGAACGATGAGTTCAAAATATTGAAAGAAAGAAACGACCAGCCCCAATGTTGAGCTCTCTTGAAGAAAGGCAAAGAAATCAGAGATCAAAGAATGACATACACAGATAAATTATTAGGGAAAATGCACTGTAGACAGAAAGCCTGGTTTGAACATACTTCTTGGGTTGGAGTGTAGAATTCTCTCTGACACATTTCCAAGTTTACTCTCAGGCTTCAGTGCTGTGCTGTTTGGTGAAAGACCCTCCGCACCCACCTCATGTCCACCTTTTAGAGGAGGAGGCCATGTGCAATCCAGGAAAAGCAGGGGCAGCTGGTGGACTTGTTAATAGGACCTATGTAGAGAAGCCAGAGATGAAGAGGCGAGAAAGCAGATTATGGAGGAGAGAAGCCCTGTGGGACCCCTCCTTAGGTTTCTATTTATTCATTTTTTTGTACCATATCATTTGTATTTGTCAAGTCTCAGTTTCCTCATTCATAAAATGTTCAGGAAATCTCTACTCAGCATTCATGTTTCTGAACATCCATTTTTAGAAATCTAGTGTTATCACAGGAATTATTGGTTTGTAGTCATAAAGAAAAGGTCTAATTATCTTCTGTTCATTTTTAAAAAGAAATAACTGTTGAATGCTGGCCTCCAAAAATATTGTCAGAACAATGACTGCATAAGGCAAACCTAAACTTATTTCTGGCCATGTTAGGGTAGCATAACTGCAACAGCACCTCACCAGAATCTCAGAAGGGTAAGGGCAAAGCTTGCATTTTTACAGACATTTCGGAGTCTGCTTTAGTGTGGGAGGTGCAGCTTGGTCACAATTGGGTAAGAATCACAATGCAGATTTGGTGGAAAGGACTAGGCGAGGATTTTGAGTCAAAGGGCTCAAAGGACAACTTTCCATAGTCTTTCAAAGTTCTCTCACTGCGGTTGCCACAGAGGCTCTTCATCCAATCTCTCTCTCTCCTGTGTGCATGCCTTGAACTTCTACTTTATGGAGACAAAGCAATGTGGCGTACGTTACTTGAATTTTTCTTTGTCCATCACAAGTTCTTGGTTTTACATATCCTTTCCTCTTTATTTCTCTTTTAGGGAACAATGCATTATATCTCTTAAATTGTATTTATAGCCCAGTCTTATTTCTGTTTACTTCCTCAAAGCCGCTCATCCATTAATTCTCTGCACCTTCTTACATGTTAACCTTCTCATTCCTCACCATGCCTTTCCTTTGGCCTATATACAATAATATCTACTGGCCTCTTGGGCTTCAAGCCACAGTCTTCTGTTTTTTCTCCTCTTCCTGAGTTTCTATCCCTTGTTTTCTTGACAACTCCCAACAGCCCTGATCAGGCACTTGAAAGAAGAAAAGCTCTGCTCAATTCCAAATCCCTCTGTAGGCATCATCTTCTCACTCTCCAATCCTTTTCTTCTCTGCCAAGATTTTAGAAAGTGTAGCTAATGCCGCTTTTCTACACTTCCTCACTCCCCTTTGCTTTCCATTTCACTGTAATCTAGCTGTCTTGGTGAGGTTACAAGTGATTTCCAAAGTGTCGGTTTCAAGGGAAAATTCAAATTTCTTATTTTTGTGGCATTTGACACTGCTAACTACTCCCTCTTCATTAAAAACCATATTTCTTTGGCTTCTGACATGATGCCTTCTTAGTTCTTTTCTGACTTCCATAAATTCTCTTCCGTGCTCTCTCTAATTGGTTCCTCCTTCTACATCTGCTCTTTAAAATGTCATCATTATTTGAGGTTTTGTTCTTGGTTCCTCACTTTCCTAAAAATATCTGGCCCAATGGGGTGATTATACCCATTGTCCCTTGACCATGGATAATTTCTTACGTAAAATTTAAAAATTCCATCATCGCCCTTTCAGCTTTGGATACCCAGTTACCATTTCCACCTGAATCAAATTTATTATTTACAAAATGAATTTGTCTTTTTTAAGTAAGAGCTCTTTCTTCTATGCTTGACTCTATTAATGGAACTATTATCCAATGTTTCCCCAACTTCCCAGACGATAAGTATCACTGGCAACACTTTTTAATCAGATTGCAAGGCCTGTCGCCTAGCCTTTTGGATTCATTTGTCTGTGGTGACTAGTTTGAGAGGCACAGATAAGACTGAGCATCCTTCTTGCCCTCTCCATCTGTTTCATTCTGACCCGACTCATTTGGTCACTGGAATATGTTTATTGTATCTACCAAATATCTTTCAAAACACACCTCTCCTCTCACACTATTACAATGTTCGTCTGGCCTCGTGGTTGCCGGTGCCTTCAGTTTCATGACCGTCCTCTGCTTACAGTAGTCCCCCCTTATCTGTGGCTTTGATTTCTAAGATTTTAGTTATTTGGGGTAAACTACAGTCCAAAAATATTAAATGGAAATTTCCAGAAATAACAAATTCATACACTTTAAATTTAGTGCCCATTCCGAGTAGGGTGAAGAGATATTGCACTGTTCTGTTCCTTCCCACCATGGATGTGAGTCATCTCTTCATCCAGGGTCTCCATGCTGTGATTACTACCGCGTTAGTCACTTAGTAGTGGCCTCAGTTATCAGAGACAGACCACATTCATACAACTTCTATTACAGTATATTCTAATTGTTTTATTTTACTATTAGTTATTGTGGTTAATCTCTACTGTACTTAATTTATACATTGAAGTTTATCTTAGGTATGTGTGCATAGGAAAAAATATAGTATATAGAGGGCCTGGTACCATCTGTGGTTTCAGACATCCACTGGGGATCTTGAAACATATCCCTGTGGATGAGGGGTCTCCTATACTCTATAAACCTGAATCTTCTATTCTCATTTTACTGAACATCCGTTAAGTTCTTTATTAGGTCATGTGCTTTCTGTTTCCTCTTTCTTGAAATACAATTCCACATGCTAGCCTTCTTTTACTGTCAAATTCGTCATCCTTTGAGACCCAACTAAAGTAAGTTAGAACACGGATACTTGGAACCTGGCAAATGCACAGTGATTTTTGAATGAGCAAGTCCTCGTGTATTCCTTTATTTAGTTTTATCCTGGATGTAGCTTTTTATATTCTTGCCAAGGAAGCAGTGTTTTATTTTAGAAACATAAGTAAACTGTAGCCCACATTTTAGCTTCAGATAGGTTTGAGTTCAATTTCCGTTATTTCTATTTAGTGATTGCAGGATTGAAAGAAAGCTTCTTAAACTTTCTGAGCTGCAGTCCTCTTCTGCAAAGAGAGAGATGATAATAGCAAGGATTAAATGATATAGTGGAAGCAATGTGTTGAGCCAAGTTTCTGGCACAACTGGGGCTCCAGAATCTTTGTATAGAGTGATACTTTATAATCTAAATGAGAACTCTTTGAGAACTAAAGAGGGTGCTATTAATAATTTTTCTAGGAACAAGAGTAAAGCAAGACTATCCATGGCAAAGGATATGTGGTTACCCTGCATATAGGAGGGACTTTCAGGCCACTCTCTCATTGGAAGGGGACAAGGACTAAAGGGTTTGCCATGGATTTGTGTTGGTAGAGCAATCCCACTATTTCATACCTATATTATATGTTTGAGGTGAGGTCGGGGTAGACTAGAGATCCCTTTTGCACCATCATTTCTTGTATGTTACAGATGCATAATATGTGTAGTCTTTATAGTTACTGACCCAGGAATCTGCTGTGGCCATGTCTGTTCCTGTTTTCACTTCACGTATAGACTTGGAGGCCTTGTCCACACTCTCTCTGACTCAGACATTAGCCTTCCCACCCTTGTAGGCTTTCTGGATTGGCATCCAATGCCAGCTGTCTTGTAGGGCATATCTATTGTTCTTTGGAGATTAGAAAGGGCGCCTCACCTACTCTGCCCTCTGGAATGAGAGATCTGATAAGGCTGCTTCTTCCTCATCTTATTCACCTTAACTAAGCAGGAGGAAGTGAAGTCCATATATCTGGCTTCTGGGGCCATCTATCAGCTAACAGGTAGCCCTTTGGGGCTACTGACAAAGCAAGCTAAATCTCAGCAATTTTTCATGCTGTTCAGATGGTATAAATTCATAGTGCTATTCTGGCACTTTCTAAACACCCAGATCATTCATGCCCTATCTTCATACTCCAGTTTCACACATGTGCTGGTTCTGTGACTCAACCAATTCATAGGAGGAGAAATTGCCAGACCTCAATCTAGTCACTCCCAATCTTTTCTTAAGGGGAACTAGTCTTGCAAAGAGTGGGGCATGGAGGGAGGGTGTGTACTTCTTCCTACACGCCCCTTCTCCACATAGAACTCTCGACTAGTGTGCTCTTACAAAACCTTGTGCTTCCTGTAACCTACCTGCTTTATCATGATTTATTAGAACTATGTCTTTTTCTTGTCTGTTTTCTTAATAAACTTTAAGCTTCTTGAAGGTAAAACCTACTTCTTATTTATCTTTATATCTCCAGTGTGGCACAGTACCTGGCATATATGGACTCTCAAGAAGTGTTTAAACAGATGACAAGTAATACATGCAAATAACTTCAAAAAGTATTAAGAGTTATACTCTTGGTCCTATCTCAAAGGACCATTCTGGTGAACTAAGCTTCTATCCTGTAATTACCTCTTAAGACTGTTGTAAGGCCATACCATTAGTATGATGAAAAATCTAATTGGCTTTAGTCTTCTTTGCTTATTTTTGTCCCAAAGCCCCCTTTACACTTGATTTTTCCCTACTTTATCTTGAGGGAAGTCCAGTTCAAAACAGACCTACAAAGGAGAGACTCCAGGAAAAAAGCCTCAAGATGTGCAGGGCTCTGGGTTTCTCATCCACTTGAAGGAGAAGACAAGGACACAGTGGCTCTTCTTTTCTAATGTTATCCATAACTCTAGAGACTCAAGGGAAGTCATGCACTTCCCAATGTCATATCTGACAATAGGAAATGCCCCAAGTTCAGGAAATGCATTATGAATTGATATATTGGTTTTAAGTTGGAATGATATTATTTCAATTCAGACATTTCAATTGTCATGCTGTCAGTCACTGCAAGTGACTAGGGCTGGGTGCAAAGCAGGTGTTTCACAAATCCTGAGTTACTCTTGCAAGCTTTGTTCATTCTTTTTCTTATAGATATGCATGTTTAATCTGCTCATAAATACTACCTGATGCTTTATTTTCAGTTTCTCTTTATGTTTGCTCATTAAATTTATACTATTTTTCCAGTCACCAACCTAGGTTCTAGACCACCTTAGACAGACTGAGTGCTGTCAGAACTCTCAAGGAGCAAATGATTCTGGAGAGAGGGAAGAAAAATAAACAGAATAAATAGCAAAATCGAAGTCAGCGATGAAAATGTGCTCCTGTTGTTATGGAAGCACAAAGGAGGGCTGAGCTAACTAGCCAACTTGAGGGGACAGCAGTGGTGGTAGAGCTATTATGGAGGGCTTGCAGAAAGGAGACACTGAGCTCAGTCTTATGGACTTGATGGGAATTAAGAGATGGAAGGCTAGAAATTGGGAGGGCACTTCAGGCAAAGGGACAGCATGAGAAAATATGTAGGATGAGCACAGTGTTGCATCCTAATGGAATGAGAAACAGCTGAGTGTTGCTAAAGCATCCTGTTCCAGGAGGGGAAGATGAAGGGGAGAAGCTGGAAGAGCAGGGCCAGGTTGGATCGTACAGAGACGTCAGGATTTGTTCTCTCTGTGTTGGGGGAGTGATTGAAGAATTTTGAGTAGGTTTTCGGAATACTGCACCTGGAAGGAGGGGGGTGGATTTGATAAAGATTGTTTAGATGCAGAGGTAAGGGGGAGAGCTCGTCCCTGTGTGTAGAACCTTGGTTGGATAACTGGGATGAGAATGAGAAACACAACGGTTAAAAGCATTGCCTCTGAAGCCACGAGGCCTGGGTTCAAATCTCAGCTTTGCCACCTCTCTGAGACCTTGAGCAGGTAACTTAATTTCTCTGTACCTCACGTTTGTCATCTGTAAAGTGAGGGTGGTATTATTAATAATTACCTCTTAAGACTGTTGTGAGGATCAAATGAGTAAATAGGTATAAGTACTTAGAATTGTTCCTGGCACATAGAAAGTACTGTAGAAGTGTTAACTACTTTCATTATAGGAAAGGAACAAATTTTAAAAGGGGGAGAGGCTGAATTCAGTTTTAGATATTTTGGTGTTGGAAATCCATGTGATGACAAGCAGTAGGTGGTTGATGTGTTCATCCAGAGTCCCAGAGGAAGAGGAGCTTGGCTAGAGGTATATGCACTTTAGTATATAAATAAGTCTAATTAAAAACACGAGGGCAAAGTCAGCAGAAGGAAGAAAATAATAAAGATTAGAGCACAGAGATAAATAAAATAGAAAAACAATAGAAAAATCAACAAAATTGAGTTGATTTTTCTGAAAGATGAACAAAACTAATAAATGACTAGCTAGATTTAAAAAGAGAAGAATGGCTAAAATTAGGAATAAAAGAGGAAACGCGACAACTGATGTCACAGAATAAAAGGCTTATAGGAAAGTACTAAGAATAATTATATGCCACTAAATTGGCTAATTAGGAGTAAATAGATAAATTCCTCAAATATGCAACAGACCAAGACTGAATCATTTTTGGAGGGGGGTGGAAATACTGAATCAGGAAGAAATAAAATCCTGACCAGACCTATAACTATTGAGAAGACTCCAAGTAAAAAAAAACAAAACCAAAAAAGTCTCCCAACAAATAAAAGCCCAGGACCAGATGGCTTTGCAGGGGAATTCTACAAACATTTAAAGAAGAATTAACAGCAATCTTTCTCAAACTCTTCCAAAGAATAAAACAGGAGGGAACATTCCCAAGCACATTCTATGAAGCCAGCATTACTCGGACACTAAAACCTGATGAGAATAAAACAATAACAGCAAAAAAACAACAACAACAAACTAATATCCTTGCTGAAAACTGATGTAAAAATCCTAAACAATATACTAGCAACTCAAATTCAGCAGCATATTAAAAAATTATTATATACCATGACCAAATGGGATGGAAGGATGATTCAACATGAAAATCAATCAATGGGATAGCCACATAAAGAAAATGAAGGGCAAAAGTCACGTGATCACCTCAGAAAAAGCATCTGACAAAATTCAACACCCTTTCCTGATAAAAATGACCAACAGACTAGAAATAGAACAAAACTATGCCAATATAATAAAGGCCATATACGAAAAGCCTATAGCCATCATAGTCAATAAGGAAATATTAAAAGCTTTTCCTCTAAGATTAGGAACAAGGCAAGGATGCCCATTTTCACCACTACTAGTCAACATAGTATTTGAAGTTCTAGCCAAAGAAATTAGACAAGAAAGGGAAATACGGGGCATATAAATTTTAGAAAAAGAAGTAAAATTGTCTTTGTCCATAGACATTGACTTATATGCAGAAAGCCGTAAATATTCCACTAAAAAGCTGTTAAAACTAATTAATGAATTCAGCAGAGTTTGCAGGATACAAAACCAACATTCAGAATTGAATTGTTTCTATACACTAACAATGACAACCTGAAAAGTAAGTTAAGAAAATAATCATATTTACTAAAGCATTAAAAAAGATAGAGTACTTAGAAATAAACTTAATCAAGTAGGCAAAAGACTTATACATTGAAAACTATAAAATATTGCTAGGTAAAAGAAATAAAAGAAGATTTAAATGGAAAGACATGCTGTGTTTGTGGATTGAAAGATTAATATTTTTTGAACATGCATGGTAGCCAAAATGATCTACATATTCAATGCAATCCTTAACAATATCCTAAAGGCATTTTTTACATAAATAAGAAAAACAATTTCTAAATTTACAGGCTCAAAGAATAACCAAAACAGCTTTGTTACATTGGATATGACAGTATTTTCTTGCATATGACACCAAAAGAACAGGCAAAAAAAAAAAAGAAAATGGACAAATGGGACTACATCAAACATAACTTCTGTTTGTCAAAGGAAATAATCAGTAGAGTGAAAAGGCAACCTATGGAATGAGAGAAAATATCGGCAAGACATTCATATATCCAATAAAAATTAATGTCTACAATATTGTAAAGAACTTCTACAACTCAGCAGCTAAAAAGAAAAACCCAAATAACCCACTTAAAAAATGGACAAAGGAGTTGAATAGACATTTCTCTGAAGAAAGTACATAAATGGGCAATAATCACACTCAAAGATGTTCAACATCACTCATCATAAGAAAATGTAAATCAAGACCACAAGCTATCACTTCATCATTAGGATGGCTGCTATCTAAAGAAAAGAAAATAGCAAGTGTTAGAGAAGTTGGGATACTTGTGTACTCTCACTAGGAATATAAACTGGTACACCCACTATGAAAAGCAGTGTGGAAGTTTCCAAAAAATTAAAAATAAAATTACCATATGATCCACTAATCTCACTTATATGTATGTATCCAAAAGAACTCAAAGTAAAATCTCAGAGAAATATTTGCATGCCTATGTTCATTGCAGTATTACTCAGAATAGCCAAGAGATTCAAGCAACCTAAATGTCTATCTTTGGATGAATGGATAAAGAAAACATGGTATGGCTCTGACTGGTGTAGCTCAGTGGATTGAGCATGGGCCTGTGAACCAAAGTATTGCTGGTTTGATTCCCAGTCAGGGCACATGCTTTGGTGGCAGGCCAGGTGCTCAGAGGGGGGTGTGGAAGGGAACCAGAC
Source organism: Sturnira hondurensis (assembly GCF_014824575.4). Lineage (NCBI taxonomy): Eukaryota > Metazoa > Chordata > Mammalia > Chiroptera > Phyllostomidae > Sturnira > Sturnira hondurensis. The sequence continues at coordinate 9,275,171 of NW_028098001.1, read as the reverse complement.
ATTGATGTTTCCCTTCCTCTCTTTCTCTTTTCTTTCCTCTGTCTCTAAAAATAAATAAAAAAATATTTTTAAAAAAGAAAAGAAAATATGGTATATACATACTGTAGAATAGTGTAAAATAGTTCTTAAAATTCTGTCACATACTGTAACATGAATGTATCTCAAGGACATTGTGCTAAGCAAAATAAGCCTGTCACAAAAGAACAAACACGGCCTGATTCCATCCACATAATAATGTAAAGTAGCCAAAATCATAGAAATGGGAAGTAGAAAGGTGGATACCAAGGGCTGGGGGGAGAAAAAGTTTGCGATTAGTGAGTAAGGAGATTTATTGCTGCCAGATGAAAAAGTTCTAGAACTCTGTTGCACAACAATATAAATATACTTACATTAAAGTGTAGACTTGCAAATGATTAAGAAGGAAAATTTAATGTTACATGTTTTTAACCACAATAAAGTTAAGAAAAACAACACAGAATATAAGGGTGAGTAGAATTTCTTAGGAAACATACGGGGAAGGAGAGTAGGCCAAGGATAGAGCAGAGATTCCTCGAAGATTCTGTAATATCCTTTGGGAATGTGTTGGGAATGGGCGGACACCATACATAGTTGTTAGGGAAACCTGCTTCTTACCCCTATGAATGTTCTGTTTCTTTCTAAAAGAGTTAGAGACCTCAACAGCGGATTATTTCTAAACCTGAATCTTATTACTGGAAGGATTTCAGTGAGAGTAATTAGCGGATAACATAAATGCAATGTTAGAATAAGTGATGTGTAGAGCTCAAACAGCATTACTCATGGACCAGTCAAGGAATGAGAAATCCAGCTCTGGAAACTGAAGATGCAAACACTCAGCGAACATGGAAGCGTGGGAGTGCGGCCACTCTAGGAGATGTCTGCTGGCTGTGGGGTGAGGTCATAACAATAAGCAAAGTTAGGAGAATCTGAACTACCATTGAGGTCAGTAGGAAAACTAAGGTCAGCAACATAATACTATGGTAATAGGTTTTCTAAACCAAGCTGGCACAAGGCAAAATGCTTAAAACCTCAACTGTGGTGGAAAATTTCAGGTGTTTGGCAGGAATTCCTATGACCTCTGCTTCTTGGAATATGCAGTGCCTTGAACTACCTGCAGGCATTCTGAAAAGAGGAAATCACCATTGATGTCATAGGCAAATTACGAATAAGGTGACCAGAGAGAGAGAGATGACAGACAGGAGAAAGTAGCATTTAAGCTGGGTTTAGCAACACACAAGTGAGCTGACTGGGGCTTTATGTACTCCTTCTCCCCACAGCCTGAACCTCCAGGGGCCCAGTGGGGTGATGTGGTCCCCCTGCAAAATCAAAATCATGAAGGATTTTGAACAGTAGGATTGGAGGAGAAAACACAAGCTTCTTTTCATAAACCAGGCCTTGCTCTGTGGACCATGAGTTTACCTCCTTTATAAGCACTAACTTCTTCAGCAAGCTGTAAGTTAAACCTTCAATTCACATACTATAGATAGGAGGGAATGGAGCCGGAGACCCAGGCCCCAAATAACAGAGAGCAGATTCTAAGGAACACTAATGACTCTGTATGTATTTCACATACTTCCTGCAGCTGAGGGCTTAATGTTTTAGCATTTAGTATATAAATAGTATCTCTGTGGGACAGCTTTAAAATAAAAGGAACTCTTCTCCCTCCCCCCAAATTCTATTTTTGGCCAGAGAACTCCATCTCTCCCTTCCCCTTCTCTCTCTCTCCCCTGCACATGCACACACACACACACTCACTCCCAAGTGCAGCCGCTTAAAGTTAAACTGCAGTCCCTTTCAATGGGAAAGTCAGTCACTTGAAGCTGGCAGAAGTGGAAGGAAGTGTTGCTTCAGATCACCGAGGGATCCATGGGGCTCTATCTTCCTGAAGACATTTTTTTATCTTGAGTCTGCTTTCCCAACAGAAATGTCTGTTTCTTTTTCTTTCTCTCTCATCTCTGAAAAACCTATAGTAATCATTCGTATATCTCTTTAGACTCTTGAATGAGCATTTACTTGCCACCATTGTTGATACGTTTTCAAATGAGAGCGTGTCACCTGGGCCGTTCAGGCCTTCATGCATTAGTAGCACAGCTCTTTGCAAATAAACAAAGCTTTGAGATCCTGGGGGGGGAGAAATGCAGCTTACACAGCACTTAGGAGTGCTCAAAGGGCCTCTGTTCCCTCTCCATACTAATGTGGTTTCACAAGAAGACCAAGATTATTTTATTGCCCCAGGATGCCAGGAAATTTTCATTTGGCTCCCTCAGATCTTTGGGATAAAAGTGGGACAGTAAGGAAAAGAATTCCCTTTGCTGTCTTAGATTTCTGTTCTCCAGGAAAATATGTTATGTTTTCTAAGATCAGATACTCCGTCATTTATTTTTAGCTTCAGGAACTGTATTATTTTACATTCCCCTATCCCTGTTTTTTTTTTCAAAGGAACATCTCCCCCTCTGCTCTTTCCTGTTTTGGATCCTTTCATGGGATTCCACTTTTGGCTAAAATACAGGTAGTGTCTTTCATACATCATAGTCTTATTGACTGACGTAGAAATGAAGAACACAAGTATTTCCTAAGTAGAAATTATAATCATAATTAAAAACTAAATCATAAGTACACTTTGCAGTGTACCTTAGAACAGTTCCTACTGTCAAAATATGGTCAAATGTATCCATTTGATAGTTTATGAGAAAGTGCCTCTCTGACCTCCCATTATAACATTGTACTCCTCCTGATCTCTCACCTTTACTCTGCTTAACTTTTCTTCATGGCACTCAACATGTAACATTGTATTTGCTTACCTATTGTCTCTCTGTCTCCACTAGAATGGACCCTCTATACGTGAAAGGGTTGGGTTTTATCTCTGCTGTGCTTCTGGTGCTCAAGAACTACATAACGAATAAATGAATGACTGCAGGTTAGGAAGGAGTAGCTTATTTGCATATTTAAAAAAATAGAATGTTGACTTTGAACCTTAAATCAGTTTTAAAAACTCTATTACTCCATTTCTTAAGTACTCACCTTGCATAATTCTGGCTCAACTTTGCAATATATTTTCATAAATTCCACAGCAATAAGAAGGAATAAAAAACCAGTAACCTCACTTTTATTACTGAAGTGAGAAAAAGTAACCTCTTTCCCCCTCCTCCCTCCCTCTCTCCGTCTACCCTCTATCCTCTTCGTATGAGTAGGGAGCTGTAGTGTCCAGTTTCTCACATATAGGAACTTGGTTCTCTGTACTTTTTATGTCCTGGCATCAGGCACTCCGCTTTGTTTCCCTGAAATTCTGCAACAGCATTTGAGCTTGCAAAGTATATCAGCATTCGACAAAACCAGAGTCCAAGGCTATCTGCCATTTGTGAAATTAAAAACGTTATAAAAATTTTCAAAATGGGAAATAAAGATGCAATAATGTTGCCTTGTTAAATTCATTTGGGAAGCAAATGGGTGTACAAATAATAAATCAAGAAAATTAACATAGATATATTTTTCACACACATTTTCCTCCTGAGTTATCAGGTATTCCCTCTCCTCTTTAACTCTGTTCTCCAAATGCCCAAGTGAAAAATTGCACACTGAATAAACATGTTCTATAGGGGATATGTATAATAAATCTTATTGGAAAGGAAATTTCTGCTAACCTGATTTCCTCCCAGATTGCTTTAAAAGATTTTCTCTGAATGCTTTTGACCATAAATTTAATAAATTGCTTTTTTGATTTTGAAAATTTGTTCCCCAAATATTTGAACTTTATTGGTTCTCCATCATATGCTGGGCAGCTCCATTTGTACTGTTCAATTTGATGCTCACAACGAACTTGCAGAGTAGATGCCACTACCAAATGAGAGATTTTAAAGTTCAGAGAGGTTAAGATGCACACGCAGAGTCTCCGAGCCACACAGAGAGCACGACAGGGAACCACAGCTCCGACTCATTTTGACTCTAAATCCCATGTCCCTCCCCTTCTCTATTAAACCTTCCATCCCACTTTCTATGTTAGTTGCATATTTATTTCTTGTCCTGTTGTGGGGAGGAGAGCCTCCACAAGACTACAAAACACGGGTTAGTTAAAAGGGCACTGGGCGAGGAGGCAGTATTCTTCAGGGCTTGGCTTTCCTACCTGTAGAATAGACCAGGAGGGCTTTAAGGTTTCCTTCAGTCCTGAAATCTATGCTAATAAAATGGTCCTAGTTGGAATAAGAATAAAATAAGTTACAAGTAAAAGTGGTTCAGGGCTAGGAGCTATATTCCAAACTCTTCCATGATTCAAAAACAAAGAATATATAAAAGCATTAAATCTTTAAAAAGTATTCATATCTAGTACAGTTATAAATTTAAATCTGAATTAATTTTTTATATTTTATTCATCTGAAGTCAGGACAGTTACCACTGCAAATTACTATCTAAAATTCTGACTGGCAGCTCCTGATTTTTACTGTTTGCTAAAAGGCACAAAGTCATTCCAGGGCCAGGCTTTAGAAAAGGCAGCCACCACTGTTGATTATGTGAAGGGATACGTGGCAGGGCGCAGGCGCAGGACCTCCCCAACTCGAGCCCCTCCCTGGGCTCAGCAGGGCTGCACAGGAGTCCATGGGAGTGCACAGGGCGGCCGCCCGGCTGCTACGTTGTTCTCCGAGGGTTAACAACCATCCACTCTTCCCCCAACTCCTGCCACTTTAAAACTGGTGAAGCGGGAATTGTGTCTTATGCAAAATGAAAAGGCCTGTTCCAACGCCTCCCTGATGATTAATCTATGGTAAAATTTAGGCTTAATACCAGAGTCCCTTTTTCATTTTGAGGCTAATGTTCCCTGATCTGAAGTTCTGCTTTTCTCTTTGAATGGTCCATTGTCTTTTCATGCTCAATTGCCCTGTTCTGTAAGTCACATTGGCGCTTTCTTTTAGTCATGGTTATACACATTAGCATGTTTTCCACTAAATATATACATAGTTGTTACAGCTTTCTTAAAGTACTAACAATTTCTTAAAATGCACCACAATGTACAAACATCTAATGGCATTATATCAAGCTAAGTTTTTTTTAAGTTGAAACACATTTTGAGTACATTTTCTTTGAGAATGCTACTATTTTTTTCTAGCAAAACTTTCATTTTTGAGGGAATGGTGGAAAAAATCTCAGCCGACCTTTACTATGAACATAGCTTTAAAAAGACAATGTGTAGTACAGGAATGAGAAAAACAGGAGAGCCGTTTTATTGGCCAGATACATAAATTAGTATCTGGATTTGCCAAGATACCACTGACGTGAAATCTGACATTCAGAATTGCTAAGATCTCAATGCAGTCCTCAAATGTTGTTTAAAGATGGTCCTCACTTTCAAAGAACGTCTACCCAAGTTGTATCTTTCATCCAGAAATTCTACTATCTAAACATTTCAGAGACTTTGAAATGGAAATTGTCTCCATAAAGCAATATTTTTTTAGTGGTGAGGCCAAAATCTTAGGGAAAAATGTCCCTTCAAATCTTTATCAAAGTGAATAAAACTTCAAATCGAAATTCCCCATGCATTTGATGTTAAAGCCCATTCATACTTTGCCTATATGTGTTAATGAAATGATCTTAAGTCAGGATGCAGCTTTTATCTCATAATTTGTTTGAAGAATTAAGTCCAAAAAGAAAGTCAGAGAGTTTCTTTGAACAGGTGACCAAATTCTATCTGATACAAACAACCCCATCTACTGAATGGGCAGAGTGCGTTTTCTAATGTGATTGATAAGGGAAAACTACATGTGAAAAACACAGTAGTTGGCAGGTTAAATATTTTAATAATAGCTTCATTTTAGAATGACAATGAAGGAAGTCATTTACACAAATGTCCCCACATGTGCATATGCACACTCACAGACACACACAGAACACACACCCCTTCCAACCCTGCCAGATTTACCTGTGCTCTGGAGGGTAAGATTTTCATCAGGTTATGGAATTGAGCCTAATCTTACTTTCTTATGTTAAGCATTTGTTCTGACATATTTTTTCTTCCAACAATTTTTATTCCATTTTTATAGGACAGCTTTGACTCTGTACTAAACCATGCCACTAACACATTACTTAATCTAACTGGCACATTGTAAAATTTTACACATGCGCTCATCCAGATAATTACACAATTAATTTTCACTTAGTTCAGCTGAAACGGGGATAATGAAATTTCCACTGGTGTATGGTTACGTCCAGGGGCCAAGGGTCAGTTTCCTGTTTGGATAAGGGTGAGTTTAAAGAGGATTTCTGACAGTCTCCGTACTTCAACTGGTTCTAAAAACATTGCAATGGAATTTCAATTTACAGCTCAGTTCAATGAAAGGAGCAGATGTTGGGAGTGTGCCACCGCCATGTGAGAGCCTCCGTCCACACAGGTGTGTGAAGGAAACCGTCGGCTCTGGCTTTAAAGACACGTCTTTTTTACCTTCCATTCTGGAGTGAAAAAGTGGCTGACAGACACTCGGAATTCGTTTTCCCCTCAAGATTTAGACATCTGCTGCGCTGTGATCTGAAAGGGAAGGTCTCGGTTTCCACTGCCCTTAATTCTATAGGAACCAGTTGGATCCCAGTGACTAAATTGTCCTTGAGTTTAGAGGATGCCTGAAATCATAGTCTTGTAAAATTTCTCCACAGAACAAAAGTAGGCCAGAATCTAGGTTTTCCTGGTAGTGAAGGTGAAGAAATTTTACTCTGAAAGAAAGTATAAATCTTAATCTTTTCTTGCAAGTTTGCTGGTCTTGTTGTAATTTCAGGGTTTAAATGCCTAACCCTTAGCACTGCTTGGGTATTTTATAAACAGCAGCCTCACAGAATATTATGGCTATCTTGACTAACCCATTTCCTTTCTTCAAAATATTATTTTCACTGAAGAATTACACATGTTGCTGAAACTCCACACGTGGTCGAAAGAGGAACACGGTTCTAACATGTTACCTTCATATTAAATCACTGTGAATGTAAAATGTTCATTGTGTGGTGGGTGATATAAATGTTTGACTAAAGCTGTATCTTTTAATTATTGAAGTTTCTGTGGGTGCTCAGTTTTGATGTCAGTTCCTGTTTAGGTTCCCATCAGGGGTAAAATATTGCTGTTATAGATGAATCCAAATGCCTTGAACATTGCCATATGAGGGAAGAGGCTGAGATGTTTATCTTTATGATGATAAAGAAAATTACTAAAGGGAACTAGGGAAAGTACAGTATGTTACTATTAATAGCCAAATATGTTTCTTCTAACTGCATTGGAAAACTTTCATGTTGAAACTCAAGTAAAAGAAGTTTTAGATTATAGTAGCATATTAATTCCATATTTTCCAAAAAATAATTTTATTTCTAATATAAGTCGATCTTTCATAGGTCTAAAATAATTTAGGATAAAAAAGACTTATAGGTATGAATGTAAAAAAATACGTCCAGTTAGAGTACATATTTCTTTTTCAAGGTAATAAGCACATATACAAGGTTCAAAGTACATATACAAAGTAACAAACTCACCTCTGCTCTACCTCCAACATGCGAGACATGCCTCTCTGCCTTTGGGTCTTTGCATTGGCTATTTCTTCTGCCTGGAGTCCTCACGCTCCACACAGCTAGAAAATGAACTCTCTCACTTCTCACAAGTATTTGCCCAAATCCACCTTTCCATTGACGTCTACCCTGACCATCCTAACTGGAAATGGCAGCTCACACTGTTCTAGCCCCTCTCTTGGCCTTTGCTCTTCCAGATCTCCTTTACCCTGATCTCCTTTCCTATCTTCATAATACTTGTCATAGTTGAACATACTGTAACATTTACCTATTTATTACACCTCTATGCTCTATTGATCCCACAATAAAATGTAAGCTCCAGGACGGTGGGGGTCTTTGCTTTGCTCACTGCCATATCCCAAGCACCTAGAATGGTGCTTGGCTGAATGTATTAAGTGACTGGATAAATGAATACACACTGTGAGGCCAGATGCTATTTCTCTTTTAGTCTTTGCTACAATCAAAGAAACTAACATGACCCTTAACAGATATAAGGGGCTCACTATTATGGAATAAATGAGTGAATAACCAGGTGTACTCATTTTGCTTTTATGTGATGACTACAAGAGTCATTCTGGGAAGACTAGCCACTAAGAGCAATGAGTGATAAGCTCAAGAGCATAACACGTCATCAGAAACAACTTTCCAATCTGCAGGTAATTCAGCCTCTGAGATAACAGAACACACAAGTCTATCCTGCTCCTATCTTATTTCCTGCCTTGAGCCAGTCATTCCATTTGCTTTGATTTCGTAATGTTTACCCTCATTCTTGCAAACATTCAGAGGTATTTATGCTATGGCAGATACTATGGATCAGGAAACTACTTATCTTACTTATAAGCCAGACTTGGGGGACAATATAACAAAAATTATTAAACATACATGACATACTTCCATACTTTCAAGAAAAGCATCATAAAACCTTAATTGTGTTTAGCAAATGCAAGAACAGATTGAATACATTTCTGTGAATAATAAGGTCGCAAACTTGTCTTCCTTTGTCTGGGAGAAAAGCTTTGCCTCCAGTGGTCCTGAAGCATCCATTAGAGTTGTGAGATACTTGGGCTGCTAATAAACAACTCATCACTTTGGCTTTAGCAAGGTCATTGCAAAAGCAGCTGGTAAAAAATAGGGACAGTCTGGTACCTCTATTTGAGGATGAAGAAGGATGTCTTATGACACTTCTTTTGTAGGAGTATAGAATACAAACATGCATCGTGTTGCAATTTAAAATAAATAACATGTGCTTTCTTGTAGGTTCTGCCTAATTTGTCATGTTGTTTTTACTGAACTCTGGTTGTGCAACATAGATTTGAAGTAAAATTAAAGAGGAAACAGATTATTTTAATGCCTGTGTTCCACCCCACATCATCCTCCCATGTTGAGTGCTTTGCATTCCATAACATTGCCACTTCTCTTGAGAAGTTCAGGCCACGCTTGAGGTTAGCTAGCTCCACAGTGAGGATGTACAAGGGCCAATGAAAGTAATTCCTCCATTAGACTGTGATTCTTAGTGCTTTTGTTACAACTACTGCACTTCTCTCTCCCTTCACCACCTGCTTCTTATGAGATACAGGAGACTACTGAGTTCATCTCTTCTTCCATCAGCAAGTGAACCCAACCATATTCACATTCGTGTATTTTTAGATCCCAAACTCATAAGCAATCTCCCTGGCAAGATCTCTCCAGAATTTTTTCAGCTGTTTGACACCCACACTCTTGTAAATTGCTGTCCTGAGCACCAATTTTCCTTTTTTTTGCATTTCTTTAATTCATTGAATTTTCTGAGATCACACATTCAATTTCCAGTGACATTCTGTATTGTTAGCCAAGGTCCTCAGAGAATTTAAACAAAGGGAAAAACATCACTTGTAAATGAATAGTGTTTTAGGGTCTCTGTTCTTTATATATCACTGAAAACTGGGTGATGGATTTGCAATTCCCATGGCCTTTATCTGTCACTTCTTAATAGAATCACTACATTACTTCCATATGTTTGGTTATTACACTTCCTCTGTTTCATTTTGGCTTTTCTCCATGTGCTGTGACTGAGTATCTAGCGACTGTCCAGTGGAATGTCAGGCACCTCACTGACAATTGCCATGTTGTGCACTAAGTTCCTTTTTGTTGGAAATTGTGCTATCTCTGCTAATAAAAAATCACTTTGCAGAATTGAAACCCAATACCTCCAATATCTATCTATCTATCTATCTATCTATCTATCTATCTATCTAATTTCTCTTGTCTCTCTCTATCTCTTCAAGACGTCAAAACATCAACTCAGTCATTTTGCTCATTTCAACCAAAGGTGATAATCGGTAGTTCTCTTGGGTCACCTAATGCCTGAGAATCATCACAGGCGTCTCTCAAAACCTTTTCCTCCTTGCAGTAGGGTCAGTAATATCCTCTCCAAATTCCTGCCTACTTGGAACTTTAGAATGTGACCTTATTTGGAAATAGGGTCAATGCAGATATGATTAGTTAAGAGTCAAGATGAGATCATACTGGACCAGGGTGGCCCTTCAATCCAAAGAAGGTGGCCCTTCATATAAAAGAAAACCATTATGGAAAACAGTATGAAATTTTCTAAGAAAACTAAAAATGAATATGCCTTTTGACCCAGCAATTTCATTGTTAGGAGTATATCGTAAGAACCCTGAAACACCAATCCAAAAGAATCTATGCACTCCAATGTTCATAGCAGCACAATTTACAATAGCTAAGAGTTGGAAGCAACCTAGGTGCCCATCAGCAAATGAATGGATCCAAAAACTATGGTACATATACACAATGGAATTCTATGCTGCAGAAAGAAAGAAGGAGCTACTACCCTTTGCAACAGCATGGATGGAACTGGAAAGCATTATGCTGAGTGAAATAAGCCAGGCAGTGAAAGACAAATACCATATGATCTCACCTTTAAGCAGAACCTAATCGACAAAACAAACAAGCAAGCAAAATATAACCAAAGGCACTCAAATAGAGAACAGGCTGACAGGGACCAGAGTGGGGAGGGGAGAGAATTTCAAGGGAAAAGGGGAAGGATTCACAGAAACAAGTATAAAGGACACATGGACGAAAACTAAGGGGGGTGGAATTGGGAGGGAGGTGGGGAGCACTGGGGGCATGGGCTGGGATGGGAGTAAAAGACAGAAAACTGTACGTGAACAATAATTAAATAAAAAATGCTTAGCACTGGGGAGGGGCAGGGCTGGGAGTATAAGACAGAAAATTGTACTTGAACAAAAATTAAATAAAAAATGTTTAAAAAAGAAAAAATAATAAAAGACAAAAATGAACCCACAAGGACACTGAGAAAGAGATGTAAAGATATAAAGATGGAGGCAGAGATAGGAGGGATGTGTCTACCAGTCAAGGATCCACAAGGACTGCCTTAAACCACCAAAAGCTAGGAGAGAGGCAGGGGGCTATTTCTCCCTCAGAGCCTCTAGAAGCAACTAAACCCTTGAAGAAAGCCACAGCTTATTTTCAGGTGTCTGCCTCCAGAACTGTGCGAGAACACATTTCTGTGTTGGAAGACACCAGTTTGTGGTAATTTGTTATGGGCAATCACAGGAAAGTGACGTATTCCTCTACATCCTTTCCTTGCTCCCTGTATCTGATCAACCAGCTCCGGTCCTCTTCTTACTTTCTTTCCACTCTGTCCAAAGTGCTTCTGGAATTTTGTTCCTTGTAGCTGAACCATTTTAAAATATAGGAAAACTGGAGTCCATCTAGAGAGCAGTGAAGAGTCTGGATATGTGAGAAAGTGAAGGGAGATGTGAAAAAAGGCCTGTACATTTTTGAAAAACGGTTGCTGTGTGAAAGCAGAACTCATAATCTCACATGTTATAACTTAGGTAATACGTATTAAAACAACTTGCAAATAGCTAAAACGCACGTAAATGGTGGTTATGGTTATTACTGATCTAGAATGCCATATTAGAAAACTGCAAAGGCTAGACAGTAAAAAATATCACAAGAACATTTTTATACAAAACTGTTTCATCAGCGAAGTGAGTTTTCCCAAGAAATCATGAAATGTTCTTGATTTCATGAACATTTAGAGAGGCACTTAGAGATGAGACGGCCATAGGCTAGATAGCCTATAAATGTCTCAGGCATTAACTAGCTAAGTGATCTTGGGCAGATAAGCTCCCCTTTATGAGTCATTGTCTTAATATGAAAAATAATATATTAATAGCATGTATTTGGGGTGGTTGCTGTGAGAATTTGAAAACACTTCTTGAGCTAGAAAGCAAAATCTAAACAAAAGGGACTAAAGTCACTTTTTTTACTCGAAATGTAAATGATTCTGCATGATCTTACTTTCCCAAGGTCTCTTAGAATTCAGTATCGCTGCTTGCTGCCTTTCTTGCTAAGAACACATAGGAATGCCTAAGAATTTTTGTGGCATGTGTACTGATGCCTCAGTGAGCTGTTCACCTGACCAGAACCACTTCACCCAATGGGCCTTCAGGTGACCTTTCTGTATGTTTGGTCCTGTAGACTACGATTGATACTCTTTTCTTCCTCTGGGATGGCTACTATAAATTAGCTTTTGTTTCCCCATAAATTAGCTTTTGCATTTCTGTTTTTCTCACATTTAAAAAATGGTAAGCTAATTAAACATTATTTCTGTTCAATATATTGTCTAGATTTGTAGAGGCTATTTTTTTTAAGTTTTAATGAAGCATCCTCACGTGTTTTTAGGTATGCTTCATTTGGCCTGGCTTTTAATGAATTGGACACTTGAAATTCAGGATGCTCTATGCTTTGTTTCTCTAGTCTTTCAAATTAGTAGGGCTTTTCCTTCTGTCTTTCTCAGAGTTTGTGACTAATGCCAAAGTGTAATCTCTAAAACTAGATGAAAATACATTCTTCATAATAAATTATAGAAATTGGAAGAGATGAAATAATCAAATTTACATTTATATTTAAGTCTGCACATTTTCAAACTATCTAAATGCACAGACTTCTTTTCATCTTTAACATTTAATGAATTCGATCAATTCAACTTGAATAGAAATGCCTACTAAGAGCCTCTATAACACTCAATAGTCAACCTCTCAGGGACCAGTATGCCTACTTTTCAGAAATAGAAACTCTGTAGTACTCTTTTCTATTATCCTCCTACAAGAAGAAGGTCTTTCACATTTCAAATATTGTTTTTTGCTGTTTCTACACATGGCAAATTAATTTGGCTTATATAATGAGGAGGAATGTTTCAAATCTAAATTAACACCTTTGGCTTTACTTTGTGAGAAGACCTACTCATTACTTGCTGGTAACTTAATGGCTGCGCTATTCTATGAACCAAAATAGTTTAATGTAATCTGACATTTATGACTTCCACCTAATATCAACTGCTAAAGCTTGAAAAAAGGTTTCTATTCAGAAAAAAACTCAAACTAATAAGCATGCACCCAATATTAAAATCGGGTCAGAGATCCTTTTCACTTTCATTACATATAATTTATGCCACTTGAATGTAGTTTAATAAGGTCGTAAAAATGCCAGTTGTGGTATCTCATAATACTTTTTATAAACTGGTTTTACAGTCTCTCCTTTGTTCCAAAGTTCAAAGTGACAATTGAAATGCACAGGTTGCTTAGGAGTTATTGAAGTTTCTCCTGGAAAAACTGAATGGAGAATATATAAATTTTATATGTGCGTGTGTATATATACACATATATAAATATATGTGATATATAGCATTTATAAATATTTTTATAGTGTATACTTAAGATAGGTTAAAATATGCTATTTACTTAGAATATGTTTTTTAAAATGTAAAACTGTTACCAAAAATCTTCATCATTTACTGAAAGACATCCTCTTTTTCCAGCTACATTTAAGTTGATATTTTTCAATTAAAAGGAAAAAAGCAGAATTCAAGAAAAGGCTAGTTTGATATTATTGCTCTGGCCCTACCCTTTTGTTAAGATGAAATAAAACCTTCCCAACACTTACTCCTCACTTGGTCATTGTCAAACAATACTTCAAGGTGCTCTCACAATAGTGCCATTGTCAGCTTTTCATGACTTCATTCACTCACTGACCATTGCCTTACTTCCTGGCTGAGGTAAATAGGGCTTTGCAAGTACTTCCCTTAAGTCATTTCAGAGGAGATAAATAATGATTGCAATGTAATATTGTGATAGTGCTAAAATATTTCCTTCAAGTTTCAACTTTGAGCACAAGTTTCCAATAATATATAATTTTTCATTTGCTAGCTCAAACTTTTGGTTTTATTAAATTCTACAGCTGCACTCAATATTTATGCATTTGGTGACCAACCTTGATATATTATAATAACATGAAGCTAAGACTTTTATATAAGAATACAAAAACATTTCAAAAGTCACTGTTAAATCAAACAAGGATATTCAACACAATTTGCTTGAACACCAATTGAACAAAAGCATTGTGAGCATTTTAGTTTTTGAGCCAGTACTAAAATTGGTATTCACACAGCTTGCTCCATATTTCATAGATTTATTTCTATTATCAGAAAAGAAAATTATTCTGGAATACCACTGTAAAAGGTTTCTATTCAGTACTAAACCACTCTGCAGTTTTCAGTTAAATGGACACTTGGTGAATATGAAGATATTCCTTAGAAACGTTTATCTCAGTCTCCCAACAACAACAAAACAGTACAGTATTTATATTGCTTTTGTAGTGGAGAAAAACACAAGGGTGCAGTTAGAGCTGGGTTCAGTTCATTATTGTACTGCGTGGTTTGTACGCATTGGGTATGCCACTTGATCTCTTTGCGCTCCCCGGTCTATGAAACAGGACTAACTACAGCGTTTTGTAAGATTAAAATTAAAGCAGGATATATAGTAAATAAAGCTCAAATGTGCATCATGAAAATCATCATCATTGTCATCATCAGTATTGAGGGAATTGCGCGTGACATATTAAAAAGTGAATGTGAGTTCTCCATTTTTTTCTGCAAGAGCCAACAAAGATCCTGGTTTCTCAAGTCAGACACTGTTGCTTATTGAATATATCAGTGCTGGCATCCATTCTGGCACAACTGGGGCCCAGGGGCAAAGGCAACTAGGGGGAGTCATCGAGAAATCAATAGAAATTGTGGCCAACAGAGTAGGAGATGTGGCTCTGGGAAGAGGAGCAGCCACCAGGGAACTGGTTCTGAGATAGGATCAGGGCTGCAAACTGCACGTTGCAGCTGCATGGAGTTAGGGTCAGAAACCAATGTTTTGTTGCTCCAGTTATGCTTAGTACAGTCTCTTCACCTTCAGTTATGTGTCTTTGGATTTAAGACACAGTTCTGATTTGACAGCAGCACTGGTCTTGGACTTGAAGGGGGTGGGATACACTCTGGCTAACTTCATATAAATTTTGGGTTTTGAACGCCTTCTTGGTTTACAGTAGTCAACTAGTCTCCCAGCAGAGAATATAGAAAAAAACCTAGTAAATTTTCATGAGAAAATACACTTTGAGTTACTAGATGAAACCAAGACCAATAGTTACGTAAAATATATGATGTGTAGTAAATACAAACCATTTGTGCTTGCAAATCCTGTGACTGAAAGGGAAGTTTCACTTGATCCTTAAGAAACAGTTATGTATCATTTCAGATATGGCTTTCTCCTTTCTTTGTAAAATAATCTTCATACTTGCAGTCCTGGTGATACTCAGTCTTATTGTTCATTCTCATTCTCTCCTTCCCTCAGATGAATACAGATGCTAGAGGGAAGGAAAGCTGGCCGTGGGCTCCACTTGAGCCACGCTACCTTGAGCGTTGAATCCCATCCTCGGCGTGGGATTCAAAAGTTACACATGGGGCAGAAGGGCCATTATCAAGACCCATCACAACATACTACTGGAGATCTTCTGCCATATTATTATGTAACTTCAAAAATCAGACCATACATAATATGCAACACTGGGGGAGAAAAAGTTATTAGGTGTTTATGGTGAAGGCTAAATGGAAGAAATTATTGTGAATGTTGAATAGGTAGGATTATAGTACAGCCAAATCTATAGCCCAGAAAGGGTCCTTAGAAGTTTGCTTGCATTTCAGGAACCTGACAAAAACAAAACAACTCTGTGTGATTAGTGAAATAACCTCTTCCTACTTTTAAGTAGGACTTTTTCCCTTCATATTCGGGTTTCTTTTTCTTTTCTTTTTTTAAAGTTTTAATTGTTTATGCTGTTACTGTTGTGTCTGATTTTTCTCTTTTTCCTAACATCCAAGCCCACCCTCTTCCAGCCCCAGCCAATCCCAATATTGTTGTCTGTGATCATGGGTTGTACATAAATGTTCTTTGGTTAATCCTTCACCATCTTTCATCCTGTCCATCCCCACCTATCTTTTCTGGCAGCTGCCAGTTTGTTCTATGCCTCCAAGCTTCTGTTACTATACTTGAACCCTTTTGCAACTTCCTTATGTAGGAGGAAGTGTAGGAGACTGTGTAGGAGTCTGAAGACTAAGTATTTTGATATGAGAAATCTCTTAAAACCCTAATCAGTAATTTCCCAGTCCCATATTCAAGGAATTTACTGGCTTGGTCTTCAAGATTACATGTTTGCGTTGTTCCTTCAGGTTCTTGTGAGAAGATGTGTTAAGAGCTTATGCAGCACAAAAAAAAAATACTGAAATCCTGGGCATCCTCAAGCTCCAAATGTCACAATGCTAAAAACAAAAATTTTGAAGAATAATCACCAGAAATTGAAAATTTAATAGAAGTAGATTCTTCCCCATGCACTACCTGGCTCTCTTTGAAAGTCTCATTGCATACATACCTTACAACTCAGGCATAAGAATAGAAATAAGAGGTACTCAAGGGGAGCCTTATACCATGAATTTAATTATTTATGGTTTAGAGGTCAGTATACCACCATTTAAGCAGCTTTGAATTTAGGATCAGGGATGTGTGGGTCAATTTTGAACTTTGACACTTGCTACATGGTACTTGGGCATGACAGCTAACCTCTCTGAACCTTGATGTCTTCATCTGTAAAGTGGAGAATGGCCTATCAATTACAATGAGATGAGTTATTTAAAGCATCCGGTAGAGCAGTTCAAGTTCGAATAGATTTAGCAACTTGTAACTACTAACAACTACTATCTTTAGGGGCTAAATTATTACATGTCTCTTGTATGATATAGAGAAGACACTGTGCCCCACCACCTGCCCTAGCTTTCTCCCCACGCACAATTTTCTCTTTCCAGTCACCAAATATCTCTAAATTAATTGTGAAAGTTTTTACTCCTACATCTTTCAAAACCCATCCTGAGAATTCTCAGATGATCTTGAAATCTCAAGTGCTGATAGAATTTCTCATGCTCAAACATTTTCCTTTAGTTATTAGAAACTTGGCTAAGTCTTGGGATATACTGAGAGAAAAAATGAAAAAAAAAATCTAAATTTCAATCATGGGAAAATGACATAGACAACTAATCTAATCTGTTTCTTCCCATGGGAAATATTGACATAATTTCCATTCTTCCTTACATAAGAGAACTGTCTTTGAAAGATGCCTAATTGTTAGAAGTCAAACTTAAAGTAGGCAGAAAAAAGATATTATCTAAAATATCTGAGCTTAAATTTGAAGAGCAATCTGAGTAAATTTTTACACAGTGCTTTAGAATAATAGACTCACAGAATTTTCCAGTTGATTGTCCCTTAAAGATAATGAAACATTTATTTATGTTTTTTGGTGCTATGACTTACTGTCAAGAAAATATCCACTTGATTCAAAATTCTTACAAAACACAATGGTGCACTATAGGAAAAGTGAAAGAACGTCAATGACAATCTCATGATAATGGGGCATCTCTTTTCAAATCATGGAGTAATGATTGGCAACTCAATTTTGGGTACAATTTGGTCTCATACTCTTTTTTTTTATTTAGTCACTGAACTATTCATGCCTGGTAGAAAGGAAATTAATGGGAGTTTTATAGACTTAAAGCCTAATAGTAGATGTGATACACTATCTGCGCAAAATGCCACCAGCTTCTCCCTATCCTTGGCCATGCATGCCATTCCTCCCTTCATTTCTTCGTATCAGGGCTGGCCTTCCTCAAAAAAATGCAGCAAGTGACTGTGCTACTGCTGGGCCTAGACGCAGGGGTGTCCAACCTTTCGGTGTTTCTGGGCTGCACTGGAAGAAGAGTTGTCTTTGGGCACACATTAATACACCAACACTAATGAAAACTCATGTGCAAAAAAGAAAGGTTTTATGTAAGTTTAAAATTTTGTGTTGGGCAACATTCAGAGCCATCCTGGGCTGCATGGGGTACATGGGCTGCAAGTTGGATACCCCTGGCCTGGAGCTTAAGAAGCCTGGTGGCTTTTACTTTTCCTCTCTTGGAAGCCTACCACCTTGTGTGAAGTTTGGGCTTCTTATTGAGTAATGAGAAACTATATGAAAAGAGATGCATATGGAGGAGATGAGAAGTCCCCCACTGATAACTGGCACCAAAGTCCCAAACATGTGAGGGAGCCACCTTTGCTGTTCTGGCCCAGATGAACTCACAAGTGCATGCAGCCACCTGGGTGTCCTCGGTCAACACCACATGGGAGAGAAGAACCACCCAGCTCAGCCCAGTCAACCCACAGACAGAAATACTTTAGTTTTTTGTTGTTGTTTGTTTTCAGCCAGTCCGTTTTGGTGTGGTTTGTTATACAGCAAATGAGCACTGGATATACCTCACTATTAAAATCAGAAAATGAAAGATAGTAATTCTTGAAATGAGAACTTTGTTAATTACATAGTCTTAAATGTGGTAATCTTAATATTAAGCATCAATAATTTAGGCTTATTTTCCAGAGGAAGCGTTGTTTTATAGAGCTATGCTAGCCTTGTTCTCAGCATGCCCTGGAGTGTTAGTCACCTCCCCACCTTCTACAGCAAGAATTTCCTGTGACTCTGAGATGCCAGCCAGGAGCAACCCCAACAACAGGTCTGGCTCCCCTTAGTTACGTTTAAAAAATGTATATAGACAGCAAGCATATACCACTAGTGTATATCCCAACTTTGGCATGCAGATAATGAGGCTGAAGAGAAAATGTCCTCAAGCAGATTTTTGGAGGGAGATTAGCAAAGACTTAAAGTCATTCAGAAAAGTAGGGTTCTCACAGTGAACAACACTAAGCACTCCAGCAAGAGCACACTACTCAGAATGTTTACAGGTTAGAAAGCATTTCAGGACATGGTGTCCAGCCAAGTTTGAGGCAGTAGGAATCTGAACTGGGGTCAGGATAATGGGGGACATATAGAGAAAAATAATGACACAGGATCTGACAAGATATAATATATGGAGGGTGAGAAATTTAAAGAGACAAGCAAGAAGAAATTCTAATATCCAAATAGTTAATGTATGTAGTACAACATTTTGCTTCCCTTTTTCAGGTTTATTGAGAGATAATTGACATAAAATTTTATTGAAATAATTGAGTAAGTGTAAGGCGCACAGCATGATGGTTTGATGTACGTATATTAGGAAGTCTTTACCACAATAGGTGCAGCTAAGATACAATAAAAAGAATAAAAGAAAAACATTTTCCTTTTGTGATAAAAACTCTTAGAATTTACTTTTTAAACAACTTTCCTATACATATATCAGGCATCAGTGTTAGCTACAGTCATCATGTTGTAATTATATCTCTAGGACTTATTTATATTTGATGATCCAGTTCTCTCTCCTTTTACCGTCCAGTTCTGATAACCACAAGGCGATTCTCTTTTTCTAGTAGTATTTGTTTGTTTGTAGATTCTACACATAAGTGAGATCATACAGTATTCGACTTTCTCTGTCTGCCATTTCACTTAAAAGTCTATCCATGTTGTCACAAATGGTGGGATCTCCTAATATTTTATAGTTAAGAAATATTCCACTGTATGTTTTACAACATTGATGGGCACTTAGGTTGTTTATATGCCTTGGCTATTATGAATAATGCTGCTATGAACATGGGGGTGCAGATATCTTTCTGAGTTAGTGTTTTTTGTTTCCTCTGGATAAATACCTAAAAGAGGAATTGCTGGAAGATGCAGTAGTTCTATTTTTAATTTTTTCAGGAACCTCCATGCTGTTTTTTTTTATAGTGGCTGTGTCAATTTATCAACACTTGTTACTCTTCATCTTCTTCACCATGAACATTCTAACAATGCATTTGACTTTGATTTTCACTTCCCTAACAACTGATGATGTTGAGCATCTTCTTATGAACCTGTTATCCTTTTGTGTATCTTCCTTAGAAAAAATGTCTATTCGGGTCCTCTGATCATTTTTTTCATTGGGTTATTTAAGGATTTTTAGCTATTGAGTTGCATAAGTTCTTTATGTACATTTTGGGTGTTAACCCTTTACCAAAAGTATATACAGTTTACAAAAATTTTTCCCATTCTATAAGTTGTCTTTTCACTTTATTGATAATTTCTTTTGCTGTACAGAGGTATTTTAGTTTTATGTAATCTCACTTGTTTTTATTGTATTGCTTCTGCTTTATGTGTTGTATCAAAAAATCATTACCGAGATCGATGTCCAAAAACTTTATTCCCATGTTTTCTTCAAGGAATTTCATGGCTTCAGGTCTTTTGAGTGGTACAAAATAGGAGTCCAGTTTCATTCTTTCACATGTGAATATCCAATCTTCCCAGCACCACTTACTACTCATAAAGAGACTATATTTTCTCTATTGAGTATTCTTGGCTCTCTTGCAAATATTATTTGACCATACCTGCCTGGGTTTATTTCTGGGCTTTTGATTCTGTTCCTCTGGTCTATTTGTCTGTTTTTATGTCACTCCTGTACTATTTTGATTGCTGAATTTTGCTTCAATATCTGCAAAATGTTGCTTCCTTTTGGGGGGTGGAGACTAGCAGGCTTTCAGAAAAAATATCTTTTATTAGTATAAAATTCCTTCAAATTCATCTCACTTTAATGAAATTCTCTTTTTTTTTCCAGCTTTGGGCTTTGTCAAAGGTTTAGGCATTCTGCTCAACTCAGTTGAGGAAAATGCTTATATTCATTGTTTTTTTGGCATATTTTCTGGTGATATCCATATTTTCCATTTTCCTCTCACTACTGGAATATTTAAACATTCTATACCATGAAGTCCTGGCCAGTGTGGCTCAGTTGGTTGGGTGTCATCCTGCAAACCACGGAGTCTGATTCCTGGACGGGACACATACCTAGGTTTCAGGTTTGGTTCCTTTTGGGGGCATGTATGGGAAGCAACCAATCGATGTTTCTCTCCCTCTCCTTCTCTATTCCTTCCCCTCTAAAATCAATGAGTATGTTGTTGAGTGAGGATAAAAAAATAAAAATACATATTCTATACCATATGAAATCCTCCATGGCCTCCAAAACCACTTCAACTCTCTCTCTATTTCTTTTTTCACAAATTCTCTACATTCTTCCATCACATTTGTTTTCTAGTCAACTCCAAGTTAATTTCCATTACCATCACTTTACTAAAGTTGCTTCTGCTAAGGTTTCTAGTAACCCTTGTATTGTTAAATCCAATGGACATTTTCAGTCAACATCTTTCTTGACTATTTTTTTCATGTGGCTGCTGTTATGACTATTTTTGTCCCCCAAAACTCATGTTGCAGTCCTAATCACTAATGTGATATATTTGGAGATGGGACATCTGGGAGGTTATTAGAATTAGATGAGGCCATTAGGGTGGAGCTCTTATACATACTGGGATTAATGTATAAGAAGAGACACAGAGAGCTCTTCCTCTCTTCATAAGCATATTTAAAGAAAGTCACATGAGCACACAGTGAGGTAGCAGTATCCTTTATGCCAAGAGAAGATGCCTCAGAATGAAGTCTATCTTGCCAGCATGGTTATTTTGATAATTTTAGCCTGAAGGGCCATGAGAAAATCTCTGTTGCTTAAGGCTCATGGTCTGTGTTATTTTGTTACAGCAGCCCAAGCTGACTAATACTGCTGTTCTGATATCACACTCTTCTACTTTTTCTGACCCTACCTACTCAGTCAATTTTTGGAGATCTCATGATACACCTTAATTTTAAATATGAAGAGCTTTAAAGTTTGACACTTGAACTCTTTCTTGTTCTATTCTCTCTTTTTAGAAGATTTCTTCCTCTATCATGGTTTTACATATCATTTATATAAAGTCATCCAGGCTACACACACACAGCTCCAGGGAGTACCATCCACACGGCCTGGTGGCCCTGCTCATGTGGTGATAACCCTCACATTTATACAGCCAACTGGGTTTTCTCCTTTGAGTCTTATTTTCACCTGTTGCCTTCATACCTCTGCATTTTGTTTTTCCATAGGCATCTCAAATGAAAAATATTGAGAACAAAACTTGTGATCTTCCTTCTTCTTCAACTTGTCACGTATCATTAAATGGCTTCTCCATTTGCAGTTGCTCATGTGGGATATCCATGGCTATCTTTGACATTCCTCACTCCCATACTCTCCATGTCTAATCAACCTCCCAAGTCAATACTTCACCCTCACCCCCAAGCAAACCTCTATGGCTTAATACAATAAAGATTGATTTGTTATTTATGTGGCCATCCTTTACTAACTGGATATTCTTAGAACAGTGGCTTAGGGTCTGAGGCTCCCTCCTTTCTATGAACTTGCCATATGTAGTATATGCTTTCTAAAGTCACTGTGGAAGAAGTAAAAGAATTGGGAATTGCTTGTGGGAAAGTTTTATATGAGTGGCCTAGAAGTGTGGTGCAAACCATAACTCATATATTCCACTGGCTAGAACTCAGTCACATGGCCTCACCTAACTTCGAAAAATGCTACAAAATGTAATTTAGTTTCATCCCCAAGAAAAGAAGAAACATGGATATTGGCAATCATGAGCTTTCTCTTCCTTCGCAGGTCTTGTCAAGTCTGTCCTCAAAATAGATCTTCCACCCATCACTCTTTTACCATTGCCAACAACTTAACCCAAGCCACTATCCTCTCCCATCTGAAATATCTCAATAGTTTACTAATAAAGGTCTCTTTCTACTGTTGCTCCCTAAAACCCATTCTTCCCCCAGCAGACCAAATATCTTCTTAAACACAAATATAAACTATGTAAACTATCTATCTCCATTTAAGTCTTTCAGAACTCACCCATTCTCTTAGGAAATACCAAAACCCTTAAGTGGGTCTGAGATCAGTCCATGACCCACTTCAGCCTCCTTGTCATTCTGCCAGGAGTCAGAGCCAACTCAACAGCCTGTAACACATAAGTGAAAATTCTATGTAATGATGTGCTACTGAGTGTCTCATCCCAACTCTGTGTTCAATAACTTCATGTGGGTAGCTTGAAACTGACCATCACAGCAGTATTTACACTATAGAAATGAGTAAATATTATGAATCAGGATTTCTTTCGACTTCCACCTGTCTGGTTGTTAAATCTTTACTAGCACACTATTGCATAATAAGTACTCTACAACTAAATGTCAAAAGAATAAAAGAATAAAATTTTGCTTTCCTCCATTGTTGTTATAGACATGTGGCTTATCCCCTGACTTAATACAGCCTAATCAATCATCCAAATAATTCAAGTTACGTGTCTGAAATCTATTCAGAGAGTTTAGACCAAATTTCCATTTTGGCTTGAACCATACAGGTACTGGTTCTGCATTGTGACATATACCAGCTTCCGTTCTAGTACTTAATGGTCATTATTGGCAGCATTTTTCATTTTTTCCTGTAACAGCTATACCCAGGGATGTCTGTCAGTCTATTAGAGGTCAGTGAAATTGATCAGGAAACATGTATAATCCAACTGTTTAGTGTCACATGGATCTACGGGAACCTGTTAGATGAGCAACTTGGAGTACACTAACAAACTCTCTGAAACTCTCATCCATTCCAAGTATTTTCCAGCATCTTAGGAGTCTCTGGAAGTAGTGAAGTCAGAGCTATCAGCATGGCAAAACCTTTTAGCTCTCTGGTCTCCATTGAATCCAGTAACATTTTGTACACACGAAAGCAAAGTGTCTCTCTTGTGGCTTTTCCCATAGTCAGCTTTAAATTCGCATTATTTACATGTTACCTTGTTTTCACCACTAGATAGTAATCCCCTCAAGTGAAGGAACCAAGTATTTTATACCTCCATCTCCTCAGAAACTCCAGTACTATGTACTACGTACGATACTTTGCATGTACTAAGTGACCAATTGATGTTTGCTCTCTGGCTCCTTTATCTCCTAGCTTCAAAGTACTTCTATTGAAGTTGCAAATCTGTAAAAGCTTGAACTTCTTTTGGCTCTTGTATTAATATTTAATAAAGAACGTTTAAGAAATATAAATATGAGTAAACATCCAATAACTGAAACTTTCAAGATCTTATATTAACAAGCAGGTAAAATGCATGGAATTAAACATTTCTTGGATAAATAATTTTATATTAGAATTAATTGTGTGATGGGATCTGATTGTACCTCTATGTCCATTTACTCTTTGCCATGAAAGTAAAATAATGTTCAGTATTTGCCATCAAGCTTTACTGATTGTGGTTGCTGCTTTGGTGTGGTTCATGTCTGGAATACAGAAAATAAAATAAATCATTAACAATGTAGGAATTCTAAACACCTGCACCTGTAATTTTTCAAAACAAAAGATGTTTCTCTTTCAGGATTTTTTCATGTTTTCTGGATTGCCTAACATTTTAGGATTAAAAACAACCACTACCAAGAACAGCAACAAAAAAGAACATAAACGAGCTGACATTTCCACGGTTAAAGTTTGTAAACGTTTACCTTCATAGGCTCTTCATTAAACCCTCTATAATATACTGTTTGCAATTCAGAGTGTGGGCACCGCCCCGTCTGGTCCACGTTTCTGAGGGAGGCACTGAAGCCAGTAAGCTAGGCAGGGAAGGAGCCTCCACAGTACCTCACGGTCACGTTCACCCTGCGTCAGCGTCTGTTTGGCAGGGCTGGAGGACAGGGCCTGAACCTGCCCGGTTTAGTCATCAGCTCTGATCCTTTCTCTGACTCAGTGCCCTTTGGCCATGGCAGGTCTCAGGATAGTATTTGCCGGGGAGACTCTGGCCATCTTTTGGGTCAGGCCTAGGTAAGGCTGAGCTCACTGCACAGCCGCACAGCCCCACTCCTGTCCCTGGTAGCTCGCAGTTAAGATGATGACCTGATGACCACAGCATTCTGAGGAATGCAATGCTGTCTTTCAGTTTCATTGGCTGACAGTGAGGTAAGCAGGTTTCATGAAGTAAAAATTAACTTACATTCTGACCTGAAATAACTGAAGGTAAAAAATAACAATAGAAAAGTTGTGAACTGGGAAGTTATCGCAGTGAAAAAAATCTCACTTTTACCTTGTTGAGGAATAGCTTGAGGTAAATACTCTTAGACCCAAAGTTACAAATAAGAATAATTTTATATGACAGTTATGAGCAAATAGCAGTTAGAGACATGTAAAGTCTAGATTATATACAAGAATACAATATAGAGAATAGATGCTGAAAATAGTTATATAATGAAATAATTTCTGGTTACTACTTTATTATTTCTGCTTTTTTAAAATTAAAAATAAGAACAAATAATTAAGAGAAAATCTCAAATAATCTGTAAGGACTTTTATAATAAAGTAGTTCAAGATTTTGCAGGAGTAGGAAGAAAAGTTGATTTTCTAGCTATGTGGGAAAATATTTTGCTCTTTTGACACTTGGAGATAGGTCGGTAAGTAAACACCTATCTTATGATGTATGCCTGGTACAAATAAGAAATGAGTCATTTTAGTGGACTCGTGTACTCACCTTAGTGTTTGTGTAAGTCTACTACCATTACCACTATTACACTGTAGTTTCCTATAATGATAATGAATAGCATTGTTTTTATTTCCCAAAGATCATTTTCTTGGTGCATATTGGGATGGAGCAGCTTTAATATTCAGTCTCCACTCAAGCTGCCAATACAAAAGGGAATTACAATGTCCTTAAGTCATAGGAACAAGTTGTCCAGGGAAGGAGTGACTTGTTGTTCTCTTCCTTTCCCCTTGGTCCTCAGTCTCCCCCGCGACAGGAAGGAACTCTGTGGTCTATCTGACTGATGTCAAGGGAATGGAATACGTACATAAGCATGTCCTGTTACGCCAGGCTGTACTAACATTTCACATAACAGATAGTGTAGTTAATATTCCGCATAACATTTTATGTAACCATATAACATTTCATTTAATCCACACAGTCATTCTTTATAATACATTATTATTTTTAGGTGAGGGAATTTAGGCTAAGAAAGGCTAAATGATTCGATGAAGGTCATACAGCTAGATGTGAACAAGCCTGTCTGTTTGAAAGGTCCATATTCTTTCTACAAACATACATAATGTGGCAGGGAAGAAGCTCTTTTCTGCTAGAAAAGTTATCCATCTACCCCCAGAAGAATAATTTTGCTGGCTTGCTAAGGGCTACACTGAGTAATTATTTTTTATGAAAAGAAACCCATCAGCAGGCTTGAGGAAAATGAAAACGGGGGCTGTCTCAGTGGCAGAACTTCTTGTTGGCACAGGTAAGAGTAACATGCTATTTTCCTTTCAAGGGACATGAAGTGACAAATCCTAGTGTGTTTGGGGGAGGGAGTTCTGGGGAGATGAGGGCCTTTACTGCTGAGGATGATAGCACTGCACTATGTCTGACTTCAGCCAGGACATCTTTACTTGTTCACTCTCGGTTTATCATAAGACCATCAGTGGTCTCGTCCCTTACCAACAGGTGAACTCCACTCTCATTGATAGTCTAGTGTGACAACTGAGACCCAGGTCTCAGAGCCAGAAGGCCTGTGTGTGTTGTTATCCCTTTAATCATGGGGGAAGGGAGAAGTGAGAGAGAAAGGAAGACACATGGCCACTGATTTCTGCACCTTTAAGAAACAAAGACTGTATTTTATATTCTTTTATGAGATGATAAGTCTGGTGTGACCACAAGAGAAGACAGAGGAGAATTCTCAAGAAAAACAAAGCTCATTTTATTCATAGGTCCTAGAGATAGGAGACTTACCACTCAGGGCCACTCAGAAAAACCCAGAGCAGTCAGAGGCAGAAGACAAGAGTAAGGGGAGAGTGATGACCATGGCCTTCACTGTAGTTTATGTGGGAAAAGCAAGGCAAGGCAGGGTGAACAGTTTGAATTCTGCTAGTTTGAGTAATTTTAGTAACCTTTGGGCTGTAGGGGTGGTTTCTAGTTGCCTGGTATCTGGCTCTCAGATGATTAAGGCAAAGGAATATTGTCTCTAACTTTCCTAAAGGTGTCCTAGGAAGCCACCTGGGGCAGCCATATAAGAAGTATGATTGACTTGTGCAGACTCAGGCAAATTAATCAATCACCTACCTGAGCCTCAGCTTTCTGATTTGTCAGTAGAGCTTAAGTTAGAAAATAAAGTCTTTTTCAGATATAANACCCAGAGCAGTCAGAGGCAGAAGACAAGAGTAAGGGGAGAGTGATGACCATGGCCTTCACTGTAGTTTATGTGGGAAAAGCAAGGCAAGGCAGGGTGAACAGTTTGAATTCAGCTAGTTTGAGTAATTTTAGTAACCTTTGGGCTGTAGGGGTGGTTTCTAGTTGCCTGGTATCTGGCTCTCAGATGATTAAGGCAAAGGAATATTGTCTCTAAGTTTCCTAAAGGTGTCCTAGGAAGCCACCTGGGGCAGCCATATAAGAAGTATGATTGAGTTGTGCAGACTCAGGCAAATTAATCAATCACCTACCTGAGCCTCAGCTTTCTGATTTGTCAGTAGAGCTTAAGTTAGAAAATAAAGTCTTTTTCAGATATAATTTATTATAATTTTTAGATATAAGTGGAATTTACACTGGTAAAATTTCTGGGTTTCCTCCAAAGGAGGGTCTCTGGAAGTACAAACTTTGACTTAACCTATAAGTGCAAATATTTTTCCAGGTTTGCCTCTCTACCTAAAAGATCCTTACAGTTTACAGTGAGTTAACACCAAGCCAGAGAGGTAAGCTGTAAATTACTTAGTTGGCCAAAATCAACTGTAGGTAAGTTATTTCAAGACTTGCTCAACTTTAATGTTTGAAAAACATCAACACCTCCATTATGTTGTTAGTATTGATGGGGAAAAAAGGTACAGTGGACCCTCTTCTAAAGAGAAAAGGCTCGGGAGGTAGGTAAGCCCTAAATAAGCCATCACACAGAGGGCGTTTTAATAAAGAGGGGAGAACAAGACCTTTGAAAAAGAAGTGTTGATTGCAAAGCATGTGTAGAAGTATTTGAAAAATAAAGCAGGCCTTATATGACTAAATGATTAGCAACGTTATTTGGGAACTAGAAACTTAAAGACTGGCATGAAGAACTTTATTCATGTTAATCGGCTCATCAGTTAGCTGTATTTAGAAGTTGTCTCAAATACACTTTGGATGGGCTAGGAGAAATTTACACAGAAAAAGTGCTACTGTGACTTTACCAATAAATTGTGTATTTCGCCATGTGCTAATGATTTTTTTCCAAAAGAGAATATGCTGTGACCTCAATAAACTTTTATATGTCAAAATAATGAAACAGAACCTTATTTTCTGGTGCCAACTTTCTATAAAACCACTCTTTAAAAAATATTAATCTCACTGCAGCATGTAGAATTTTACACACAGCTTCAGAATGGCTCTGGCAGTACACATCTTTATAAAGTGGAAAGACTTGGATGAGAGTCAAGATTCAAATGCCAAAGTTTGTATCTGTACCTTTGACTTCTTATTGTTTTTCTAAAAATGTACAGAGCATATGCTTCCACTATATCATATAACACAATCACATCTTAGATAATATCGCTGGGCTGATGTGGCTCCTTCATTACAGTTTCCACAGTGGACATTTTTATAGGTCTGTAATGTGGAAGACAGCAAATAAGTATATGTTTCTTTTTGTTCAGTCAGAGCTGTTGTAGCCCTAAAAATAACAAAAGTTAATAGCATTGTATTTTTAAAAATCTAAATGTCAACCTTTAGCCTAGATAATTTGTCTTCAGTATAGTGTCATGGTAAAGAGCGAAGATCTAAGGTTGCTTTAGTTCAAGTCCCAGCCCTGCCTATTCTACTTGTGTGACCTTGAACGCACTATTTAATCTTCCTGTGCCTGGGCTTCTTCATGTCTGCAATAGGGGCAATGATAACACCATATCATAGGATTGAACTAGTACTTGTGAAGTGTATTGTATAGTGATTGGTGCAGAGCAAATGTTATGAGTTCTTGTTGTTATTATTGTTCTTATCATCTTTATATGCACATGGAAAGCTGGAGAAAAAAAAGAAAATGTTCTGTAGGGGAAAACATAAAGAAAAGCTTGGCAAAAAGAAAAAGAATATAGTTACATTGGATGACTATGCAAATAACCTTATTATTTGCAAATACTTTGAAAGTATCATTGTCAGGGTTTTCTGAACACTGATTTTAGGTCAAGAATATTCTATTAAAAGGCAAAAGAAGGTGGCATCAATATAAATGGCAGAGTAAGAACCCCCAAAGACCTGTTCCATCATAAAATCAAAGAAAACACTAACAAACATTGCTGAAAACAACCTTTTCAGATCTCTAAAATTTACCAAATACTAGCAATAATCCAAAGAGAACTGACTTTTAAAAATATAAATCTGAGGCAAAAACTAAAAGCTTTTCCACTAAGATCAGGAACAAGACAAGGTTGCCCACTATCACCACTTCTATTCAATATAGTATTAGAAGTTCTAGCTGCAGCGATCAGACAAGAAAAGGAAATAAAAGGCATCCAAATCGGAAAGGAGGAAACAAAACTGGCATTGTTTGCAGATGACATGATAGTGTACATGGAAAACCCTATAGCCTCTACCAAAAAACTGCTGGAACTAATAAATGAATTTGGCATAACAGCGGGATACAAAGTTAATATCCAGAAATCAAAGGCATTTTTGTATACCAACAATGAAGCAGCAGAAGCAGAAATCAGGAAAAAAATCCCATTCGATATAGCAAAAAGAAAAATAAAATATCTGGGAATAAACCTAACCAAGGAGGTAAAAGACCTGTATGCAGAAAACTACACAACACTGAAGAAAGAAATCAAGGAAGACACAAATAAATGGAAACATATACCGTGTTCATGGATTGGAAGAATTAACATCATCAAAATGTCCATACTACCCAAAGCAATTTACAGATTCAATGCAATACCTATTAAAGTACCAATGGCGTATTTCACAGACATAGAACAAACACTTCAAAAATTTATATGGAACCAGAAAAGACCCCGAATAGCTGCTGCAATTTTGAGAAAGAAGAACAAAGTAGGAGGGATCACAATACCTGATATCAAACTGTATTACAAGGCCACTGTAATCAAAACAGCCTGGTACTGGCACAAAAACAGGCACATAGACCAATGGAATAGAACAGAGAGCCCAGAAATAAACCCAACTCTCTACAGTCAATTAATATTCGACAAAGGGGGCAATAACATAAAATGGAGTAAAGACAGCCTTTTCAACAAATGGTGTTGGGAGAACTGGACAGCTACATGCAAAAAAATGAAACTTGAGCACCAACTTACACCATACACCAAAATAAATTCAAGGTGGATAAAAGACTTAAATATAAGCCGTGAAACCATTAAAGCCCTAGAGGAGAGCATTGGCAAGAAAATCTCAGATATTCCACGCAGCAATATTTTTACTGATACGTCCCCTAGAGCAAGGGACATAAAGGAAAGAATAAACAAATGGGATCTCATCAAAATTAAAAGCTTCTGCATGGCTAAGGAAAACAGTATCAAGATAAAAAGAGAAGCAACTGTTTGGGAAAACATATTTGCCAATGATACCTCAGACAAAGGTTTAATCTCCAAAATATACAAAGAACTCACTCGACTCCACTCAAAGAAGACAAGCAACCCAATTAAAAAATGGGCAAAGGACTTGAACAGACATTTCTCCAAGGAGGACATACAGAGGATCCAGAGACACATGAAAAGATGCTCGATATCACTAGCTATCAGAGAGATGCAAATTAAAACCACAATGAGATACCACTTAACACCAGTCAGAATGGCTATCATAAACAAAGAAACAAACAACAAGTGCTGGAGAGGTTGTGGGGAAAAGGGGACCCTAGTTCACTGTTGGTGGGATTGCAGACTGGTACAACCACTATGGAAAACAGTATGGAATTTTCTAAGAAAACTAAAAATGAACGTGCCTTTTGACCCAGCAATTCCACTATTAGGAGTATATCCTAAGAACCCTGAAACACCAATCCAAAAGAACCTATGCACCCCGATGTTCATAGCAGCACAATTTACGATAGCCAAGAGTTGGAAGCAACCTAGATGCCCATCGGTAAATGACTGGATCAAAAAGCTATGGTACATTTACACAATGGAATACTATGCTGCAGAAAGGAAGAAGGAGCTCCTACCTTTTGCAACATCATGGATGGAACTGGAGAACATTATGTTGAGCAAAATAAGCCAGGCAGTGAAAGACAAATACCATATGATCTCACCTTTAACAGGAATCTAAACAACAAAACAAACAAGCAAGCAAAATATGACCAATGACACTCAAATACGGAACAGGCTGACAGGGTCCAGAGAGGAGAGGGGAGAGAATCATAGGGGGAAAGGGGAGGGACTCACATGAATAAGTATAAAGGACACATGGACAATAATTAAGGTGGGGGGTGGAAATGGCAGGGGGGTGGGGAGCACTGGGGTGGGGCAGGGCAGGGAATATAAAACAGAAAACTGTACTTGAATAAGAATTAAATAAAAATAATAAAAATAAATAAAAATATAAGTCTGAGTAAAAATAACAGAATTTGTGATGTTTGAACTAGCCCTATTCCCACCGAAACTCTGAGATAACCTTGAAAACCAACATGAAAACCTGATAACCTTGAAAACCTGATAACCAACAGTCGCACTACCATGGTATCTGTGAAAATCAGCAGCTTAGCAGCCACCAGAGGGAATAGAGTAGGTTTGAAGCTCCCTCATAGCATCAGTATCAGAGAATTGTCACTATTTGACCTGTCTGGTAGTTACTGGAAATTCCCACTAAAAGGGCTTGCTCTCCATAAATATGAACAAACTTTTCCCTGGGAATATTTATCAGAAACAACTAGCAACAATTGTTTAACACTGCAGCTACCTGAGGTAGTGATAATAGAACAAACAAGAATCTGACAAAAATAAAACAAAATAGCCTTATAAGGAAAGTTGGAGAATGAGATGTCATAGGGGGGCTTTGAACAGGTCTGAATATTCCTGGAAACATAGAAGGCTATATACACATTTAGGGCTATGCACATGCCCAGGAAAGATTTGAGAAGGCCCTAAACTCTCGTTTCTGGCTAACTTGAGGAGCCACAAATGGGAAGTGAGAGTGAAGGCAGAATTGCAAACTGAATGTTGAGTGTTGAATGTGTGCCACAAAGTACACATAGAGGCCCTAGGCAAAAGCAGGGAGACCTACTGATTCTAGGTATTAAGGAAATCTCTTTTCAATCATTAGCTGACAACATTAGCTGAGTAGAGATGCTGATGGCCACATTTGAAAAAGGATGCAGACTTACAAAATTATTGTATAAAATAAATAGCATAAACAATGACAACAAATAGAAGCAACAACAAATCCTGGGGGAGAAGGGATCTGATATCCAGAGTCTCTATACTATATTATTGTAAATGTACAGTTTTCAACACACAAACAAAAATAAAGAAAACAAAAAGTTGCAAATAATGAAATGAAGTAATCAATAGAAATTGTCTCCTAGAAAGCCCAGATGTTGAACTTGAGAGATAAACATTTTAAATCAAATATCTTAAATCTTTACCAATTAAAGGAAATAATATCCACACAACAAAAGAAAAGAGTGAGTATGTCTCACTAAGTAGAGAAAACCAATAAACAGCAAGACATAAAAGCAAATGAAGTAGAAATTGTTGCACTGAAAAGAGTAACTCAAATAAAAAATTCAACTGAAAGGATTAAAAGAAGATTTGAACTGGCAGAAGAAAAAAATCAATGAACTTAAAAATAGGTCAACTGAGATCAAATCTGACGGACAAAAAAATGAAGAAAATAAACAGAGCCTATGGTGAACCATAGAATCCTATCCGATGAGACACTGGCAAGATTCAAAACACATAATGGTAATTTCAGGAAGAAGGGAGAGTGGTAAAGTGCAGAAAGAATATTTGAAGAAATAGTGGCTAAAAACACACCAAATATGATTACAGGTATTAAACTACACATCCAAGAAGCTTAACAAACTCTAAATAGGATAAACTTAAACAGATGCACTGCTAGGCACATCATGAGGACATTTTCAAAGGACAAAAAAGAGAGAATCTTGAAAAGAGCAAGATAAAAGTAACTCATCTTGTATATGGGATTCTCAATAAGACCAACAGGTGGGTTTTTTTAAATCAGAAACACTGGCAACCAGAATGCACTGAAAAGACATATTTAAACTGTTTAAACTGCTTAAAAGACTGAAACCTAGAGCTCTATAGGCTGCAAAGATAGCTTTCAAGAATTAAGAAGAAATTAAAACCCCAAGATAAACAAAAAGCTAAGAAAAATAATCACTGCTAGCAGAGCTACCTGACAAGAAATACTGCATGGAGGCCTCCTTCAAGCTGATATGAAAGAATAATAGAGTGGAACTTGAACTCACAAAAAATAAAGACATGAGTAAAGGTAACTATGTAAGCAAATATAAATAACAGCATAAATGTACTTTTGCTTGTAACTCTTATTTTCCTCCTACATGATTTAAAAGACACCACAAAAAGCAATAATTATAAATGTGTGTTGATGGGAATATAGTATTTAAAGAACTAACTTGTGTAACTATAATAGCACCAGGGTGGTGGGGGAGGGGCAATGTAGCTATTTAGGAGCAAAGTTTTTGAATGTTACTGAAATTCGTTTTTACTAAGCTAAACTAGATTGTTATAAAGTAAGATATTAATCATTGATAGCAACTACTAAAAATTACTCAAAATATAGGAAAATAATGACAAGGACATTAAAATGATAAACTAGAAAATATCTAAGTCAGAGAGGCACTAATTAAATAGAGAAACAGTAAAAATATATAAGATATGTGGAAAATAAGTTGCAAATGACAGATGTAAATCCTTTATTATCATTAATTACATTAAATATAAGTTAACATTCAAGTCAAAGAAAGATATTGTCAGAGTGAATTAAAAAACTGGCTTAACTATATGTTGTCTACAGGGATTTGCCTTCGATTCAAAGGTCTAATAGGTTAAGAGTAAAAGGATAAAAACTATATACAATACAAACAGTAACCAAAAGAGAGCTGCAGTGGTTATACAATAAGAGACAAAATAAAGGTTGATAAAAATTGTTGCTAAAGAGAAGGAAATTTTATAAAGATGAAAAGGGCAATCTATCAGGAAGATATAATCATAAAAAACATATATATATATATATATATATATATATATATATATATATACCAAATAATGGAGCTCTGAAATCCCTAAAGTGAAAACTGATAGAGTTTAAGGGAGAAACAGAAAATTTAGCAATAAAAATTAGAGACCTTAACACCCCAACTTCAATAGTAAATGAAACAACTAGACAAAAGATCAACAAGGAAACAGAAAATCTTAACACTGTAAATCAACTAGGCATAACAGGAATCTATAAAACATTCTACCCAACAACAGCAGAATACGTGTATTTTTCAGAGTGTGCATGAAACATTGTCCAGAATAGATTGCTTGTTAAGCCATAAAACAAGTCTTAATAAATCTAAAAGGACTGAAATCATACAAAGTATGTCTTTTGACTACATGGAATAAAATTAGAAATCAATAACAAACAAAATTTGAAAATTCAAAAATATGAGGAAATTAAACAAAACACCTAAATAACAAATGAGTCAAAATAGAAAGACAAGAGAATTTAGAAAATACTTTGACCCAAACAAAAATGAAAATCTAACCTACCAAAACTTATGGGATTAAGCCAGAATTGTGCTTAGAGAGAACTATGTAGCTGTGAATGCATGTATTAAAAAGGAGAAATTTCAGTTTATAGCCTAAACTTCCACCTTAAGAAATTAAAAAATAAAAGAAATCCAAGCTAAAGGAATAAAATAATAAATATTAATCAGAAATAAACAGAAAATAGACAACAGAAATTAATAAAAATATTTGTTTTTTAAATATCAGCAAAATTATTTATGCTTTTGCTTGATTGACCATGAAAAAAAGAGAAGGTTTAAGTTACTAAAATCAAAAATGAAAAAAAAGACAATGATATCCACCTTACAAAGATAAAAATTATAAGGCACTCTCATCAGCAATTATAAAATACCAAATTTGATAACAGAAAAAATAAACAAATTTCTAGAAAAAAATACCTTGCTGAAATTGACTTAGGAAGAAATAAAAAATATAAAGACATACAGCAAGATAAGAGACTCCGTAGTCATAAAACTTTCCACAAAGAGAATAGCTTCACTGATAAATTCTACCAAACACATTTTTAGTCTTTAAGGTATGCAAATCAAATAATTTGTCTGAAGTGTGATATCACATTGTGGTATCACTTCACACAAATCACAATGACAGTAGTCAAATAGGCAATAACTAGTATTGGAGAAGGTCTGGGGAAAATGGGACCCTCAAATACATAGCTGGTGGATTGTAAAATGATGCAGCATTTTTGGAAAGATTTGCAACTTCTCAAAAGTTAAAGAGTGTTATATGATTCAACAGTTCCTCTCCTCAATATGTGCCCAAGAGAAAATAAAACACATATCTATACAAAATTTTCTATATAAATGTTCACAGCAGCACTATTCTAAGTAGCAAGGATATGAAAACAAACCAAATGGAATTCAATTGATTTATGAGTGTGGTATACCCACACAACAGAACCTTAGTTAGCCATAAGAAAGTACTAATACATGCTATGACATGGATGAACCTTAGAATCATTATACTAGGTGAAAGAAGCCAGACACTAAAGGCCACATATTATATGAGTCCATTTGTACAATGTGTCCAGAATGACAATCCACAGAGGCGAGAAGACGATTAGTAGTTGCCTAGTGTTGGAGATGTAAGTGAGGGTATGCTCACTGCCAACAGGTACAGAGCTTCTTTTTGGGGCCTTGAAAATGTTCTAAAATGACATAGGAATGATGGTTGCACAACTCTTTGAATATGCTGGAAAGCAGTGAATCATATAATTCAAATATGTGAAATGAAACATTTTATGAATTATAAAACAGAAGTGCCTGACACAGTCTGAGAAATATTAAGCACCCAGAAAACATTACTTGTTCTTATGATGTACTACACTATTCTACCATTATATCATTAAGAATGGAAACACAACAGAAGAAATAACTAAATTTGCTTTGGAGGAAATAATTCATAGGGTATTTTACCAACACATAATATGGGTGTCTAGACGAGTGAATAGTTCTGTGCCAAGTGGGAAGAGAAGGAAAACAGCGTGTGGCACTGCATGGGCTATACTTGTAAAATGCTGGCCCCTCCCTGTATAAGTCAGGTGAATTTAAAAGCCATCACTAGATAAATAAATCTCTAATGCTACACCCCCTGTGAATGCCACATGGCATTGCACTTGCAAGCAGCAGGTTAACTACAAAGTAATGTCTTCTTTTCTCAGAATCTGCCATTGTGACTTTTAGTCAGGAGTTCATGGTGAAGACCTGACCATGATTTATTTCTTTCAAGGGCATCCATAATAGCCTGGCCCCTCAATGAACTCTGTTTTCAGCTGTCCTGGAGGGTGACGGCATGTCTCTTTGAGGTATATCCACAAGGCAATGCTTCATGAGGTTGCTCAAATATACCTTCTAAATTTGGTATAAATCTCTCAATTTCTTTTCAGAAGACACAGAGATTTCATATAATTTCTTTATGTTTAAAAAATTGTATTCTGTGTGATAGGCAAAGGGAAACTGCTATGGGAGAAACTTCCATATATGTCTGTGGCTCTGAGAGTCCCCATGTGTGTGGGTACTCAGAGAGTCAGTCAGCTTTCCTGAGTTAGGGCAAATCCTGAACAAGCTGGCTGAAGAAAAGGGCTTTGTCAGTCAACAAGGGAGGCAAAGAAAACCGTAGCAGAAGAAGGATAGGGGGCGGGCCAAACAGAAATAGTGTCTTGAATGGCCAGGGAGTAAAGAATCTGGATGGGAGAACAGAAGAATTTAGGCTGTGGGCAGTCCGTCATCTACCTAAGACTTCCCCTCTTACTTTCATAGTATTGCTCTCCACATGTGGGCAAAGTCACAGACATGGAGACATCACTTTTCAGCATTCAACGCAATTCCCTTGAATGTTTGTGACCATTAATACTATTCCTGAGAAGGTCAGGAAGTTAATGCTGAAATCACTTTCTTCCACCATCGACCTCCTCAAAAAGAAACTCCCAGAGCCTTTACTAAGGCAGAGAAATTGGTATTTCATAACATACCTGTTTGTGGGTGTTTCTCTACTACTGTGATTATTAATATGCCTATTTCCTCTAAGCCTTAAAATTAGAACCCCAGGCCCGAGTTTGTTTACAGTGCAGCATATGCAGGGCCTGAGCCACACAGCACGACCAACAGGAAGCGTGTGTGTCGGGCACGGCTGCTCTCCACCCCGAGAGCATCACCCCGTGGTGTGTTTAGACAGGAAAGCCCAGAAAAATGAGCACACCGTAAATGTTGCCAGTAACTCAGAAACCGAGATATCTGGAAGCGATAAAAACTACGATTGATAAAAGCTTCCCTTGTTAAATTTAGGCCACACATACTCTAAATAAAATATACCACTTAGGAAATGATTTGTGTTGATAAAAGTTGATGGAGCTGTTTTTCCAAATGTCTTCTCCCTGCTGGGAATTTCACACTTTGGCAAGCTCTCCTCAGGCCTCCCCAGTTGCCAGTCTCCTTCCATGACCTGACCTGGTGTTGTTTATACGGCTGTTTACACATTTCTTAACAACCTTTGCAAAGGGCCTTTAATGACTTTCACTCCTGGCAGTGCTTCGCTTGAGGCAGAGCTCCAAAGGCTGCCAGTGTTGTTCTGTTTATTTGTGCAGTGCCTTCCCCCAGCTCTTCCCCTTGGAAAGGGACCTGGAAAGCATGCTGCAGGTTAGAGAGCTCTAGATGAGTTTTAAGACATCAGCTGTAGTTGTTAGTAATGAAATAGGGTAAGGCCATTTAAATAATTAGGGACTATAATTATGTTTCAAGGGGGCTTGCATCGAGAAACAAACACTGATATTGGAGTCTGCTTGAAGAAGTAGGATGACAAGGTCCCAACTCCAGTACCTACCCGTTGCATAATGGAGGAGAGGTACATTGTCTTTCTTGGGCCTTGGTTCCTTCATCTGCTAAATGGAGGAAGGGAATTAGGTGACCACCCAGGTCCAATCTACTTTTGCAGCCTGAGCTCAGTGATTCCTATGTCACACCAGACAAGTGGCTCATACTTGATTGTAGATTAGGAAAGATGGAAAAGTTTCTCCTGTAGATGTCTTAAAGAATATCATGATAACACTGACTTTTAGGCCTGCTTGGTACTTTAGAATGGGAAAAGGATCAATGACATTCAAATTATATAAATCAAACCATAAAAATACAAGTATGATCTAGGTTATCTGGCATTAACAAAAAAGCAACTGGACATTGCCAACCCTTTCTTTTTACTATATAGACACCACTGTAAAGTCATGGAGAAGCCAGGAATAAATCATGAAATGAATGGGTTAGAGTCAAAGAAGACCAGAAGCATCTTGGTGGGCAGAGCAAAAATGTTCTAGAAGAAGAGGAGCACAGCCTTGGCCAGGTGGCTCAACTAGTTGAAGCATTGTCTCAACTAGGTGGTGAGTTCAATTCCCAGTGAAGGCAGATATCCAAGTTGCAGGTTCAATCCACAGTTGGGGTGTGTATGGGAGGCACACGATTGATGTTTCTCTCTCTCTCTTTTTATCTTCCTCTCTTCTAAAATCAATAATAATATTCTTAGGTGAGAATTAAAAAAAAAGAGGAACCCAGGGTATGATGGCCCAGGTCCCAGGTGCACAGAACAGAAGTTCCCTCAGCTTCCGCAGCATTCACACAGGTTGAATGGGGCACTACTGAAATCAGCAGAATTCACACTAGCAAAGTTGCTGCAGAAAAGGAGCTCCTGCAGTGTCTTGAGAAAAGAATTTCAAGGGCACATGCATGGGAGAAGTTTAACATAGTGGCAAGATTTATTGGGGCAAAAAATAATAGGCCTGCAGGAATGTAGAGAGCGGACAGCCTCTAGTAGCAGCAGCCTCTAGGTCCTTGCTAATCCTCCGTACATTTTCTTGGTTTCAGAAAAAAGGCTCTTTCCAACTGTCCAACCTATTTCCTTGGTTTTCCTGGGGCTGTCCTGGGCCCTCTCCTATCCAGTCCCTTTTCTGGATTTTCTGGGGTTTCATACCCTTATCCTATCAAATACTTTCCCCAGATTTTCCCAGGCTAGACTTCTCCCCTTTATGGTCACCACTTTGGTGCCTACTGCACATGCCTCAAAGCCTGCTTTGTTACCTGGCCTCTACTGCTCATGCACTTAATGGAAAGACCTGCCCCTGCACTGTCTTAGCTTCACATGCGCCCAGCCAAGGACTTTGCCCCTTACTGTTTCATCCCTGTCCTCAGTAATGTGGCCCAACAGGAGCTGGTTGTTCCAGGGCAGATTGGGAATCTGGTCTTTCCTGCCTGCTCACGAATTAAATTTCTTTTTGGTGGAGGATGAGGCTGCCCTCTGGGGTGTCTATGAAGCGGTAGCTTCAAGACTTAATCTGACTTCACCAGTTTAGCTTATGACATTTTTGTTAGTACTTAACAAGCTACGTATGCTAACATTCTTATGCCAAATAATATACCCCTCATACAGACAGCAAATAAAAATATCAAAACTGTGTCCATTTGTCATTAAAGCGTTTCAAATGCTTCTGATTTGGAAGAGAGAGTAACATATGTTGGGATAGCGTGATGTTTTAAAACATGTTTACTGGTTATTGTGACTAATGGATTTACATATTTGAAAGATTCAGGGCTGTTCTAAATACATAGAAAACATTTTATGAATTAATATAAATGTGAGAGCTCTCCACTTCATATATTCATTACTAGAAGAATCTAAGTATCTTAAAGATTCTTAAGTATTGGGAATTGATTTCTAAAATCACTTTAAGTATCTTAGAGAGATTCTAAGATACTCATGATCTCATGCTAGATTATCTTGGTCAAGTTTCTTTAAAAGATGTGAGGATTGCCAAAGCTATCCTTTTATTATCCATTTTTATTTTAGTTACCAGCACATGCTTATCAGACACCTACTGTTGTCCCAGGCCTGAGAACACCAAAATGAAGAAGGCATGAATATGGTGTATCTCTGCCTCAAAGAGTTTACGGTCCCAAGACAGGAATTTCTATAGAACTTTGTAATACAACAGAAACTGTGCCAGAGAAGAGTAAAGGCATCCATGACCATTTTTTCTTCAGGAATCTCTCTCTCTCTAATCAGTTAGGGACACATGCTTACATATACTCTGAATACTGTGCTTCACCACATATATTATATGTGG
This sequence comes from Sturnira hondurensis, assembly GCF_014824575.4. NCBI lineage: Eukaryota > Metazoa > Chordata > Mammalia > Chiroptera > Phyllostomidae > Sturnira > Sturnira hondurensis. Next base: position 9,235,008 of record NW_028098001.1, on the reverse strand, counting down.
GCTCCTGGTTAAACTGGATAACAAAGCAGCTTCTTTTAAAAGATTTGCTGAGTGGTGCTTTTCACAGCATTACCCAGGAGGATGATCCTTCCAGAACGGGAGTTTCTCAGTTCCTTGAGCTCCTCTTTTCTAGTGTGATCTTGTCTCCATCCGGCCTTACTCTCTGGGTTATTACTGACCTTGTCATGATCAAAAACCCCTTCTTAACTTCTCAACGGAGGATTTATCACTGCTCTGGACCAGCGACTACTGGTTTTTCTTCCCTTTTCCAAATGGCAGTTTTGTGTAGTGTATATTAGTGGTGTGTTTATGGCCAGGTGGGGTAGGGATTGCAGACACTGCATCTTTTTCCAAAGGTTGATACCTCGCAAGGAGCCTTCACAGGGTGCTCTAAGAGTGGGAGAAAAATACAATGGAGGAGATATATTTTAAAAATTTTGATGCTGAGATAAGTTGAAAAAGATAAGTGGTTAGGAGAAGAATAAACCAGGAAAGGCCTATTAGTTATGTGCAGTGTGGGACTTGGGGATGGATAGGGAAGACTTCACTGGAATCAGGTAAAAACATAAGAGAAAAATGCTGATATAGAAGGATAATTCCTGAAGTCCAACATTTGAAGAATAGTACTTTCAGTAGAAAATTGATGGAATGGAGAGATAATTAAAGAAAATCCTCATAGCTTAAGGGAGAAAGTTAACCAGGTTACCTTACAAGGAATAAGAATCAAGGCAGTACTAGATTTCCCATAACCAACAGTGAATGCTAAAAGCAATGTCTTTAAAGTTTTAAGGAAGTTCTATTTTTAATCTACACAGTACAGCCAAAATATCAGTAAATTGTGAAGCCAGGATAGGCTTGCAGAACTCAAAAAGTTTACCTCTTGAGAACCCTTTATGAGTCTGTTAGCAAACCAGGAGAGAGGAAAGAAAACATGAGCACCAGTAAATAACTGACTCTGCCCATAAGCCAATGAAGAGATATGACTGACCACTGCACAGAAGAACTAGAAGGTGGTTTATTTGTAAGAGGATAGAACAATAGAAGTTTCTGGAGGAAAAACAAGGTAAAGTCCAAACTTAGAGAACATGCTGGAGACATGAGAAAAATGTAAGAATATGATAAAGGTATATAATGCAAAGGATGGGGAGAAAACTAACTAGAAATTCTAGGAAAAACAAAAATAAGTTATTAGAAAGAAAATATACTCATAACATGTTACTTGATATAGTGATTACAGTACTTGCATAATTCCAAAACTGGAATGTCATTGATTTATTCTGACTATTATATGCAAATAGAGAGGACTTACCTATAAGTATAGAGCTCAGTAATAAAGGTTATTTACCTTGAGAATGCAATGGTAAAAATGTGTATGTCAGAGTTGAGGACAACTTAAGAAAAGAAGTCTGAAGGAGTAGAGGCAATCATAGAGGCGCTAACATCTTCATATAAATAAGATGCTTAGAGATTCTGTGGATGGAACATAACCAACAGTGAATGCTAAAATTAGATGTTGAAGAATAGCATTTAAAGAATGGACAGAGGCCCTGGCTGGCGTAACTCAGTGGATTGAGCGTGGGCCTGCGAACCAGAGGATCGCGGTTCGATTCCCAGTCAGGGCACATGCCTGGGTTGCAGGCCGGTTCCTTGCAGGCTAACTACCAGCAGGGGATGCACAAAAAGCAACCATACATTGATGTTTCTCTCCCTCTCTCCTTCCCCTCTAAAGATAAATAAATAAATAAAATCTTTAAAAAAATAAAATAAAATAAAGAATGGACAGAGAACATGCAAGATCCATTTTAAGCATACAACCAGTAAGAATTAATAACTAAATGAATAGATGTAAGTGTCCCCAGCTGGTGTGGCTCAGCTGGTGAGGTGTAGTCCCATAATATAAGGGTCACCTGTTTGATTCCCAGTCAGGGCATTGGCCTGGGTTGCAAGTTGGATCCCAGGCTGGACTACATATGGAAAGCAACCAGTCATTGTTTCTCTCTCATGTCAATGTTTCTCTGCCTCTCTTTCTCCTTCCCTCCCCCTCTCTCTAAAATCAAAAATTAAAATTAAAATTAGAAATAAATGAACAGATTTAAAGGGTGTGGGAGATGATGGGAATAGAATATGGTTCCAAAGTTTTGCCCTGAAAGGGGAAGACTGAAATCACCATTAAGTTCAATGGTCAGATTCCTTGAGGACAGAAACCACCTATTATTGAACTTGTATGTCAAGAAGAGAGGGTCATAGTAATTGAATGTGTACATGCATCACAGAGAGAGAGAGGGGGGAGGAAAATGCTTGATTAACCAAGAATTCTTAATCCTCTCCTGAAGGGAAGGGATAGGCTTAAGGTCAAAGTGAGGACATAACCTTAAAAAGAAGGAAAAATAACAGGATTCATAACTTATTAAGACTACAGTAAATTTAGAGGAGAGGAAAATCAATCAGATCAGGTTGATGTTTCTCAATTTTGTCTACAGTTATAATCACCTGGGCAGTATTTTAAATCTGAGATATTAAAAAAAATCCATTTGAGGTCATTTTATCTCTTTTTTTCAAGATTTCTACTTTTTCAAAGAAAAGAAATTCTAATTCCTATGTACCAGCTATCTCTGAAAGTTTCTCTTTTTTCAAGTCCACTCACTGTCACTCAAACATGAGAGCATTCATATTCTTTTTAAATATCTTAACTTTCCTAGAAAACTACGAGTGCCTTATCAGTCAGCAAGTCAGGATGGTAAAATACAAGGAACACCCCACTCATCTGGGGAGGCAGGTCCAGTGAGCTTTTATCTTTAGTTGGAGCCTACTCCTCGTCTGTGGCCATGATTTGTGGGCCCGCATTTCATACCCATCATCAGCAAAAGGGGTGAACCTTTAAGTGGCACCAAATTAAAGAACGGATGTCTCGGTGATTGCCTTGCTGCACTTAAAGAGTCAGTAGCAATTTGTAAAATCAACATCACCTCAACTAATTTCTTAATTTCAAAGATATGAAATCATATGAAAGCTATTTACAATACACTGAGGTCAGAAACATAAGATTTTAATTATATAGTTAAAGAGCCGCTCAGTGCAGAACAGTTTTTATAGATTCATTTCATTGAAAGCAATGACGCCCCTGGTGCAATGGAAAAAAAATCTGGATTAGGGTAGAGAGATCTAAGCCTGACTTACTCTACCCCTTTCTTCTGGGGATGGGTAATTAAAAGCTTGTTTTCTTTTCCCCATCTTTAAAATAACAATAGTGGATTTTTAATTAAATGAGATAGTGAACATGAAAGTACTTTGAAAAGTAGGAAGCTCTAGTTTAAGTTCACCAATCCTGTTCACTGATGATAATTATTATTAATAAGCTACTTTGTGCAAGCCATATCTGAACATGCACTGTCTCGCGTGATCCCGATGACAGCTCAAAGAGGCAGGCTCTGTGCTTTGGTCCATTTTATAGGTGACTGAGGGTGAGAGAGTGTTAGGAACCCAAGGTCTCAAGAGGCCTAAGTGGGTTAGTGCCACAGTGTTCAGAGTCCCTGCTCTTACCCATTTGCCGTGAAGGTTTACAGGAGATTCAAAGCTGGTGTTCATTTTTTCCTCCTTTCCAGTCTTCTTTGTTGCCAGTTAGTGTACTTTTAGTGTTAGTTATCAATCACTAAATTTATTCAGTATTGCCTATATATATATATACTCTATACATGTATGTATTATACATATACATGTATTTGAAATATATATACATATGTGTGTGTGTATATATATATATATATATACATATACACATTCTCTCTATATACATATGTACACATAGTGGGATGGGCAAAAGTAGGTCTACAGCTGCAAGTGCATGAAATAGTTTATTCTCATATTAGTATTTATTAAATTATGAACCTACTTTATTAATTACTATAAACCTACTTTTGCCTATATGTGAGGTCTGTCCAGAAGGTACCAAGCCATGTAATATGAAAAATATGTAATATTTCATTTATTGATGAAAAATAAGAAACACTGTACATAGGACAATGATGGCTCTGTCCCCTTCAAAGTACGCACCTTGGGGCCTCACATAGTTCTCCCAGTTGCCATCCACTACCCCATCATATTTTCCTGAATCTTATCAATGGTCTGAAATTTCTCTTTTTTAAGTTAATTTTAGCTTTGGGAAAATCCAGAAGTCACAGGGTGCCAAATCTGGGCTGTAGCGGGGCTTAGTCACTTGGGTGATTTGATGTTTTGCCAAAAAGTCTGCATGAGACCTGATGCACGAGCAGTCACATTGTTGTGACGAAGTTGTCAATCACTGGTTGTCCACAGCTGTGGTCTTCTGAATCATCCAAATAGTTTCCATGAAGGAATGTTCAAGCTTAATGCAAAAATTGATGCAGATTCATTGCTCTACTCACTCAGTCATTTTGAATGTGACAACAACACAGTACACATGTTCACTCAACGGTATCTACTGCCCCCACTGACTAGCACCATGAAGTCCTCATTGTTCACACACATGCGAATTCCAGTCCACTCTCTTTGGCTCGACTGTTTCCAGATGGACTGTGTGTGTGAGTGTATACAGTATAATATATATCGTATATATATAATGTTAGTAGCAGTGACACAAAGATGCTATACTCACCTTCAAGTTACTCATAGCCTTGTGGCAGAACCAGTCAGGGGTGCAGGCAGGTAAGAGTGTAGACAAATAAGTGCTTTGACCAGGGCTGGCTCCTTGTGACCTGCAGGACTCTGCACTAAGGGTCCCACACTTGGTTTAATGATGTGCTGTTGCCATTTTGAAATTCTTGATAACTTTTTCACAAGACAACCTTCTTTTTCATCTTTCCCCAGGCCCCTCAAATTATGTAGCAGGTCCTGATTTTGACAGAAATGCAAGTGGGATATTATGGAGGTGGGATACAGTTAGAAAATCTTAGAAGTTCTGCTTGAGCTTAACCTTGAAGCATGAGAAGGAGTTGGCTAGATACAACAGTGATTTGGAGCAGAGATACCTGCCTCATTGCACACCCAAGACAAAGAACCCTGACTGGGGAAGCTGGCTAGAGGAAAGGCATTGCTTTATAGGAGAATGAGCTGAGGAAGGTGTGGGGACCCCAGAGAAAGTGGGGGCCAAGGAAAGATGGGGAACCTTATCTGCACAGCTCACCTGGTGATGCTGAATGTCAAATTGGCCAGCAAGACATTCCCTACAGAGTCACACTGGGTTCTAAGGCAGAAGATTGATATTCCAATCTTTAGACACCAGTATTAAACATTTAGATAGGAGGAAAAAAGGGTCCAGTTGCCTAGAGCCCCCTGAAAAAAGTGTATAGAAAAGACACTCACTTTACCCTGAATCTTAGGATTCAACCTTAAGGCAGAGAGAACTATGATGCAAGTACTGAGTTATATTAGTGAACAATTTTTATAGTGTTTACTAAGGGTCAGACACCATTCTAAATGCTTACTTGTACAAAACCATTTCATCTCTCAGTCACTATATGAGGTAAATGTGGAAAATAACAATTCTCCTTTTAAAGATTAGGAAATCAAGGTACAGGGAGTTTAAATAACTTTCCCAACATCACACAGCAAGCGAATGATAGAGTGACAATATGAAATGAAGAGTCTATCTCAAGTTTGTGCTTCTAGCTACTCCAGTATGTTGAAACTGTTATTCTTCCTAAAATCTATTAAGCTCCTATAGCTTATGATAAAGATACAAATTCTTAACATGGACTAGGAGTCCTGGTCTGGACTCACTGTCTCTCCAGCCTTATCTCTTCACTTGCTGGGGTTTTTTTTTGTTTGTTTGTTCATTTGCTTGCTTGTTTGTTTTGACTTGCTGAAGCTGTATACAAGGTCCCCTCCGCTTGTAGCAGATTGTGTTTTCCAAAGATGGCCACCAAGATCTACTCCAGCCCACATGAACTTCTTAGAATGTGGCATTGAGGATACATACGCTCCTGAAGACAAGAGGTCTGTGTCCCCTTCTCCCGTGAATCTGGCTGGGTCTATGGTTATAGTGGAAGTGATGCTATGTGACATCAGTTCTAAGGAAGGTCATAAAGAACAATCTAGCTTCCACTTGTTGTCTTGGAATGCTAAAAACAGTCCTGGTGTGGGAAGGAAACAGAGAGCTCACACAGAGTGTCTTTTTTAGGTAGGTGTTTCATTCTACACCCAAGCCGAGGATATTGCTAACAGCTAAAATCACCTTCCAGACAAGGAGTAGATAGCCTTCAAGATGACTCCAGCCACAGCCTCTCCTGACTGCCACCACATGAGAGACCCTGAGGAAGAACGGCCTCACTGAGCCAGTCAGCACCAGAAACTTTGAAAAGTAACCACAAAAGAATTGTTGTTTTGAGCCATAAAATTTGGGGGTGATCAGTAGATGACAGTGGATATTGGAACAGGGCTTCTGTGCCTGCCATTTTCCTCTACACATTGCTCTTGCCTTTCTCTTTTCCTATGCAACTTTCCTACATAAACTTAGATATCAAAGAAGCCTCTTCCACTGCATCCCCAAATGCCCTCCAGGATGCTAGGTAGTATTGCTTTGTTGTATGCTCTCTGAAATCTTTTTTTTTTTTCTTGAGCAGGAACAGCATACCTTTTCTGTAAAGCATTAGACTGCAAAGATTTTCACTTTTGTAGGGCAGGGTATGTGGTCTCAGTTGGCAGCTACTCAGTTCTGCTGTTGTAGCATGAATGTGAGTGACAATACATAAATGAATGGGTAGGGCTGTGTCCCAATAAAACTCTATTTACAAAAGAAGGCAATGGGCTGGGTTTGGCTTTAGGGTCATAGTTTGATACCCTCTGCTTTAGAGTAGTGGTTCCCCAAATTGTCTTCATGTGAGTTACCTGGAAAACTTCTGAAACTTCTGAAGCTCGGCTACTCCGATCATTTTAATCCCAAACTCTGGGAGTGGGAAATAGGTATCAGGTATTGGGCGAAGCTGATATACAAGAAGGCTTGGAAGTCACTGCTGTCCGTCCTTTCTCCATTTGTCATTTGGTACTTTTAAGTGGGTCACAGTTTTAGCGTACTTCTCCCTCACCAGACCATAAACTCAATTACTGTGGATTAGATCCCTAGTGCCCTACTAGTGCCCGGCACATGACTGTTCATACACACTTGTTAAACAAGCAAATGAATAATACTGGTTAAATGAACTTGTTGAACTCCCAATTCCCAAATCTTTAAAAATTTCCCATTTCTTCCATGATTCTATTCATGCATTCTTCATCTTCCATTTTCCCAGGATCACTCTCATAGGTTCATCTCTGACACTTTATTTTTACTTTCCCCCAAATTCAGTTAGTTACTGAATCTTGTCACTCTGTCTCCACTACGTCACTCACAGCCGCTCTTCCTTTTCCATTTCACCTGAGGTCAACTGAGTTCAAGTTTTCAACTTTCTCCTGGATTCTTGCAGAAACCTAACTGACTGCTCTCTTAGTGTACCCATGCTCGCTCCCTCCCTCTCTCTCTCTCTCTCCCCATCCCAGGTCGGAGAAAACTGACATGGGCTTTGGTACCAGAGAGGCATGGTGGGTCTGGACTCTCCCAGGCACCAGGATATTCCCGGTCAAATCACCGTCATCCCTGAGACTGTTTTCTTATTTGAAACCTTATTTAAAACAACCATGTGAGGACTTGGCATACCATACAGAAAATGCTGAACATTGTGCCTACCACACAGTAGGCACCAACCATGGTCGCCTCTGTCGTTATCTATGCACTTCATCTCAGTTGGCTTCCCTGTGACACCCCCTTACCCAATACAATGTAAGCACCATGGAGGGCCAAGAATTATGCTGGTTTTGCTCATTCTTGTATCTCCAGTGGTAACAGTTATAACCTCCATTACTTGTCATTTCAGGACCTGTCTGATTTGACGCTAGGCTGCTTCTCTATACATGCCTCTCTCACACTTTATTCATACCCCATATCTTAGTCAAATTTGATGACTTGTTTTTTCCCTCATACTTCATCTACCCCCCTGGCTTTCAATGCCTTTATCCTTTGTTCTATCAACCTTCCCTGGACTCTTATTCTGCTCAGTTGAAATCGTGTTCATCTTTTCAAGCCCAGCTCACAATCTACTGTGTTCACTAAGACTTTGAATCTTCCTTACACTTTTTTTTACATTATTGCCAATAACTCCATTTTTATGACATTATATGTCCCGTGCCAACATTATTGGTGTCTAGAGATTATCAAATGACTTTTGAGGGTAGGTGTGTCTAATTAAATTTGATGTGTCCTTGGTATATTTTCCTGAACCATAAAGTTCATCCAATAAATCTCAAAGTCATTTCTGAATGAATAAGTGTACCCCTGCTCCCCCATTCTGGGACAAAGGGATTACCTTAAAAGGAAAAACGTTGGCAAGAAACTGCACATGATTTTGGGGGTGATCCAAAGTTGTAGTTTCTTATGTTGAAACTGGATTCCTCAAGTGCCAGTGGCAAAGACAAACTGTATGGAGAACAAATGCACCTTGTTTGTAAACAGAGTTTTGCAAAGATAAACCTGTTCGTTTCCCATATGTGTTTTCCAGCTGGAGCTCATAAGCAATTTCCCCAGGGTTCAGCCTTCAGTGTGAGGGCGTCCCCCCTGCAGATTAAGCCTTGCTGTGTTAATGCTTAACACGCCTCCAGGTTAGACTACAATGTGGAGGCTCCACATGCTGTGAGGAGGGGGTGTGCCAGGAAAAGGTCTAAATACAAGGACCATTCTAAGGCCCCATCCCGTGCCTTGCCTCCTACAGAAGATTATTGCTGACACTGCTGAATATAACTATAAAATGGTCTATAGATTTCTTACTAGGCCTTAGTCTTAGATGTGATGACACCCCTGGCCAAGTGCCAGGTTATACTGTCCCCTGTGCTTCCATGTTATACACTCTTAATTAAAGTAAACTGAACTTTAGTAGATTCTGTGGTACAGAGCAATACCAGTAGCCAAATAGTTAGAGTTAAAGAGTAACATTTGACAAAAACAAATTTTAGCAGGTTTTCTTATCAACCTCTGGGAATTAAGACAAGTCTGGGTACGAAAAAACTGTTCAGCTGGAAAGTGGACTTCACTGTGATTTTTTGAATGATCTCTTTGTAAGACTAAGATATTAGGCAGCAGTCAAAGCAGAGGACTTGCCTGCTTGGATGCTGGTTCTAGAAATAGCTTTTCTATAACCTAAGGTGACCAGCCATCCCAGTTTGCCTGGGATGGCAGGGATTCCCAGGATGTGGGATACACAAGTGCTAGAATCAGGAAAGTCCTGGCAAAATTGGGATGAGCTGGTGACCTTAATGAGAGCTGGTGGCTTGACTAAGTTACTAAGAGAAGCTGTTGCTCAGGCACCAAAGATATTCCAGAATGTTTGGTTGACACTGTGTATCAACCCATATAGATTTTCTTAGGCATATTTATATGTCTATGCTCATCTTTGCATATTTTATATCTATATCTACCCCTTGCTATTAGATTGAGCCATATGAAATCGCCAATATTTCACTATTTTTGCCTTTTCACATACTCCAACCTATTTTTACTTACATGGATTTTCCTAGGCTCTATTTTGAGCACTTTACATGTATTAATTCACTTAATTATTCTAGCAACCTTTGAAGATCAGGTGTGATTACAGCATCTGGTAACAACAAAAAAACCAAGAGGTTCATTTAAGCATGACATTTAACAAGTAGTAATAAATTAGTCGCTACATTTTCACACCCACTAAGATCGAATATCTCCAGTCTTTATCACAAAGTTTTGAGGTAGGAATTTATCACACCCATTTTATAGATTAGGAAATGTGGGTAAAGAGAGGTTACACAATGCGCTCAAAACCACACAGCTTCCACTGAACGGTTTTGCCTTATTTCATGCTTCCCTTCACCCAGCCAGTTTTCTTCTAAAAATGTGCTGGCTTCAGGGGTGACCTCGATTTCTATGCTTTAGCTGAATGTAATTGTTCCTCAACATTTTGTTATGAATGTTATAAACATACAGCAAATTTGAAAGAATTTATATTGAACATCCTTATTTCATGGCTTAAATTCTATAACTGTTTATGTTTTGCCACATTTGATTTATTACATATTTATCTAACCTTAAAGCCATCTTCCTTTCTGATGCATTTGAAACTCAATTGTAGACACTGGTATCCTTCTCCCCTAAACATTTCAGCATGTATATCATTCACTATATCAAGAGTCCAACACCGATTTACATACTTTTTATAAGGTAAGGTTTAGATACAGTGAAACACCTAAATATTATATGTACTTTTTGATGACTTCTGACAGATGCACATATCTGCCCAAATTCTTGTCAAGATATGGAATACTTCCATAATCCCAGAAGGTTCCTCAAACTCCTCCCTAGTCAATCCTTTTCTCCCACTTCCACCTCCAGAGGCAACTGATGTTTTGATCAGCAAGATTACTTTGATCTGTTCTAGAAATTCATATAAATGGTATGATATAGTCAGAATTAGTTTGTGCAAGACTTCTTTCACCCAGCATTTTTTAGATTTATCATATGATTTTGCACAAATTGATAGTTTATCACACTTACTGTTTTCATATTTGTATTATTCCTTTGAATGAATATAACTTAATTTGTTTATCTGTTTTCTTGTGGATGGACAGGTTATGGATGGGTTTAGGCGGGAATAGGTTATGGATGGGTTTCCCCCCTCCCAGCTTTTTACTATTGTGAATAAAATCTGCAATGAATATTCTTTTGTAAGTCTAGTATAGACATACAGTTTCATTTCTCTTGGGTATAAACCAGAATTGAAACAGTTCAATCACAGATAGGTGTATGTCTAATTTTATAAGAAATCACCAAACCATTTGCCAAAGACATTGGATCCTCCCAGTAATGTATGAGTTCGGTTGCTCATGTCCTCACAACTTTTGGTGTCAATTTTTTTTAGCCATTCTGGTTGCTGTGTATCTCATTGTGGTTTTGATTTGCATTTTTCTTACTATTAATGATTTGAGCATGTTTCCCTGTGATTATTAGCCATTCAAATATTTTCTTTGCTAAGAGCATTCCATTCAAATTGCCCATTTCAAATAATTTAATTAAGCACATAATTGAGCACAGATTCTCAATAGTGGCAACATAACCCCCAAGTGGGTAAAAATTAGCTTTTTGGGGTGTGTGTATAAAATATTTTAAGTATTACAATGGTTGTAGCCATACAAAGGGCCACAGTACTTAAAACTATCTACAGTGTATTTGTAGTATTACAATTTAATTGTGGGGGTGATTAGAGAAAAAGATGTCTAAAAAGCTTCCTTAGGGAGAGCTATAAGGAAAATAAAGTTAAGAAATTCTGTGACCTAGATGTACAAATTTTTAATATATTCTGGACACAGGTTCTTTCTCAACTGTATCTTTACCAGGTGTTTTTCTCCCAATCTCTGGCTTGTCAATTCACTTTCTTCATTGTGTTGTTGATAAGTGAAATTTTATAATTTAATGACGTCTATACTATCGATTTTTTAAAAGGTTGATATTTTCTGTGTCTTGCCTAAGAAATCTTTGCCTACTCCCAGGTTGTGAAGAAATTCATATTTATAAATTTTGCAAATGTTCTTCTATTAATTTTTAATTTAATTCCATGTGGTGGTAGAAAATACTTTGTGTGATATTAATCTTGTAAATATATTAAGGCTTGTTTTATAACCTAACATAACATGGTCTAGCCTGGAAAATGTGCCATGTGTAGTTGAGAAAAATGTGTAATCTCTTTTGTTGTGGTTGGACGCCTGTTAGGTCTAGTTGTTTTACAGTGTTGTTTAATTCTGCTATTTCCCTATTGATGTTTCATCCATTATTTAAATGAAGGTACTGATGTCTCCACTATTATCCAGCTCTTTCTTCAATTTTGTTACATATTGCTTCATGTGTTTTAGGGTTTTGTTTAGGGTTTATAATCATATGCCTCATGATAAATTCACTTTTTTATCATTATAAAATATTCCTCTATGTCTGTAGTAACAATTTTGTTTTGAAATCTTTTTTTCCTGATATTAATGTGCATTGATAGACAGCTGTCTCTTGGTTACTGTTCACATGGTATATCTTCCCATCATTTCACTTTCCATTTGTTTGTGTCACTGAATATACGTCTTTTCTAGACAGCGTATAGTTGGATCACAGAATTTTAAAAATTCTACTCCACCAAACTCTGCCTTTTGACTAGTGAGTTTAATTCATAATTTAATTACGTATAAGGTAGGCTTTAAATTTGCCATTTTCTCATTTGCTTTCTGTTCATCCATGTCTTTTCTGTTCCTCTATTTATCCATTACTGCTTTTCTTTTTTGATTTTATTTATTTATCTTTAGAGAGGAAGGGAAGGAGAGAAGGAGAGAAACATCAGTGTACGGTTGCCTCTCATGAGTCCCCTGCTGGGAACTGGCCTGCAACCCAGGCATGTGCTCTGACTGGGAATCGAACCGCGAACGTGTGGTTTGCAGGACCGCGCTCAATCCACTGAGCTACACTAGCCAGGGCTTACTGCTTTTCTTTATGTGAAAAAAAATATTATATTTTCTAGTGTACCATATTAATTTTTCATTGTTTCTTTTACTATCTTTTTTATCTTATTGACTTTTCTAGGATTATAATCCATATCTCAATTTAAATACCCCAATTCAGAGTAATAATACTAACCTAATTTCAAGAGTGTACAAAAGCTTTATTTCTACATAGCTCCATATCTGCCTTAGGCTTTTGCACTGTTGTTGTATATAAATTACATCCTTATACCTTATATGCTCATTAATGCAGATTTACAATTATTGCTTTTTAAAATTGTCTTTTAGATCACATAGGAATACAAAAAAAAAGAGTTAAAAACAAAAATAAATTTATAGCCCTGGCTGGGTGGCTCAGTTGATTGGAGAGTTGTCCTGTACATCTAAAGGTTGTGATTTCAATTCATGGTCAAGGCCCATACCTAGACCAGGTATGGTAGGGTTCATATGTGAGGCAACCAATTGATTTTTCTCTCACATCAATGTTTCTGTCTCTCCTTCTCTCTCTTTCTACAAAAAAAATCAATAAACATATCCTTGGGTGAGGATTGAAAATAAGTAAGTAAATAAATAAATAGACAGATGAATAAATAAATAAATAAATTAATTAATTAATACATTTATACTGTCTTTTAATTTATCTGTGTAGTTACCTTTCCCACTTCTTACTTTTTCACCTAGATTCAAATGAATGTCTAGGGTTCTTTCATTTCAGACTGAAGGGCTCTCTTGAGCACTACTCTTGGAGAAACCTGGTAGCAACAAATTCTGAATTTCTGTTTATCTAGGTGTGTGTTAGTTTCTTCTTTATTTTTGAAGAATAGTTATGCTGGATATATAAAATTCTTATTTGACATTTCAAAGTATTTCATTCTACTGCTTTCTGGCCTTCATGGTTTCTGATGAAAAGTCATCTATTCATTTCACTGAAGATCATTAATACATGGTTGTTCTTGTTCTCTTCTTACTTTCAATATTCTCTTTATCCCTCTTCTCACAGGTTGATTCTTATGTGTCTAAGTTTGTATGTCTTTAAGATTACCCCACATAGAGCCAGCTAAACTTCTTGGAGGTGTAGATTAATGGTTTTCACCATATTTTGGATCAGTTTTAGTCATTATTTCCCCAAATATTCTTTTTTCCCTTTATCATCTCCCCTCTCCCAAACACAAGACTTCCATTGTGTGTATATTGGTGCACTTGATGATATCTCAGAAGTCACCAAGTTTTGATGCATTTTTTCATTTTCTTTTTCCTTGATAATGTAATTATCAAGATAATGTAATTTAAGTTGACCTATCTTCACTGATAGTGAATTGACCTGAATTCACTGATTTTTTTTCCTTCTACCAACTCAAATGTGCTGTTCAGTTCCTCTATTGAATTTTTCATTTTAGCTTTTGTACATTGCAGCTCTACAATTTCTTTTTAAAATTTATAATTTCTATTTCTTTAATAATATTCCTTATTTATTTGCAAATTTTTATTTTATTCTTTGGACTTTTTTTGGTTCTTTGAACATATTTAAAATAGCTGATTTAAAGTCTTTGTCTAGTAAATCCAATATCTGGGCTTCCTCAAGAACAGTTTCTATGGCTTTTTCCTGAGTGTGAGCCTATGTGCTGATATGTATTAGTCATGGTTCTCTAGAATTACTTACCCCAAGTTCAATTTTCCCATGTTATTTCATGTGCTAGGCTATATTCCCTTTTGTTTCTACTCTTTCTGTTTCTACTTTGGTCCTTGCTCTTAACGATAGGAATTGGACCTCTAGGCCTTCTCAAAACCTCCATATTGGAATTGGAGATAATCAGATTTTTGATGTTACTGGTCATTTCTTCTTTCAATTTTGTTCACCCCTTCACCTATCTTGAATTACAACAAAACTCACAGTCCTGGCTTATGTTTACTATAGTCCACACCCTTCCCACTTGTTTATTCATCTTTAATTTTTAGATGCCTTTAGTTCCTTCTGATTTACCAGAAGGAACTGTTAATCATGCACAATAATTTTCAAGGACATCCTGTTACTCTCTCAATCACAGGCTTCTCTCTGTATGATATTTTATTTCCCTTTTCCAAATGTCTTTTCTTTTTCACAATTGTGGAATAAATGGAAAGTGCTCATATTTTCCATGTTGGAACTACAATTTATATTTATATTTTTGCTGCTAAAAGATGCCCTTTTAAGCCTTTTTGATTTCTCACTGCCCAGTATGTGCATAATACAGGCATGCTTTAGGTCTGTACATACAAGCTGAAACCCAGCAGCGCATAGAATAAAGCTATGTTTCAAGAACTGGTTATCTTAAATTGTTAGCAAAAATTCAAACAAGTAAGATTTTTTCTTTTTCCTACACTCTTCTCTGAGTTTGAAGAAGTGTCATATAACATATATCTGAGATAGTGTGGGGGCAGCCTGGGAATGGTAACTGTGCTTTCCTAAAACAACAACGATGTCATGTAGCACTTTGGTTTAGATAAGTGAAAATTTGGGCTGAGGACAAGATGTAGGCAGAGGCTACTAAAGCACCAGCTAATTAGGGAGTTATCACTTGAAAAGTGACGTAGCTCTGGGTCACTGAAGTAAAAGCTATCAAAGAAAACTTCTGGGAGCCATCTTGCTTTCATTTCACAACCTTCTGATGACAGAATAAGCACTATGGTGTGGTAGCATGTTCCTTAAGCTGTCACTGCCCTTTCCGTGTGAGTGACAGAATAAAAAAATCATGAATAAATGAAAAAAGTCCAATAGTTTGAAATGCCTATAACTTTAAAAAGGATTTTAGTGGAATTGACCAGATACAGCTCAAATTACATAAAGTTAAACTTCTTGTCTATGATAAAAGCCAACAGTGCTTATTCGTCAGCATAGATCCAACACATATTCAAATGCGTTTTGACATTTCTCTGTCTCTGTCAGTATAAGAACTTTTCTAATGGTCATGGGAAATCAAACATTAGAGCAACAGAAGGTTGAATAACCATTCAATTTTTTCATTTTTAAAATTTATGAATAGGATATGTAGAAACAAAGAATCCATCGGTATCCACTATCTTTTTTATTTAAGATACATTATGGTCATCTCTCCTTTGTAAAGTACTGATGCTCGTTTTGGGGACACACACAGATATAACACATTCTTTAAGAAGCTCACAATTTAAAATAGAGTTGTAAAATATGAGCATTTTGATAACTAAATTTAGTATAGAAATTAAGATAAAGGAGAGATACTTCAGGGATTCCGTACACAGGAAGATTTCATAATGAAGGATGTATTTTTTGAGAGATTAATATACTTAGAGGTAAGAACATGACAATAGCACAGACCAAAACTGGATGCTGAGATCCCACGATAGGTGGTGGCAACTGGACAGGGGCCCAGCCTCACTGTGATAAGAGGTTCCTGTTGGGCATTGGTGGAAGGAAGCCTCAGCTGATGCCATGTTGGAGTAGTAAATCAGACAAATTCTACTTTCTACTTCAGGAGCCATGAGCAACAGTAGTGTCCCCGTTGCAGCGTCTTTGTTGCTTGTCATTGTCTTGTATGTTGCTGGTCCTTCATAGCAGATCTTTCTTGGCTTCTCAACCTATCTTCGAACTCCTGGCTCCTTACCCACCCCACATCCATTGCCTCTCCCTGCTGGCCTCATCCAGCATCCCACTTCACCTCTCACGGGCCATTTGATCACTCACATGTGTATGATTGAATCCTTTTATAATACCAAATGAACACTCTTAAAATGTAACCCTTTCCTGTTAAAAAAAAGCAATTGAGGAAGTTTCCTACATCACACAACATAGCAAATTTAAAAGGGTAAAGACATTAAGGCAAACAAATTTTATAAATAACAAAGGCAAATGGAAAATAAAGGTTGAACTGTAACTACTAATGGTGGATTCTGTGTTTGGTTCACTGTGAGCTTATTAGTAACCAAAGGTAGGAAGGTGTTTATAGGATTCACATACCTTGAATGTTTTAATCTATAAGTGATTATTTTCATGTAGTCAAAAAACTTCAAGACTAGAAATAAAAACAATACAAGCCTGAGTTCTAGTCTTGGCTTTGCCAGTAATTGTTGCTGAGACTAGTCACTTCATCTCAATGTTAGTGTAGTTGGCTAGATATTAACAAAGGAAGAGAGCACAGGGAATCAGACATCAAGCAGAATGAACTAGGGAGCTGAATTAGATATAAGATTGCTTCACTAGGAAGTGGCAGCATTTGTAGGATCCCCAGGGGAGCTGCACATCCTCCGCCCTCAAAACCTAATCCCCAAAGCAAACAGGAAGGACTGCTACCTGTCATTATAGAGGAAGGAATAAAAACATCAGGAGAAATTTCTCTGCTGGGTAGACGTTATAGAAGCCAAGATGGCACAAGGGGAGGTGCTCCTGCTGTGAGGCATGTGTGGTAGGAACCAAGCTGGTGTACATAAGACCTGTCTATCTAGCATGGGGAAAGGATCAGATTGGATGAGGGACACAGAACCCCTGAAGATCTAGAAAATGGACTGGTTAGGGGGAGGAACCAGCACCAGATGCAAAGGATAGGAAAGTTGATCGGTTATTTTGGAAAAGCACCTGGTCCTTTTGGAGATAAGGTGCTTATCTCCAAAGTTGGAGATAATAAATCAGACTAACAAAGGCGAACACACTCTTTCTCTCCATCTCTATCTGTGTATCTCTCTCTCTTACTCTTTCTCTCTCTCTGTCTCTCTCTCTCTCTGGGTAACACGTGCTAGCCCCATTTCTTTGCACACTCTTTCTCTATAGCAGCCATGCAGGCCTAGCAGCCGCCTGGGGCCCAGGCTCCAAGTGCAAGCCTGGGTACAGCAATGCAGCACCGACTGGAGCACAGCCAGGGAACAGAAGCTAAACTAACCAAGTGGGGACAAAGGCTGAACTGGACTAAGCCTTAATATAGACTGGAGCAATGACAGAGAATTTCCAGATCTTGGCCTTTGTTCTGAGCTTGATGAAGACAAAGCTGGACTTTTTCCACAGTGGGATGGACAGAGATGAGACACTGGAGCTGAATCTGGGGTAGTCCTTTGGTTTTACTTCTACAATAAACCTTACCACTAAACTTTAGCCTCCTATAACTGGGTTCCTGGAATGCTTTCCTTGTGAATTTGTGAAAGGGAACAATTAGATCTCAGTTTCCTTGTATATAAAAAAGGGGTCAGTTTGAATAGTCAATAAAGCTCTTTTCAGCACTAACATTCTGCAATTCTTTTATATAAAGTTTTCTAGCAAACATGTTCCTGTGAAAATCCAACTGGAAAAGAATAAAAAGTGAAATAGAAAGATCCCTAAGTGTCCATTTCCCCCAATCCCTAGATAATAAATGTTTAAGTTTGGAGACAATACATTATTCATCCTTTACTACCCCTTCACACATAGAAAGAGCTATTAGATTGAGCCATATGAAACTGCTGGTTTTATGGTTCAAATGTAGGCAAATATTGGTAATTTCATATGGTCCAACCAAATAAATGTTGTGTTAAATTGCAATAATCAGGCATTATTGCAACAGTAGGTGCTGGCTTTGATGTCCCTGACTTAGGGCAGGGAAGGATAGTGTTGGCAATAAAGTAGGAGAGGGGCTGGGCCCTTGAACCTTAGACTTCTAATAGTTGTCAATTGTGAACCCTTTGAAGCCAAGCTGCCTGGGTACAAATCCTAGCTCTCCCCTTTTCTAGCTGTGCAAATTTGAGCAAATTGTTTAACCCCTCTGGGTCTCAGTTTCCTCATCTAAACAAGTAGAATAATTACAAAACAGTCTGTGATTGGTGGAGCTGTTATAAGGATTAAAATACATATGAAACACTTAGCATACTACCTGACAGCTGATATAACTGACCAGTAAATGTTAGTTGTTAGCTGCATTAGCTACTGGGTGAGCAACTCAGTAAAGTGCACAGAAAAGGTTTAGACAACAGCCAGCAACCTGAGAGGCACAGCGGAAACATCTGTCCCTGCTGCTTGGTAACCTATAATATAAATGGGCACAGGAACATGGCTTCTTAGCCAGTGACTTCCGGAATTTTTCAACTAAAACTCAAAGTCAGAAGTGCAATTTACATCTTGAGCTGCTATACACACATACACACAAACACACTAAAATAAAATTTTACAAAGTAAATCTAATCCTTACTGTGTGATTTGCATTGTATTGTATTGTATCCTATTCTGCTCTATGTGATTCTATCTTATTTTTCAACACTAGTGCCTACCACTAACCTCTGAGCTGATTTTATGGTCTAGCAATGGGGCTCAGTGCAATATGTCAGACTTAGGAAAGTACCAGAATAGGTCATATTTAGCTTTGAGTCAAAAGACATGTATGCTGGTCTGACAAGATCAACAGGCTCACGTGACAGTGTCCTGGGAGGGAGGGGATGCCACTGTGGTCTTTCGTGCCAGCTCTGAGATTTCGATTTCAGTCCCTCCCCTCCCCACTAATCCTTATTCCTGCTGCACCAGCCACAAGGAAGAATGCTCCTTATGCTTTCGCCAAATCCTAGTGTGTAGATGCAAACAACTCATTTCACTTTTCTCCAGACTCTAAGATAAAACTTTCCATCATCAGATGTAGGAGTGAAGTGATAGCTTAAATATTTGTAGTTCTCATTCGACCAGGTTTTCAGTGCCCCGCTTATCACTGGGTTAAAAGTGCAATCAGCGAGTGTAGCTTTTCCTGGCACACTGTCTAGCAACATCTCTACCACACGGCAGCATGTAAAGCGAGATTCATCAGCACACACCCCATTTTTCACTGTAGCAATTTTGCTTTCAGCTGATGAAGTACTTCATCGTCTTGCTATTTGGGTAGCACCAAAAAGATACTTTCTTAAAGGCCAAAATGAAGACAACACCATGGCAACTCCCCAAGTAAGTCATTTTTATTTGATAGTGTGTTTCGCCTCTAACCTTTCTATGAAGGTTAGCTTCATTTTTATCTAAAGAATGATTTTGGAAACCACCTTCAAAGGCATGCACAGATAAGGCATGGGGCAAGCCCACCTTGATTCCTGGGTCCAGAATGGAAAAGCAGGGATGGGTTAAAATTATGTCATCATGTATCTTACTCTTCTAAGAATTGTCTCACAGTATTCTTAATGTCCAAGGAAAATATCCAGATTTTTTACAAGATACTTAATTCATTTCAATATGTTTCTTCTTTTGACTTCCAAAGGCCATTCATTCATTCCCCTACACACCTTTTCTAGGCTCAATGATGAACAGAGAACAGCTGTAAAACACATCTCCTGCTCTGAAGGGCCTGGGAAATAACAACTAGGATTTCTGAGCACTTAGTGTGTGCCAGCCACTGTGCGTTTTCTCATTTGATTCACAGAATTCTGAGAGGTAGGTGCTACTATTATTCTAGGTGACAGGTGAAACTCTGGAGGTAAAAGAGCTTAAGAACCTAAATAAGGGGAAGAATTAAGATTTAAACTCAAGCAAAACCCATGCTCTCTTCAATGAATCATAAATGGGACAAAGAAAGGTTGCAATTAGATCGACCAAAGAGCCAGTGACAAACATTCTCCAGAGCAGCTAAGGATTTCTTTTTTCTCCTTTTTGTACTTATGGGTAAAAAGCAATGTCATAGTTCTTTACATAGAAAGGGCCCAGTGCAAAAGACTTTTTAGTGCTACGGACATTGATAACCTCCAGAATCTCCTTGCATTCTCAGTAACGTAGCATTTCAGCTTTTTAATATGGCTCACAGGATCAGTAGATTTTACAGAGCAAATAGTCTGACTCACTTTCTAGATTAACTTCAAAATGTCTTCTTATATAGAGCCGACTACATTTATAATGTCATGTCCGCCCCTGGGACATTTTTAGACAGTATTACTTCACACTGTTATGTTAAAGGTGTGAGACAGGTGTCCTGTTTTTCTCTCCTTTCTACTTTTAATAGCATTGCTAGCAAAGCAGATGTTACATTTCTTCTTTCCCAGACATATAAATTTGGCTTTCCAAAGAATATTCATGTCGGGAAATACCTATGCTCTTACTCATGAAGTATGCCATTTTTAAGAAAGGCAGATATTTTATCAAGAGTGTTATGTGCATAACACGGTGGTTGTTACAGCCAGGGGCTGTCCAATCAGGAGAAGTGTGTGCTGGTGGGTACTGAAGGTCTACCTAGAGATTCTCAAGGAGGAACTTGCCTCTTTGGGGTGCACAAAGCACAGGTCTGTCATAGATGAGACACCTCATGCTAATGAGCCATTAAAAACCACAAGACCACCATGGCCCACTCCTAGAGCAGCCGCGTTTTTTTCAGACTGGTCTGGGAATCACCCAAGAAGCTAATAAAAATGCAGATTCCTTTGACTCTCTGCCTGTAGTTAGAGGTGAGGCTCTGGAATTGGTGTTTCAAACAAGCTTCTCAAGTGATTACATTATGAGAAATGTTGGTCTCAATAGCAGCACTGTGAGCCTCAAAAGAATTAGAAGTCAGTGTGTCTTCAGTGTGTGCGTTTTGAGAAATTACAAAAGGCTTCATAAGTGTTTTCCAAAGCAATTTCGGCAGAATAAGAATCCTGCAAGATGATTTGCAGTGAACAATTTCCATGGTCAAATAGGCTTGGGAAGATCCTTTCAGTACCCCTCCTCTGGAGTTCCCTAATATGCACAATGAGAGATAGTGAGAAACTCTGCAGAAAACAAACCTGTTTAACTTAATATGCGTTTCCCAAACAAGGTTTGGGAAACAAGGTTTCAGCACAAGACTCTTTTAAAAAATAACACTATTTTTTCATGGAACTAGTATTTTGTAGGCCTTGTTTGGGGAAATGCTGGTTGCAGACTTAATAGTAGAATTTTTAGAGGAGATGGACTAGGTCTGGAGACGCAGGGTTCCAGCCTTAATCCTCAATTCTTAGGAATCCTTATAGAAAGGTGAGAGCCCCCATGGCTTATTAATTACACTTCACATCTGTGTGGCTTTTATAGTTCCACAGGCCCCCTTTCACACCTTTTCTCATTAAACAAAAATCCTCACTTGATTCCTGTGAGCCAAGCAGATTAGGTATTATTATCCCCCTATTACAAGTGAATAAATAAATTTATGGAGGGTCACGTTTGCCTACCTAGGTCATGCATCTCTGCCTCTTGTGCTTTATTCATAACACCCAAGCTTTAGATGACCTCACAGCTAAGTTTCCAAAACCATATCAGCCTATAAAACTTGGCTAAATTCTCTAAAATGCATTATCTTTTTTTTTTTAATGGGAACAGTGATAATTCTGATTGGCCATTTGTAGAAAGAGCTGTGAATTACTTTTCCAATAGTGGTGATGAATTGACTTGATCTCAGGTCCCTCTGCTTCAACTCTCCTGTGCCCAGTGGAGTCCAGTGCCCCAGGTTATTACTTATAGCTGTGGCTGCGGGTGAATTTGTAACTGGGGAGTTATTTCCACCTATACAACTTTATTTGACCTGTATAACACGTGAACTAAATTGCTCCTATGCTCTGCCCCGATTGCATGAGTTAACATGTTCCACTAATATAAATGTATTTCTTTTAGCAAATAAAACCTATGGATTATAAGGGTCATTATCTTAGTACCTTTGGTCTTCTTTTATTTTTACGGCTTGCTTTTTTTCCTACAGCTTTCGCTGTTTGACTTCTCTAGGGCCTATTCTAACTTCTTTAGCCCTGACATTTACGAACTTTCATGCACTAGCATGACTGCCACACTTAGACTAATAGCTGAATTATAAGATGTGAATTTAAATACATCTATAACAAACTATTCCAAACAATGAGCACACATCTGGGTATACCTGGTTTTCTGCCTCTTCAACATCTTTGATAATGTGGCTAAATGACACATTCCTAGATTTAGAATATGCCCTTGCCCTCTCTTACCCATTAGCCACCATTCAATCTTGATGTTTCTGACATATTTAGGACATGGCTATAGTTAGGTGAAAATCTCAAAGATGGTTGAATGTGTATGATTGAACAAATTTTCTCTAAATTTTGGTTTCTCTCTATATTTTTAAATGTCAAAACAGTTACCAAGTTGTTCATAGAAACTCCTTTACTTCTAGATTATACGGGGCCTCATTTTCTTGGGCTTTTTAACTACAAAAATAAAGACATTTCTAGAAACACTCCATTTCTACCCTAACTCTGTAATCAGTTTTGTTATAACTGATCCAGAGAAAATAAAAATGCATCATATTTGAAATCTACACCATTCAGGGGTAAACTGTGTCTTGCTTTGAGTCACATTATACGTTCATTATATCTAGAAAAACAATTTGGATAATAAAAATGCCAAATGTTAACTCAAGCTATAAACATACAATGGCATATTTACATCATGCATCAAACTTTTCTAGATTTCTTTCCTTAATGCTTCTCATCTTGCACTAAAATCCTTAACCCATTTGTTCCATGATTTATGGGATAGATTAATTATTTTTGATTAATAAAAATTGGAAACTTTAATTGGACCTTATTTGAGGCTTGGTTGCATTAAATGAATCTACTGGTGATCAAAAATGTATTTTTAAAGGGAGTTTAGGCTAATATATCAACAAATGAGGAGCTATAAACATGATTAATATACACATTAGACTTTCCTTATCACGTTTTGCTGGCAGTTTTTATCCGGTCACAGCTGAAATTCCATTGAGTTCTTTCTCCTTTTGTATAAAATACAGATTATGTGGAGACAGCAGTCTGAGCAACTGGAGTTTCATCTTGTCTGCCCATTAATTATTAATGCTGTTTCAGGACTTCTTATCTATCACTGCTGAGAGATGGAGGGCTGTATTTTTATAGTCATTTACCAGTAAGAAAACAGGCTGGATGGTGCCTGTGTACTTGGCAATAGAGAAAGGATCAAAAGTGCTTCTATTTTATGAAATTGTTAAACAGGAATGCTCTAACTCACTGATTTTACCATTGCACTGAAGGGTGGTGTGGTTTTTAAAGAATGAGCAAGAACAGAGAAAAGCTCCTGTCTACTTTGGTATCCTTTTCAGAATACTATGATATCACAGGGTGTGGAAGCCAGGGCACTCTGAATATTGGAGATTGTGTGTGACTCACATTGCATTGGTACATCTACATAAGTAGAATTTAGCTTTCTGTCTCAGTTACCTGAAAAATGAATAGATGTAGAACATTGATTTAGAGCTCAGACTGTCTTGTGAGGCCCACTAGCCAAGCGACTTTGGGTAAGCGGCTTACTGTGTTAAGTCTCAACTCCCCATCTATATGAGAATGTCCTTTTCACACGGTGGTAAAACGATTGAATCAAATATAGCATTTAAATTAAGCAAGTTCCGGTCAATGGTAGTAAACCTTGAAATCTCATTGCTTTTGTCACTGTTAACTAATATCAGTGACATGTATAATTCTAATTTTCAACAAGAAATAAAACAAAAACCAGAAAAAGATTAAAGCTATTTTTCAACAACTTACACTTAATTGAAGCTGGGGGCTGGAAAAGATTGAGGTATAAAAGACATAAGTAGTCTTGGCTGGTGTAGCTCAGTGGATTGAGCACGGGCCTGTGAAGCAAAGGGTCAATGGTTGGATTCCCAGTCGGGGCACATGCCTGGCTTGCAGGACAGGTCCCTAGTGGGGGATACATGAGAGTCAACCACACATTGATGTTTGTCTTCCACTCCTTCTCCTTCCCTTCCCC
Source organism: Sturnira hondurensis (assembly GCF_014824575.4). Taxonomy (NCBI): domain Eukaryota; kingdom Metazoa; phylum Chordata; class Mammalia; order Chiroptera; family Phyllostomidae; genus Sturnira; species Sturnira hondurensis. Next base: position 9,210,752 of record NW_028098001.1, on the reverse strand, counting down.
CCTCTCTAAAAATAAATAAAATATTTTTAGAAAGACGTCAGTAAAACTCCAAGAGAGGGGCTTTCATCTATACCAATGAATAATGGAAAAGTAGAAGACATGACCTAAGGAAATCCTCTTAAATGGATCACCCGAAATTCCCTCCCAAGTTGAATTTTTTAATTTATTAAACATATTGAGGAAATATTAGCTTTAGTGAATGTGTGGGAAATCTCTGTACAAAATCACACACATCACTCACACTGACACACATTTGCATTTCTCTGAAGATTTAAACATACGACAATAACATTCTCCCAATAACAGGTGTAGCAGAGATCACCAATCGTCCCCCAGGATTAATCCATTATCTCCTTCATCCCTTCTTTAACATCCACCTTCCAGATCTAGTGGATCTGCAACCATCTAGCCAGAGAATTCCTGTGACTACCTTATAGCCAGAAGCAACTAGGTGACTGAGTTCTTGCCATTTTAAGGGGAGCACAAGTAGTGTGTGTAACTTCTGCCTGCCCCGTGTATCTCTCTTTCCGCTTCCTACAGGCCAAGGGTGAGCAGTGACCTTACTTCGACCACATGAACGAGGGTAAAATCTTGGGCATTTGCAAAGTAACAGCACAGAAGGGACTTGAGTCACTGGATGACCCTAAGAAAAGGAGATCTATCAAGTCCATGTGGAAAAGAAATGAACTTCTCTGGTTTAGAGCCACTCCATTTGAAGTTTATTTTTTTGCAACAACTTCCCTTAAGCCTAACTATGCAGTTGGTTACATCCTACCTGGGCATTAAGGCTCTTGCTGTGCATGACTAATGGATATTTGTAACTTGAAAGACCTAATGCACAGTACAAACAGCTCTGGTTAATCATTGCTACTTGCAGTGGAGTGTAGTTAATAGCTCAAAAAATAAAAAAGGAAACAAATTTTGTTACACCCTTAAAAATTTGTCGCATTTATTTATTATTTATTTTTCATTGGAGGAGGACAAATAGATAAAGAAAAACTGGGTTGCATACAAATAGAGGCTAGTTTGCTGATGTTGTCTTGGCTTTTGCGATAAAAATGCCTTTATGAGATGCTGGGACAGAAAGCAATACTGTCAAGACCAACATATATGACAGCTGTTTGGTACCAAAAAGCGTTGAAGGGCCTTTATATAAAATCCCTAACTCCTTTTAATGCACATATTATTACTCCCCAGACAACTCCATATTTTTTTTGTATTACAGTGGTGTTTTACAAGCCAACTGAAGCACAATAATACTAGTCCACATGCTAGTATTAACAAAATTGTAAGCCAAAATAAGAACTAAATGTCTTTGGATGGTCTACACTAAACCCAGTATGTGAAATGTCATGATAATATAATAATGCTAAAAATAATACAGTATTATACAAAAACAAAGGTACATGTTCACCTCAGAAGCATGGTCCTAATTCACCATCTCTATCTCAATAGTTTAACATAATTTTTCTAGTCAAGTCATGGACTGGTTTAAGGCCAAGATAGTGGCTTATCTTTAAACATTTTTTAAGTTCTTATTCAAGGGTATTTTTATTGATTTTTTTTAATTTAGCAAGAAGGAAGGGAGTGAGAAACATCAGGCTGGTTGCCTCCCAAATGAGCCCTGACCAGGGATTGGAGCTATAACCTAGGTATGTGCCCCGACAAAGGCTCTAACCCCAACTTTTTGGTGTGCAGGATGATGCTCCAACCAGCTGAGCCACCTGGACAGGGCAGTAGTGGCTCATCTGTACTCCCGGTATAACTATATGCAGTATAACTATCCTTGTAAGTCTTCCCCTGGCCAGGGAGATCCAGTGCTGCTAACTGGCCCCCACTTGGCTTTTGCAGAGGGGGGAAAAAGGTCTCAATAACTGAGTAATCGAACTAGCTATGCTAAAAGTGCATATGTAGAACCCCAATATTGTGCTTGACTTTCTGTGAACCATCATTCCAACACTTTATAAGAAGTGAAGAAAAATAATATCATTTGTACCTAGGTCACTGGGTGGGCCTTAATGGTTAATTGCCAGTTCACATCCTAGTGAAAAATATTCCCAAAGTACAGTGTACTGTTCCTATGAAACACTGCCAAACAAAAAATAGCCATATAAGTGTTCTATGGCGTATCTGTTGCCTCAGAGGGCAAAATTTACATCCTACGCTTTAACTACCAAGTGGTCTTCCTGCTCTGATGAAACATACTTTTAGCAACAACTCACAACTGATGTTTCTAAAAAAAAATCACTTAAAGTCTTGTGTAAGATCCAATTGAACTGTTACTGCATTCCCAGTTAAACTCTTTTTCTTTATAACATCTGAATTAGTTTCGCGGGTGAAGCTCCAGCTGACCTCTAAAATGTGGTAGTGAGAGATTTGGCTCAGCGACAGAAAGACTCAAATCAGGAAATGAGGGAAAATAACAACCTGGAGAATAATGGCTGAAAGAAGAACATTAATACTAAATAATGAAGAAGAATGTAAACAGATAAGAGATTCAGAGAGCCCTAGATCTTTAAAAGGCTGAAAGAAGGATGGCAAAGATAAAAAATGATAAGACCTGTCAAGAAGAACAAAGTCAATGTGTGTACATTATTCAGTTTAAGGAATTAGAGTCACAGGGTCAAGTGTGGGTAACATTAAATATGAATAATGAGGAATAAAATAAGTAAAAAGCAAGCTAGTTTCATAAATCAATTCCAGAGCAACTTGGCTAGGGGAGGGGAAAAGGAGATGGAGAATAACCCATTGTAGCCTGTTGAAATCTCAAGATCCATTACCAATTACTAAATATCAATGCATTCATGCAAAATCGCAGTGTTTGGGGTCATAAAACGGTGCATTCCATTGATCAGTGGGAACTAGAATTTGCACTTTGAAGTGTATTTAAACAAAACAAAATAAAAAACACCAGCATTAGTAGCTGGAAGAAAATGTGTGTTACAGGGCAGGTGGAGAGAGAGAACACATGAGCTCTCATCAGTCATCCCATGACGGCCTGTGAGCTGGCCTTGGAGGGGACCATGTTTGCCTCTTTGGCTGTACAGACTATGCTGAGGAAGGAGTTGTTATAAAGGACAAGCAAAAAGGGAAGGTCTGGAATGAAGATTTGGGCAGGAGTCCATACGCCAAGGTTAAGGGCCAGAACTCCTGCTCTTTATGCTCTCCCACTGGGAGCTGTACAGGCAGGAGGAACAGGGATGGGCCTCTTGGGGAAGAAGGGGGACACTGGAGCCTGCCACTAACAACAGATTAAAGCCCAATGTAAACAGTGTGCCGGACACATGTGGGTTGCAGAGAGAGTGGTGATGAATAAGCATATATCCAGACAAGCACTTCAAACAGGAGGAGGCTGAGCGATGATGAAAATGATTCAGTGCCTTCAGAAATGACTCACGAGAGGCACAGAATGTGAAGAAAATAAAGAAGAAGTGTCCACATTTATCAAAGCACTCGACAAAGGATAGGGGGAATGCACAATTAGGAGAACAAATCATTAGGACAGGGGAAGGGGAAGGAGGGAGTCAGCGGGCGTTAGGAAAAGAAATTCGGTGACGTAAGGGCAGTGCTACAATACAGATTAATCTACTCTCACTGAATTATGGTGAACACAAGCTAATCTTCCAGTTCCAGTATTTATTTAATCCAAAGGAATGCTGATTCTGGTTGGCTAGCACTGGTATCTACCTGTTTTGCAATCATCTCCATTAGCAGGCTTTCTTTCGGGAGAGCTGATACTCAGTAGGTATGCTTGTGGGCAGAACCTCATCAGGTCTTTATAACGCTTCAGCCACACCAAATTGGGTAGTGTTTATACCATACCCATTGCCATGTGTTTTTGTTATCATTCTTACCTTTAATTATTTTTGATAATACTCTGAGCTCATTTAAACTAAACTTTTGAAAATGACAAAATTGACATAACTGCATTTTGGAATACCTGTTCTAATACTGATCTCTCTCCCTCTTTATTTTTTGGCCCTGCTCAATCTTTCTAAATCACCGCTTATATCATGTCTTTCGTGTCTTGGAGTGATTAGAGAGAACAGAGCATATTGAATATATTGAATATGGAGAAAAGAGAAAATGAACTTGGATTAGTCACTGACATTTCAGAGTGGATTTGTTACTGCAGCACATAACCTAGCCTTCATTGATTGATGCATCCACCCTCAGCTAATATTATATAATATTTACTGTAAGCGTGGACCTACAGTCTTCATAGTTTTATTCACAAAGAAATAACCACAGGATGGCAATATGTATGATGAGAGACCCCCCCAAAAAATGAAATTAACCTCTGGAGGGTAGAAACTTGTAGTGCAGGCTTCCCCCCTAGGTCAGTGTTCTAGAAACCCATCTGTATTAGAGCATCAGCTGGCATTGTTGTGAGAGGCTGTGTGTGGCTTCAGTGAATTTTTTTGAAGACTTTCAGGGTATTTGCCCACTTCTCATGGGTGAGTCACAGATGCACCTGTCCACACTGCACTGAGTGTTTGGCAGTTTTTGACCAAAAACGGCATGACCCCCATGCCCCACCCCCGTATTACTGGATCTCACCCCTGGTAACTTTTCTTTTGTTTCCACGGATGAAAAAATTCCTCAAAGGGAAACATTTTTCTGATATGGAAGAGGTGAAATAAGAAATGTCAGAAGCATTAAAAGGCATCAAAATTGACAAGTTCAAAAACTGTTTTGAGCAGTGGGAAAACTGTCTCAATAGGTGCATTGCATTCAATGGAGAGTACCTGGAAGGTGACTGAAATTTAAACATGTAAGAATAAGTAAAGCTTTTTAAGAGGTAAATTCCAGCATTTTTGGGTCCCCCTTCTTGATCCATATTATATTAATAGATGAGCTCAAGGTCAGAGTCAGAGATGGTCAGTTGTCCTAACCCATATTTTATAAAAGAGAAATTCAGATTGATTACCACCCCTTGAGCTATTGCATATTGAAATAAACTATACTCCAAAAGCAGTTAATTTGATATGTAAAATAAAAACTGTTGGTTTCAATTCTATACCATAGTATCACATATGTAAGCATGTGTAAGTTTTACCAAAACCTCCAAAAATTATCTGTGCAATAGAATCCTCACAGAATGTGATGTTTGGAAGGGACTTTAAAAATAGTCTAGCCTCGTCTCCCACCATGTCTCCTCCACGGTGTCTCCAGCCTCCCTAAACCTCTCCAGTGTCCACGAGCTAGCTGCCTTATTGTCTTCTCTGCTCACGATAAGCTCTACCCTAACACACATCTGCTTTCTGTAACTTCCACAGTCTTTGTCTCTGCCAAGACGGAAGCCCCAGGCAAAATTAAATAACAATTTTGTGTAGAGTTTTATTATCCTCAAGTTTGGCACTAGCTTCCTTTCTCTATAGGCCCAGGGCTGCAGGGTGTGGCATGACTGGCCTCTCAGCACTGTGGTTTCCCATTGGAACTTTCACCTCTCACCCTTTCCAATCTCCAATCAAGTGTACAACTTTGGTGTCCTATTTGAAACAATTCTGATAAACAATCTGTACACCTCTACATAGGCTTCCTGGGAAGAAGGTCTTTTCCTGGGGAGCTTTTACTGATACGAAATTTATATATACGACCTGGCAATAGTAAAAAGGATTTTAGGGCAGATGAAACCCTTTATACCTCTCTAATCTTACTAGGTAAGCAGCTCTGTACTGTACAATTGTGTGGTGTTGGTTCTCTTCATCTTGTTGTGTCCTGTCTAGGTGGAATTTTGCTCGCTCGCCTAGTTCCAAATTCTCAGGCACTTACCTTTGAACATAGTTAAGTATCTAGAGAGATATTTTAAAATTTCTCTTTTTTCTTATTAAATATTAATGCTATAAAAGAGAAAATTATTTTTCTTAGTTTTGAGAAGTATACGATTGCTAAGTCTTAAAACTGTGTGTGCGTGTGCGTGTGTGTGTGTGTGTCCTAAGTACGTTCAGTGGAAAGAGTCAGGCTTTGGAGTCGGGCCATCCAAGCTTCAAATCCTAGCATGTGTCTTCTAGAAAGTCACTTCTGAGTCTCAGTGTCCTTAATTATAAAGTAGGTATAATGATACTAAATTCCAAGATGCTTTTGGAGCTCAAATATTCTTGGCACAAAAGACACTCAGTTAATATTTATTCCCCTTTCCCATGCAAGAGGAATTTCTGTGGAAAAACTTCTCATTAAAAATCAGTAATTCCCTTCAAAAACAAAGAGGTCTGGCTAATCTATTAAATTACAGCAAGAATAGTAAGTGCACACTTTGCCAGATCTTTGCAGATCTGGAAAGGGCTTTCCATCACAGGCCACCCCAAACTGGGCGGCGACGCACTTGTGCTGTTAACAAGTATGAAGGGGGCCGTGTCCCCTCCCCTCCACCTCCTCGCACTTCACCACCTCATTGCTCTGGCTTAACTCACAAGCATGACTTAATTTTGACTTGGGAATCTGATTGACTTCTAGAAACAAATGAGATTCATTCCAGCATGGCCCTTGGGACACTCTGCAGCCAGCTAAGTTCATTTCATGGCTAAAGCAAATGACCCTGAATGTCACTGAAGTTACTGTAGCAGCCCCAGGAATCATCCTTTACCAAGAGATCAGTATTCCGAAGGGGACTGCAGAATACCAGGCCAGCTCCAGTGCAGACACATCCCCCTGCTCGATCCGCCCCTAGCGTAGGCTATTCATGTTATTTCTAAAATACTCTCCCATCTTGACACAACAGGAATGACTTTTCAAAATTCTGCGCAAGATTCACTTGCTTCATGAAAAGAGCTGACCATCTTTAAAATCACTCTTCCATCCTTCAGGTCTATCTGTAGGGATTGGATTGGATTTGTGAGTTAATGGTTCATTTATTTGTGGCACTTACTGATTTTATTAGTCTCATCTTCTTAAATACAGGAGATTGAATATTTCATTAGGTCAGGGGTAATTTCTTTACTGCCTTTGTAAGTTTCCTTGATGTTTAACACAATATACATTTACAATAAGATTAATTCACTGACCGATCCTCACCGAATTATTTGCAACTTACTGCCTCCATTGAAAATACACTCCTGCCAGTTTCTTCTTTTTCCAATTATTTATTCATCACTTTATTTATTCAGATATTTATTAATTTAATATATAATTACTGAATGCCTATTAAGCCTTAGGCATTGGTTTAGGCTTTGGGGAAACACAGTGACTACTATATACTCTTTCCTCAAGAGGTCCTAGTCTTGCTGAGGGAGGTGAGTAATTGTGATATAAAATAACAAGTAATCAAAGGATCACTATGGCATTTTTACTCATTAAATGAGTAAAAAGTCAGGGAAAGGGTTAAAGAGAAGTTGCTAGTGAGAAAGAGTCCTCATCCATGCATATGAATTCTTCATATACAGTATCTGGGGCTGTATCCCTGTTAGAGAGAAGAATATGTTGTCACGCCATGTGTTCATCTGCGGGGAAGAGGAGGCAAGTAATCTGGGAAATGAGGGCAGTGAGCTGGGCAGAGGCAGATGCATGAAGAATCTTGCAAGCCACTCAGAGGAGTTGGGACTGATTCCTTTAGATAGAAGGATGTGGCCACTGACTTTTGAGTCAGAGAGAGAAAGGACTTCCTCAGTCACCTTTGATCACTTGCATCATCAGCTGAATTAGGCTTTTCCTAATATGCAGTTAGCACTTATGTGTTGGCTGGGCAAACCACATGTTTTTCTTTTCCAGAGGAAAACTGACTAATAGCTGGCCCTGAACAGCATTTCAGGGAATAATGAGCATCAGAATGGGAAACTGTATTATGTGTTCCCTGTTTAACTCCCTCCACTAGACCCACAAGCCACAAGACAGTGGTGACACTGCCTATTTTGCTTGTCCCTGTATCTCATCATATAGGTCACTGTAGGCTCACAAAAATAAGCAACAAGTAAGTGTTGAGTAAATGCATTAATTTAGAAACAAACTTAAGTCAAGATCAGATCATTTTGAAGCAGAGTAAGTATCTTGTTTTTATTAGGTAGGAATTTGGGTCAGTTTACGAGAAATATCCTTATATTTCACCTTTTTCAAACAGTTAGCAAATTTATTTGAAAATACTATAACCAAAATGAATAGTTTTTCTTCTAATGGGAGCCAATAATATAGTTGAGCTGGCAAAAGAATAAATCAGCAAAGTTGAAGATGAGTCAATAGAGACATGTGAAGTGAAATAGAGAGAAAAAGAATGAGTAAAAAGTGAACAAAACTTTAGAAAATCGAACACCACAAAGTGCACCAAGATACATAGAAATACAAAAAAAGAGAGAGAGAGAGGGGGAGAACAGAAGATTTATTTAAAAATAATAAATAATGTCTAGAAACTTCCCTAATTTGAGAGAAAACATTAAGCTATACAACTAAGAAGATCAATGAGCTCCAAACAGGATAAAGTTAAAGAGAGTCACACCTCCCAAAATCATAGTAAAAATGGTTAAAGTCAAAGATAGAGAGAACATCACAAAAGGAAGAAGAGAAAAATGATGCATTATATTTGGAAGAATCTGATAAAACAGCTAACTTAACAAAACCAATGCAAACAAGAAGGAAAAGGGATGACATATTCAAAATACTGGAAGAAAAAGAATGTCAACTAAGAATCTTATATCAGGAAGCGAAAGGTGAAATAAAAGATTTCCAAGATAAACAAAACAGAGTATTTATAGCTAGCGGACCACCCTTACAAGAAATACTAAATGTTGTTCTTAAGGTTGAAAGCAAGTGACAACAGATAGTATTTTGAATCCATATGAAAAAAATAAAAATGAAAGTACCAGTAAAAATAATTATGTAGGTAATTGTGAAAGACAGAGTACTTGCGTATTTCTTCTCCTTCTTGTTTTAACTTATTTAAAACATTATGCATATGACAGTATTTCTGTCTCTCTAATGCATAGACAATTAATGTATTTGGCAATAACAACACTTTGGAGGTGGAAACAAAGCTGTACTGAGTAATGGAAGGTACCAGATAGTAATCAGAATCTACAGGAAAAAGTAAGACAACCAGGAAGAATAAACAAAAAGTAAATATAGCAAATGTAGTGAATATAAATTTTTTTCTTTAAGATCCTTTAAAGACATAAGGCTAAATAAAATAATAATTATATCACTGTATTGTTGGGTCTATACCATGTAAACATAATGGGTATAGCAGTAATAGCACAAAATTGGGGAAGGGAGTTATGTACCCCTATAGTGATACAGTTCCTGTGAAACTAAGGCAGTATAAAACTGATACACATTTCGATAAGTTAACTTATATACTGTAACCTCTAGAGCAAGAACTGAAAACATAATTTAAGAAATAAAATTGAAAAATCACTAAAGGAAATAAAATGTTATTTTTTTAGATATTCACATACTACAGAAGGGAGCAATAAAAGACAATTGAGGGGAAACAAAATGTTAAGACAAAGAAAATCAAAGCCAACAATGCAGCTATAAATCCAGCTCTATGAATGATAACACTAGGGTTCCAGGTCAAGGTGGTGACATAAGAAGATCCTGAGATCACCTCCTCCCATAGACACCACAAATCTGTAATTGTGAGGTGGAACAATTTCCTTTGAAAAATACAACCAGCTTAGCAAATCCCACACACTCTGACAAACAAGAAAACTCATATTTAAACATGTAGGAGAGGCTGAGACACAATCTTGCCATAAACCCCATTCCCAGGATGAGGAGCCCATGATCAGGAGGGAACTCACAACCCAGAACTTCTCCCAGAAGAGTGAAGGGCTCAAACCGTATGTCTGGCACCACAACTTTGTTTTTTAATTTTTTTAATTTAACTTTTCTTCAAGTACAGTTTTCTTTCTTGTATTCCCAGTGAAAGACAAATACCATATGATATCACCTTTAACAGGAATCTAAACAACAAAACAAACAAGCAAGCAAAATGGCACCACAACTTTTAAGACCCGAACTTAAAGACCTGAACTTAAAGACCTGAACTTTGGAGACTAACTCCAAAACGTCTAGCTTTGAAAGTCTACAGAACTTCCTTCTACAAGATCCATAAGGCTACAGGAAACTGAGAGACAGTTCTCAAAGGGCTGGTGTGCATACACTCATCCACCCCAGAGCTTAACACAGAAGCAGGTGATTGAAAAACACCCAGGCTTTCTGTGAAAGAGGTTTATTTGCTTATCTTAAAACACTGGCCTGAGAGGCAGGCATCTAATTTAACACATATCCAGAGACCTGCTGAAATGCTCTCCAAAGACAGAGTCTGGTAGGAGTTATCTTTGCACTTTCTCTCTACCTCCAACCAGATAGCTGGTGTCTCCCAGAAAAGAGCTTGTACATTAGTCTGCTGTCCGATTTTTGTGACTGCCATCCAGGGAACATGTCTTGATAAACTAGCTCTGGTGGCCAATGGGCCTTAGGTTTGTAAATCTAACAGAATTATTAAAAAAGAGAGAGAGAAATAGTTCTTAACTAGCTACCCACCCCAGGGAATATCAGAGAAGCAACAGACTGGCATACCCATTCTTTCTGTGAAAGAGGCCTAGTAACTTCATAGCTGTGACCTGTGAGAAAGTCTCCTAGTTAAATACACATCTAAGGGTATAATGCAAACTTTTCCTGAGACCTTGGAGGGTAGACACCCAAAGTTAGCCAAGAAAGGGAAACAATATTGAAGCAGAAATAAATGAAATAATGAAATATAGACCAAAAAAACAATAGAAAAGATCGATATAACTAATAACTTGTTTTTTTTAAAAAGATATACCAAATTGACAAACCTTTAGTTAGAGTTACCAAGAAAAAGAGAAAGAACTCAGATAAAATCAGGAAGGAAAGAGGAAATGGTACAACTGATATTACAGAAACACAAAGGATCATAAGAGACTCCAGTGCACAATTTTATGTCAACAAATTGGACAAACTAGAAAAAACAGAAAAGTTCCTAGAAACATACAACCTACCAAGTCTGATTCATGAAAAAATAAAGAGAAGATTAAATCAGTGATCAAAAACCTCCCATCAAACAAAAACCCGGGACCAGATGGATTAATTGGTGAAATCTAACAAGCATTTAAAGAAGAATTAACCAACTCTCAAACTCTTCCAAATATAGAAGAGGAGGAAACACTTCCAAACCCATTTTAGAAAGCCAGACTCACCCTAATATCAAAACCAGACAAGGACACCACAGGAAAAGAAAATTATAAGACAATATCCCTCATGAACATGGATTCAAAAGTCCTCAACAAATATTGGCAAACAAAATTCAATAGTGCATTAAAAGTGGGATTTACTGCAGGGATACAAGGTAGGTTCATCATCCACAAATCCATCAATATGATATACCACAGTAAAAAAATGAAAAATAAAAATCATATGATTATCTTAACAGAAGCAGAAAAAGCATTTGACAAAATTCGACATCCACTTATTTTTTTTAGTCTTTAAATTTCTTTTATTTTAATTGTTGTTCAAGTACAGTTTTCTGTCTTTTACTCCCATCTCAGCCCACCCCCTCCATTCATCCCCACCTCCCTCCCATTTCCACCCCCCTTAGTTTTTGTCCATGTGTCCTTTATACTTGTTCCTATAAACCCTTCCCCCTTTCCCCTGAAATTCCCTCCCCTCTTCGGTCAGACTTTTAAATACGAGATCCCAAACCTTGCTTCCCTTTTAATTTTTTTTAATTTTATTTTTTTAAATTCTTGTTCAAGTACAGCTTTCTGTCTTATATCATAAGTGGATGTTTTATATATAAGATATAAAACATCCACTTATGATAAGATCTCTCAACAAAGCAGCTATAGAGGGAATGTGCTTTCACATAATAAAGCTCATCTATTACAAGTCCACAGCTAACATTATACTCAATGGTGAAAAGATGAAAGTTTTTCTCTAAGATTGGGAACAAGAGGAGGATTCCAGGTATTGCCACTTTTATTTAACACAGTCCTGAAAGTTCTACCCAGATCAATTAGGCAAGAAAAAGATATTAAAAGAATCCAAATTGGAAAGGAAGTACAATTGTCTCTATTTGCAAGCAGCATGATATAATATATAGAAAATGCTAGCCCTGACCAGTGTGGCTCAGTTGGTTAGGTGTTGTCCCACAAAATTAAAGGTTACTGGTTCAATTTCCGGTCAGGGCACATGACTGGGTTGTGGGTTTGGTCCTTGGTCAGGACATGTTCAAGAGGAAACTGATCGATATTGCTCTCTCACATTGATGTTTCCCTCCCTATCTTTCTCCATCTCTTCTACTATCTCCAGAAACAAATAAATAAAATCTTAAAAACCCCTAAATACTCTACCTAAAAACTGTTACTGCTAATAAGTAAACTCAGTAAAGTTTCAAAATACAAAATTAACATACAAAGATCAGTTGCATTTCTACACACATTTCTATACAGTTGCATTTTTCTATACAAAAAACTATCAGAAAGAAAAATTAAGAAAACAATTTTATTTATAATACATTTTTATTCAAAAGTAAATAAAATACCTGGGAATAAATTTAACTAAGAAGATGAAAGATAAATACAATGAAAATTGTAAGATATTGATGAAAAAATTAAAGATACAAATAAATGGAAACACATTCTATGCTCACAGATTGAGGAAAATAATATTGTTAAAATGTCCATACTATTCAAAGCAAAGTACAGATTCAATGTAGTCTCTATCAAAATTTATTGATATTTCTTCACAGAGATAGAGAAACATCTGAAGTTCGTATAAAATCACAAAAGGCCCCAGATAGTCAAAGCATCCTCAAGGGAAAAGAAACAAAGCTTGTATATCAGTTTTTATTTTAAACTATATTATAAAGCTATAATAATCAAAATAGTGTGGTATTGGCATAAACCCAGACACATAGAACAATGAATAGAACTGAGAGCCCAGAAATAAATATATGCATATATGGTCAATTAATTGATGATAATGATGTGAAAAAATAAACAATAGGAAAAGATAGTTTCTTTAATAAATGGTGTTGGGAAAACTGGATGTTCACATGCAAAAGAATGAAACTGGACTCATATATTATGCCATAAACAAAAATAAACTCAAGATGAATTAAAAACTTAATGTAAGACCTGTAACTATAAAACCCCTAGAAGAAAACATAGGTGATAAGCTCCTTGACATTGGTTTTGGTAGTGATTTTTGGATTTGACACCAAAAGCACAAGCAATAACAGCAAAATTCAACAAGTGGGATTAAATCAAACTAAAAAGTTTCTGCACAGCACAGGAAACTTGTAACAAAAAGAAAAGGCAATTAATAGAATGGAGGAAATATTTGCAAATCACGTGTGCAATAGGGCATTAAGATAAAAAGTATATGAGGAACTCATACAATTTAATAGCCCAAACCCAAATAACACCACTAAAGGATGGACAAAGTATCTGAATAGAAATTTTTTTCAAACAAGGCATATAAATGGCCAACAGGTACATGAAAAGGTGCCTACCATCACTAATCATTAGGGAAACACAAATCCAAACCACAATATCACTTCATAATTTTAGGATGGCTATTTTCAAAAGACAATAGTTAACACATGCTGGTTAGGATGTGGAAAAAAGGAAACCCTAGTACACTGTTAATAGGAATGCAAACTCTGTACCATGAAAAACAGTATGGACGTTCTTCAAGAAATTAAAAATAGACCTGTCATATGATCAAGCAATCCCACTTCTGGGTATATATCCAAAGAAGATGAAACCACTATCTTGAAGAGATATCTGTGGTTCCATGTTCGTTGCAGCATTATTCACTCTTGTCAATATATGAAAACAACCTATGTGTCTATCAAAGAATGAATGGATTTAAAAATGGAAGATATATACAGGGTAGGGCAAAAGAAAGTTTACAGTTCATATGAAAAATAATATAATAATTAATGAATAATACAAGAGTAAACTCTGTGCTTTACATACTCACAACTGTAAATCTACTTTTGCCCCACCCTGTCTACACACACACACACACACACAATGGACTGTTATCTTTTATTCAGGCTTAAAAAAGAAGGAAAGCCTTTCCATCTTAATGCCGATTGGAATCCTTTCAATTCACACTCAGTGGGTGAATCTGAAGAGTATTGTGTCAAGTGAAATAAGCCAGAGAAAGACAAATAGTCCGTGGTATAACATTTATGTGAAGTGTAAAAAACAATCAACCTCATGACAACTGAGAGTAGGAAAGTGATTTCCAGGGGATGAGCAGGAGAAGAACAGCTACAGACTGATAAAAGGTACAAATTTAGTTTTAAGATGGAAAAAATTGAAAAATCCAATATATAACAGAATAACTGTGGTTGAAGACACTGTATTATATAATTAATATTTGCTAAAATAGTAGAACTTAAATGTTCTCACCAAAAAAGGTAAATATGTGAGTTATTAAACATATTAACTCCACGGGAGCAACCCTTTCACATCATATGCACATGTTAGATTGGCACATAGTACACTTTAAATACCATACAATTTTGTCCAGTATAGCTAAATAAAGCTGAGACAAAAATACCCAACTATATGCTATCTATAATTTAGAGTCAAAGATATGAATAGGATAAAAGCTAAAAAAAAATTATATGTAAATAATAATGATAACAGAGCTGAAGTAGCTATGCTGATATCTGAAAAAAGAAATTTTCTTTAAAACAAATAGTAAAAAATGTTACTATGCTTATGGGGAGATATTTTATAATAGCAAAAGGGTCAGTCTATCAAGAAGATAGGAGAATGGTAAACTATGTGTAATAACAAAAATCCCCAAAACACATGAGGCAAAAACTGACAGAGTTTAAAAGTGAAATAGACAACTCTTGAATAATAGTTGGAAGTTTCAATACCTCACTTTCAATAATGAAAAACAAGTATGCTGGATATCAACAAAGAAATACAGGGGTCGAACATCATAGAACACTGAGACCTAACAGACATTTATAGAACACCCCACCCAATAGTAGCAGAATTCATATATTTCTCAAGTATATGTAAAACATTCTCCAGGGTAGTACATATATTAGCCCTTAAAAAGACTCAGTAAATTTGAGTATTGAATTATATTACATATGTTCTCCACTTAAATGAAATGAAGTTAGAAATCAGTAATAGAAAATAAATTCACAAAAATGTGTAAATTAAACAACACACTCCCTAACAACCCATGGGCCAAAGAAGAAATCATAAGATAAATTTGAAAATACTTGGAGGTAACTTTAAACAAAGCCACAATATACCAAAACTTATGAGATGCAGTGAAAGCAATGCTCAGAGGGAAAATTATAGGTAAATATCTACATTTAAAAAGGTCTCAAATAAGTAACTTAACCTCCCACATTATAAAACCACAAAAGAAGGGTAAAATAAGCCCAAAGCAAGCATAAGAAAGAAAATAACAAAGTTAATTCCAGAAGTAAATGAAATATTGAATAGAAAAAATAGAAAATCAAGCCTATCAAAGTTTAATGTTTTTAAAACATCAACAAAACTAAAATATCTTTAGCTAGACTGACCAAAAGAAACAGAGAGAAAACGCAATTACTAGATTTGGGAATGAAAGAGATGACATCACTAACAATCTTACAGAAGGAAAAGGGATTACCATGGGAATGCTATGAAAAAAAATGTATGCCAAGAAATTAGGTAGCCTAGATGAAATGGACAATTTCTCAGAAAAGCACAAATTGCTGAAATTAATTCAAGATGAAACAGAAATCTGAACAGACCTATTCAAGTGGATAGATGGAATAGGTAATAACATAAATAATAAATAATTTCAACTTACTAATAAATGAAAACCCAGGTACAGATGGTTTCAATGGTAAATTCTAAAAAAGCTGTATTCATACTTTCTTGAATTCTAAATTCAAGAAAGTATGAGTACAACTCTTCACAATCTCTTCCAAAAGAAATAGATGAGGGGGGACACTTCTCTATATAATCTTTGAGGCTAGTATTAACCTGATTCCCAAACGAGACAAAGATATCACACACAAAAAAGGACACAACAGACCAATATCCCTTAGTGTATAGAGTCAACATTTTTCAACAGAATACTAGCCAACTGATTCCAGCAACATGTTCCATGAGTGCAAGATTGATTTAACATATTAAAAGCAATTAATGAAATATGCCATGATAATGGAATTACTAAATTCTTACTAGGTTTATTGGGGCGATTACTCTTCATAGTTTATATAAATGTCTTATTCACCATGTTGTGCACCTAAAACTAACATAGCTGTTCCCACTATTGCTAATTTCAAGTTACCTATGTCCTGTTACTATTCAAAGAATTAGGAAGAAATGCACAGTAACACCCCTAGTATTTCCAACATTCAGATATAATATAAACTTAAGCATAGGAAACAGTAAAACCATGGCAAATGGTGATTTTCAAGTATTTATTACCTTTGAGATTACCACAATTCATTAAATAATAATTTTCTATAGTTTAAATTTTAATTCTTGTTTTGTTTATCAACTGGCTTGCAATATTCTGAACATCTGAGAATGAGTTTGTGTAAGCTGGCGTGAACTGGCTTCGCCATATCATTGCTCTCAGGTATTCTGGCTTGAGTGACAGCTAAAAATTGAGAATGAAAGGATGTGCACTGGATTAGCTTTAAATACAGCATCCATTTAAATATCATTGGCCAAAATGTAGTCACTTGGTGCTTCTAGATTATTGGAACACTGGGAAATATAGTCTCGTAGCTAGATGGCAATGCCTGACTATGTACCAAGGTTTATATTACTAAGGCTAAATAGATGAATGAATATTATAAAGCAGCTTCTGTCTCTACCCCAAAGTCGTAGGCCAAAATCTTCATTTTTTTTTCATTTTGACTTACTAATAGTAATAGGAAGAAAATACAGTGTACCTTAAAATAGTCCAACCCATTCAGAGAACAACATATTAGTAACTAAAGTGTATTTTGCTCTAGACCAACCTGGTCTGCCATCATCCAACCTGGCATGGGCTGTGCCCCAAATAGGCTGGAGACATTTTCTCCTCATTATCACCTTGTTAAGCAACCCCCTGCCTCTGAGGCATGTTCTGGGATCTTAACGAGGTGATAATGAGGAGAAAAATGATGTGGCAGTCCTTCGTCTGGTCTAGTCTTCATAGTTCAGAGGAGACCCAAGCTTTAATTAAAAATACTTTACTTTGATATAAAACTTTCAGAAAATATATATTTTTTGATGTATCTATTCAAAGGAAACAAGGGAAAAATGTGTTTTTCTACTAGTGTATACTTAGGATATGTCTTTTCCTCATTATTCCAGCAAAAACAGGTACATTCCTTAAAAGAAATAAGGCCTTACAAGAAAAGCTACAATTGAATAGACAAAGGTAAGGAAGATGAGGGGAGAAAACAGACTTGAATAAAAAGAAGTCCAGGTGTTCTGTATCTTACAGATAGGACATCTAGATTTTTCCTCCCTTTTCTTCTGATTATTTAGTGCTCTGTGGGCCTGTTCTCTGCAGAAAGTGTTGTATTATATCTACACATTTGTTGTATTAGGTCACTTCAACTCATCATACACACCAGATAATTTATTCAAAATATCAAGGGTTTACATAGTATTATTTGATGAATATACTTCAGAGTAATTAATTTAGAGGGTGTATTTTATTTCTTTAAAATACAATTTTGCATTGTTTGCTAAATATGAAAGATAGCTTTTGCCTACAAATGATTTTAAAATAAACTCACTTTATACACATTAAAGATAGTCTCTGATTACTTCTGCTTGATGGAGAAATATATCAGTAAATGCCTGCTTTTAAGTAGCCTTTCTTTTTAGGAAGTTAAAATCCTCTCCTGACTTTTAGGTGTTCTTGGTTATCTCAATGAGACAATTTTTTAAGAAAAGAAAGAGAAATTTTACAGCCACCATGTTACACATGGTGACATGGAATACCCTTCTACATGAAGCAAAGCATTGGATCACAGCCCAGAGGACCCATCAGCGCTGTTTCCCAGTGGCCGTCTATCTTCCTGACAAATTCTGACCACCCAACAGTCCATTTGGCTGTGGCGAACACAGGGGAAAGAAGAGGAATGGCCAGACCCCACCACGCTGACACACAGTCATGCCACAGTCCATTTGTTCACTTGTGTTTCAAGTCTGAGGCAAATGGATTTGAAGAAACTTTCCCAAGGCTAATTCCTTATAAATGGTACATTCTCTTCTCAACTTAATTTGTCCACCTCACACAGTTGATTAAACTATTCCACAGACAATCCCATTTTACTCTCAGAGAGTCAATACACTTTTACATGACTTTTTTAACCTGGTCAGTCCCTCTAGTCCATCAGTGTCATGATCACTCTTCTGTACGTACTTTCAACAAGAAAAAAAACTAAAATCCCAGGACAGTATTCCTCTCTCTGAACTAAGTTGTTTGTCAATAAGGGATTTTCAAGACTGTTAATGCATGAAATCTTCTGCTAACACTTCACCTTGATTTTTCTTATTAACTTCATTTCCAGCTTTCTGAAACTTTAATTAAAACTTAAGATAGAGAAGGAGTTCATGGTTCTGATTTTATGGGCATGTGAAAGTTAGAGATCACTTTTAAATAATTATTTTCAATTGTAGTTTGCCTTTATTCATGGAGAGAAACAGGAGCAAGGATCATTCTAAATAGTAGATGACTGAGAAATATTTGTTTTCTTTAATAACCATCATTTTCTTGTGAAGATGGTACAGTAATTTTTATCTGAACTTTCATCAAACAATTGTAAAGAAAGTAGAATAACAACCAATCTGGTGGCAAGGAGAAAAGTTAGATATTCCCCCAACATTCTGATGACGAATCCCCCTACATATTGATAATGAGTAAACCTCAGTGGTACACTGATTTTTCTAAATGTGTTTTATAATTTAAAGCCGGGTTATGTTCTTTTTTTAATGAGCATAAGATATACTTTTGAAAGACCAAAATCAGTATGAATATTTGTATTTAACTTGAGTCTAGAGAAACAGCCTCTTCTTTCAGAAAAGCAGTCCCATTAAAGAAGGATGACTTCAGTATCATTTCTCAGCATACAGAATAGAAAATGACAAAATTTAATTAAAACAAATACTCAGATTTTTAGGTTGCCATTTACCCAGAAGCCAGGTCTATGCTAACAGACTAGAATATTGTATATAATTTTGTGTACCAAGTGTATAACTCAATAGGTTTTTGTTATTTAAATGATTGGGGCTGAGCAAGTAGGCCAATTGGCAGGTAACTAGCGCCCCGGAGTTACCCGTTCATTAGAACGGCTCTTCATGTCACACCTGGAGGGTGAACACAAGTAACGCGGCACTAGAGGTGGGGGCCAGAAGACTTTATTTCTAGTCCTAAATTTGCCACTGAATAGATGCGTGGCCCTAGGCGAATTCCCTCTCTAGGCCTCAAAATCCTCATCTAAAAATGTAGAAGTTTCACTAAAGTCACTTCTAGTTTCGTGGGTATTACGCCTAGGAGGAGAAGTTGGAAAGAGAGACTCCCTAAACAAAAATCCCAGGGTTTTACCATTTAACCAAGCCCAGAGACATCCTTTCCTTTCCTCTAATTATATCCTTTCTTTCCCACACATTCTTCTGCACACCATTAGGAAATAAAAAGAGGAAGAAAGAAAACCTCCTGTTGCATGCAAAAACCAGATCTGTCAGCGGCAAAGGGTTGGGGTAAATGGAGCCTTCGCTGATGATATCAGATTGTATTTTAATTAGATGTCAAGTTCTAAGACCATGAGCCAAAATGATAAAGAGCAGACTATTAACCGTCCCTATTACGGAGCCCCAAGCATCTCTTAATTTATGTACTGATAATCTCCTGGTAATTCTCCGGGTGCTGCCACCGCGTAAACATTCCAGTTTCTCTCCTGCTTCACATGGAGTTGTTCTCCAGCCATCACGGAATTTGCCCATTATGCTCAGCCCAGCTCATTTAGAGCAACCGCCTTCCCTCACAGCCAAACCACCGGCCTCAGCTGGGGCCAAGGGAGTGGGCGACAGCTCATCTGCAGCAGAGCCTTTGGTGGAAGTGTGGCCAATTAGTCACACGTTTGGTGTTCTAATTAGGCGAGGCCGGGACTTTGGAAAATGTGCTGTTGATTTAGGTACTTCCTCAAACAATGCTAAATTGTGTTATGTGAAATTCAATTAGTCTTTTTCTAAACGTTTCCACATCTGTTCTTCCTTAAGCATAAAGTGATGAGGAGAGAAGGAGAAGTGAAAAGCCAGAGTCTCCACTGGTGAAATATGTTAGACCTTAGGGACCAGCCCTTTTCCCAGCTTTTGACCCTGAACAGTGATATACAGGAAGGAACAAAGTTGGAGAGCTATCATGGTGAAGCCCTTTTAAATAAATCATTATAGAAGAAATACTGCAACTGCACGGGAATGTAATCTTGTATGATGGCCATAAACTCAGCTTTGTTTGAAAATGGATGGCATGGGGGTGGAACCATTAAGACGTAAATGATTACAAATTCCGTCTTAAAGGTAGTATATGTGGTCATTCTGGTTATATATATACATATATATATATTATTTAAAGAGTCTTTTAAAAAATCCTTTGGATTAATATTTCATGTCTAGGTCCAGTGTAATGAGGTTTTGTCTCCTCTTATCTATTGAAATTTTCCATATAAAATTGAGAACAGGCTGAAATCCCCAAACACTTGAAATTTAAAAGGGAAATAAAGGAGGGGGAGGAAGGAGAGGAAAATGAAAGAAGAAGAAGGCAAGATTCCACTTGTTCTGAAACATTTCCTATTTTCTACTCGAGCTGCTATTCTCAGCCACAACACAGCGCTTTGCTTTGATCTTTTGCACCCTGGCAGGCTGCTCCGACTCAGCTCTCCTTCTTCAGTTTGTTAGAGATGCTATGTTGTTGCTTCCCAGCGTCTCTTAATTCCTCCCAGCATCACATCTAGCACCATGTCCATAGCATGTTTTCATGTTGTGTCACACTCTCCACTGACTTTGCCAAGAGGCCAATGGCAATATCTTTTACCAAAGTGGCATGGTCAAAACCACAGGCGTCCAAAGGTGAAGGTGTACATGCATTCGATCCTTGTTTCTGTTATCACCTTTTCAGTGACTAACATTTCAAAACCTTATCTGTGGCTGGCAGGCCATGTTTCAGTTTTGTCAAAGCCCGGATATAGACTGTGTGGTTTTCCGATGATATATCTCCATAAGATTTGTGGAATGCTAAAGATGGAGTTGTCAACACTGCTTTATGGCACCTCTGTGCATGTCAGAAAATGAAAATATTTTCAGAAGTGATAGCATTATTTTGACTGATGACATGCTCTTGTAAGAAAAAGACGTTTAAATTTTTAAAAAATCAGAAAAAGAAACCAAAATAAGGCATTACCAGAGAGCAAGATGATTTATCTGGTGTCTACCTCTCACAAACGAGAGAAAGGAAGGTTAAAAAAATTAAAGAGGTAACGCTTTTAAGCCAGTCTGGGTTTGCAGTTTTCACTAACTCAATTTGATGGCTCTATTTAAATGTAAATTTCCATTCACTAAAGAGACTATGTTCCTCTGAAAATAAGTGACATATTTCCAGATTACAAGTAACCTAATGAACGAAATATAGATGTAAACAATTTCATACACCTAAATAAAATAAAATGTAACTATGGTTTCAGAATCAGTTTACAATTCTTTGTAATAGATGCTACAGTAACAGATCTAAATAGTTGTTTACTGTAGAAGATAACTATAAATCTTAAGGTTTCAATAAACCTAAAATCTGATTTCCTAGAAATATTAATTGGTAATTATAATCTATTATTTCTCTTATTTTTCTCACATACAGGAATATCTATCAATATTGCAACTTGCCTTAAACAACCATAAAATTTTCTTTAAATGAGCATAGTTTTAAAAAAAAATTGCTTTTATTTCTCAACTAAAATTGGATTAACTATGTGACATTAACCCCACAGAGCAACATTATTTGATTTATAAAAATGTTATTAAAATATTCTCAATAACTTTAATCTGAATGTTGATAAAAGAGAGCATTTAATTCACTGGCTTTAAGCTGAACAAACAAGCCTTGTCTTTCACTACCTACAGGTTGAATTAATCATTACTGAATTTATACTCATTTTATAGCATTAAGATATGATCACTGTGAATCAGTCCATCCTGGCTAGTCTGCGTGAGGTGAGCCCATGTCATCTTGCTTCCTATTCACCCTTCATTGTATAGCAGCATCAGGGGCATCAATTAAAAATCATCAGACTCACCCCCAAGTTCTGTAAGCCTGTGTACTCTGATTATAAATGTCAGATGACTTCATTATCACACACAAAGATTCAAAATCATTCTTCCCTCTAAAGTGACAATCTTGGGGGAAAGCATTTTAATGTTGTATCCTACCAACTTCTTGTATGAGAGACCGAATGTCTAAAAGAATCTTCTCTAGGTTATTAGTTCAAACCCAGGTTAAACTCCATAGAATGATGGCATGTCTCTGGGGACAGAAGGGAAGCAGGTCGGCAGATGTTGCCATGTCCAGACTGCCCCTTGCCTTCGGAGAGAGTGCTTGGTCTGCTGAGGGGCACCTTCCTTCTCCCTTTTTTCACACAGTGGTGACCAGAGTGTTCAATGCATCCCACATGTGTTTGCCTCCTGCTGACACTGAGTTGGCCCTGTGCTAGACCAGGCCTGGCTCAGGGGGCATCTTTCATTTTGATAGACAAGATGTCAGGTTTCATTACCCTTGCTGCAAGACACTTTAGTATCCTTAATGATACTAATGAATAATATATTAGCTTTATACCATTTGTTTATAACATCTTGAAATTGATTAACTCTAATGTTAAATCTTAGTCTTTTCTTCTGCTCTACTAAACTCTTAATTTTTTTTATTGTTGTTTTTTTTCCTATCTTATTTGCTTGTTCAGAGAGTGAACTTCTTGAAGGCAAGAATCACTCCCACACATTTCTATTTCCTTAGGCTGTAATTTACTGAACACATATATCTACGATTTGTTTTGATTGATGACCCTATGTGCCATCAAATGTATGCCACAGAATAATGGCCACATTTCCCACCTATCAGGGTGCCAGGGGGACCTCAGAATTGAATTATACCCCAGATATCTCTACTGTCTTAAGTCTTTTGTTGTTAGGCTGATGCTACCAATGATTTTCTTGCATATTTACATTTGGGGTCTGGAAAGGCTGGGAATTGATAGAAGGATTGACTTACCTAGACAGACTCAAAGAGTAACCAACTACCTACCACAATTAAAGCCAAAGACAGCACTGGGGATGGAAGGGTATATTGACTGATTAAGAAAAAAAATCATTCATCTAGAAAGAGCTAAAACAATAGTCAAATTGTCAAATAAAACACAAGACAAGGGAAGTCATATACAACACAGAATTAAGTGGCTGACTGATGAGTGGGTAGGAAGTGAATAAATGTAAAGAATTAAGGAGGGTATTTCTGATGGAAAGCTCAAATGTTGGAAAAACTGTAGGCAATAGTTAATAAGCTTAGTAATCAGTGTATGTAAAAAGCTATCATCTCAGAAACTGAAGGTATGACCCACCTTGATTCCAGGAGACAATAAACAGTTCCACCTTTGCGCCCCAGGAGAACAGCAAGCAATCAAGATGGTCTCTGAGCCATTGTGTTCCAGAGTGAGACACTTGGGACACAGATAAAGACCGCAGCCCAGGACATAGATGAAAGAATGATGCAGCTTTTTATCAGATTAACTTTTTCCCTAAATTCCAAACCCCTTACCTTTTCTTCTCCTTACAAAAAGGGTCAGTTTAAAATGGAATTTAAGAGG
This sequence comes from Sturnira hondurensis, assembly GCF_014824575.4. Taxonomy (NCBI): domain Eukaryota; kingdom Metazoa; phylum Chordata; class Mammalia; order Chiroptera; family Phyllostomidae; genus Sturnira; species Sturnira hondurensis. The sequence continues at coordinate 9,186,910 of NW_028098001.1, read as the reverse complement.
GCCTGTTAGAGTACAAGCCCACTGTCTTCTCAGGTTGCTGGCCTCTGAATAAAGTGCCCCTAGAGATTCAATCCCTGTCTTTGCTTATTAGTTCTGGTAGGTGACAGACAGCATGAACACTGGCTTTTCCAGTTTCATTCCTAGGCACTTCCGGTAAGATTGACATGAGCTGAGGCAAGTGGGAAGGTGGCTGTCCTTTCACTTCACCTTTTCTGTCATCTTTGCTGCTTCCTCTTTCTCTTCCTGACCTCCAAAGTCTCAGCCTCTCCTCTTCTCTGTTTTATATAGCCTCAGACCCTAAGTTCATTGATTTAAATACCACTTGTCTGTGATGAGTTGCTATTTTTTTTTGTCTCTGACTCACAGCACTCCCCTGGCGCTAGATATCTAATTACTTATTCAACATCTTTATTTGTGTGTCTAGTAGCATGTCAGAGCTACTAGACAAAATATATACCAAAGCAAACTTTTGATTTCTCAGCCTCTGCCTCCAAAAACTGCTCCACAAATAATTTAATAAAAATTCTATTCTTTCAGTTGCTCATATCAAAAATCTTAGGGTCATGTCTAACTTGTCCATTTCTACCTTATTCTGCATCTAATTTATCACAATCCTTCACACTCCTTCTTCAAATGTATCCAGAATCTAACCACTTCTTAGCCCTAATGCCACCCTACTGGGTCAAACTGTCATTCCCTTTCACTGAGATGATGGCAATAACCTCATAACTAATCTCTTTCCGTTTACCCTTGACCCTCTCATAGGCTACTCTCACATCAAACTAGAGTGTTCTTAGAACATCAGGTTCTATTTCTTTCTTTCTTTCTTTCTTTCTTTCTTTCTTTCTTTCTCTCTCTCTCTCTCTCTCTCTCTCTCTCTCTCTCTCTCTCTCTCTCTCTTTCTTTCTTTCTTTCTTTCTTTCTCTGCACAAGCGCTCCCAAGGCTTTCTATCTCTTATCAGAAAAGCCAAGGTCATTATCATGGCTTAATGGGCTCTACCTGAGCTGCCCTTCCCATTATTTCTTTGCTTATCTCCCATCAATTCCTTCTTGGTCACTCTACCCCAACCACACTGGCCTTCTTGTCCTCCTTGCATACACCAAGCACATTCCCACTGTAAGGCTTTAGTATGTTCTGTTTCTCTGGCTTGGAAAGCTCTTCACTTGTCTACTACATGGCCTGCAACCTCTCTTCCCTCTGGTCTTTGCTCAAGTGTCTTCTCATTAGAGACTTCAGTGATTACCTTCCCCTGCTCTCCCCCCTCCCCCCGCCATGTAAAATGCTTCCTAAGCTCCACGTCCCCCAGTACTTTGTTTATCCTGATAGCCCTTATCACCACCTGTTTCATTACATATCTATTTGCTTGTCTACTATCTGTCTCTCCACCAGAGTGCAAATTCCTTCAGGTCACGAACTTCATCTATGTTGTTGAGAGAAATAATCCTCAGTCTCTGAAATAATGTCTGGACCACAGTACATACTTAATAACTATCTGTTGAATGAGTAAATAAATGAATGATAACCATAAATAGATTAGTTTTTAGGTGGACAAAAGAATTTGCTCTGGGAAGTGTTGGGTCATCATGTTGGAAAATCAGAATTTACTTAGATGGTGGGGAACATTTAATGTTAGAGGACAGAGTATAGATTTTATTTTATAAGTTAAGTTTAGTCACTAAAAATTTTTTGAACAGGGATCTAGACAATCAACGTAAAATTTTGGGATGAGCCATCTGGTGATACCATAAGGGTGGATTTTAAAGTTGACTGGAGAATTTCTTAGTAATCTAGGCTTCTGTCCCTATGACCAAGTATATAAGTGCAGCCCTAAAGTGTATAAGTGAAATTAAATATACATTTAAATGTACGTATCATTAATAAAAACATACTTATTAAAACAGGAATAAGAATGTCAATGTCATTGAAACCGTGAGCATGCCCAGACTATAGGTTTGAGCAGCATCTACTGCATCACAGGTATCCAAAGTGGGAGGTAAAAAATCTCATTCATCCATCTAGAGGGATTGCTTCCCCAGTGCTCAAAACAGCATTACTAGAAACCAGAGAGTTTGTTTCCTACTTTCCTTCTGGATAATTACCTTTGGTGAAGAATGGCATTCCTCACTGTGCCCAGCTGGGACAAAGATGCAACCCTCAGAAGAAGAGGAGTAGAATGGGTGAACAGTCATGAGAACTTGCCTGGAGAAGGTTTCGCCAGGCTGTCATGTCTATTAAGAGATAGTCTACAGAGCTGTGGTTCATGACACCTCACAATACTTGAGCAAAAAGTTAGTTACAGAAAAGTGTGCTCTGTGTTCTCCCCTGACCTCCCTCCAGTGTTTCTGTGTTTTACTGAAGCAACTGACTTATGTTCATAAGGTGCTCACTTCTTAAACCTTATCCTAAGAATTGAGATTTATCCATCTTTCTTGCTAAAGATCACATCTGCTTTCTTAAAAAGCACCCTGAAGGTCTAGAATTTCTCCAGTGTGAAAGTGACTCTCTTTCCTGACACAGGCTTTTAATGTGGGTGACCAGTTAGAGGAAGTTTTGTGTTGCTTCTTGTATGTTAGAAAGAGGTTCTCATTTGAATGAAAAGGCACAAATATAGTAAGGATTTTAATGATCATATTATTCAAATTTTTATAAGACCAGAAAACCTTCTTATGTCATTGGTAGCATAAACTCAAAAGCTCTTGCTTCAAAGGCTGAAGGTCCACATTGCTGCTCTGATTTGGGGTAGTTAATACTGTTCTCTCACTCCTCTTCATGGTCTCTAAGTCCCTCATTTACGACCCTGAAATAATTCACAGAATTAGCAGGTCCACCCATTAGTGACTACAAAATATTTGGAAAAGTAGTCATCATCACTTCCCTATGAAACAATCATTTTCAATGTGAATGATACAAAATGTTATGAAAAAAGGGAAAGGATCACATGAGCTATGCAAAACATGTGTGAATTGGTACAGGCATTATCAAGTTTAAGAAATCTTGATTCATAACAGGATGGAATGTGGGGAAATCAAGGGTGATATAAAAATAAAATGATTATGTGCTGTATCAACCATCAACCACACAGTCCCAAACAGATGTTTAATTCTTATGACCTCATCCCAGCCCGTTACCAGTGTCAGTACCGTGTTGCTTTACCTCCTGCCTCAGAAAACAGGGCTCTGGAAAAAGGCGCATTTCACTCTGATTTCAGGGGGCACTGCTCATGGAAAGAACAGAGGTTTGGCACTAGAAGTGAAACCAGAAAAGCCAGCATTCATGCTGCCTGTGTCTGCTAGAACTACCAGAACTAATATACAGAGACAGGGATTGAATCTTTATGGGTACTTTATTCAGATGGCTTGTGATCTGAGAAGATGGTGGGCTATGTACCCTAACATACCCTCTTACCTTCCATTATAAACTGACCCATTTTATAAGGAGAAAAGAAGTGTAGGTAAGGGGTTTGGAATTCAGAGGAATCGTTAATCAGATAAAAAGCTGAAGCATTCTGGGACTTCCGCCAAGATGGAGGAGTATGTGGAAACACTGTGCCTTCTCCCACAACCAAGTTTGAATACAACAAAGGTTTGGAGAACAAAGACACAGCCAAAGAACAGAAAATTGAACTATACCGAAGTCCGACAACAATGAACCATTCAACCGACTGGTAAGAGGGGCAGAGCCAGCAGCAGAGCAGGGTCGGGCAGGAAAGATCCCCCAACCCCAGGCGCCCAGGCAGCCCCACGTGGAGCTGACCCAGTGAGGGCTCCGGGAGGCAGGCTGGCTGTGGTCACACATTCGCGCACAGTTCGGCGGTGGCTGTGGGGGGCAGCAGAGGGGGCCCGCTATTGCTTTCCTTTGGCCTCACCCCCACATACAGTGTCACAACACAGCGACTGAGTGGCCCTGCTCTGGTGAACACCTACGGCTCTGCTCCTCATACGTAACAGGCACGAACAGTCCAAAATATGGCTCAAGAAGAACTCAAAGCCCCAGAGCCAATAACTCTAAGCGACCAAGAAATAGCCAGCCTCTCAAACGCACAGTTCAAAATACTGGTGATCAGGATGCTCACAGAACTGGTTGATTTTAGCCATAAATTAGAGGAACATATGAAGGCTAAACTAATTGAAATGAAGGGAGATGCACAGGAAACCAATAGTGATGGAAAGGAAACTGGGACTCAAATCAATGGAATGGACCAGAAGGAAGAACAAAACATCCCACCAGAAAGGAATGAAGAAATGAGAATTCAAAAAAATGAGGAGAGGCTTAGGAACCTCCAGGACATCTTTAAACGTTCCAACATCCGGATTATAGGGGTACCAGAAGGGGGAAAGAAACAGCCACGAGTGGAAAACTTATTTGAACAAATAATAAAGGAGAACTTCCCCAGTCTGGCAAAGGAAATAGACTTCCAGGAAATCCAGGAAGCTCAGAGAGTCCCAAAGAAGTTGGACCCAAGAAGGAACACACCAAGGCACATCATAATTACATTAGCCAAGACTAAAATGAAGGAGAGAATCCTAGAAGCAGCAAGGGATAAGGGGACAGTCACCTACAAAGGAGTACCCATCAGACTGTCAGCGGATTTCTCAAAAGAGACCTTACAGGCAAGAAGGGGCTGGAAAGAAGTATTCCAAGTCATGAAATCCAAAGACCTACAGCCAAGATTGCTTTATCCAGCAAAACTTTCATTTAGAATGGAAGGACAGATAAAGTGCTTCTCAGATAAGGTCAAGTTCAAGGAGTTCATCATCACCAAGCTCTTATTATATGAAATGTTAAAGGGACTTATCTAAGAAAAAGAAGATAAAAAATATGAACAGTGAAAGGACAGCAAACTCACAGTTATTAACAACCACACCTAAAACAAAAGCAAACCAGGAGGACAGCTAGATCGGGAGTGGAACCATAGAAATAAAGAACACATGGAGGGTTAGCAACAAGGGAGTGGGAGGAGGAGAAGGGGGGAGAAGATACAGAAAATAAGTAGCATAGACAGTAGGTAAAAAATAGATAGGGGGGAGGGCAAGAACAGTAGGGGAAATATAGAATCTAAAGAACTTGAGACACGGGGTTATAAACTAAAGGGGGGGAAGGGTGGGGGAGTGGGTGTGCAAGGTGGAGGGGAATGAAGAGGGGAATAGAACAACTGTAATGGTATAATCAATAAAATATATTTTTTTAAAAAAGCTGAAGCATTCTTTCATCTGTGTCCTGGGCTGTGGTCTTTATCTGTGTCCTGAGTGTCTCATTCTGGAGCACAATGGCTCAGAGACCATCTTGATTTCTTGAAGTTCTCCTGGGGCACAAAGGTGGAACAGCTTGTGGTCTTCTAGAGTCAAGGTGGGTCATACCTTCAGTTCCTGAAACAATAACTTTTTACATGTACTAATTACTAAGCTTATTGACTCTTACTTAAAACTAAAATTTTCCAACTCTTGAGTGTCCCCAACAGAAGGTCCAAGTTAAAGTACCTGCTGGGCAGTTGTATGAATTTCTTAATTGAATTAAAAGCTAGGACTCTCAGTAAGCTGCTTGCAGAAGAGAGATGATAATAATGCTTGCTCTACTACTAGCAACAGGGTTGTTAGGCTGTCTACAGAAAGTAATGTGTGTGAAAGTGCTCTACCAATTATAAAGCACTATGCAAAAATGGCAATGATTAGGTTTCTGAAGGCAATCTTTATATTTAGTTTGGATTAACTTTATAACAGAACGAAATGCTTGGTTGGCCTCTCTGACTCCATCTTGTTTAAACCTGGTTTGTTCCCATGGCCTTCAAACCTAGTTAACAGCTCCTTTTGTATAGACATGCTAATCATTAGAGGAATTCTGCTTAGAGCTTGAGTTTTACAAAAACAGTTCCTTACAAGAAAGTGCCTTTCCCAAGGATATTAGAGAATATGTATTGTATTTGCAGGAATCTCCTGACCAGACTCACATCAACCAGGGTCCACAGACAAAACAATTTTCCTTGAACCCCTGCTGGGGCCTAGACATGTGTGGTCATCAATCACTTCTTGTACCTCCCATTTTCCTTTTCATTGACATAAAGGAAGCCTGAATTCTGTACTTTTTTAAGTACACCACTAGATCTTCCATCTGCTTGATCAATAAAACTTTTCTTACTCCAAACTCTGATGTATTAAGTTTTGACCTTTCAAATCATCGGGCACATGGACTTCAGACAGGTAACAATTTAATATAGTTGGTATGAACCAACTTGGACAAGAAAAGCCAGTAAAAAAGGATGGTAGTTACAGAAGAAAGCAAACTCCTTGGATCTCCTGACCAACTCACCGTGAAACATCAGTTCCTCCCTAAGCCCTCCCTAAGGTTCAAGTAAGGTGGACTATGTTTATGTTGCTTCTGCCTTAGTTAATAGACTAACCAAATATTTAAGTGTCTGCTATATGCTCACACTGAATCTCAGACGAGGGATATGACAATGAACAAAACAAGAATGGCTCTTGACCTATTGGAACTTGTATCTGAATGAAGAAAAGAGACAATGATCAAATAATCATCAAAATTTCAGCTGTCTGTGATTGGCACAGAGGAGAAGAATATGGTGCAATATGTACTGGTTAGGTAGTTCTGGGAGGCTTTCCTGAGGACGAAATCATTCGGCTGAGATCTAATCACTCAGCTAAGGATGAATGGAAGATGATAGGGTGAAGAGGAAGAACAGAGAATGTCTCCTTTTTAAAAAGGCCTCTGTAGGGTAGGAGCTCAGCTCATTCAAGAACTAAGGATGAGTAGTAAGAAATTGCTGACATTCAATGGTTTTTAACTTACAAAGGTAGAATTTCATCTAGTTAAACTGAATAAAAGTTTCTAGCCAGAGGGTAGAAAGCAAGAGTAGACTTGACCTAGAATGATGCTGGAGAAGTAGGGATAGACTGCTGATGGAAGGCTTTCTAAGCCGAGGCTCTTGGTCTTGGTCCCAGTAGCAATTCAGAAGCCTTTGAAGAATGACACTTGGTAAAGATGACTCTGACTTTAGTGTGGGTGATGGAATAGCAGGTTGATTTGTAACTATTTGGTTGATATGTAATTACCCCCAGAAGGAACTCCTGGTGACTTAAAGCCTCACAACTTGAAAAGGGTGCCTGCAGACCAACAGTATGCATGTCACCTGGGAGCATGTTAGAAATGCAGACATGCTGTATCAAAACCTATATTTTACCAAACTCCCCAGGTGGTTCATTCATATGCCTACTAAATTTCTGACTTAGATCCTACTGAAGGTGGATGGATGGATAGAACAGAAGGGGAACCCTTTTGCACTGTTGGTGGGAATGCAGACTGGTGCATCCACTGTAGAAAGTAGTATGAAGATACTGCAAAACATTAAAAATGGAACTGCCTTTTGACCCAGCAATCCCACTTCTGAAAATATATCCAAAGGAACTCAAAACACTAATTTGAAAGAACATAAGCAGCCTAAGTGTCCACCAATAGAGGAGTGGATAAAATAACTATGGGACATTTACACAATGGAATACTACTCAGCCATAAAAAATAAGATTTTACCCTTTGCAACAGCATGGATGAACCTGGAGAACATTATGTTAAGTGAAATAAGCCAGTCAGAGAAGGACAAATACCATGTAATTTCACTCATATGTGGAATCTAATGAATAGTTGGAGAGCAGGATGACAGCTAGTTGGGGAGCAGATGGGGGGGCTCGCTCTTCTTGGTGCACTATAGCTCCAGAGCAGGGAACCTCTCGATGCACAATTGATGTGCAAGTGGTAAAAACTGTGTGTGTGACAAAACAGTTAAGAGCTCAGACTGTGGAACCAGAAAGCCTGTGTGTGAATTCTGACTCCAACATTTGTGAGCTATGAAACTTTGGGCAAAATACTTATCTTCTCTATACCTTGGTATCCCCATATGTAAAATGGGGAAATACAGGGTTGCTATGACTAGTAAATGACTTAATATTCATGAAGTACTTACAAGAATGGCTGGCACAATGTAAGTGCTTATTAGATAAAACATTAATTTTTATCTATTCCAAATAAGCACAGATTTTCAAAAGGCATGGTTCATTGTTCTCGAAATAGAACTTCTTTACATTACCTTGAGGTCTGTCCCATCTGTTACCGGCATGTGCCTATAGCTTTAGGTTAGAGGAGATATGGGAAGGTTCTACATTTTGAACAAATTAGAAAGCACTATCCCTGAACCCCAAAGAAGGTTCCAGAGGAAATTTGGCTAATCGTGGTTCGTACTGGCACTCAGATCCACTAACTTCAGTGTTTTCCCAGATATGGGATGACAAGAATATCTGTGTGTTCCCATTTTCTAGATCTGTAGCAGTTCACTCCATAGCTTTAGCATTTCCTTTAAAATGCAGTTCAAAACATTCTGATCACATACAATGCTATACTCATATAATTCCTTTTATATAGACACCACCATTACATAAATGCACATACAACTTTCTTTGCCAACAGTATTTATATGGTGTGCAGAAATTTTTAAAATAATTTTTCTGCCAGGGATACCACAATGTGCCATTCTTTTTCAACTTGGGCCTGGGAAAGGAACATGCTATGTATTTGTGCCAAAAGTAGCTCGACTTAACTGGAGTCAGCCTTCCCTTCATGATCTGTTTTTGAAGACTAAATATCAGCGTTTCTCCTGAACCTGCTTGGGCAAACTGCCTTACCTTGCGTGACTGCGGCTTTCTGGTAAAAAATAGTATGTGGTGAATTGTTCATGTTTGAGGTCATTTTTGAAGTAAAATAACCCCCCCAATGAACACATTTACTTCAGAGTAACCATATGGTTGTCATATGAAGGAAGATTTCAATATATAAGAAAACAACAATTTCTTCCTCCATGAGAGTGACATACTCTGCCAAGTTCAAATGCTGAATTATTTAGAAAGAGTTTGGAAATATTTTCTAACAATCCATTGTCAAGCACTGCAGCAAAATTCTCAGGAATAACAATTTGTTCTATTCATGAAGTCTTAAGTAATTTTGGAAATATTTGAGGAACTCCTTCAAACCCAAATTTAAACATTTAAGAAGTAACATGTCAGTTTTAAATGTAATATCAAACGTGTTCCAAACTCATTCGCTTGATCAGTTTAGTCTAGGAGTGCTCCTAGTATTCACTTGGGTTTTTCAGTTGGCTTTGCTGTCATGGTTTGTGTCTTATCCGTGTTCTAGTCTCTACCTTTCAAACACTTTTAAAAAACATACCCATAAGGCCAGATCTATACTAGCAAATTGAAGTTGAAAGAAAGGCATTTTTGAGAATAAGTTCAAAAGAAAACTATTTTGCTAGTTACTAGCTTTTTTGAACTGTTGACAAGAATTCTCTGATTGTTCAAGTTCTCAACTTTGTGCTCGTATTTTGACCCAGGCGAGATAAACCTGTCCTAAACCCTAGAATACTACAGCAGATTTTGTACCATTTAAAATTCCTTGTATTACATAAGTTTCTTCTCTTTTCAGTAGATGTATGTATTTCATGTCTGTTCTAAATGCAAGATCTACACAAAAGTGTTTATGAGAATCCCAAGTTTTTTCAATAACTTTACTTTAAAAATAACAAAACATGTTAACTTATAAATATCTTATCATGGGTTAAAATATAATAATAATATGAAAGAATGTGAATATGCAGAATCATTTTCAGCAGGTCAAAAAAATGATAATAATTACATTTTTTGCCCTTTTAAAAATTAGGTATATTTCAATATAATGAGCGTTTCTAGTTTATTCCACATCTATTTACCTTTAAAAGTTTTGGGGAAATGAAAATAAATGTGCCTCTTTATTTTGACTTCTAAATTTAAGCCAAAATTCTACCATTTTGCTCTCACTACAGTGAGTCCTAGCTTCGGAGTGAGGAGGAGAAGAACAGTCCCTGACATCTGGGGACTGGCCTGCCCCTGGCACCACCAGCTCCGCCTTGGCTTTCTCCTGTTGTGTATAAACAGTTTCAGAAAACATCAACATCAGCCTAGGAACTGTGTTCATAGCATATCAAGGCAAAAATGAGACATTCCTTAATCTGGTCTGAACACAAGACAAAAAGATGAGTATTTTCAAACCACACAAATGAACAAATATTCCCGTGACTGGGCTATAAGAGTGATTGCTGCTTCTTTACCAGTTACAGGCTTTCCCTCTCTAGTTTTCCCACCTGTAAGATAGGATTCCTTAAGGAACTCAGAGAATTACCCCACTTCCTGACAGCTTCCAGTCCAGAGCAAGGCCCTCCATGAACTCTCCCTCGAGTCACCTAACACAAGTCCAGATTTCTAACACCCTTTCACTGAGATGCCCACCATCTACATGTGGACGTTCTCCCTCATTACAAAAAGTCAATAATCTCATTCAGTTTGACTCCAGGTGTGCCCCTGGTGGTCTGGGGCTGAAGGGCATGAACACAAGCAAGACGTTAGCTCTAAACAATGTTTTAAAACTGTTTTATTCTAGGAAATAATTTTCAGCAGATACATTGTGTGGAGAAATGTAAAACCCCATTTTACAATGCTTCTAATTAATTTGTGGTAGTTTAATGTAAACTTGTGTTTCTGATAAGTCTTTGTAAAAACGCTCATCTTTACATTAGTCACATCACATTTGTTGAGATCTCTGGAATGTGCCCTACAGAATGTGGTCGAATGTGAGGATGGGGGTGAGGGTGAGCTCTCTCAGTAAGTTTGGAAGTCAGAGAGGTTGTATCCAATATTCTTTAAGAGAGAGGGAGCTGGCCTGGCTGCTCGTGGCCCTGTGCAGAAGTTTGTGTTGGGAGTGGGGGCAGGCAGATGCCATTGTTCCTAACTTTAATACATAGTAGGTTTACAGTAAAAGTTACCTTCCTCCTTCCTCACTCCATCTTTCTCTTCCCCTTCCTTTCTTACTTATTTCCTTTCTCTGTTTTCCTTCTTTCTTCTCTCCTTCCTCCCCCCTTTCCTTACTTCTTCCCTTTCCATTTCCTTTGTACGCCCTCACAGTGAAGGGAGGGAATGCTAAGGAGACACTCTCATTTTGTTTCTTCAGGAAACAACATTGCCCACTTCATAAAATTTGTAGACAAAGTAGATACAAAAGGACCATAACAATGTACAAATGTAAGTGATTTGGTACCAGAGAAGCTAGATAACCTTTTACCATTTAAAAGAATATTTTATACACTCAAATATTGTAAATTGGCTTGATTTTATAACTTCTGAAAATTTTTTTCACTATGAATAATCTCCTTTGGGGCCGTCACTTTCTTCAACACACACACAGTGCTCCCTTCCCCTTAGAGGACTGTAAATTGTTTTAAAGTGCAAAATAAGGTGACTGGATTCAAAACGTCAGAGAAAGGGACGATTTTTCTGTTCTCTCTCTTTGCAGCTTAGATGTGTGCTCTTTGAGAACACCTCTCCGCTGTGCTCCAGGGTGTTGAGCCCGTAAATTCATCCTCAGGCACAGAGCAGCATCCCCCATCTGTGTCCTTTCGCACGGCTCGGATTTCATTCTGTGCCAGGAGTCATACATCACACTCCTGTGTGTCTCCAGAGCCCACTGAGGAAAGTGAAGAAAAACTACTGTTAACAAGGGAGTAATTACATTAGGCCTAAATTAATTATTGGTCGCTTAGGACTGGTGAACAAGGGCCACACAGATGGCCTCTGACTCAGTTCCCACCTTTGAGAAAAGAAATATTCCAATTTGGTGCACATGACCGCATAAGATAACAAGAGGTGGGTTATTTCTGGTCTACTGGTCTTGAATTTATCATATTTGCTAATATGACATGGGGCTTATTTGTGCTAACACTGTAGGTACATTGTATTTTTTTTGGAAAACATGAATGATAGTCACTTGGGACAGAGGTCATTTCACAGCAGTCAGCATTAGAACCAGCAAAGTCAAACCAGGGACTTTTAAAATGCAATTCCGTCAAAAGAACAGGTCATGGATCAGTGAGCAGGTGATGGAAGGTGTTCGTGAGGAATTTAGATTAGCACAAAATTCAAACGAACCACAAGAAACAGGGAAGAGAGAACGTAGGGCAACCTGGAAAGCAAAGAAGCCATGGTCTCAGCAGGGCGTAGAGAAAGACACTGATCGCTCCTAGATTCTATGCTCCTGGTGGGCAAGGACTATGCTTTCTCATCCATTCTGTGTCCCCAGAGCCAGCACAGTTTGCACACACCACATGATGATCATAGGTTATTAAATCAATCAAGTAGATCTGTTTTTCATTTGTGAAATATATACAATGAATTCGATTCCGTAAATATTTTAAGCACCTACTACATGCCAGGCACTGTGCTCAAGAAATTTACAGTGTGGTATCTGAGCAGAATATACATAAGTAATCACTAGCCACTGTGCTTGCTGTACTAATAGAAGCATGGAAGTGGCAAACAGAACAAAGAAAGTACTGATTGTGTCAGGGAAGGGCTTTCCAGACACAGCTTTAAAGTGTAGATAGGAATCTATCAGATGAACAAATTGAGGAAAGCACAGTAGAAAACTACAGCAGAAGAAGAAACAGGATGTGCAAAGGCAGAAAGGAGTAAGCCCCCATACAGCAAGCTCAAAGATGAGGCATTTTATTATGGCTAGAGAAAGCTGAAGAGAAGACATTCATGGACCAGGTCAACAAGGGCCTTGAATGCCGACACAAGGAGCTTGAGCTTGGACAAAGGTCATGAGGAATCCTAGCAGAGTGCAAGGCAAAAAAGTGTCAGAGTTACATTCTAACTAAGGAATTCACCCAGAAAACAAAACGACTATAGAGGGAGAAGATTGGGAACAGGATGATCAGGAAATAAACATGGAAGTCCATGTAAAAGGTGGAAAGACACAGAACTAGGGCAGAGGTAATGAAAGTGATCAGGAAAGGCTACATTCCAGAGATTTCTAAGAGATGGGCTATGTAGGAATTGATGTTTAATTGGATGTAGCTAGAAGGGAGAACATCACCTTTAAAAGTATCTTTGAATTTCGAGAATGGGAGTCTGGTTTAAGAAAAAGGGATAAAATAGGGGAGCAAGAAGATGATGATCAACAGAGACAATGAGTTATTTAGAACATGTTAAATTTGATGGCTCATGAAACATTTAGGTAAAATTTTTAGTGGGTAATTAGATTTTCAAGCAACGTTCATATTAGAAACACATTTTGGGGAGTAAAAGGTAAAAAAAAGGCAAAAGAATAAATGAGATAATCTAGGAAAAGGTCTAGATTGAGAAAAGTATTTAAGATCAACCTTTATGAAGTGATGTGTGAAAAAATCAAAATTAGTGGAAATATTAATATAAAATAAAGAGGTGGGAGAAAACGTAGTATAGAGCAAAAGATAACTAAGGGAGAAAGAATTTCAAGGAGGAAGGAGTGGTAACATGAATGTTAAAGAGAACAGAAAAATCAAATAAGAACTCAACGTAGTCTATTCATAGAAAACAACTGGACAGGTGTCAGTGAGGGGAATGATGGGGTTGGGTGGGATTCCAAGGATGGGGATGCAGTAACTATGTGGTACACTATTCTCTGAAGAAGCTTGATTGAAGAGGAAAACGGACAGAGGGCTGTAGCAAAAGGAGGTTAGATCTTCACGAAAAACTTGTGTTTGTTTTTGGATGGAATGAAAATGAACCCGCTTGTGAGTGAAAGTAAGGTTATGGAGAAGAATAGGAGAGTAGGGAATAAAGCAGTATGCCAGAGATGGGGCAGGAGGGGGAGATCATTGCTTTTTAAATTGTTTTGAAAGAAAAAAACCCTTTCTTTTTCTGTATCTAGGAGAGGTGGGGAGCATTTTAATGTATTTATGTTGGAAGATATCACAGTTAATATAAATAAAAATTAAACTGAAAAAATCATTTTAGTGTTCTAATAATTATCATAATGTTCAAAGTGACCCAGAGCATTTTCTTCTTCATCAAGAATGTCTTTTTCAAAATGTCTCCTTAAATACAGTGCAGTGAAAGTCCAAAGCTTTTTATCCGCCTGTCTTTGCCGTATACTCACAACATAATTATTATCTTGCATATTCTAAAAATAACTCACCAGTCAATAANTATTCATAGAAAACAACTGGACAGGTGTCAGTGAGGGGAATGATGGGGTTGGGTGGGATTCCAAGGATGGGGATGCAGTAACTATGTGGTACACTATTCTCTGAAGAAGCTTGATTGAAGAGGAAAACGGACAGAGGGCTGTAGCAAAAGGAGGTTAGATCTTCACGAAAAACTTGTGTTTGTTTTTGGATGGAATGAAAATGAACCCGCTTGTGAGTGAAAGTAAGGTTATGGAGAAGAATAGGAGAGTAGGGAATAAAACAGTATGCCAGAGATGGGGCAGGAAGGGGAGATCATTGCTTTTTAAATTGTTTTGAAAGAAAAAAACCCTTTCTTTTTCTGCATCTAGGAGAGGTGGGGAGCATTTTAATGTATTTATGTTGGAAGATATCACAGTTAATATAAATAAAAATTAAACCGAAAAAATCATTTTAGTGTTCTAATAATTATCATAATGTTCAAAGTGACCCAGAAGCATTTTCTTCTTCATCAAGAATGTCTTTTTCAAAACGTCTCCTTAAATACAGTGCAGTGAAAGTCCAAAGCTTTTTATCCGCCTGTCTTTGCCGTAAACTCACAACATAATTATTATCTTGCATATTCTAAAAATAACTCACCAGTCAATAAAAGCCAACCTAGTAGTAGCATCTATGTTTCAGACTTTTTGAAGTTAATTAATTCAGACAATGGTAGAATTTAATTTGCCCAATACAGTAATTAGTATGTGTTCTTGAACAATTAATTTGTTTGAAATTATTAGCCATTGGTCATAAATTGTGCTAAATCACTAAGCTGGCCAGTCACCTGCATGAGTGGCATTATGTAGACCTGGGATCAGAAGCCATGATGTCCTGTGCAACAGGACAACTCACTTCTACATTAACCACTTACACTCTGCACAAGCCACCTTTTCTAATGCCAGTGGACACCATAATCATATGGCTGACTTTAAAAGTGAAAAATCTACTTCATCACTGACCTGCTGAGATTTTTAAAAAAATATATTTTATTGATTATGCCATTACAGTTGTCCCACACCCCCCTTCACTTGCCTCCACCCTGCACACTCCTCCCCCACCTTTCCCCCCCTTTTGTTCATGTCCATGTGTCACAAGTTCTTTAGATTCTGTATTTCCCATAGTATTCTTGCTCTATCCCCTGTCTATTCTCTACATACCGCCTATGCTACTTATTCTCTGTACCTTCTCCCCCCTTCTCCTCCTCCCACTCCCCTGTTGCTAACCTTCCATGTGATCTCCATTTCTATGGTTCCACTCCCGATCTAGCTGTCCTCTTAGTTTGCCTTTGTTTTAGGTGTGGTTGTTAATAACTGTGAGTTTGCTGTCCTTTCACTGTTCATATTTTTTATCTTCTTTTTCTTAGATAAGCCCCTTTAACATTTCACATAATAAGGGCTTGGTGATGATGAACTCCTTGAACTTGACTTTATCTGAGAAGCACTTTATTTGTCCTTCCATTCTAAATGAAAGCTTCACTGGATAGAGCAATGTTGGCTGTAGGTCTTTGGATTTCATGACTTGGAATACTTTCTTCCAGCCCCTTCTTGCCTGTAAAGTCTCTTTTGAGAAATCCACTGACAATCTGATGGGAACTCCTTTGTAGGTGACTGTTCCCTCATTCCTGTTGAGATTTTGATCAGTATAATTCTAAAAATCACCTTTAGAAAATTAATATATTTAGAGTATTAAGTATTCTAATGCACAAACATGTATTACTCCATATATCTATCTTTTAAAAATTTTTATTAATAATATTTGGTTTTATTTGGAGTGGTCTTAAACATTTTTATTAGATTTATTTCCTTGTAGTTGGTGTTTTGATATTAGTATAAATAGTGTTGTTTTAATATTTGTATATAATTTTTCTGATACATAGAAATTCTAAATTCATTTATTAATACTAATGACTTATCCGATATTATTTTGCATTTCCTGTGCATGAAATCATGTTGTTTGCAGGTAATGACAGCTCTAATTCTTCCTTCCTAATACTAGTAACTATTATTTATTTCTTTTTCTGTTAGCTAGGCCTTCTAGTAAAATGTTGAATAGAAGCAGTGATAGTGAGCTTCCTTATTTCAAGATATCTGATGTCATTAAAAGTATACAAGGGAGAACCCCTAAAACCCGGGATTATCTTCTGAAGGGAGGACCCTTGTGGTACCAGCTTCCCTGGCTAGTGTTGTAGACACCCATCTGTGTCAGTGCACCAGCTGCTGTTGTTGTAAGAGGCTGCGTTCGACTTCAGCGAATTTCTTTTAAAGACTCTTTCAATGTGTTTGCCCATTTACAATGGGTGGTTTACGAGTGCACTGGCTCACAGTGTGCTGAGTGCTCAGCAGTTTTTGACCAAAAACGGCATTAGCCCCATGCCCCAACCTCCCTATTAACCCAATCTCACCCAAAGTGATTTTTTTGTTTCCCTGGGTAAAAAAAGTCCTCAAAAAGAAATGTTTTGCCAATGTGGAACAGGTGAAACAAAACTGGCACAAGCACTAAAAGGCATCAAAATCAATGAGTTCAAAAACTGTTTTGAGCAGTGGAAAAACAGTCTTGATAGGCATATTGCATCAATGGAGAGTACTTTGAAGGTGACTGCAGTTTAAACATGTAAAAATAAATACAGAATTTTTAATAAATATATTCCATTTTTTGGTCCCCCTCATATCTGCTATAGGCTTTATTTATATATGTTTATTTTACTTTTATGAAAACATAATATACATACTAAAAACTACACATCATAAATGTACAGTGTCCTGGATTTTCAAGCACTAAACAATAATACCCAGCAACCCTATCCAAAAAACCAGAACACTATTAACCCTTTATAAACTCCCTTCGTACTCCGTTCCAAGGCTTGAGTGCCCTCATGGCGATATTCTTGCAAGTACAGGCCCCACTTGAGGGGAAAGGAATTAGAACCCACCTCTTGAAGAGAGCAATGTCAAAAAGTTTGTAGACATATTTTAAAGCCACAAAAGTCTGTCTCTCCATTTATTTAGGGCTCTAATTTCTCTCCACAATGTTCTGTAACTTTTGGTATATAGACTTACGTAATTTGTTAAATTCGTGCTTCAGTATTTTAGGTTTTTCAGGCAGCTGTGAATGCTTTTTGTTTTATATTTCCTGCCTATTTTTCATTGCTAATGTATAAAAACAAAATGATTTTTGTATTTTGAGCTGAAATTCTGTGACCTTGTTAAATCCATTTAATGATTTTAGTGACTTCTCTGTAGATTCATTTAGATTCTCCAACTATACAATCATGTTATCTACAAATAAATAAATGCTCCGTATAATTCATAGTAGAGTCAGAAAACAGAAACCATACCAGTTGTTTTAACAGAGAGTATATATATTTACAATATAGATGAAAGATCTAAAAAGACAAAAAAGAGAGCCCTAACATATGATAAAGATAATAACAACAGAAATCAGCTACCACACTCAAGGATTGGGGTGAATGAACAGAAGAGGTCAAAACTAGTAAAATGTAAAAGCTTAGAGAATGGACCACAGAACAATCAAATCAGACCTCTGAGAAAGGAATGCTGCTCAGTTGTGCTAATGTCTTTGAGTTGAAGGAGGGTTTCCATGGGGCCATGACCTCATCTTTGAGTAGATCTGCTATCTCACAGACACCTGTGTAGCTATTTGATATAGCTACAATTTTACATATTCACTGTTTATATGCAAATAAAATTCAGCTATTTGTCAAAAGACAGACTTTATTACCCCCAAAATAAGATAAACCATCAATAATAACTAAACCAAAGGTGTCCCAAATATTGGAGTTATCTGATAAAGGCTTCAAATAACTATTATTAATATGTTAAAAATAAAACATGAATAAAATATATGGAAAGATAAAAGTAACCAAAGAATGAAAATATGATATTCAAAAGAATTAAATGGGCATTCTAGAACTAAAAAAACACAATATTGAAATGTAAAAAATCATTAGATGAGTTTAGCACCAAATTAGGCAAAAGAAGAAAGGGTTAGTGAACTAGAAGAAAACTTAATAAAAAATATCTAAATAGAAGTACACAGAAGAAAAAATGATGAATAACACAGGAAAGAGTAATAGAGATATGTGTGGAATAAGATGAAAAGACCAAATATGTATATCTATAATGGAGTTATAAAACAAAAAGATAGAGAGGCTAGAAAACAAGTAATATTTGAATAAACAATAACAGTCATTTTCCCAAACTTATGTAAATACCTCACATCACAGGTTCAAAAAACTCAGTGAACCCCAAACAGAATAAATCAAGTAGAATAAATATAAATAAAATAGCATTGTATATGTCATCATAAGATTTCTAAAAACCAAAAATAAAGAGAAAACTCTTAAAAGCAATCAGAAAAAAAGCTCCATATTACCTTCAAAGAAGCAACAATAATCTAAGAAGTGACTTCTAAAATGAATAATATAGAAGGCAGTGAAACAACACCCTTAAAATACTAAAAGAAAATAACCTCCAATCTAAAATTGTATATCTAGGAAACATATCCTTCAATAATAAAAGTAAAATAAAAATATTCTCAAACAAACAAAAACAAAATTTGTCACCAGTAAATATGCACAAGAAGAAAGGGGTATTTTTAGACAGAAGAAAAATTATCTGAGGAGGGTAACGGGAGAAAGAAGAGCAAGGGTCAAGTCAAGGAACATGTATAAAGGACCCATGGACAAAGACAATGAGGGTGGGGGGATGAAAGTGGAAGGTGGGGCATGGGTAGGCAGGGGAAAGTAATGGGGGAAAGTGGGGACAACTGTAATTGACAAACAATAAAAAATTAATAATTAAAAAATTATTGGGGCAGTGGGGTAGCAGGAGAAAGAAAGGGAAGGGTTATCAAGGAACATGCATAGAGGACCCATGAAAAAAGCCAAAGGAAAGAAAGGGTGAGGGTGGGAGATGAGGATGGGTGGGGCGAGGGAAAGTGGTGGTGGGAATATAGATACAACTATACTTGAACAGCAATAAAAACAGAATTTAAAAAATAATGAAATAGCCCTGGCTAGTATAGCTCAGTGCATTGAGTGCTGGCCTGTGAGCCAAAGGGTCACCAGTTTGATTCCCAGTCAGAGCACATACCTGGATTGTGGGCCAGGCCCCTAGTTGGGGGTGTGCAATAGGCAACCACACACTGATGTTTTTCTTCCTTAAAAATAAATAAAATCTTAAAAAAATAAAATGGTCTATCAAAGATAATATATGTCATGTTGAAATTGGGGGAGGGTTGTAAAATGAGTTCTTTAAGGAAAATGCATAGCCTTAAGTGCACATATTAAATTTTTAATGTTAAAATAAATGATTTATGATTTATCTCATAAAATTAGAAGAAAACTGAAATACCAAGAGAAGAAAATAATAGATAAGAAATCAATGAAATAGAAAGCAAAGTTCAGAAGAGAAAATGAATGAAAACAATAGCTGACTCTTTAAAGAGATTAATAAAATTGAGAAATCCCTAGCAAGATTCATGATGAAAAAAGAGAAAAAAACATAAATTATTTCTGTATCAATTACAGAAATAAGAAGGTAACATCAGTACTAACTCTACAAACATTAAAAAAATGAATGCCTTTATGCCAACATATTTGAACTCTTGGGAAAAAATTAATTTTGTCTTGGGAAACATAACTTACTAAAGCTGTAGGAATAAAGAGACAAATCTGTAAAATTATATGAATGAATAGAAAATCTGAACAGAGTTGTACTGTGGGTGAAATGATGTACTGGGAGAGGGTGAAACCCTCTCCTGAAAGATACGTCTTACAAAGAGCATGTATGACTTTATTTGGGAAGAAAAGGTCTTTAGAGTTACAAGTCAAATTTTAGGATCTTGAGATGAGGTCATCCTGGGTTGTCTGAGTGAGTCCTAAATTAATTACAAAGGCAGGAAGGACCGGACATTAGAGTCTTTGGAGAAAGTGTGGCCATGATGACACACGGATTTTGGACTTTCTGGCTTCCAGAATTGTGAAACAGTGAATTTCTGTTGTTTGAAGCCATCAAGTTCATGGTAATTTGTTATATAGTCACAGAAAACTAATACATTCTATGTCTTTTAAGTTATTTGAATAGATGAACAAAAATCACTCAAAGAAACCTCCAGAATTAAATTGTTTCACTAATGAATTCTTCCAGATATTTCAGGAAAGAATTAACACACGTGTGATTAAAATTCTTGCGATACCAGAAAGAGAAGGTGAATATTTCCCAATTCATTTTATAAGCCCAACATAACCTTGAGGGGTTATGTTATTGTTACATAACAATTAGATACAGAAAGAAACCCAAAGAAATGTCGTTCTCATGAACATAGATACAAAAATCATAAATAAAAATTGGCAAATCAAACAAGGATATAATCTAAGAATATAAGGTGATTTTAAAATGTACATACTTAATTTATATACAAAGTTTTAAAATAGGTAAAACTAATCTATAATCTTAAAAATCAAGATAGTTTCTATCTTTGGTCTACAACAGGGCCTGTGGGCTTCTGGTATTTTGTTTCTTGACATGGGTGTTGATAACAAAGGTGTGCTATTTTGTAAAAATTCCTTAAGATGGTCCTTTATGATTCATGTACTTTTGTGCATATAAAACTCCTACATTAAAAACACTTCATCAGTAGTTGTCACAGTCAAGTTATTAAAGAATCTGAGAAAACATGTAGAATATTATGGATAAAATAAAATGTAGGACTGTGAAGTGAACTGGCTATTTATGATTGTACTATTGAGCATAAAATGTAAAAAAAATAAGTGTAGTTATTTAAACGTACAAGTTAAAGCACAGTCAGAAAAAATAGCTTCTGGAATTGCTATGAAAGAATATTTATTTCTTATAGTTACTTCACTGAGATTTCTAATGATTAAGCCTTTATACACTCGCCTGACTGTATAAAACACTGATGAATTTATATTCTTGCTATGTCTCTTAAGTTCAAGTTGGGGCACTGATCCAGATATAGTGGAACTCCAAGAATTGTTGGGTAGATATTCTATGTCACTTGAATCACCCAATCCCACCAACAATTTTTGGAGAGCTTTTCCTCTTCTATATGAGGACAGTAGCCTCCTCTTGTCTGAGGAGTACTGATGACAGCCACTGGAGTAATTTTCTTGCCGAAGAAAGCTGATTGTCCTCAAGCCCTCCTACCACCTTTCACTGCTTTCCGACCTAGCCTCTGAGGGATGCTTGGTTGATTGATTGCAACCTAGAATCATTAATGGTCTTGTCAAGTAAATAAAGGGTGAGAGGCTACAACTTCCTTGATAAACTATAGAGGAAGAAAACTGTAGGCATAGGGAGACAAGAATGCCAGAAATGTATTAAGTGCAGCCTGGTCACCCACTCCTTAACTCTCTCCAGTGGATCCAACAGACATTCCTTTCACCAAGACTTTTAAAAACACAATAATAAAAGGAGAACTGGCATCTTTGATAGGCTCCGATGTGACCCTTCTCTGTAGGTCATGAATGACTGTGGCAGATGCCAAGATTGAAAAGTCTCCCCAGATTCTTTGAGGATAATTGGATCCTGTATTCAGTGATTACAGCAGAAATTAACCACCAGAAACAAGGTAGCATGGTTACTCTAGTACGGCCAGAGTAGCAATCAGATTAATTGGATTCACATAAAGCTTTGATAGTGGTTAATTGGTTATGGCATCCCTATGGTTCATATTGGTAGGCAGCCTATGAAAGTCTTACTTAACAAATGATAAAGACTCTAAGTCTGGTGAATAGAAACCTATTCTGTATCACCACAGCAGAAAACCATGATCCTACTCAATTCTAAGACATGAGCCAGTTCATAGACTGAGAACTTGAATGAAGGGAAGATAGAGTCTCCTTGAAGGACTTGGCTACATTCCCAGAAGTTGTAGCTATTTACCAGGGTGACTTGACATAAGAATAAAGGACACTTTCAGACTTTCAGACTGGGTACTGGCTCTGAACTGCTGTAATTCTTAGGGGTCCAGCCATCAAAGAAGTGAATTGAAACATGGATTTTTGACCTGGATTTGCCAGAGGGTCCTGAACTTACCCTGAGATTATTTCATTGTATCCAAATGCATAACTGAAGTAGATACACCCAGACACCCAGTGGTGCGCCTATATTAGCTCCTCAAACTGCAGAGAAATGGTTGTTCAGGAAAGAGGGCCAAGTAGAAGCCACTGAAACTGCTTTTCCCTATCAAAAGAGTAAAATCGATACCATGTTCCTGGAGAATTTAAGCAATTAGTTTATCATCAAAGATTTCGAAGATGCAAAGTGAATCTGCCTCTGGCCTCCTATTACTCAGAGCAGGTTTGGTCCCTTTCAGTCAACACTAAAATGTTGACTGAAGTGGTTGGACTCCTGGTTGTTACTTCGTATTTCCAGGCTTGAAACCTGACAGCTAGATGGCTTATCTGTTCTACCTTGGCCATTATTTCATTTCTGGTCCTTAGTGATGTTGATCTTATTTTTGAGCTTGCCTGTACATTTTTTATTTTCTTTTTCAAAGCTTATCCATCATTGTTCTGCGTGTGGAGCACAAGAAGGCAAAGCAACTTCTGAATATACTGTTCTATCTTAACCTGACAGCACCAGCCATTGGATTTGTAACACAATTTTTAGCCTAGGCAAAAATGTACTAATTTGTCAATTGTGGTGAATAATAACCAGTGGCTAATTTTCTTAATAGTTTTTTTCAGAGGACATTGCCATCTTTCTCTATAGTACTTTTGTGTCTACCAGGATATTATAAGTATAGAATTATTTTCATTTTTAAAAAGACACTGGAAAAAATACATTTTGAAGCATAAACCATAAATAGCTTTCACATGATGAAAGAGCCCAAGTGAATAGGTTCTTGATAGTTGCAGGAGCTTTTTATTGCAAATGGATTCTGGCAATGTGGAAATTCTTATGACAAAATAGAAACTTTATTTTCCCATTGGGCATTTTTAAATTTTGTTCTGATGCTTATTTTCAACATTCTTAGACATACATAACCTGGTGAATTAAATTATTTAAGACCAAGTTTCCAAAGTTAATGACTGGGAATCAAGTATTTTAACTCTATTGTGTCAACCAATATTCTAGAATGAAGAGTAATTTGGGACTAAAACTGGGGCCTGAAATGAAGCCTCTCAAAAATAGGGCTACTTCTCTCTCATTGTATTTCACTGGAGTTGATACTTCATAATCACTCAATAAGAAAATGCTTATTCAGTGAGTGAATAAATCAAGATCTAACTACATGTTTAAAATGTTTGGATGTAAGTCAGACAAAAAGTAGAATTGGGTTTGATCTATTTAAACCATTAATTTGGTTCAGAAGTAATAAAAATGCATGACCCAATATGTGCTTAATCAAATGGCACACGGTAAGTGTTTAATACACGTTTATTATTTAAACTATGTAAAAGTCGACCTGCATGACCCAGATGACTTAGCCTTAAGGCAGCACAACTTGCATGCCTGACTCACTGCTTAGAAACTCCCACCCATCCAGTGCAGGAGAATTGCTCATTATACTATCAGTGAGATAGAATTTTTGTTGTTGTTTTAAACCCCAGAGATTTGGAGAGATGTTTTTAGTAGCAGCTACCTGGCCGATACGTGGACCACAGTGATGCAGCAGCCTAATCCACGTCTTGGGGAGAAGGAAGGGTTGTAAAGTAGAGACAATCTGCATACACGAGACTCACAAAATACAGCCGTCCTCCCTTATTTACAGGGGATACATTCCAAGACCCCCCCAGTGGATGGATGCCTGAAACTGCATATGGGACCAAATCCTATATATACTACATTTTTCCTATAACACATACATAAACTCTGATAAAGTTTATTTTATAAAGTAGGAAGAGTAAAAGATGAACAATAACTAATAATAAAATATGACAATTATAACAACATACTGTAAAAAAAGTTATGTGAATATGGTTTCTTTTCTCAAAATACCTTTTCGTACTGTCCTCATCTTTCTTGTGATCATGTGAGATGAGGCCAGCGTGAGGAGATGATGAAGTGAGGTGAGTGACGTCATCATTGTGACATAGCAATAGGCTATTGCAAGGGTTACCTGAGCACAAGCACTTCGGGCAGTCGATCTGACAACCTGGATGGCTACCAAGAGACTGACTGTGGGTGCAGGGAGCTTACAAAGTGCGGTGACACTGGATGATTCAGGTCCTGAAGGGGGCCTCACAGATTTCATCACACTACTCAGAACAGCATGCAGTTTAAAACATGAATTGTTTATTTCTGGAATTTTTTATTTAATATTTTCAGACCATAGTTGACCTCAGCTAACTGAACCACACAAAGTGAGACCACGAAAAAGGGGGGACTACTGAATGCATGTTTCTTTGAGGCCAGGCTAAACCCTCAATATTTGGCTAACTGTACTGTATTAACAATTAAATGTGAGCTTTCCTTAGAATGTGTTTTGTGCAGTAAAAAGAAAACTTTTGTGAGACTTTCTTTAGCTTTAAAATTATTATCTGAGTTATTGAAGTTAAAAATCTGAAACCTAGTTTTTTCTTAAGTTTAGCTTGCAGTCTTATTATTTTATTTATAAGTCTAGTAAATGTTCAGCAGTCACTTTTAAAAGACTGAATAATTTACAAACTTGTTTTAAAAATTCCTTTAAATACATTAAATGGCATATGTACATTTAATATAGTTAATTTCTTTTTTGTGGAGTAGCTCAATTATTTGACTTAACAAACAAAACTTTTCCAAGTACTTCCATAACTCATATATCTAAGGATTTAAACTTATAAAATGATGATAATTAATTTCTCTTAAATCTTATAATACTCTATATAAAAACTTAGTAAGATTTCAACTTAAAATCACAGGTCTAAAGCATTTACTCAACCATTCTACCTTAAAAATTATTCAAACTGACCTGTTTAACAGGTAAAATTCTCTTACATATTGCAAGTATATAAATTATTAAATATGCATATATTCTTAAATAGCAAAAATGTTAATGTATATTTGATACTTTTAGGCATTTTTATACTTTATTACAAACCATATCAAACTTAAAAATTCCAACTGACTAAGAAAACAATAATGCTTTACCAAGCAAATGCTGAGGGATCTTTTCTTATCCAGTTGGGGTTGTGTGATGACTAGAAATGCTACTATAATAGACTCTTGATAGTGACACTGATGGATTTATGGTGGGAACTGCTTCGTGACTTGACTCCTTAAGTTGGTCTTGAAGTCTTTTTTGTAGTCTTCATTCCCAGTGAACTCAGAGAAGGTTGTTTACTTGATTCTAAATTTAAGTGGACTTTCAAGCTTTTATTCTTTCATTTTATTCTCATCTATAAGACTATACATGTGAGATGCAAGTGAATTGTGGAACTCTCTCAGGACTTAGATGACTCAAAATTTCCAAGGCCTTTCTATGACGGCAGCATAAACCAGTGTTGCCCCACAAGCAGGCCCTCCCTGATGGCGTAGTTAAATGTTGACTAAGCCTGTTCACTATACTTGCACTGAGAACTCTCCCCAACTGAGATACCTGCATTTGGAATTGCATGAGGCATTGCTTCTTTAGCAGTATAAAAGCCTGTTGACAGGGCCCAGGCCACTGCCTCCCCCAATTCCTAAAAAACACTTGTCTTTAACTGGAACCTGAAGATTTGTTCAAACCTGTTTTGTAATCATCTAGTCTAAACCCAACTGTGTTACAGAAGAAAAAAAATGAAACTAACAGGAGTGTTCGGTATATATCACTAAGTTACAGGCAAAGACAGTGCTTTCTCAGTAAACTCCTGAGTCTAGGGCATTGTTCTTGCCCAGCAAAGCTTGGGCAAATGAAGATGTGCAGAGGGCCATACAGAAAGGGGCAGGTACAGGATATCTCTGCCTCAGAAAGAAGACACCACCCTCCACTGCCAGAACAGCCAGCTCCCCGGCTGGGAAGCTGGAGGAGTTCCCCTAACCCGTCCACAATATCTCTGCCGGTGAACCTTTTTCTCTGAAATGTGACCCTCAGAGCTGTTCAACAACATTGGTAACTTCAACTACAACAATTTTTGATGTCTAAGTTTATTGCTGCTGAACAGTTATTGTTGTGTGGAATTTACAAAAGTTCAATTTCAAGGCAGATTTCTTCAGGATGTTATTTAAGGGTTAAAAGAAAGATAGGGGGAGAAGCAACGCTGTTCCCCTTCCCAGATGACTGACACCGCCAGAGACTACTTCAGGGAAAAAAATATTCTTAGACTATAACAACTTCGCTTCTCAAACCCAAAGCTGAGAGAGATCCCACAGTTGTTAAAGTTAATAAATCAGAGAGAAAGAAAGAGAGAGATCCTGCATGCAAATCCGGGCAGCTTTTGCATGTTTCTGCCCACAGAACTCAAAGGGTTTCTCTCCCCATTCCCTCCCCCTCCCTTTACCTCATTCACCATGGGTATCTTAAAAACGGCAAAGAGACTCATGGGACATACAGTTCTATAAGATGTAATTATGGTACCTTATTTTTAAGAGTTTAAAAGTGCATCTTTATGGCCTTATGCAGCCACAGTAACTTTTATATGTTTGATTGACATAAAACATGCATCGGCATAAAACATTTCCTCGAACTGTAGAAATGTAGAGATTTCAGTCACTCGGCTCTTTCCTCCTGCATGTGACGCCCCCACCATTCTTCCTGTCCTTCCTCATTTGCTTAGTAATATTGATCAGCTGTAGTTAGCAGAATGCACTTGGTGACCCCAGAACAGCTCTTCTGGTGGCTATAAAAGCTAAAATGAAGTGAAATAAAGTACATGTGATTCACGAGCTACGCATGCATGCGGAAATCAGAAGGCCCAGCATTTACAGGTCATTTTAAAGGTGATCTTTTATACATGGAGGTTTACATCGTCCCAGTTTGGCTTTTGATTATTATTTTTAACGTAAGTGAAAAAGGTTGCCTTGCCCTCTCAGATAGAAGAGGTGTTTTTGTGCAGCTGATATAAATACTTCTGAAGTTTTATAGGGTGACTAATACCCTACAGGGATAAACCAGGCTGTCAACTTTCCTGAGACTTTTGGCTAGAACCCCAAATGTTGGCTAAAGGCATCAAGGCAAGATCCTCATTTTCGAAGAAGGCTTTCTGTCCAGAGACCATAAATACATGAGCATGTAGTAGTAGAACAGATGTTCATCTCTTCATCCCAAGTAATGGAAAGTCTAGACTCTGAGAGAAATTCAAAATAAGTTTGTAGTTAGTTATATTTTAATTTTTACTAGAGTATCACTTCATTAATGTTGTGAAACAAGCAGATCCGCATTGACTCTTGGCCCTTGACCACGGCTTCGGGTTCCCTAAGACAAGTCGGGCTGCTTTGGGGAGCCGCCTCCCATTTGTTAGAGCAAAAGGGTTCCAAGTTAGAAAAGGGTAAGTTCTCTGACACCATATTTTAAACTAGTAATTCAAACTTCAATGACCGTTCTGTTGGTAATAAGGACTTTTTCTCATGATTTCCAAAAAACACTTACCTCAAACACTGCCCTCACATATTACTGAAATATCCTGTGTAAGTGTTTACTGAAAGTGGCCCCAGTAGTCCCTCTTTCTTCAGGTTTTCCTGACCAGATGTCTATTTTCAGCGACTGTGTGTAGCCACTAATAACTCTTCCCTTGGGTGACTGAGGAAGCACGGTGGCCTGGCTAACTTACTTTACCTCCCCATTTTCCCACAAGTAGATCAGGAATTGTTGCCAATTAGTCAACAAGGATTTGCTAAGTGCCCACAGGATAAAAGTTGTGTACTGCATTCAACCTTTCGGTCAATTCATCCTGAGAAAATATGTAAAGGTTTAACACAGAAAACCCCAGCTTCCCAGTGTCTACATTCCTGGGACCTTCATGGTTTGAGAACAATTTCAGGCCCAGAAATAGCCAGAAAAATGAATGAATATCTTTGGAGAAGCAGCCCTGGATTTTCAGTAACTGAGGAGTGACAGCAGAGAGGAGCCAGAATCCAGTCACACAGACTGATCAGTAGTTATTCATAAGGAAAAACTATTAGTTATTGTGAATATTATGAAAGATCATTCATCACACCCTACCTACCACCAGCTTTTTGCTAGTAAA
Organism: Sturnira hondurensis; assembly: GCF_014824575.4. NCBI lineage: Eukaryota > Metazoa > Chordata > Mammalia > Chiroptera > Phyllostomidae > Sturnira > Sturnira hondurensis. The sequence continues at coordinate 9,158,701 of NW_028098001.1, read as the reverse complement.
CAGAAGAAAAAAATATGTGGCAAATACAGAGATAAAAAAGGAGAAGAGGGGGAGTATCATGAAATCTCCATTCAGCCAGATGATATTTTGAGATGATCAATAATTGGATTTTTTTCTCCCTGCCTCTTTCACTCATTCATAAGTTAGCAAGCTCTGTGTGTCATTTCTTCAGGAAAGAGCAGAAACTAGAGGTAGCCAAAACTAGACTCTCTAGATTTTTTTTTAAGAATCCAAACCCATTTTTTTAAAACATGGTTTTAGCTGTGGTTTCTCAAAGATTCCAGAATGAAAATCTTGCCCCAGACAAAACAGCAATTGAACATTACATGCAAGCACACACACACACACACACACACCTGATTGGGCTGGGGGGCCGAGGTCTGTAGTCACTAAGCAAGGGTAACTGAGGACTCTTCTCGAGGACAAAAAGCCCACAAGGAAGAGAAATAGCTCTGGATGCATCTGGGATGACCACAGGACCTGGGACTCCCCGCCTGTCAAAATGAGCACATCTTAAGCTTGTCACAAAAGTAGAGTACTAGTGTGCTCCAGGAGCCATTGTCATCTTAGAATAGAGGGTGTCAGTGACACTCATGAGACCCTGGAGACTCCTGTCCATGCTGCCTTCCCCATCTTCCAGGCAACACGCAAGGCTTTCCAGTTCTGATAGTGAGTGGATCCAATGACAACTGGGTGAAATTCATTACAGACCAGGCAGTGAGGTTTGGAGTCAGAAATAAATGTGTGCCATGGCACATAAAGGTAGATCTCTTGCATACATGAGTTTAGAGAATGGGATTCATACCATCTGTGTCCACAACAACCCTATGTGATAAGTAATATTATTTCTATTTTATAGACTGGGAAACCTAACGAAGAAGATAAGTAACTTGCATAAGTTATGCCTTTAGTAAGTGACAGAACTGGCATTCAGAGACAGAGGGGAGCATAGGCCAGCAGCCTACTGATAACCAAACAAATAACTCCCCCACCCCAAAACACCAGCATATCTTTAGGAAAGAAATAAAAAAAATCCAATGTCAAAAACTCCGAAGATTAGGAGGAAACTCTCATTTAGTGATAAGAAACCCCTAAGGGTATGTGTTAGTCCGACTAGACAAGAAAAATGTAGCAATAGGTTCCTTTATGACACAATGCCAGCGTCTTACTGAGAAATGCAGTTAGAATCTGTCTCTGCAAGACAAGCAAATGCCATGTGTTCGGGAGCTGCCCACAGGCCAGTACAGTTCGTAGTAAACACAGAATGTGTTTTTGATGGTGCTGCAACTCAAAGCACATTGATAGTAACAACGAAGAAAATAAATTTTATTTTCTAGATGGTAAAAAGTACAACCTAAGAGAAGGTCTCTTCAGCTTTGATTTATTAATTTTGTAGCAAGACAATTCTTTTTTTTTTCATCTAATTTGTTCCATTTATTATATTTTTCAATGATATATATTAGGGTGACATCAGTTCTAAAATTGCATAGGTTTCAAGTGTACAGTTCCATAATACATTGTCTGTATATTCCATTGTATGTTTATGACCCAAAATCAAATCTCCTTCTGTCACCATATTTTTGACCCCTTTACCCTTTACTACCTCCTCCCCTCTCCCCTTTCCCTCTGGTATCTTCCAGACTTTGTGTGTCTGTAAGTTTTTAGTTGTTTCTTTGTCTTGTTTGTTCATCTCTTGCTTTCCGTTTTATATCCCACATATGAGTGGAATGATATGGTTCTTGACTTTTTCGCAAGACAATTCTTTAATATGTTGACCAGAAGGTCATGCATCTGCCAAATTACATTCAACCTTAGTAAGAAAAAGAGGAATTACCACCCCTCATCCCAATGAAAAGTAAAAAATTAAAGAAAAGAAGAAAAAGGGAAGGAAGGAAGGAAGGAAGGAAGGAAGGAAGGAAGGAAGGAAGGAAGGAAGGAAGGGAAAAAAAACACTTTCTATCATCAAGTGCTTTACCAAATTCCAGAATTTCTTGAGGTTCATGACTAAATCTTTGTGCTGACATCTATCATCGGTCATCATAATCACGATAAAAAATATTTAACTATATATAGTGAACTCTGTTGGGCAGTGGTAATTTCCATTCATTACAGTGCCTGTGCAAATTGGTTAAAATAAACTTTTATAGAGTAGACAGTCAATATGTATCAAGAGTTTTTTAAAATGATCTTATTCTCTGACTGAGAATTTTATTTTTTTGAATCTTAGATTTGTAAAAACAGCAATATGCATGAAGATATCAACCACAACACCATTTATAATGGAAAATTTGCATTTTAAAACTATATGTTCAACCATAGTGAAATAAGTAATTCATTGTAATATTTGGTTTTAATTAAATCAAAAATACAAAGCCTGTATAAAACAAAAAATATTGCTACTCTTAGAAAGGTTCGTGAAAATCAGTATGAAATTTTTATTCGTACTTTGATTATAACTATGTTAAAAATACAAATGTATGCAAGAAAAGACTGAGAGGGCATAAACTAATACTGCAAAATGTTAACTGTTTTGAATGAACACATTATTCATGATTAGGTTTTTCGCCTTTATTAATTTCTGTTTTCAAAACTTAATTATAAGGTTTAAGGTATTCTATCTCCTAAAAACATTTCAATTTTGACAGAGAATAAAACTTAAGTCAAACTAGAATTGTAATTAAAAACTAAATTCAATTTTAAAATAAATTCAAGCTCTGGCTGGTGTAGCTCAGTGGATTGAGCACGGGCCTGTGAACCAGACAATCGCAGTTCGATTCCCAGTCAGGGCACATGCCTGGGTTGCAGGCCAGTTCCCAACAGAGGACACACGAGAGGCAACCGTACATTGATATTTCTCTCCCTCTCTCCTTCCCTTCCCCTCTAAAGATAAATAAATAAAACCTTTAAAAAATAAAATAAATTCAAGTAAATAGTTATTATATTTTACAATGATTTTTATTTTTAAACATGCTACATTTTCAGAATTTAAGGTGTAAGTCTTGACCTTGTTAGGAAAATAAGTCTGTCTAGAAAGACTCTTAGCAAAAAAATTCTGCTGAAAGGCAAGAAAAAAATCACATTTCTTTCTCTATTAACTGTAATTGCTATGAACTTTAATTATTATAAACACATAAATACACATTCTGTGTGTGTGCAAATCTGGGGTAACCACATTGATGTACACTTTTATTATTTTTTGGTATTTCCAGTATTTGCCTCACAAAAATACATAGAGGAATATGGGTTCAAAGCAAGATTCAGACAGGTAAACACTACCTGAGATCTGGATAAATACATAAAATGAGAACCTAACAAGAATTCTCCAGCAAGATTGCTTTTAAATAATAAAATTATTGAATACATACAATACCTGAGTTTTAAAGACCTTAAAATTGATCATTTGTGAAAGTGAACATAGAGCTTGTCCTGCATTCTCAGTCTATTAAGATCGAAATGATTTGTCCCGGCTGAGTAGCTTAGTTGGTTAGAACATTGTTCTGACACACCAAAGATGTGGGTTTAATCCCTGGTCAGGTTATACACAAAAATCAGCCAATGATGCATAAATAGAACAAAAAATTAATGGTTCTCTTTCTCTCTCTCAGCATTAAAAAATAAAACTTTTTAAAAAGATTTAAGTGACTGATGAAGCTTAATGCATTTGCTTCCTGGAGAATTTTTACATTTTGGCAATGACAGAATTCTTATACCATAGAAATGAATTTTGAATAGTACAATCTCTTTGATTCAGCCAGTTTGGTGATGAGAAAATTGGGACCTGACTGGAAGTTCTTTGGAGTCCTAAACTTACTTGCTGAAGAAGATAACCATTGATTTAACCTCTGCATAATGCTGCTGATTGCTCTTTGCAGGTACACACATCTAGTCCACAGATTTACTACACTTTAGCACAAATATGTCAAATGTATGGTTTTGGAGCTTTTGGGAAACCTTTCTGGTCCAATGTTACCAAGACTAGAAAACCATCAGCATAACATTTGGAAAAGACTAGTTGTTTTGTAGGTTACTAACTAGTAGGCATGACCTCATAATCATCTTTCTGCTCCTCCACCTTCTCAGTTTGGTAACACTGTTAATAAAGAGCTCAACTACTCACGTAGAAGATCTGTATGGGGAAGGAACCCGATAGATACGATAGATACTATGTAGCAAATGGGAGAGTTGAAATAATTTTTTTGAGTAGAGAGTTGAGAATCTCACCCCAGAGGCTAAGTAATTAGGCAAGAAAACTGATGAGTTTAAATTCTTCAGGTATTTGTTTGTTTTTCCAGTCTTACACCTCAGACTAGCCAGAGTTATGTCCTCAATAGGGTTTCCAAAAAATAAAAGGGTCACAAAAATCTGACAGGCAAGAAGGTTGAAATTATTGCCTAAAATCAGGTCTGGCTTTCATAAGAATCACCCTCTCCAGGATGGTATCGGGTCTGTATTCCATTACCATTGATAATTAGGAGTTCACTACATAAACAGTTTATGAGTTTGTCAAATGTTTTTATAGGCTGTGTGTTTGTGTGTGTGCATGTGTGTTTGCTAATTTTCATGCCCTCTTAGATAAAGGCTGTATTTTTCTCACTTTTACTGTACTCCGTGCTGGCAGAAATGCTGCAAATAAAGCCCAGATTTGTGGTGGCAATCATGACGACGAAGATGGTAACCTTCTATGTTAATATTCCTTAGGACTCCATGAGAAAAGTCACAGTAGTAGAGATAAACAGTTTAAATGGCTTGAATGTGTCTCCTTGTGCACACAGGCAGTTATATAAGATATAAAACTGGAAGCAAAGTTAACTGGGTTGTAGGGTGTGTTTATCCATATTTATAGACATCAACAAATGATTCTCCATAATTATTGTGCCAATGTACACATCACCCAGAGAGTTCCTATTTCTTTACCTCTCTGTCATTTGTTCTCACACTTCAAAATTTTGGCCACTCTGGTAAGTAAGTAATAAGTGGTGTCTTATTTTATTTTGCATTTTCATCATTATTTACAAAGTTGATGACCATCTATTCTTACACAATTGGCTTTTTCACATTTCTTCTTCTGTGAATTGTGTGTAAATATACATTTGCCAATTTTTCTATTGGACTATTGGGCTATTTTTTAAATTTTATTTCAGGAAAAATCTTTTATCTATTCTTGACATTATTAGTGTGCTTTTATATTATTACAAATATATCTTCCCAACCTATTGTTTACCTTTTGATTTATTGCTTTTTGTGATATACAATTTTATTTTAATATAGTAATTTTATTAAATCTATTCTTCCTTCTAGTTTTTTTTTTGTCATTTAAGTAACTTCTTCCTATTTAATGCCATAAAAATTTTCTTATTTTTTCCCTAAAGATGTTCGAGTTTTGCTTTTCACACTTAGGTGCTTTTCCTATCTAAATTATGCTTTGCGTGTATTGTGAAATAAAGATCTAATTTCCATTCTCCTATACCATGGCCATTTTTTCTCCTATAACTTATTAAATACTTCATCCTTCAATAATACTGTTATAACCATGTATGGTGCAAGGTGGGCATTAGAAATACTGAGAACACATTGTAAAGTACATGAGTGACAATTATGCTGAATACTTGAAACTAATACAAAATAATATTGAATGGACACTATAAATAAAAAATAAAATTTAGCCCTGGCTGTTGTGGCTCAGTCAGTTGAGCATCACACTTGGAAGAAAAAGGTGGCAGGTGTGGCCCCTGGTCAGCACGCAGGCAGGGCTGCCGGCCCAGCGCCAGTGAGCTCGCGCGTGAGTCAGCTCACCCGTGCTCTCCTGCACACGCATGCTCCTCTGCCTCTGTTTCTCCCGCCCTACTCCTTTCTCTAAACATAAATAAATAAAATAATTAAAATAATCAATTAATTTTTTTAAGTTTAAGAATAAAAAGAATAAGTAATCTGCCTTTTCCCTATGACGTTGTCATGCCCGATTTGTCACAAAATGAGTTTCCATAAATTCATGGGGCTATTTCTCAGTTCTGCCTCAGTTCCACTGACCTGTTTGTCTCTTTATGCGCCAATACCACACTGTTTCAATTATTATCATGTACTGTAATTCTTGACTGCTTTTTCTTTTTTCTCAGTTTTTATTGGTTATTCTGTGCCATTTATTCTTCCATATAAATTTTAAAATGAACTTTTCAAGTCTCACAAAAATCTCTTTTGGAATTTTGATAGGAATCACATTAATTTATAGATAAAATGTAGAAAGGTTGATGTACTTGTAATATAGATTCTTCCCAGTATACCACTTTATTTATTTAAGTCTTTTATGTCTTACAATAATGTTTTATTATTTTCTCGATAAAGGTCTTGCACATTCTTTGTTAGGTATGTTATGAGATACTTTATAGTTTTTGTTGCTTAAGCTATCCAATTACTCTGATGTAATCAATATTGCTGACCATTGCAAGCTTCTATGGAATGTCAAGAAGATCAAGGTCCCTGAGGACTCTACTGGGACTTACGGCAATTAACAAAACTCTGGGGCAAGCCAGCGAAAGCGCACCGCTCTCCACGCCTTTGCTACCCAGCCCTCCCAATGACAGACAGTGCTCCACTGGGCCCTATGGGTCTCGCTGTGCTGCAGACTATCAAAGGTGCTAGGTTATTTTTGGTGGTTTCCTGTTCTTCCATTTCAATATAATTGTGTACTGTGTGGCTGAAAATAAAAATATTTAAAATTTTTTCAGCTCTGTTTCTACTGTCTGTCTTTCCTGTTTGTATGTGCTCATGTTGCCTTGTCTAATTGTCTTCTTAGTTATCTTTGATTATGAGCTACTTATTTTCTTTGGAAAATTATTTGTGACGATGTTGGAAAACTAGAATTAAAGTTCAGCCTTCCAGGCAAGATTTAGTTTGCTTCTACATGGCTTTAACAGTCACTGTGCCTTGAAAGTGTGGAACCACTTTAAATTTACAGCTTAAAGTTTTTTGGATCTCCAAAGTGATATGAATTTGGGATGAAAATCCATGTGAGGAGAGACTATTAATACAATTTATTAATGAATTTTATTTCCACGCCTTTATTTGTACGAGGATAGAGCAACTTTTCCCAAGTGTGATGAAGTGGAGAGATTTATTTCTTGTTCACCATTATACCATGACGGTAGCTTTTTATTTTTTTAACTTTTTAAAAAAGATTTTATTTATTTTTAGAGAAAAGGGAAGGGAGGGAGAGAGAAGTATTAACGTGTGGTTGCCTCTTGTGCACCCCCTACCAGGGACCTGGCCTGCAACCCAGGCATGTGCCCTGACCGAGAATTGAACTGGTGACCCTTTGGTTCACAAGCGGACACTCAATCCACTGAGCCACAATAGTCGGGGCTGAAGGTAGCTTTTTACAATCTAAGCTTTAAAAGCAGAGGATCCACTACTAACCTCCTACTATGAGAAGGCCTGGGCTGTGTTTTCTGAACCCTATTCTGAGAATTAATAAAAATAAAAGTACAAGTCACCAAGTTTGAGAAACAGCCTCAAATTAAAACTGCTTCAATACTCCACTTATCTGTGGAGGTGGTTTTTTTTTTTCTCATAAGCCTTGATTATATTTTCAGCTTAAAAAATCCCCAGAATTTAAGTAATTAACATAGAAGTTTTAGGTTTCCCCCCAATGGGAGAACTAATCTGAGTATCTGATCAAGTATGTTATAAGATACAAAAGTGTACACTTAAATTTTTTATACTTAAATTTTTAACTTGCTTTCTTCACTCAACAAATCTAAGATCACAAAGTATCTTGATAATGTCCACAAGCATTGTGAGGGATTTAGAATGTTTGGGTTATTTGATTCCTCTTCCTATGTTTCTTCTTCTTGTTGCCTTTAGTTCTACCTCTTTTCCCCTGTGTTAGTACAGACTTGGGAGCTTCAAACAATACAAATTCACTACCTATAGTCCTGAAACTCCACATAGCTCTTATGAGATGAAAAAAATGCAGGACTATATTCTTTTTTTGGAGGCTCTAGGAGAGAATCTATTTCTTTAAGTATTCCAGCTTCGACAGGCCACCCTTATTCCTGGCTCATGTCTCCCTTCCTCTATCTTCAAAGCTATATATGGCAAGTCACATCCTTTGCACACTGCATTTCTCTCTGACATTTGTACCATGGTTGCATCTCTTTTTCTCATGGTGCCTAGGAACGCATCTCAGCTTTTAATGACTCATAAGATTAGATCAGGTCCACCTGAATAATCTAGGATACTCTCCCCATCTCAATGACCTTAACCTTAACCATATCTAGAAAAATTCTCTTTTATCATGTAAGGTAATATGTCCACATGTTCCCAGATTAGGAAAATTTGGGGGAAAAGGGAGGAGTGACATGATTCTGCCCCCTAATCCCCAGGCAATATTTTATTATTATTGTTATTCTCATTGCTTACTTAGATTTACCAATATACTTTATATTTTCTAGGTTCTTTGCTCATTATTGCTTTTCCCTTTCTATGTTTTTAGGGGGATAATGTAAAATTATCTTCTTAAAGAAGTGTTTAATATATCTTTTATCAATTCTCAGCAAAGATCTATAAATATCTTTTTAATCTGTCTAAAGCTATTTTTGTAAAATAAATGATGCTTTACAAAGATATAGAATTCTAGACTGACTTATTTTTCCTCCACATTATTAAGATAATATTCCATTGGGTTTTAGCATTTATCGTTGCTCATGAGAAGTCAGCTGTCAGTCCAGTCATATGTAATTAATTTTTATTTCTGGCAGCTTTTAAGATTTTTTCTTTGTGCTTGATATCCCACACATTTATTCTCATAACTTGAAGTATGAATTAATTTGTATTTACCTTCATCAGTACTCAGTTTATTCTATCAAGTTGAAGACACATATCTTTTCTCAGTTTTACAAACCTCCATGCTTTCTTTACTTCATACTGTATCTCCCTATTTTTGTAATTTTCTCTATTCAAAAACCTTAACAGATGTATGTTGGACCTTACTATTGTATCCCCAAGCCTTTTATATTTTCTTTCATATTTCCATCTCTTTATGCTCTGCCTTCATTCTGAGTAACTGTCTTTTTTTTCTATTTTTCAATTCACTAATTCTCTCTTCAGTTGTGTCTGACATTTAATACCTATAACACATCAATTTCTAATGACTGTAATTTGAGTGACTTTTAAAAATTTTTTAAATATAGCTTATATTTTAGAAATATTTTTCTTAGATTTTTTTTGCCTTATGGTATCTATATTTTCTTTTACTTCTATATAGAAGCTTTATTTACCTCTTTTTAAAGCTTTTTAAAAATTATTTTATTGTTGTTCAATTATTGTTGTTCAAAAATGCAGTTGTCTGCATTTTTACCTCTTAATGTTCATTAATCCTCTCTATTTAAAGGACTCGTTTGTTTAACGGTCACCCTTTATTTCTCTTCACACTGTACTTACTCAAGCCATGGAGCTCACTGAACATTTATAGCCAATGCTGCCTAATCTCTAGTTTGTATACACATGTTCCTTCCCACTAGTTAAACTTGGCTCTAACTGAAAGTCCAATATGTTCATCCCTAAAACTGATTATGCTTATAATATTTTATCATTTATGTAAGTTCATTAAATATCAATAACTTAATGAAACGTGGATGTAAAAACAGAAGTGCTTTTCCTCTGAAAACTAAGTTCGAATCTGTAAAAGATTCAATAAAAGCGAATTTCAAAAATAACTTTTTTGAATTAGATATGTTCACATAACGAAGGTGTGGAAAATGTGTAACTCCTGATTTTATCTTTTAAAATTAACCTAACAATTATGTTAAATAAGGAGAATATTCTTTACTTTTCAAAAAATATTTTTTATATTATCTACCATTTTTTGGAGGTGCTGGATAATGGACCTAATGGACCTAAAAAAATGCTCCCAGCAGTTTAGGTCCAATGAAAAAGGACTTTAAGGATGTCAGTAAACTGCTTTTTTAATAAATAGAAAGATAATAGATAATCTGTAAATGGAAAAATAAATGTTACAAAAAAGACAATGAGTTTTCTATATTTCAAACAGGATCATGCTCAACATGCAAACATGTTTAATAAAAGAAAATCATTATACTTATTGTCTTTTATCAAAATAGTTGAGCTCTCGAAACACAAAAAATTAGAGTAGATGCAGAACACACTCCTTTTCTAATTATTAGCATGACATAGCATTACTACAATGTATAGACCTACATCAAGCACCCTGCACATGACATAACCTTCATAATATTTTCCTCAAGACAAGGCAGTTTGCAAAGTATTTCCTTGTTATTTCTAGAAATATTTGCATAGGTATCTCCATATAATTTTTATGACGAGAAATTCAAATTAGGCACTTTTGTGTGTTGATATAAGCTCTATAGATTGCTTAGAATAAAAACTATAGGCATTATGCTAGTGCCAGTCCTAGGCCCATTTGCCGTTGGGTCCCCTGGTTGTGCTTCTCCAGCTCTGTTCTGGATTGCAGGCTCAGGAGCTAAGAGGCGATGAAGCAGGGAGGTGGAGTGCTGGTTCTTACAGGCTGTGTTCTAATCTTCCATACAAGCTGACTTCCTAAGGGGTTCGGCCAATGGAAGTTATAGTCAGAGACTGGAGGGCTGAAGGAGGGGAAAATTCAGAATATTTCTCCTTTTCTTTCCTGCCTCTGGTGGCGACCGCAGTGGCTCTTAGTCCAGTTCCAGGCCCTTGCCTCGGGCAGAAGTAATACTCTTCTTTCTTTATGTCTTTTGTGAGTGATAATGTCTTCTTGCTATTGCTAAACTTCATCTTTCCATCCCCTGCTTAAATTCTCAGATTCTCCCTTACCTTTATGATCATCAATCCCTACATTAAATCCTCTCTGTTGTAAATACTCTAAATTCTTTGTTTCCTGGCTAGTCTGCAATTGACACAGGATTAAGGTACATTGTTCAAATTCTAAAATTGTAAAATATTTTTGTTGGGTTCTCTCTTCAATATTTATCTAAAACCTTATCATATTTATGGGTTGAAAAATAATATTTAATTTAGCTCTTAATATTTTAGCATTTAAAAAATGCCATTGAAGTTTATTAAATAAATTCAAAGCCCTACAGAACCTCAGTTAGATTATAATTGAGATTCAAAGAAATTAATTAGGGTGCATAGCTACTCGGATAACTCTAAAATTTTTGAAGTTAAGTAAAATGATACATCTTTAACCACAGAGCTGTGATGCCACGTGTATATTAGATGCTAAATATTATATCAACCGATACAAGTCAATCTGAGAATTAATTGATATATGTGTTCTCACTCCTTCCCTTATGCCATATGTCACTTTATAAATGACACCATTTCACAGAGCCAGCTCCAGCAGATGTGTCTAATGGAGAGGGCAAGATGGTCTAACTGGGTTCTGCAATCAGCCAATGTCATTCTTTGCTTTAAGTTTTCTTTTTAATTTTTTTTATCAGAGTTGCTAAGAGTGATATTAATGGCTTTGAATTCTATTTTCCTCTTTTTCCCACAAAAGCTGTGATGGAGATAATAACAAAAATGTAACATCCTAAAGCCTTATTTCCAGAGGAGTAAAAAAAGCGCAAGAGGCAATAACCCCTGGGCTTTTGAATTATGAGGCGCTGACTGTGAACGTACACCCAGATCCACTAAGCTGCTCTGGATTCAGCCCTTCACAGAAACTTCAAGACCAGTTTTCAAGGGTCAAAGTATTTAAATTTTGTGCTTAAGATTTAAACATTGTGCTTTCAAGAGTTCTGAAACAAAATTTAAATGTCTACATTTTCATATACTCAAGAAAAACAACCCTGACAGATGATTATCCGATGATATCTTGGCCATTCAAAATATATCCTACTTTAAAAATGGAAATATTTGATAAAAGAAGCAAGTATGATGATGTGTTGGTCACAAGGAAAAGTATGGTTATTCTTGGATGTGTCCCTAAATAATAGTATAATAAAGATACCTAACCTTTGACTCACTGGAGCAGAGACTATTCCCTACAGGAAAACACATTTTAGAGCAATGAGATACCAAACCGGAGAAAGCAGTTAGCTCTTTGTTCTTCTGCCATCAAGAAATAGCTGGTTGAGCAGTCATATAAATTAGAATCTTGGGCAAGAAAAGAAGAAAACTAATAGGAGAGCAATGCTATTGTGCAGCTTGGTGTCTAAACCACAAAGTGATGCAAATATTGGTCATGTAATCATATAATTATATGACCTAGTAGATGGGTGATCTGAATTAATCAGAGCACTAGTGGACATTTGCGTATCTGTGGACCTGGGTTCTCTGACTCCACTCCCTTTGCCTGCGCTGGTATACCCAGAGAGTGGCCAGATATACATTTTTTTCTGAAGCACATTGATGCGGCCATGGTTGATGATATCTTCCTTCCCACAAGTAAGAATTAGCAATGCCTACAGGAATGGTATCAGCGGATCTTAAAACTCCTGTACCTAGCAGTCAGTCTACTTCATTAAATATTATTCAGGTTTTTTAAAAAATTATTTTAGAATAAAGGTATCATGGAGAAGAGAAGTGATGTAAGTAAGGCCTGTGTTAAAGCCTAGTATTATGTGCTACCTTGGCATCTAGTGCACAGGAGGGCCTCCAATGGCCTAATTACAAGTTTGCCTCTGCACACTCTTCCTGTGGATGAGGTCTCTTAGCCAAACCCTCCTAATGGAGGGGACCAGGCACAGCGCCTGCTTATTCTCAAGTAGTAGGCTTCACTTCTCTGTCAGTCTGAGGAATTATTCAAACAGGACAATCACATCCCCCTGTGGAAACCGGAGGGCACCCCACCCTTTTGATGCCCCCATGGCTCTTGGTTTGCCACTCTGTTCTTTGGGTGCAGCTTTCATGTGGTCCTGCATGCCCTGTGGGGTCCTCCTCTCCTGGGCTGTGAATGTTCGTGACTAACAAACCACTGTTGATCTCACCTGTACAATGTTGGGTCTTGTGTACTCAGCCATCCCTTTAGTTAGGGGGGATGGGAATCCCTGCCATCGACAGAGTGAATAGAGGTGATTAAAACAAGAGATTCAAAGTTGAAAGTTCTTTCAAGCCGATGAAAACATTCCAGTGTTGAGCTTATACTCCAACTATAAGACTAAGTTTTTATCTCATACAATATGAAAAGTTTCGGTGTTCTCTGAAGAGCTGTATTCACAGCTTGTGATAATTGCTACTACTACTACCACCATTCATTTATTATTTATAGGTCAGACACATGCACCATTCTAGTTAATCTTTTTTACAGCTAAGGAAACTGAGGCAAAGACAGGTTAAAATAATTAGTGATGATCAGTGTTGGTAAGCGGTAGTGTTAGGAGTCAACCTAACTTACTGTGTTGTTTGTTTGTTTGTGTACTTTCAGAGCCTCTGTCCTTAACCACAAGATCATACCATTATCATCATTTGCTGTAATCATTAAATTGTCCATGAAGTCCTTAGAGCTTCCATATCGTGATTAGAACTCACAAAGGGTTTGCATACAAAACACTGGTAAATGGCAAACCACTTTAATCCACTTGAATTAGCTTAGAATAGAGCAAAACGCTGGGCACAAAATACGGTTGTTAAATGTAATTATTGATCTCCTATTTAATGCACTTATTTCTAGAGTCAGAAGGATATCTTACCAAGTCAAATAAAACTCCCAAGCATAATCAATACATGTGTGTTAAACGAAAATGAATGAAAAACTGAAACAATTATTGTTTAATAATGTACAAACTGCTATTTAAATGGCCAAAAGTGATCTAAAATTTATATTGAAAGTACTGACAAATGAGAAAATAAAAATACAAAATTTAAAGATAAAAGGAAAGCAATTAGTGTCATATTTGGTCTCTAACATATTTCTAAGATGATTCTAATTTTAAAACATTTTCTCTAGAGACTCTTGAATTCCCCATCCCAGGGCTTTATTTGGAATTTGAACTTTGTAACAAAGAGAATTTTTTTTTCATAGAGTCAGCAATTTAGAAAACAAAGTAAATGTTATTGCTTAGATGGCCTGGCTTATTTCACATGGAACTAGGCAAATGAAGAAAGAAAACTTTTGTTTCCTCACTTTTATAGATGGAAGATGCACCATGGGAAAGTTTGCCAGCTGTATTTTTGGTCCCACATATACTTTATGGCTGTGGCTACTTTTCCAACAGTTTCTGAACTGGAACCTACCTGCCTCTCTTTAATACAGTGTGGAATATCTTGTTTATTTTTAATGAGGAAAATATCCCAGCATTTTTTGTACATTCATTAATAATTTAAATAATGAGGGTGTATGTTCGGCCACTTGTTATTATTGGTTGGCTGGTTATTGACCACGTGGCTTCCACATCACTGGGATGTGGTTGCTGTTCAGACTGGGATGGTCTCTTCACTTTGTGTGTGAACAGGTCATGCACACTAGTGTGCAGAAGTGATTTCCAAGACATGCAGTACAACACAGGCATTCAGTGAACTGAAAGGACAACAGAGCAGAGGCCTGAGCCATTAACTCCCTATTTGCTGGATTATAGGGGGTCCAATAAGTCTCCTAGGAAAAGACAGTTACACATGGAAGGCTTGGTACAGTGGACATTTTTCATCAGTTAGGAATTATTTCATTATTTTAACAAGAAATGTAGCCACACTTGTGTATTCTCACTGCATATCATTACTTTTAATATGTACTAAGTATACATACATAAATGCATATATACATATTAAAAATGAGTTTCAGTGGCTTTTTAAGTCTCTGGAATTTTTTTACAACATTTATAAAGAAAAAGTCTGCTGTGACTACAGAATCTTATCTTAATTAGTTTTACACCAGAATTCTTCAGAGAACAAAACAAACAAATGAGTACTGATGATAGAGTTTATCCAAGATGGTTTTAAAAGTTAATAGAAAGAAAATTTTCAATGTTTTGATGTGGCTCCTTTTAGAGAAATACTTTGGGGGATAAGAAAAGTGAATTAGAAAAAAATAATATTGATACTCTTTTCATCTTCATTATAATTGATTCTACCTGTGCATCATTTTGTGTGCAGTTTCCTATACATATTTGTAATGTGGCTTTTATTTCCATAAAATGGGAACATAATAAATATAGGGTTTACTAACGATTGTTTTATGTGGCTGCCAATCTGCCAAGTAGCATTCTTAATTATTGCCAGGAAACTAGACATTTTCCAAACATATGTTTTAGATTTAACACTAATATGTCATGTCAGCCCTCTCTACTGGACTCATGGAGCCCAGTGGGACTTTGGAGTGTCTGCTTTGGTGGGTGCTCTTTTGGGTTAGATGAAAGCACTAACAGAAGCAGATAGAGGAAAGCATCAAAAGTTTCTGAAAG
Organism: Sturnira hondurensis; assembly: GCF_014824575.4. Taxonomy (NCBI): domain Eukaryota; kingdom Metazoa; phylum Chordata; class Mammalia; order Chiroptera; family Phyllostomidae; genus Sturnira; species Sturnira hondurensis. The sequence continues at coordinate 9,143,348 of NW_028098001.1, read as the reverse complement.
CAAATCCTACAAAGAAATACATCAAAGAGTTATGTTTTCATTATAAACTGATATTTTTACTAGATGAGGATAGAGATCGATCTTCCTCTAGAAGCCATGGAGTAAAGGAAACCAGACCCTAACCTACACTAATGAACCTAATTGCAAAGCTCTTGTCTTCTTTGAACAACATAACCAGAAGTTTTGCCTCCAAAAAATTTTTTTAAAGTATATGTGGCTTTTTCATTAGCCTGTGCAAACCTGGTATGTTCCATCAAAGAATTTATTCCATGACTTGGAAAAAAGGAAACTGAAAATCAAAAAGATCTGGTCCAAATGAGCTATATTTTTGAATGTTCCCATCACAAATGTTTTTCAAGTCCATGGAAATACCTTTTGGTGGTTTTAGTTTGCTCATCCAACACATGCTTTGCTTATGACCCACAGTTCTCTGATCTTGGCCACAGAGCTAAGATACCTGTAAAAAGCATATGTAAGCATGAAACAATTTATTGACATGAACATGTATCTTGTTCTGAGTATTTTTTTTTTAGAAAAATGTATTTAGGATAGAATATCTCATTTCTGCCTTTGGATGGTCATGGGCAATTTATATAGGGATTAAAAGAGATGATATTTTCTCTCTAATTCTTTCAGCTAGTTGAGTAGTTTTTATTAGATTTGGCATAATTTATGATTTATCAGTTTTTTATTTATTTACATTTTTAAAAGATTTATCTATTTTTAGAGAAAGGGGAAGGGAGGCAGAAAGAAAGGGAGAGAAAGTTTAATGTGTGGTTGCCTCTCATGCACCCCCTACTGGGGACTGGGCTCACAACCCAGACATGTGCCCTGACTGAGAATTGAACTGGTAACTCTTTGCTTCACAGTTCGGCACTCAATTCTCTGAGCCATACCAGCCAGGGTGACTTATCAGTTTTTTAAAACATAACTATTGTTATTAGAAAAATTCAAAGGCAGGTATGTTTTGTTTAAATATTTTGTTAAAATAGAAAATATTTGAGCAATGTCTTACCAGTGTCTTCATGTGGCCAAGTGGCTTTTATAATAACAAAGTCAAATGCAAAAATGAATGCAGGACATTTTCTGGGCACCATCTCCTGTTCCACACTTCGTGCTGTGTTCTTTAAACACGGAGAAAGATACATGCTAGTGCTTACTTTTCCTTTTTCATGCATCGAGTATACTGTATCTATAGTTTAGAAATGGTATTTGCATACATCCATTGCATAAAGCCAACTTTAATATTTAAAATGAAAGGAAACATCAACAGTTGTTGATGTCTATACCTATTTTTGAAGAGAAGAAAAAAACCCATGTAATTGTTGAATAGCTTTAAGGCTCAAAATCAATAAAAAGTCTTGGAATTCATCCTTGCCTTGGTATTCTTCTAGTATTGTCAGTGTACTGAGCTGCAAACTAGGATTAATCAGTCTGCTTATTACATTTATATTTGATGCTTGAATTTACTAAACTACCCATGATCATTTAATACACATGATTGATGATTGATGATGATATAAGGAAGTCTTGTGCCCCACTCCCCTGGAGACAAAAATTGAGTTGAGAAATGTCAGGGGACAAGTTACATTTCATTGCAAATATATTTCTTAACAATTGAGACCTTATAAGAGAAAAAATGCATGAAAAATATTTACTGACAAACCAAAGAATTTCAAACATCCGCAGATAACACTAACCAATATGATTTTGTTCTTCTCCTCCTCAACTTCTTTCTCTTTTTTCTCCTTCCTTTAAAATTTCTAGGACAGCTAAGTGTTTAGAAAATAAATCTCCTCAAAGTAAGATATTTATGAATTAAACCTAGCCTATCTGCCAACCTGCCTGAAGAATTTGGCAAAGCTCTGGAGGTGGTGAGAGTAGTCTTCTCCTGTGTGACTGCAAACACCAGCAGAGAAGGAAAACGAACTCCTCTCCTAAGGCATTGTTTCAGGTCTTGCCCTTTATGTATTTGTTCACAGGCTCAATATATTTATTGGGTGATTTGTTTGTTTGCTGAACAATAAGACTTCCCTTTAGCAACTGTGAATAACTCTTTTAAATAATGTACTATTTAGAATTGTCACAAATGAAAAGAACACAAGCTTGTGGGTTTAAATTTGAGTTTGAATCTGTTAAGACAACATGACAGGTTTTCTAACCTCTTGTTTTCACCCTTTTTAATAAAAATTATTGGGATGGCATTGGTTAATAAAATCCTACATATTTCAAGTGTACAACTCTATTACATCATCTCTGCATTCAGTGGGTTATTCAGGATGTTTGCTTGCTCTGTAACTTAGTGGTGAGCCTGCCTTGGCAGTTGGGAGGAGAGTGGCTTCTACCTACTCCACAGCCATCCTGGAATCTTCCCATCCTTTGCTTTTCGTGTGTAACAGGAGAATGGCAGCAGCTTCCTAGCACTGCCATGAGCAGAAAAATGTGATAGTGCATGTGAAGTGCTGGCATGGTGCCTGGCACTTGGACAGCTTTCAGTGAATGGCACTAATGACTGATATATGCTAATCCTTGCTATGCCAATTGATCCTTGTGCACAAGGTAGTGCTCCATGGGACTGGTGCTTAGAGGCCTTGATAGGGGAAAATTTTCGGGAAAGATACAAATCTCAACCAGATAAATATCCCTCAGAGTTTGTGAACTCTTCTCTAATACAAGCCATGGAAATGAGCTAAATTATCTGTGATAAAATGTCAAGACTCAAAAATTCATTCACCCCCCCCGCCCCCGCCAAACAACCTAGAGATAGTAAGCATTTTAAAGGGAATTTGGCCGAATTTCAGAAGTCTTTGCATTGATTTTTGAACTCTTCTCCATGTCCAAAGACCACAAGTGGTGGAGGTCTGGACAGCATCATCTGACAGTTGTTTGTGTTTGTGCATTTTGGAGTACGCACTCCTTTCATCATGGTTGAGTAGGAACTACATTGAGGTTTAAAATGCAAATTATGGCAGTAACATTAATTTTCTCCTAGCATTCACATTGAATTCATTTTTAGCTATTCAAAAATAATTTATTTTGTTATTTATTAAGTTATTCATTTCTACCCAGGTAATTCTATTATTTCACCTGGGACATCTATTTATCTCAGTCCACTAAGCTCTTCCCCATCCTCAGGTATCTTTCCTCCTGGACATCTATAAAAACCTCTTCTCCTAGGGGCAGTAAATCCGCTCCCATAGCAACCTTCAGATAATTCAGATATTATGCATTACCCACTGTCTTGCAGGGAAGTTTAAATATTGTGTTTCACATCTGCCTAACGAAATCATAAGCTGTTTGATATCAGCAAAGTGTTTTTTAACTGTTTCATTTCCTCCATGTTCTGAAAGGAAAGATAGTAAAGATGAAAAAAATCCTCTGACTAATGCAGAAATAATGGGTAGGTTCTTTTACAGAGGAAGGAGAATGGAGGTGAGAACATGTAGTTTAGACTTCCTTCTTTTCCATCATGAATGGTGTTTGAACTCACCTGTGGTATGCCCTTAACACGTCTCCATATACATCAGAGAATTCCTGGATGAAAATGTGTCATGAAATAAAGGCAGAGAGTTTATCTCTTACTTTTCTCTACTTTCGAAAAACATCCCCAACTTTTTTCCTTTTGATTGAATTTACTGGGGTAATTCTGGTTAACAAAGTTACACCTTTTTCAAGTGCACAGTTCCCCAACACATCATCTGTACACTGCATTATGCATTCTCCACCCCAGTTAGGTCTCCTTCCACCACCTTTCATCTCCCCTACACCCTCCTCCGCCTGTCCCCACCACCCAGGTATAAAATAGTCACTGCTGCATAGTCACTTTTAACATCTTTTTGCACAGCCAAAAGTTTCATAGAATTGGGGTCCCTGGGTAAATGGCTCCAAGAGCTTTTAAAATAACAAAAATAATAGTAGAATATGCTGATCGAGAAGAGATTTTAAAAATTAAAAAACAAAGAAAAACACATAATCAACTCCAAAGGTCAAAGTTGTTACTTTGAAATCTGATTTCTGAGCTCATCACCAGCAAAATGCCTCTTGAAGAGTGATGACAAGAAGCAACAAAGTGTACCCTGTACTGTCACCACTTGAGATGAGTAATGAAGGGCACTCACCCTTATTTCCCCACTCAGATGGGGGCATGGGAACAGAGAAGAAAGCAGGGCCACTTCCAATCAGAGCATGAAATGCAAGGTAGTAAATAATTTGATTGAGACAGAAAATATCTGTAGGCAGATGAGTCAAGGAATCCTATGTATTTAAAATTCAACCAGATGTGATTAAAACAATAACACAAGTTAAATTAAACACTCAACAACCACGATAGGCTGAGGACAACCATCTAAGATACAAAGGAAACAATTCATGTTCACGAACCTGCACATGTCCTGAATACACTCTTGAAAAAGAAGAGTATTACACCAGTATTTCTGAAAGTACTTCAAAGAGAACAACCCAGGCTCTGTGAGTATGGCTAGGACCATTGCCCACCCTCCCAGGTCCAGGAACAATGGCACGACTCGTTGTCAGGACCTTCCCGGTTAGGGGAGTGGGAAGATCCTCCAAAAGGTGCACTGATGTAATGACTTTCCTGAAAATGAAATAAAATGTATCCTTAAAGAGAATATATCTCCAGGAGATATAAAACAAATTTTATATATATATATATACGTAATTTTAAGATTAAAAAATAAAATAGAGCAAATGGAAGGCAAGAGTATGGAGCATCACTAAAGGGAGGATAATTCTTAAGGGAGGACCCTCCTTACAATAATGATGGAAATCTATTCCAATGGAAAGGAATTGAAGTACAGTAAATAATCCTTTTCTTTTCAAAACTTATGTTACTCATTAAGATCAAATAGTGGCAGCTGTTGCTTAGAAATAGTTTGAATGAATTGATGATCGTGCATTCATTGAACACATGCTTTTTTCCAAGCCCTGAAGTAGGCATTTGCACAATTATTGCCTCATTTAATTCTCACGACAATCCATTCAGGAAGTATTATTCCGAATATATAAGTAAAAAACAAACAAAACACAAAACAAAAAAAAAACAGTTTACTAAAGATTAGATAAGGAGCCCAACAACACACAGCTAATAAGGATTTCATTTCCAGATTTCCAACTTAGATCTTTAAAAAAATCACTGCTTCCCTTTTTAAAAATAAGTCATTGTCACTGGCAAAATTGTGCTTTGGGTGGCCAGATGACTTGTCTGAAGAGCTTCTGGTTCCGCCTTGAGATCTTTAGAGTCAATCATCAGAATAGAAACAGTCTGATGACCATCTAAGCAATTACCCCATTCATTACATCCAACAGGAGGGGAGAATGAGCCTCCAGCTGGACCCATGTGTGTATTGAACCGTCGTTTCAGGAGAGGCCTGAGAGGAAAACAAGTTATGTCAACTGTGTTCTAACAGAATGACTAAGTTGCGGGCATTTCCACAAAACCATTTTTTTTCTTCAGAGTGCAGTTTTGACTCAGGCATTTCTTTCTTGTTCTGCTAATTATCAGCAAGTTCTAAAGACATCATCTTCTGAAAGAGAGGAAAAATAGCCACGATTTCGTTCAGAACCTCACTCCTATGGTTTGCCTAAATGAACTTCTAGAAATGCTATCAAGCGATTAAAGTAAGTTGCTGAAAGGAGAAAGTACACCGGCTGTTACAACAAGCTTCCCTGGAAGCCCAAGTCCAGCCCTCTGACACTATCTTTCAAAGGTTTCCAGTGTTTCCAGACACACATTTAATCAAACACCTATTTACTCTGTGACCCTCTGGAGGACCAGTCAAGTGCCGGAGGGTTGTAAGATACACAGTTTTATCACCACTTTCCTAACGTGAAGAGGACCATAACCAGAACACGTGCGGGGGAGAGAAGGACAGAAGGGGAAAAGGTGAAAGCAATTTTTTCAAGTTGGCCTAAGGCAAGACTTGAGCCAGGAAATTTCTTTTTTAGTCTGAAAACTATATATTTTAAAAACCCATCATGTGTTTTATGGGCTTTTGAAAGAAATTGTCCCCACGCTCTGCATCCTGAGAGCAGGAAAGCAGCCCCTGCTCCTGCTGACTCCCGGGAGGGCACCCCTGAGATGGCCGCTGAGTGCAGTGGGGCGGGGGTTGGGGGACCTCATTTGACAGTCAGTCCCCAGAGCGATGGACTGTGAGACCATATAGGTTTCATCATCACCAAGGCGTTTTCAACAGCGTAAAATTCCTGATTACAGAGGAATGTGACAAGGTTTGTTTTACATGGTTATCAAAAACTTCGAACATTTTAAGAGACTGAGCGCTGAATGTTACCTACTGGCAGAGTGTGGGGTGATTGTGCCGATGAGTAAGCCCTCTTTAGAGCCGTAAATGAGACGCTGCATGGAGATACTAAAGGAGGGTGAGCAAACCGACAGCCCGAGAGCCAAACTGCTCCGGCAGACATGCTTCTTCGTTGTTTTGTTTGTTTGTTTGTTTTTCTTTTTGGCTGTGAGGGTCTAAGTAAATATTTAGTTGCAACATTTTCTTAAATCTGTTAATGTAAAACAGAGATATATAACTCTTAAACTTGAGAGATGTGGCAACGTGAGGGAGCCCCACGTTTCAGCCCGACGTCAGCGAACAGCTGATGCTGAGAATCCTTTGACCCTCTAGAGGAGCCACGCAAGTGCTAGCATCGCAGTTCCCACGAGCTCCCTGAGGCGGCTTACTTAACCCGTGGAAGTGATGTGGCTGGCCCTTAATTTGACTTTGATACCCCAGTAAATAAATGGAAGACTTAAGAAACAGTAAAGTCCCAATTAAATAGCAATGGGAATAAAACATTATAGTTTAAATCGTTTGAGGCCCACACTTTCGAAGTTTAGAATTACCTGCAAACTAAATTGGTTGGAATGAAAATGTGTTATTCACACAAACTCACAGACACAGACAAACAGCATGAAGGGTACCAGAGAGGGTGGGGTGGTGGCGGTGGGAGGAGAATGAAGAAGGGAAGGGGGTCAGAAATACGGTGACAGAAGGAAAGTAGTCTAGCCGCCATTTTGTCAAGCCACCATTTCCAGTAAAACTTCTCTCATCAGGGCCTTTAGTACTTTCTAAGTAACTAATTCCAGTGGACATTTCAGACCTTATTTCACTTGGCTATCTATGAATGTAGAGATCTACACGCAGTTCAGCCGTCCACTCTGCAGGTCCGCTTGGCCATGTCACCATCATGTTTCCATGAAACCCTTTATCATCCCTCCAAACCTTCTCCTGCACAAACATTCCCCTGTCCGTGAATGACAGGACCACCCCTCAGCCTCTCGTGGAGAAAGTTGAGTCAGCCTGATGCCTGCCTTTCTCTTTATCTCCACATGCAGTCAATCCCCCAAGTCCTGCCCTTAGTCTGCAAAATAAGCCTCTTCACTCTTCTCCTTACTTTATTTGCTAACCATGGCCTCTAAAGTGTCATTCAGCAACCAGTGTTGACCTCTATAAACCATTACCCTGACAATAACAAGTTTCCATCGCTTCTAGAACCATTTAAAGTTCCTAACGTGGCCCTCAGGCCTCGCCTTGAACCACTTCACACATCTCACTGCGTCGCAGCCATGGTGGCCTTGGGGTTCCTTCTCACTTCAGCACCTTCACGCACGTTCCTTTTCCCAAAATGCTTTTCTCTTCTCCTCCTCTCCTCCCTGCTCTGCACCCTTCACCTCCTTACATCCTCATTCTCCCTTAAAGTTTAATTTAAAGTTGCTTCTTCGGTGAAGCCTTTCCCAATCTAAATGAAAATAAACTCATAACACCTAGACTTTTCCATCATAGCATTTTTATGCTTTATAATTACCCAATTACTTACAATAATGTTATATGCTTGCCTTCCCCTTCAACTGTGAGACCCACAATGGTAGGGAATGTCTGTCCTAGCCACATACGTATTATGTTCCCAGGTGCCTGGCATATAGTGGGTGTTCATATATTGGATGGATGGATGGGTAGGTGGATGAATGAATGAATATTACTGTCTGTTAGATATAAACCTTAAGTGGTAAAGATCACCATGATTAAAGATATACTATATTTAGAAGTCCTAAAGTGCAATAAAAACATTGTAATTCCACACACCAAGTCATAGTAACCAGTAATTCCATTTGCATGAATAACTAATAACATGATTATTATTACATATAGTATCCCTTTAATTAAAACAGACATATTTCAGCCTACAGAATCATTGTAAAAATTATATCTTCACAGACAATATTGATATCTATATATTTTCATAGCCGATTTTTGGCTCAGTAACATCAGGATTTAGCTTTACTCTGAATAGTGCCATTACATACATGTCTGTCATATTGGTATTTCACATGTTATTTGTTGCTGCAAAGAGCTAAGCTCTTTTGTTTGATTCCAAACAAATTCAGTTCGCCATTAAAATCTCTATATACAAGGTCTGTCTGGAAAAAGTCCAGCCATTATTAATATAATGAGAATTGTTTACACCACATTGTTATAATTCGGCAGCCAAGGAGAATGGACTGGAATGCACATGCTTTAGCAATGACGACTTCCCTGCACTAGTCAGTGAGGGTGGTAGATGCCACTGAGTGAGCATATGTACTGTGTGGCTGTCACATTCAAAATGACTAAGTGATTACAGCAACAAATCTGCATCAGATTTTGTTTAAACTTGAACATTTTTTTCATGGAAACTATTCAGATGTTTCAGACAGCTTTCAGGAACGAGGGCAAAGACGCGACACAACAAAAATGGCCACATCTATGGGCAACCGGTGATTGGCAGCTTCATCAGGACAATGTGCCCACTCATGCATCACGTCTCTTACAGAGTTTTTTGGTGAAACATCAGATCATCTAGGTGACTCAGACCCTGTAGAGCCCAGATTTGGTGCCTTGAGACTTCTGGCTTTTCCCAAAACTAAAATCATCTTTGAAAGGGAAGAGATTTCAGACCATCAGTGAGATTCAGGAAAATATGATGGGGCAGCCGATGGCAATTCCAACAAAGGATTTTGCAGAGTGTTTTGAACAGTGGAAGGGATGCTGGGAAAACTGTGTGAGGTCCCAAGGTGCCTACTTTGAAGGGGACTGAGGCATCATTGTCCTCTGTATAATGTTTCTTATATCTTGTATCTTCTTCAATATATGTCTCTATTTTTCATACTACATAGTTGGGTACTTTCTGGACAGATCTCGTGTAGATAGGTGTGTTGGTTAATATAATAAAATATTGGTTATTCAACATTTCCAAAAAATTTTAAAATATGATTGTTTGAGGGAAGTTGGGGTAGCCCACAGAAACAGGTAGTTCTTCTTCAATTATTCCTAAAATCTTTTTTATTTCATCAGTAAATCTTCTATAGTTCCTGGTTATTCAAAGATGTACATAGTCTTAACACAGCTCTACTTAGAGAGTGCATACTCTGTGACTGGTACCAAGTGCTTTACATGTATTTATTATTTAATCTAATAAATCAAATAAGTGGGCACTATAGCTAGTCTATTCCCCAGGTTACCATGTAAGAAAACTGAGGCACAGGATAATAGGTAACTTGTTCAATGTCATTCAACTAGTAAGTCATGATGCAGAGATTCATATCCAGGCATTGTCTTTACAGGGCCTTCCTTACTCTTAACCTTTGTGTTATGGTAGTAGATATTTAAATGAAAGTTTCTTTTTTAACTTTTGCTGCTATTCATTATAACATTTCTCTATACTTCCTTTAATTTTCAGAGATATGCCTGGAAGTTATGTCAACATTTTATCATTTTCATGTTAACACAATGACTTCCTATATTATATAATTACCACTTAGAACTTGGCTTTATGTTGCAAATATGTATAGGCTATAAGTAAGTAACCATTTATTTATCTGATCATTTATTCTAGTTTCATAAAAATTAAAAAAATGGGAAATAGCGTCATCTCTGTTCTGCCCAATTTTTTTACTTCAAGATGAGAAGATTCTTACAGGCCAATGGTAATAAGACCTATGACATACTGTTCTCCAGATGAGTCAAAGGTTTTTCCCAACAATTTTGAAATTTCCTGAGAAATCACATGGCATTGAATTCCAGGCTGTAGTTCATGTCAGCAGTGGTTACCTAGTGACTTATCAAAGTCTCGTCACCCCAGTCAGCAGAACTGCAGAGAGAAAACTTTCTTACTGGGTTGTTTTCCTGGTAGCGTAAAGGAAAGACAAGGTCAATATGCACTTGAAGCAACATTTGCTTCATGTTTAACGCCAGAGTATTCAATAAATTCCCAAGGACTGTACTAGCCAGTGTGAGGTCAAGCCTGTTGTGAAGGTAAAGACTGACAATTGACTCTTTTTTAGAGAAAAATCTCCTGCCTTCCATCCCACCACTCAACTACAGGGTCCAGATTCTGAGAGCTGACAGCTTCCTCTGTAGACAAATTCCAGCCTACCCCAAATGAACCATGGACTCACAAACCCAAAGAACCAGCAGGGACCTCTGGGGCCATCTCGCCCAGCAGTTTCCAAATGCTCCTGCAGTCAGTGTTCCACTTAACTCTTCCTCTCATCTAAACCATGAATCATGGGTTTGGAAAACAATTTGCACCTGAACTGAATATGTGAAATGTAATTACTTATATTTGCCAATGTTTTTCATCTAAGATACTTATAAAAAGATATAGTCTAAACTTCTTATTAAAGGTCCCCACCCCACAATGACTTGAAATTATTTCTAACCTAAAGCAAGGAAACTTGAGATTATTATGAGGTCTCATAAATAAAACTCAAAATTGCTCTCAGGTTCCATCTGTTGTTTGGAAGTCTAGATCTGGAAAATTTGATGTATCCATCTTATATTTTACTGAGGGTCATAGAAATATGATGACCTATTCAAGACCAGACTGCCAGGTAGACCAGAAAGTAAATACATGATGGAAAACAATTCTAGCTCAATAATGTATACACCAAATCACCGGGGAGAATATTTGCTCAAAGCTGGGATAAACTGCTCAGCTAAAACCTGATACCAAGACCAATTCCACATCAGAAAATGAGAAGCAGCGTCTAAAACAAATTAGCAGGAGTATACTATGACACTCTGCAAAGAGAAATGAAAATTCGGAACTATGAGAAAAGCCTGAACTTGGCTATGAATGTTCATGAAAAGTGTGTTAGACTGGTATTCAGCTGACAGAGACTAATGTGAGAGGTAAGAAATAGTCAGTGAGTGTCCTTGTCTTTACAGAGGAGGAAGAAACCCAAGGAAAACAAATGACATCAGTTAAACCTAACTGCATAGAGATAAAAGGAGCAAAGGAGCAAGGAAGATAAGGTAAGCCCAAAGGGTTAAAGAGTATTAGGAGGTCAACTTATCAGGAGGGAATGGATGATGAGAAAGAAATCAAGGCTTCTAGTCAATGAGCAAAGTCACAGAATTAATCACAACTCCAAAACTTGCTGAGATGACAAACCTATTTTTTAAGTTGAACCTCTTGGGGAAAAGAAAAAAACACAAGAAAAAAAGAAATATGATGAATTTGAAAGAAATACAGGTCTTAGGGAAAATGCCACTGACAAAAAATACAGAAGAGGATCACCCATGTATACAAGCATGCATGGAACTGGATATAAACTAATTAAGAAAAAATACTAAATTTAGTCAAGCAACTGATTATTACTAGTTTCTATATTTAACTGTTTAACTGAACTACACCTTTTTGGGTGTGTGCTAATTTTAGATCTACAATAAACCTCTAAAGATATTTTGGTCCAGTCCATTAGATTTTAGACAAGTGAATTATCACTCCCATTTTAGAGATGGAGTAACAGATGTCACAAACATAGCTGGAGCCGAATTGTTAGACCCAAACTGAAAAACTCTGTACTCTCCGGCAGAGCTTTCTGGATTCCAAGATGATTGCTACAAAGAACTAGCAATTATTGGGCTCCCACGTGGACCAGTACTGACCACACTGTGATTTATTGACTCCTCTCAACAATCTTGTGATTTCTGTAGCTTACTTCTTTAAAGATGAGGAAACTAAGGATGAAGGAGAATGAGCACATGTCCAGCTTTACAGCTGGCGTGTGAATGTGTTAGTCAATATACTGTTTGGAAGTCTAATACAGATACATTCTGTTCTAAGATGTCTTGTTAAGTGAAAAATGAGCTTTAAAAAGGTTAGAGTTCATTCACCTTACCTAAGGTTCACATAATAGCAATCACCACTGCATCCCTTGACTCCATCTTGAATTAACTTAAGTATCTTTGTATTCATAAATACTCATTTCCTTCCAATTTTATTATTTAAAATGCTAAGAAGACAAATGAAAACAGTAAATCATCACACTAAATTTCAAACATGAATCCATAAACCCAAATGCAATTACACTCAACTTTTCAGAAATATACTTCAAACTAAGGCCCTCCTTTGGAAATTGGAAAGAAAGAGAATGTAATATTCTGCTTCTGTACTCTCTGGGGAGAGTCTCACTTGTGGTCGAGGCAAGGCAGTAGACCCAGTTGGGGAAGGAGGCAGGGAGACCACCCTCTCTGAATGTGGAGCAGGAAGTTAACCAGGGAGTCTCAGCACTGTCACAGCCTTGCAGGAGTCACCTGAAGTATAGCAGCCACTACATCCCACCGACTATTCAACTGTCTACCCAGCCATGAGTCTGCCAACCACCATTCCCCTCTCTAGCTCAGAGAAATAAGAAATTATACTTCTTGAAACTAGAAGGAAAGAATCCAAACATGGGATGAAGAGAGACACTTTCCTAGTTGCAAAAGGAAGAAATGAATGGCCTATTTCTTTGATAATAATATACCCTGCCCACCAATAAGTTTCTAAACTAATTTTGGCCAAAAAGGATATATACTTAATTATTCATACATATAATATGGCATATCTTCTAAGTCATTTGTTTCCAAAGCAGCCAAACCAGGTTATAAAAGACTCTGAGCTTGGATGGGTTCTCAGTCAAAAACCAGCTCTACCATATTTACTTGGTCAGGTCTTGTCCCAGCCTCCAGTGCCCTCACATATAGAGTGAAAATAACGTTGCATAGTTTATGACCACTGCAGGAAGTAAATGATACAAAATACACTCAATCCTTAGATGATACACACACAAAACCCTTAAGCATGACAGTTGGCAGGGGGTAAATGGCTACCATATGATAGAAATTGATATTATAATTGTTTTAAGAATAATTCACCAGTTCACACCATTCCACAATCAAAAACTTGCTTTTCTGTCTTAAGAATAATTTAAATTTTTCTATTTTTCTTTTTATTTAAATATAATTCTCACTTTCTTTGGCAAAGCAGGCAAATACATATAATATCTGTTCTGCATATTTTTAAAAAGAAAATATTACAAATATTTTTGATACAGGGCTATCATAAGTATTGACCAAAACATCTCTAACCCCCTTTCTTCTATCCGAAAAGTCAACTAAACTAAGGCTCCATCCTCAATATTTCCACTAGGATAAGCATTTTAAGTCTAATGTAGTCCTAGAAACAGAGCAATTGCCTAAGAAGTATCTCTCTGGGTGTGTTATACTGACACGGGGAGATATAAAGAGCTAACAAGGTGCTCAGCCTGGTTAGTGGATAAACCACGTCTGGCCTTGGGTTTGAGCTTCACAGAAAACAAGGGGCACTCACCAAGCCTCTCTGAGAAATGGGTGCGGATTGCAGGAAATGCAGCCTAACCATTATCAACTTGAGAAGATTAATGAGTATAATAAAAATGTAAATGCTATTCTATAAATAAGGAATTTTATTTTACTTCTTTGTCTTTAGTATAAATCTTTCAGGAAAACAACATTACCTATAAACTTAAGTGGCTGGCATATTAAAAGCAAATGCCTTCTGCCTCTCTGAGAAAATTTGGGGAATGAAGCACCATGAACCCATTCAATGCTTATGTAATCCATGGGTGTTTGACATGTGCTAAGCCCCATGCTACTGAAATTCAGACACTTTCAGCCAAAAAGTTACTAGTAAAAGAAGGCAAGAAACTGTGGAAAGTACTTTTCACAGAGATGGTGCTTAAGCAAAAAAGGAAGGAAGCCCCTGCCCCTCCCAAACTCAAAGCCAAGACAAAGCCTTTGAAGGCAAAGAAAGTTGTGCTGAATGGTGTCCACAGTGTTTCTTTCGCTATCTCTCTTGAACACATGCACACACATGCACACACACAAGATCCGTAAGTCACCCACCTTCCAATGACCGAAAAAGACACTGGGGCTCTAAAGTCAGCCAATATCCCTGAAAGAGATACCCCCAGGAGAAACAAGCTTGACCTCCATCTACACCATCATCTAGTTCGCCCTGACTACTGAGTCAGCCATGAAGAACAAGGAAGTCAATGATATATTTGTATTCATTGGGGACCTCAAGGCCAACAAGTACCAGCTCATACAGGCTGTGAAGAAACTCTATGACATTGACATGGCCAAGGTCAACACCCTGATCAGGCCTAATGGAAAGAAGACATATGTTTGGCTGGCTCCCGACTATGATGCTTTAGATGTTGCCAACAAAATTGGAGCCATCTATGTGGAGTCCAGCTGGATAATTCTAAATTAAAAAAAAAAAATTTAATGTAAGAAGAAAAGAAAGAAAACCCTGGAAAGTAATTAGGGAAAGAAATTATGACTAAGCTCCCAAGTCACTGGAATGTAGCAGGCTCACCCAGGACGTTGGATAAGAGGGAGGAGGGGAATGTGCAGCCCTTGGGGAATCCCAAAGCACTCAGACAATTTGTCAAAGAACACTATAGTGTCATCAGAGGATAAGGTTTGGTATTACTTAAAAAGAAAACAAATGTGCAACCCTGGCATAGTAACTTTGTTAAAGCTGATTTTCTATCATTAAGGCATTCACAACCACACAAGACTGGTTCAGGCTCTGAGGCATTTCTCCAACTTGGTGCGTGGCCCCACTGAGCCACTGTGAAACCCTCTGAGCCACGTGCCACGTCCCACTCAGCCATCCTCTTGCCACTGCTTTTGTGCACAGCACTATTGCATCCCTTGCTGATGGCCTAACGGGCTTACAACTTCTTTAAAATTCTTCTAAAGATGACAGATGAAGCTAGAATTTAGAAACACATTCACCAAATATTGGATTTGCTGGGTTTTTGTTTTGTTTTGTGTTTTAAGTACAACAACCTGCACTGTCTTCTATCTTGGTGTTCTCTCCCATAGAGATTTGGGTTCAACTTAACCTAAGGGTAAAATGTAAGCAGCTTTTTAACTCACTTTTTTTTTTGTTCTAATTAAGGTTTAATAACCATGGATGGTTCTATGGTTTTTAGTTCCTAGGGACAGAAACACAACTGCATGTGAAAAGTCAATACAGCGTAACAACAGTGTCCTGAGTAATACAATAATCTTTCCTCTCGGTGGTCCTATTGATATTCAGTGTAGATCTCATTTTCAAGAGACAGCAGCTTTCAGGCAGCACTTCTGTGGCCCAGGGTTTCCGCTCCAGCTGCCCATCAGTGACATGAAAAATCCCTCTGTAAAATTTAGTGTGATTGTAGGCCAGAGACCAAACACATTTCCTTCTCCTCACCACTCCTATTTAACACATAAGCTTACAGGAGCTCCGTCTTCCTCCCCAGGATTTGCCTGCCCTCCCCCCTCGGTGCCTTGCCCTCCTGCCTGCATAACAGCAGCTGGGAGAGGTACTGCACCTCTATCCTCCTGCAGGCTCGTTCGCCTTTCTGGAACGTCCTCCCTGACTCAGCCCCACCACCGAGATTGCTGTTATCAGCGCTCAAATACCAGTCACTCCCCTGTGGAGTAAGAAGTAAGAGCTACCCTGCAGTCCCAGCTAGGGAGGGAAATGCTGGCATCCGTCAGTTTTGGGGGGCTAGAAATTTCACTGTCAAGCTCACTATCTACTGGGCCTTCCCAGGCAAAAAGTAGATGGGGGCTCACAGCACATTCCTTCCACGCTCACTGATTTCAGAAGAGCCCTCTGCAGCCCAAAGCAGAGAATCTCGCGAAGCCTCGTCTCTCACGTGGTGCAGTGCCTCTGGCCTGCTGAGAATGATTAGAAATATCCTCTCAGCTGTGATGCTTTGGGGAATGCTTTGGGGATGCTTTACTTATCCTTTGTGGAAATCTAAAATAATGTTTTAAGCGGTAAATAAAATTAAGGAGTTAAAATCTCCCAACTCACCAGGATTGACTTTGAACAACTTGCCATAACATTGTCAGTAATCCATTGGTCTTTCTGCCTTTTGTTAAGTTAAATGCTACCCTTAGAATGCTTTCTTCACAGCAATAACAGCAACAAAATGATTCTTTATGTTGACTCTTTGACTCTTTCCTCCCCAGACTCCTGCCAACCACAAGGGGAGTTACAAACACGGCGGTCATATTAACACACAAGATCTGCCTTTTTTTTCAGTGCCTTCCTAGCCTGGCAGCCGAGATTCTGTTCTGAAATCCTCCCCTGCCGTGTGCCCAACACGAACTCCTCCATCTTCTTTGATCACCAGTGTGTTCTCATCCCATAACTGTGGACATTCTTCTCCCAGGCCTTCACCTCATCTCTGCTGAGACTTCCCTTTACATCGAAAAGCTCCACGTGAGTTATCGACCAGCTCCTCAGACTCACCAGGTCAAAGCAATCTCATCATTTCCTTCTCTCGACTTCTGTCTTTCTATTCATGATACCTTTACTGCCCTAGGGCCTCCTGTCTAGGCTCTGAATCTTAGAACTACCTCGGATTTAATATTTTTCTCAGTCTGCTTCACCTCTGATCCCTGCCCTGTTCCTTTTTATTCTATGTCTTCAGTGTCCCTCTCATCTGCACTTTACTTAAGTTCATACCATCTTTACTCTAGTTAGAAATTCATTCATTATCTCTCTCCTGTCCTATAATAAGTGCTTCTGGAATGTCTACCCATTTTTAGGCTCTTATTCCTCTCCATCTGACTTGTTATGGTCCCTGTTAACTTCCTGATGCCTGGCATTGATCGTGTCCTTTCTCTGTTCAACGCATTTGGTGTCTCCCAATTGTCTATGAGAAAAAAGTTGAAGGTCTTATTCCTGACAAATGTGACCCTCTTTTTTTTAAAAAAAAATATACTTTATTGATTATACCATTACAGTTGTTCTATTCCTTCCCTTCATTCCCCTCCACCCGCACACTCCCTCCCCCATCATTCTCCCCCCCTTAGTTTATAACCACGTGTCTCAAGTTCTTTAGATTCTATATTTCCCCCACTATTTTTGCCCTCCCCCTATCTATTTTCTACCTACCCTCTATGCTATTTTCTGTGTCTTCAAATGTGACCCTCTTAAGTACTTTTTCCCAATCAGTGTTAACGCCTCATTTTTTATCCCAGTAACCCTTTTTACCTACTTTATTTTCATTCTGAAGGAATTCCAAGTACTTAAAGATACACAATAATAATCTTCCAGCTCTGAACTTTATTTGGCCAATCTTACTCCAACAGAACAGCTCTTTCCTTCTTTGCTTGTTGAAATCTTATCTAGTCTTCAACACCCAAATGAGATCTGATTTCTCAGATGAAAGAAAAATCTCTCCATCCTCTATTCTCCACAGTACTTTGTGTTTCCATTACGTGAGCACATAGGAGGGGCTTCTTTGTACTGTAGTACTTTATTTGCTCAATTAATCACATGGAGCAATTTGTCAACTTGAGACTAAGGGCTCTTCCTTGTATATATCCACAGTGGCTGGTACAAAGCCCTGACTTTAGCAGAAAATATTTGAGATGAACAAAGCTATCACCTGAATGTGCAAATCCCCTCACACACAAAGAGCATTCTGCCTGCTCCACAAAACCTCTCAGTATTTAAGTATAGTAGCATTCCTACAATATGTATTTTTGTGCTTTTGTCTTTCCCTCCCTCAAATATGACACAGCCTATGGATAGGAAAGGAACATGAGGTTAAGAAACATGACTTCAGCAATTCTGAATAAAAGCATTTTACTCTTAGTTTTAAACTATTAAATTTTGTGCTCATTTCACTCTGTAGAAGGCAGAATGATGGCTCCCCAAAGGGACCCCCACTTTAATCCTCAGAACTGTAAATATGTTAGGTGACAGCCAAAAAGGACTTAGCAGATGTGATTAAGTTTCCTAATCAAACACCTTTAAAATAGGGAGATTATCCTGGATGGTCTGGGTGGGCCTGATGTAATCATATGAACCCTAAAGTATGGAAAAATCATTCAGAGAGTTGTGATGGAAGAAGAGGTAAGAGAAATTCAAAGTGTGAGAAGGACTCAGCCCGCCAGTGCAGGCTTTGAGGAGAATGAAAGGCGCCACGGGCCAAGGAGTGCACAGCCTCTAGAAGCTGGGAACAGTCCTCAGCTGACAGCCAGATTGTAAATCTTCAGTCGTACAATCACAAGAAACTGAATTCTGCCAACAACTCAAATGAGTAAGGAAACAGATTCTTCCCTGGAGACTCCAGAAAGGAATGCCGTCCTGGGGACACCTAGTTTTCGGCTCTG
This sequence comes from Sturnira hondurensis, assembly GCF_014824575.4. NCBI lineage: Eukaryota > Metazoa > Chordata > Mammalia > Chiroptera > Phyllostomidae > Sturnira > Sturnira hondurensis. The sequence continues at coordinate 9,124,848 of NW_028098001.1, read as the reverse complement.
TGAGTTCCGTATCAGACTTTTGACCTAAAAGGCTGTGAGGTAATACAACATGTTTGTTGTTTTAAGTCACAAAGTTTGTAGTGATTTGTTACAACAACAACAGAAAACTAATATGCTCTCCAAGTAGCTATTCAGATACACTTGACCTATGGTGGTTTGAATTGGCTAGAACTAAGAACAGAGTGTGCATACTTGGTGAATTAGAAACCTAAAGGCGTGCTTTGTTATTCTTGATATGGAATTGCTCCAAAGCATTATAAGTTATGTGGTCTACTCATTCATTCTCTTATTCAATCACTCTTTCCAAAGCATTCTCCAAATACCCATTGTCTAAACTCACATCATAATTTTTCTCGGAGTTTGTAAATATTCTTGATTCTCTTTCATCACTGGCTATAACATATAACCAGAAACATGGCAGGCACTCAATAAATATCTGATGAATAAGTTTAAGTATGACTTTATTATTAAACTCTTTACCTAAAGTTTCTCATCTGTAAGATGTGAATGATGATTTATCTAACTTACTGGGTGGTCTCAAGGACATATACATAAGAATTTTTTTAAAAATAGTTCATTATTAGTCCCCAAATTTCATTTTTAAAATCTATACCCTGATTTCTTTATGCCTTCACCTATGTATCCATCTGGGGTCTCTCCTTTCACACAATAACTTTCTTAAATGACTACTATTATCTGGTTACTTTCTTACTCAAAATTCTCTGAATAGCTCTCCACTGCCTTTAGGCTCAAGTCCAAATTCTTCAGTTTGACATGCGAATTCTCACACATGCCTAGCCAAAGAGTCTTCTCCCTCATTACTTCCTAGTCTCACCTGTACTCCCACCCTCAATGCTGCCTCCACTCAACTAAGGCTTCTTACTCTCTGACCCTAAAAATGCCACATTCAACCTTGATTAAAAAGCCTTTGATTCTGTGCTACCAGGTCTGCAGTGTCCTTGTCCTTTCCTTCTTGACTCAGCCCATCTCTTAGAAAAGATTTTATATCTTCCTTTCCTAAAGAGGCCATTCCTAAATGTATAGCTCAGAGTAATTCCCCATTCCCAGGTGTTGCCCCTCCTCCCATGTTCTTGTAATAATCAGCTTGTTCCAGGTCATGATCCTTACTTATTTCACATTTATTGATATCCCACCGAGGTAGATCATGGAGAAAACTATTCATGATTTATGATTTTTAATATCTGCAGCCCACTCCCCCATCCCGGCAATAGCACTGGGTAAAGAATGAATAATAAAAACTACTAACATATATAGCATGTACTCTATTGTAGACATTATTCTAAGTGCTCTACACACTTAAGCCCATTTGAAACTCAAAACAATTCTATAAGGTAGATATTGTTTCCATCTCCCCCCTTTCAGATGAAGGAACCGAAGCACACACACTCACTATTTATTTGTTGTGGGAACTGACGACCTCTGGAAGAAGTTTATAATGTGGAAAATGATTCAAATCTGTAAAATGATTGACAATTGGAATACCATATAGTTTATTTTAAGGAAAAATTCATACTTGGGAGGTTTGAGTTTTACTTTTACATAATGGAGGGTAACGTACAGCTAACAAATAACAGCACATCAGGAAGCCTATGTAACGTGCATCTTTTTAACAACAAATTGAGGTTGAATGGATAACCAATGGCACAAATCCCAAATACTGTTGAGTGGATTTCAAATTATATCCGTTACAACAAGCCACCCCTCTAAGGCTAATAAAAAGACTGAATTTCAGTTATGTTTGGCAGAAATCTAAAATTGAAATCTCTATTTCACTGTAATCTGCATTTTACCACATTCCTCAATCCTTTGCCATCTGGAGTTATGTGGAGGTTTCTTGTTTTGTTTGTTGTTGCCGGTGGGGGTGTCAACTTCATTTTAAAAACCACTGCAAGGCTCTAAGGAAACCCCTTGTGGACACCGATGTTCATGACTAAAACTCAGCCCCCTCCGAAGCTAAGCCTTTGCATGCAAGGACTCAGAGGAGCTTCCCATAAGTTGGATTAACACTAATGGGTCTTCCAAAGGCCTGTCTGAAACAACCAGAGCCCACAGCAGTTGAGGAACCAGCACAAAATATACAAAATCCAAATTCTGACTCAACTGTGTTTACATTGTTGCCATCAACCAGGTGATAAGGCTCAGCTCGGAACCCTGTATCTGTTATCTTGTACTTTATAATGATTTATTCACATCATAACTAATTTATAACCTTCTTCTAGCTCATCAAGCAATAACAAAAATAGTCTGTCTCAAAGGCAGTGTAAGTAAAGGTCAAGGGAATCTTAGAAATTGAGCTTTACTGAATCAAAGCAGCTGTACAAGCTTTTCCAATCAAGATGACAAAAGTATTATCTGCAGGCCCGTGCCCCTCCCAGACACTTTGTATTCTTATCTGCATTCACCACTGGGAAGTAAGGGACTGGCGTAAATTCTGTAGTGGAGCATTGTTTTCAATTAAAGATAAACAAAAACCTATTTCTTCCAGCTGGGGATATTTGAATCTCCCTATTTTTCCATGTGAGAAATGAGGCAGAAAGATCCTGTAGTTCTTCTGAAACATCACGAGTTTTTACTGGAGTTGGCAGGTCTCGTCTCTGAAGTGTGGATGGCCAAGGCTGGTGGCAGTTCACTCCCCTCCAACTTCCCTGGCATCCAGCTAACTCACCAGCGGCCGTGCGAGAACACATTGGTCTCTACAGCCTGCTGGGCCATGAACCGCAGTCATCTTACGTAGTCGAAGGGGGTAACCGACATGCCAAAATAGTCTTCTGCTAAGAGGGCCAACAAAAAAAATTACAAATGGTGAATTAATGAAAACCAACTTAATAGTTTAAAAATAGTGAACCCTCTTCTTTTGAGCAGGTATTTGCTTTGAGGTCAGATGTAGTCTCTGGTCCATAAGAACCTGACGAGCTGGATAGCATGGCTTCTCGGTCAGCCTACAGCTGGAAAGTCCTTGAAGCAGAGTGTCACCAGCTGGCCAGCCAGAATTCATCTCTAATTTGGCTTTAGCTGGTTTTTCAATAATTTGCCTGCCCTAGGTATTTCCTTTGTGGTGGAGACTGTTAGTGAAAACAGACGAAACGCACTTCAGATCAAATGGGGCCCTCCATCTTCACACCAGCCATCCAGTCTATTTCCAAAACAGACCCCAGAACTTGGAATATTATCAGAACAATTCCTTCAACGGCATGAAAAGTGTAAGGAAGACAAGCCAACAATCAAAAGACCAGCCTAGGTAACGGCATGCAACAAAGAAGAGGATGGAAAAGCCTAGAAGAAGTTAGAAGTTTGTGCTGTAAAAGACCACATTGTCAGCAGAACATATTGAGACATATTTTCTGCCTGAAACAATAACAATCATAAATGAACTATTGTTAACACAAAAATACCAAATACTGGTAAGAGCTGTCATTTTGGTTTTCTTTAGACATGATAAATTACATTTGCAAATTAGTGTCTGATCTGAAATGACATGGAGCAAATGGTAATATTTACATTCTGCACATTATCCTTGTCAGATTAAGCTGCAGTTGGCCAGTGTGGATACAAAGAGGCCTCAGGAGGCTTGTCTGCTAAACCAGCATGTAAATTGTCTCTAAACCATCCACACGTCTGCATTTATTATCTCCCCAGAACAGAAACAGCCGCCCATGTACACACCAATTTTGCCAAGTTAAGGTAACTTTACCAGGGGAAAGAACTAGTGAAGAGAAGCACCTCCAGCAAAGTGCTCCAGAGNATCTGAAATGACATGGAGCAAATGGTAATATTTACATTCTGCACATTATCCTTGTCAGATTAAGCTGCAGTTGGCCAGTGTGGATACAAAGAGGCCTCAGGAGGCTTGTCTGCTAAACCAGCATGTAAATTGTCTCTAAACCATCCACACGTCTGCATTTATTATCTCCCCAGAACAGAAACAGCCGCCATGTACACACCAATTTTGCCAAGTTAAGGTAACTTTACCAGGGGAAAGAACTAGTGAAGAGAAACACCTCCAGCAAAGTGCTCCAGAGTAGGTTAAGACCACAAAACACATTTGGTAAGAAGTTGTCAGTCTTCCTACTTCTTTAGCAGCTTAACAGGAAAAAGGAAGAAAGTAACATTTAAGTGCCCACAATGCAGTATGCATCAAGGTGGGCCATATGTTATCCCACTTTTATCCTCACACATTAACCTCTCATACATATGGAGACACTGACGTTCAAAGACACTGATTAGGTTGCTAGTACAGTGAGAGAGGTCAGGATTAGTATTTGAATCAAGGATAACTGAGACTGTACTGTGTTACTCTGACCCTGGCTTTAACTGGAAATGTCTTAACAGGATGGCAAGTCCTGGGGCTTTTTTGAAGAGTGCAGCCTAACAACGAAAACATCAGGCTTCTATTGCCACATCACAATATTTTGCAAACTGTGGTTGAGGGGGAGGGATATGGAGAATGGCTGCTGAAGCTCTTCACAAAATACAAAGCCAACAAAAAAACCTCCCACTCAACTACCTGTATTTTCATCATAAAAACTGCAAATGTGGTTCTGGGTCCCTTGTGGAAGGGGTTTCATTGGACTTCATATCAAATCTGCCTTCAAAATTAAGCCTCATAGACATGATATGCTAGATGGCATGAGAAAAATGGTTGCCTTTTTTTAATCTCCACCCAAGGACATACCCATTGATATTAGAGAGAGGGGAAGGGAGGGAGAGAGGGAGAGAAACAGAGATGTGAGAGAGAAACACACACTGCTTGCTTCTCACACAAACCCTGACTGGGGATCAAACCTGCAATCTAAGCATGTGCCCTGACTGGGAATCAAACCAGTGCCCTTTCAGTCTACGGGACGATGCTCCAACCAACTGAGCAGTTGCGTTTCTTGATCCCAAGGTTTATGGAGGAAAGGGAATAGAGGCAGCAGAAAGAACCACTGCAGTACTCTGTGCTTCCTTCGGAACAATAAAACCGTATAATTAGATTGTCCACTCTCATGAAGCCAACTCTTAAATCACTCATTACAATGAAGCTATTAATATGTGGATCACATTATGATCCTGATTTAAACCAATTGCAAAAAGACACTTTGAGACATTTCAGGAATTTTAATTGTGGACCAGATACTAGATGATATCAATGAATTGGCTAATAACACAGTAGTTACATAAGAAAATTCCCATTTTTAAAAAGATATGCTCAACATATGTAAGAATGAAACATGATGGTGGGATGATGCTTTGAAATACTTTAATAAAAAACAGGATAAAAATAGTTTTAAAAAGTAAAATATAAAAGTCTTGATAATTCTTGAATTTGAGTAACGGAGTCTAATAGGACTTATTAAATTATTCTCATTACACACGTGCCTGCTTACAATGGCTGGTAAGTTTTTAAAAGTAAAGCCTTGTGAACATTAATTTTAAAAATCCTCAACTAAGATGAGGGTCAGAGAGATCTGTTTGGGGGCCTCATGCCCTATTGCTCCATCAAACAGAACAAAGCAGTGCCTTACTTCTCCAAGGGGAAGATGGTTTCTATTCCACCACCCCAACGAGAGGAAGGAAGATTTTTCTTTTCCTCCTTAAATGGTCCAGCCCATGAAAGAGTGTGACAACCCAGTCAATGAAAGGCCACGAAGCCTTGAATTCCCAGTCCCCTCCAGTGGACTCTGTTTGCGCAGCTCCTCCTCACCTCCCCTTTCCTCTGGAAAAGAACACTCCTGTCCTCGGCTCTCCGGACTTGCCTATGGTTTTGCCACAGCTCTTGTGTCTTGAATTGCAATTCTCTGATTTTCCCGAATAAGCCCATTTTTGCTTATTGTTAAGGTCAACAGTCCCTTGAAATACAGATCTGATCCATTCAAGACACATTTAGAATCAGCGTGTTTTAAAATATATTTGAATCGTAAGCCTCACAAGTTCGCTCAGAAGAACTAATGGGCAGCCCGGGGAAAGGCCACCGCGAGACTCGGAAGTTGGTCACTCTCCCCTGCTCCTCCCGTAACAAGAAACCTTAGAGGAGCTGCTGTTACAACAGGAGGAAGGAAATGCAAAATTGTCAGTGTTAATAAGACACGTCTAACTTGCTGCTCAGGGAAAGAGGTCTGTAAATACAGAAGAGAGGGGTGTTACTATAAATCCTACTTGAGTGTCTGCCCTTGCTGTGGGAAGCTGCTGCTTCACGGAACGCCCTCCATTGGTCCGATTTCCAATCAAAGCCAGGACCCTAGCCTACTTTGCTTACAGACAGATTTTCATATGCTCCTGAGGGGCCACCGAAGGTACTTGGGGAAAAAGGAATATGAGCTGAGAAATGGACTCTCTGGGACAAAGATCACACTTGCCGTCTGCCGATAGCATCTGGGTTACCCAGGGAGCAGCCCACATCTGAGCTTCAACGGATCCTGGAATCTGGAGCCTGCTCTCCAAGGACAGGGCCAAACAGCAAAGAGCAGAGGGACGCTAGCTAACAGCAGCCTCAGACACCAGCACATCAAGTCTTCAAGATGTTTGAAGATTTTTTAAAAGAAAGCATCTTTCTGGAAGAAATTTATGAGGTATCTGTTCATAACAATGCTGGGAAAAGATGTGTAAATATGATTTGGGGGAAATTTGGATGCAGTGGGTGAGCAGAGGAGGCCATGCTGTGACAGGCACTTTGGACAGCACAAAGTGCTTTTCAAAGGAAGGTCAGATCTTGATCAGAGACTTGGGATGCGGCAGCTTCGCCCGCGTGGCCCCAGAGCACCAGAACTTTGGGGAGCAAGATCTGGGAAGCTGCGTTTTACATGGGCTCCCCAGATTTTCCTGCACAGTGAGGCTGGAGAACTGCTGCTCGTCCTCTTTGCCTTCACCTGTTTCTTCACGTTCGATGTCCGGCCATTGCCCCCTTGCTGGCCATTCCCTGGAAGGCTGCGTCCTTGAGCTTCATCTGTTCAATGTGTAATGCCTGCTCTCTACGTTGCCCCGTGAACTGGACCCAGAGGCCACCACTTAACTGAATCTTTTCTATCTGAGCTATGAACACCCACTTCCTGCCCTTTCTCTGAGCTCTCATAGCAGCCGGTTTCCTGTAAGGCAATGTACCGTGTTGTACAGCGATTGTCCACTCACTTCCCACTCATCGAGTTTCCCCCTGGAGGAACCGCTTGGTGCAGGTAGGTGTTCAATTGTTGTGTCAATGAGGGAATGAATGATTATATCAGACTCATAATTTTTACAACTTAATGATAATTATGTAAATTTTCTTTACTGATTGTGAGAAAATAATAATTTCTAGCCATTGCACCTACTGCCTTCCTCCCTCATCATCTCCATAACTTGGTTATGATTAAGCATCCAGGGAGAAAAAAAACACCTGGTTGTTCTAGCTCAGACCATGTGACTACAGCTTGGTTACTTCCCCACTCAGGGACCCAAGATGGGAGAGAGGCTACTCCCCCAAATGAAATCACCATGCTGTTTCCAACAATAAATGGCAATAAATGGTGGTAGGCAAAAATACCAATTAATATCATTAAGAGATCTTCACCTGGATTTCATCACTAAACTCATTTGGAAACTTTTGTAAACACATGGCCACAGTTTTCTGCAGATTCTAAAGGTCCCTGTCCCCATCACAAAATGTGTACCAATGCTACAAAGCATTGGTATGGGAAATAGAAAGGAGAACCCTTGCTGGGAAATGCTGGAAAGGGGAGGGGAGTCTGATGATGAATGAGGATGCCCAGGGGCGGCTGGACATCTCCCGACCTATTGCTATGTCCCCACAGGAGCCCTGGGTACAGCTAATGGTGATGAACAAACCAACTGATTTCCTTGTAGGTATGGAAGCTACATATTTGGTGTTGAATATGAAATTAACTACGAAGAGTTCAAGTACAGTCACAGTTCCCAGAGTGTCTGGACAACTACAAAACCAGGCATTCTTTCAACCCTTAGAATGCCAGCGTGGGAATCAGAGGATTGTACATCGTTCTCCCTACATGCCCAACTGTCCCATTCCATCCATTGCTGAGCTGAGATTTACTTTGCAAATTACATGCACAAATAACTATTTCTCCTGAAAAGCAGCAACTATGTATAGAGGTCCTGCTGGAACATGCTCTCCAGCTCCAGGAGCTTCTGACTTGGCCGGCAGGTCCCTGAGGTGAACTCTTCCCACCTGAGATCTATGAACAAGCTGAATGAACCGTTCGAACTGGTGGAACCCCAGGTAAAGTGGTTAATGTCCAACCCATAAAAGTTAACCTAAGAGAAGGGGTGCAGAAGCACTATCCTCTTAAAAAGGCTTTAGAGGGGATTCAGTCAATATTGCAAAGATTTTAAAAATCAGGACTAAATCAGCCATGCCTGTCTCCTTATAATACTCCCATTTTTCCAGTCAAAAAGCCTCACTCTGAAGAATATTGGTTTGTACTGGATCTTAGAGCCATAAATGACATTGTTCAGGATATTCTTCTTACAGTACCCAACCCCTATTCTCTTTTGACCATGGTGTGTGGAGATGGCAAATGGTTTTCAGTCTTAGACTTAAAAGATGCATTTTTCTGCATCCCAGTGGATGAACAGGCTCAACTACTGTTTGCCTTTGAATGGCAGGACCCAGAAATGAAAGCCACGCTCCAATACTGCTGGACTGCACTGCCACAAGGATTTAAGAACTCCTCGACTATATTTGGGGAAATATTGGCAAAAGACTTAAGGAATATTCCTTTGAAATCAGGAGTTCTTTTACAATACAGAGACGATGTATTGATGGCTAGAAGCACCTGTGTGGGCTGCTTGCTCAATACCATCACAGTCCTAAATCATTTGGCAAATAGCGGATATAAGGTGTCATTTTAGAAGGCCTAGATTTGCAAACAGGAGGTGGTATGCCTGAGATCTCAGCCAAAACAAGGTGCTAGGAGTTTGATGGATGATTGAAAACAAGACATTTCTACCCTAAAAATCCCAGAGAACCAAAGGTGGCTTCATGGGTTCTTAGGAATTACAGAATTTTGCTGAATTTGAATTCCAACCTTTGGACTTACAGCTAAGCCACTGTAAAATTCCCTGAAAGGACTGGGCTCTGAAACTTTCAAACACACAAGGGAAATGTCGAGTAGCATTGGGTATCTTAAAGGGAAAGCTAGTTTCCTTTAGATTTGGAGCACAAGGCGAGAATTAAAATACACCTGCAACATTTAGGCTGAACACCAACCATTTTTCCCAAGTTTATTCATTGCAGGTTTGCCTACCCATCTGACAAGCCCCTGCACCCATTCCAGCCAGGGGACCACGTCTTGCTAAAGGTCTGGAAGATGCAAGACCCTGAACAGCAGCTAGCTGAACAGGGGACCAGTCCCTATGATGTTCTGTTGACAACACATTCCCCATTGCTCTTTGTTGCAGCACCCCCCACCCCCACACTGAGTCCTTCCATGAAGGCCTCCCAAGTGATTGAGTCTGGCTTAGGTTGCCCCCCACTGTGAGGGGTCTTAGCCGTCATTGACTTCCGACCAAGCTTTGGGGTCAGGGAGAGGAAACTGAGGCAGCATTTGCTACCAGAGATAAGCTTTGTCTCCTGCGGCTCCCATTCCAGAGGTCGTCCCTTACCCTTAGCCATAAGGAGTACAGATACAATGCCTAAAAGCAGGCAGAGAGGTCTGCAACAGGAAAGCTGCACCTGCACGCCAGAAGGAGATTTGAAATTCTTCTTCTGAAAAAGGACAGTGACCCCCAATATAGGGTGATGATATTTCTTTTACTTTATTCACAAGTTTTTAAAGTTAGAGACTCTGAGATGCCAGATACTGAGTTTGAGTATGGTCCCTCCCAGTGGGCAAAAGGACAAGGATTGAAAGTGGATTATAGTTAAATCTTATTCAAATTTATTTATTCAATGAAGGTATATAGACATGTTATAAAAGTTTTAAACCTGGAGGAAAGGAAACCTCAGCTCTTGGATATAGCTATTCTTTGTTTGCTTGTTTTTTGATCTTATGGGGACATGGTTTGAACTGTGCTGTTTTGCATACAGCAGGAACCCTCTGTCTCTGCTGTTTGGCTGTGGAGACCTAAGAGAGACCACCTGTGAAACCTGTTGAAGAGAATGCCTTTGCCATTTGGAACGCAGGAAGGATCATATGGTACCCGTGGAATCTAGCTTGGGGCAAAAGAACATTTGTCTGCCATGAGACCAGGTGGGAGGGACACACTGATAGGCAGGTCACCTGTGTGACCAGTTAGTGGGACCAGTGGAAAATGAGACAAGATTCTAAGGCTAGCTGCAGTCACCCTTCTTCTTTGGGAACTCTGCCTTTGCTTTGAATTTTGCTTTGTTTCCATTCTAGAAAACAACAACAACTGACGTTTCCCAGGGAGAGTTACAACTTCACATCAGTGGGAAAGGGAACAAGGGAAAGTATAAGGCATGGAAGTGCAACTTTAGTGGATATTAGAACAACAATTTTGTATTTTTCTCCCTACCTGATTCCTCCACAATTTGTCATTCTAAAGGAGTAAGTCATGACACAAGGTTTCTTTGCATAAAACCAACAAGACCAGTTACCATTGGTGGTTTTATTAGCCAAAACTTTCACTGGAATGTCATGCCGGAAGGGGGCATGACTGGGCTCTGGTTGTTACCATAAAACCTTGAGAAATTTTGCCTAGAGGGTGGTGGCAAGCAGCAGGACCCCACTTGCTATTTGGTAACAGCAATATATACCTCTACTCATTCAGATTTAGACATAACACGTCAGCTAAAGCAGAAGTGAACCAGAAGCCAGTCTGAGACTACTTGATGATTTATCATTTGCTAACTAGAAATTAGCAGAGCCATTTCAATCTTATAAATTGCTGATAGGACTGTAGCATTGCCCACCCTGTGTGATGCCTATAGAGTTGTCCAGTGTACAACTTGCTCAGCTACAGATAGAAGCTCTGGCTGAAAAGAATACTGTAAAGGTTCTTCACATAAAATAGCCATTTTTATGGCTATTTATATGGCTGATCCATTTATAGGGAACCATCTTTGACTCAGTCCAGATGGGATTTAGAGTAATCCACTGTAGAACAGCATGGCACTGGAAATACAAATATAAAACAATGCACTTTAAAGATTTTTAAGTCATTAAAAGCAGAAGAAATTAATTGTATAAGCCAATAAAAATGGAATATTCTAATAACTGATCTGCTGGAAATTAAGTCAAGTGATTTGGGCTTTGTTCTGTTTTTCTATTCTAAAGGCACTCAGATGTGAGTGGGCAAACCTAAAGAGTTACCCGGTAATGGAACAGTAATCACCCATTCTGTTATAGACTACAAAAGGAATTTTTCATAAAATTAAAAGCAAGAATACAACAAAGGCCAAACCATAGGGCAAAATGTAAGTTAAAACCACAATGAGAAACCTCTGAAACTCAAGCTCAAAGCTCCCTCTCTCTACTTGAGAGAAACCTGTCCCCATACACGAAGAAGGCACTGATTCTCCTGTCTTGTCCAATTCCATCTTTCCTTCAGATTCGCTACTAGTAGCCACCACCCCCAGCCCCTCTCCTTGAGATCTTGGACTAGTTCTTGTAACTTTCTGTTAACAACATGCCTGGTACATAGTAGGTTCCTAATAAACACTTTCTATGAAGATGAGATCTTATTGCACTTCCTCGAGGCCTCTTTTTTCCTTCTTCCTTAGATAATGCCTGATATTCTTTAGCACAAAGAATCCCACAAAGAAGTCTACTAAAGTAAACTTTTCAGCATGCATTGCAAAAGAGAGTTGGCACCAGAGTTTGTTTTGCCTGGGTGGATTAACAGCTGCCAGGGCTGATCAGCTGAGACCTTCAGAGAAGTGCTGAATCACTACGAAGGCACTTCCTGGACACCAAGCCTGAAGTCAGAGGCTCCTTCGCATCTCAGCCAGTCAGTAGGTCTGATCCTGCCTTCTTAGAGACACATAGCCATAGCACTTAGCTTTTGAGAAGTACCTGGCTGGGTCTACCAGGCACCTGCTAGCACTGATTTACTCACCCCTCTGGCATGTCGGTGAAATTTGTAAAAATTTCATCACAACACACTCTACTACTGGACCTAAATTTTTACAAAGAGTTGAGTTAGTTTCAGAAAGAAGATTTGTTTGTAAGTCAGAACAACCATTAGATGGATCCCTGCTGGCTCAAGAGCCCTGAGGAATCTTAGCCTCAGAAGCTGCCAAAGAGATGCAGTGAGAAAAATCATTTCCAGGAAGAGAAGAAGAGTATCTAGGGTGTTTTGGGAATAGTCCAAGGTAATTTCACACTAATATTAAGCCATGAAATATTATTGTTAATCAAGCAAAACCCTTGGCATTTATTTATTTTCATGCACAGTAATAGGACATATGGAAGCAACAGAAGATTTTGTATATGAATGATAGCTATCATCTCAGCTCTATGGATGTAAGACTATTAAGCCTAATATACTTGCTTGGCCACCTCATCTTGGGTGGTGAAAATCATTAGTAATTGTGTCCAAAAGAGCTTTGAATACCACAGCTTTATGAAAGAGATTAGTTCAGTATTCCCCAGATACTTTTATTTCCATATACAAAAAATACCTTAGTACATAAGTTACAAGGACCTCTGGCTGATAAGTGATTTGTACTAAAAACACTGAACATAGTCAGGAGAAAGCAATCCCTGCTATTTCCCCAGCTTGGGATTTGGACCCATTCCAGGCATTTCCTCTGAATCAGGCCCAAGGATCCCCATCTGGGGTACTAGCAAACTGATGAGATCTTCTGCCTCACAAAGCTCCTATAATCTTACCAAAGCAGAAGGAGGCTGACCTTATCTTAAAGGTCTCTGAATAAGTTATTTATTTTTCTTCTAATTTAGTTAAAAATTTAAAGTTTCTTTTCCGCTTCCATACGTTTTGAAATTGGTAGAGACTGTGTTTGCATATAACCTCTAACATTAAACCTCACATTCCACATCTACCACTGCCAGGTTTACAAGGTGTCTCTAGTTGGACTTTCGGAAATAGGTCAGGGCCGTCTGATTATGTTCATGGTTTGTTTGAACCTGGCTGTCTGATACAATCAGCTATCTATCCAGTAACGCTCACACATAGACTCTGCCTTGTTAAATGCTCGTCAGATACCTGCCTATGAGTGGGAATGCGCCTCAGTGCCAGATGCTCACACACTTCCTTGAACAATTAGGAGTCACGATATTTAACTTGAAACAAAGGGAGAAGTTTACTCATACAAGCTCACACTCCCGGTTTATTTTCACAAAATTGCAAGGTTGCAAGATTCAACTGGTCATTTTGTCCATTCTCTGCCTCTGGCCGGCTCTTCGTCTAACAATACCAGGTGAGTGGTTGTCTAGTCTAGGTTTAAAAGGATGCAGAAATTTTCTCACGCCTATCTTGGCAATGCTTTGAACCTGCCCTTCCCTCCCCAGCCAATGCACTTTGCCATGACCCTCTGATACCCATCAAAGCACATTTCTTCCTTTGCCATTTCCACTGGAGCTGGATAACACTATCAACCATGGAGTATATTTTTTTTTCACTTTTTCCCTAGGGAGGGGTCTTGTTCACTTCCATGTATAATTGCCAAACCAAAGAGACACTCCTTTTTAGTGTTTAGTGAAATTGAATGATAAGTGGAATTATCCATGTTATGTCAAATTAGGTCTTCCACTACCACAATACCCCAAGTTCAGTAAGTAACAAAGTAGTAAAAATAAAACCTGGAGGTATTAGTCACTTAATATTGTATGTCCAATATTTTAGAAATATAAAACTTAGTCTATGTAAAAATATAAAGTAAATGTATAATATTTATTTAGAGGGCCAGGGAGTGATCCTTATTTAAAATAATGTCTTGATTATTTTTAAATGAAAAAATTAAAAAAACCAAACACACAACAAATAAAAGTATTCATAATCTCACTGCACAGACATAACCACTAACATCTTATGTTTCTTCAGATTTTATATATTTAACAGCTTTGTTCATTTCTGCAAACCCTGCTGCTAAGTGAAAATACATTAAATTACAAAAATATTTTCATTAATTTTAGTGGGAAAATGATATGTTCCATCCCAGCTCAAGATACCAAAGGACTTTCTGCAGATAACAAAATAGATCAAATGAATGGTGAAATGTTTCTATAAATAACAATAATTTAAAATTAAATAAATACAATTTGAACATAAAACATAATGAAATGAAGGTTTATTGTACTCATCAAAGGAAAAAGAGAAGCCTTGATTGTAGGCTGGGAAGTTGAGGCTAAGTTCAAAGGAGCCATTTCCTGGAAAGCAGTGAGGGTCTGCAGGCCTTTCACAAAGGGTAATGTTTTGTTTGCTTGTTTGTTTGTTTGTTTTGCATTCATTATTATCTTGCACATTTTGATGAAGACCAAAACACTCCAAATTTAATGGTTTAAAATAACAAACATTCATTATTTCTCATGATTTGGTAGGCTGCTTGTTTGTTTGTTTTCGGTGCACATCAGCTAGGTTGATTTTGTTTTTAGCTAGTGACTCAGCTAGACTGGTTGGGTAAATGTCTTCTGTAAAGAATCACATAGTAAATCCTTTTAGGCTTTGCAGGTCATGTTGTAACTACTCAACTCTACTGCCGTCATATGAAAGCAGCCTGCACAACATGCAAGCACTTGGATGTGCGGCTGTCCTTGCCTACCCCTGGTCTAGGTTGGCTTACTCCTGTGTTTGGTGATTGGCAGGATGGTTGGTCTAGAGTGGTGATTTTCTCATGTGGATAACCAAGATTGCTACTTAAAATGCAGATTGCTGGGCCTCACTTCCAGAATTAATTCAGTATTACTAGGATCAAGCTGGAGAATTTGTGTTTGCAACTAGTTCACACATGATACCGCTGTTGCTGGTCTGGGGACCACATTTGGAAACCATCATTGATCTAAAGTGTATCAGCTAGAATGGTTCATCTCTGCTCCATGCATTGTATCTGCCATTTTCCAGGAGACTGGCCTCCCCTTCTTCACATGGTGGCCTCAGGGTAGGCCTCAAAGCAGAGGTGTTTTCCAAGTCTCTTGTTACATTACAGTTGCTATTGTACCCTTGCTCAAAGCAAGTCACATAATCAGACTCTGTCAGTGTGGAAGGAGACTCCCTGCATGTGTGGACAAAGGAAAGTTTAAACAAATTGGAATGATTACTGCAGCAAACTAGTACGTTGTACAAAAAAAAAGTGTTACAGAACAGAAACACATCTTTAGAACAAAATAAATGTTAGGCCCAAGAGGGCTTTGAAACACATGGAAATAACTCATATGCACAATGGAAGGCAGAATCATAGAAGATACTTCTTTTTTGTCCCTTTCATTTGATCTATGTTTGCAAAGCAAAACATTTTGGGTTCATCAACTTAGGGCGTACAATTCAAATTTGTTCCATATGACATCTTCGATTAGAAACTGCTGTTGTCAAGTAAATTGGTAAATGGGACTTTGCTTGAAATCATGTCAATACGTGATTTCTTCTAGCAGGTTTATTTAGTGGGACTTGGGGTAAAAGAGATGTTACATTAAGAAAAAATATTGACTGAAAACTGGATAAGTAGTGTACCTCAAAATATTTTTTAGCCAAAAGCATACTTTAGTCAAAATATTTTTAGCCACTACTACTGATTTAATGTGAGATAAGGCTGGGTATATTTAATACTTTAATAATTTCTAATAAATGAAAAATGGAAGAAATACATTTTATTTTAGTAGAACCTACAGAATGTCTGTTCGAAAGATAATGGGTGAAATGAGTGGGTTTCCGCCTCATCCTGAAGGGCTTTGCTGGCGGGGTCCGGGATTGGCACACGGCATGGAGCCCTGAGGTGCCCTCATCCTGCTCTGAAAGCCAACACGTGGCTCACTCCTGCCCATTGACCTCTTACTGGATTTCACGACCCCATAGTTTTATGACATCGCTGCTTTGATTTATAAAAGGTGTCTTGTCATGGTTCTATTTTTCAGGAATCTGTCTCTAAATGAAACACTAACACTAAAATGAATGATGCCAAATCCAAATGGCTTACAATATGCCCACTGATGTTTTTTATGAGATGCAGAAGTATGTATATACTTCAGTGTAAGCTGAAGCACATTGAACTTTCTTTGTACTTGAGTTTACTTTATTGGGGATTAGGAAAATTGTTTTGTTTATGACAGGGTGGCTCCAAAATTGATGACTGACCAAATGATCCCAAGAAGAGTATTCTCTCCTAAACTAGGCATAAAATTCAAATATGTTAGAGAATAAAACATGCTACCTACATGCAAGCCCTAAAAGAGCTTCCAGAAAAAACTGATAGTAAGTCATTATTTATGGCTCTGAGCATTTGGTTAAATACAGAATAGAAAAGATGTTAATGCTGACTTCAAGGGGCTTATATGATAGGTGAGTGTCAGACAGGCTAACATCACATGGGCCAATAAACAAAGTATTTATGAGACCAGAAAAGTGCAGGTTGAAGCATCTGTTATAGGTTGGAAAATGAGGTAGATGAACAAGAAAGCTCCCCAGTTTTCCTCCAGGTATAGATATGGAGATGATCTTACCAAGTGTGTGTGGTTGCTACGTTGGGTCTTGTGAAAGCTACTACCTGGAGATACTAGTCAGGCAAGTGGAAAAGAAAGAAGCAATCTGAGCCCTGGCTGGTGTAGCTCAGTGGATTGAGCGTGGGCTGTGAACCAAAGGGTTGCTGGTTCGATTCCCAGCCAGGGCACATGCCTAGGTTGCAGGCCCAGTCCCCCAGCGGGGGCCATGTGAGAGGCAACCACACATTGATGTTTCTCTCCCTTTCTCCCTTCCTTTCTCTCTACCTAAAATAAATAAATAAAATTTAAAAAATTTTTAAAAAAAGAAAGAAGCAATCTGAACTTGACCCTGGACCAAAAGTTCTCTTCCTTTATAATTTCCATAGGCAAAGAAGTAATACCTTGACATCTGGAGGTTTCCAGAAAGATTGTCAGAAAGGAAGCCCCAGCTAAAGCTCTTTAGATTCAGATTCTGAGTCAGCAGCCAGAGAAGAGCATTGGTGTACCCAGTTTCCTTCTCTACCCTAACCAAGTGGCATAAATGAATGGTTAAAAGCTAAACCGGCACATTAAAATTTTGAACAGTTTATTTGATCAAACATCGATTCCAATAAGGCAATGCCAAACCCGAAGTGGTTAGCAGTACTCCACTGACAGTAGCTTGGGGCAATGTTTTTATAGAGAAGATGCTAAAGCAATGCAGAGAAATCATTTGATTGGCTACAGATTAAGCAGTTGCTTCGTTTGGGAAAGCCTCAGTGGCTATTCGTGTTGGGTGTTCTTAAGTTTTACTTTCTTGGATTCAAGTGCAGTGTCTCTGGCTTAGATTCTGGTTTGCTTACATAGGATACCAAGGAATTAGAGTCAGCCCAGTCTAATGACCTCCTTGTTCGGTTACTTTAACAAACCTCATCCCAGTATAACTATTGTCACCTTACCTCTTCTCTAGGCCATTCTCTTTTCATAGCACCTGGGGCCACGAACAGAGTCATGGCACATTGTGCTCCAGCTTTTCAGCAAATTGCATTAAAAACTCCAGGAAGACAAACAACCCAGTTAAAAAATGGGCAAAAGACTTGAATGGACACTTCTCTAAGAAGGACATACAGAGTGCCTAGACACATATGAAAGGATGCTCAGCATCACTAGCCATCAGAGAGATGCAAATTAAAACTACAATGAGATATCACTTCACACATATCAGAATGGCCAACATGAATAAATCAACAAACAACAAGAGGATACTGGAGAGGCTGTAGAGAAAAGGGAACCCTAGTGCACTGTTGGTGGGAATGCAGACTGGTGCAGCCACTGTGGAAAACAGTATGGGATTTCCTCAGAAAACTAAGAATGGAACTGCCTTTTGACTTGGCAATTCCACCACTTGGATTATATCCTGAGAACTCTGAAACACCAATCCAAAAGAACCTATGCACCCCAGTGTTCATAGCAGCACAATTTACAATAGCCAAGTGCTGGAAGCAACCTAGGTGCCCATCAGTAAATGAATGAATCAAAAAACTATGGTACATTTACACAATGGAGTACTATGCAGCAGAAAGAAAGAAGGAGCTTCTACTCTTTGCATGGATGGAACTGGAAAGCATTATGCTAAGCAAAATAAGCTAGGAGGTGAGGGACAAATACCACATGATCTCACCTTTAATAGGGACCTAACCAACAAAACAAACAAATTAAGAACAATCTGACAGTAACCAGAGGGGAGGTGGAAGAGGATAATGTGGGGAAAGGGAGAAGTGTTTTCAGAAACAACTATAAAGGACACATGGACAAAACCAAGGTGGGGTGGAAGCAAGGGAGCGAGGTGAGGATGGTTGGGATGGGGGTGGGGATAAATGCAAACAACCATAATTGAACAATAAAATTTTTTAAATAAAATAAAGAATAAAAACATGAACTCTAACTTGCTAACACACAAACATGCATGCTGGCAAGAACAGTGCTACTTTATGAAACTTCCCAGACCTGACATGCTTTCTCTTAAAAGTGGATTATGTTGTAGGATTTTAAACCAAATGGCATTCATCAATGGACATAGGTAGAAGGTATTAAGTTCCATGGCTTCATTTTGATATGCCGTGAACTTTCAGTACTTTGGCTTCTGTGTTTTTTTTTTAAAAAAATCATTTTATTAGTATCATTTTTACTCTTGTTTATTCTACTATAGTTGTCCTATTTTTCCCCTTTGCCCTCCTCTGTCCAGGCGTCCCTCCCTCACACAGTCAGTGCCTACACCATTGTCCATGGCTGTGGGTCTTCTTGCAAAGTATTTCTTAACAGAGCAGTATTTAGTGTAGAAGGATACATTCGGATATGGATCTTGTAATGGGAATTTATGGGAGATTGGATCTTGCAGCTTGTTTTTGCACTGAGTTCTAGAGACTCGTTAACTGCTTTGGGTGTCTCCAGGGTGTCATCAATTAATTGAACTCTGGCCTTGCAGAAGGTGATTGATATGCAGGTGATTGAAGCAGTGGCTGTGTCTCAATATTAATTACCTTTCCTAAAAACACCAACTTTCCCTCAGCTCCTCCAGAGAAATATAGTGGTGAGAGAAATAGAGAATCTGCTCTTTCATAGATCAAGCTCTACCTACTCATCACTTGGGAGGCAGCGCTTGTCAAGGACAAAATGGAAAAAGATGTAGGATGAAAAGAAATTTTAACACTGTAGCACTGTCAGAAGACTTGTCATTAACCCGTCTCCCCCAAGTCCACACTTGTTTAGGAAAACAAGCCTCGTAGGATTTAGCTGGAGCCTGCATATGTGGAGGTGTTGAGATTCAAATGCAGTTTGGCCCCCAACTTCCTTAGTAATGGGCAGTCAATCATTGAGTATCTTCTTTGTGCAGGGCACATACATGTTCAGGCTTTTAGTACATTTTCTTAAATATTCCTCACAACAGCCCCATTTAGCAGATAAACAAACTAATATTTCCCATGATCCCAGAGCTAGGAAAGGCAGAGCTAAAATTCAAGCTTAGTGTGTCTTACTTCAAAGCCATTGACAATTCTTGGGAGTGTATTGCATTGTATGGCTTTGCCTTGCTTCCTTTTCTTAAAATATACATGGAAAGGGAAAGAGGAAGCAGTGGAAGATGAAACGGGAGGGGGGGGTGGAAATAATATGTAATTTTCTCGACAATATTGTCTTGAGCAAGTATTTTATGAACTATAGAACCAGAAGCTCAAATGTAGGTCTGTGATTGTGATTGTATATTTTCCATGCTTATGAACAGCAAAACCCCTCCAAGTGAGTGGGAAATGCATACAGAGGAAATGGTCTTTTACAGTTTTTGACCTGCTTTGTGGTACAGACATAGTGATATTATGATCCAATCGAGGAGATGGGGGAGGGGCTGCTACAAAGGGAGATTGCATTTGCTTTGTTATTTATATGAAAAACTTAAGCCCTGGCTCGTGTAGCTCAGTGGATTGAGCACGGGCCTTCGAACCACACCATCGTGGTTCCATTCCCAGTCAGGGCACATGCCTGGGTTGCAGGCCAGTTCCCAGCAGGGGACTCATGAGAGGCAACCATACATTGATACTTCCCTCCTTCTCTCCTTCCCTTCCCCTCTAAAGATAAATAAATAAAATCTTTAAAAAAAAAGAAAAGAAAAACTTAAAAGCTATGATTTCATGATTGATTAAGTACTTTTTTTAAAAAATTGCATCACAAAAGATCTTTTTTAAAAAGAATTTTATTTTTGTTATCCTTTCTAAAGATTTCACTTATTTATTTTAGAGAGGAGAAGGGAGGAGAAAGAAAGAGAGGGAAACATCAATGTGTGACTCCCTCTTGCACATCCCCTAGGAGGGACCTGCAACCCAGGCATGTGCCCTAGACTGGGAATCAAACTGGTGACCCCCTGTTAACAGACCGGCACTCAATCCACTGAGCCACACCTCTTGTCTTTTCCCCAGGCAAAGTTGCCTCTGCCCTTTAGGGGGACACACATTTCTTTTGAGAGCTCCAGAGACTGCAAGCAACAACATGCAAACACCTTGTTAACCACTTTCAGGATCAGAGAGGCTGGCCATGTAGAAGTCATTCTTTGTCTGTCCTGGCCTGAGATGTTAGGTTCAGCCCCAGAAGAGCAATATTTGGTTTTTCCCACGTGTGGGGCAAACGATCCTACTTGAGTAGACTGGGACAACAGTAAACCACTTCTTTTACAGAAGCTGACTTTCTTCTAAGGAGCATTAAGAAGGTAGTGTTAGGTTATGATGATGAGTGGAGCCGCCAGCATTCAGCCATGCGAGTTCGTCCCCCATCTCCATTCCTTGCTAACTGCAAATCAGGATGCGTTATCTGATCTCCCGATGCCTGGGTCCTCCTATTTATAAAAGAGAGATAATACTTAGGGAACTGTTGTGAGGATTAAATGAAATGTTGCCTGCAAAGCATTTAAACTAGTTCCTGACCCTCAATAAGTGTTAGTTACCTATCATTAACATTGATAAAGAATTCAGGGCATATCTATTTTTCTTTTCTAATATTTTCCTCTTATTTTCCCAAAGTTGTTTTCTCTTTTTACTCTTCAGTCATCACCCCCTAAATCTCCATTCATTTCACATCCTGGGTGCACATATATTTAACTGTCGTGATTATCCTCTATTTAATCTTGGTTCCACATTAAGAACAGATAAATATTAATATACACCAAAAGGAATCATGTAATATCACAATTTTTTAAATCCAAAGCAGAGCCAACATTTTTTTTCTCTTCTTTCGTTACCAATCACATCACATTCTCCTCTAAATTTGGACAGGTTTAAAGAGTTTGACATATTAAATGAAATACATTATTTAAGGTGCATTATCAACTGGCACTTTATAGAAAACCTTTGTTATCTGTATTTTCCCTCAGTTGCATGCCATCTCTTAGAGCCTGGCTCTACTCTAAAGGAGACGATACTGCGGAACACAACTGCCTTGCCCCGGTGATGGATGGGCAGGTGCTGGTAACTCACAGCAGTGTGCTTTTCCAAGTTTGAAACGTTCCAAGTAGACATATGTTAAGTCATCCATCAGAGATGTGGAATGCAAGGGCAGAAATAACCAGATGCCCTTTAACAAGGTGCCACAGGGCGAACTTGGAAAAATGAAATGACTAACAAACATGGCTTAATACTGGCATTTTTACTTACAGTTGCTTGTAATGTATCACTTTCTAAAAGACACTTGAATGATCCTAGGAAATATTTCATAACATCCTCAATGCTCACAAAATACCTTAGCACTATTCTAGTTTTTTTAAAAGTATTTATTAAAGAAAGAAATAAGGATGGTTTTGTAAGTTCAATAAAATATATTTGAAAAAAGAATACTTCTTGGTTACCATAGTTACAAATAGTGTTGTCTTGCTTATGGTATTGGCTGGTAGATTTGTGGTCATGGTTATTTTTTCAGTGAATACCTTTATATTCACAACCACTTTTGGGCAATGAGGAGAGAGACCAGAGGAGCCCATCATGGTGGAATCATAGCACACAAGGGAGAATATAAAATTGAATGATAATCAAAATTAAAAAAACAACCTTTCTCTAAGAAAATGACAAACTGGCTACAAATATAATGTACTTTTTGAAACAATAGTGATTGTTGCTATAATTAATATCTGTTAAATTAAATAATGCTTATAAAGTTCTGTGCACAAGTGAAGTGATGGTGGGGGTCAGCAGTTCAGTAGGGGAAGTTGTATTACCTGCCGTCCACACAGCACTCCACGAGGGTCCTTTTAGAACTTGTGAGGCACTGAATTTTTGGAATTTAACTGTAATAAAAAAATAAACCTGAAATTCCTGAATCCCCTGGAAGATCCAACTGAGTCTCGAGGTAAAAGCAGTGGCTGAGAGTCCTCAGTGGTTGGGGTTGATTAAGAATCCCCATTTAATTTCTTCTTGTGTTGGGAATAAACCTTTGCTCCCTAATCTTCCCAATGTAAACCCTCTGGGACTTGAAAGCTAGTTGTCTCATAGCCATTGCTGTTGTTGACTGCAATGCCCCTCACCTTGGCCTCTCCTTCCTTTTAGCTATTATCTGATTGCTTATTCATTCATCAAGCTGTTCTTGTCCTCCCATTTATCAGCACTTACTCCTGAAAGCAACATGAAATAGCGGTTCAAATTCCATCTGCCCTGACCTTGGGATAGTGAATGACTGCTAGAGTAGTCATTCACTATCAGTTTTTCCCCAAATTAAAAGGGAATAAAAATAAAGAAATATTATGAGAATTAAATAAAATCAGGCATGTTAATGGCTTGATACAATGAATGGCACAACACATTATGTTTTCAACAAATGTTAGCGGCTGCTATTATTGCTATGTGCCACATTCTATCCTTCAAGGTCATGCCCCAGTCCCTTCATGAAGCCATTCCCATCCTGGCAGTCCTCAGAGAGCTCCTTTTCAAATCTCAAGTGTGGGCATTACCCCCAGTTTTAATTACACAAGGTGACAGTACTGATGGTGAAACCAAGTTTTGGTTCTGTACTGCCTTGTGTTTCAGCATTTTCTCCTCGACTAGAAGACAAAGTTCTGAAGGTAAAACTCAACGTTCACTATGCATTCATCTTTGATTTTAAAACATGTTCTCTACACATAAATATGTCCCCAGAACTATAGCGGGTGATCTAGGGGTGCCTAAATGCACGACTGGGAGCAAGAATGCCCAGTAAGGAGTTAAGACAAGCACATGAGGATCAACAGGGTACGACAATATAAGAGAGACAGAAAGTGGCTTAGAAATACAAAGAGAAAGAAGTCAGTTCTGGACTGATCGAGGAAAGCATGGAGGGAAAGGCAGCTCCTCTGTTTCTACTCAAACTGAATATGGGAGGATGGGTAGGGGAAAGTTGGAGATTTGACATGGAGAAGTCGCGGGTAAAAGAGAACCCCGGGCAGTGAAGGGCACAGTGTGAGCTTGGTGAAGAAAGGGCTGTTGACTCTGCCTGTAGCCAGGAACCCTGAGGGAGGCAGTCGGAGAAGTGAATGGAAAGAAAGGCCGGGATTTCAGCTGGCTGAAGATAAAACATACCTGGGGGCCTAATTTAGACTATGGTCCAAAAGAGACCCCCTAGGAAAATATGTGTGTGTCTTTCCTACGTCTGACATTTTATTCTAAGTAGTACAGCAAAATTAGCAGTTGGCAAAATGACAAAATATGATATATTTCCTACCATTTTCCTATCTCCTCTCTGCATCTTTTACCAAGACTGTGATGCAACCCCACCTCTTCCCATTAAAAGCCACTCCCTCAAACCTGCCTTTCACATTATAGCATACATTAGCTCCACAAAGTCTAAAACTTTGATGTCACCATGAAGCTATACTTGTTAAAGTAGGAGGATAAAGTATATTAGGTATTGGCTTATTAGCTTTGTATACTTTAAATATTTGGACATAGGGTAAATGGACCTCCATTTGTAGTCATGCCAGGGTCTTTGCGATTTTGGGGTAAAGGCTGCTTGCCCTCTGCCTCAGGTTGACCTGTCCTGCTTGCTTCCCATTGGACTGGCCACTGGCAAAGGAGAACACAGCTTCGCCGTGGCTGGTCATTTCAGGCTGGAGCAGAAAGTGTCATTCATTCTTAGCTCTATGAGCACAATATATAATGAAACTTCAACAACCAAAATTGAATTTAATGATTGCAATGTAGCTGTGGTCCCACTGAACCTCACAGCAATGATGGTTTTCTAGCAAAGGATGCCTGTAATGGGGTGAAAAAGGAATGAGAAGTTTCTATGAGCCTTTTATCCACATATTTGGCGTGCCCAGTATGTCTTGCCTTACTACATACCTTTACTTTTATAGGAAAAGAATTATGTTGAAGCCATGAGTTTTATTGTACCCAATAAATGAAGTTTCTGGGATATCTCGTAGACAGCTACAAGGTGAAGTACAAGAATGTTGGTTCTTGGAAAATACTCAAATGGAGTTGGCAGCACACTGTCTGAAAAATAGCCTCAAAATAAAGAAATCACTGACTCCTCCTTACTACAAGACAGCCAGTTTCATGGGTAAAAAATATATATTTTTTAAAAAAGGAAAACACAGTTCTACTACAGGACAGGAAATGAAGAATAGCTTTATAATAGAAATGATGTGAGAAGTTCTTTATGTTGGAAACATGCAATTTCCCAAAATAGAAGCTGGCCAGAACCAGCTTAACTATTTGGGGATAAACAGTGTGGCATTTCGACCAACCCAAGGTGGTCAGTGAAGACTCTTCAAGGTTGCAGAAAATAAATGCCAAAGACGGTTGGTCCAGGCTGTGGAATCTATTTGGGTTATGCCAGAGACAATGCAATTGGCACAGGCTATTTGAAAAAGTACTTCTTTCAGACTATTGGAAAAATGTATTTTTTATAGGTGGTAAGTGTTGTACTTGAACAATTTTATTATCTCACTGACGTTGAAGTCTTTGATTTGACATTCCAGACAGCTGTAGAAACTTGATATATTTTGTCTACTCCCCTTTCATTCTTTAAAACAATCTTTTTCCTAATACTTATGCTATCAACATTAATCCAGATGCTATGTATGAAACAAATAAATGGTTATAGTGACCAATCTCTTCCTTTACATTTTCAATCTTTAAGTGAACGAAAATTGATTTTTTAAAAGTCATGTGCTATCACTTTTTTTCAAATAAGACACATATTGAGTACACAAAGTTTTAATAATTAAATTTATAAATTTTATACACACACATCTTTTTGGATTCTCCTGTGTCTGGGAGTGTGCATTTGTGAGCCCAGAAGTCCTCTCCAGCAGTGTATGAGCAAACTAATGGCTGGGAGGGGCAGGTAACATGTGGCCTGGCTTCACAGACACCTTGCTGAAACCAAAGGCCTCACTTGCCATTAATTGCTAAAATCAGATGTTTATTCATTGATTACAAAGTGAGTACTGGTGAAGGTTAAGAAATTAAGACTCAGCGGATGCTGATAATGTAATTGCTGACATTCCTTACCTTAGGGAAAATGAGCTCAGTGATTGAAGGGACAAGAGAATACTAAGAATTATAGGTAAGACCATGTGTTGAACATTCACCCTGAAGAAGGTTTTTAAATAAGGGCTTTAGAAAGAATAATACTTAAAAATGTACAAAGCCAAAATGGTAGTATAAGCTGCCCACCATTTTGGCCTTTGCCAAAAATATTATTCTTGGTATTTTTTAAAGAGGTTTACATTTAATAATCTTTCTGAATCACTTAGTAGTACTGCAAACAAATGAAAACAGTATAAGGCCTCTATGTACATATTTTAATTATAAGTGGAAAAAAGCATTAACCTTAAACTTGAACTTTAAGGATAATCCCACTCCTGATATACCAGCCTTTACCAGTTAATTTGGAAGCTTGGGAACAAATCACCCTCTGATTTTTGGTGAAATGTTCACTCCCCGGCCTGTCAGCAAACTCCTCATGAGATAGGGTCCTTTTAATTCTCACATCCAGCCCCACTTCGTCTCAGTGTGGAACATCTTGCACGGGCCAGGGTTTTGCAAGGAATCCAGGGAGCTGTGAATGTCAGACATGTTTAAGTATGATCCTGAGCATAGGAGCTTTCGGCTTAGTCTTTGGTGCAGAGATAATGGTTTACACGAGATTGATTATATGCAGACTGAGAAGTGTATCTCGTGCAACAACTCTGAGGCGTGCTGAAAGATAAAAATCCCATTTGCTGCATTTTATATTGGTGGTCTCTGACGTGGGCAACACAGGCCTGCATAGTCGTTGTAAATCACAGATATAATGAGGGCCAGATAGCAGCTTGCTTAACTGTTGAATGAAGTAAGTGTTTCTTTACTCCAGGCTGAAGGATGGCATATTTGCTATCTAAAATGTTATGATATCAGGTTGAAAGAAGTCTTTTATTTATATCTCAGAAGGCAGACTAGATAGCTGGTTAGTTACATGAACATTCCTGGTGTTGCATACCAAGATTTTAAAGGAAGTTTCACTTATTTGCTTTTATTTAATTTTTATAATGATCTCCCTAGAGGGCCTTAGAAACTAAAAGATGAGTTGCTTTCCAACTTCTTTCCTTTTTGCCACTAGCCCTCCGACTGAAGAACAAAGGTGACCCCGTGGTAGCTCATCAGCATAATTCTCTGTTGACCGAGTCCTCAGGTGGAAGAGCAGTATAAGTCCAGGAAGCAAGAACACATCCAGACCCAGTAATCCTGCCTGAGTGGAACATAAGCCTCGTGAGTGAAAACACCTTTGCTTCCAATGTTTCATTAATCTCAGTTTTATAGGCAGCAGTTTATTTTATGTCTAATAGCACTATTTCCAAGTGTTTTATATTAGGATGCATTTTGATATCTACAAGATGAATGGTAATCTTGGTTTTATAAGTGGAGGAACAGGAGCATGGAGGTGCTCCAAGGTCCTCGGTGCTAGAGTCACCAGTGGAGTTGTTTTCCACCTGTGCCATAAACACACATGTGCATGGACACAGTTACACAATTACATACACGCACACTCACATATCCACACACATGTACTTTCACATAGAAATATCCATAGTCACTGACATAGCCACTCATACACATACACACACTTGTGAGTGTGAAGACCTAAAAGAAAAACCCCTCTGTATTATAATCTCAGTTATGAGAATTTTATAACATTGTACTCTTTAAAATTTTTTTAACATATTCAGTAACTTCAATGGGCCAAAAGAAATCATTTATTTAACGTATTTATTGCTTGACAAAAATACCTAGAGGTTTATTTCGATGAAGACTGAAACACATTTTGAATAATAGTTGTAAGTGGTAAAACTTCAAGAAGCAGCTTCTAACCAAGAGCTTGGCATATAAGTGGGCATTTAATAAACATCCTGAATGTTTAGAAATGTGTATTGAAAAATATTGCAGACTTCAGGTTAGATATGACAGACTGAACACATGTTTACTTCTAGTCCCTCCTGAAATTTCCCTAAAATGTAAGTAAAACAATAAATAAAATAAAATTAAAAGCTATAATTCACAAGGACAAAGAAAACATCAGAGAAGATAAAAGCAAAAATAAATATCCAAAAAATTGAAGAAGGAAATGAGAAGGAAGAATGAAAACCAATAGGTTTTCATTAGTTTTCCACCCTGAAAATCTAACAGGGTGGAAAACTCAGAAACCTATACGGCTATAAGAGAGTTAATGCCACTGAACTGGAACAAGCCCAAGAATGGGAGGTTCAATGTATCTGTGGAAGCCAAGGTCAGTGGCAGATGTGAAAACAGAATGATTGGTTGCAAGTCTGTATGAGGTACCTCCAAGTTCTTCCACCATAAGGAGGGTGGAGGGTTACTCTCTAAAGAAGCCTCTCAATTGGAAGGCAGAGGCCTAAACAAACAAAACTAAACACAGAATTGTGGGAAACTGAAGTCACAAGAGCTGAGACCATTGTAAAACCCTAACGTTTGAGGGTAAGATAAAATATTACTGTCATGAAACAACAGTGTTACTGAAACAATAATGAGGATCATTCAGGGAATAAGCTCATTGAAATTTAAAATATATTAAAATAAAAATTTCAACAGAAGCCTTCAAAGAGTTGGAAAGTAAAGTTGAGGGAATGACCTAAAATTAAAATAAAAAAGAAAAAGAGATGGAAAACAGGGAGCAAAAGATAAGAAAGTAAGAGGTTTTATTCATGGAGGTGTCAATACTTAACTAACATGTGTCAGAAAGAACAAACAGAAAAACTAAAGGAAAGTAAATGATAATAATAATAATAATAAAAGAAAATTTCTTCAAACTAAAAGATTTGATCTCCACCAAGTGTCCTAAACAATTGTGAGAAAAAAATCCATATTTAGGCATAATATCATGGGATGGTAAATCAACCTGTTATTGGGAGAAGATGCCAAAATCTCCAGAGGGACAAAACAAAGCCTAGCTACACAG
Organism: Sturnira hondurensis; assembly: GCF_014824575.4. Lineage (NCBI taxonomy): Eukaryota > Metazoa > Chordata > Mammalia > Chiroptera > Phyllostomidae > Sturnira > Sturnira hondurensis. The sequence goes on along the minus strand of NW_028098001.1, from coordinate 9,096,340 downwards.
GAAAAGAATAGAAACAAAACTGGTTACATGCAAAAAAAAAGACATGGGGTGTCTTTGAGTTCATAAAAAGAAACTCTACTCACTGAAAGATGATAGAGAAATGCTTTCAAATTCTAAGGTGAAAAAATGATTTTCAACTTTGATTTCTAGATAAAAGCAAACTTAATCAAGTGAGGGTATAGAACAGGGGTGTCAAACTCATTTTCACGGGAGGCCACATCAGCTTTGCAGTTGCCTTCAAAGGGCCAAAATAATTTTAGGACTGTGTAAATGTATCTACTCCTTATCTGTTAAGGAGTTGAAATTACATTTGGCCCTCTGAAGGCAACCACACGGCTGATGTGGTCCCTGGTGAAAATGAGTTTGACACCCCTGGTATAGAATAAAGATAATATTTTTTTAAAAATTACCTCTTTTATGCCCTTTCTTGGGAGACTATAAATGATGAGAATAACAAACCCTTACATAATATTAACTGTTTGCACTGCCCTAAACATGTTATATATAGTGACTCACCTGATCCTTACAGAAATCCTACAAAGTAGGAACAATTATGAAGAAGCTAAGGCACGAGAGATTGAAATTCTCGCCCTTGGCCACCCCTGTCAGTACATGGAAAGGTGGGCTATGAACCCGGCGGCTAGTTTCAGAGTTGCCCCTCTTACTGCCCTGCTCCGCATCCCCTCCAGAGTCCAAGGAGAGAAATTAGAGGCCAATCAAAGCACACCATGTGGCTCAGCGGTGAGTCACATGATCATAATAATGGAAAATTTGAATACTGCTTTAACAAAAGTTATATAACTATTTTGAGATGTGTGGTGAAGTGTGAGTAGGTGTACATGTCTGAGAGTGCGTATTGGGACTAGAATTTAGAAACTCAAACTCTCACCTTTCATAGTACAAAGTGAATAGATAATATCTCCAACAGAAAAATTAAACTGATTTATCACTGCTCAGCACATAGAAGAGGCTCAATAAATGTTTGTGAATTAATAAGTGGAAGTTCCAGATCTCTATCTCACATTCATCTGTACATTTAATTAACAATATAATTGAAAGACTGGACAAATGGCTTGTATCTATCTGTGACATGCTGTGTGTGTCATGGAGAAAGTTTATGACAAATTTAAGTAAACAATTGCAAATTTGCAGAACACCACGCTACTACAATTCTGTTTCTTAAAGACTAGAATATGAATATGTCTACATAAATTTCAAATATATGGAATTACATATGGAGAATAAAATCTTTGCAAGGATGAAATCTGAGGTACTATCAGTAGAAAGTGGGATGGAGAAAAAGAAAAATATTTGTTTGATATGTTACTGCACTTTCTAAAATTTCTCAATGAGTATGTGTTACTTTTGTAATTAAAAATTAAAGATTTATAATGTACTTAAATTTTCACCAGTCACATTTTCATTTTTTAAAAAGTTTTAAGGGTTAAAATACTTCCCTTTTGTGTTCTTAATATCTTAAGTTCATTTAACTATTTCTTCAGTCAAATATAAGTCAGTCAATCTCCAGCTGAGAACAGAATGAGTAAAGGCCATCATTGCCTTGAGGGACATACTTAGATACCCTGAAACTTGTGGGCTGAGACTGAACTACTAAGACTCTGGGCACAAAAACTGGAAAATGTGGACGCTGCTTAATATTGGCAACTACAGACCCAATAAAATCTTGACATTTCAACATTCCCCAGTTTCCAAACCAATAGCAGTCAGGTGGGAGCGTGCCAAGCAAAAAGGGCAGTAAAACCTGAATAGATGTCTTTGTGTGCCATCCTGTGCTGCCAGTGCCCACACGTAACACAACCTTGAGGGAGCAAACAGGCTATTTCCTTCTCATCCAAAGCATTTTGCAAAGATTCCTAGACAAACGCTCACACTGTATTGTCTAAAGTCCTGGGTGGGCTTCTTCGGGAAAGAAGCATTTCATAGAGGAGGGAGAAGACTTGCCAAAGCTCTAAAACTTTCACTTCCTATATTTGTTTTTTAATGTATATATTCCAATTTCAAGGCAGGGCTTCACTCATTCCTTCCTTATTCCCCTAAAAATTAATGAAGGAAGGAAGGTAGCGCCAATTGCTCTTCATACAGACCTCACCTTGGGGTGGGAGTGAAGCGTAGCTTGGGGGCTTTGTTTAGGAAGTGTCTTAGAGGAGGCATATGGTTGGTTATGCACAGAGAGTGGGGAAGGGAAAGCACCACTGAGCCTTTAATGGGAAAAGCTTAAAGTAAACAGAGCTTTTCATCCTCGTTATGCCAAGAGCTGGAATAATAAATACAGATAGGAAGTATTCCCGTACTTCAAATAATTTGTTGAAACTACGTTCACAAACTTGGCTTGTTTCTATTTATGCAGTTGTTAACCAGAAGGACAGTCATAACCCTTGCTGGGCCTGGGACAAGGGCCTTGCCAGTCACTGCTCCCAGCCTTGGAGACTAAAGTTAGTTGACACTGCCCAAGTGTGCAAACTATGACCAATTGTCTCAAAGTTGAGGGCAGACCTTTGCGTTTGACTGGCAGCTCGAAACAACAACTATCTGCTTTGAAGGGCAAAGGGCACACTGTGTCCGTGTCTTATGATGTAAACATGGAGCTGCCGAGAGAACAGAGACAGCAGAATAAAGATACACTGGAAAAAATACCATAATGATAAAAAGATCATTGCTTAAATCTAATCAAACATTTAATAAAACTGCCTTTCTAAAGTTTATATACCAATAATTTCTCATGTACTGTACAGAGCAAATTTAAGAATGCTTCAAAATTATGTTTGTGTCATAAGCTTTTGTTGTCAGTTCTTTTGGAAATGATTAAGATGTGTGACCTACAAGGCCGAGTCTACCAACAGCCATGTTTTGTAAAAGTGAAATATGAATAATTCATGTTTGTAATAAAAAAGGAAAAACTACACAGAGATTTGTGTGAATAGGGAGATGTTTTGACAGTAAGTGGGGCAGCATTTATGAATGTGTTTTCTACTTAAATATTTTTTTAAAAATTAAACAATTTTTCCTTTTCTTAGCAAAGCCTACCTTCCTCATCTCCTATTCTTTTCTTAACACACTCCATTTGGGCTTTTACTCTTGTTTTTCATGAAGTCACATTGATCAAGGTCACAAATAAATGCATCCCGCTGGAGCCAACATCAGTTTAGCTTGCCTTGCCTCTGGACGGGATTGGACATAACTCCTTACTCCAGCCTCCTTGAGACATTTCGTGCTGTCGATTCCATGGCACTGCCGTCACGGGCTTTTCCTCCTACTTCAATGGCCCTCCTTCTTAGCTTTTTTTGCTGGCTTTCCTCTGTTCTCATAGCTCTTAGTCTGGGAGTTTCCGAAGGATTTACCCTCTCCCTTCTCTCTGTAATTCTTCCCTTGGATACTCTCAACTTTCCTTTTAGTAGCATTTCAAAATTGGTGACTCTCAACACCATATATTCTGTTTGATCAATCTCTTAAGCTTTAGATTCATATAACCAACCACTCCTTGAGAACTCCAGTTGCCTGACTTTCACTGCATACTTAACATAGACCTATAAACTCTCATTCTTCTCCTCTAATTTACTATTCCCACATCTTCTCCCTCTCGGTAAATGCCACCACCATCCACTCAAACCAAAAACCCAAGAGTCATCTATAATTCCCCTTTTCCACTAATATCCCATCTTCCAATCATCAAGTAGTTCTGTTAGCTCCACATCTAACACACAGGCTGTTTCTGACCACTACTTGCCCTCTTCACTGCCACCTCCTTTGCCGAGGTTATTCTCATCTCTCACCACAACATCCTTGTACCCAGTTCAGCTGCCTCCACCCTTGCCTCCTACAGTCCATCCTTCTCACAGAGGCCAAATGAAATCTTGGACCATAAACCAGACCTTGATACTCCCCAGTATTTCTTTGGCATTGTCATATGTTAAGCACTCTGCTATTATCTGTAAATAGAGAAAGATCACAATTCAATATAGGAAATAAAGTCACACTGTACTTCTAATCATAATCCAAGTGACCGGTGCTAAACTAACAGTATGAACAAATAGGAACAGGCTAATTTTGACTAGAGCAATAATGGTTGACATAGAACACACTTGAAGAAATTATCAGCTGGTCATTCATTCAACAATTATTTGTTTAGCATACACTACAGCCCGAACCAAGTTTCACAGGAAAATTGTATTTGGGTTGAGCAGAACACACAGGACATAAGAGGGACATTATCTGGTGAGGGACTAACATATGCAATTCACAAAAGCAACTTATAGGCTCTTCTTCTGAGAATCTTGAGTGGTCCAGAGTGTGGAAACCAAAGTCACAGCTGGGAAAGCACAGGGACAGAGCACAGGAGTGTTGGGAGGGACTGCATTATGTTGAGCCTGGAAAGCCCAATCAGGCCAGAGAGTCTAGAGTTAACCTGAGGGCAATGGCAGTCAGTAAAGGTATTTTGCTTTTTTTTAAAATCTTTTTAACAGTGATGTAATGATCTTGTTTAGTGAAAACAAGACAGCAGTCNTAGGCTCTTCTTCTGAGAATCTTGAGTGGTCCAGAGTGTGGAAACCAAAGTCACAGCTGGGAAAGCACAGGGACAGAGCACAGGAGTGTTGGGAGGGACTGCATTATGTTGAGCCTGGAAAGCCCAATCAGGCCAGAGAGTCTAGAGTTAACCTGAGGGCAATGGCAGTCAGTAAAGGTATTTTGCTTTTTTTTTTTTAACCTTTTTAACAGTGATGTAATGATCTTGTTTAGTGGAAACAAGACAGCAGTCAAGGGGAACAGACCTACATTAAAACACGAGCAGTGAGAAAGGAGAGCAAGGATTCTATCAGAAAAAGGTATCACAAACTGACAGCTTGCAAATCCAACCTTGTCATAAATGCTTTGTGAACTATGTAGTGTAAGTTTGTTTTGCCTGAATTCGTTGTCAGCAGTTTAACATCCGGAGACTTCGCATAAAATCTAAATTTCCATTTTCTCCTTGGAAATACCAGGTCTGCAGAATTGAGACGCATTCTTGTATCACACTGTACCTGGAAGTGAGAAACACACGCTCTCTTTAGACAGACATGCCCGCTCCACCTGACCACGTCCCCTCTGACCTGTTTTATTTGACCCACTGGGACCCTATTGGCATTTGAGAAATATTTGAGATAATATGAGAAAACCAGAAGGCCCTGGCGGTTAATGGGTGTGGCGAGTGTGGGAGAAGGACAGGTTCAGCTTCGGGAGCTGGCAAGTGGAGACGCAGCTACCTGAGGTGGAGGGCACAGGAGAAGGAACAGGTTCGAGGACAATCATTCATTCAGTTTTGAACATGCTCAGCAAATCTATTATTAAATTAATCTATCTTCCAGTTAGGTGTTATTAAAAAGAAAAACCATCTTTTATTATAAACTTTTAAAAACAGATGACTCTCTATTAAACCAACCTGCTAATTCTCTTTTATTCTGCCAAAAAAAAGTCTTTGATCCAAAACATATAAATGTACCATGTGCATAAAGAGATGTCATTTTAATCGAATTTATATTTGAAGTGTCACAAGGAATTTTTATTCTTCCTGTCATTATTTATGTAAAGGAAAATATTGCCAAAATTAAAGGCAAAGGAAATTAGCTTTCCTAGTTAATGTCATAGGACATGAAATATTTTTACTCTGATGGAATGAAGAATTGGAAGATTTTCGAAAGACTCTATAGAGTTCATTTACTCTTACTAGAAAGGGTTTTAGAGCAAGATATTGAAAGGCTGGGTTTTTTCCTTCTAATGAGAAAAAATGCCAAGATAAATAAGTTTTAACCCTGAAATTAGAAACAGATTGTTTATGGAAAGTTCATGGGTTATTCCACATTCCAGAATGTTCTCTCTCCTCCTTCCTCCTCATCACTCATAGCACTTAAAGGTCCGTTCATTGAGACGTCACTGAATCACCCATCTCTTCTTCTCTAAACTCTTCTGGTTTCTCTGAGGGTTCAGCTCTCTCCCTTTCCTCTAATACTTTCGCTTGTCTTCATTCCACTCTCTAAGTCAGGTAGTTCATTGAATAAAAAATTAAAAATTAAAAATAAAGCTGTTTCTTCTCTGGTCTCCAGAATACTGTGTACACAGGAAGTGCTTGGTGAATACTCTTGGCTGGTTGAGAGATAAAATTAAGTGGCAACGTAGCACAGGTGGAGCCAGCCTGGTCTCAGCTCCTTCTCTCTGTGCAGTGTGGGTGAGTTACTCAACCTCTATGCAGCAATCTCATCATTTGTCAGATGACAGTACCTGCGCCATAGTGCTGTTCAGATGATAAAAAACAAGTCAACATAAGGAATGCTCTTAATGCCTGAAATGCAGTAATCCCTCAGTGGATGTTACTTATTGTTATTATAAATCGAGGCTCTGATACAAGTTGTCTGACCTGGGACAAATCAGGGCATCTTCCTGTGCCTTAGTTGTTTCTTCTGGAAAATAAGGACACTAGTCGTACCTGCTGTGCAGGGTTTTCCGGACATTAAAGGAAACAATGTGTGTAAAGTACTCTTTGAATAACGCCTGGCACATATGATACTCAACAAATGTCAGCCATTGCTCTCACCACAACTATTTTATTTATGCCAAAGCAACCAGTCAATTGACAGGAGTCAGGGTCTGAGCTCAGGGAAGGGAGCCGGTGTACTTAGATGGGGAAAACCAATCAAGATTTCTGGCATCAGGGAGAGATGATCTCCAACAATGTTCTCATATATTTTTAATAAGCCTTTTGCCAAGGGAGAACCATCAGTTTCTGTAATAAGTGAAAAACTGGCCCCGGGTGGATAGTTCAATTCAGCAAAGTGGAAAAAGCTCCGTGATTTACTAGGCCCTCATCGGTAATCAATTGGGCAAAGACACAGCTGAGAATTAGCACTGCAAAAATATGGGGATGATAGCAAATCTAATTAATTTTTAGAATAAGTTGAGTTTCAGTATTTTAGAAATATGCATTTATAGGAAATTAATATGTTAACTCTCAACTACCAATCTCTCAAGGTCTATTATTTGGAAATGTGTTTAACCAGAGGAGAGGAGGGAGGGGAAAATGAGGGGAAGGTGGAAAGGGTTTTCAGGAACTACTGTAAAGGACACATGGACAAAAACCAAGGAGGGGTGGAAACAAAGGAGAGAGGGAGGTTGGGCTGTGGTGGGGGTTGGGGTGGAGGGTAAACACAGACAACTGTAATTGAACAACAATAAAATAATTTTAAAAATCTAGTTTTAGTGACTATGCATAATGAAAATAATAAATTGTAATTTTTTAAAATTTAATGAACCTATCAATATTAGCTATCATTTTAAAGTAATTATATTAATTAATTATATTAATTTAACATAATACCATTTTAGCACCAACTATGTGTGAAGTTCTTTCCAAACATTATTTCGTTTAACCTAACAATATTCTTGCCGGTATGTATGATAATCCCAGGACTGACAGGTTAAACGACTTGCTTTGGATCACCCAGGTCATGCAGCTGAACCGAGATCAGAACCCATCTGTCCATTCTAAAATTTATCTTCTCTTTTTACTCATATGTAATGTTCCATTTGGAGAATACTTGATTTAAAAATGGACTGTCCTCCAAATATGTATTTGACCACCTTGTCGTCCACTTTATTGACTGTGATTGAATCCTGGTTGCTTCAAAAAATTTAAATGTATCCTCATAGGACAACCATTTCCCCCTGTATGATATATTCAAAGAATAGACACTAAATGCCTGTTGTGTAGGTCTCAGAAATGTTATACTGAGCACAGAGAAAGCCAGCACAAGAGAAGAAAGTAGGTGATTTCACTTATATAAGGTTCTAGCATAGGCATAACCAACGTGCAGCAATATGAATCAGATCAGAGTTTGCTGGGGGCAGTGGGAGTGGAGAATACGGTGGGAAATAGATGATTGCAAAGGGGTTTTGAGAGAACTTTCTGGGGTGAAAACAATGTTCTGTATCTTAATTGGGGTTGTCATTACATAGGCATGTCTGTTTTTCAAAACTTACCAAAGAGTTCATTAGAATATAGAAAATTTTGTAAGTCAAACAAAAAATGCATGATCTATAAAAAACAAGATAGAGAAATTCCTAATATCATAGCAAATGTAATAAATGTTAATGGCCAATATTAGCAAAAAAAAAAGGCTGTGTTATTTTACCATTAAAAAGTGGAGTTCAAGATAAACATTATAAGCTATAAAAGAAGAAAGATATTATACATTAGGAAAAGAAATAAATTACTACTATAAAATATAACAAGTAGCATATATTTACATATATATGTATGTATTTTAGAGACAAAACTATGAAAATAAATATACTAGTTAATAATTTAGAGATTTGGAGGCTTAACACATCCCTCTTACAATGTCATAGATCAGGCAAATCAGAGCAGTATCAATAAGTTAAAACAACTAAATAACAGAGAAACATATTCTTTCTGAGAAAAAAACATTCACAGAATTGTACTAGGAAATATGTAAAGCCTGATGAGCTGTTAACTCGATTCTACATATTTATGTAGAATCGAGTTAACACAGTTCTTACAGACTATAGTCTTTGATATCAATGCAACAAAATTAGAAATCAATAAGAAAGGATCATTAAAATAATCCAGACATTTAGAAAACCTACAATATAAATTTTATGTTAAAAAAGATATTTCAAACAATATAAAATATGAAGACAAGTACTACGTATCAAAACTTATGAGAATCAGACAGAAAATTTAAACATTCAAATGCGTTTATCACAAAATAAGACCACAACCAATTAAGTTCAAATTTTTTTTAAATTAAGCCACCCCCCAAAATTCCATCACCTCCCCCCCTAAAAAACAGTATGAAATAACATAAAAATAGTAGTAATTAATGAAATAAATAGCGGTATAAAATTAACAAAACTAAAACTAGTTCTTACAAAGTTCATTATGATAAACTTTTGATGAGACCAACCAATTACAATAGAAAAAAAACTATAAATAAACAAATGCATACCAAAAAACATGGTAATTATGGAGACTATTAAAATCACAAAAAAAAGTTATAAATGACCATATGCTAATAAATATAAAAACTCAGACAAAATTGGAAACATTTCTTAAAAATATAAAAAATCATAGTTGGCACAAGAAGAAATTTTAAAAATTGAATAGGCCAATAATCTCTACAGACTTAAAATAATTTTTAAAAATTCCCTTTCTACCTTCAAAAGAGCCAAGCCAAATTAATTTAAAAGTTGAGTTCTATTAAACTTTTAAGATACAAAAATTTTCTATTTTATTTAAGTTATTATGAAAACAGGAAATCTGTTAGATTTATCTTAATAAACCTCATATAAAATGTATTCCAAAACTAACTCTTCATTTCAAATTAAGAAGAGAAAATGTAAGCCAATTTTACTTGAACTGAGGTATAAGAATACTAAAATAAATATTAGGTGACTAAGTCCAACAGTACATTAAAAGTAATTCTAAGAATTCAAGGTTTAACTTGAGAAAATCTATCAAGATATTTGTCACATGAGGAAATTGCATGATTATTTTAATAGATACAGAGGATTGTTTAATAAATCAGCAAATACTTATAGGTTCCTTCTTTAAAAATATTCTCAAAAAATAGAAATAGTACAAAATGCCCTTAACATGACAAGGGTATTGTACCCAAAAAAGAAGGCCAGCCAACATAAGTAATAGGGAAATTTAAAAAATACTGGCATTAGCCCTGGCTGGTGTAGCTCAGTGGATTGAGTGCGGGACTGCAAACCAGAGTATCATGGTTCAATTCCCAGTCAGGGCACATGCTTGGGTTGCAGGCCAGTTCCCAGCAGGGGACACATGAGAGGCAACCATACATTGATATTTCTCTCCCTCTCTCCTTTCCTTCCCCTCTAAAAATAAATAAATAAAATCTTAAAAAAATACTGTCTTAAACTCAAGAATGAGATAAGGACGCGTGCTATTATTCACTATGAAACACAGAAACAAAAGAAGCTCCTCCAAAGATGAGAGAAGGAAAAGTTATAGTAGGTATTTGCAGATGTGTAGATATTAACTCTACATAGGACTTCAAGTAAAATCAATAGGCATTGTAATTAATGTTAGAGTTCAATAATATTGCCAGATATTAGATCAATTTGCAAAAATATATCTTTATATCAGCAATAAGCAACTGGAAACTGTAACATGCAACAAAATTTATAAAATATCTAGGAAATTTTAATTGTTTTATTTACAATAAAAATAATTTTCAACTTTATTGAAGGATATAAAAGAAATCTAGATGTTAAGAAAAAGACATACCATGTGCATGGATGAGGTGATTTAGCAGTCAGATCAATTAATTCTCTTTGAATTAATTTACTTTTTGTTCAAACTGTGGTTCATCAGCACAATGAAATGCTACACAGCAGGAAGAAAGAAGAGGGAATTCCTAGCCTTTTCAACAGCATGGATGCAACTGGAGACTATTATGCTAACTATAATAAGTCAGTCAGTAAAAGCCAAATGCCATATGATCTCATTTATAAGAGGAATCTAATCAACAAAATGAACTAATGAGCCAAACAGAACAAGAGACATGGAAGCAGGGGACAGACTGACAGCTGCCAGAGTGGAGGAGGTGGGGAAATGGCAGAAAGAAGGGAAGAAAGCACTCAAAGAACATGCATGAATGACCCCTGATCATGGACGATGGGTTGGGGATGGGCTGTGGGAGTGGGGGTGGGGTGGGACAAAGGAGGGCAAAGGGAGAGAACCGGGGCAACTATAATAGAATAAACAAGAATAAAACTAAAAATTTTAAAAGTGGGGGAAATGTCACTCTGCTATACTGCAGGTGGAAATATAAAATGATACAATCCTTTTGCACCAGTTTGGCAGTTTTAAGAAAGTTATCCTTAAGGCCCAGCCATTCCACTTCTAGTTGTTTGCCCAAGGAAATGAAAGCATCTGCCCATACAAAGACTGTATTTGTAAAAGATGACAACTTAAAACAACTCAACACCCTTCAAAAGGTGGTTGTTCTTCAATTTGGTGGTATATCTATACAAATGAATACCAATATCAATAAATGAATAAATGAAATGAATATCAATAAAAAGAAATGAACTACTGATACAAATAACAACATGGTGAAATCCCAAAATAGTTATGCTAAGTGATAGAACTCATCAAAAAAGAGTACATATTGAACTTCTTTTCTATTTTTTTAAAATGATAGAAATCACAAACTAACCAAAAGAAAGCAGATTAATGAGTGCCTGGAAGCTGAAGGGGCAGCAGAAGTAGTGGCAGAGAGTACCCATAATGGGGCACAGGGAAACTCTGGGGAATGACGGATACATTTCTTATTTTTATTGGGCGTTGGTCATATACGACCCTTTATAAGAATGTTGTAATTTATCAAATGTACTTTAGACACGTGCAGTTATTGTAAGTCAATTATGTCTCAATAAAACTGTAGAAAATCATAAATAGTTTTTGTGGGAGAAATTGACAAACTGATTCTAAAATTCATGAAAAATTTTAAAGAAAAAGAGATTCATCCTACAAGATTTTCTACACTTTCTAAAGTCAAAATAATAAATACAATATGGTATTGGCACAGTGGGCAATACCATAGGAAGAGATTAAAGGAAAATGAAACAAAAATAACTCATAAATATACAATTCAACTTGCTGGATGACAGATGTGGCATCACAAACAGTGGACAATTCAGTAGATGCTATTTGGGAAACTGGCTTACTGTGTAAAGAAAAGTAAAACTGGTTATTAATAACCAGTTATAAAAAGTAGTTATTAATGGTGAACTCCAAACAAATTTGAAACAAATGTGAAAGAAAAAAACTATAAAGACAATAAAAGAATATATAGAATAGATGCTTATCTTGGTAGAGCAACTATTAAAACAAAATCCCCAAAAAATCATTAGGGGATGAAAAATTAATGCTGAACTACATCAAAAACAGAGAAGGACTCATGGACATGGACAGCAGGGTGGTGATTGCTGGGGTTAGGGGGAGGGGACTAAAAGGGGATAAATGGTAACAGAAAAATGCAATAAAAGTAATTTTTAAAAAATTCAAAGGTAACAAATCATCACTGGCTGAGAGAAGATACTTATTCCTTCTAAAACCAACTAGGATTGATTTGGAATATACAAGAAACCTTTATTAATTAATTTTAAAAGGCAAGAAATTGCTTAAAATGGCAGAGGAAGCATTTATTTAATGTTATAGAGTTTACAAAGCAGTTTCATATCAACTATGTCATTGTAATCCTCCAAACTTCACTGTGAGCTTAATATTATACCCATTTTTTCTATTGCTCATTTCCCACTAGGTTATAAATTCCAAGGATGCCAGAACTTTGTCCGGTGGCCCCAGAACCCAGTGAACTACCTGATACATCATGGGCACTTACTCAACCTGGGACCACAAGAAGGCCGTTTTTATTTGACATATTACACAGGATACATTATGGTCTAACACCCGATATGTGGAACTAGAAAGTAAAGCCATCTCATTTATTCCATCCAAAACTGATTTGGATAATCTACAGCCAGCAACATGTAGATAATGCCAGAGGAGCTTTTAATGAAATCACTTTTGGGAATTTTACATGGAAAAGAATAATATGTTTTCAGAGATTTTTTTTTCCTCCTTAAAATATATTTGGAAGACATCGTCCTGAGGCTTAACAAACAAAGGCTAACAGTGTTTTGAAAGTTTAGAGTATTATTGAAAATAAAAACTCTGGTTTCCTCTAGGAGAGAATAAATAGAGAGATAGTAAAATATGAAAGTAGAGGCTGAGCAAAGAACTGTCCTTAAATAAGTAACTGGGAAGCAACGGTTCTCATAACAACTAGGGATAATGCTGGAGGAGTTTTCATTTTAAAGCTAATAGCAGCTTGTGAATAATATGAGGGTCACTTGCTTGTAGATAAGCCAGAGCTGCTACTCATTTTTTAATTACCTTAAAAAGGAAAGGGGGAAACCAGAAAAGTTAGTGGTTAACTTACCATATGATGCCTAAATATTATGTTTTTTAAAAACCTCGCTATAGACCCTCTCTGTGTTTATTTCATCTCTTACCAACATATATAATTTATAGAAACATACTAGTGAGTAATCTAATTTTTCCGAAAAATAATAACTGGGCTCATTCATGTTTCTGTTTTGCCCCCTCTCGGATAGCTCAGCGCGAGTTACCCAAACTATGGAGGCTTCTTTGCCCACCTGGTGGGAGTGCCTGGAATTGCAGGAAGAGTTTTCAGTGGCGCCAAGTTCTCCAACACAGTGCGAAAGGAAACCCGGGTGTTCATTCATTCATGTGCTCGACGAACACTTGTTAGGTCCTAATAAAAGGTAAAATGTTAGAATATAATGATGATTTTCAGTGACAACAAAGTTTTAAAAGGTTTAAAAGTATATCATACATTGGGGTAGCACAGGGTTTAAATGCAGCCACGAGGTACCTAACATACAGCACTCAGGGACTTGATTCAAAGCGCTACAACCTAATTGTTTGCTCCAGTTGCACACCTTTCAGCACTTGCAAGCTGTATGTCTGACAACAGGATTCCAGTTCCTGTGAGGTGAATTTTGCCCAGTATATATACATTTCACAAAGATCACTGTCTACTTCTGGTGGTGGTGTTGGGCCAGTTTGAGTACCTGTTGTAACTGGTGGCTGGAAATAAAAAGCAAAAGAAATAAATGATGTGTTTTGATGAGCAGTTCAATACAGGATGAGCATTATTCATTTCTCTTGGATATTGCTCAATTTCACTACTCCTCAGAGGAAGAGAAACCTAAATTTGTTTTATTTTGCAACAGCATAATCTAAAATACTCTAATCCGTGAACTGAAATGCCTCTTTTAAAACGTGCTGAAAACTATGACTTTGCTGACTAGTTCAAAACAGTTGCAAATGCACAGTCTATAATTTAGGGCTTGAGCAAATTAAAACTATTTCCTGGCCTGCCCAAGGCCACAGAAGTTGCTGTAATAGGTTTGGGAGCCAGTTTGCAAGGGAACTAGTGGATGCATGAACGCTTTTTAAAGTACACGTTTTCTTTTGTTTGTTTCTGTATCACTCAGGGATACGGAATGAGCCGAGAGCCCATACGCAGAACTGCATCTCTTGATTAGGATGCAGAGACTTTTTGATCCAGAGATGCTTTTCTCTCTTTGGACCCAATTCTGGTCTTGAAATAGAAGGCACTAAGGTGCCTGTCCGTGTGCAACTTGCATCCTGATGAAGGTGAAGTCATCCACTTTCCAAGCTGTCTATTTGAACAGCCCCAGGCAAAGGCATCCATTGAGAACATAACTACAAAATAATCAAGATTTACACCTCTAACAGGAAGATGAAAATTCAGGAATTTTCTATTTTTATTCAAACATTTACTGAGCATATACCAAATATCAAACATTTGATCAGTTCTTGGGACACAATAAAGATGAAAATTGTATTCAAAGACCTTGCCGTCTAGCAACCAAAAGCCTAAATTTTATTCTTACGGAGCTTATGAGCACAGTCCTCAGATCCCTCCAGAAGTGCCATTTGAGGTACACTTTCTGGGCAGTACTTTGCTTAACTTCCAAAGATATATAAAAATTAAGCCCTTCAATCAATGAGAGAAGCTTGCTCAGGGGAAGAATTGCATTCATTATCCTGGCTGGTGTGGCTCAGGGTTTGAGTGCTGGCCTGCAAACCAAAAGGTCACCAGTTCCAACTTAGGGCTCATGCCGTGTTGTGGGCCAGGTCCCCAGCTGGGGGTGTCCAAGAGGCTACCCACTGATGCATCTCTCGCACATTAATGTTTCCCTCCCTCTCTTCTCCCCTCCCTTCCTCTCTTTCTAAAAGTAAATAAATTACATATTTTTAAAAAAGAATACAGGGGAGGTGATAATGGGAAATGTATTGACACCAGAATCAGAGAGGAAAGCTTCTCTCCAGGAGGTGTAAAGGGAAAGAGTGGCTTTGCTAAAAGTGGCATTCTTGGAGTTATAGATGATGGATTCTATGTGGACATGAATACAGAGTACAGTTGAGTGGTACATTATTAAAAGAAATAATTTTATGTTTTTATCTCAATCAGTTGAGAGTCCTCAATAAGCCGGTTTCTATTTCAATGACATGACTTATCAAATCTGACTTGGATGTGTCTAACTATGCCATCACAATGTAAATTCTCTGAGGTCACGAACCATTTCTTAGTTGTGTTTATATGCCTCCATTAAGCCCAGTGGCTGAATAGGCACTTAGTAGGTATTTAAAACCAGTCAAGTCAAGACTAAATTTTAAATTCGTTTTATGAAAGGGTGAGACTAGGTTGTCTGTGAATTTTTTCACATTCTATAATTCAACAATTTCTCCTATTACCCACATTTGAGAAAGTCTGTGAAAGCAGTTGGGACTAAAACCACACACTAATCTGATGACACCACCGTATTATCTTTCACCGGGTGCGGCAGACTTTTTCAGTAATGGCTCCCAGGTTGTTCACGCCTCCTTGTGTCCAGTGTCAGGTAGTCCCCTCCCACACTGGCTCTGCTGTTGGCCTTATGACTTGTTTTGGCCAATGTGACAACAGCAATAATGATGCACATAGGAACTTAAAAAAGCCCTTGGGAACTGGAGCCTGCCTTCTCTTCCTGCTCTCGGAATGGGCAGCCTCCATCAGGAGAAGCCTGAGCTAGACGGGTGGGTGATTAGAAAAACATGGTCCAGTCGCCACTGTCACCTCATCCAACCGTTGTCACACATGTGCACCATGCCATCCTCGATTGTCTAATCCCCAGTCAACCTGCCAGCTGACTGCTGTGGAGGAGTGAGTTCAGCAGAGGCCAGAAAAACAGCCCTGGTTGACCCACACAGAAATTTAAAATCCATTTGGAAACATTTATGCATCTTCCCTAAAACATTCATTAGTAAGGCAATATGAGCAGGGAAGTGCTGTAGGGACACAGAAGACCAATTATTATTCTGTTATGTCCAAAAGAGGACAATCTCTCTTTCAATGGAATACTCAGGAATTTGTAGCCTTGGATGAATGCAGGATCCACCCCACCCCATCTTCTGATTCCATTAAATAAATATATTTTGGAGGGGTAACAAGAACTTGAATAGCTGTATTTAGGAAACTCTTTTTTTGTACATTTGTCTTCTGGAAATGACTTCTACATAATATACTTCTTATTTGTTACTTAAATGCTCTCATTTGTTCAAACAAAACAAAATAAAGAAGTTTGTTCAGAAGGGAAAATTTGCTCTCCACAAAAGGGCCAAATGACACACAATCTTGAAATAGGAAACTTCCAAATCTTTTCCTACGCTGGCCCTGAAGTTAACCATTTATTGGGCCCAACTGCCCGGAGAGTGAATGAGGACTGAAGGAATCAGAGTTGGCAAGAAAAAAACTCTTTCCCTCTGAAGCTTCCAGCTGCACATTCAGTAAAGACAGGACATTTGAAGTAAGAGCCTAATCTACCTGTCAGAAACATTTTGATTTTGCTTAAATACCAGGCAAACTGACAACCACTTTCCCACAACTGAAGAATCTCCTAACATGAGAGGCACTTGAAGACGTGTTAAAATTTTTGCAGCTATTAACACATTCCTAAGAAAAATACTGCTGGAGACACAGGAAAGCCAAGGATAACAATCTCCTCTTTCCAATGAAAACGTTCCATCTGTTTGATTAAAGGAAGATAAATGAAGGGGCGAGGGCAAACTCACCTCACATTCTGTGCTACAACTTAGTTTGCCTTGAGACCAAGTTCTCTAGTTCAGGAAAAATGCCGCCAGCCTGCCTGCAAGCCCCTGCATTCCTGGAGCAGGGGGTCTGTTGAGGAACCACTTGGCTTTCAGCAGAGGAGCCCGACTGGGTCTGAAGGGCTTCTCTCTCTGGCACGCTTTGCGAGGGGTAGGCTGAATGGAGAAGGCGGAGCCATAGTGAATGTGACCTTCTGACACTTATCCCTACTCCAGGGGATTCTAGGAGATGCACAAATAGTCCTAAGAGAATAACATAACCCCGGTCCAGGAGACCTGAGCTCTGGTCCTATCTGTGCAATCACCTGTGACTTTGGGCAGATCTTTGGGGGTTTCTGAGCTTTAGTTTTCTCTTCTAGTAAATAAAGTTAAAAACTATTTGTCAAACTATGAGTAGTAGCCATTAGTGGGACATGATATTAATTTAGTGGGTTGCAAATGGTGATTTTTAGATGGGATAGGATAGGATAAAAGATATGCTATCATGAGGTTTCTATTTCAGTTATTTGGTTGTGTGTGTTAAATATAGTTCTCACTGTATACTTTTTAAAATTCTAGTTTAAATATTTTATGTATTATATTTTTAAAAGTTTTTATTAGTAGTGGGTTAAAACAATGTCAGGTTTCTCTCACTCTGGGTTTCTGGGCTTTGGTGAAACATACAGAGATCCTTTGGATCAGCCTACATTCTGGGTCAATCCAGACTGTGGTACACTTCACCACTCAGTGTGAACCTATTTTTATGTGTGTTGAAACCACTAGAATGTGTGCATTTGTGTATGGATGTGTATGTGCATTTGTGTCTTTATCTTACCTAACACAAGACCTATCCATACAGCCAGCATTAAAGTACAATGTTACTGACTATGGTAAAACAAAACATACACAATAGCCTTCAACTCAGTAGAGTCAGTTTCCAGAGAAGCATCCTGGACACCTTGGGGCTGTGTTTGCCTGATGCTCAGACGGAGAACGTGAGAGGGCCATACTCATAATGTTTTGGTATAGTAACCACCAGGAATACTTCTTGGGACATACACTACCACACTATAGAAGTAGTTGTAGAAGTAAGTTACATGGTCTTATAACTTAAACACATTTGAACAGGAACATAAGGCTACAAAAGCATGTAACATGCCAATTTATTCAATATTTCTTTCCTTATACCTGTCACTGTGCCCAAGACACAGTAGCCACTCAGTAGATGTTTGCTGATGTCCTATGTGGCTTTGCTAGCCTGGGAGAATCTTCTGTCTTAGTAGCTTAGCCCTTTATCACTCCTAATGAATGAAGGGCAGGCATAACTGTACTATCTCTCTCATTGGCCAGAAGCTAGTCACATAGTGCCAGCCTAACATGGGCTTGAAATAAGCATGGATACTCAATGAGTACTATTGTCCTCTGTTAATGTGATCACTCCCTCCTTAAAACACTTTATTAATATGGTTTCTAGAACACAACATTCTTTTGGTTTTCCTTTTATTTTAATAGCTTGTCTTTCTAGGTACCTTTTCTGATTCATCTTGCCCTGAATGTGTTTTTTATGAATAGTATATAGCTAATTTTTTAGTCCATTTACATTTACTGCCATCATGGATAAAATTAAAGGTGTTTTTTATCATCTTACTTTCAGTTTCTATTTGCCCCATCTTTTCTGTTTTAACTTGAAAGCCGCCCCCCACCCCCCTGGCCCCAACACATACACATCTTACTTTCCTCTCACTTTCTGGCTTTGAGATTCATGCAAGAGCTGGCTGTAGCAGCTCCTGAGCGTCAACAATGCAACTATCTTCCAACTGCAAGTTCAGTGACTTCACGTTGGTAGCTTGAAATCAGCCATGGTAAGAATATTTACATCACACAAATTGGCAAATGCAAAAAATGAGAAAGAGAGAGAGAGAGATATCAACCAGTTGCTGTCCTGTATCACAACCAGAGATCAAACCCACAACCTACATACGTACCTGGTGGGAACTAACCTGCATCCTTTTGGTGTACAAGACGATACTTCAACTGAGCAACCTGGCCAGAGCCTAANTGCAACTATCTTCCAACTGCAAGTTCAGTGACTTCACGTTGGTAGCTTGAAATCAGCCATGGTAAGAATATTTACATCACACAAATTGGCAAATGCAAAAAATGAGAAAGAGAGAGAGAGAGACATCAACCAGTTGCTGTCCTGTATCACAACCAGAGATCAAACCCACAACCTACATATGTACCTGGTGGGAACTAACCTGCATCCTTTTGGTGTACAAGACGATACTTCAACTGAGCAACCTGGCCAGAGCCTAATTTCCTTCCTATTTAATTTTTTATTTGTTTTTAAAAGGGAAGATGCTCAAAACTTATGGACAGCTATGCCTAAGCCTAATAACAAATTTGAAAAATTGCTTCCATGTACAACAAAATTACCAACATATTAAAAAGCAGTAATTGGGAATATTAATTTCTGACCAATTCATTACTTTACTAAATATGGCCTTACCTCATTTTCAAATGAATTTCTTTTGAGCAAATAATCACCTCTCCTTTGAGACCCTACTAGATCCCACATGTATTTTTATCATGGCATCTCCTAGATTTTATTTCTGTACTTGTCTATCTTATACTATTACATTATGAAGTTCTTGGAGGCAGAGACCATTTACCTCTACTCCCCAGCATATAGTAGAATGCCTAGTATTTATTATTCACTAAATATGATTAAATTAATGAATTAATAACATCCAGTATAATCCCCTTCTGTCTAAATCAAGTATGCTAATTCTTTATAAGCCAATAGTATATGTTTTATACACAACTGCTTATGAGCTATAAATTTGGGTGCAGGTGTTACTATTAGATAATTGCTTATGTATAAAAGATCTTTGAAATGTTTTGAAAATAGTGATAGCAAAATTTAAAAGCATGATCATCTGCATAGTTCAGTTTTTATGTAGGAGAACACCCAAAGAGAGAACATTGGTTTCCACTCCATCCAGATTTGCTCTCCTAAGGGTCACAGTCCACCTAGTAATTTACTACAAAAATAGCTAGACCCTGCCAACTACTGGACCTTGATAAGATGAACCAAGGTCAAACTCCAGAAAAAATTACAACTTATTTTTAAAAACTTTATTTATTTTTAGAGAGAGGGGAAGAGAGGGAGAAAGAGAGAGAAACCTCAGTATACGGTTGCCTCTCACACACCTCCTACTGGGGACATAGCCTGTAGCCCAAGCATGTACCCTGATTGGGAGTTGAACTGGCAACCGTTTGGTTTGCAGGCCACCATTCAATCCATTGAGCCACACCAACCAAGGCTATAACTTATTTTAAGGCTTAGAATTTATCATATTTCAGCTGTTTGTCTAAGTACTCCTTAATTCATTTGTTGCCAGTCATCATTCTTAAACAAATGCTTTTGGAGGTAGAGGGAATAGAGGAGGCTATTGCTCTTCCCACATGTACCTCAATCAATGTTCACTGGATTGAATATTAATCTTCATTTATGTTGATTCTATTGATCCCTTGCATAGAACAATTTAATCTAGGTACTCAGTTAAAAACCATTAAACGATGAATTTGATAAATAAGACCTCAAATATTCTCCGGCATGTCAGTAGTGATGAACTTGGATTTCTGATTACACAGAGACTCTATATTTGATGTCAACATCTTGATAAGCATTGTTGATGATTGTGTCTGGGTGTGTTTCTTTAAAAACTATGTAATCACTTCCTCACTGAAATGTCCAAATGATTGAGCAGAATAAACTTAACTTCAATATTATTGATCTTATTTTCAAAAATAACTGAAGTGGTCTAATAAATTTTGAAGTCAAAACTGAAACAATCCTAAATTGTGAACTAATGTTATCTAAGATGACAGTACATTCAGATACAGTTCTATTTGGGAAGCAGCAGACAAACATTTTTTTAATTCATCGGTTTTTTACTTTTAAAGTCCATGTTCCATTCTGATGTTACATAGCAGAGAGCAGAATGATAATAAGTAAATGAGTGAGACAAATTTGGTGGGATCTAATGGGTATGTCACCTTTCCTGGACAGTCTCACCTGGACTCCAGGGAAAGGATGGGAGATGATGAGAGAGCAATTTATCAGATTGCTCAGTGGAGAACTTTTTCATAATGTACCCGATGGGCCCAAGAAAATGTTACCATGAGACATGTAAGAAAAAATGGCTAATGGTGAGTGTATTTCCACCTCCATGTTTGAGCGCTACTTATGTTTAGAATCTAAGTTATCCTAGGTAACATTTTAAGTGCACTCAATATTTTAAAAGCTCAAATAAATACTGACATGTAAATGAATACTCATTTATAATGAAGAGACAATGGCCTCAAATATGATAGTTTTGTACTATATACTGTATACATGGTACAATGGCAGTTTTTCTCCTAACTACCAAATAGCCTATAAAACTTGGCAGTCTTTTGTGTATGTGTGTGTTTAATGGCATCCTGACTTCTCTTTTATAAAAATCTCATTGGCTGGTGTGTATACTTAAGTTAGTGATGCTCTGCTCACATAGTGCTAAGTATGTACCAGGCACTATTCTGACTGCTCTACATTTATGAGATTATTTAACCTCACAACATCTCCATAAAGTAAATACTATTGTCATCCTCTTTTTTTATTACAGATAAAGAGACCGAGGCTCAGCGGAGTTTTGGAACCTGCCCAAGGTCTCAAAGGTGGTTAATGTAAGGACCTAAACATACACTTGCAAATTTAGCACAAAGTTTCTTTCATAAGAACATGGTACAGAGACCAAATGACTTATTCTGTGCCTATATAACAAAAATAACTGAAAATGTCTGGCAAAAAAAAAACATGGTAATTCAGGACATTTTAAAGACAAGTAAGTAAGTCAAAGTTCAGGAGAATTTGTTATGTGGACTATTGCTTTCCTTGATTCTTCTTTTCCTATAGGGACTTCTATTCTCTATTTATAAGACTAGGAAAACTGGAAGAATACACACAAAGTTGAAAAACAAAATACATACCCCCTGTTGAGAGCTGGGGTAACATTAAGTGTCCTCTAACATTCTTATTTTTTGCACAGAGTTGTTTCAGAAAGGGTCATGAGTGACCACGCAGTGGGTAGCTTTTGATCCCCCAGTGAGTGGAGCATCAATCCTCACTTTCATTCTAAGTTCTTTCTCTCCATAAAAAGTCCTAAGATATGTGCTATGGATAGACAGTTTAGGTTTGCCCAGAAACTGTCTGTATGATAGGCATGTGGTTTTCTTTGCTAACCTCTTCAAGTTAGCATTTTTATTGTTGTCTGTAGTTCAAGACCCATTAACATAATTGCTGATATACTTTAGGATTTTCAGAGATGAACCAGTCTATTTCCATTCAATTGGATAATAGCTTCCACACACCAGATAAAGCTCTGTCCCAATAGTTTTATGTGAAAGGAAAGAAGAGAGAGGCAGGGTGAAGTTGGTTAAGAATAATTCCAGTATATTCAAACATCATTAGATACATGTCTACATAGTCCATCATTTATATAGGTATATATCTACATAAATATAAATATAAATATAAGTAGATATATAGATATATTTCAATTAATATAATCATCATTATTATTACTGTTATATTGTACTGCTCCCTTCTTTTCTTACCCACTGTGAACATGAAATGCTTGACAGCCATCAGGTTGACTGGAAAGGGAAAAATAGGACTGATGACACAAAAAACACTCACCTTCATAAGTATGGACCTATCCTATTGAAGAGTCAGTTCTGGAAGTTCATATAGGCAACAAGTGTGCACAGTGCCCAGAAGACAGACAGCCTATAATGCTAAATTTCTCAGCCATTGATAGATCAGGAGGAAGGGGAGAAAAGCAAGAACTCTTTCGATAAGACAAAAAGTAATGGAAAAGTATTTCTAACTCAACAATGTTTTGGGAAAGTTCAGCTTAGAAAATGGATTTCTGATGGACTAGCATTTGGGTCAGCCAAACAATCAGTAAAAGGTAATCTGGGGAGGCCATTTCATCCTTCATTCTGCTGGAGGCAAACCGTGTTGACGTATAAATGTGCCTTCTGGTTTCCAATTGTTGTTCTCACACAGCAATGAGGCGTGAAGCCTGGGAAACCACAGATATTTGGGCCTAAGAAAGTACGTATTTTATTTCCCCTTCCCAGGGCTGTAGAGTGGAAAATACACAAGGGAACTTTATCTTAGTCTTGTGAGTTCTCATAGATGTATAACCCTCTTCCTCTGAGTTTCAAACTCATTAACCTAACCCGTACATAATTCTATTACCAAAAATGACTCCCTGGTATACACATCTCAGGGCAACAGGGAGATGGGCAGGTTTCTTTCCTCTTCACAGGGCACACACCTTGCCTTCTAGCTTTCAGTTATCAGAAACAGGCCATTATAAAGCAAAGGATCAACAATCTCTTTGCTTGGTTGTTTAGCCTCCATATGCTTTGTTTGAGTAAATTTCTCACTAAAAAAGAGGAAACTGGTCCTCACTTTGACACACACACACACACACACACACACACAACCTGTGCCCCCCCCCCCACCAAAAAGAAATCTCTGTATTATCTTAATTCCTTTAGGACTGAGTCAATCCCTATATCTTCTATCAAGGGGGAATAAAAAGACAGAGCAATGAATTCAGGGCTTTCCAGCACAGTTTTTACTTTGCAGATTCCTTAGAGACCTCCTTCCACAACTTTTTTCCCAGCTGTACTTGGAAGCTGTAACAGATCCAGAGACCATTTTAGAACCTCATTTGTATTGTCCTGACACTTAAGAATCCAGTTTCTGTTACAGGGATGTCATCAAAGTTGGTGGGCTCAAAACATGACCTACTTTTTAAAACCCATCTGTTAGGAGCCTATAGATTTTCTTGGTTTGTTTGTTTCTGACTGTCTACAGAAAGGGCAACAGCAGCGTTCTCACTGTGCAAGCCCACCCCCAACCAACCGAATGCTCACCACAGAGGAGCTGAATGCCTTCCAAATATGCAGCATGCAAAAAAAAGTGATTTTCCTTAATCTGGAGGGAGAGTAGGAAGTAGTATTCAGTTTAGTTTATGTACACCCAGGATATTTCCCATCAAAAACTTACTTCAGACCAAATTGAAGCATTAGAAAGTAGCACAAAAGATCTCCCAGTGAGCTTCCCGAACTTTCACCACTGTGGGATTATGGTTCCCTCTAACAGTGAGGTTCCCAATACGCAGCCGAAGAAGGGAGATTTAGGGATTTCAAATCGAAGTTAATGGACACCTTAACATAAGCCACTATTGCTCTGGACAGTAGTTCTTCAATGTGCCCTCTCCATTGATTTTACCCTAGTTTGATGGCTGAGTTTGTGCATGCATGCACAGACACACAAACACACATAACATAATGAAACTTCTGAGTTCCCCAGAGTTCATCACTCCCGGACTAACAAAGCTACAGATAAGGAAGGCTGAAAGAAAGGAGGAAGTGAAGGGAGGAGGGGTGGGGGAAGAGAGGGAGAGTGGGTGGGGGAGAAAAGAGAGGAAGGGGGAAAGCAGGAAGGAAAAACAGGACATTCATATACACTCACTCTTCAGCTAAATCATTTATCTTTACCTAAAAGTCAAATTCCAGGCTCTATTAACACTCAGTTTCACATCAAGTGGACCCCAACCCAGTTCTGGTTACTGATTCAGTAGTTCCCTATAATATGGTTCAGGATCCCATTTCGGAGTCTTTTGATTAAAGCCCTGACTCTTCTTCACATTCCTGTCTCCAGCCTCCAATGCAGTAGAAAAACTTCCTTCCCTACAACGTGACTCCATGATCCACTTTACTCTTAACACCTTTATGCTCAAACCTGTCATACAGTTTTGTAACAGAAAGTAGACTGGTACATCAATGGTGCAGGGTGAAGCTCCGCCTAGTAGCCTATGAAGTTATGTAGGATTTTGCTACAAGTTGACCCCAGACAAGTGAGATATAAAATATCCCAAATTATTAGATTCAGATATAAATATCTTTTATGATCTTTTTGCTCTCCTTTCTGAGTTCTAAGGCCAAATTATGAATTGCTGAGGAACAGAAGTTGATGTACCAAATGTGTTAATTTTCCAGAACATTGACAACTCAACTATTTTAATTAAAAGGCCCTTAGTTGAGGGATCAAGGTGAAGATCACAGTTCCCCAGCATTTCCGTAAGCAGCTTCGGTTCAGTCACATTAAGGGACTGATGTTTTTGTGTTGAGTCAAGCAAAACTTCTGTAACAGCATCAGTCTGAAGGGACTCAAATAAATCTGTTTCAACTCAAGAATTTGCATAAAAATGGAAAAAATGCAAGTGTGGTATTTTTAAAAACTTATCCACTTTCACTTTTAGATAGGTCAGTTCTGGGGGTGAGTGCAAATAGGCAGGAGTGATTGTTTTAGTGACCCAGCCCACCGCCTCTAGCCAGTCACACCCCCTAAAAACTCTGGCAGACGATGCTGCACCGTTGCTGGGAGAGAGAAATGGAGGGTTTTTTCACAACCACAATGAACTATGTAAAAGTGTTTCTTAAAGGAACTAAGGAGAAGTTTCTCCTGGCCTTGGCACTGGCAGAGAAACTTCTAGTCCTTTTCCACTTGGTCACCAGTCTCTACTGATTTGGGCAGGTCTCACTTTTGGGTACTCTTACTTTTGGCTTCTGCCCTGTCTCTCCTCTAAAAATGTAAGCTCCCAGAGATCTGTGTGTGTGTGTTTTATTTTTAATTTTAGCATGCTTCTAAGCCAGCACCAAAGATAAGTGTTCCATGCTGAAAACCAAAGAAGCCCCGGCACAATCAGGGATTCAGCCTTCCAAGCTGCATTTTGTGACTGACTCACCGTGTGGGCTTCAAGCAATTCATCTCTGTCCCTCCATTCATCTCTGAAGTGGGAATTACAGCAGCCATCGTCACTTACAGTACTGTTTCCTTTGTCATTAAATATTTATTAAGCATCCACATGCATGACACAAAGTTGGAGCTATACAGGCTAAACCAGACAGACGCTATTCCTGGCTTTAGAGAGTTTTCATAATGCAAAAGACAGGCGGAATCTGGGCACATAAGTGCAGGGTAAGAGTGTGCATGTGTGTGTGTGTGTGTGTGTGTGTGCTGAGGAACAAAAGCTGGACCTATATCCTAGTTGACATATTCCTAACTACATATGTTTGCCTTGATTTTAGCTTATCTTTGGTCATTAATAAATAGAGATGTATTTTTATTTCATACTAGAGTATAAGTTGATTCTGCTGTCTTTTCTGTTTGCACAAAGAGCATTCACTGGAATACATCCAGACGGTACTGGCGTAGCAAGTAGACAAGATGACTGACCCTACAGAAGAATAAGGAGAGATCAAACACTCACAGGACCAATGAGATTCTCACATGTTGGTGTTAGCTAAGTGCACAATATCACTAGGGCATTATTCTTCACAGCACAGGTCATAATGAGGCTGAATTATAATGGTTTTTCTTTTCTAAGAAAAGAAAACACTTTCTCTGGTCAGAAGAGGGCAATTAGAGATGTGGTAACCAAGAGGGTGTAGAATGGAAGTTACTGTCTTAATATGTCTCTCGCTGTGAAGCTCCAGCCCTTCCCATTAACCTTGTGTCAATCTGTATTATTAAGAGACAGTCAATTATATGAGATACATTATAATTTTTTTTAAGCAAGCCGTAGTTGCAAGTTTTCATCTGGGCCCTAGCTGAGTTTCCCTTGTTTGCTTAATCTAGGCTTTCGGTCTTCCTGAAAGATGAAAGCCTGCCATTTTAGCCTCAATGCCTCGTAATATGTGCGTTAAACTCACCACTGCCTCATTATTTATTAATGTCAAGTTATTATACTTCAGTGGAGGATGGGGGCCGAAGCCGCAATGGTGACAGATGTTCCAACAGATCAGCTTATATAATGAGAAGTCGGGCCAAATCTGTCGAAAGGGGTGTTTTTTAAAAAAACACACCGACTTCAAAGAAATGAGTTGTGGCATCTGTAACATCTACGGAGCAGTGCCGGTGCAGGCGAGTGGGTCTGCAGCCGAGCAGCGCGAGGCGTGCGATTACTGGAGCTTGCGGCGCAGTGACTGGAACAACATCTGGGCTGCAGCAAGCTGGCCAGGACTTTTTAAAAGGGCTCCTGCGGTGCCTCAAACTTTGATTTTACAGAGCTGTGGGGAGAGAAACAGGCTGCATTCAAGAGCTCATGTGTTTTGGCTCACACATTTTGTCCTCAGTCACTGTGGAGGGCCCCATTCAGCTGGGGAATCTGGGGGACTCTTGGACAGTTGCTCTCCACCGATTCTGCTAGCTTAGTGGGTTTGTGCTGAGGTCTGGGCAGGTGATCCCTGGAAAACGTATGAAATAAGAAATATTTCTCACCAGTCCATGCAAACTACTTATTCTTTCTCAGCAAGAAACTCTCAAGGGATGCATTTGTGCAAGAACTTGACACCTATCAGTTGGTTTTGGATAGCATTCGAATTGGAAAATAAATAGTATAGTGTGTGAGTGTGAATATGAGTGAGTGTGTGTGTAGTGAGTGAGTGAGGAGATTGTGTCCTACAGGCTGAGAATTAAGAATGTCCATTCCCAGTATCACAGTATCCCAACCAATTCCCAGTATGAAAATGTTCAAAAATACTTTCTTCCCTGTCCCCTTTCTAGAGCATACACTTATTCCACAAATATTATTATGCAACTACCATATGTGTCATATGCAGTAGAAAGTGTCCTGGACAGAGAGGAGACCTGGGACTGAATGTCAGCCTTGCAGCACCCTAGTTGTACGTGCCTCACTTGCAGCTGAGATGCTTCGGGAGGCATTTACAAGGTGTTTTGGAAACCCTGAAGTTCACTAACATAGAACAGGCGGCAGTACAGCAGGGATGATGAAGAGCTGCTTGCTGGAGCCAGAACACTTGGGTGCAAATCCTGAAATCCTGACTTTGACAGTTATAGATGGTGTGACCTCAGGCAAATTATTTAATCTCTCTTCAATACTCAGTGTCCACATCTGTAAGATGGGGGTGATACTAATAGTAATAATAACAGCCAATTACAGAGCTTGTTGTTAGATGCAAATGTGTTCATACATGTAATGTATGCATAATTCTACTTGGCACATAGAAACCATTACATAAATATTTGCTCCTTTAAAATCCACAGAGCATGCACACATCGCACCCCATCACACATAAATGAAAGGTGTTATTTCAGAACAGAAACCATGAGACGTGAAAACCAGAACTTCCCTCTCTTTGCTGCTGCCTTCTCTTCACAGCCTTCATTTGGACCAACTCTGTCCTGCACTTCCTGATTTCCTTGTTTTTCCAACTTTCTGTGTGTATCTTTTAATTGATGTAAGCCCCCTTTCCCAGCTTTTTACATGTTATAAAATTTGGAAGCTTTCCAATCCCCAAACACAAGCAGGAGCAGAACCCAAAGGGCATGTTGTACATGCAAATTAGAAAAAGGAGAGGAAGCATGAGCCTGGAGAGAAGCACTGGCTGGAGAAGGCGCTGGGGCTGAGGAACCTAAAGTTTAAGACTCTCGCTTACCAATGCCGACTAACACTTAACACTTGATAAAGGGGACTGTGGGTGAATCAGATCTGGCATGAATCCTGGCTTGGCTTGAGCGTTCACTACCTGTGAATCCTTGGTCTTAGTTTCCTCTTCTGTAAAATGGGTAATATTACCTCTTTTTCTAGCACAGTTACATGAATTCTATCATAGAAAGTAGACAACAGACTTAATAGAGCATCTGAAACATAGTAAATGTATAATAAAGAGCAGCTGTGATTATTACCACTGGCTATGTCATTTCCAAAACAGAACCCTCATCCCTAGAGATCTCTCTTTCTCTCCAAATCTCTCTCTCCCAGTCTCTCAGTCTCTCCAAAGCCTATAATGGCACAGGTGTGAGAGACTTTAGTGGACTCAACTCACAACCTCATATCGGCATTAGAGAAAAGTTTGGAGAATGGAAGAAGAAAAACGGAAACCTCCCAGTTTTCTGCCTTTCTTCATCTCAAGCTGCAGATGCTTAACAGTGCCTGAAAAAAGCTGACTCTTCATTGCTTGATAGAAAGGCATGGGCTAAGAAACCCCGGACTGTCTACTCAGAAAAACAGAGACTTACCTATAATGGTATTAACATGAAGACTGAATTTCAAAGGATTTAGAAAAAAAGTATTGTTTTTAAAAAGTCAATGATTACACTTTTCTGTAACTGAAAAAAAAACAAAACAAACACAACCCAAGCAAAAAAAAAAACAAAAAACAAAAACAGCCCAATCTGCTGATTGAGCAGAAGGAATTAAAGAACTGTAATACAATCATAATCTTCACGAGCTGTCACATTTGTTCCAGTCTCTAAAGGTGACAGTCACCCTGGTACAGCAGTTCAGGTTCCCATGCTTCACAGACCTACGGGATACTTCCAGTGTGGAAACCCGTAAGTGAGTCGCTTGGGGAACAGCACATTCTTCTTCTTCTTTTGAATTGGTAACAGCAGAAAGAAAGCAGAGTTTTAGATAGAAGCCACGCTGATAATTCTCGTTATCCAACCTATTCTCACATCAGAAGGAAAGATGGTGTCAGGGTCAGAAGATTTTTCTTGAAGTTTATGATGGACCAGCTAAACAAACAAGAGGTCCAAATTCCCCTTTGATAGCTCCCCTTTTCCCTTATGTAATGCCAGCTACAATTTTTATTGGGTTTCTATTCTATTCTCAATGTTCTTTGTGGAGACAGTTCCTGCGACTTACAGCTGATGGTAATTTAGCACTTTAAAGCTCACTAATTAATTCACTGTATCACATAGGCCAGTCATATTTCCATCAAATGTTGCTGTTTTGTCCTCTAGCCTACAAACCTTGGCACGATACCCTCCTGGAAAACCTGGATCATGTCTAAAACCATGTGGCAGAGAGAGAAGCCAAAGACAGGCCATCCTGGGAGGCCTCAGGTTGGGAAAAAAGCTCTACCATCCAAGCAATAGAGGGCCAGCCACACGCCACGGCTCCACTGGCCAGCCCACGTTTCCATGTTTCCCTGAGTAATTTCACTTGTTTCCACATCACTTGCCTCACCCTGACCCCTCCACTTCTGTTATAGCGACCAATACTACAAAGTCCAATTTCAAATATGTCTTCTCTCCAAAATACACACAAATCTGGCACACCAGGTACACTTAATGCTTATTTATCATAAACCAGTAACCATTTTCACGGAGCATGAAAGAAATTCCTCTTTGTGGAGGTGGGCAGGGGGAGGAGATAGACTCATCTGTAGTCGTGTAAACAATAAAAACAAAGTGAAGAAGAGAACTTGAAAAAAGAAATTCCTGTTTGGAACAGCAGCCACTAGACACTAGTGGCTGATGAGCATTCTCAAAGTGGCTAATGTGACTGCAGAATCTGACTTTTAATTTTACTCAATCTTAGTTAATTGAAGTTGAAATTTAAGAACAGGTTATGTAAAATAGTTCTCCATTAAAGACAACTTCATTGTTTTGGGAGGGCAACACTAAAAATTTGAAAACTTAGAACCCAAGTTGAAGTGTGTTATTAGTGTAAAATAGGCACTGGGGTTCAAAGACTCAGTCCTGCCCAAAGACAAAATCTCCCATTAGTAATATTTTTATTAATTACATGTTGAAGTGATAATATTTAGAATATATTGGGTTAAATAAACTACTTTATTAAACTTCATTTTGCTTGCTTCTTTTTAACATGGTCACCAGAACACTCAAACTACATTGTGTGGCTCGTTTATATTGCCGTTAAGTAGCAATGCTCTAGAAGAGAATACAAAGAGATTGGAAAGAACAGTTGTGCACCGAGATGGAGAGGCAGGAGGGTGGAGAAAGGAGAATGAGAAAACACTAATGTAGCCCATCTAACTTTATGAAAGAAAACTATTTTATCTGAGGCGAAATCACTGACTCATAGTTGCCTACAGCGTTAATTTTCCATTTCATGTTTCTCATCAAAACCTCGTATTGGCCACTTCTGGGTGATGAAATTGCCCTGTGTGACAGCTGACTGTTCAATGCCCAGACATGACACGCTCCCCTGCCCTTATCAAAGTGCTTAAAATGGTGTAATAAACACACAGCTTACAGTAATGGCATTAAATGTTCCCCTGCACGGTATTTGTGCAGAGCTTGAATTAGATGGAAGGATTACAGGCAAAGTTTGTGTCATAATGATTCTTTAAAGTGAAACCTTAGATCAAAGTTCATCACTACCAAATATACAACTTGAGAACAAACTCAAGTGCTGCTATTAATCACAGTTTCTGGGGATTTGATGACACAGATTAAACTGCTGTAAAGAATACTGCTGTGCATCACATTCTCACAACTGTCATCAACGCTTCCTCCCAGGGTTCTCAGAGCAGAAAGAAAAGCTGTTCCGCGTTTCTGTAGGTGCCTCTTCGCTCTGAGCAAAAGTCTGGCAAGAGGTTTATGTTCACGGCAACCCTCAAAGGTACCTGCAAACCCTCTGCTTTCTTAAAAGGAGAGAAAAGTCTTGGAGCGATTGAGAGGCAAAGGGGAGAGAGAAGATAGGGTGGCCAGTAAATCAGATACCACGTTTAATTTAATTTCCATTTAACTTTCAATCAGATATGACTTTCCACGTACATTCTGTAGAATATTTTAAGTAATTTATAAGATACCATATTTCAAAGGTCTGAGGCTATGTAACATTTCTGTTACGGTTTTTAAATCTTCCAAACAGAAACGCACCTTAGAGTCACTGACCTCTCACAGTCCCCGCAGGCCGGCATCATCTCCCATGACGTCATTGCTGCGTGCCTGCTGTGTGCCCTGTCAGGCGTGCTGGCCCTGTTTTAATCACCGTCCTTGAGTTCACTGTGAGCACAGTAGGGGCTGAGCTTAACCACAAAATAAAATGTCTTTAAGAAGATTACATCAGGATACAGCATTGAGACAGGAGGCTATTGTGCACATTAAACGGCACAGAGAGAAAAAGGTAGAACATAAATCTGACATTAGTGAAGTTATTATTAGAGGAATGACATCAATTCCACCTTTTCTTACAAGCAACAACCAAGTGCTTTATGGGATCGAACAAGTAAAAGAAGCCGCCTTATAGTTTGTTGGAGAACTGTGCAAAAGGTTGGTTTATTGCACACCAAACAACGCAAGGGAAGGCAGAAGAAACTGCAAAGCAGCAAGACTGGTGTGATTGACTGATGTGTTGCACAGAATGACGCCTAAGGCTTTGGATCAAGTATAATTAGCATTGTGTTTTCTTCCTTAGCGGTTCAAAAAATGCACACCTTCAATTCCAAATAATTCAGTATGAATGTAGATGTACAAGTGGAAAGTATGAAAGAGCTTGTGCCCTCAGTTTATTTTGGGTCCCAGTGATACACCCTTAAGGGACTTCCTTGTCTTTGGTAAATAGTAAGTTGACCCCTGCTCTCCCTTCTAAATATGGGTGCTCAGATAAAACTTATGTGCTTCCTTTTTTAAATGATTATTTTGAAATATGAATCACTTTCATTTTTTATAGGTGAGTAACATTTAATTACAGAAATTATGAAGTGTCCTCTTGCCTGTAAATAGAATAACCTTCCCTTTTTAAACAACATTGATAGGAAAATGTTGGGAGAATTGATTTCCTGCTGGTTAGATGACAGATGAGACTCAAACACACGCCAGCTGCATTTGTGTATCAGGCTTATGTATTTTTTATATCCTCATCCAAGGAAATGTTTGTTGACTTTAGAAAAAGGGAAGGGAGGAGAGAGAGAAGGAAGAAACATCAATGTGAGAGAGAAACATCAATTGGTTGCTTCTTTCACATGCCGCAACTATAGCTGAACCCACAACCCAGGCAGGTTCCCTCACTGGGAATCAAACCTTCGACCTTTCAGTTTATAGGATGATGCTCCAGTCAACTGAACCACACTGAGCAGGGCCAGACTTGTGTTTTTAATGTCATCTGTGTTGCATAAGAAGCATTCCTCAGCCTTATTTAGTAAAGCAGTACCACAAATATACTTGGGCTTGCAGATATGAGGAACTTGAAAAAACTACAACTCACGTTAGATGGGGGGCAGCAGTATAGTGGGTCCAGGACACAAGTGTATATATTTAGGTTTTAAACATAAAATAAAATCAAGACCAAGAGTGTCCTTCCTTCAATCACATTCTTCCTAGTACATGGTTTCATAGCACTATTGATGCTGTCTTCATGAAGAACACTTACACTATGGTGATTTTATATTTATTTGAGCCGTGTGATTAATGTCTATTTCCTATGTTAGATCATACACTCTGTGTGCAGGGCAGTGCTGTGTCTTATTCACCACACTGTTTCCAATGTCTTGAATGATGCCTGATTCGTAAATGATGTTCAATAAATATTTGTTAAAGAATGAAAGAACATATGCACAAATGATGGTAATACATTTTTCTGAATGCTATGAGGATTATTTTGAGTCTTTCTTACTAGAATTAGTACAGTACTATGAACATACTAGCATTATCCTTTTTAAATTTTTTGGTAAAATATACATAACAAAATTTACTATTTTGACTCATTTTAAGAGTACAGTTCTAGCCTTGGCTGGTGTTGCTCAGTTAGTTGTAGCATTGTCCCACAGGTCAAAAGTTTGCAGGTTCAATTCCTGGTCAGGGCACATACCCAGGTTTTAGGTTTGATTCCCGGTTGAGGCATGTGCAAGAATGCAACAAATCTCATTTCTCTCTCTCTCTCTCTCTCCCTCCTTCCTTCCCTCCCTCTCTCTCTCTAAAAGCAATGGAAAAAATGTCCTCAGGTGAGGATAAAAATGTTCTGTGGGATTTAATATTCATACGGTTGTGCAATTAGTCCCACCACTCATCTGCAGAACTGTTTCATCTTCCCAAACTGAACTCTGTACCCATTAAACACTGACTCCCCAAGCCTCCCACCTCAGCCTCTAGCAACTACCACTCTGCTTTCCGTCTCTGAATTTGACTGCCCTAGGTACGTACAAGACTTGTCCTTGTGTTTCACTTATGTTTTCAAGGTTCATCCATGTTGTAGCACATACCATAATTTCATTTCTTTTTAAAGTTCAGTAATATTCCATTGTACATACAGATGATATTTTGTCCATCTGTTGACGGACACTGGGCTCCCTTCCACCTCTTGCCTTCTGTGAATAATGCTGCTGTGAACATGGGGATAGAGACCTGTTCACATCTCCATTCTCAATTCTTTTGAACACATATTTGGAAGTGAAATTGCTGCGTCATATGGTAGTTCTATTTTTTAATTTTTTTAATGAGCCACCATACTGTTTTTCCACAGTGGCTGCACCGCTGTCCCCTGCAATGCACAAGGGTTCCAGTTTCTCCACATTCTCCACAATACGTGATTTTTCTGGGATGTTTTTTCTTTTGTATTATATCCATGTTAATTGATGTGACATGGCATCTCATTGTGATCCTGTTTTGCATTTCTAATGACTAATGATGTTGAATATCTTTTAATGTAGTTATTGGACTTTTGTGTATCTTCTTTGGAGAAATGCCTATTCATGACATTTATCCATTTTTATTCATTGTTGCTGCTGAGTTGTGGAAGTTCTTTATGTATGCTGGATGTTAATCCTCATAAGATATATGTTTGCGAATATTTCCTCCCAGTTCATGGGTTGTGTTTTCACTCTTTTGATAGCGATCTTTGATGCACAAAAGTTGTTAATTTTGATGAAGTCCAATTTATCTATTTTCTGTTGCCCAGAATGATGTTTTGTAACACAATGATTATTTTAAAAGCAGTTCTTGTATCAGATGGACTTGAGTTCAAATACTGATATTGCTTCTTTCCAGCTGGGTGGCCCCGGGTAGGTCAGTCTTTTATTTTGCTTCAGTTTGCTTATTTATAAAGTTATACTACATAATATTTGTTTGTAGTTTGGAGATTAAAATGTGTAAAGGAACTTTGGGATCACAATTCATGCTAAAAAATATTAGGCAATGGCATCGATAATCATAAAATTTAAATTTCAATCTGGTAGAATTTGCCTTCAGGCAATATACCTACAAGATCAGTGAACTTTGGCATGTGGTGAACTTTTCCTTCAAGAAACAAGTTGATATCATTCTTCTCTCAATCTTCACTGTGTCATCATGTTCGCTCCCTTTGTGAGAGATCTAGGAAAAATAATTCTCTCAAATGAAGACCTATCTATTGGAAATAATTTCCCATAGTGTTTTGACATTTTGTACACATTTTCCAGGGGGATCATAGAAAGGAAAGCTGACGATTTCATTTCTCCTCTTACTAATCCCTAATAGTAAACTCTGTTAAGCCAATTAAACAAGGAGACCATGGTCTAATGTCATGGTAGTCTCTATAAGCAAACCAAAATCTAACCCTATGAATGTTTCAAGGTTATGAAATCAAAAAGCCAAAGACAGCCAGTCACAAACAGCCAGCTAAGCTTTAAGCTGTAACCAGTAAATTATTTCCTTACTTTGCTTCTGCCTTTTCTGTAGAAAAGTCTGTTCCCAAGCTCCTGTCTGTGGAATGTTCTAACCAATTCCAGATTGGTGTTGCCTGACTAGAATCAATTTTTGTTCCAATAAACTCTTATAATATTTAATATGCCTCAATTTTTTTTTACCAACTCTTAATCCTCCCTCCGTCACCCACTGATGGTAGAGAGCTGTCGATAGGAAGCAAGCAGCAAGAAGGGAAGTTGTATTGAAGCATCGTCTTGGCAATTGGTCCTGCCAACCAATTGCCTTCCCTGACAAGAGCTCCATGTTTTAGTTATACAACATCAGCAAGGAGCACCTTCTTTCTCCTTTTCTCTCCCTTCCCTTCTCTTCTCTCTCTCTCCCTTCCCAGTCAGGACTTTCCCCCCAGTCATTACCATCGTCCCAGTCTCCCTCATTCCATGCCGTCGGACACTATGAAGGCACCAGAGGCTTAGGCTGAGCCCCAGCTTGTCATCTGATGGCTGGGTGATTGCGAGCAAGTCCTTAACTTTTGCAAGGCCCAGTTTCCTCACAAAGTGAGGACCAAAACATTTCTTAGGATTATTTGTGCTAAAGGCTAAATGAAATAATATATGTGAATGTTAATATATGTACCACCTTAACAAATAATATATGTTAAGGTGGTACATAAACTCTAGTTTTTTAATACCTCATATAAGCAAAACTCTGCACTGATTTTCCCCCATCTTTAGCTGGGAGAAATATCTTCTTAATTCATTTAATGGGGGTAAGGCAAGAGGAAGAACCACATTCACCAATAAATGATTATCTAAGCTTTAGTCTAATTTGACAAGGGAAGAGGATGAGGAGACAACAGCCTTCTATCCCACAGTTCAGCAGCAGTTACCGCATGGGGTGAGTGTGGGGCAGGGTAAGGAGAAAGGAGTCAGGGTGTCAGAGTCGCCTCAGCCAGGAAGGTAGCCACGGACACTGCAAACGGTCTTCCCTGCTTCAGAATTAATAACTGTTCTCCCCAAAACAAACCTTGTTAATGGAATTGCAATGTGTTAACTCCCCAGAAATGACTCTCTTGGCCTCTGTCTGACGGAAGGGAAATGACCTGAGGCCTGGATCATCACCGGATGATTGTGTGTGACAAGACCAAGTATTTGGACGGCAAAAGGAGAATTGCATAGGTGGTCAATAACCTTCTACGTCATAAATGAGTGGCCTGGCAGTCACACAGCACTAACCAGTGTTCAGGAACAACCTGAGTCACTCCCTACTCATAATAACCCTGCAGAAGCGTCATCCACACCATGAGTGAACTATAGTTTTTTTTCCTGGCGATTCAAATGTAATTCACTTTGGCAGTGACTAAAACTTTATATTTATTTATTTTTTAATGTTTGTTTATGCTCTTACAGTTGTCCCAATGTCTCCCCCTTTGCTTCCCTTCACCCAGCCTGCCCCCTACTTCCAAGGTTAATCCCCACACCATTGTCCATGTCCATGGGTCCTTCATATATGTTCTTTGACTAGTCCCTTCCCCTTCTTTCAGTCAGTCCCAACCTCAGACTCCCCTCTTAGCGTTGTCAGTCTGTTCCATGTTTCTGTGCTTTGGGTGTATTTTGCTCATGAGCTTCTTTTGTTCATTAGATTCCACCTATAAGTGATAGCATATTGAAGAAGCTATTCATTCTCCCTATCGCCCATTATCTGTAATTCTCTAATTTCTGCTTTGCAGAGCTTTCAGAGCTTCACTGTTCGACACAGTAGCCACTATCCACATGTGGCTATTTAAATTTAAACTTGAGATAATTAATATTAAACAAAACTTAAAATGCAGCCCATCAATATTGGACAGTGAAGACAGAGAACACTGCATTGTTGCAGAAAGTTCTATTGGACTATTGGAGAATTCTGTGCTAGAATACTCATCCCCTGCTTTCACCAGCCCTCCCTGGTTTTTATCAGTCTCATCTTCACAGCTTTCCTTGACCTTGATCCTCTTCCCAGATCATCTTAGTCATGTCCTTCAATTCCCCACCGGTCTTGGTACTACCTCTGTTTGAACATTTACTACACTGTGACTGCATCTTTGCTTCTGTGACTCTCT
This sequence comes from Sturnira hondurensis, assembly GCF_014824575.4. NCBI lineage: Eukaryota > Metazoa > Chordata > Mammalia > Chiroptera > Phyllostomidae > Sturnira > Sturnira hondurensis. The sequence continues at coordinate 9,058,939 of NW_028098001.1, read as the reverse complement.
GATGAAATGCTGGGCACCCCTCAAAGAACAGCTTTCCCTTTCTCATCAGGAACGTGTGGAATGCGGCAAGTGCTCAACAAATGTTAAATACAGGGGTGTACGAATGATTGCACTTCATGTAAATAAGCAAACACATGTTAGGAGCTCAGGGTGTCACTCACACCCTTCTCCCTGGAGTTCTGACAGAGGTATCTCACACACATGGGGAAAAAAACAGAAACAAAAGACTGTTTTATCAATATGGGCAGATATCTGGTATCCACAAAGGAGAGCTATGGTAAAAGATATTCTATGAACTCAGTAGGGCCTCCTGTTTATGCATTACTCTCTTTCCCCAGTCTAGGCCTCTTTCACCCCCAACTTCTTAGGTGAAGCTTACCACTAGAATCTGAAGGAAAACCAAGCCAAAACACTCTCTTGTATTCCAGGGAAAAGGAAGTGACCAGAGAGCAAGAAGAGCACGTGTGCCCCAATATGCAGTCCTCACTTGTCCAAGCCGCTCACCCCTGAGATGCTCAACAGGCACCCTTGTGGTTTATATCATAGAAAAGAGGGTGTTCTTCAAACTGTCTTGAGCCTTTACCAAGAGAGAAAATATTTTTTCCTTCCTGATAGAGTACCCCTAATCCATGGGAACTGTAAAGATCTTTATGTCCTCTTCTGAAATTTAATATAAAAGGAGTAATTTTCCTCAATAAAGTATTGACTGCAATATCAATTCTCTTGTACAAATGTACAACTAATAACCTAGAAATAACCACATTAGTAGCTGAATACAACAATCCTTTTAAAGCCACTGAGCCCATAACTCCAAGGATACAATATGCCCATCTCTTGTGAAGCCTGGGCTTCTTTATCACCCAAACTATCTCACTGCAATCAACAGCATATCTGTGGATGTCCAAAATACAACTGGATGGTTTAGGATGTAGAAAGCCTCACTTTCCTGCTGTTATTTCTAGACTAGACTCTAGGGGGTGCCTGCAACAGAAATAGTCAATTCCTAAAACGAGAGCATAGCCTGTTGAAGCTCTAAATTAAATAATCTCCAAGTTGCATGTAACACCTTCTTCACTTAGGAATATTTCCCCTTTAAATTTACATAACAGCCTAAGTGCTTTCGAAGATATTTATAATAAAATACCTACAGTTTGGGAGAAGCGTCTTCTTTGGACACCAACCACAAACCTCTGTTCATAAGTCTTAGCCGAGACAGAGAGAAGACTGTCTTGTCTATTTGTGAGCAGGCTGCATTCCTGGGTATCCAGTGATAATAGTAAATTGGCCACTACCAAGCAGACCCTTCAGACCTAGGTTCCATCCTAGGCCTACAAACTTTCTCATTTTTAAAATTCATTTTTCAGACATTTATTTATGTAACTACTCCTTCATTCATCATTTTTTATCTTTACCATATGCTGTGGCAAAACTAAATAAGACACAGCTCCTTCCCTCATGGATCTCCCATTGTAGCCGGGCTGGTTGATCTACACAAAAAGCATATACTTTTTGATGGAAGAGACAGAAATTGGGAAAGGTTTCACCAAGGAAAGATTTGAGTAAGTCCTTGAAAAAAATGAAAATGTAGGTTTGAAGGGCATTGAGCCCTGAAGGGAAAACTTGAAGAAAGACAAGGAAGCTTGAAAATGTTTCATGTGATTAGTGGAAACTATCGCTTAATTTGCTGAATATCTTGTGTGAAGCTTGTAGATGGGTCAAAATTGTTACCTCTGAAGGTTATTCACTTCTCTACACTCAACTCTCCCAGCTGACCTCTCAGGACCTTCTACCTTTAAATTTTGTTATTTCTGTCTCCCCGCCCTCCCAGCATGCTCAAGGTAAAACTGAGTAGACAGCAGACATTGAAATACATACAATTTCTAGTGCCCCTCTTCCCTCCACACTAAAGTCATCAAATTCAGAAAATACAATGAGCGGAAGCTACAAGGGACCCACCATAACATTCATTCATTCCGAGCCAAGCTTCCCTGAGGCAAGGGACTCCTAGAACTTTGAAACATTCAGGGACAGAAGTGCCTCTTTTTATTGCTGCTGAGTGAGAGCTGCTATTTTGTTTGGAAAAAAAACAACAACTAATTTTCCCTTGAAATGCATTTAGGCAAATTAAGAAAAAGGAATCTGCAAATCTCTGCAATCCATTTCACCAAATACCTTTAAGAAAAATGTGCATGAGTTTTCCAAAGCCCTAAACAAGCAAGGTTTTCCTTCCTGCTATTAATAGAGAAATATCTCATTACAGTTCTGTAAACAGAGCCAAATTGAGAAAATTGCATTTAAATGATGTTAGGGTTTCCAAAAAAAAAAAAAACCACAAAGCAAACTCAGAGTTAAGGCGATAATGCATCCCTGTTGTATCTTGGCCCGGGAGCAAGCTCTCTGCCGTGACCATCTGGGACGAGTAACATCATAATCAGGGTGAGGGCACCAACTCGCAGAGAAGCCAAGGAGCCACACTTTTTTTCCTCCCGACTGTGATATGTTACAGCAGGAAAGTTTTTTCTAGAAAACCAGCATTTTAATTTTCACAAGGCATTTGAAGACACCAAAACTTTTTCTCACTGCTGTACCCCAAATGTCTAAAATAATGCCAAGCAAATACATGCTCAGTAAATATTTATTGATTGAATAAATATTGAAAGTGCCAACATTTTTCTACAGTAATAAAAATGTGATGATGCTTTTGGATACTTTTACCTCTTTTTAAAACAATAAAAAATGTATAATTATTTAACCAAAAACATTTCAGATGTGTTGTAGGAGGGGTAATTCATCAAGTTCAATTAACCTTACACATCTGAAAAATCACTTGGAAAATGCATGTCTGTTACTCCTATTTCTACTAAGAATGTGAAAAGGCAAATTCAAAACATCCATCAAAATGTATTGGCCCTCACACCAAAAGCACAAGCAACAAAGAAAGAAATAGATAAATTGAATCTCTTTGAAATTATAAACTTTGGTGATGCAATGGACATCATCAATAAATTAAAAGACAGCCCACCTAAAGAGAGAAGATATTTGCAAATCATATATATGGTGAGACTTGTATCTAGAACATATAAAGAACTCATACACTTTAATATTAAAGATAACCCGATTAAACATGGGTGATGGATCTAAGTAGGTATTTCTCTAAAGATATACAAATGACCAATAAAGCAGAATAAAATAGGCTCTACATCATCAGGAAAGTTACGTCATTGGGGACATGCAAACCAAAACCACAATGAGATATCACTTCACATCCACTAGGCTGGCTATAATCAAAAAGATTGGGAATAACAACCGTTCTTAAGGATCGGGAGAAACCAGAGCCCTCACACACTGCCGGAAAGGATATAGAATGGTGCAACCACTTTGGAAAACAGTATGGAATGCCCACAAAACATTACAATAGGATTCAGCAAAATAACTCCTAGGCATATACCCAAGAGAAATAAAAACATATGTTCACAGAAAAATGTGTCCACCAATGTCCAGCAGCATTATTCATAAGAGCCAAAAAGGGAAATAACCTAAATGTCCATCAGTTAATAAACAGATAAATAAAATGTGTTATATACCTACAATGGAATTTTATTGAGAGATAAAAAGAAATTAAATACAGAAATATGCTACGATGTGAATGAACATTAAAAACATTATGCTAAGTGAAAGGAGCCTGTCACAAAGGACCGCATATTGTATGATACCATTTACATGAGATGCCCCGAACAGGCAGTTCCATAGACAGGAAGTAGGTCGGTCAGTGACTGTCTAGGACTTTCGGGCAAAGCGGGGGTGGAAGGAAAATTGAGTGTGACTGTTAATGGGCATGGAGTTTTTTGCAGGGTGATAAAAATGCCCTAGAATTGCCCTGGCTGGTGTAGCTCAATGGATTGATCATGGGCCTTTGAACCAAAGGAACGTGGTTCAATTCCCAGTCAGGGCACATGCCGGGGTTGCAGGCCAGTTCCCAGCGGGGTACTCACAAGAGGCAACCATACATTGATATTTCTCTCCGTCTTTCCTTCCCTCCCCCTCTAAAGATAAATAAATAAAATATTTTAAAATGTTTTAAAAAATGTCCTAGAATTGATTATGGCAATGTTTGCACAACTCTGAATATACTAAAAACTACTGAATTGTTCACTATAAGTAAGTGAATTGTATGATTTATGAATTATATATCACAATAAAGCTGTTATTTAGAAAAATGTTTACCAACTTAGTCTATTGGTCATATTAATATAATGTAAAACATGAATATAGAATGTGTATATTAATCCAGTTTCATATAATTCAGTAAATTGCAGAGTAATCAACTATTTCATTTTACTCTGAGCTTCAGCATGAATAAAAACCCTTCAAAATGGCAAACACAAGTGTTTTCTCAAAGCAGATTTAAACATATTGTGAATGAACTTGGAATGTTCTCAAGATATTTTACTAGATGCTGTACTTATTCTGAAGTAAAATAATTTTATGTCATGGAATTAATAGCACCATGAAAAAATTTTATTAACATCTTTTTTGTTGTTATTGTTCACTATAAGGTAGAAAATATAGTTCAGCTTCCTTTAAATACTAAAACACTACAATATGTCTTATGTATAATAACTAAATAATCCAGAGTTCCATTTAAAACACAGGTGGCAAACCCAAGGCACGTGGGCTGAATCCGGCCCTCCACCTTGTTTTATGCGGCCCAGCACCTTGTTTCTACCCAGTGGCAGCGCCGAGCTCTCACCTGACTGTTACGGAGTAGTTACATTTTACACAGTCCTAAAGTTACATTCAGCCCTTTGAGGGCAACCGTGGGGCTGATGTGGCCCCTGGTGAAAATGAGTTTGACACCCCTGTAAATGATAAATTCTGAGTAGTCCAATACATTTTTAAAAATCCTGGTTACATTCTGTTTCTTGTAAATATGTATATTCCATATCCAAAAATATATGTTTATAAAACTATTTTCTTACAATTAAGCTGGATAATATTTTTATACTAAGGTCATACGAACTTGAAACTGAAACAGTAAAGATTCTCACCCCAGTTACCCCTTTCACACATAAGAAAACTGTGATCTAAAGTGGCTATTTTTGTCCAAAATCCTAATTGGGAAATCCATGGTTTGAAACCAAGCTTCCTAATCCTCAAGGAAATGATATTTTTACCACAACAAAATTCCAGAAAAAGAAAATGTATTATTTGCCCATCATTCAGCATATAGATGGAAACTAAGTTTATATATCTGTTGTGATGGTTCTGTAGCCAAATGTTTAGTATTTGTTCATTTATACCACTGATAATGTTTTTACGCCTTGAGCTCCTAGAAGGCCACAATCATGGATCTCTCTACTTAACAGTTCACATAAGTCAACCTTACTCTCAAGTTATCTGAGAACCTCTTATGAGGAATGACGACCACAAGATGAAAACACAATGTAATAATTTGTTAAAACTGTTTAATTTCCAGTGGAGGGCTTAAGCAAACCTCCATGTAGATGAGTCAATATTTTCCCCATGAGTAAGCCCAGCACAGTTTTATCTGAAATAAAAGATTCTTTATTTGAAATAAAAGTTTCTTTACAAACTTGTCTAATTAGAGGTGCATTAATGTAGCATCCACCAACTCTACCACGATCCTGAAAGAAGCTCGTGAAATAATTACTTTTAATGGCTTTTACTCAGTTCAGTTAGAGATCTCTCTTCTTGCAACTCGTCCCCACCATCCAAATCTTCCCAGAATTGCCACCCTCCAAAAATTACTCTCTAATCCTAATAAAACCTCCAGCTACCTCCAAAGCTTCTCTTTATATATTTCCTGCTAAGATGTGAGTTGCTGAAAGGTTTATATCTGAGGAATAATTTCTCCAGAAGAATTCACATTATTAAAGTGAGATTCCTTTGTTCAAAACTTCACTAATTACTGTAAAGAGTGAATGTAAATTAACGTAAATAGTGATCCTTTGCTATATCAGCAACACTGTGCCCCCACCTCCTCTGGGGGCCACTGAAGTCTCCTGACCCCCTACATTCCAGAAATAGGGGTCAGCAACTGGGTGCCCTGCTTGTGAAAAGCTGTTGACCTCTGGGAGGGAGCGTGTATGGAAGCAAGTGTTAATTTTCAAAATGTGACTGCTTGTGATAGCAGCAACCTCACCTCATCACAATGTCCCCTGGAATGTTTTCTCATCCAAGGGTCTTAGAAGTGATCTGTCATCACTGGTCAGTGGTACAAGTGGCTCATTCTTGTATCCTTGCCCTTCTCCCCTGGACCTGAAACAAAACATACCACGCTGTCCTCCTCACATTTGAATTTTCATGTGTTCAACATTTGTCAGGGCTTTGCCCTCAATGACATAGTCGGAGCACCAAGAAATTATATTTAACACATGAAAAATGAGTAAGAGGCTCATTTCTCCACGCCTTATAATAGAAAGCTACATAATTTGTGTGTGGGGTAAGCACGTGCGAGCTTATTCTTGGAACAAATTTTAGAGACACTTTAAATGATTACCCTCCAATGTCATAAAAGGGTTTAGTAACACACTTTAATATATAATTTCTTAAGCACTTTTTAATAAAATACAGATATATAATTATAATTATCAATGCATATATGTCATTTAATATAATGATAAAAGCCTAGTCATTGAAGTGACATGGTGATTAATATTTACAGTATAACCTAAAGGAAACAGCATTTGTACAATATTGCCAAATCAAAAAAAGATTAATAATACTTGTGGTTTCATCTCAAATCAACAATAGCAACAAGGAAAATGCTTATCTTATTAATACATATAGGTACAGATTGCTACTTGCATGTTTTCTGAAGACAAAAAACCCTTTTGTTCTCCTTAAATTATACTAAGCACTAAGGCTGGGATGTACTCATGAGGACTTTCCCCAAATCTTTGTCAAGCTATTAATACCATAGACAAATATCTCATCTAGATCTACCTATTATAAATATTTCATGTCCCTCCATGCTAATTTTAAATTTAAAAATCAAAGTTAATTTGATGAACTGTTACAGAATGCACGAAGAAACTTATCAATATCTATAAACACAGTGACATCCTGCGCAAATCCCATTGAAATAGTAATCCTCCAAAACGTTCAACAGCCATGCTGCTATAAAGTGAAGGAAATCAGGAGCTACACTCTCTCTCCATCTAAACTAGGGATGAGTTAAAGCAACCGTTCAGCACCGAGAGGCAATCATACTGCTTTGGCTTGGAAAATACGTGAGCTATAATGAGGCAATAGACATTGTCTTAGTTTCTCAATGGACATATGCCATGGCTCCCACCATGCATTCTCAGCCTTTCCTGTTCATCTCATAAGAACTTTCGAGGTTACTTGTTTTGAAAATTTTAAATCAGATATACATTTGTTCAGGGTTTTTTTTAAATCAATGTTTGCATTTTTCTGGTTTTGAGGTTAAAAATGCTGTTGGGGTTAAAAGTTTTATAGCTCCTTTATCATAATTAGTATCTTCCTCCTCAGTCCTCCAAGAGGGGCTTTATAGTAATGGGCTTTGGCCTTTGCACTGCAGCCCCCAAAAGACAGATTGTGGGAGATAACCCCCTGAAATTCCTCACGGCATCATTTAACATCATGCAGAATATCTCCACTTTGGGAATGACTCAGACTGAGGGACAGGGTTAAGGAGGGTGGAGGGTTCAATTTGTAGGAGTCACAAGACATAAATAAGTGGCATAAATGCCTCTTTCCTTATAGACCATGGGTCAGGAGTCTCCCAGCAAGATGGAAAAAAATATCTGGAATAAAAAGCCACACTATAAAAATCTAAGGGGTAGCTGACAATATTATTCTTCTTAATTTAAAAAGATAAGCATTTCTCATTGGGATCAAATAATTTGACTTGGATTTATTTTCTTTTTTGCCATTCCACTCATATATTCTTTCCCTAGTGAAAATTGGAACTTAGAGATATTTATAGAACATTCTTTAACGGTCTACTTGATAAACTAAATAAAATGAGAAAAAATCCAAAATACTGGAAATTTATTCTCTGCAGATGAATAAATACCTCTTATATGCTCAACGGAAAATGAAAAATATCACAAGCCTCTCCTCTGCCTTCCTTAAGAAAATAATTATTGTGGGTTATGGGATTTTACAGAACCACAACCATCTAATATCTGTGATAAGAGCAAGCAGGAACACAAAAGCTAATCCTTCATGATTATAAATACTTCTGAACTAATACTAAGACTTCAGCTGGCTGTTGAATTTTAGTTTCTCACACTGTACCCAACAATAACAGAATTCACAAGATTCTGTGTGCTGGTTACTGCTGGTTATCAACCCTCAAGTATAAAACTGTACAGAGCATTTTCCTGATACCTTGTTATAAGTCTTAGTCTGGTTAGTACCACTGGCAAGTTTCAAGTTTGCTGTTTGGTTTTTGAAAAAGTCTGAGAACTTTGGTTAAACATGCTACACTTACGCCAGTACTCTGTGCAACTGGGTGAAGTGGGGGGGAAAGAGGGAGGGTGTGGTTTTGTAAGCTTCAAAACCCCACATGCTATGTACAACACACATATACACCATAGATAATTACAGTTTCACCAGGAGAAAGTAAAAAACTCAGTAAGGCTCCATTCTCCATTATATGTACATTTTACAAGCTACCAATAGTTTCTTTTCATATCGCTTTCAAAACAAGACAACGAAGAAAGAAAATACATAAGATCAATTTAAAAGTAGTTTAACTTAAAGGCTTCATCAGACCATATGTGCAGACACTTGAGATGATGACAGAGTTAAGCTTCCTAGGGTCCTAGAGTCAAAGAAACTCTGCTGACCCCCACTGCTAAGCAGGTGCACTCCTTCCACAGGGGGCAACATCTGCCGATCGGTCATGGTCCCACTTGGCGAGGACCCCAAGAAACTTCCTTGGGAAGAAACAATTTTCTCAGGACTGGCAGCCAGCTTGGGGGATGTGGAAAAGTTATATCCGTACAAGGCACAGGGGCTGTGTAACCTGAAAGTGTTATAGGAACCCTGGTGCGTCTGGTTAGCAGCAAAGGCATTGCCGGAGGGCGAAGGCATGATGTACTGCAGCTGAGGGGACATCCCCGATATCTGCATGGACAGGCTGGTCTGTGGGCAGCTAAAGGTGTCCCCATCAGCGCCGCCCATGGACATGTTCACCGAGGCGCTGCTGCTCACGCCCACGTAGGAGGGAGTCCGGGGCGGGGCGAAGGTCTCGCTGGTCTGGTTGGTGAGCCTGTTGTAGGTCTCGGCCAAGGATGTGCTGTATCGGTTGAGGGTGAGGCCAGACCGGGCACAGGCGGAGTAGTCTGCTGGGGCCAGACTACACAGCTGGCTGGCATTGGGCCCCAGATGGAAGGCGGGAGAGGAGCAAGGGGAGCCGGACAAAAGATGAGGGTGGGTGGCGGCAACGCCATTCCCAGAACCTTGGAGTAAGGCAGAAGAACTTGCGTTGCCTGAAAAAGAAGACAAAACGTAAAGAGCAACGACTCCACAGCCATCTTTTCCTTTCAATTTTGTAAATAGGAGCTAGACACGGCTTGTTACATGGGGTGCCACAAAGTTGAAAGGGAGACAGTTTTAGCTCCCAAAGAATTACAATTTAACTGATTTCAGATGAAATGTTTTAAACACAGATCCTCTCAATATTTTTGAGGCAAAATATCTCCCTAGGGAACGACATGTTGTTTTTTTATTGCAGAAATATTAGGGCACTACCACACAGAATTTTCATATTAGCTTTCTCAAAGTTTTCTCATTTACTATAATATTATAAACACTGACTTTCCCAGCAACTTTATAAGATATAAATTTCGTTTTACTCTGTATCTTGTTCTAAAAATATAGTTATCTCCTCTCACCTCTTCCTTCAGCAGAATTTGCTCTGGATCAGTATATTTTCTTGCAAGAAAAAGAAGGAATTCAAAGGAAAGAGCTGAACTGGTCAAAAGCACGTGGTGCCTCAAACTTGTCTTCAGCTGGCACTGAAATCCTGCCTGCATCCGTGACTGTGCTACACAGGGCTTAGCTGTTGCAAATAGGCAACAGTCAAGAACTTCAGCCTTTTCACTTCCAACCAGAAACAGGTTGGTGAATCACGTGCTAACACTGGAGCAGATGTCCAGCGAGCAAACAGTCCTGTGAAACAGAGAGGGTGGTTAACCCTGCCTCCAATCAGTAATGGTAGTTGTGGCTGGCTCCTCTCTCTGAATTTGCTGGCAGACTGGTGTTTGCAAACTTGACAGAACTTAGTGGGGGAGAGAAGAATTCCAATGGGCTGGACAGGTTGTAAAACCTTCACTGCCCTAGTGACAGTGTTTTATATAGCTTCTCAAAATAATCTAAAAGCCCAATCCGACCCATGATAATTATCTAAAACACAGCACCCTAAATTCTTACTGGGGAGCTGGGCAGGATCCGAGGTAAACAGCCTGAGCATGGCACTGGGTCGGGAGCCCCACCTATACCAGGCAGAGAAGGAAGTGCCACAGAGGCGGCATCCCTTTCCGTGCAGCTCTCTGTAAAGAAACACTGGCCCTGGGCTTGGGCCCGGGGAAGTACTCGGAGGTGTACTTCCCAGGGAAATACTCGGAGGTGAGCCCAGGGAAGTCTGCCCGAGCGTGCCTGACTTTCTCATCTTAAACGCATCAGGAGAACTCTATCTAGGGGCAATTCTGGTGGAAAAAAAAGAGAAGAAAGAAGCTGGCGAGAGAAGGTGAACAAGAACCAGCAGCGCACTTGCTGGTGAGGTGCAGCTGGCACCAAAGCACACTAGTCCACCTCTAATTTTAATAGGAGACTTAAAGTGAGGTAAAGGTCATGGAATACATAAATAGCCTAAAGCATCGAAGACGCAACCTAAGACCACAACATCCCCTTTTCCCGGTCCGTCACCGTACTGCGCAGAAGGAGATGGATCCTGTAAAAGGAGGATGCTGGTGATGAGGTGGCCCCTGCAGGTGTAAATCATGGCACACACTTTTCATTGCCTGAGCTCCCAGGCAGGAACTGGCTGTTTATACAGCGGGAAGACTGTGATTTACCTTGCTTGGGAATTCCAGGAATGTCTTCGAAGGTGAGAGTCCGTAGCGAAGGCCTCCAGAATGCATAGGACTCCACGAGGGCTTCCAAACCCATTCTGAACAGAAGGGTCAGGATGGAGATGGAGAAAAGAAGCTGCGTTAGGAGCACTGAAGCTTTCCTCAGTCATAAGCAACTCAGAAAATACCGGCAGCTTTGGCAGTGCCCCCCACATTGGCAGGCTAGAAGCTTGGCACGGGCAGAAAGAAATGCTCCTGAGATGGGCTACCATTCTGTCACTAGGGGCACAAGAGTATGGAAACCACCCACGAAGTCCTGTCAATGTTAGAAAACGAAGCAGACCTCAGAGGATATAACGCTGTCTATCCCCTTGGGCTGAGAAGTTGAGGTGAAGAGCGGCCATCTAGCTGATGAGACTCCAAGACTCTGCTGTGATCCACCCTCTCTCCTTGTTACATTACTTCTCCCTCTGGTAAGGAAGTCTCTGCCACAAAGGCATGCCCCTTAAAGCCACCGCTTTCCTGAGAGGCACATCTGCCCATTATCCGTTGCCTTGGCAGCCAACTTAGAAGAGCACTCAGCCAAAGAAAACTGCTTTCTCTCTCAGAGGCTCCATCTCCACCACACCCAGGGCAGCCCTGGTGTGCCCTCACTCCAGCAACAGGGGGTCTGAGGGGCAGCACTGGCGTCCCAGCCCACTGCACAGGAGGGCCGCAGGAAGGCGGTCTCACAGGGAGGTAAGGTGTATGGAGCTACCATTAGCATCACATGTTTTAAAACCCCTACATACACTTAATGGATAGACACTTAAAGAGACAGGAAAAATTGGCTATGGGCTATTTACATAATATATGCATACTTTTAAACAAGGGAAACTACTCTAAATACACACAAACATGTATTTATGAGTGATTCAGAGTCTTTCAGAGTCTTTCCCTCCTCATATCAGACAACTAAGTCCTCTAGGTTCTGGAAATGAGGTCCTTCAGTCGACTAGACCATTCTCAAGACCTGACCACTATTTCCTCAACCACTTCAGCCCTAAACAATTTGTTAATGTAAATGACTTTGAGCTTTCTGTGAAACATACAGCTCCACTGTAGACAACGACTGCTTCCTTAGTGTGAATCAGTACACAGACATCTCTTGCGACGGTTAGGTACAGTTTCACTTAATACAGGCAATTTGTATTGAATGCAGATATTAAAGAGAGATTTACCTTTAATAGCTTAGACTCAATCTGCTCCCTCCTCTGCATCCCCCGCACCTCTAAGTCATGACCTGTGAAGTAAGACTAAAGGAGGCCCTCCCGACCACCACCGGAGGCACACCACCTAGAAAACACCGGTGGCAAAGATGCGTGCAGATAAAATCGTCTCACAAGACCTGCCCTTCTCTTCCTAGGTTTTACACATTGAATTTGCTTCCTTAGAATGTTCAGGGTACAGGCCCATTAATTTGTTGATTTCTGCCACAACTCCATAAGAAGCTTGACTACCCCACCTTAGTGACTGGAGACAGGCATGTATGTGTGGATGGGTGATGTGGTACATGCACAGCTTTGCACATATAAACCATGCCCGTATGAGACCACACATGGACCTGACTCAACCCCGAGATCACGGGTTGAGGGGGATGCTGTTCTGGGAGCACTTGTAAGAGCCGTCACCAGCGCCATACAGGTGCTAATACAGGGCTGCCAAGGGGGAGAGCAGGGCACAGAATTACCTGCACATGCTTTACCTGGGCCGCACTGACAGCGAGGGGCAGGCCCTGCTTAATTTCTAATCGGTGTACCACAGAGAGAGAGAACTATTTAGTGGTGAGGACACAGGACTGACAGGAGAACTGAGTTGTGCCTGCAGGCACTGAAACTCACTACGTGACTTTAAGTAATTGTGCTAACGTCACTGGACTTCAGTTTCCCACGAAGTGAGCATTAGAACACAAAAGCTACGAATCCTGTCCTAGCTCTAAAGTTGTTTGCTGCTAAGTGATTTTTCCCAAACCAGACATCATATCTGTGGTTGACCACAAGCCAAATCCAAGATCACTCTACCGAGTAATGTTTTATGTATATTAAAGTATTAATTTGGGGAGAGTTTGGCAGCCTGCATATAGCCTGCATGTCATTTAATAGCCAACTAACTAAAGCTCGGTGCTGTTTGGCCAATTATTCCACATGTAGTTTGTACCGATACTAAACTAGTATGACTTTCTAGAAACAAGCTTTCTTAAATACTAAAGAATATCAGGACACAGTTTTACATAAAACTACTTTTTTATTACCACATAAATGAATTTTAGTAATCATAGTTTTAAATATTAAAGACACCAAAGTGGTCATGAAGTGGTCTCCAAGGAAGTTTACTAAGAGGTAATTCACGACCAGCCACTGGTCTTAGGACTCATTCACTGTGGCGATGAGTATCGCTGCATTACTTGTGTTAGCAGTTTAAATACGAATCCACAGACGAACGTCTTGGGAAGGAGCCACTGATCATCCCAAACACAAGCCCTAAGCTTCAAAGACAGGTTCCGAAGTGGCATATCTACACGTGATCTAATTTGGAGTTATTGACTTTTTTTTTTGAGGCTGCTATTTCACACTGCAAGTTCCAGAAAGGATTTCAGATATTTTGCAGGAAACAGTTATAAAATATTTATTAGCTGAATCTGGACTTTTCTTAAAAAGCCTTCATTTTCCCCAGTAATGGAGACTTTTCCCCGTCTAGTTAAAGAAAGGATAAAAGGCACCTCCTGCAGGAGTGTAGCCAAGGCGATAATTTATACAAGATGCCTTTGAAAAATTTCCACATTTTATCACCCCCCTAATTTATGCTATCAAATGGCCAAGTTTATTTAGTAAAATGGTTATGCTTTTCCTGAAGTATTTAAAGAGAAGAAATTTTTGTACCTTCCTGAGTAAAAAATTTTATAGGGTCAAACCTAAGACCTAACTGAAGAATGAAACTATTCTCAGCACATAAATTCTCTTTCACGTAGCAAATGTCTTGCAGGAGAGCTTTTAGGGGCTGAAGCTACTGATTCTTATAAAATAGGCTGTACAACCATAAATAGCCAGGAAGGGATAATTTTTAATTAAAGCAAATTGTTTTATAAAGTTTAAAAAATCACAAGTCCGAGTTTATTTTTTGTCCTGCTTGATTTGTTTATTTCATCTATGGGGAAAAATAATAGAATTTGCATTAAAAAGCAATAACAATAGCACAACAGAACCACAGGTATTAAGGAAATACATTGAACTTTTCCTCATGGGCTTTCTTCTCTCCTAATATATAAAAAATATCACTCGTTCCCCAAGCTGTCAGCACCATTATACCCTCAAAGTTTTAAATGTAATCCAAGTTTTTTTTAAGAGATGGATCCATAAATTAGAAAGCTTTGAAATTGATCAAATTTTCTCCTCTCCATCTTTTTTGCATTTATCAATGGCAAATGTTAAAATCAGATATTTTTAAATGTGGACTATTGGTTTACAGATATTTAACAGTCCAAGATGTGAACTGAAGAGCTTATGTATAAGAAGCAGAATAAATAATTTTATTGAGAAGAAAAGTGAAACTGTTCATTTCACTAACAAGAAAGCTTTGTATAGGCTCAACGTGTTCATCCTGTACTAAGCTATTGTTTAAACATTTGAAGCGAAATAAACATTTTGCTTTAGTAAAATTTAAAAAGTGTCAAAATATAATCCATTATTTGCCATATATCCATTAAAAACTCTGAAAGTTTTAGAATCGGGAAGGAATAGTAGTAAGCACCGTAGAGGCCAGGCCTCTGTACTCCTGAAACAGCCCAAGGGCAGGGAAACACTCAGCATGAACCCAGAATTTTGACCTCACCAAACAATAGATGTAGTAGTTGACTTCCACCAAAACCACTGATTGTCTTCACTGACCAAATTTTATTTTTCAGGAACAACAACAAAGGACACACGCAAAAAACTAAGGAGGGGTGGAATCAGGGGAGGGAGGTGGGGATGGCTGGGGTGCAGGGGGAGTGGTGGGGGTAAAATGCAGACAACTGTATTTGAGCAATAATAAAATAATTTAAAATAATTATTAACCTCAAAAAACACCCAGATGCCTCTGCATTATGCTGACTTTTTTAGAAATCTTCCTGAAAACTTGTCATATGCATTCTATCATTTCATTTTTACTTGCAGGTTTAGTTACTATTACTATCTACCCAAAATGTTTTTAAATTTATTGCTTCAGAAATGAAGCAACGTTTAAGCAGTGTGATACCCCAGCACCAACAGCAGGGAGGCCTCCCTGAAACCGTCCTCCTGGGGAGCCTGGACGGAGTCCCTGGCTGTGCGCCCTCCAGGCCTCAGTACTGCCCTCCTGAAGTGCCAGTGAGTTTTAATAAATGTAGTCTCTGCTTAAAAAAATAACAAACTGAAAGACATGCAAGACTCTTAACTGGATAAATACTATTCTGCTATAACCAAAGCCACATGAAGATTCCACCAAGTGTTTGTCCGATGAGGAAAGGAACCTTCCTGAAGACTCCCTTCAGTCACCTTGCCAGCAACCATCTCAACGGCTAAATTATTCCACTTTTAGAAAAATGCAAAGTTAACCAGGAGCTAATATAGCATAATAAAAGCCAGGCAAAATTTTCTCCATGTTGAAACAGACACTGAAAAACAGAATACGTAATTTCAATGCAGCCAACATCCTTTGCATAGGAACATATGCAAATCTGCCTACAGAGTAAAGAATTTCAGAGGGAAGCCCCGAAATTTATATTAGTCTTGTTGATCTACCTGCACCAAGTTAAAGGCCACCCTTGAAGTAATATTTCCATTGCCTTTTAGTCCTCACATTGCACAGTGTTTAAACGACACTACCATATAGAAAGATGAAATCAAGTCTTGACTGTTTTCGGAGAAAAGGTCTATACCTGCCTCGCCCAATTAATCAGTTTAAAAAAACTAAAAATCTGGGCTACTACCTGACTGTTTTGCTTCTACAATTTTAAATGAAATTGTCTCTAAAATAAGATAATTGGGGATTTTAGCTTCACACACAGACACAAACTATCAGTACCAAGTTTTCAAGGAGTATTAGAATAATTTCTGGAGCAGAGTAATAAAAAAGTTTCAAGTACTTTTTAAAAAACAAAATGCTTTCAAAAACATTGAAGTCAAAGCCTTACCCTGAAAAGTCATCTGGAGAACGTTAGTCTGTTATTACTCTCTACTACTATCAACAGTTACTTTTGAAAATGTTGCACTGAACTGTATTGGAATAAAATTCTATCAATAAATTCAAAAACTCTTGGCACACAGACTAGGGTGATCTGCTTTTTGATAAAAGTAATAGAGTGGATTTCATTATTGTAGCTCTCCCACTTAGTACAAACACCATAAAACACGACACAGAAAAAATAAACAAGAGTGTGACTGTCAGCCGAGCCAAGACAAATTTGGAGACTAAAGAACATCAGCTCTCTTGGCAATGGGCAATAGTCTCACATTCTAGTTGGAAATCTGAGGGAAAAGGAGATCCCGCCATATTCCGAAAACAGAATCAGGAGATAGCTGTGACATCACTAAGCAATTTCTAAACCAGGAGCAGATGCAGAGAGGGTACTGACTCCAGAGAGCAAAGCCCCTGGGCCTGTAAGGGCAGGCTTCATGAGGCCCCTCAGAGGCAGCACGTGCTGTGCACCCTGAGAACTTGTGTTTTCACCCCAGCACCACACGTCACAGTTCGCCTTAAGAATGGGCAGGCCACAACGCTACACCCAAAAATAAGTTAGAACCAAGGCCCAACAGTGTTAACAAGTTTAAATCCTCATCAGAAATGCCTTCAAAACCATGCCAGCAAATTTAACTGCTTACTTTGCAGTGGAAAATATACAATAAAAACAAATACATTTATTACAGCTGGATGTTCATGAAGACCAAGACTTACCTGTTACGCCCAGAATCTCGGAAGCCCTTGGCAAAGGGATTCCTGTCTATCTTCAAGCGAGTAATCTGCAGAGTAAAAAAAAAATTACACTGGATCTTATTATAAATGCCAAGTAAGGATATTAAAAATGGAAATGATGAAAGAACCACAAGTAATTTCAAAGTTAGTGTCAAAGGAGTCTGTCGTATTCCTCTCTCATTTCCCAAGTATTTGATTATCTTAGAATAAAGCTGGAAAAAATTTCAGAAATCATTCAGACATTTATCTGCTATGAAAAAGACATTTCCCCACCCCTCATTCAAGCTCTGTAAATAAAGTTCGTTTTCCTTTAAATTTGCCTAGAGGAAGAGATTCTGAACAGTCTGTTGATAACTTGCCCTTTGTCTTCCAGTCACTCTAAACTAAAGCTCCTCCCTTTAACTCTGTGACAGGGTTGAATCCTGTTTCTCTTATGGTGGCGGTGGAGGTGGTAAACAGCTAATATCCAACTTCAATTTAACAGCCATTTGTATGCCTGAGTGTTGCTCATTTCCTACATATCCTTCCTTCTCTTCCTCAGTTAGATCACTTACACTCTTTTAACTTTTCTGCCTCTGTATTCTTCTCTTTCTCCTTGAACCATCTTTATGACTCTCATCTAAAAGTTTCACTTGTTTCTCTTTCTCTGTGGAGTCCTGACATCACCAGAGTATGACAGTGATGTCTAACCACCGCTAACCTCTATTTGAAGGTTTTAATGGTATTAAATCTTATATTTGTAGTAGAAATAAATAGTGTTTTAACTTTATAGTTCTAACTTGTTGACTCACCACCAGCTTTTTGCCCACTAAGACCCAAAATTCAGAGGAAGTTTTTTTTACAATTAGTCTAATCATCTCCATTGAAGCCAGTTTTTAGTTACACCATCTTGAAATTAACTCTAATAAACAGCACCCCATTTATTTCCTTCCAGATCTCCACTTTACCCAGAGGAATCTGTAGCCTGTTTTCCAAGAAGCACATGCAGCCTGTTTTCGAAGAAGCACATCATGCTCTGTGTCCTGTGTTCCTTGGTTTAGTGGAATCTATAAAGTTACTAAACATACTTCTGACTGTGCTATTTTGGTTGAGGACAAACACTGCTGGGTAACACTACGGCGAGAGAAGGCATCTTTGGAAAGTCATCTTCAATGCCCTTCTACTATATTAGCCACCCCCCATCAGTCATGTCACACCTGAGATACCTGAGTTTCATACAGTAGGGTTTTCATCTATGGATAAAACTACATTATAAATGATATAAGGGTTTGCTTATTAATTTACCATATATGCTACTCTTTCACTGAAGGAATTATTTACAACTCATTATAGCTCAATTCTGTTCATTACATAATGTTTTAAAACATTAAATAATTTAAATATTCATTTCAAATTGTATTTTCTAAAGGAATAGATTTATATAAAGGGGTAAATGGAGATATAGCACAATTACTATTATCACTATGTTTCTTACCGACATTCCATCTATTGCATGTATACCATTTATGCTGTACTAAGAGTTTTATGCATTTTATTGTTTCATTCTCGTAGCAACTTACATGTAGTTATTATCTCAATTTTATGTTTTCTTTTAAACTGAGGCTTAAGTTTCCTATGATGAAAAGGTTTCTTGGTGGTAGTACTGGGCTGGGACCCCAGGCTTTAGAGCCTCTGCTGTTAACCACCACACTAGGCTGCTGACCAATTTTCCATAAGTTCTTCAAAATAGTAGCTGGGAAGTTCAAAAATAAACATGATTGCATTTTATTGTCATCAAGTTCCCTTTTAATTTTTCTACCCTCTCTAATCGACCAGTCAGCATTTGTTGATTGGTTACTAACTAACATGTATCAAAAGCTCACACTGTCTCTCATTTACTGTATCACAAAGGCTGGGAGAAAAAAAACATATTTAACACAGTTAATTTTTGTGTGTTCAAGAAAGAGAGAGAAAGAGACAAACAGAGAAAGATGAATTGGGGTTGTTTAAAAGGTACTAAATGACTCTGCTCTTTTTTTCCACATGCATTATATTTTTCCTTTATGAAAAATTTATTTTCTGTACCTAACCTATTTTAAGAATATCTTCCTAATTATCTGCAGCCTATCTAAAGGTTAATTTCCTGTTGCTTCTTAAAAACCTGTATAAAAGCGTGACAACGTGAGCGTGAGAGTACGGACAGCTTTGCCTGTGGGACTGGCATCTCCAAGCGGATGAGTGCAGATGAGTCTCTCAATCTGAAAACGGAGGTGAGGATCCACATCTCCGAATAAGCTTTAAAGCCACAGAAGCGACAACAGAGAGATTAGAAAACCTTCCAAATTTTAACTGAGTTGTGTGTAAACTTAAAGGGAAATGGAGACCTAAAATAATTCTGCTGACAACTGAAAATTTTAAAAAATGTACTAAAGACCACATCAGCTTCAACTATATTTCTGTTTCTTATGAAAACTGGCCAGAACTGCATGAATTAAAAAATTGGCTTGATTCAATTCTCCACCTACTTGACACAGCCCTGAAAAATATAGATATATGTTTATCCGCATACACAAGAAATATTTATTTCTCAAAGTACTTCCAATTTTACTAAGGGGTTACCCCACAGTTGCTGATCTCTTGGACTATAAGCATATATATCACCCTCTATCAATTAAAACATATTGTGAAAGAAATAGGCCTCTTTTAATTTTGTATCTATCCTCTTTGTATCTATCCCTAAATGACTACAAAGGATAAATTCTTCTGAAATATTTCTTGTAATACATGAATTGTAGTTTTAAAATAAAGTGAGCCACTGAATCCCATGCTCTCTGATATTATATAATTCATTTTTTCATATTCCCCACGTTTATTTCCTAAGCAACACACACACTTTCTAATTTTCCTATGACATCATGACTTAATAGTTTGAAATGGAAAGTAAAACTGACACTCGCTCATGAGACACATTCTTGTCTAAAAAAAATCCTTACTAGAGTAGCCTTACTTGAGGAATCCTGGATAAAGAATGATATGATATCATATATGACAAATGCTTTGTGACAATTCATAATGTTTAGACACAGTAAAAAGGACAGACAGCTTTCTATTTACATCTGAAATGGGAAGTCTAGAAAGATACCAATTCTGAGAACAATACCTGCTGATTCTGATAGGCCGTAACAGTTGTGAAGACAGTTTCTGGAAAGGAGAAGGCTTTCACCCCCTCACCAGATGGCACAGGCTTGATAGGAGAAAGATCATCTCCGCAGTCTTTACGGATGACATGGACCCGTGGTTGGTACTTGTGCATAGAATGAAGAATAATCTACGGCGAGAAAAGAAAAGCCAAATGTATCAGGAATCTTTGCCCAATCTCAACACCATGACGAAATATTTAATATGTAAAATGTAGCCCAGTTGGAAATAAAAATTTCCAAGGATGCAGAAATGCCAATTTAATAAAGCCCATCAAAATTGGAGAGGAAGGGTTTGAAAGTTATTTGCAAAATGTGCATAAAAATACACAAGAAAAAAATCATTATTTAGATGCAACCCTGTGTACAACCCTGTGAACTTAACCTCAAATTCATAAGAATTTTGCCTATGATGAGCTGAATGGAACACAGTCCAAACTAATAAAACTAAAAGTGAGTTTAAAATGGTTATGTAAATTCTACCACACCCATCCCCTAAAACAATAAGTATTTGCACACCAAGGTTTACTTAAGAGAACAGTCTTCCTCTATTAATGACTGCAACATGTCTATTTAGGGGCAAAATGAACTTTAAAGATAGCCCAGGGTCCGCCACGTGTGCAGCTTGCAAAGTCTCTGATTTGTCTGGAGAGCCCCGTGCCCATGCCTCGACCACAGCAAAGCCTCCAAACCCCAGGCACCTGGGGGTTGAAAAGCTGGCGTTCTCAGACTGCTGGAGGAATCTTATCCTATGCTTCAACTACATTCTACCTTCTACCCACACATGAGAATTCATCCTAAGGAAATATTTAAAATCCAGAAAAGCATTCCGTTACAAAGATGTGCAGTGAACCATTTATAACAGTGAAGAAACTATGAAGCACTTACATGAGTGGATTGGTTGGGTTAATGAAAGGCAACACAACTGGATACGGTATTATTCAGTCATTTCCAATTACTGTTTAGTACAATTTTAACCACATAATAAATTCTTCTTTTTAAATCTTACATGATAAAAAAGGACCCAAGTTGTTTATAAACTTACCACAACTATATAAAAATAGACAATAAAAGGGACCCATCCAAAGATATGAACAGTGATCATCTCTGGATGATGAGATTATGGTGAACTTATTGTTCTTTATATGTTTGTGGTTTCAAGGTTGAGGAGGTGGAATAACGGAGGAGGTTTCCTATTTGCTGCTGAGACTCTATTTTCAGAGAGTCATTAATGAGTTTAGCTAATAAGCCTCTCACTTCCCTTAGCCATAGGATTTAAATTCAGGTTTTGGAGTGTTAGGAGTGCTTACACAGAAGTCTTGGAAAAACACCGTGGTGGACCTGCCTTATGCTTTTCAGAATTCAGGCAGTTCAATGAGCCAAACGCAGAAGCTTTGCTGAGCCCCCCCACAGAGCCCTCTACCCGGAGAGTGTACTGCTGCCATAAGAGAGTGTCTTTACTTCCTGGCAGTAAGCAGCACAGTGTTTAGTTTTGTTTTGCTTTGTATTTTTACTCTAAAATAGCTTTTCTATCCATAGAGCAGATACCTGGACAGTAGACATGCTTGAGGGAGGGGCAGCATAAGTATGAGGAGAGGAGGAGAGGGCATAGCAGCCCGGATCACCTGGGAACACACACATGAATCTGCAACCTCTGGAGAAGTATCTTCCCAAGTCTAAAAAGGACAGCATTTCAGCAACCCTTTAGTAGTGCTCACAAAGAGCAACATGTGAAAAGGACCCAAGGACAGAGACAAGCGGGGCTGCAGCTGGGAGGGGATGGGAATTGAATGTGGGGTTGGGGGGTGGGTAGGGCTGGGGAGAGTAATGAGCTAAAAATGGGGACAACTGTAATTGAACAACAATAAAAAAATAAAATGAAATAAAGTAGAAAGTAGACTGTGCTTCTTATAGCAAGAATAAGTCTTATTTTGCAAAATATTCTTTTCTGTGTATGTTCATGCACTAGGTCATAACATAAAATGTGTCTTTGGCTGTGAGTCAGCTAAAAAGTCTGAAAAACACAGAAGCAAGATTTAATTCTAGTGATCATCAACTTCCAGAGCAGGAAAAAACTGTAGAAAATTACTTCACATTAAACAAATAATACATGCATAGCTAATTTCAGAGGACTAGAATGAACTGACTTGAAATGAAGGAAATGAAAACTGGTCTGAGTGTTTGTTTATCAGTCAATGAAAAGGGAGTTTTTGTTGTATGAAGTCTTTGTTTTCTCAAACAGAGATCTCCATATAGCTATATCCACATCTGCACATTAAAGGCCAGTTGCCAATGATAATCTAAAGATTAATGAAGCAAAATGTAATTTTCAATATTACTTATAGGACTTTAATATATCCTTGGAAATTTTTTAGGGAATGCTAAACAAGCCTCAGTTCTTCTTATAACACTGCATTATTAACACAAACTTGTAACACAAACTTATAATGATGAGTGGTCTATAATATTTTGCTTATTTAATAGAAGAAGTAGAGCAAAGAGAACCACTGGCCTTGTAAACAAGGAGACCACAATAATATTGCCCATCACTAACACTCACATAATTACGTCTGATCTGCATGCTTCATGCTCTCTGTTCTGTTTAGAGGGAGGATTTCTTTTCTTTTTGATATTGCCTAGTAGTGCTAATATCACATGGGCCTATGTCCATAATAGAGAAGGCAGCTTTGCAGATTAATACACACTTTTTTTTTAACTTTTAAGACACTAGGTTTGAGTCAAATGAAGCATAATATCATTTGTTTCTGATCTGATGGGTCTAAAGTTCTTGTGGTTTGACAGATATGCCAGCTGAACCTTCGAAAACAGATCAACAGGGAAACACTACCTGCTGATTCTGGAAATTTTTCTAGATGACCTAAGTATTGCAACAAGTCAAGCAAAGCACCAAGAAGAAGCAGATAACAAAAACCTAGGTCCCTGTATTTTTGGTGATACCAAGTACTGAATCCATTTAAATGGGAGAGGTCGATGCAGAACACCAAGCTGCAAGCTTCACAGCAAGGTGACCTCGGTGCTGTTTCAGGCATGATGGTGTATATAAAGCACTCCTTACAAAGACCTAATTTCAAGTTCATCAACTCATTTGATTCACACAAAATTCTCTGAAGAAAGGAAGGAAGGAAGGAAGGAAGGAAGGAAGGAAGGAAGGAAGGAAGGAAGGAAGGAAGGAAGGAAGGAAAGAAAAAGAAAACTAAGCTTCACAGAGCCAAAGTGACTTGCCCATGAACATGAATGTGTTGGACCTCCAAGTTGGTTAAGTTCTTTCCACTGAGGAGATCCTAGCACTCTTCCCTGTAGTATTCTCTTGCTTCCCCATCGCATTCTCAAGAGAAATTAGACTAGGGTGAGGACAAACGTAGAGGTAGGCTGCCTCTGTATCACTGAATCCTCAGCAGCTAGGAAAAGAGACCCTTTCACCGGTGTCCTGGGTGGGGATTTAAAAATATGCCATTTGACTCATTTGAACATCCAAATTTTCTTGGTTCCAAAAGGTAGGTAGCCCAAGGACCAGCCTTGTTTGGCATACAGTCCAACATAAATCTGGCGCTAGATTCCTCAAAGACCAAGTAGGGATTAGAAAGTCTTCACAACATTCAAAGATTAGCTGTTGAGCTGTGGGACATTTCCACTCTGGATTCTCACCAATATTCCTTTCCAAACAATCCCTGGTGCTTGGAAAGATGAAAAGTCACCTTGGGGGAAACCCAATGACACAAAATCTCAGATCTCATGCAGTCCTAGGTCCAGTCACAGCCCTGTGAGAATTTGATTTCTATAATCACTCGAGGTTTAATAAAATTTTGGGTCTGCATGGAGGTCTCAAACCACTATGTTGAACACTTGTATATCTTTAGCAGAGTAAAACTGGGAACTAGGAGCACAAAAAAAGTGAAAGCAATTTAGGAAGCAAATTAGAAAATCACTTCTCATTAAAATCTATAGCGTGATTAGTTAGAGACTAGTATCATTTCCTTTACTGGGGGAGGGGGCCCTCAACAAGGGTGGAGGGGCAAGTCCCTGAGAGGTCCCTGCATGAGGAAAGGGATGGGATGACTGAATGTAAAAGTCCCACCATAATGGTACTACTGTCTTCCTAGACCTGAATCACACCAACATTAGAATAAGAAACGAATTCCTAACCTCTACCTTAAACTCACTGGGGTCATCAAACTGAGTAAATAGCATGACAGACAGTCCAGTCTCTCCTGGCTGGAACAGTGCGGCATCTGCACTCTGAGCTGACAATGTGTCTTCTCTCCCCAGCGGGGCTCCAAGATCACCAAAGGCAGAGACCATGGCTTTTTACCTCGTACGACATTTTACAAAGTCTTCAAAAATATCTTTTTAAAAGAAGTAACAGAAAAGAGCATTTTCCCTCCTACATTCTCCTCTAGTATCAACTGATACACACACTTTTACTATTTGCAAAGGCAATTTCCTTGCTTCTAAAATGCACAGATATATATCTTTTTCTCCCTATTCACCACACACATTATTTGCCTCCCTTAAAGTATTACATCCTACACAACCTCACAAGAATAATTTCACTGGTAGATAACACACTTATCTGGATTTTGCCTATTTTTGCAATGTTTTTGTTTTTCTTAATAGTAAAATACAATTATGTAGTTATAAACAACTGCGTTTCAATTTGTAATCGTTTGTGTTTTAACCAAATGCTGTGTGTTCATTGTGTGTGTCAATCTGGCTAGGCCATGGTACCTATGTATTTGGCCAAACACCAGTCTGAATGTTGCCAGAAAGGTGTTTTTTTTTGTTTTGTTCTGTTCTGTTTTTTCTAAGATAAACTCAACATTTAAATCTGTAGACTTTGAGTGAAGCAGATTACCCTCCATATTGTGGGTGGGCCTCATCCAATCAGTTGAAGGCCTTAAGAGAAAAAGACTGAGGTTCCCTGGGGAAGAGGGAATTTTGTCTCCAGACTGCCTTCAGACTCTAGCTACAACATCAACTCTTTCTTGGGTCACCAGCCTGCCA
The DNA here is from genome assembly GCF_014824575.4 of Sturnira hondurensis. Lineage (NCBI taxonomy): Eukaryota > Metazoa > Chordata > Mammalia > Chiroptera > Phyllostomidae > Sturnira > Sturnira hondurensis. The sequence goes on along the minus strand of NW_028098001.1, from coordinate 9,033,705 downwards.
AGCTGCCCTGCAGATTTTGAACCTACCAGCCCCCAAAATGCATGAGCCAGTAAGCATGCATGAGACTTACTTAAAGTAAGTCTCTCTCTATAGACTTACACACATCCTATTGGCTCTGTTTCTCCAGGGAATACTGTTTTAAATAGTCTAGTGAAATTACACAGTTAAAATCATAGAAATAAATTAGTAGATCTATATTAATAGTATAGAATTTAGATATTAGACATAAATCCGGTAACCTAATCTGAAATAATCAGAAGTATAAAGTGACTATATTAATGTAAATTATTAAAGGGAGTTTACACCTTATCTATGACAGCATATCATTTTTAGACCAAATTATCTCTTCAAAAGATATAAACTCAAACTGTTGAACTCAGTAAAGTCGAGTATTTATACTTTTTAAAACAAGTAACACTTACTGACATTTATTTTTAAACTTTTTATTCCACAAAAATAAAGGATCTTTCAATTGTTTCTGGCAACATATCACAGTCAGTTTCCTCAACAAGACAGAAGTAACTAGTGCTGTTTCACTGAAATCGGGTGAAAAGTAACTGGTACAACTTGATTGTGTAAATACAGAAGAAAAATGAAGTAATGCACTAAAATGTAGGGCATGAAATTGGATTCAGAAAACCTACTATGCCACCTTTCCAATTCTGTTTTAAATCACAAAAAGTACCAAATAAACAAAAACACTGGCAAGGTGAGATAAATGCATCTGAAAATCTAGATACTGCCTTTGTACCATGATGAAATTTGTACTTGAATGTTTTCATTAAGGTCAATTGCTTAAGTTATTGTCTAGCAACTTGCAAATCATATCCTGTCATCATAGTGTTACTAATTTCTAACAGTTTACATTTTTGTTTTAAAAGATTGCTCAAAAATATGCTATCTTTGTCACCCCTTTAAGAAATGAATTTGTTGGTATTCATTTATGTATAATGTACTAGTCAAAAAGCATTTTAGTCTGGCATCAACCAAAACCCTCTCAAATAACAGAAACGTAATAGAAATGCTAGCTTTGAGTGGAAATCAGCATGCATCCAGATTACTTATCTATTAAAAGAATAATGTAGAAATATTGCCTATGAACAATAATGCATAAAAATTAAATAAGGTGTGAAAATGACTATTATTGGAATGGCCGACTTTGACTTACATACCATATTTCAGCAGTATTAAGACTAAAAGGAATTATTATTTTTACATATTTTGACACATTAGATGTCATTACAAAACAATTAGGAGTTTGCAGTTGGAACATTATTGAGAAGCAGTAAGCCTCAACTGGGAAAAAAGCTGACACAGGCAGGACACAATAAATCATGATTCCAGTTAAACAAACTGTATTCATATTCAGAGTATGACAATTAGTCCCTCCCAGGAGTTCACACAAATGTTTTGGTTGAACAGTCTGCCTAAGGTTCTTTAATTCTAGCACAAGTGCAATATCTAGTTTTAGTCTTTAAATGCTTCATAGGAGCCCTTGCTAGTGTGCTCAGTGGATTGAGGTCAGGCTGCAAACCAAGGGTCACCAGTTCCATTCCCAGTCAGGGCACATGCCTGGGTTGCAGGCCAGGTCCCCAGTAGAGGGGGCATGTGAGAGGCAACCACACACTGATACTTCTCTCCCTCTCTTTCTCCTTCCCTTCCCCTCTCTCTAAAAATAAATGAATGAATGAATGAATGAATAAATAAATAAGTATTTCATAGGATACTCCAGCCCCAAGCATAGTCTCTGATGCAATTATCATCTTGATTTTGCACAGCTTATTTACATATGCTGATCAACCAGGAAAGAAATATTATTGATTTAGGAAAGCTCCTTTCCTGCAGTCTGGCACAGTATGGATGTGGGTGCACCATCCAGCCGCAGTGAATTATTGATGTCAGCTACTCACATGGCCTTGGTCATCCAGTTCATTGTTAGTGAGCTTGAGCTTGTCAAAGCTGATCACTTGTCTCATCCAAGTCTCTCCTGAGGCAGGCGAGTCTGGATGAATGTACACCCGGGGTGGCACAGGGGAGTCAGCGTTTCCAGCCACCATCCACTTAGAGCTGTGGTAAACATACCTAAAAGACAATGACAAGGCTCAGTATATGGACTATTGCTTTCTTGGGATTTCCAACTCAGTAGAATCAGACAAAGTTTTAAATCTAAAATACTATGATGTGCTCTTTATATCCAATGCATATAAAATAAGATTTTGACAACTTTTCAAAAACTCTGAGGCAGCAATCAGCCTCCTGACCACAAAGTGGTGTGTTAAGGGCTTGGTGAAAATACGCATACCATCACCTCCATCAATATAAGTATCCCGATTCTCAAGAATCACACTCATTCATGTTAGACATTCTGTGTATGTTCTGATATTTTCCATTTTTCATCTGGAGAGCCAATTGACATGAGCAACTATTAGGTTGTCCAGCTCACCTTTAAGTCAATCTCAAAAATACATCAAACTTCTATCTAGAAGGGTCCCAATTCCTTTATCACTTCCCATTTTAGGCTTATGTACAGGTTCATGAGACAGATAACAAAAAGACATGGGGAAATTGTTAGAAGTTTCAGCAACTTTTATTTTCAGAGCAAAAAAGTTTTCATATATATTATTTAGAGTAACTTTTTCTAATTCTATTACACTATAAATTAAGGATAAAATACACAGTTTAATTTTAGAAGTTTGTATAATCATAAAATATAGAATTTTATCTCCTATATATCTTTCTTAACTAAGAAAGTTCTGTAAATAGCTTTTAAATACCACTAATTAAAGTATGCATAAAACTTTGAAAGTTATGGCATATATAATATTACTCTCCTAATTATGAGACAACATATCCTATTCTGTTTGTGTCAACAATATTGACTCTAAAAATAATACATTTAAATCACAATGCCTCAAGTAATAAAATCACAATACTTAATTCTACATTACTTATTACTGTTAACTTAAAATACACTAATTCAAAAACTAGAAACTAGTATGTCAATGACTGACTTAGAAAAGGATAGAAAATAAAATTATTTTGTATACTTAGGTGTTTTTATTTTACTTGTGTTTTAAAATATGACATAAAATATAAAGTAACAATTTACAAATAGTCTCAGAGAATTCTACCTGTGTAGTATACAGATTTCTTTTTAAAATAGCATGGAACATTTTCATCACATCTCTGGTAAGACCCTCAGTTTCAACTATGGTTGCATATTTCATTCTATTTTGAGCTCAATATGCCTTCTATTCTTTAATTCCTTTTCTTGGGTAAAAAATACATAGTCACAAAATTAAGAACAAGTTTTTTTTTAAATTCCCTTTTTTGGTGTAGTGTAATTTCTATAAATTCCTAAGTGCATAGGCTTTTTTGAATATTAATTGTACATTCTAATAAGTCACAATCATTTTTACCTTGATAAAATAGCGTTCTCTGATGGAAGAGAATAAAGCTTTTTTTTTTTTTGGTCTTTTTAGTGTTTTTAGCATTAACAGAAAAGAGTCGGAAAATCAAATGCAAATCTTGGAAATGCAAACACTACAACAACAACAACTGCACTGTGGACAAAGAGCTATTACCAAAATAAGTAGAGTAATAGGCTCTATCAACTGAAAAAGCATGAGCATTGAACAGTTTAAAAATCTACACCCACTAAGATAATAAATGTTACATGCTGCATATTCTCTGTGAAGCATTGTAATTACAAATGCTAAAAACAAATTTCTTGGGAAGTGATGTAACTGAAAGCAAATTTATGTTTTATAACTTGATCATTTAAAAATCTGGCATCTTAATACTAACACTAGAAATTATTCTTGCTTTATGTGAAAATAATAAGAATCAGTTAGGTAAAACAAACCACCCAACCTATATGGAAGAGATCTGGAGGAAGAAATATGAGATAAACTCAGAAGAGAAAGGAATAATTTCTAAGCTGATTAAGAACTACATTATTTTCCTTGGCATGAAACCCACATTAGAATATGGATTTTAAACCAAGTATATTTAAAAAATAAACTTCAATGTCTTCTAACTTCTCTTATGCAGTAGATAATTTTAGCAATACTCCCTGGATTATTTAATTAAGTAATATAACTTATACATAAAACACAAATAATAAATCTGTCCTTTTTATTAACCATTTTTAATATTGCACACGTGCCTGTACTAATTAAATTGATATCCTTTGACACCATAAACCTTTTTCCAAAAACCAACTCCCTAAATTTTACAAAGTGATAAAAACCAAATTGATTTCATTTAAAAACTTACCAAATACAACAACAAAATAAAAACAAAGAAAACCAAAATTTAGACCAGCACTTCCTGACTTTCACTCAAAATCTCCTATTTTAAATGTTGGCATATTTAACTCCTCAGAAAAATAAAAAGCACCATCACTGAAAATTACTGATTTCCTTACTTGCAGAAGGAAAAGAGCAAAGATTATTGAAGAATTTATATCTTTTCCAACTTTACTTGATGTTTATATAAATATATCCTTTTTCAAATCCCAACACTACAGATTATTAACTACTAAGTAAAAACAACACTAAGATAATTAATTCATTACCAATTTAAAGATGTCTTAATATCATAATGAATTATGACATTTTATTTTTCTAAATTGTAAAATACCTTTAACCATTTTCTCAAGTAAAGAGGAAAAGCTTGCAGACTTGTACCATTTTGAATGTAACCAGATAAAGGGAAGTATTTAAAGATAAAAATCACAAAGAAAATAAACATTTCACTAAATATTATGTATATGTATAAACTTTATTTAACATTTCCTCTCACAATTCTAATCAAAATGTGAATCGATAGTCACTTGGTTTAGCAACACTAAACTGGACCCTATTAAAAAGCTTCAGTACCTAAAGAGATTTCTGTATCTATGGAAAGCAAAACGAAAATTAAGTTTCCACATTTACTGTAAGAAAAGGCATCCTCTGTGGATCTGGAGGGCACTGGATGATGGGCCGGGGGATTCTACAGGCTTTTGGAAGCAAACATCGCAGTTACAGACCACTCAGGCATCATCCAGTGTCTTCTTTCCTCCTGTACCCATGCAATCACTGTACCTGTATCTTTTGTTGTCCACTGGCACAATATCCATGGCAATGTAATACTGCTGATGAGGATCCAATCCTGAGATCTTCACTCTCATTGCTGGAAACATGCGCCTAGGCACAAGGGAGGGAGGAAGAAAGGATCTGGCTTTTGTTTTAGTTTGTGATTTCACATGGAGAATGAGTAAGCCAAGAAACCTTGAGAATCTGTATTTTTCATATAAACTATTTGTAGCATTCACTTTGGTAATTTAACTCAAAGAATCAGAACACAGGACGTAGCAAAACTAAGGCTTTCAAATGTAATTGGGCGTAGCCTATACTGGTGTTCTGTGTTTACCAAAACGTCAGTATAGCTAAAAGCAAAAGAATTTTATACACTGAAGGAGTAAAGGCACTAAAGGAAGCACTTTTAAAAAAATCAATAAGCATATTTACTTTAATAATACAATTAATAAAATGTTCCAAATGGTAGAAATAGAAATTTTGGATTTCTAAAAGTGATAAAATATATTATAATGTGAAACTTTAAAAGGGTTATAAAAACCCACAAGGAGCCAATGTGCCACGCTATAACCAAACAATATGTTCTTTATTGAGACAGGACTTCCTGTCTGCAGCATAGTAAAGGTGAAGTGCAAAAGTTGCTCTCAATTTGAAAGGTATAGTAAAACTTCTTTATTGAAAGCAGAAACTAAACACAATGTATATTTACCAAATCATTCCTTCCCCCACCATAACCTGATAATAATTTCTTACTTAACCACACTTACTCAGAACACTGGTAATTAAAACAAATAAAAATCGGAGTTTCTCTTGGTGTCCCATAGTTGTCTATGGAGATGCTAAGCTAAATGCACTATCTTTTTAAAAGGGCACACTAGCAAGGAATACAACAGCAACTTTTTTGTGTATAAAAAAAAAAAACAAGTAGAGCAGTTCTTTCTTCAAAAAAAAATCTTTCACCTAACGACTTATGTCCAGGACCCTTCCAGCTAATCTAATTTTTGCTCCTTTACCTTGTAACACAAATTTTAGTACTGTTATTTACCAATTTTTTCTGCAACAATAATGCCATTAAAGACCACTTGCACAAAAAAAGAAAGTCCATTATTCCTAACTAGGCATGAGAACAGTTTAATACCCTGGCTGTTTTAGTGTTATTTCTGTGCACCTGTAAGATAAAGAGTAAAGGTCTTTAACTACATCCTTTATAAGACAACTGTTGCTTTGTGTTGTTGAAGGCTGAATTTGGATCATTAATAATAGCTCTGTGAAAATGTGGAAGGTAGCATATGGATTCAATAAAATATGTTTTTGTAATTTCTAATAAGTTCGGATACTTTTATGCTGCCCAGGTTTCTGCCATGTGTACTCCCTAAAAGAGATGTGTGTGCTTTTCACGTTCCTTTTAAGGAAGATATTATTCATAGATTTCAATGCACTAAATGAACTGAAACCTTTAAAATGCAAATATTTCTCCAATTAATGTGATCTGGCCAACAAAATCCATTAATTTTACTAACTGAGAGATATGTAAATTTCACTTTCAAAAATGGATATAACTACTTGCAATATTTTTTTAAGAATTCTTCAGCAAATTTAGACTAACGTGCTGGATTCCATTTAGGAAAAAAATGTTAACTACGTCACTGTAGATCTACAAACGAAGTACTTTTTGAAAATCAGGGTAACTATTTTTGAAGGAATTAAGCATGTATTACGGGGGAATGCAGTAATTTTTCATCCTACTCGAATATCAAAATAGCACAACACACCATGTTCTCACATTTCAAGGAAATCTTTTGATAAAGAACCGATGTGTGGGTTTCAATCTGAAAAAGCAAAATTATAGTTTACTAAAGAGTAAACTGCCTTTTTAAAAGGCAGGGGCCTGGGGCCAGATAATGTACCAGAAGTGAGAACTGGAGTCTAAATAAATGCCCGGACAGATGTCATTACGAACTCGAATCTTTAACCACGCTGCAGGCAGGGTATCAGTCGAAACGGCTGCCACACTGGCGGTGACAGTGGCTTTCTCCTGAGCGTCCATCCAACAAGAGGGCAGTCGCACCGGGCCCCTCACCGACAGCACTCCGGGGTAGGCAGGCAAAGCCAGTCTCAAAAGTGAACCACTACCCAGGGCCTTGCCCAGTCTGCACGCAAACGCCAACCGGAGACACCCCCCCGCCCTTCCTAACCCACCCAAAGGGTTCGGTGTGGCCAGGGCTGAGGGCCATTCGCGCCAGCTCGCCCTTTACCTGCCCGCCTTGGTGATGATCATCTCGGTGCCGATCTCGTGAAAGCGCTTCCAGAGCTCAGCTCCCTGAAGATCCACCCGCGGGGCCTGCGGCGAGGGCAGCGGGGTCCCGGGCCTGGCCAGGGCGGGCACCGGGGAGCCCTTCCGGGAGCCTCCGGGGGACGCCAGTGGGGAAGCGCCCTGCACGAAGCCATCCTCACAGCCTCCTGAGCAGCAAAGAGTAGAGAGGGGTAACCGGTGAGGCCCCGGAGGGCAATCTTGATGGGGAGACAGACCTCGGGAGGGAGGCTGGAGGGAGGTCAAGGACCAGGAGAAAAGGGGAAACTTCCCTGTCGTGACGTCCTTCTAACAAACAGGTCTATCGTTAAACTCCCGTACTGCCCGCCAAAGAGGCGCTCGACGCTCAAGTGGGGCCCCCTTGGCCCCCAAGTCCCCAGCGCACCCCGCCTCCGCGCGGGCAAGGCCCAGAAATAAGTTTCGCGCGGCCCCTGGGATCCGGGATGCGCGCCGGGTGGCGTCTGAGTCGGGTTCCCGGGATCAGATTCCCAGGGCAGACCCCGACTCACCCCGCGCCCCGCGCGCACGCGGCAGAAACGCCCAGGGCCGGGCGCGCGGGGCGAAGAGTCAGGGCCTCGCTTCTCAACAGGCGTCTGAAGCGCCTGGCTTTGGGCTGGGCCGAGGGTGTCCTCTACAAACACTTCAGCCTCCGCTCGCGCCAAACTCCCGGGTCGCCCCGAGCGCCTTAGTCGAACAGCTAGGGACCGAGAAGAGCGCGAAAAGCAAGCCCGCGGTCGCGGTCGGCCTGGGCCGCGGGAATCAGGCGGGGAAGGGCAGGGAAGGGCTCAGCTACCCCTCGGGAAACCACGTTTGCAAACACGCCGCCCTCTTCCTGGTTTGGCCAAAGGGCTCAGGCGCTCGTTCCGGTTGGGGAGGCAGTTAAGCCGTCGCTCTCTGCACCTCCACGCTTTCAAAAGCTCGGAAAGAAAACAGAGCATCTGCGGGCTGAAACCCCCAGCGCGGCAGACGTGAAAAGCCCAGATCCGCCCGGCGGAGCGCCGCGAACAGCAGCCGCAGAGGGCGCCGATCGCCGAGCGCGGGGCGGCCGCAGCCTGAGGTGCGAGGCGGGGAGCGGCGTTCTGACCGTCTGGGGGACGACGCGAGTGGCTCGGCGACAGCCACCGGGGCGGCGGCGGGCCTCGCGCCCGGACACCCAGGGCTGGCGTGCTAACAGCGGAGACGCCTCGGGAGCGCAGGGACACCGCACTCGCGCACGCCCACAACTCGCCGACGTTCCGGTCCTCCGCGGCGGCGCCGGCCCGCGGGACTGGGGAGGGTACGCGCCGCGCAGAAGTTGGGTGGCGAGCGGCCGACTCACCCGCGGCTCCGCGGGAGCCGCAGCTCAGCTCCAGGTCCGCGCAGCTCCGGGCGGGCCCGGACGCCGCCCCGGCCGGCGGCGGGAGCGCGGCGCCCTCGTCTCCTTCCGAAGAGCCCTTTTCGCCGCCGCGGCTGCAGCCTCCGTCCTCTACGGCCCCGGCCGCCTCTTCCGCGCCCAGCTTCCGCCGCTTCTTCTGAAGCTGCTGCTGCTTCTCCGCGCCGATCAGCGCCTCCACGGAGAAGGCGTGCGCTTTAAGGCTTAGCATGCTGCACGGCGAGCCCCTCCGCTTCTCGGCCATCCCCGCCGCCAGGCGCCCGCCCGCCCCTCGCTCATATACACTCACGCGGGCACACGCGCACACTCGCTCTCCGTCCCCCTCCAAAATTTGAACGACTCTCGGGGCCTCCCGCAGACCGAGATCTGCCCCCTTCCCCGCCGCGGGCCAAAAAACAAATTTGGCGTTTCCTCTTTCTCGCTCGTGTTGGGATCCGAGGAACTAACAGCGCGCCCGCAAAGTTTCCCTTCCTCGGTCTCTCGCGCGCTCTCTCTCACTGATGCACTCCTTCGCTCCCACCCCTTCCACCTCTTCCTGCTCTTCCAAGATCTGCCTCGACTGATGCGCCAAAGAGCACTAACATGGGTAAAAAACACTCTGCGGACACAAATTAGGGATTGTAATTGAAATTTGTTGCCTTGATCTGTCAGCACTTCCAGTCAGGAGAGCGGTGGGAAGAACTTGCTCATTAGTGTCAATAAAGAGGCGGGGGTGGAGTGCCGGGCCCTGCCAATCACCGCGAAGGCCGGCCAGTCAGGAGGCGCCGACTCCGCGCAGCCCGCGCCCACTTCCTTACAAGGTTGCAAAAAACCTAGAGCGAAAAGCGCCGCCGTCTGGCTTGGACGGGCCAGCCCCGGGAGTTGAACAGGGTCGGCTTCCTTGCGTCCAGCCGGGTCCAGCCCCGGTCCCCGGCTTTCCTCACTAGGACCTGGAACCGCTGAGGCATCTGGCTTTAAACCTAGATGATCACCGAGTTAAACTTATCAAGAATATTTTTTAAAACTTGAAACTCTCTTATCAGTTAATATTGTTACAACTCAGAACATTTCGAGGAGTAGGGAGAATTCACATCCTCCAGGCCCAGTTTTTTTCTCATTTAAACATTCCTGCGCCTTACTCTTTGCCCGGCAAGGCGCTAGGCGTGCTTATTTTTTGTTCGTTTATGTTTTATTTGGTGGATTTTTCTTGGGGAGGGGGAGTGGGAATCAGGATATATTTGAATTCACTATATTTTTTAGAACAAAATAAGCTCAGCTCCTCATAGGAGCCCTTTTATTACAAGCATAACAGTTAAAAATTTAGGTCGTTGGATTTAAATTGTGTGACTTTACTAATTAGGATTTAGTTTTAAAACCCCTAGAATCTTTGCAAAGTGAAATAAGTTTTAAGATGCAATGAAATTTCTTATTGCAGTGTTTTTAACTTTTTCTGTGATTTAACCTAACTCCAGATTTGTCCTGCTTTGGTCAATTTGCCATTTTCCCCCTCAGGTTTTTAAAGAGCCAACTTGTTTCTTTTTTAAAACAAAATTTTTAGAAAGAATAATGATTTTTAAACAAATAATAGTGAACATTTATCTGCACAGTTTTGTAACTTCACGTCGACTTTTTGTCAGGATTAACAAAAAATGGGTTTGGTTTAACTACAGCAAATTTCTGTGGAATAAAATTCATGCTGTATATTACTCTTAAATCTTTGATATAAAACAGACGACAAAAGATTGTTTTTCCTTTCTCTTGCTCAGTTCAACCTCCACAACTCTTGGCTACCCCATTATCTCTGACTTCTCTTTAAACTTTCAGTACAGTGATTCAAGGAGTAGTTTTGTCACTTCGATCGTTTTACTGAAACTCGGGGAACGCGAGATTCCTCCAAGACAACCCTCAGAGCTGGAACCGGAGCTGGCGCGTCTAGACGCCCTCCTGTTCTCGCCGCAGGGTAGGGTCCGACGGCCTCAGGGTCAAAAGCGATTCTGTGGCATTCTTGGGGGAGAGGCCCTTTCAAAGGCTTCAGAGATGGATTCAACCGTGAGGAGTGTTTTGCATTTGTAAAAAAAAAAAAGCCGTTGCAAATGACACCGTAGGGCCTCCAAACTCCGCGGCGCCCCAGGCGGGTATTACAGCTTTTAAAGCGCAAACTGGGTCTCTGAAGCCTGGTGGAGTGCTGGCTAGGGCCTGAGAGAGCAGAGGACGCTTGAAGGGCTTGGGCCGGGAGTGGGAGTGGGTTAGGAAGGGAGGGGTCGGCGGGGGAGTAGCGCAAACTGAGCAGGAAGCTGCGCTTGGAGCAGTGCGTGGCCAAGGCGTCTGTGGCCAGTATCAGCGGTCAGGCAGAACGAAGGGTCTAGCTCTTAGTCCCAGGCTCTTGGTAATCCGAAACTGGAGCGACCCTTGGCTCTTGCGAGCCAACCCCTAGGCTCGGAGTGTCGGAGGCTCTGAGGCCGAGGGCTGGAGTCGCCGGAACCTCAGGCCTACTCGAGCCCAGCGGCAGGGCTAGGAGGAGCGGCTGGTACGCAGAAACCGGAGTCCGCCTGGGACTATCGCAGTTTCCAGAGGCGAAGCCAGCTCGGTAGACAGGTTCCTGTCCATTTGTACTCCTCGCAGCTCAGACGACATAGAAGGGACTACCTGGGCCTGCAGGACTCTCCCAGGATCACGCAGACCCAAGGCCTACTCAATGCTTCCGACGCTTCTTTTGCCTTTACTCGGGCAGCAAGGGGCGCAGACCCGAGAAGGCGCAAACGCCCGGGAGATTGTGTCCGCGTAGACGACAAGATGGAAAGCCGGGCCTCAAAGATACCCACAATGCAGGTAGACTGTGTCACTTAGAAATAAACCAGGTGCGCACTGGGCTCTGGGAACAAGACGAAGGCATGGTTCGTTCCCCTTAGTCAAGTTCTAGCAGGACTTGGCAGAACAGTGACGGAGCTGCACCGCCGCTGGCCGCCCCACGTAGCCCTGGAATCAGGCTCAAGCTCCGGAACCCAACAGGAACAGCAGCCACTGCCCCAACGATAGCCCCCCGCCGTCTCCCACCCCAGGTTAAGCGACGGGTCTCAGATCTCACCGTGACCTGACCTTCGCTAGAGAAGTGGGGCCGCCAAACCTCTCCCGGGAGCGGGAGGGGAGGAAGGTTGGAAACTGCGGGAGGGCTGAGTCTTGGCCTTCGGAGTGATGGCAAAGCTATCGACCTAAAGAGGCGTTTTTTCTCAAAAGCGTGGCAGATGTGTGCAGGGGCCGAGCCAGGGCCTTGCACACTGCCAGACAAGAGAGCAAAAGAAACAAGCACAGGGCGCACATTGGCCGGAGAAAAGCACAGGCGCATGTGCACGTATCTACCTGTGTATGTGTGTGGGTGCGCGTGTGTGCACCTGCGCGCGTGTAAACTTGGGTGGGGATGTCTATATTGGGGAGCGTGTGCCTCCCATCAGTTTAAGAGAGAAAACGTCTTTTTCTCGTATGAGCTACGTTAAAGAAACGGTTAAAACTGAATAAAACCGGCAGGCCTCTGGCAAAACTAGCCTGGCTCTATTTCAAATGGAAGTCACCCAGGAAAGACATTATCGGAGTGGATCTGTCTCTACTACGTGGGTGAAGGGGGAGGGCAGAAAAGCCTCGTGTGTCCGGGTCTGGGAGGATGGTACCTAGTGGAATCCATTTTCAACCAAACAGTACAACTACCTGGGGCAGGGGCGGGGTGAGCTTGAAAGAGCATATCCGGTCCCTCCTCCTCATTTTTCTCGGTGTAGTTTTACATTGGGCAGTTTCACGGACGTGGGCAGCGGTGTGGTGATTGCGGAGGGAGGGAGGGGGCAAAAGGGGACTAAAGGGTACTGGGAAAAATACAATAAATAATAAATTAATCAAATTGGGCAGTTTGGAAAGATTTCTTTTTTAACTTGCATTCTCTGCCACCCCCGCGCTGTGCCTTCTCAGTGGGGCGAGGGCGGGGCGTGGGGGTGGGAAGAAAGAGTGAGAGAGAACTTGCTATTTCATAGTACCTGACATCTACTTGTATTTTCTTTATAAGCAATTACTTATTTCTAAATTAAAAAATTATGTGTCAGGATTTCATTCTCTAGATAGAGAGCTTTTTTTTTTAAACTGTTGACAGTCGTCGTTAGAGTTTCTAACATTAAGTTTTGTTTCCCAGACTCCAGGCCCGACACAAGGAGGTAATCCCTGGCATACACAAAAGCCTATTCTTGGTCCCTAGAGTTGAGGTTCATCAGGTTGTCCCAGAATTTCCGAAGAGGCAAGATCGGGACTTCCTTCCGACCCATAAGATGTTTGTTATTAGCTGAAAGATGAACCCAGATGAGGAATACAGAAATAGATAAGAGAGTGAAAGTGAGCCAGGGCCCAATCCAAGCACCAGAAAGGGTACTTCTTTGGCGCTATTGCTTTGGGATGTAATGAGGGAAGGAGTTATATCCTAACCAGGAGCACTGGACAAGAGAAGGAGCGCTGAGTCACTGGGCAGCGCCACACACGCGGGCTGGGAACTCCCTCTCTCCTACCTTCCTTCCCCTGCCTTTTCCCACTCTCTTCGTTCTGTTGGCACCTACGCTTCTTCTCGCCTCTCCCTCGGATCTGGATTAATAAAAATAATAAGTTATAACCTGTATAAGTTAACAAAGTCTACGGGAATAAACCCGGTGGCCAGGGGCCGGATGGCTGCGCTCTCGCGGGCCTCCTCCCTGACGAGCTGCCGGCTGCAGCTGCAAACCCAGGCCCGCCAGATCCAGACCCGCAGTTCCTCGCTGCTCGCTTCGGTTTCGGATTGGTACACACAGACTACACCTCCCCACGCGTTGGCGACTCTGGACTATCCTCGATTCCAGGTATCCTTGACTTTCCAGATTACTATCAGCTGCGACCCAGTGCGGAGTCCCGCTACAAAATAACTCGCGTGGCCCACCGAAGAGCCATCCCGGGCTCCGCAGCGCCCAAACTCGGTTTCGGCCAGGAAGGACTCGCTTCCAGTGCTGGTTTTTCCGTCGGGGCTCACTTCTCACTGCGGCTTTGCAGAGGTGCGAGGTCTGGGCAGAGCCAAAGGAGAGTGTACTTTGAAGGTGAACTTGCCCTCCTGCCGCTCTCCCTCCCACCTTCAAGTGCACCAGCTTGAGGAAGAGAAAGAAAGGGTGGGAGGAAAGGCACCTGCGACGGGTCTAGTGGCGGGGCGGTGAGGAAGTACTGAATCTGTGATGTGTCCAGAAGAAAGCTCATTCGGCTGAGCTAGTGAGCTTGCCCACTCGTGTCCAGTTTCCAGTAGTGTCTGCTCTGCCTCCAGACAATGTTGCAGTTATTTTTCACCTTGTGCGTGAAAACCCGCAGCCTTCAATTCCTCTTTCATTGACCCATAACCTTCAATTCCTCCCACAACCCTACAGTTAGGGGTTAGCAAGAGAAAGGTCCAGGAAGGAGGCCATACTCGTGGCTATCACTAATGCCTGATCCAACTGGAAACTGTCTCGAAGGAAGCAATGAAATTAACACCAGGTGTGAATGAACACCGAAAGCTGGGTAGGTGGACATTGCTGATGCCAATACCGCATAAATCGATTTGGACATAAGTCACACTGAGATAATTAATGGGGAAGTTAAGTAATATTCTCTAAGTAGTTAATGGACACTTTAATAGTTTGTGCTATATGATGTTTAAATTGATATTAAGATATGTGGCTTCCATTCTTTTATTTAAATATTTAATGTTATTCCCCCCTGTACACAAATATTATCTACTGGTTTAATATGAACTTAAAATGCAACCAAGTGTTCCTATTTAGTCTCTGTTTAAGAATCACTAGGTATGGTGTTTAGCTTTTTATAAAAATCATTACACCCTCTAATTGGCTGTAAATTGGGCCCTGTTCTCATATTTCACATCTGTAGATACTAACAGTTTTTAAACAGTGGAAATTCTGTGCACATTTATATAATCTGCTGAAAGTATAAACAATGAAGAATGTGGCTGGAATTTATTCATATTTTTGTACTGACAGATGAGGCATTACAGTTTCAGCTGAATGAAAGAACTTTTAACAGATTAATTTAAAGCTAGCACTGGAACTGCATAAAAAGAAGCGAGGTATTGAAACATAGTATTAGCATTAGGAATGAACCCTGAATTTAAAAACATGGGCAAAAATATTGACAACTAGCTATGACTTTTCTGCATGACTTTCGATTTGTTTTCATTTTTGCTTTTTAATTGTGAAAACTCTTCCATCCTTTAACACGTGTATCATAAACAATTTAGATAAATGAAAAGTGAAAAAGCTTAGGATTTTTCTCTCTTTGCTATATAAAATACTAAACTCTGTCTCAAAATAATCTTACTGGAATATTCTTCCAATCTGAGTTTTTAGGAAGAGCCAAATGAGAATCTTTAAGCACAAGACTAAAGAGCAGTAATATGTCCATTTAGACATGTTGGAAATGTTGCTTGTAAAGAATCTTTAGCATATACAATACTGCATTTCTCAATTACTGCATTTCCAAATTTAGTCTCATGAAGAAAGGGGGAGGGGGAAAAGCTATCTCAGTTTATGCATAATTGGTGATGTAAATATAGAATAACTAGCATTTCTAGTAAGACCAGTGCTTTTTTATGTTAACCTTTAGACTTTGGTGCAGGTTCCTTCTCAAATTACATAAAATGTACTTTAAGAAGCACTCACTACCTGCTACAGATGTCCAAGAAAAACTGAATTATGGAAGTCGGAAACATATGGCAGTTGCCTATTGCACAAAAAAGGTACATATGAAAGTTATAAATTTCCTTCTTTAAGTCAGCATTGTAAACGCATTTTATAGGGTTCACAGTATGTATTACATCTGTAGATTTGATTTTTTGAATATATATATATTTTAGATATTTGTGGTTTGGAATTCTAAGAGAAAGAACTCATCTCTATGTGTCAGAAATAAAGAAAAACAACAAATAAAAATAAATATGTGGGTAGGCAAACATTTTTCTTTTAATTTCCCAGCTGGTTATACTGAAAAGGACATCAGACCATCTACTGGCAAAGGGTTACTCATAACACCGAAGGCGCCCTTCAGCAGAGGCTGCTGCATTTACTGAGTTCCCGCTCGCTCAGGAAGAAGCAGAGACGTCCACTTGAGCAAAGCCAGCATGGGGCAGATATAAAAACCACCAAACTAAGATTGGGAACAGGCAAATGTCAAAACCTCACCAATTCAATTTGCTCATGAGAAAAATTTCCCACTACTTTCTGACCTTTTTGCTGTTGAAATATTAATTTCACTTAATTCCCAGAACCACATTTTGATGGCAATTATAATTTAATATTACATATTCAGTATTATCAATGGATACCAAGTACTGTCAAATATGAGGGTATCTTCCTTTAAGCCTTCAAAGTTATTTCAAGATAATCCCTCCAATTTTCAACCTGAAGCTCCCTGTAGGGTCTTTAAATTTAATTTTAATTTGTGGGTTTTAAGAGTCACAGCTCTCTTGTTCCATTTTATTTGGAGAAATGTTAGAAGCAAGTTATGTGAATGGTCCTTGGTCAAAAAAGAGTTTAAACAAATATGTGCTTGTTTCGATACCTAGGAGCAAGGCAGGTGCCTAAAGGGAAGGTCGCGGTGGGGTCACGCCCACAAAACCATCCTTAGACTTCCCTTTTGGTAGAGCAGGAAAAAAAAAAGCCCCAGGGTTATCTCAGCTTTGTTGTACTGGAATAACATTCAGTGCGGGAGAGTGGAGGCAAAATAACGGTAGATGCGCTCTTCCCAGATGTTAAGTTTCACTTGGTTGTGTTTTGAGCTGCACATGTGTTTATTTGTTGAGTGGTCGCCCGCGTGCATTTTCTCTTCTCCAGCTCCTGCCTCACAGAAGGCTATTTCTGGCCAAGCTTTTGACCACTGGGTCTATGTGGGACTGTAAGAAATTGAGCTTTCATTATTGGAGGCCTGCACCTAGGGATGGAGAGGAATCCCTGAGGCGAAAAACAGATTCAGATTCTATCCATTCACAGAGATTTGGAAACTAGGAAAGTCCCAAGGAAAGAAATTTCTGATTTTCTTTTGTCCCCATGTTTTAGGTCTCTTCTAGAGCTCCCATCATGACTTGCCCAGGCCATTCTGCACCCCCCCCCAGTCAATATTTATAATTAGAGCTTTTCAAGGGGGACCCCTAAAAAGCATTTATTATTCACTATTATTTAATAACAAAAACAGTGATAATAGTAAAAAGAAATAAATAAATCAGTGCAGTTTCCAAGGGCACCCTAGAATCCCTGGGGGCGGATCCGGCTGGTAAAACATTTAGGATTTCTCATTCTCCATGTGGTTCCGCGCCTAAAATTAAAATCCCGTCTGAGTTTCTGAAGCTCGTTTTGCTTTGGTCAGTATCTGCGTTTTCTTTTATTCTGTTTCCTTTCCCTTTTGGGTTTGGTGCCTTTTTTTTTTTTCATTGCCGAAGACAATTTGATTTACTGTTTGACTGAGAGTTGCATTTCTGTTTAGAAGGTGAAACGTCCAAGTCGGTTAGCCAAATTATTCCCCGACGGCTCCAATATTGCGCCAGAGTCCCAGAGTCAGTTATTTTTATGTCCGACTGTATTTCAAATGTGCAGGGTGATAAATAAAACGCGCCTCAAGCTGCAAACTATCTTAGTGCGTTGAGCAACAATTGACAAAAATTAACCTATCCAATGCGTCGGGGTTCCTGAGAGCGCCTGGTGCATAAATCAGCCTCGCGGCGGCTTCGGGAGGCTGCGCGCTCGAAGCCGCGCGCCCGCGGCAGCTGAGACTGTCGGCCAGGTCTGGGCTCGCCTGGCCGGAGGAGTTGGGATCCGCCACGGGTAGGGGAGAGGGGATCTAGTCCGATCCCCTGGGTTCAGAATTATCCAAGGAAGGGTCGTGTTTGGGGCGAAAAGCATCATCACGCCTAAGCAACCCACTAATTCGCCATTTAGGATTCTCTAGTGGGGTGTGTGAGTGAAATAAAAAAGGACTTAGACAAACTTGGGGAAGGGGGCTGGACAGGGAGTAACAACCCCCGACTCTCTCTGTATACCAGAGGAGTTTCTCTGATTGCTCTAGTCACTTGAAAGTCAGATTCTTCTCAGCTATTAACGATTAAACCCTTTTTATGGGAAACCAAGAAAGGCGCCCCGGGAGGCTCTCTGTGGCACCGGCGCTCTGTGTTGCTGCCCGGAGTCCGGTGGTAGTCACTGCCCCGCACGTCGGGACCTGCACTCTCAGGGTCCGCATTCCCTTTCCCGGAGTGATAAGCCCTCCCGGAGCCCTCGGGACTGGTGAGCGAGGTAGGGCCGGGTGGGAGTGGGTGAGAATCTCCACTCGACCCTGGCAGCAGCGACAGCGGGGACCGGCCGCCGGCAGTCTGACTCGCGCTCGGCGGCCACAGGCAATAGAGGCCTCTGGGCCATTGCGGGGGCGGGGGGGCTGTTGATAAGTGCAAAAAAAACAGCCCTCAGGGCGCTAAGTGCACAGTAAGTGCGAAGAATAAATACATCACCTCCCCGGGCGTCGGTCTTGAAAAGGTCTCTCAGCCCCCTGCCGTTCAGACCCGGCTGAGGGTTATTGATTAGTGGGGGCGCCCGCGCCGCGCCTGCACCTCCTCCAGCCTGCACAACCGGCGCGCAGCCCCGGCCCGCGCGGCGCCGGGCTCCTGCGGTCACAGAAACCCCCGAAACAACTCAGACTCACTGGACCTCATCACCGCACAAACAGTGTCCTGAGCCCCGCCCCGCCCTGTCGGGGCACCTAGGGAGGCGGCCACGACGTACCCTCGGGGTCGCGACGAGTGTGACCCTCTGCGTGCGCCTGCGTGTGCGCGGACGTGTGGATGCCCCTCGGGCTGTCAATCCCGGTGGCCGCCTGGAGAAAACGGAGATGGGTGGAAGAGAAAGCTATTATTGGCTTATGTACACCTGAATTAAAAGTTTCCTTTTAAAATAGGTTAAAGCGAATGAAAACCTAAAGCCCCGGGCGGGGACCTATAGTTCCCGAGGGCGCGGGCCCCCCTTTCCTGCAGGCGGCGCGGGGAGCTGGGCGTCCGCTGCTGAGGTCTGGCGGCGAGTTCCCGGAGCTTCGACCTCCTTGTGGCCCCGAGGCTCTGCCGCCTATGGCTCTTCTCGCCCTGGCTCGGCGGTCCAGGGTCACTGCTGACCTCGGCTGCCTAGACGCCCACCGTTTCCTCCCCCGAGGGCGTAAACCCGAATTCACACGGGCCTCGGGCCTCGGGCCTCGGGCCTGGGTCTGAGCTCTGGTCCTCGGCTCGCCCCGCTCTGGGTGATTCCGCGACGGGCGGAGGCAGATGGAGCTCGCTCAAGACAGCATTCTGCAAGGGTTTCTTTCGTGACGCTAATCACGTTACGGCCTTAACCTCCTCCGCGGTACATGGGGGATAATAATCCTTGCCAGGCTCTCCCTCCGGGTGGTGGTGACATATTATATTCAGGTCGAGGGGAAGTGGGGGTTGGTAGTGGCAACTATCCCGCTGTTTTCACGGATGGCCCAGATTTGGGCGTGGAAGTTGGGAAGATTCGGGCTTCGGTCTGGACCTCCCCGATGAAGGGAACTCTTGAAGCATCGGTTCCTCGGAGCCCTCCAAGCTTTGGACGGATGGGAACGGCCGGGATGGGTACACGAGACGCCATTGGGGACCCTGTGTCACTGGGTCCCAGCCAGGCCTGGGACAGAGCAGTTTGGTCGGGTACTTTCCTCAGGCTCCGGCAGCCCCCGGGCCCTTTGCTTGGCCGGGTACCAATCCCTCCATCTCGCTGCGGGCAGCCACCGCGGAGACTCCAGAACCCCGGGCCAGCGCAGGAGCTGGGTGCCTACGGATCCGATGCTGAAAAGAAAGCCTTTGTAGGTTATCCAGATCCGCGGACGCGATAGAGGCAACCCTGAGTCGTGCAAAATCAGCTCCAGAAAAGACATTGGCCTCTGCATCTCTAAAGGAAGAAATCTCCCAACACTTTATAAAGCTTATTATAAAACCATCTGGAAAAGGTGGCATCCGCATGGATGGAGGGAGACAATTAGAAATAACAAGTAATTAGAAGGAGAAACCTGAAAGGACCAATAATGTGTTTTGTTTGCAATTAAGTGCATGTTAACCCCAAATTAAACTAACCCTTAAAGAAAAGACAAATTATCCCAATTATCATTATCATTGCCCCAAACAGCGGTCCGTGAATGAGTTTCTCCCCCATTGCTCCATTTAAAATCTCAGGACACTTCACCTAATAGCTTTCTTGACTCCTCTCATTAGTGAGGTTCTCTTTGTTTTTGTTTGTTTGTTGTGTTGTTGATTAGAAAGGCACATTCACAAGTTAATAAGTAGGACGACCGTTTCAATCTGTTCCCAGTTTGAATCACAGTAGACCAAAAAATGGATGCAAAATGACCTGTACATCGGGCAGTGATCTAAGATGGTTATGGGCTCTCAGTTGCATAGTTATTTCTAAGACTTCATTTTAAAAAATGAAAAACATTTTGGGGCAGTTACAGTTACATTAGTACATGTTGTGGAAATAAGCTTGAGTTGGGAAAAAATATTAGAAACAGCTGTGATGTTAATATTTCAAAACCCAAAGTATTCAGTATGCTCAGTATCTACTTTTCATCATATTTTTCCTTGTGCATCCACAAGATGCACTACTCCCTGTGCGTAATACAAGACACTTGTTTAATAAAGCAAATGGTTGTCTGTGTCAGGGGGATTTGGTCCTCTCTCCCTCTCCAGTCCATGTGCAGCAGATCAAAGACCTGAATTACCTCTGTCTTTCTAAGGACAGCCATATGGTGTCTTGATTTTTCTTCTGATTTTTTAGCAACAGAATTCAAAGGGCTAAAGAATTTGTGTGATGCTGCAGATGAAAGCTTTACCCAGGTAAGTTATTTTTAAATTAATATCATGCATACCGCACCTTATTCCACTAAAGCTTTAAGGAGTCTCATGAGAATACCTATAACAAGTAAATATGAAAATGGTGAGTAAAAAATAAGATTGAGGTAAAAAAGGAAATCACAACCCAGAGTCAAGATAGAAAGGAAAAACAAACTATTATATGTATGTGGAATATTAGACAGTTTTTGGAAGAGAAACTTTAAATTTGTCTCTGAGCTTCCTGGAAGCAAGAGTAAAAAGAGAAACATTGTCTTCACTGAGAACAAGGATAAATCATATTAGTTCCTTGTAGTAAGTAATACATTCCCTGGGGCGATGATAATGATGGTGATGATGTTGTGGTGATGATGTTGTAGTGATGATGATAGCAGCAGCAGCAGCAGCAATAGTATGTTTTATTTACATGCTGCTGTATTTGGGAGACTAACCGCTCCTTTCTCCACCAGGCCCCAATATACTCAAATATTCTTCTTGGGATATCTTTACTCGGTTACAGTTGGACTATAGCTGCTTCTCTCATAGAGGCAATATGATGTTCAGAAGGAGCTTTGGAATCAGAGAGTCCTGAATTTATGCTGTAACCCTTGGCAAGGCACTTAATCTCTCTCTCTCTCTCTTTCTCTCTTTCTCTCCCTGACACCTAGTTTTCTCTATAAAATGGAGACAATCTATCCCATAGGTTTATAGAGAGGATATTCCAGAGCCTAAAATTAAGAAACTTTTTTGTATGTGTTAGGCTATTGTGGTTTTTATGGTTATTAACATAACACAAAGATTTATTGTCTTTCCTCTTTTCCACAGCTACACAGTATTCAAGGGCACTTGTACTTTGGGCCTCAGAGCAGATGAGAATGCCAGTATTTGGACTTGAAGACATGTCAGTACAGTTATATAAATGAGCAAAGTCTCTGAGCTGACTTACCCTCCCTACTTGCCCAAAGTGATTAAATTTCTGGAGACAAGAGAATATTGGTAAGATGGCCCTTGCTGTGAACTGTGTCAGTGCCTGAGACTGTGGGTCTCCAACTGGGTTCTGTACAACAGCCTCAACCCTGTTACCGGTGAGGCTGACACCTTGGTATTGAGATGATCAAGGCATGTATGAGTTACAAAAGAAGGTAGATATGTCTCTCAGTATCATTTTGGAGCAAAACCATGGTTTTGCAGGTCACTATAGAAAGTCAGGACTTAGAGTTTCATGTGTATTGAGGGTTTGGGGCAGCAGCTAAATATTAGGGGACACTTCCCTTGCCCTGCCTCTTTTTGGGTAGAACTTTTAAACTAGTCCTTTCAAAGGACCCAGTAGTGGTTTTAGGTTTTGTGGAGACAATTTCTCTGTCCTGGTTCTGATGCCTGAGGCAATCTGCCTCCTAGAAGTTTCTTCCTTTTGGTCCTCTTCCCTCTTCACTTGGTCAGCTCCCACTTAACTCTCACTTTCTATTTCTGCTAAATCTTGTGGATTGATGAGGGGTTAAATATCAATCTAGTATATCTAAATATATCTGTATTTCCCAAGGTTAATTGTATATTATGAAGATGAGCATGTGCATGGTTGACCTGTTCTACTAGATGGTAAGCTTCTCAAGGTCATCGGCTTCATCATGTTTATGCATTGATTGACAGAATTTAGAACAGTGGATAATGTGTCTCGGGTTGAGAAGGCCCCATGACTCAGCAGCCAAGCAGCAGCAGCAGCAGCGTGGCATAGCAGGACGGGCAAAGACTTGGAGTCAGGAGAAGCCCAGGGCTTTGTCTGCTCTGTCACTGGCCCCATGATCTTGTGTGATCACCTAACATTTTTAGATTTGACCTCAAGTGTTTAGCTGAGGTGATCCCAGTGGTGCCACTTGGCACCAACATTTTAAGATCCTCCCTTCACTTTCCAACGGAGTATAATCTCACCCTCCTCTGGTTTAGCCCTCACAGCATTTTACTTCTCTCTCTTTTAGGCATATGACACATCCCACTTTACATTAAAACTGTTATAAACTATTTCTTCTCCATTAGATCACAAGACCAGTGAGTGCAAGAATGGTGTCTACATCAGTATTACCAAAAGACCAGTCTGTGTTTTGCACCACTGTGCTTAGTACACATTTTTGAGGGAATCAAATTTGGCCCTTCATTTAGAGCAGCCATTAATGTGGTCTAAAAAGAGGGCACGCCAACACTCTGCTATTGTGTGGGACTGGTATGCACGCATACAGGTCTCCGTCTCTGTTAAGTCCCGCGGTCTTAGCTCCCTGTCGGCCAGGTCATGCACAGCCTCCCTGTGCTCGTTGCCTGTGGGGTATAGGCCAAATGATCCAGGACAAATATCTAGCTACTTTCCTTAACAAATATGGCACTGAATATGGCAGAAGGGAAACAGGCTTTATGATGGCTTGTGTAATGTCCCCCACCTTACGAGGGTAAATGGTGGGTATTGGTCAGTGCCACGTGCAACCAGCGAGGGGACCCACCCACATTAATAAAATGTTAATCTTTGTTAATATTTTATTTGCATCCTGGAGGAGGTTCAGAGAGGCCTGCCAGTTCTTATAGCATGGTTTTCTTGGCCATTATTGACAATCCCCTGAATCTCTCCCAGGGAAAGAGAGATGGAAGGGAATGAGAAGACAGCTCTACTCTGCTAAAGCGTATGCATGTCTGAATTCCTCTCTTGGCTTTAATGGATTTCAGCACAATGCTGCAAGCAAGTAGGCTATCTTCTAGAACAGTTCTGGTGAGAGGATACAGTAAATTCTCACAAAAAGGCATTTCCTTACTTCCTCTGCTAGAGGGGTCACTGGGCCTGCAGCTCTGCCCCTTCCTCAGTCTTCTGTGTTCACCTTAAACTGGAGCTCCTCCAAGCAGTCCTTCATGCTGTGGCCCACCCATAGCCTCAGCCTGCACTGGCTGGCACAGCATTCCTGCACTTCCTCCCTGGCAGACTGGTGCTTCTGCTGCTATTGGTGAACGAACGCCACTAGGTTGCTTGGCTTGCCTGTTGTCTTGGTTACTGATACTATCTCCATGTCACTTTAACTTCCCATTTAACTGCACTCATGCTTGGGTCTTACATGTTGGAGACTGCTTCCAAGTTCGCAGTGGGAAGGGAAGCGGGAATGTGTGGGGGGAGCACACTCACTGTTCACATCCCACTGTTGACCAGAACACACCTGCGCACCTGCAGAGGAATCTGGAAAATGTAGTATTTCTTTCCCCACCCTCACCCTCCACCCCAGGAAATGAAAATAAAACTATTTGGTGATTACCGAGCTTTTCCTCTTTCAGAATTTTTGGAGGGAACTTCCAAAGCTAGTATGCCCCACACTCAAAGTACAGAGAAAGCAGAATCCACTGTTCAATCAGGTATACAAACTAAGGTGAGTATTGTAGGCTAATATTTGGTTTTGGCTCTTATGAGTGACAATGTTCTCTGAGGTCAGGGAGAATTACTTTCTGTGGAACCAAAACAAGGGGTCTGGAAGAAGATGAGCTTGTGAAGAGCCAAAGGATACCCACTTAGAGTGGAAACAGCCATCTCAGTGTTAAAAGCCCTAAATCCATTCATTACAGATTTCCAGGTGTTGTTATGTTCCAGAGTCATCTCCAGTGACTTGGAACTTGGGAAAGTTTAGCCAACAAGCTATATGGATATTCTGAATATCTTTGAATTAATCAGATTTTATCTGGCTTTTTACTTTTAGTCTTAATACCTGCTATCAGCACTCTCCCTTCCTTCTTTGCTAACATTTTATTTGCATCTTTAATGATTTAACAGATGTCAAACTTGGTTATGGGTTTGACAGAGACTGATGTTGCTTGAATATCTTTGCACAGACCTGGTTTATGAGAGGATACAGACCACTGATGTCATATTCATGTGCTCTGATGGAAGTTTTAGTGTCCCAACACCCCTGTGGAAGGAGTTTTACACTTCTAAAGTGGTTGCAGCCTTCTTGTTAAGATTTTTTTTCCAAACATGCTTTTGCATTTCACCTTCTCACTGAACAGTACATTGTAATACCATTTAGGATAGTTGTTTTAACACCAGTACACTCAAATTTTCCAGATGAGAAGTATAGTTAGGAAAAAACCCCTCAAAACCTTAAGTTTCTGGGGGAAATGATGGACATTGCTCATTGATCTGTATTTCTAGTAAGAGACTAGAGAAAGCTTTGTATTGTCTGTTCTTAGAACAGCCATATTTGTTGTAATAGCCTGACATATTATCCCCATTCCTGAACTTGTGTGTGAGTAGGTCTTAGAAGTACTGCCAGAGTCTTAGAAACCTCATGATTGGTTAATGTCCACTGGCTGTATTCAAAACACCCAGGGAAGGCTCTAGCCAAAGAGAGGAACTAGATGGGGGTAAAGTGAATGCCACAAGGCATAGGCTGTAGACTACAGCCTATGTCTTCTCTGACCACAGAGAATGCCTGGCCTTCTGCTTCAAGAATTTATAGCTAAAGGAAGTGCGAAAAAGACAAAAAATAAATGAATTGTATTAATAGGGCAGGGAAAGCATGGTCAGAGGTAAATCAATGATACTATCTAACAAAAACTTAGGCAGTCCAGGTTAGTGTGGTTTAGTGGATTGAATGCCAGCCAGCAAATCAAAAGGTCACTGGTTCGATTCCCAGTCAAGGCACATGTCTTGGTTGCAGACCAGGTTTCCAGTTGGGGGATACGAGGGGCAACAGGTTTGGGTTTCTCTCACACATCGATGTTTTTTTCTCTCTCTTTTTCTCCTTCCCTTTCCCTCTGTCTGAAAACATATAAAAATACTTTTTAAAAAAAGAAAGCTTAGGTAAAAATATTTGGCTGATATTGTTCTAGGCAAAAATAAAAAAAAATCCAAGGAGAAGCCGTAGTCAAGTGAAGGAGTTAGAGTTGGAGGCTTGTTTCTGGCACACTTAGTGTCTCTGTGGCTTTGGGGGTAGTTCTTTAGCTTTATGAGCCTCCGTTTCCTCAACAGAAAAACAGAGTAATGTGGACCCTGGAAAACACATTAATTGATTATGTGGATTAGATGAGCAGTATATTTGAAAGTGCTTTTAACGGGCATGTGATACATGAAAGTAAAGGCAAAGAGAGGCCTTGACTTTGTACCCTGTCCTCCCCACTCTCTGCACTATGTGCCTCCTACCCAGACGAGGGTGCAGGCACGGCTGTGACTTGTCACTAAAGCGCAAGGAAAGAATCCCACAGGGAACAACACTTGGGGTGGCGCTGGTGTGGAGGTGATTGTTTGTTTGTGTGTTGTTTGGTACCTTAAATATATAGTAAAATGGCAACTTCGGTGGAGACTGTTTTTCTTGTCCCCCAAAAGTTTGCTTCCAGCTGCTAAGATCATTTATTGTGTGAATGGAAACATAATTTAACTACAGTAGGATATGGCACTTGGTGGCTTCAGATTAGTTCTCTGAAAATCAATTTACCAAATTACCAATTGCAGCAAATCATGAAGCATATGTCTTTTACCAGGTGGGAGTGAGTTTGTAAAGAGCCTTTTCACCAGCAGAAGAGGGGCATGGGCTGCAGAAATAGAAAAGGCAGTAAAATGTGTTTGAAGAAAAGCTCGGCCATTCACATCTTAAATGTTGAGTGTTGCATAATTGCTTCAGCATCTGAAATGTGAATCACACGGGAAATTGGTAACTGAGCTTCCCTATCAGATCGTCTGAAAACTACAGGTGTGAACAATCACTGAAATTCAACAATAATTTTAAATTGATCATTCAACAACTCGCTGAGACCAGTGAAGGGTGATTTGATTCAAATGGGAGTGGGTTGAGTCTAAACTGCCTTTGCCATCTGTGTGTGTGTGTGTGTGTGTTGAGGAAGGGGAACCTAGCAGTGGTGTTATTTAGGGGATGGAGGTTTTCAAAGCTGGGTGAGAGTTAAGATCATAGTTCCCTATAGTGTATGTGGTATGGAGCAGAATGTAGAATGATGTTGAGGATAAGATAGGAATGGAGGTGAGTGCTGGAGGTAAAACGGCCCATGGAACCCAGGTGTACAGGACTCATACCCTGAGCACTGGAGTGCAGGCATGGAGAAGTCAATCAGACTTCAGAAGTACCCACCACGGTGGGTTTAGAGCTCTGGTTAGGAATGGTCTGGAACCCCCTCAGGTGTCAGAGATGTGGGTTGATGGCATCAGCACCAGCGTCTGAGAAAATCAAACTGGTGACCATTTGGTTCACAGGCCAGCACCTGAGAACAGTGAAGGACCAAGTCACTTGATGCAGGACCACAAGTTGAAAACCCCAAGCTCTGGTCCCAGAACTTCCCTTAAACATATGTAGACCTATGCTTTAACTCTCTATAAATGGTTATTTTAAAATTTTTCCAATCCAGCCCTGGCTGCTGTGGCTTAGTGGAATGAGTGCTGGTCTGTGAACCAAATGGTCACCAGTTTGATTTTCCAATTACAGCACATGCCTGGTTTGCAGGCCAGGTCCCTAGTAAGGGGCATGAGAGAGGCAACTACACATTGATGTTTCTCTCCCTCTATTTCTACCTCCCTTATCCTCTGTCTAAAAATAAATAAATAAAACCTTTAAAAAAGTTTTAAAAATGTGAATCCATTTTGCACTGACAGTTGGTCCTGGTACATATGACACACAGTCAGCTTGTGGCACATGTGACCTACCAAGTGAGTTAGATGACAGGTGAGCTGGTCTCCTCTCAGTTCAATGAGTTGAATACACTGACATCATGGGCTTAAGGTTACAGAAATGTCAGGTTAATTACTGTAAGGTTTTAAGTGTTTATTCTCCATTGTTTATCTTACATCTGCATGGACTAATAACAAGCAGTTTATGGACTATTATTGGAATAAATGTTTTAAAGTTGTTTTCTACTTTGACACTTTATAAATGCTGATATGGGAGGAGAATGGGTTTTTCAAATATGGCAATGCTTCCTTCATGGGTCATTATTAGGGAATGAGATTTGGAAACTGCATATTGTTTCAGAACAGAAGCTTAAAATACTGGTTAAAAAGTTGCTGGTTATGTAGCAACTTTCATCTCTTCTTTTTTTCTCAGTATTGGAATCCACAATCTTTGGCTGGACTTATGACCCGTAGAATACAAACTACATTTCCCATCCTCCTTGCAGCTAGGTGTGACCATTTCTTAAATTCTGGACAATAAACTGTAGCAGAGGTGAGATGACAACTTCCGGGAAGCCTGAAAGGGAAAGGACCAGAATGTGCGCATAGCTGCCAGAGTCCCAACATTGACCTGCGTCTCTGACTTGGGACTGGAAGCCCTGAAATCACAGCAAGAGGACAGATGGTGCCTCAGTCCCTTTCACGGTGGACTCAATGAAATACCAGGATGGGTGTGTGGGGGAAAAAATAAAATTCCGTATTTTTAAAGCCAGTGTTACTTTGGTATTTAATTTATTTCTGTACCCAATCCTAAGCAATACAAGTACAATTTTAAAATCCTAATTTTTGAAATTAAAATATATATTTAACAAAACATGGCTTATTCTTCTAATCTTAGACGGGGGATTTAAAATGAGATTTCATCTTTTTATGAATAACAAGCATCACCATGAAGAGCTGTGATTACAGGTGCTGTCATCCGGGTGACCACCATCGCCTCCTTCTGAGGACTGTGCCTGTGAGGTTGTTTTTCGTTGTCAGCTCCACGCCCTCCGACTCCAGTGTGCCTGTGTCTAGCAGGTACACAACCTTGCTTTAAAATGCCTCTGCTTCCAGATGGCTGCTGCAGAGAAGCCAAGCATAGTCAAACAGGCTAGCTCAACTTCCCCCGTATTTATTAAACACCTGCTAATGTGCCAAACACGGAGCTAGAGGCCAGGTGTACACAGATGAATAAATATAATCATTGCGCTCAAGTGGTTTAAAATGCATTGTTAGTGACACCAACAAAATATTCCAGGAGTGTGAAAGAGGGAGCTATTATTTTGCCTGGTTTGGGATCAGGGCTGTGAGGAGAGGTGGGGAAGACTTCGCAGAAAGAATGCGGTTGGAGCTGGGTCCTGATGCGGGATACTGCCAGAGTAAGAAATGTTGATGAAGTCACGCCACAGAAGGACAGCGCTCGGGAAGGCCGTAGTGGGAGGGAGAGTTCATGGCACACTGGAGACGTAGCTTAGGGGGGCTGGGACACATGGCTGGAAGAGGAAGTTGAATCCACATTTGGAAGAATCTTACATGTTTTCTTTAAGAATTTGGTCTTTGTGGGCAATTGAGAGCCATTGAAGTAAGTTGGTTGTTTATTTATGTGTTTCTGAGCAGAACAAAGATATGACAAGATCTCTAATCGTAGCAAAATAAATCAGACAACACTCTAAAAAATATATTGAATGGGAAAAAATAGAATAAAGGGTAGGGATCTACTGCATAATAGTCTACACTGCAATTAACTCCAGTACGGATTAGAACAGGACCCACACCACTGGTCAGGTGGGAGGGAGGTACTTGTGAGTTATGTTTTTAAAGAAATGGGAAGACTTGGAGAAGTAGGATTGGTTGTATATGTGGGAAAATGACAGGAAGGAGTCCATTTCAATGTGAGAAATGATACTTTTAACTGATACCAGACTCAAAAGTAAAGACAATGTTAAGGAGAAAGATGATTTTTGCAAATCAGGGCATCATGAGATAGTACCTACAGGCATTTACAATCGTCAGTGGTCTGCCCCTGAGGGAAAGGACCATGTCCATCTTTTCTTCCTCTGGTATCCCCAACAAGTGGTGCTTAATGGTGCCTGCTGCACAGCACCAAACAAATAGTAGGATAAGGATCGAATAACTCAACTGATAGAAAGGTTTAGAGAGGAGGTAGGGATTTGGAAGTCAGCTGTTTTTGTGTGATCCTTGAGGCTGTGGGAGTTGATGAAATGAACAATTAAAATCAGGAACAGAGGTTTAAAGAAAATTTAGGAACCTTAGAAATTCTTATTTAGGAATAAAGAGGAGAGCTAGTACGGATGTCTCAGAAGGGGTGATCAGAGAGAAATGTGTTCCAGATAACAATATAAAACAGTTTTAAGGTTGAGATAATGGTGAATTCTCTTAAACATAACCAAGGAGGGAAGTTTCACAAGGACTGAGGCCAATGGATTTGCAATTAAGAATGACAGTGATCATTTAGGGAGTAATTTCTATAGAGGGGTGATTTTTCAAATTTTTCAAATTTCGAGAATTTTCTTGAGGATTTGTTTAACACAGAACTCTTGCTTCATACCACCCCACCCCCAAATCTGATTCAGTAAGTCTGGGATAGTTATATTTCAAACAAGTTACCAGGTAATTCTGTTGTTGGCCCAGGACCACACTTGGAGAACCAGTGCTGTAGAATATTAGAGAGAAAACGATTGGATTATTTGAGGATGAGAGTTTCCTAAAGGAAGAGTTGCTGGAAAGACACACACACACACACACACACACTCTCTCTCTCTCCCTCCTCACTAATTACGATTTTATTACTTCTTGGTGGAGAAGCAACAAAATAGATTTTACTTAAATATTTGAAGTCAAAGAAATTTTGTGAAGACATGAAACTTTGAACTTCTGTTTTGTGTTTTGTATTAATAGGTTTAATAATAAAACCAACCTCTGTGTACAGAGGTTGTTCTTAGGAGGAAAGGAAATAATACACAAGTGATGTGATAGCATTTACCTCAGTGTTTTGTGCTCAAATTAATACTTGTTGAATCAGGGCATATACTTTACTTATTCAACGGCAGAATAGTGTGTACATAGATTAATGTACTGGTAATAACAAAAGCTGCGTATATGAACATCCAGCAGACCCCCAAAATATGTTTTTGCAACCGCCACTCCAGGGCCACCTATAAATTATAAATTGAGCAAATATAAAAGTTTGATGATTGTTTCCAGGGACAGTGGAATTCAATACTACATATCACAAAGCTTTTCCTTCTGTTTCTTTGAATATAAGCTGTTCCAAATTTTCATTTCCTAAAATATTTTCCTCTGGATGCTTTTTTAAATAAACATTTTAGTTAATCATTTAACATTTATTTCATTAATGTGATGACTGAATATAAATCATGAAAATGTGTTTGAGGAAAGACTATGAAAATCTATTTAAATAAAAAATGGGAATGTTTGCTAAAGAATTTAACAAGAAGCCAAAGTAAACACCGTCAATACTCTTTATTAAACAAATGAAGTATTCCTTTAAGTGTACCATGTTTAAACAATGAACCCATAAGACTAAGTAAACAAGCTAGGATTTTGAAGAATAAAATTTAAACGTGTCTTACAAATGTTCTAATTCGATAATTATATTAAGATAGGGAATATTTATTGAATGTGTTTTTTTATGGTTATAAAGCAGTAATTTAAAAATTTTGTCTGCATATCAAGGGAAAGAAAACATTATCTGTGATAATAATGACTTTATATAATTGTTCTAGAAGATTAAACAAAATAATATACATACAACATTTCAATTACTTGGAACAAAGGAAACATAATAATAATAATAACAGTAGTAAACATAATCACCATTACTATCTTTTGTCTGAAATTATGGTCATGTCATTACTACATTAGGCTGGTATAATCACTGTTACATCACCACGTAGTAGATGTCATCATTCGTCCAATTTCAGAGATGAGGGAAAGTAGGCCTTGGTGATGTGAGGTCACATCCTAAGTAACACAACCAGTAAGCAGTGTTAGAACCCAGATTCTCTAGCTTCAGAGCTCCCTCAGTGCCCCCCACCAAACCACTGACACTTTCATGGGTTGGTGTGTTCAGAGTGACTGAACCTCATTGAAAAGTTAATGAGAGAAAGCATAACACTGAATTTGCATTCAGTACATTTAACTTGAACAGTTTAATTCCAAAGCATGCTTGAAGTTCACTTGAATACAGAAACTGTGTCTGATAGGAGATTGTGATCATGCAGACGGTTACCAAAACATGCCAAATGAAAAGCTACACACATTTTGCAAATCGTGTATCTGATGAGCTTGTGTCTAGAACAGATGAAGAACCCTCCCAACCCAGGAATAAAAAGACAACACAATTAAAAACTGGGCAGAGATTCTGAAGAGACATTTCTCAAAAAAACACAGATAAATGGCTACTAAGCACAAGAAAGTTGTCTGATATGGTTAGCCATCAGGGAAATGCAAATCAAAAGCACAATGAGATACCATTTCACATCTACTAGAACGGCTAAAATCAAAAAGTCAGACAATAACAGGGGGTGGTAATGATTTGAAAAACTTGGAACTCTTGTGTATTGATGGTGGGAATATAAATAGTGTGTAGCTGCTTTGGAAAGCAAATTGGCAGTTCCTTAAGTGAATACACATAGAGTTACCATATGACCCAATAATTCCACTCCTAGATATATATACTGAAGAGAATAGCAGCATTTTCCACACAGAAACTTGTATATGAATATTTATAGCAGCATTATTTATAATAGCTAAAATGTGGGAACAACCCAAATATCTATCAACTGAGGAATGAGTAAAAGAAGACATGAAGCCAATGGAATGTTATTTGGCCTCAAAAGGAATGAAGTACTGATAAATGCTATAACAGAGATGAACCTTTAAAACATTATGCTAAGTGAAAGAAGCCACACAAAAATCCACTGTGTTTCTGTACACTGACAAGAAACTGTCAGAAGAAATAAAGGAAACAACCCCATTTGCAATAGCATCAAAAACAGTATAGTACTTAGGAATAAATTTAACCAAAAAAGTGACAAATCTTTATGCTGAAAACTATAAGACATTGATAAAACAAATTAAAAGAGATACAAATAAATGCAAAGATATCCATGTTTGTGAATCGAAAAAAATTAATATTGCTCAAAGTCCGTATTACTCAAAGTGATCTACAAATTCAATACAACTCCTATCAAAATTCCAATGGCATTTTTTCACAGAAATAGGAAAAACTATCCTAAAACTTGTATGGAAAAATAAAAGAGCTAAAGTAATCTTGAGAAATAAGAACAAACCTGGAGGAATCAAACTTCCTGATTTCAAACTATATTACAAAACTGCAATACTAAAAGCAGTATAATAGTGGCATAAAAACAGACATATACACCAGTGGAACAGAATCCAGTACTCAGAAATAAATCCATACATATATGATCAACTAATACTTGACAAAGGAGCCAAGAATATTTAGTAAGGAAAGGATAGTCTTTCCAACAAACAGCTTTGGGGAAGAAACTATACTTATGTGCAAAAGAGTGAAATTGGACCTCTATATTACATGACTCAGAAAAATTAACTAAAAATGGAATTGAAATTGGTCTTGGCAATCATTTTTTGGCTATAATCCCACAAAACACAAACAACAAAAGCAAAAATTAATAGATGGTACCATGTCAAATTAAAATGCTTCTGGACAGAAAAAGAAACCATCCTCAAAATGAAAAAGCAGCCTGTGGAACGTTAGAAAATATCTGCAAAACCTTATGTCTGATAAGGGGTTAATATAAAAATTATAGAAGGAACTCATACAACTCAATAGCAAAAATGATCTGATTAAAAAATGAACAAAGGACTAAATAGATATATTCCCAAATAAGACATACAAATGGCCAACAAATACACGAGAAGATGCTCAACAATAGCAAACATCATAGAAATGCAAATCCAAACCACAATGAGATTATCACCTCACACCTGTTAGAATGGCTATTTTTAAAAAGACAAGAGATAAGTGCTGGTGAAGATGTGGAGAAAAGGGCACCCTTGTGCACTGTGAGTGGATATATAAATTGACACAGCCACTATGAAAAACAGTATGGAATTTGCTTAAAATTAAAAATATGTACCATATGATATAGCAGTCCTACTCCTGAATGTATATCCAAAGAAAATGCATTAAATATCTTAAAGAAACATTTGCACTCCCCCCATATCCACTGCAACATTATTCACAATAGCCATGGTAGGAAACAACCTACATGGTTTTCAGTAGATGGATGAATAAAGAAATGTGCCTGTGTGTTGCCTTGGGTTGGAGGAGGTTGTCGGGTGAGTGGGTAGATGGGTAAGGAGATATCTAAAGAATGTGGAGTTTCTTTTGGAGTGATTAAAATGTTCTAAAATTGTAATGATGTTAGCGCATATCCCAAAGTGCTAAAAATCATTGAATTGTACACCTTATATGGTTGAAATGCTTGATGTAAACTATACCTCAGAAAAGCTGTTAAAAAAGTAAATGAGACCTTTATTGTGTGAGTGTATGTGTCAATGTATATACTTAAAAAGACAATTAGTGAAGGTGGACAGGTCCAGACAGTGTCAAAGGTTTAATCACAATGCAATCAAAACACTAAATACTGACAACGATATATATTTTTTAGAATAATAAGCTAGAACAATAATCTAGAAACAGATACTTTTACATATAAAACTTAATAATAGTGGTGAATAGCTGATGATGTAAAGTATATTTTTTCCTTTTTAGTGATCTCCCCCGTGATTCATACAGAAGTTTTGTTCATCCTACATGGACTCCATGGTGTGGGGTTTGAAACATCTAACACTTGCCCGCTGTGTCTTCTGTGCCGCTTGCTTTGCTCCGGACTGATCGTCTGGCTCGCTCGCTCTCTTCACGTTCTTTGTCTTAAAGAGAAGACTTCATCAGAAAGATCTTCTATCTGGAACTAGAAATAAAATATTTTGCTTCTCTCAGAAACATTTTTAAAAAATACTGGGGAAAGAAGAGGTGTTTCATGTACCTAATATTCCATTAAAAGAAGAGTTACACTCAAACAAGATAAATTTTGTATGTAGTGAAGATAATACTTTGTACAAAAAATAAGCAGCAAATAGCATTGCATATCAAATTTCTAGAAAAATAACTTACTAAGCTGAAAGCAATAGAATACATTTCAAAGATAAATGTCAATAAGTTTGATCCTATGAAGAGTGGAAGACTTCCTCAAAATAAACAAAATAGAAAAGTAAAGAACAATAATTTTCAACCAATATGATAAAACGTTACTAAAATTATATAGAGTACAAAATTTTTTAAACGATTTTTATTTATTCATTTTTAGACAGAGGGGAAGGGAGGGAGAGAAACATCAATGTGTGTTTGCCTCTCACATGCTCCCTACTGGGGACCTGGCCCACAACCCAGGCATGTGCCCTGGCTGGGAATCAAAGTTGCAGCCCTTTGGTTCACAGGCCAGCACTCAATCTACTGAGCCATACTAGCCAGGGCAACACTTTTAATACAAACATTAGCACACACCTCAATTAATAGATGTGCAAAAGACAATTTATACAAAAGGAGATGCCAATAGCAAATAAAACAAAAAGAATTTGGATCAATAGTAATAAAACACAAATTTAATAATGATTTAACTCTTTACATCTGTTAAATATATGCATTAAAATGGATGATAATGCTGATGAAGGTTCAGTAAAGGCAGTTCATTAATATTTTGTTTGTGACACTGTTCATTAGTATATTTTTGGTAAGAAATTTGGCAATCTGTGTGAAAGCCATGTTTATATTTTTTATTTGATATTACCTCTGTAATTTAACAACCCAAACAGAAAAAGGAGAAAGAAAAGAGGAGGGGGAAATAGAACAGAACTTACAAGACTTACGAGACAATATCAAAAGTCTAACATACGTGTAATTGGAATCTCAGAAGAGAAGAGAGTATATGGGGCAGAAGAAATATTTAAGAAATTAAGACCAAAATTTTTCTAAAATTAACCAAAGATTTCAATTGACAGATCTAAGAAGCTCAGAGAATATAAAGCAAGAGAAAAACAAATACACAAAATGTTCAAATGTAAATTTATTACACTCAAACTACTGGACAAAGAGGAAATCTCTCAGGCAGCCTGAGAAATAAAAGACAAATTACCTACAGAGGACCAGATATAAGAATAACAGCTGATATTTTATCAAACACAATATAAACTAGAAGGCAAAAAGAGATGCACATTTCATATGCTGGGGGAAAAAACTATCAGAATTCTATACACACAAAAATATTTTCAAATAACAAAGGAAAATAATGACTTTTTCAGAAAGGAAAAAAATAAGAAACTTTATTGTCAGAATATCTGTGCTGCGGTCAATCCTAAAGAATGCTGTTCCGGCAGAAGGGAGGTGACACCAGACAAAAATTTGGATGTAAATAAAGAAAAGTGTTAGAAATGAAATAAATGAAGAAAGACATAATTTATTTCCTGTAAGAGATAAATGATGATCTAAAACAAGAGCAGTGGCAATATACTGTGTAAAATGTATTATATAAAAGAAACTATGTAAAAGTAGAAGGTATGACAAGAAGAACACAAAGTATGGGAGTGAGCCCTGGCTGATGTAGCTCAGTGGATTGAGTGCAGGCCTACGGAACAAAGTATGGGAGCGCATGTAAAGCTTAAGACTAGTTCACAGTGGATTCTATTTAGCTAGTTATCTGAATTTTAAACCTCATGGAAACCATTAAAGCATTTTAAACAGAGATATAGGTGATAAGTCAATAGTTGACAGAAAAGGGAATAATAAAATGCTCAATATATAGGAACAGAGGAAAAAGAAAATAAAAACAAATGGAGCAAATAAAAACTAGCTGTAAAATGGCAGATTTTAATCCAACCACATCAAAGATTGTACTAACTATAAGTCACGTAACCATCACAATTATAAGACAGGAATTCTCAGGTTAAATAAAAAACAAAACTAATTCAGTGCAGTTTATAAAAAGCCTACTTTAAATGGAAAACATAGGTAGATACAAAGTGAAAGAATAAAAAATAATACATCACATGGACTCTACTCAAAAGAAAGCTGGAATAGCGATATTAACATCAAAGTAGATTTAAGAACACAGTATTAGTGATAAAAAGAAAGAATTCTTAAAGGGGTCAATTTATTAAGAGGACATAATAATAATAAATGTTTATGCACATAATAACAGTTTTAAAATTCATAAAGCAAAAACTGTTTAGACGAAAAGAAAAAATCAACAAATTTACAATTATAGTGGAAGACTTAACACTTCTCTTTGAGTAATTAATATAACAAGTAGATAGAAAATTAGTAAGAATATAGAAGATTTGAACAACACCAAAGACTAGCTTGACCTATTTGACTTTTTTTTGATGAAACACTCCATCAACATCAGCAAAATACATTTAATCAAGGACACTGAGAATATTCACCAGGATTTACTATATTCTGGACCACAAATCAAACCTTCAACAAATTTAACAAAATTGAAATTAGACAAAGTATCCTCTCAGACCATACAGAATTAAACTAGAAATCAATAACAGAAAATTGTTTCAATGATAGTAAATTTTACCCTTTGCTTTGCTTGTTAGAATTTTGTCATCCGTCCTCATTACTTCTTTTATACTTTAAAAACTACTATTTGATGAAAGTAGAGTCAACCCCTTTGAAATGAGAGAGTCAGTGATGGTTGGAGGGACTCCTGACAAGGGTGGAACAATCAGAACCAGTCATTCATCAAGGACCCACAGTTGTATTTGGTCGGGTAGGGCAGCAGGTCGGTCATGACCGGAAGAGGGGAAAAGGATTAACAAGCATTCCACACAAGAGTTCAGAAATAGGGGTCAGGACTCAGAATGCTAAAACCCAAACCCTGGGCTTTTCAAGGCTGAAAAGCCAGGTAAATCAGCAGATCAAACTAGGGCCTAGAAACTGGATTTGAAGTAAAGATTTAATATGTCTTCTAACTTTGTTTTCGGGGCAGAAACTGGTTGCAGAGCTCGGTTTGGTCACCACGTAACAGCTAATACCACTGGAAGGATTACAACTGTGCCTTTTTTTTTTTATTGTAAAGAAAGAGATTAGCGCCTATGGGGTTTCTGAAGTTGTGATGAATTGGCAATGCACCTTCTTGTATTTGCTCTTGTGAGTGGTCTGCCTGTTTCCTTTGCCAGATTGTGTTGTTTCATTGAGATCGTATACTCCAAAAAGCAGCAACATTTTGGCTTTGCTTCAGGATCTGTTTTTATCTAGAGCAGCAAAGTTCCTCACATGTTAATGTTCATAAGAATTACCTGAGGAATTCAATTAAATGCAGATTCTGATTCAATAATCTTGTGTTGGGGGGGCCTCCGATGCAGCATCTCAAACAAAGTCTCAAGTGATGCCAATGCTGCTGGCCCATGGACCAGATTTTGAGTCACAAAACTGTAGAAAACAAGTGGTATGAGAAGTATTGTGGCAACAACCTCCGGTATGCTGTGGCGTTACAATTTTAAAGCTTTTGCCTCCTGTTAATTGGGCTGAGGGGCAGGTGGATGGATGACACAGCATTAGAACATCGTGTCTCCTGTGCTTTAACATTATGGGAACTATAGTAATTATAAGGGTTGTGGTGTTGGGTGGCTGCTTTTGACATCATGAGAAGCCTTGCAAAAAAAATTACAGGCTAAAGACTACTTTTAACCTCTGTCATGCTGTGAGAGCCAGAGGACCTTATGGCAACTTTAGAGAAACTTTCATCTCCTGCAGCTGCAGGACTGACTAGGCTAAAATTCAGGCCTTTGATCTAAGCACAAGGGTGGCAAGTCTGCAAAGTAAACTAAATGTGCAGCCTCAATAATTCTTATGTGTCTAAATCAGATATCTGATAGGGAAAGAGTTGGAATCTTCAGAACTGGGAAAAGAACATTAGTGTGAATGAGGTTAAAAACCATTAACCCCCCAATTTCCCTGAATCCCCTGACTATCAAAAGCAAATTTTTACTCCTTACCAGAGGCCAGGAGCCCCCTTTACTTGGAGAGTATGCAATGACTCCGCCTTAAGGAGGTGCCTCAAAAGACGATGCTTATCACCAAGGTCTGCTCCCCACTGTATTTTATTGCCTTCAGACAATGACTTGAGTCAGGTCTCAGTACAGCTGGAGCAGGGAAGTACGCGACTGCTTCAGGAAGAGGCAGTTAACTACCA
The DNA here is from genome assembly GCF_014824575.4 of Sturnira hondurensis. NCBI lineage: Eukaryota > Metazoa > Chordata > Mammalia > Chiroptera > Phyllostomidae > Sturnira > Sturnira hondurensis. The sequence continues at coordinate 8,995,087 of NW_028098001.1, read as the reverse complement.
AAAGAATTGTAGAGCCAACATACACACATACCAGCAAGAACCCGGGAATGCATCGGATACTGAGGGGGCTAACTAGGGAAAGGCACAGTACATACGTGGGTAAGAGAGAATTCATCATCATGGTGGGGCTCTCACACATGACTCAGGATGCAGTGTTCCGGCAAGTATGTCTATAGCCAGTCTTCATAACTCACTGAAATGGCTCCGTAAAGCTTGGGCATGGCAATGGCCTATAGTAAATGAGGTAAAAATGCTGGAACTTTCTTGGAAGAGGATTGAAGAAATGCTCAGAAAACTCAGTGTAATGAAAATCTTAGAGTGGATTTGTTATTTGGGACTCCTGACTATATCCCTTGAAAAGCAACAGAAAAATCCCTTCACTAAATCAGTAAGGAAAGCACTGGTGTAAGGGACCCAAATATCTTTGAGAGGTTTGGCTGTGGCTGTCCTCAGAAGGCCATAGTGGATGAGAGATTATACCATGGAACTTGGATCCCCAGTGTTAGTGGGGATAGTGGAATTGCATAGAAGAATTTGGTGATGGTATCATTCAAGTAAGGGGCACATACTTATTGTATTGAACAGCAAGACAAGAGTATCAACCAGTGAGTCTTGACACACAGACCTATGGTGTTGGCTAATAGATTAGATATTTCTTATGGCCAAGAGAGAGGAAAAATAGCCTTGGGTGTTGCTTCACTTGTATAATGAAAACAATGGGCACTCAGCAAGTGGAAGGCAGCTATCAATTTCAGCAACAGACAAATCCTGGTAATTAACCCTGTTTCCAGGGAGAGGAGAGTTCACAGAACTAGAGTCTATTGAAAAAGAGTCCAATCCTCTTAAAAAGAACCTGAAATGCCACTTGAAGTATATATGATAAATATATACAATTCCTTCCCTTAATGGCCCTGTGTTTAAGGTAATTATGCTCCATAAAATACCTAGACTTTTTGAATGTCGTATTATATCAGTGCTGAGCTCATACTGATACTAAGAGATCTGAAATACTATGCTGGTCCTCTGGTTAGAGTGGGGGATTTATGAAAATCATATCATATAAGACTTTTTACCATTTTTTGTCATGAGTTCTATAGTTCACAGATGGAACCTATACTTATACTCCAAATATATACTTCGCAACTGATATAATTCTCATGAGAAGGGCCATTTGAAAGCCCCATAACTGACCCCCATCCTGTTCTCCTGGGCCAGGATAAGCATATCAGAAAAAATACAACATCCTAAGAAGTATTGAAGTATTAGCAGCCCTGGCTGGTGTAGCTCAGTGGATTGAGCGCAGACCTGTGAACCAAAGGATCGCAGTTTGATTCCCAGTCAGGGCACATACTTGGGTTGCAGGCCAGTTCCCAGCAGGGGACACACGAGAGGCAACCATACATTGATATTTCTCTCCCTCTCTTCTTCCCTTCCCTTCTAAAGATAAATAAATAAAATATTTTTTAAAAGATATTAGCAACAATATCAAATATTTAAAAGATGCAGTGTGGTCTCCATCGTATCTCTATTCAGTTTGTCTAGCAGACTTCTGCAAAAAACAGGTGGATCATGGCTTACTATAAATTTAAGGAGCATGTGTGGTGGTGGGGGGCGGGGCATGAGTAGCTTCACTCTTGGCTGCCATAGCACCAGGATGAATCTGACACTTGGTATGTAGCTATTAATTTGGTCAATGCTTTACTTTGATCCTGCAGTAGAACAAATCAGAGCAATTTTCTTTATGTAGCAAGGATACCGTTATGCCTTCCCTATTTCCTTTCATAGATATCAGACCTGCATTGCACCATCTCACTGCCTGTTCCTATTTCTTTTCCCTCTATTCATCACAGACAGTTTCCAAACAAATAATGTACAAATAATCCCATTTTGGAGGGGGATATTTCTTGGGTGATCCAAACTAACATAAATTGGAAATAAGATTGATCCTATTTGCCATCACTCCCAGTCATCCATTTATGGAATTTCTAGTTTCCCATGTTGCAAACTTAGGCTTGTTGAGTTAGAGTTCATTGGTCGTAGGTGATGGGGCACTTCCTCCAGAAGACAGAAAAGTTGTGATTACCACTTGACCGTTTTGTGTTAAGCATAACGGTGAACCATCAAAGCCTGGATTAACTAGCCCCAGTTACCATGAGGAGCCTGGGTTGAAACAAAATTGGACCTACAGAATAATAATGTCTGATACCTAAGGAAGTCACTCACTTGTCTATTGGTGCATCTTTGGCCAATGATAAGTGTAAGTGGGCAATTCCTTGAACCTAGACTATACAATTTAGGGCACAGAGCCCCTAAGAATGATATCTGCCTGATTCTCAGTCAGTGCAATACTGACCTCGGGTGAGGGAAGTCTAGAATGAGGTGGAGGAGAGAGATGGTAACTATTGATGATAACTATGGCTCCAAGAGCTACTGCGGCAGCATCAGCGATTGTATTTTAGACTGATAATCCTATTGAAATCCTTTAAAGAGATTTCAACTGGCCATTATTTTCAAGGAGGAAACTTGCACTTATTTTCTCAGGAAGGAAGTGAGGATATCTTACTCTTATATGAGATCTGGTTATTGTAAAAAGGTAAGAGCAAATCTAAGGTGTCTATGGGGTAATCTATACTAAATCAGTGTATGCACCAATCCCTGTTAACTTTACATTTTCTATCCCCTAGATCTCAGGTGTTGCCTTGCTCCCCAGGCTGAGCACCTGTGGTGATGGTTCACACCATTTCTGCAGTTGTAAAGCCCAGGATGCTGCTGCTTCACTTCATCATTTAATAATTCCGATGGTCTCAGCTTCCCTTGAGGGATGAGGACTGTTCTGAGAGGCAGTTGTTCCAAACAGCTTCTCTGCAGACATCCCACATGACTGATAACTAGCTGTGTTTTATTGAGAAATTGTGGCCAACCTTGGTAATGCACTAGTACTGTGCATTTGCTTCCTCTTTTTCCTTGTCTTATTTTGCTTTTCCTCTCACTCTTACTTGTCTAGGATTGGACTTCCTAATAAAACATTAACACATAAACTTCCCCAGGTTTGTTTTTCCTGGGAGCCAGGCTGAGATGATAGCCAGGTATAAAAGGAAGGCTTTTAAATTGTATTTTTAATTATTTCTTTTTTTGTCTCTTTTTCATTTTAGAAGGTTATTTCCAAGAGCAAAGATCATGTCCTGAATCAGTGTTCAGTGAACTGATTTCATGAAAGGGCCAGATGATAAATATCTTCTGGTTTTGTAGACCTGTTCTTATGGTCTCTGTTGCCACTGCTCAGCTCTGCTGCTGTAGTAAGAAAACAGTCATGGACTATACATAAATGAGTAAACATGGTTGTGTTCCAATAAAACATCATTTAAAAAGAAGGATATAGTATGGATCTTGGACATCTTAGTTTTGCTGACCCCTGCATTGAATTAAAATTAGTGTGATATGATGGAAAGAACTAGAGTTTTGGAAAAAAATAGATCGGTACTTGATGCCTAGTTCTACTATTTACTATTTGCATATCTACTGTGTAAATATGCAAATAATTTTATTTCTCTGAGCCTCAATTTTCTCATTTGTTCAAGTGGGCCTTATAACCTTCGATATTTTGGTAATAACTGAGATTATTTTTGCAAAATATTTGACATAATATAAATGCTCCATAAATCCAAGCAATTGTTATATTTTCTTTTATTTTTTCTGAACAGCACCTGATGTATATAACTAAGAACATTTCCTGTATTTAATAAATGCTGGTTAAAGAAGCAACGGATGTAAAATCAGCAAACTGCTTTCTGCTAATGATGGGATTCTGTAAGGAGGTATTCCTAACATTTTTCCTGTTCTTTATGTAAATGCATTGATCCCCTGGGCATGAGCTGTACACTGTACTTCTCGTAATAAATCATTAAGTTGGGATTTTGTCATAAATCAGTCTTAGGACTCAGTCATGCGAGTTTTCCAAAAGTCTGTTCACTAGAGAAGTTGTTTGATCACTGGTGTTTGCCCAGTCAAATGTATTAGAACACCTAGGCTGCCTGAAGATGTTTCTTCTCCTCCAGGTTTTCTTCAAATTTGAAAGAGCCTAGGCCATGTTTGAGGCTTGTAGCATATCAGACAATGAAGAAATATCAAATGAAGTTAAAATAATGTGGTACACTTTAAATGTTTACGTGGAATAAAATAGAACATTTAACCCTCAAAATAAAATATATTATAGTCCCTCTTTTTTTTACTGTAGGCTGTCAAAGCTCTGAATACAAGGCCCATAAGGGCTGTGGGACTAGGGCAATGGACCTCAGGTTCTACTCCCCTGAGCTTAACCCTGCTCCACTCATAAGACTTCTAACTTGTTGGCACTTAAAAGCATTTTTCAACAACAGTTTTATGCTTCTGAGAAGTAGTTCTACACTTCCATAAAATGCACCTGGAAATATTGGTGCATTTTGGATAATAGATTCCATATTTCAAAATTAGACCTGATAACTTACTCTATGGTGAAATGAGAAAAACAGAAACTCAGCCAGAAGAAATACTATAAAGTGCAGCTTAGGCCGATATACCTAAAACTGTGCATATGCAATGAGTAGTACTATCTCACTTGGGGAAATAAGTTTTTGAAATAAAAACTATTCCTTTTATTAAGTTTAAAGAAGTGATATAAACATAGGCAGCATTAAAAGTATATATCAGGGGGAGCTATTCAGTGTGGGTTGGTATAAATTATCCTTGAGTCCTCTAGAACTAAGTACTTTGCAATAATCTTTGGAGTATATATCCATGCCAGCAACACTGAGTAATAAAGACTGGGGACTACAGGCACAGAATCTCGTTTTAGGCAAGAGGTTCACAAGATAGCAAGGGATTGTGTCTCCCTTGTGATTACATACAGGTAAACATCCTCTGGTCATCAGAATTCGCACTGTATCAACTACTCTTTATAGACCAGAATATTGAGGCTGACAGTCTGCTATGAATGTTCACTTCAGGCTTCTTAAGAATGATTACTATTTCTCATCCATCACTGTAACCATAGTGCTGAAGACACAAGTAAGGGCTTGATAATTATTTGGGGGTTATGTTTGAATGAATATGTTCTCATATTAGATCCTCACACTGACCTGGTGAGATATGTGTTATTAATCCAATTTTATAGATGAGAAGCTGAGGTCAAGTAGCTAGTAAGTAGAAGAGTTAAAATTCCACTTAGCATCAGTTATGCTGAGATGTCTGGAGGGTAGCCTATTGTGACAAAGTCATATATAATTGGCTTGATGGGCTTTATTTGCATATAAAACAACATATTACCAGGAGAAACCTGTCTCATATGAACACTCACCTGGGGCCAGAAAGTTACTAAATGGGTAGCTTTGATCCAAGGGACCTGAAGTGGTCATGATATTGTTAGTCCATATGACTATTCTGTGCCAGACACTGGGTTGGCTTTTGCTGTTTCTAGTTCTTAGAACTGTGATGTTTTGCTAGAAATCTAGGCCAAGACTTTCATGAGCAACTGGAAGGAGTTTAGATTATATTAATCAGTATTAATTAAGTATATATGTATTATTAATAGATGATGCTATAATTGATTCATAATTAATGGGTTGTATTATTAATTATTCATTCATATTAATTATTTGTCTTTCTGTCCTTTTTCCCTTTTAGATTCATACATCCAAAGGCAAAGGTCACATCTTAAAATGAGATGCAGATGATATGAAGGAAGAAGCTGGAATTTCACAGTTAAACAGATTATCCCATTTTACTGTCAATGAAATGAAGGATTAATAAAATAACAGTAATTTATCCAAAGTCATGCTGCTGTTAAGAGGCTGAGCCTGGATGGAAATCTGGGTTAGTATTCAAAAGCTCATAATATTTCCACTTCCCTCGCACTCCTCAAAAATGATAAAGGATCAAACCATGTGATGGTGGTATTGTTTGGTCCTAATGCGTACTTGGATCTTTTCTGCACTGGTTAAACACACATCTATATTTTTTAATGTCTCATATTTTTGTATTCTAAATGTGGGAAACGTAAATCACAGTGGAAGCAGGCACAAAAGAGTAACCAACTTATTAGTTGCTGTGCACAGACGTTTAAAGGTTCAACCACCTATGTTAATTGTGCTGTAGTGTTTGGCTTTGTATAAATGGTGCATGCAGATCCTGGTTGTAGCTCTGATTGCCACAGTTCCTTCTTCCAGATGGTGATACTAGGCTATGTGGCTTGAGAAGTAATACAAGATCTGACTTAATTTTTGGCCAACTTGGGCTACAACTAACCATATTGCTATGCTAAAGCCTTCTATGTTATATCTGGGATTTAGCAGATATAGTTCTTTGGGTGAAGTGATGTGTTAAGCTGGGAGTGAAGAGCTACACCACCTGAACTGACCTTTGGCAGACTAGGCACCTCTGGGACAAGTGAGCCAGGTGTTGGTCTCCGATAGTACCCCATGCCCTGAGGGAGCACCCTAGGTCCTACAAGCTGGACAATAATTCTGCTATTGACAACTCTTCTGACCCTCTATGCAGATGATGTGTGCCAAGAATGCTACTCGGAATAGACCGAAGGCCCGTGTTTCATTCTGGTTACACAGTAGTGACCACACGAACTGGTCCTTGCTGGTTGCTCTGGAGCAGGATATTATTCCAGTTCAAGAGAATAAATTGGACATCTGCCTGCACACACATTCAGGAAACAGCCCAGGATGTCCTGGAAGAAATCACTCATGGCGTACTGCATTCTGATGACGTGGTACACAATCCAAACATCAACAAAGAATATTTAAGTGTATCTAATCGTTTATGTTTTCATTCAACTAGTATTTACAGGCTGCCAATCATGTGTCAGGCACTCTTCTCAACCACTGAGGCTCCAAGATGAATGAACCCTCAAGGGACTCATGGTCTAATCAGGAGACATACGTATTTTGGGGCAATTATAAAACAAGGTGAGATTATTAGCAAGTATAAAATTGCAAAAGGTATATTGGAATGCATAGAAAAAGAACTCTAAACCAGCCTGCTGTGTAAATGGGGTTCAGGGAAACTTCCTGGCAAAAGTAGCTCTTGTGTTGAGACCTAAAATGGATAACCAGCAAAAATAGGGAGAATAATAGTCCCTGTAGAACAGCAGAGCCATGAAGCACCAACTGGTAATGTGCCTTTTTTGAGAGCATCATGGTATTTATCGTTGATGGAATACAGTAAAGATGATTATAATATGTACAGAAGTAATCTTCTTTGTCTAAAATCACAGTCATATTGTTCTTTCTTAAGTTATAATTTAGTGTGATCTACAGGTATCCACAACTCGAGTAATAAATCAGAGTTCAAATGACGAAGTTTGAGTGCCCAGTAATCATTACAATAAAATAATTTGTGCTCCCTTTCTGGATAAAGATGCCTAAGGCTTGGTAGCATCCATCTGGTTTCTGCAGGGACCCGATCACCTAAATAAACAGGTATGTAACAGGGACCATCTGTTAAAACCTGCATCTTTTAAGTTGTAATGGTGGCATTAACATCCTCTGTCTCTCTTCGGGTGTGTGAGTTGTTTTTGATATACTACTATCTTAGTCCATGAGACAAGCAGTTCAAAATATTTCCATTTGGTTTTCCCTCGTCCATAAGCTGAGAACCCAATGTGGGGTTACTTGAACTGCCTAACATGTTAATTCCAATTATAAGGTAGGGAACTGAGGAAATGACCACTGGGTGGGTCCATGGAACTTGTAAGTCAGATTTTAGCCATAACTAAATAAAGTAAATTTATTACCTGACATCTGTAAGTCTCCATTCTAACAGGGGGACCACGATGATCCTTTGGGTCTCTGGGATTCGATGTCACTTCAGACTCTGAATCCAGTATCCTTGATACTTCTAGGTATTCTTCCTTCTCCAGTGTACCCAGTCACCCAAGTATGTGGCCATAGGTCCCACTGGGGAAGAATTGGGGAAATCATTACGGTATGTATTAATCATATTGTTACAATCATAAAGGGTCTTTCTAGAGACCCTTTCAAGTCAAGAAGTTCTGGAACTGAAAACTGAGCAAGGGATGGTAACATTTTTAAAAAACATTTTATTTATTTATTTTTAGAGAGAGAAGAAAGGAAGGAGTAAAAGAGGGAGAGAAACATCAATATGTGGTTGCCTCTCACATGCTCCCTACTGGGGACCTGGCTCACAACTCAGGCATGTGCCCTAGACTGGGAATTGAACCGACGACCCTTTGGTTCACAGGCTCACACTCAATCCACTGAGCTACGCCAGCCAGGAAGGATGGTAACTATTTTTATGATTGCAGAAGTTAATTAAGCAGCACACTTTTTGGTCTATTCTGCCCCTACAGGTGACATGTTTTATTAATCTCCACAACTTTGTCTGGGTCAAAACCCCTTGGCTACCTCTCCAGTCTTGCATTTTATCAATAATAATTGCAGCATCTTGGCTTTTAGTGGCTCAATATACCACCCCCAGCCTTTAATACTGCAGGGCCCCATCATTTCCCATAAATATTAATGAGTTCATTTCTGTGATTGCTACCGTACAGTCAGCCCCAGCCTACAGAGAGCCACCATGAATTCTTAGTGATGCCCCTCCCACCATTGCTTGTTTAATGGCCTTAGTGAGTGATATGTTCTCTAGGCTTTACTGCAGAAGACAATCTTCTGGCCTACATGACAGTGTAATTGAACAGAGGATTTTTAATGTAAAGAATTGTTAAAATATATAGGGGAGTAATTATAAGGATGTAAAAAGGATCCTAACATGAATGCTAGAGCTGAGGAAGCAAACCCACAGGAAGAACAGCTCGGAAAGGAGGCCCCCTCCTCAAGGTGAGGCTTCAAACCTCACTGAGTTAGGCATGATTGCAACTAGGGCCATGGTATTTGCTGGGATTCTTGAGTCAGAGTTAGTCTGCCATTGTCAGGCAGCCAAAATAGCTCTGGAGTTTAGGTGAGCTGAGGCTGGTGAACAGACACGAGAAGGAGTTGGGGAGCCACTCCCAGTGCAGGTCCTGGAGTGCACCACCAGTGTTGACGCCAGGAAGGCTGCAGTGAGGTGGTCCCGGGGCCCAGGCAAGGGGGTCACCACTGGAAACTACTCAGCATGTATACCATCCTGCACACACATGAGAACTCCATGCAACCATACCACTCTTCCCTATTTCTTCCTAACAAGATAAGACTGTCCTATCAAGTGAAGAAATTTTTGCCTGTCCCCCAAATGAGAATACACACAGTTCCAAAAGTCTCAAGGGGCTCTGCAGAGCCAACATCTGCAGAGGAATCTATTCTGATGGACCCATCTTCTATTGCAGGGTTTCAGCTTTTCCCAAGCAGGTTCCTTAACAGAACAGACTCAACTTGGGTGAGCAACCAAGCATCTCTGGAACTCAGCCACTCACTTACCAGATCTCCAGTGCTCTCACTATGTCTGCTCTTCTACTTTAGGAGGTGAGAGCCTCTTTGTAAGCTACCAAAGACGTGCTCTGGCTCTCACATTTAGCTTAACTGCCAGTTAACGTCTCACAGTTTCTCATTGTCCTTCTGTAGAAGATCAAAACAACTTAGAAGTTGTAGCTATTCTTGTAGATATTGTTACCTCACACCCTAATTTCAAATGCCTAAATTGTTTTATCCGCAAGGGTGTTCATTTCTACTCAGACATTTTCCCAGGTAGCCTCTAGTGAAATCTCTGGCGATTGAACTGCTAACTTGTGCCAGGGACCATCTACGCCCCACTTACCATTTGGGATGGCATTTTTTTTGCCTTAGGGTGATGAATAAGTCAGTTTCATGTTTTTATCTCCCACCTGTTTTCTCAGACCACCCTCAGTACCACTTGCATTAGTTCATGCCTACTAAGAAGCCATGATGGAATTAGACATGTAAGAGGTTTATTGGGAGAAGGAGCTGGAGAAGGTGGGTAGAGGTTTCAAACCACATGCAGGCCTGCTATGGCATAGATATGGAACATGAGAGAGAAAGAAAGTGGCTTGGGAAGGAGGAGTCTTAGGCTGCTGTGTGATTACAAGAAAGTTTCACCCAGGCTGATGGGGAGTCCTCACACAGCATCACATGTTGGAGATTCCCCACATCCTGCCATGCTCAGCTACTGTTTGGAAGCAGCCAAAGGGACACCCAAAGGGACACCAGGAGTGTTGCTCTGGTGCAAAACAGTCTAGTAGAGGAGCAGTGGGAGGAGGGGCATTCATTCTCCCGGAAGTAGTAAATTTGAACTGTGCATTTTCACCGATGCCTGGGCGAGTCTGCACCACAAAACAGATTTTCCAGCACTCATCAAGGGGATGGTTGTTGGATTAGGGCACTGAGAGTTTAAGGAAACATTAGCTGTGTGGGTTTGAAGTGGCTTAAGTGTGAGGCATAAGAAAGAAGGGACTGAGGGTTGGCAGTGTCACAGGACTGCTGGAGTCCTGACTTACCCAGCAGAGCTGAGGCCAGGTCACAAGCTGCAGCAGACACCAGTGGTGGTCAATGAGGCATCAGAGAGGTGGGCATGAGAGCCCGTTACTGCCCAGCTCTGGGCCTCAACAACTTTATTCTTTTTAAAAAAGATTTTATTTATTTATTTTAAGAGAGAGGGGAAGAAGAAAGGGTGATAAACATCAATCAGCTGCCTCTTGTACACACACAGGCAACCTGGGTCATTGGCCCCAAGTGGGATTCGGACTAGTGACTCTTTGCTTCGCAAGATAACGCCCAACCAACTGAGCCACACCAGTCAGGGCCCAAGTTGTTACTTTTATTATTTTTTAAAAATTTTTATTTGCCCTGGCTGGTGTAGCTCAGTGGATTGAGCACAGGCCTGCGAACCACACGATTGCAGTTCGATTCCCAGTCAGGGCACATGCCTGGGTTGCAGGCCAGTTCCCAGCAGGGGACGTATGAAAGGCAACCATACATTGATATTTCTCTCCTTCTCTCCTTCCCTTCCCCTCTAAAGATAAACAAATAAAAAATATTTTAAAAATTTATTTATCTATTTTTACAGGGGAATGGAAGGAGAGAGGGAGAGAAACATCAATGAATGGTTGCTTCTCGTGCGTCATCTGTTGGAAACTGGCCTGCAACCCAGGCATGTGCCCTGACTGGGAATTGAACTGGGATCATCTGGTTTGCAAGCCCATACTCAGTCCACTGAACTACACCAGCCAGGGCCTGGGTTGTTACTTTTAAACAGTGATATGATCAGAATTGGGAAGGCAATATGGGGTAAGTGGTTTAAATTTGGCATTTGGAATCAGATACACCTGAGTCTGCATCTCAGTTTACTTACTGGTAAGATTAAAATAATAGTATTGATCTCAGAGGAATGTTGTGATGAGAATCAAGTAAAATAATCCACATAAAACTCTTAGCATAGAATATGACACATTGCACTCATTAGATCACCATTGTAACAAATGTTCAACAGTTAACCAAAAAAATATTCACAACTACAAGAGTGAAAGAAACAAGGGAGGGGAAACAAGAAAGATAAGCAGGATGGTCAGAATATTTCGTCGATTACATCCTGTTGCTAGGATGCTTCTTTCTGAAGATGAGAAGCTCAGGATCTCTTGGTCCAAAAGACAGTAACTGAATGTGTAGAAATGTAGCAGTGAACAAGCTGATCAAAATGTCTGTGCTAATAGAACTTACAGTTTAGTGGGAGAAGCTGTGTGCCCCCTTCCTTCTGCAGAAACCCACTCTGTCTGCATCAGAGGACCACTCTGGAAAGACTAGGAATTCCGCTGGAGCAGGGGTGCTGTACATAAATTTCAAGAAGGGCAAGGGAGAGAAAAATCCTCCCTTACAATTCCCATGGGTTTCTTTATCAAAATTTTCTTTCTTCTCAGTAGATAGTATAATGGTTAAATGTTTGAACTCTACCCAAATTTGCATTTTGCCTTCACCCAGCAATGAGTAGTTTTATGTCTGAGAGAAGTTACTTTACTGCATGAAATTCCTTTGCTCCTCCAAATCTGTCTCTTTTCTACTCTTTTCTACCCTGTTCTGTATCCTGGTGGCTGGATTCTAGGGACTGCACCACCAGCTTTGCTTGCCCTCTGATTTCCAGTTGGGTCAGCAAATCGGAAATGCTTCAGAAGATCAGAGAGAAGGAAGAGAGAGGTCAGGGTATTTATTCTCCTAGCCACCTACCTGCCAGGTCACAGTTCGGAAGTGACTTTGTCCTTCTATCAAAAGCTCTTGGCTGGTCTTGCAGTGTTCCGGCCTGGGGTAGTAAGAACTTCCTGATGGGATTACCCCCTCACCATTGGGTTTCCCTTAATCTTGTCCACAACTTTGTAAATAGTCCTTTTGTTAAATTTTCTTTTTTTTTACCCATTTTGAGGGTGACATCTGTTTCCTGCTGGGATGCACCTTGACTGGTACAATTGTTTCCCCCCTCAAAATAGGTTTCCTCATTTGTAAAACAGGGATATAATAGCACTTTTATCATAGGGTTTTTGTGATTGTGAAATGAGGTAATGGAGGCAAAATTCTTAGCTAAGTGCCTAAAACATAGTAAGCGTTCAATGAATGTTAGCTGTCATTATCGTTACTGTTATCAGTATTATTCTGTCACTGTTATCATTTTTACTCCGGACCCAGACATTGGGACTGAGATAAGAAGGCTGAGAGCTGGGCTTTTGACCAAAACCTCCACGCAAGTCAGGACACTTGGCAGCATGTAAGTGAAATCAAAAGTTGGGTCCCATTAGGCCCGTTACACGATAAATCCACCTTTGCTGATATTTCTATGACTGATACGACTCACAGCAGAATAGTACTGATCACCATGATTGCTGAGTGCATTTATAAGGCAAAAGGTTAGTGCTCTTCCTGTTTATGTATCCCCTGTTGCAAATTAAAGTAATTTAGAGAAGAAATTCTTAATCAGTAGCATGAGGTAGAGGGGAAAAACTTTTTAAGCACATTAAAAAAAAGGCATACTACAACTTAGAAAAGCAAGGCTTATTTCATTACAAATGTTGTGTAATTCCTGAATGTGCAATTTGTTACAGTGAAAAGAAAGCAATGTCTAAACCAAGTGCTGCAATTTATCCCCATTATCTCTGTGACCATTCTTGTGGCCTCACTATGGATTGGCTCGGTTAGTTTATTTGGTCATTTAGGAGATAGTAGTCCTAATAAGACTGGGTTGTAGATTTAATCTCCAGGTAAGCCTCAGCACTAAGAAATGTTCTCCTCCAGGACTGACAAGTTTGCAAATGCATCATGGTTAATTATAAGAGCGGTGGCGAGAAAGTGAGGGTTTTGTGTGTTTCAATTCCATCAAGCAGAGGAAGACTTCAAGTCCATGTTTTCTGGAAGTGGGTATATAATATTATGTTCCTGTGTAAAAGGCTACTTTTTTTGGTATGTGAATAAAATAAATATAATGTAAAGAAAGAACAACATAATTAACATACAAGTCTTAATGTTGTACCATTGGTGTCTATATTAGATTCCTGGGGGTGCCGTAACAAATTACTACAACCTGGGCAGCTTAAAACAACGGACATTTATTCTTACAGTTTTCAGGTCTAGAAGTTCAAAATCAAGATATCAGCGGGGTCCCTGATGGCTCTGGGAGAGGATCCTTCCTTGCCTCTTCCTAGCTCCTGATGGCTGCTGGCAGTCTGGTTCCCTGGGCTTGTGTCAGCTTCATCTCTGATCCCTGCCTTCATCTTCACATGGCAGATCCCTCTGTGTCTTCCCTCTGTGCCTGTGCCCTTTTTATAAGAATATCAATCATATGGGACCTAGGGCCCACCCTAGGATATAACATGACCTCATCTTTTAAAAAAAATTTTATTAATTTATTTTTAGAGAGAGGGGAAGGGAGGGAGAAAGAGAGACAGAAACATCAATGTGTGGTTGCCTCTCACGTGACCCCCACCGGGGACCTGGCCTGCAACCCAGGCATGTGCCCTGACTGAGAATAGAACTGGCAACCCTTTGGTTTGCAGCTGGTGCTCAATCCACTGAATTACACCAGCCAGGGTGACCTCATCTTAACTTGATTACATTTGCAAAGACTCTGCTTCCAACTAAGGCCACAGTCACAGGTTCTAGGTAGACACAAATTTTGCCAGGGGGTGGGGAGGATGACACTATTCAACCCATTACAGTGTCTGTTGCCCTAACTGCTGAGGGGTTGATTCATATCTTTGTGGCTTTTTTACGCTTTCTTTTTTTCTTTTGTACTTGGTTCCTATCTTTTTGCCAGTTTTTCTTTCTTTTTTTAAAAAAATTTGATTTGCTTATCCATAGGAGAAAGATTTAAGTTACATCATTTTGGTGGTTACACAGAAGGCAGGCTCTGTTTGTGGGGGCAAGTGCTTTGTTTCATCCCCTCACCCCTACCTATTCATGGGGTATAGACTCATATTTTCACTATCCCTTTGCTGTATGGAGGATATGGGTTGGTGGAAGGAGGTTGCAGTGAATTCTGAGCCATTGGCAGGCTTCTTCCCAGGGTCTTTAACGGACCTCAGTGAGATGTCCTGCCAGGTAATTCCTAGTTCTCGTTGCCTACCCACCACTTCTTCCTTCCTCTTGTTTTCTTCCCTGGAGCCCCTCCCCTCCCCTCCCACCCTTGGCAAACAGACATCTGTTTGACCCACTTCATGTATCACTCAAAAAAATTTCACACTTCTTTCCCACTTCCCCAGCATATGTATATTTATAATAATTAAACATGCAGAACTGATGGATTGTTGAACAGAGAGGACACATGGAAAGAGAGATGGCATTTTCTACCTTTCCAACCCTCTCTACTCAGCCTTTTCCTAACCCTTCCCTGTAAAGATGAATTGCCAAGCTGATTGTTCAGAGATGGGGACGATTGTTTGGTGGTCTGATGATCAAGGTTTCTGTGTCCATGCTTGTATGCTAATGGGCTCTCTTCAGTGATCAGACATCATGCTACTGGTGCGTTGAGAAGGCCAGTTTCTGTCTGGCTACCCCCCTCAAAGCATGCCAGTGCTTATCAGTCATCACTTTGATTTCTGTACCATAAGCCTGGACAGAAGATGGTAAGAGCTTACTATGCGTTAGAGGTTGGGGATAACTGAATACTCAGGCTAACCTAGGCTTACCTTCACTTTGCACTGGAGGTGACTGGGTAAGGCTAAGTCAATAAGAAACAAATGAACGAAAACCTCAGCCCTTTGCCCTTTGCTTCCCTTGTGTGTGTGTTCCCTCTGAGGAACTTCTGAAGAGGGGTGATTTTTGGAGTAGAATATTCATATTTTGAATCTTTTAGTCAAATATCTTCAACATCCCAGCAACACTTCGAAAAGTATGTTACAAACAATGTCTAAAATAGCAATTTTCAACTGGTGTGCCACAGGAGTTTTTAAAACATGCAACACCTGACTATTATTTAATCAGAGACACTGACATCTTTTCTCTTAGATTGTCAAATAAAAAATGACAACAGCCAACACAACAATAGCTATTTGATGTAAATGCCTTGAACCATAAATATATAGGTCATATAATAGAGTTGTCTTTTTAATTATATTTTTATTGATTGTGCTATTACAGTTCGCCTGATTTTTCCCCCTTTGCCTCCCTCCACCCAGCACCCTCCATTTATTCAGATAATCCCATACCATTGTTCCTGCCCATGGGTCATGTGTATAAGTTCTTTGGCTATTCCATTTCCTATACTGTACTTTACATCCCCATGGCTATTCTTTAACTACCTATTTGTACTTCTTAAACCCTTCCCCTCCTAACCCATTCCTCCACACCCGACTCTTATCTGGCAGTTATCAAAATGCTATCAATATCCACAATTCTGTCTCTGTTCTTGTTTGCTTAGTTTGTTTTTTAGATTCAATTGTTGAAATATATGTATTTTTTGCCATTTTATTGTTCATAGTTTTGATCTTCTTTTTCTTAAATAAGTCCCTGTAACATTTCATATAATAATGGCTTGGTGGTGGTGAACTCCTTTAGTTTTTTTCTTGTCTGAGAAGCTCTTTATCTGCCTTTTGATTCTAAATGATAGCTTTGCTGGATACAGCAATCTCGGCTATAGGTCCTTGCTTTTCATGACTTTGAATAGTTTTTTCCAGTCCCTCTTAGACTGCAAAGTTTCTTTTGAGAAATCAGCTGATAGTCTTATAGAAACTCCCCTGTAGATAACTAACTTCTTTTCTCTTGCCACTTTTAAGATTCTCTCCTTATCTTTAACCTTTGGCATTTTATCTATGATGTGTCCTGGAGTGGGCCTCTTTGTATTCATCTTGTTTGGGACTCTCTGTGCTTCCTGGACTTGCATGTCTATCTCCTTCACCAAATTAGGGAAGTTTTCTTTCATTATTTTTTCAAATACATTTCCAATTTCTTGCTCTTTCTCTCCTTCTTCTGGCATCCCTATGATGTGAATGTTGGAACTATTGGAGTTGTCCCAGAGGTTGCTTATACTATCCTCATTTTGGGGGGATTCTTTTTTCTTATTGTTCTGATTTGTTATTTTTTTTTGCTTCCTTATATTCCAAATCATTGATTTAGTTCTCAGCTTCATCCACTCTACTGTTGATTCCCTATAAATTGTTATTTATTTCAATTAGTGTATCCTTCATTTCTGACTGGATCCTTTTTATACTGTTGAGGTCCTCACTAAGTTTCTCGAGCATCCTTATAACCAGTGTTTTGAACTCTGCATCTGATAGATTGCTTATATCTATTTTGTTTAGTTCTTTTTCTGGAGTTTTGATCTGTTCTTTCATTTGGGCCATGTGTCTTTGTCTCCTTGATTTAGCAGCCTCTCTGTGTTTATTTTTATATTAGAGCTGCTTTGACTCCTTGCTTGGTAGTATGGCCTAATGTACTAGTTGTCTTGTAGGGTCCAGCAGCACAGCCTCCCCTATCTCCCAAGCTGGGTACTCAAGGTATGCCTTTTGTGTGGGCTAAGTACACCCTCCTCTTGTAGCTGAGCCTAGGTTGCTATTGGCAGATCAATGGGAGTGATTTACCCAGGTCAGTCGGCTGTAAGGATTGGCTATGACTACTTACCACCACCTCTGCCTTCCATGGAGAATCAGCTGCGCAGGGGCAGGGTGGTGGTGCTCTTACATGGTCTGTAGCTGTCCACTGGGTGTATCGGCCTTAGGTTTTTGGGGGTGATACAGAGCAAGGTCAGCCCCCACCTATGTTTTGTCTGGGGCCACCCTACCTGAGCTACAAAGCAATCTGAGATAGCTGCTACTTGTGCTGGGCTTGGAGATTCCCAGGCAAAGCAAAGCTATGAATTTAGGCTGGCTGCTACTAGTGCTGGCCCTGGTGTTCCCTGAGGCCAGCTGTTGCTTGTTTGAGAGGATTTAGGGAGTTATGAAGCATGAGCCAAGAGTAGTTATTCATATGGAAAAGCAGCTTGGGTGGGCCAGTTATTTGGGTGGGGCCAAATCTCTGGGGATCTTTAAGGCAGTTCAAACAGTGTTAGCAAGGTTGTTGGGGTCTCAGATATGGCATCAGTTTGCCAACTCCTTTGGGGAGAGGGTTAAAAAAAGAGACAATAGACTCTGCTCACCTTCATGCCAGACACTTCAGTTTCTCCCAGTATGACACTGGTGCCTTTCAAGCTTCTACCCCAGTGCTGGAGCTCAGATGGAGGGAGTCTGAGTAGGTGAGTCTGTGTGTGGGTTCCTGAGGAGGAACTTCTTGGGGCTCCAGAAGTTTCTTCCACCAACTCAAACCTGGATGATTTTTGCAGCCAGAAGTTGTGGGGACTTAGCTTCCTGGCACAGGATTCCTGGGCTGAGGGGCCTGGTGTGGGGCTGGGGCTCGTTGCTCCAGGGATATCCCTCCCGAATTTTTATTCTCCACATTTGAATGAGGAACCAGGGCGTTCCACATCTGTGTCCCTCCTGCCAGTCTGTATGGATATGATTTTTTAAATTCTGTAGTTGTCAGACTTCCACTCAACTGTATTTCTGATGGTTTGAATAATGGTCGTTCTATATTTTAGTTGTTATTTTGTTGTGATTGTGCGAAGAGGTGAGCCATGTCTCAACTGAGTTGCATTTTATTGGTCACATTGCATAATAAGGTTGCACCTGATTGGTTAATTCTTGGTACCAGAAATCCTTATATATAAGTGTAGGCACCTGATTTTTTTTAAAAAGCTACTTTGGAGCAAAAAGGGTAGGTAATTACTACTACTATTTCTTTTGTAAATCAATCAAAATTATACTAATATTTATGTCAGATTATCAAAAAAAATACATTTTTTGTTGTGCTGCATTATTTTAGTAATTAATGTGTGCCATGAGATGAAAAAGTTTGAAAAACTCTGGTCTAAAATAAGAGAACTAGGTTTAAGACTTAACTCATTCAGGACATTCATTAATTCAAACAGTGGGGAAATGGCCACACTGTGGAAGCCCATGGTGTGCTCTAGACAGGTTATTTCAAAGGTGAAACTATATTACACTGTTATGGGAAGTATGGAGTGTGTATTTTCAAAGCAGTTTGTATTATTCATTGCAATGATGTACAACAAAACAGAATATCATTTTATAGTGGCTCTGATTAATGTGTTACTAGCTAGTCATTAGAGTCTGGTGCTTGTATCTCTGTATAATATTACATTTTATAGGATACAACACTCTCTTAACTGTGGCTGTTAATGGAAAATTTCTTATTAAACTATTTAGTGACTAGCTTTGGGGCTATAGCAATATTTTAGATCCTAAGTCATTAATTGAATATATATTGGACTCTAGTTCTTTCTCTTATCAAAGACAAAGGTTATTATAATTGTGAAGTATCTAATTTAACAAAGGTCTATTTGCAAGATCATTAGTTAAAACAGAATTTGGAAGTGTAGCTTATTTCAACTTAAATCAAATTACATATTAAAGTTCAGATACCATTGAAACCAGCAGACCTTTTAACCATCTTTAATGGATTGGCCAAAAAAAGCTAAATTTTCAAATCTTGATATATATACAACTTTGACATAATAAAACAATTGCTTTCTGTATTTCATAGGAGTGTAATACTTCTAAGGAGTCATAATTTCACTTATATCTAATTTTAGTCACTTGGTTATTAATTTAAAATTTTTATAGTTTCATAGGAACCCATGCTGATATATATATATATATATATATATATATATATATATAAATTATTAGAAATGTATGTGTATGAAACTATTATAAATATTTTGTTATAGGTAGGGTACAATTATTATCTGTAAATTAACATAATCACAGCTGACAGATCTATGTATACATTTTCAATTAACTGAGAAATAAGAGAGAAATGTATTTTTGTGGGGCCTTTGTTCCAGAACTTGAATTTTCATGGGACAAGCACCTATTTGTTTTGTCCCACAAGCACATGAAGATTTTGTTGCTCCAATAAGTACCATTAAAAAGAGTGCATTAGTAGTTGCTTATCTCTAAGTCTATCTTTGCTTAAACTGATGGTAAAGTTCTTATGTACTTTTATTTCCAAATACACCTGTAGGTCCAATGACATGTCAAAGACAGCATTTCTTAATTAGATTGCACCTCTTTATGACTTTGCTGGTGGGCTTTCAGGAAATGGGAAAGGAGCTACATTTTTACTTTAAGGAAACAATGCCAATAACCAGAGACCAGAAGAGATTGCAGGGAGACGTGGGGTGAGGGAACTAAAGCTCACAAAAATTAAAGACTTATACATGGCGACGCAGAGAATTGTTAGACCTAAATCCTCTGCCTCCTGAGACAAGCCCTCTTTTCGCCCTCGTTAATGATGTATGCCTTCCTGCGGCACCTTCTGGACATACTTATCAGTGCATGCTCTGGTACACTACATTTCCTGAGGCTGTTAACTGGACCTTGAAATGCACATTCCATTTTGTGGGTTCTTAGGACCACATACTGACTTCAGTTCTTTTGGACAACTTCAACTTAACACCATTGGAAATTCCTTGCATGGGTCATGAGCAACACATGATCCCCGAACTCATCTCAGTTCATTATAACCTTTCATCTCTCCTAGCGCATCTGAACTGGGTAACGTGTTCCCATTTACGCTGTCTCATCTCTTTAAATGGTCATTTAAAGAAATATTTAACTGCATGAAAATAAGGGAAGAACTTAAGGAAAAATAATGCTCAAGGAGTGTTTGGACTGCTTTTTCTTGGCTTACTGGCTCACCGGTGAGTTAACTGCAAAGTTATACCCAATCACTGCTAATGAGATTGTCCAAAATCTGCAGCCCACCACATTCTAGCTTCGAAAGGGTTCTGTGCTACCGAAGTTGTTCTCATGGCACAAGCATTGCTCTTCCTTGTATCCATGGCTGTGTCTGTTAAGACCTTTGGTACAATAGCCTCAAAACTCTGGTTGCAATTAGAGTTTTGATTAGCTGTCAGTGATGTCATAGCCATGGCTATTTTAAATCCACTGTGCTAAGTGTTTTCCTTTTCTTAATGTACTGTAGAAATTCCATTTCTTGACAGCAATAAGACACTTCAGGCAGTGTGTTTCAGGGCCAATATTGCACTTCTCATGGAGTTAAGACACTTGGCCTTCAGCCTCCTGACTTATAACACAATCTGAGTTATGCTATAATCACCCAGATATATACATGGCCTGTTGTGTTTTACTGCTTAAATGGAACCTGTCCCAGCGCCTCATCAACTGACAAGGTGGGAATATAGCCCCAAATGACTGTTAGGCAGATTCCCACTGGGAGTTGCATTTGGTCAGACTTCCTTCAGCCTTTCAGGGGTTGCACCGAAACTCTGGAGGCCTTTGGTACACTTACCACACAGCAGAAATCAAACCCTCCAGCATCTCGGCTCTCACTGCCAGACTGCCCAGCGTAGGTTGCCAAACATCCCCCCCTCAACATATTTATTGAACTTTAAAACAGCAGAACAGCATTGAATGAGATCCAGTAATTTTTATAGGATATATTTTAGTCACTAGACTTTGAAGACTCTTCCAACATTAATTATAAAGTTTCTGTGTCTGGATAACATATTGTTAACAGTTATTTTGCAAGTGCTAATGGCAAGATGGAAGATTTCCAATAATTTTATTGAGGAAGTGGCAATTAAAATGTTGAGCAGTATAGGGTACATGCAAAATAAAAATAATCTTGCAAACACAACACTGCACTTTATGACAAAAATGGTGATATATTTCTTATTTTCAAATAAATATGATGATTTTGCAGTGACTTATTTTTGTTTAAAGAGGATCAAGAGGTCTCTTTTTTGTTTGTAAAATGCAAGTGCTTTGGGCTGGTTCAATATTATTTACCACAACATCATGAAATGATTTTAAGACAAGTTGTTATCCATATTTCTTTCAATAACAAATATCACTAAAATGAGATCATTGGCTTTGTGTGACAGTTTATGACTCTGAAAACGCATGAGCTGTCTTTTCTGAAGACTTTCAAAATCCTCATCTAGCCTGGTTTTCCCTCCAGAGTGCTCTTGTGTGACCACCCATCTTCCAAACTCACCCCACCACAGTCAGCTAGCAGTGCTGGCTTGTTAGCCTGTCGGAACCTGGAGAGCAGAAGGATCCACAGTGGGACGCAGCAGGAGGGATGGAGAGTCCTCCAGTACATATGAGGTCAGGGGAAAGACACAGAGAGTCAAAGGGTCTGTCCAAGGTCACGGCTGGGGAGCAGTAGATGGTTCAAGTGGACTCAGGGTCCAGGAGTGTAAGATCTTCATCAAATTACTTTCAATCATTCAAACTTTAGAGTGCAAACTATTTTATTTTATTTTTAATTCTCACCCAAAGATATATTTATTGATTTTATGGAGAGAGGAAGGGAGAGAGAGAGAAAAACATCAGTCAGTTGCCTCTGGCACATGCCCACACTGGGGATTGAACCTGCAACCTAGGTAATCATGACCACTGAAATCCAAATAAACTGATTTTCTGTCAATTTGGTGCTATTATATTTTGAAAGGGACGTTAGACCAAGAACACAGCTGCTTTCCAACTCTACATGATCACCACTTCCTCTTTCAGGAATATCCTGACTGCCATATGACTTATTCCTAGGTTTCTCTTATTAATTTGATGAAATCATTTTTAGCTGAGGTGCCATTTATATTTTCCATATTGGTTTAAATATAGAATTGGAATGCTTATCAACATTGGCTAATTGTATTAACACTATGCCGTAGTATCACTGCTTGAAGTTTCCTGCTAAAATATTTCCATTCAGGTTTTGCTTTTCTTTGATTGATGCACCTTCCCTCGGTCTTCCTTTGTGGATCATTTCTTTAAAACACTCTCTTCTCTGAAGGATTGTGCAGAGCAGTGGGACCAGGGGCTGGAGCTCTTCTCTTCTCACTCCGGAGCCATAAACGTACAGAAATTGAAGTCTTCCAGGAGTTTTTCTTTCACTTTTGCTAAATCAAAAGAGATTTTAAAAACATTTTAAGGGTCAATACTCAGAAAAGGAATGATCCTCATTAAGGTACTTTTTTCTTTTAACCTAGGTATTTATAGAATTAATTTTTATATTGTTTTATTATTTTATTTATTCACTCTTATGAATCCTAAATATTAAAACCAACTTTAGATAACTCTCCAGCTTTTAAAACTCCTTTATTTAGTAACACATCAGGGGCATATAAATTTCAGTTAAATAAGTCATTTCTAGAGACTCATTATGTAACTAAAAAGCAAATGCTTCTTTAGGCTGCTGTCCTATGAGAGAATTTGGCATCTGCTGATATATTACTTTTTATGGGAGGATTTATTTTTGTTATTTATTGCTCAATAGATATTCTTGGTTCATATTGTACAAATATATTACCTCTTCACCTTTGTCTCATAGGGAACAAAGCATATCTTTTTTATTTCTATGCTCAATATCTTACAATATATTCACCTAATGGATACTCCAAAATTTTTGCTTACAAACTGGCAGACAGCTAAAAGCATGTATTTAATTCATCACATATATTTTTTTTCTTCAAGAAAATTACCCCCAGTTCTTGAGTCACAGAAGCCCTGTGTTTAGAAAAAATACTAAATATATGTAAATGACATTGGAAAAAATTCTGATTTTTCAAATGATTTTAAAGACTGAATAAACTAACATAGAGCAGCATGAAGGAGGGATAGCTTTCTACATAAGAACCAATGTCAGGAGATAAATGGTAGACTTTCGTGAGTTTCAGCATAAAAATATCACTTTTCTATTTTGCACACATACCTCAAAGAATATGTACAAAATCTATTTTGAAATCTAGAAATAAAATGTATATAAAAGAATCTGGTTGCAAAGCTGACCTTGAAAAATAAAGTACTTTTCCTGTTGGTAGCTGGGTTCCCTTGGGTCTAATTAGTGAATTCTTAATCAAAATTATGTGTCAGGTCCTGAAATATATTTAACCTCTAAACGTGCAAAATTTATGCCTGGGATGAATGTAAGGACTCTGTAATTAGATGAGTGTCGTTAAAAAGAATGTAGAATAACTGTTACTTATACAGGAATCACTGGAAAGAACAGTAGTTTTACAAACATAAAGTTTTTATGACTAATAATGAGAAATCTCACTTCTTTCTCCTTAATTTCATTTTATGTATTTTCATATCTTTGTGACTATATAGCTTTCTGTTAGATATTAAGATTTGTACTAGATCTAGGGATATCAATGAGAGGCAAAATCCTGTAGAGTTTGATGCTTTAAGCTTTGAGAGCTATCAAATCTGGGTTTGATTGCTGTTTTTACCTTCCTATTTATTTGAAGTTAGAGAATTCAGGTGCACATAACTTCCCTTCACTGGATTGCTTTCAGACAGGATGGTAAGATAGGGGCCAAAAGGGCAGACCACATTTTCAGGATATATTAAAAATATGAGTCTTTTTCTTCTTTTTTATGGAAGAGATTCTTTATACCAATAACCTACTTGTTTCATGATCTTGTCATATTATCTATGAAGAAAAATTTTAAAGATATTTTTATTGAGAGTGTGCTAGCTATGGGAAAAAAAAAACCTTCTAGATGATCAACAAAAGCTTTTCTTCTATTCGGGAATATAGCCAGATGTCATTTCCCAGACTGTCTTGTACTTAGGTATAGCCAGGTGACTGAGCTCTAGTTAATGGAGTGATGTGTAATATTTCTGAACCTGGTGCATACAAAACTCCCATGATAGATTCTCTGTGTTCTTTTTCTTCACACAAATTGGTGTATGGGAATATGGTAACTGTGGAAATTGTGCTTTAAAGCTAGTGAAGCTACAAGATGGAAGGAGCACGGGACTCTAAGGTGAGCCCAAGTTAATCAGGAACATTAAAAAAAAACACAGGAACATTCATTTTGACTGTATGTGAGAGAAAAAATAAGTGTGTGAGCCATTATAAGCCTTGGATTTATTTTTTAACAGCAGCAAGAATTACCTTAACTAATATTCTATGCAATTAGAGTCTTGCATAGAATTTGCTTTCTTTTGTAATTTATTTATGAATATTTGAAGTGATATCTGTCAGCTTTCAATGATGTCATTGCAAATGAAACAGTTCACATTAATTGTCTGACAATAGTCATTGCACTTATTTTTGCTGTTTTCCACCATCTCTGAATTTACTAAAATACACAGACAAACTAGTTCAGTTTCAATTTGTTTTTCACTGAGGCCACATATTCCCCTTTCTCCACCCTGCCACTGGAATTCTGCCTAAAATGAAACAGCAACAGAACAGAGGTCAAAAACTTGGAAAGATTCATATGGGGGAAATCAGGTACAACTTGATTTAATATCAATATTTCATGTGTTCAGAGAGTGGAGTTTCAAGCTACAAGATAACAGCCCATCATTTTTATGCCCTTCCATCTGTGAAAAGCTGTTCCTCAAAGCACCGTGTATGAACAACATAGCAGCTTTTCATGTTAGGGACCATATTTTGGAAAAAAAAAGACAGAGATCTTTTGATGCATAACCATACTCTGAGGATAATTGAAATCTATGAAGCTTTAGGGTCAGACTCATAAAGAATGCAGATTTCCCCCTGAAATGTATTGCTGGGGAAAGGTACAGAACACAAATCTTAAACATAATGAAAACTTTACCTTCTACATATATAAAACAAAGGTTACACCATCTATTCTCTGCCAGTGAAAAATCAAGTATGCACACTTCAGAGACAGTAGAATAGAAGGAGCTGCAAGGATAGAACAAAAATGTCAAAGGAGGGGATTGGCAAGGGAAGGGATGAATAAGTGGAACACAGGATTTTTATGTCAGTGAAACTACTCTGTATGATACTACAATGATGGATACACGTCATCACACTTGTACATTTGTCCAAACCCATAGAATGCACAATGCCAAGAGCAATTCCTATTGTAAGCTATGGACTTTGAGTTATTATGATGTGTCAATATAGATTCATCATTTCTAACAAATGTACCATTCTGGTGGAGGATGTGGATTATGGGGGAAACTATGCATGTGAGAAGGCAAAAGTTAAAAGGAAAATCTCTGTACTTTCTTCTTAATTTTGCTGTTAACTTAAAACTTCTCTAAAAACATGAAACAATTTAAAACAAAGTCAATGATATAATACATTTAAATTTGTAGGAAGAAGTTTTGTTTAAAAATTATAACAATGACAGAATAATAATGAAAACATGAAATACCAGAATTTAATAGGATGCTGCAAAACCAATTCTAAGAGGAAGGTTCATAGCAATAAATACCTGCTTTAAAAAGCTACAAAGTGGCCTGGCCAATGTGGCTTGGTGGTTTGAGCACCAGCCTGCAAACCAAAGGGTCGCCAATTTGATTCCCTGCCAGGGCACATGACTAGGTTGTGGGCCGGGTCCCCAGTAGAGGGTGTGTGAGAGGCAACAGATCGCTGTATCTGTCACACATCTGATGTTTCTCTCCCTCTCTTTTTCCTTCCCTTCCCCTCTGTCTAAAAATAAATAAATAAAATATTTAAAAAAATAAGAAAGATCCTGAATAAATAACCTAACTCTATGTCTTAAGGAACTAGGGAAAAAGAACAAATTGAACCCAAAGTTAGCAAAAGAACATTAATAAAATAAAAGAAAAGGCTTATATGTCATCTCAATAGATGCAGAAAAATAATTTGAAAAAATTCAGTACCCATTCCTGATAAAAACTCTTTTTTTAAAATCTTTTTAAAAAGATTTTATTTATTTATCTTTAGAGGGGAAGGGAAGGAGAGAAGGAGAGAAACATCAATGTATGGTTGCCTCTCGTAAGTCCCCTGCTGGGAACCGGCCTGCAATCTAGGCATGTGCCCTGACTGGGAATCGAACCACGATCGTGTGGTTTGCAGGCCCACGCTCAATCCACTGAGCTACACCAACCAGGGCTATTCCTGATAAAAACTCTTAAGGAATTGGGCATAGAAAGAACATATCTCAACATAATAAAAATCATATATAACAAGCTCACAGCTAACCTATCTCAGTGACAAATAGTTGAAACCATTTCCACCAATATTGGGAATAAGACAAGAGTGCTCACTTTCACCACAGTACTGGAAATCATAGGTAAAGCTATTAGACAAGAAAAATAAAGTGTATCAGAATTAGAAAAGAAAAAGTAAAGTTGTTTCTACTTGCAGATGACTTCATTTTATATAGAGAAAATCATAAACACTTTACTGAAAACCTGTTAGATCTAATCAGTGAATTCAGTGAAGTGGCAGGATACAAATTAACAAACAAAAATCAGTAGCATTTTCATGGCCTAACAATGAATTTCTGAAAAAAGAAAAAAGAAATTGATCCCAATTTTAATAGCATCAAAAACAATAAATGTGCCCTGGCTGGTGTAGCTCAGTGGATTGAGTGTGGGCGTGTGAAGCAAATGGTCGCTGGTTTGATTCCCAGTCAGGGAACATGCCTGGTTGCAGGCCAGGTCCCTAGTGGGGGACACATGAGAGGCAACCACACGATGATGTTTATCTCCCACTCTTTCTCCTTCCCTTCCTCTCTCTCTAAAAAATAAATAAAATATTTTAAAAAAACAATAAATGCTTATCTATCCAGAAAAGCTATCATTTAGAATGGAAGGACAGATAAGGTGCTTTCCAGACAAAGTAAAGCTAAAGGAGTTCATCATCACCAAGCCATTATTACATGAAATGTTAAAGGGATTTATTTAAGAAAAAGGTCAAAACTATGAACATTAAAAAGGCAACAAAATCACAACTATCAACAACTGAATCTAAAAAAATAAAATAAAATAAAACCTAAGCAAACAACCAGAACAGAAACAGATCAATTAGAGGGTTATCGGCTGGAAGGGGGAAGGGGAGAATGAAGGAAAATGTACAGGGGTTAAGATGCATAATTGGTAGGTACAAAGTAGACAGGGGGAGGTTAAGAATAGGAAACTGAGAAGCCAAAAAACTTATATGTATGACCTATGGACATGAACTAAGGGGGAGGGATTGCTGGAGGGAAGGGGGCACTGCGTGAAGGGGGATCAGGGAAGAAAAGTGGGACAACTATAATAACATAATCAATAGAACATACTGAAAAATAAATACCTAGAAACAAATTTAACTAAGAAACTGAAAGATCTCTACTCTGAAAACTATAAGGCATTGATGAAAGAAAACAAAGACAAATGGAAAGGTATCTTGTATTCAAGAATTAGAAGAACCAATATTGTCAAAATTTTAATACTACTAAAAGCCATCTATAAATTTAATAAAATGCTTATCAAGATTCCAACGTCATTGTTTACAGAAGTAGAAAACACTTCTAAAATTTACATGGAACTACAAAAGACCCCCCCAAAGCCAAAGAAATCCTAAGAAAGAACAAGAGGCATCACATGTTTTGATTTCAAACTGTACTATGAATCTATAATATGGTAGATTAAACAAAACATTATGGTACTGGCATAAAAACAGACAAATAGACCAATGGAACAGAATCAAAGTCCCAGAAATAAACTCAAGCACTACAATAAACTAATATTTGGTTAGAGAACCAGGAATATTCAGTGGATAGAAGAGTCTTTAATAAATGGTACTGGGTTAATTGGGATCCACATGTAAAGGAATGGAATTGGACTCCAATTTTACACCCTGTCACAAATAGTAGCTCAACATGCATTAAAAACTTAAATGTGATATCTGAAATTATGAAATTTCCAGAGAAAAATCAAAAATAAAACTCATTGACCCGAGTCTTGGTAATAATTTTTTGGATATGACACCTAAAGCACAAACAACAAAGTAAAAAATAAAGTGGTACCACATTGAGCTAAAAAGCTTCTGCACAGCAAAAGAAACCATCGACAAAGTGAAAATACAACCTACAAAATGGGAAAAATATTTTCAAATCATATATCTAATAAGGGGTTAATATCCACAATATATATGAAGGACTCATGCAACTGAATAGCAACCCCCACCCCCACAAATAATCTATTTAAGAAATGGGCAAAGGACCTGACAGACATGTGGCCAAGGGCCAAAAGATGTTCATCATCACTAGTCATTAGGGAAATTCAAATTAAAACCTCAGTGAGATATCATCTCACACCTGTTAGAATGGCCATCATAAAAAAGACAAGGGTGAAAAACAAACAAACAAAAATGTTGGCATTGGATGCGGAGAAAAGGGAATCATTGTGCACTGTTGGTGGGATTTTAGATTGGTATAGTGACTATGAAAAAAGATATGGGGGTTTCTCAAAAAATCAGAAATAGAACTGTCATATAATCAAGAAATTCCACTTCTGAGGAAATAAAACACTAATTCTGAAAGATATCTGCAATCCCATGTTCTTAGAAGCATTATTTACAGTAATCAAGACATGGATGAGTGGATAAAGAAGTTTAGATCATATATATACATATATGATCTGAAGAGAAATGTGAGTATATAGATATAAATATAGATATAGACATACACACATATGTATTACATATATAAATATGTGTATATACACATATATACATATAAATATAGATAATTCAAGCTCAATAAAATCCTACCATTGGCAACATGGATGGACCTTGAAGTCATTATGCTAAGTTAAATAGAGAAAGACAAATACTATATGGTCTCACTTATATGAGAAATATAAAAATATAAAAAATATATATTTTATTTATAAATATGAAATATAAAAATATAAAAACAATTGAACTTGTAGAAAAAGAGATCAGACTTATAGTTACCAGAAGCAGAGGATGGGAGAAAGGGGATTGGGGAAAGCTGGAAAAATGTGGTCAAAAGGTACAAACTTCCAGTGTAAGTAAGTATTAGGGATGTAATGTATTAAATACAACATGATTAATGAAGCTAATATTGATGTATGCTATATAGTATAGTTGTCAGGAGAATAAATTCTAAAAGTCCTCATTGCTAAGAGATTTTTTCCCTCTGTTCTTTCTCTTTTTACTGTATTTATCTGAGAGAATGAATGTTAGCAGAACCTACTATTATTTCTCAATATATGTAAGTCAAACTATCATGCTATACACTGTACACTTACAGAGTGACATGTGTCAATATTTATGAATGAAACTAGAAAATAATTTAAAATGAAGTTAAACTTATAATATATTACATTTACAGGGTGAGGCCAACATTGCTCTCTCAATTTTTGTTAAGTCAAGCAGCAGGAAAAAAAATCAATAAATATATTTGGATAATTTGATTGACAAACTTTATCTAATGAACATATGTAAAACCATGAATGAAACTATTAGGGAATATCTATTTCTCTTAAGCACATACAGAAAAGTTACAAAAATTAATCAGATGCTAGGTCAAAAAGCACATCTCAACAAATTTCAAAAAACAAATATCACATACATCACATACTTCAAACACAATGTAATTAAGAAGTCAATATCAAAATGGTAAGAAGTTTACATATGTTGGAATTTTAAAAGCAGAATTCTAAATATTTGTGCCTCAAAAGAGAAATTATAATCAAAATGAAAATGTAGAAATAGTTGGAACAGTAATAAAATATATAGAATTAAAAATAAAAATAAATTTACAGGGGGATGTTTTGTTTTTGAAAAAATAATACTAATACAGACAAACACCATTAAACCCTGGCTGATATGGCTCAGTTACTTGAGGCGTCATCCTGTATCAGAAAGCTACAGGTTGGATTCCCAGGGCACATAGCTAGGGTGTGGTTTCAGTCTCCTGTTAGGGCATGTACAGGAGGCAACCAATTGATGTTTCTCTCTTTCTCTCCCTAATTCCTCTCTCTCTAAAACCAATAAATATATTTTAAAAAATAAAGCAAACACCACTAAATCAAGTCTCATTGTAAAAACAGCAAAGCATAAAATGGGAATTGATCCATAGCCTCTTATTTCTAGTGGAACTCCTGGAAGAAGGGTCTCCATCCTTACCTATCCTGTCACTCTTGGGCACTGCAGGAGGATTAAGGCAAGTCTTGGACCGAGGTTCTTAGGTATATCCCAGGTTACGGACTCATTAATAGGTATCTATTCTCATTAAGGCACCCAACAGCACCCATAACCTTTCAAATACTGGGGACCCTGTGACAACAAAAAGACCAATTAGTCTGAGATAGCTCTTAGAGCTCCAAGCCCATAGGGATGGGGTGGTTGCTTCCTTTAATATATATTTGCAATCACATTTTTCCATGGGAAGGCATCTCTCTGTGGAATTGGCATGAATAATTCTTTCAATTTATAATTCACATCAAAACAGCTTTTCAGTAACACATTTATTGACACATCCCTAAATCATAACAATATAACAATTCCAACAAAAATACACTTTAAATATATCATCTTTTCCCCAAAGATTATTATAACTCTTTCATCACATCATTCATTACATAAATTGTAAGCCACTCCAATATGTTATTCAGGTGAATTATAGAATATCCTTTTGTAAAGAATTTCTTAAGCATGAAAAGATAGATCTCTGAGAGCTTTTTGAGTGACTGTTCACTCATTTATTCAACTTTTATTAAACACCTTATATGTCCTAAGCCCTGAATACTGTATAGTCTCAAAGAATAAATAATTAAAAATAAACAAACAAATAAATAAACCAAAGCAGCTAACTGATATTGGATGTGATGAAATGATGTGAAGGGCTGAATGTCCATCATTTTCTTGAACCCTCATACTAACCCTGTATAACAGGTAATAGTAGGGTCCTTGTTGTCCAGGTGAGCAAGCTGAGGTTTAGAGTGGTTACGTCACCTACTGAAGCTGGTTAAGGACAGAGTCCAGATTTGTTCTACTCCAGAGTGTGCTATTAACATGTACACAATAATATCTCCCACAGTCACACTCTGGGAGACTACTATACACTATTGGAGGGGGAAGATGTGCAAGCAAGGAATTTGAATGCATCAAGAATGCACATGTGGAGCATAACAGAGAGAGAGAATAATTGTGCACTGCAGAAATGGAATAAAGATATGCTACCAAATAGGGATTGCTGGCTGGAGAATCGAAGTCAGACTTTGAAAGCAAAGGGGAATTGTTTTTAAACTCCCAAACACATGAGATGGTGCACCAGTGATGAGATTCTCAGCATGGAGATTAGGCTAAGAAGTAGGCAGAGGCTAGATGGTCAATAATTCCAGATGTGTAATACATTGAAGAGGCCTTTAGGCAGAGACACTAGGTGGACTTGTCTCCCCAAAGCTGTTTGTAGTGTAGAAAATGGACAAAAGGGAGCAGTGATGATGGGTGGTCAGAATGATGACCTTGGCACTTTCATTTTTTTGTTTTGCTTTTCAGAATATTATTTCAGAAGAATGAGATTTGTGTCTTGTAAAAGAAGCCCTATATAAATAAAGCATAATGGTATTTTCCATGTAGTAAAGACCTACTATGCTCTAGTTGCTGTGTATGAAGCTTGGAATACGTTATTTTAGTTAATCCTCAAACACAGTTTTGTAACTGTGCTGCTTTTGTATTCCACTAGTAAATGGGGGTGGAAATCCTCATTTCATTGATGAGGACACTGTGCCTCTGAGAGTTTAAAATACTTGCTCAATATAATACAACTATAAGTAGCCAAAGAACAAATTTCAATTATGTTCTTATCAGGGAGAGTTGTTAGATGATGTTTGCAACCTTGCAAATGAGATGTTTCATTGGCCGTCATTGAGACGTGTAAGTCCTGGCATGTCTGGTTTTGAGAAAGTCCCAATACTTTTGTAATCACACTTAATATTTGGTAAGCATTGGTCAGGGTGGATTTTCAAAAAACAGTTTTGCAATTGGAGTGTGTTCCTGTTACTCTGAACTCTAAGGGAAATGTCAGTGACAAGCACAGCCCTCTCGTAGATGAGCAGAAACCCACACAGCAAACCTAAACAGACTGTGTAGCACTATCGCACAAACACATTCTTCATACCGAGTTCTGGAACTCTACACTGACAACTTGCCATTCTCTGCAGTGGGAGTTCAGGCAGCATCCAGCCAAACGAAAATACATTTCGCGAAATCAAGTTGATTTCGGGGAGGGGGGGTGGCGTTTGCCCACAACATAGCACTATTTCTCATATACTTGAGGCTGACCTAAGTTTGGGAAATTTGCCAATCAATTCTTCAGACTTCTTTATTTTATAACCCATAGGATACTACTGACCAACACAGGAAAACATCTGTTATAAAGAAAGCCAAAAGCTACTAAAAATTTAATAATAGATGGTCACCTTGTTCTTTTCATAGGAACTCCAGAATTTAATATTAAATTCAATCAACACAATTATCTTTAATTAATGATACTCTCCTACAGGTTGATGCCTCATTTTGTCCAAATGCTTGCAAGGTAAATAGAATAATTTGCCTAATGATTTCAGCATTTGCAATAGAGCTAGAGAGCGGGGTTAGCAGATACAGCTCCACTCTTTTTCACTCCTTAGCAGAGGGTTGAAGTTCAGCCAGAGGTCTTGTATAATAGGAGTTTTTAGAGGATATTTAGTGAGGTCCCTATTGGAACGTTATCTATATTGCAAACAACCGTACATCATTTGGTAATCATGGGCAAGTTTCAGCTAGGGAAAGACCTTATGTTGATTAGCTTTATGTAAAATGGAGAGGTCCCAATTTTGAGGGTGCCAACATACTTCTATCCTATCAAATCTCACATGTCAGGCACGATTATCTAGTGCAGGAGTGGAGGAAGGGGAAAGGGAGAGAAGCTCTCTAGCCATTCCTGGACACCAGTAGGCTTTCACAATCCTTCTTGGCTAGGATAGAAAAGCGGGGGGTGGAGGGTGACTCCACAGTCTCCAAAGTCTCTCAAAGTTTTAACGCGCTCCGTTCCTAAACTGTGTCACTCGCTCTCTCAGTGTGAAGTGGGGGCTTGAGCTGTTCTACCTGAATGGTCAGGGAGGGTTTCTCGAGAGAGCCACCTGCTGCTGCTGCTGTCACGAGAGTGGGGCTGCATTCTCACACTTCCTTACAAGTGGACACAGCTAGTACAACTTCGGTACAGCTGCTGGGAGATCGTGACATTTGTATAAATGACTTGCCCACCCAAGCTAGGCTGCAGCTCTCCATTTTCAGCACTTTAGTTTTTATAACAAATCTTCTCTGGTCTGCTAATTCAGTGGTTTTCAACCTTCTGGGGACACAACCCATAGTAAAAAAACAAAAAAAAAACCCAAAATTTTTTACTTGAAAAAAGCACTGGCTGTGATCAATACATTGCTATAACTCCCACAGAACGCAACAAGCATTGTTCACATTATTTTAACTGGATTAGTCACTTGTTTTTTTCACTATCTCCTTTCAAAAAGAATGTAAATCATCTAATGTCAAGGACACTGCATGAGAGTGTCCTTGTATTAAATATGCCAAATAAATCCACGTTCTCAGTGAAAACTAGAGGCATTTTCTTGCTCTCGGTGTTACTGCAGTACTACACAAAGGCAGCCTGCACCACCCGGAGGGAGGATCCTTGCCTTCCATCCAGGTCCTGAAGTCACACCCAAAGCTCAGAGAGTGAGAGCTTCCACCCAGGTTTCATGGCCAAGAAACAAGCAGTGGTGATGTTCCTCACCAGTCTTAGTAGTCTCACTCCTTTCTGCTCAGCCGCGTTTATTCAACTTTAGTTGGTAGCAGCAAAACCGTTCCAGGGCTAGGCATTTATCAGCGTATAAATCTTCTATTTTAAACATTTAATTTCCATACATACTTTCTTGATTGAATTGTATCATGTCTTATTTTCATTCTTTTTACAACTAAATATATGTTTTTAGAGAAAAACCCCCCAACTCACTTATTTTTAATAATGATTATGGTCGTCGCCGTGTAACTCTTGATATAAAAATTCAATAGTTTCAAAGCAATCGCAGAAAAATTTCCCAAATTTCCATGGTGGATGGATGGTTTGGGGGATAAGAATACTTAAATTCTTTGTACAATGTTAAACCAGGTATGGGAGGAAAAAACCCAGGAATTCATGTTTCAGATAAAATTCTTTATGGAAATGAGCCTATTCTATGAAGGCTCTTGATATGAATTTAAGCAGGATATATTTTAATTTAAGCTCTGTAAATTTTCTGGAGTAAGAAATATTTTTTATAAATCAACACTTGAGCACCTCCATGGTTATATTATGGATTGAGTAAATTCTTAGAAGCAGAACTGTCAGGAGAAGAGAAAAAACATTTTTATCTGATACAGGTTATTAGCTTATCCAGAAATGAGCCAAATGAACTTCCCATGTCCCTGAGCCTCCACTAAAACCGACCATCCGCCGCCACCACCACCATCGTCACCACCATCGTCATCTAAGGAAAGCTGTTGGCTGTGGTCTGACCAGGCCGTACCAGCCTAAATTTTCTCTATTACTCCTTTCCCTCTTTCTCTTATACCACAGGTCACAATTTACAATTGTTTTATTTATTGGTTATTTGGAAAGGAGTAATTTCCCATTTACTGGTTCTATGTCTTGTTTTCTAGAATATAAGCTCTCTGAAGGCAGATACGAGGCCTTTTGTTCGTTGTTTTATCCCCAGCACCCAGGGAAGTGTCTGGTATATGAAAGTTCAATCAATTTTGGGTAACACTAACTTGGTTCAAATAAACAGTTATTATTCAAGTTTAAAGTATTATTTAATAGTCATCAAAATTTCCTTGAAAAAAGTATGTTATAGAACATTTGGGTTAGAAGTCAGTTAAGTTGGTAGGTTACCTAGCAGCATATATGCTATAAATTCATTTTAGTGAAAAGCAAAAATAAAATATTATGTGTCTGTGAATAACTGAACTATGATTGTGTAAATCTTATCATCTTCACACTTATATTTCCCAAACTCTGTACAATCTGCGTTAAGTATTTTAGCATTACTTGACATTAGTAATGTGTTTTTAATCAGCAGCTTCCATCTGTAGTTCTGTGTCAGGCTGATGCCCGTGTCTTCCCCGCACTGGTAGGCAGGGGCTGCATCCGAATTGGACGGAGTTCATTCTGGGTGTTTTATGGGGGAATCAGGGGTGGCCTTTTAGGAAGCAGAGAAGTCAGGAAGTGGTTCCGAGTAAAACCTTTTCTTCTAGCTAGGGAAAGGATCGCCAAACTTTTTCTGTAGAAGGCCAGCTAGGATATATTTTAGGCTTTGTGGGATACGTGGTCTCAGTTGCAACTGTTCAGTTCTGCCTTAGTTTGAAAACAGTCAGAAATAAAATGCAAAGGGATGGATGTGGCTGTGTTCTAATAACATTGTATTTACAAAAATAAGTGGATTTGTCCCAAAGGTCATGGTTTGCTGACACTCTGATCTAGTGTAACAACACAGACTTTGTGTTACCTTTTCTGTCTGGTGGGAACAAACCACCTGGCTGTACTATTAGCACAAAGTGTGCTCCCCTGAGCATGTTACTTAATCTCTGTGGCTTCAGTTTCCATGCCTATAAAATAAGGTTAAAACTAGTACCTACCTCAGAGAAGCTTTGTCACAATTACATAAACTAATCCAAGTAAAGCACCCAGTCCAGGGCCTGCCATGTTATCATTGCTCTGTTTGGCCTGCAGCTTCATTTTCCACCCTACTCTTCCCTGGGCTTGTAAGAAGGGCCCCCACAGGTGGCCTCACCTGGCCCCTCTTGCGGCTGGCCCCCAGAGTTCTCCCATTGGGAGGCACTGGCCAGAGACAGCAGGGCCAGAGGAAGGAGCAGCCTTGAGATGCCTCTTCCGCTCTCCCTTGTTATTTGAGCACTGCTTTTCTGTCAGCAGCTGGGTCTCTCCCCAGCCAAGGCTCTCAACAGGGAGGCCCTGCCCTAAGGCTCCAGCAACACTATTTCCTTCGCTTGTACTCTCAGACATCCCGCTCTTGCTAGTCTCTGGATGCCTTCAGAAGCTTTGCTTATACCCCCACCCACACCTCAGTAAAAAGTGTCTTCATTTAAACCTTCCAAGTGAATTCAGTTCTCCACTAACACCCCGACTAAAGCACTACCTTTGAGGATAAGGGTGACCATGGTGATTACTGTGTCATTTTTTATAATTAGCAACCACTTCAAAACTTTGTTCAGGTCTAGGCCTCTGAACTTCTGTTTTCCAATGTACTATTTATTGTCCTACTCCGGTATCTTTCCAGTGTAAACTCTGTCAGCTTATACTGCGACAATTAGTATTTGGTAACTGAGGCTAAGAGAAAACTTGACAAGTGGACTGATTTATTTTATTGTCTCAAGGTGTGAACATGTTTCAAGGACACACAGGGATCTACAGTGGTGTGCCCTTCATCCTCTTCATGTTGGAAGAATGATAATACAGTAATATAAGCCCAAAGACAAATGTTCCAACAGTATAAAAATTACTCAGCACATAGAGCAATGTATCCATTCTTGGTCTACCCTTCTTCCAAGTGCTGGACAGAAACAGGGTAATAGACAAGGATAAAGTAATTCATAAGGTCAAATAATTCAAGGCTTTCTAAAGCCAGAAGTCCCCACCAGGTCTTCTGGGAGCAGTCACAGGTCTGTGGCAGACAGACATGGCAGCCTCTCTATGCACTGGGCGCTGGCATTGCACCTTTGAGCTGGGATTGCCCAGTTGCCCCCTCCCAGATGCCTTCTGGACACTCCAATCCAGCCAATCACCATCTTGATTCCTTCAGGGCTGCTCATGTTTGGCCTCTCTTGATTTTGAACTGGGTGTATTAGAATGGTGTTACTTCTATTTTTTTTTTCAAAATAAGCCTAAGAGAAATTGTACTTTTAATGCTGTCCATTTAAATAGCAAAGTACATGACCGAGCTGAATTTGACTTTCACTTCAAATAATACTGTTGAATATATCTGCAACTTGGGCAACAGGTCTCAAGAAAACCATTGTATTTATCACTTATGCAATGAAACTTGGATTATTTTTGGCATATATATGTAAATTTGTATGTATTTTGCCAGCTGTGTTTTCTTGGAAAGCATTGTCATTTATTCTGAGATACTTTCTTCTTTTGGGGGAATGGTAAAATAGTATTTCTTAATGAAATTACAATATAATGATAATAACAAAATCTTCCAGGCACTGTGCTAAGTGCTTTGTCTACATGTAGTGGGTGATTTATCTGTTATTCTTATGAGCAGCCTGTGAGGTAAGTACAGCTATCACCCCCATTGTAAAGAGACTAAAGTTGAGGCACAGAATGGTGAAACCTCTTCCGCAAGTTCCCACAACTGTCAAAGGGTAGAGCTGGGATGTAAGTTGGATAGCTTGACTCTCAAAGCCAAAGCTTTATTGTTTTCTGATGGTGGATGGCAGATGCTTTTTGCTAAGGCTCTTAGCTGAAATAACTTGCCTTGAAATTCCAAAGTCTAGGAGCTGCTGGGCTCCCCTCTTTGTTTGCCATATCTGATACAATGTTGTACTTAGGCCTGATGGAAGCGGACTGTGTGGGTGGGCTTGAGAAAACCCCCTGGACCACTGCATTTCCTGAGGGGTTGCTCAACACAGTGAAGGACTACAAAGTCAGGTGGAATTCCAATATGACCACAGAGGCTTCCACTAAGTCATTAACCACAGGAACAAAAAGGCCGAGGAGAGGTTTAGTGGCTTTAATGACACCATGGTGGGGTGTTATTATAATAGTCGCTATAATGGCGACACCTTCGTCACAGAAAACACCACCCTCACCATGAGCAAGCACCCTTCCCGAAGTACCACATGCTGAGAAAATACAGCCACAGTCCAGGAAGCTGTTTCCAGAAACCACACCCAGCTAAGAGCCCTTGCCCCAGCTGGAAAGTCTGGTTATTGTTTGGATCAGCACATAAGGTCCCTGTGGGACTCCTCTGCTCTCTCTGATAGTAGCAATAGAACACAGACTCTGGGAAGCTGGGTGTCTCATGCTGCTAAGACTCTGGCCTAATATGGAAGCAATATATTCCTGCCAGGCATGATGGTATGATTATGAAAGGGAAAGTGTTCCAGAAGTTCACAGAGTGAAGCTCTTCTAGGTAAAGTTTTTCCTAAATATTGGCCTGAAGGGAAATTTGGAAGTCACCTATTCCATCCTGCCTGTTCAGAGAAGCACAGCTATACTAACTACAAATGAGTGAACTAAAACCCAGCTGTATGGACTGGTTGATTCATTTGAAACATTATAAATATGGTATTGGAGGAGAGCTCTCCAGGTACCCTGGACTGCCAGAAAGATGAACAAGTGGATCCTAGAGCAAATTAAGCTTGAAACGTTGCTGAAGGCAACGTAGCAAAACTGAAGCTATCCTACTTCAGGCACATCATGACAAGTCAGGATACTTTGGAAAAGTCAATAATTCTGGGAAAATAGAAGGAAACAGGAAAAGAGGAAGGCCAAATAAGAGATGAACTGACTCCATAAAGGTAGCCATAGGCATGAGTCTACAGGAGCTGAGCAGGCCTGTTGAGGAAGGACACGGTGGACATCACTCATTCACAGAGCTGCCAGGAGTCAGCGCCAACTCACCAACGTGTAACAACAAGCCGCATAGGAACATGAATCATCAAGCTAAACTGTTTATATATACTTAGAAAATCTTGCTATTCAGTCATCATCCACTTAGGTCACAGAAGGGCAAATAAATATATGAGTAAATGCCTCTGTGCATACGTGTGGAGACAGTTCTTTGGTTTTCAACTCTGCTCTCACCTGAGGATGGGAGCCTTTCTATTCAAACCTTGCCATTCTGCTTCTATTGCCACACCAATAATGCACTGCTCAAAACTGTTCTTTTATTCCACACCATAAGGCATTGCTTCAAGTTGTTTTTTCACGTGTCTTTATTGTTAATAACAGCTACTATTAAACCAAGCTCCTACCATGTGCCAGCCACCACTCCAAGGATTTACACTTATCACATTTAATTATTACAGCAACTCCATGAGGCAGGAACTATATTCCCAACTTTATAGATAAAGAAATAAAGTTGAGAAGTGGTAATTTCCCCAATGTCAAGGAGTCAGGAGCAGAGTTGGGATTTAAACTAAACAGTTCTTTCTGCCTCCAAAGTCTACTTCCTTTCCACAACACTAAAGCTCTGTCTTTTCAAGAAATTATACTTCATTCTCCATATATTTGCACTTCTGTTAGCAACACAGAAGGTAGGGAGGTATCCTGCCCCTTCCTTGCCCCACACGTCCTGTTCAGCACGGGGGCTGGGCCACAGGACCAAGCCTGGACGCTTACTGTTCAGCAAATATCAGCAAAGACTCAGAGCCAAGGATTTAGAGATCTGGTCCTGCCAGTTAGTGATAAGTAGGTGTTGGCAAAATATATTATTAAATTAAAGAAACAAGTTTCTCATTTCATATCTATAGAAAAAGTTAGTTTCTAGAACTCCAATTTGAGAATAACTATGTCACATGGAACGCATCATGATTTTTGATGCTTTAGTTTTCCATCAGTTACCTATTGGTCAGTCTGCCCCTAGGTAACCAAGTTGGGTTTCTGGGTCTATAAAGCCAAAGGGAATTTGAATGTGAGGAGGGCTCACTGAGTCTGGTTGATCTTGATCTTCCACAGCACAAGTTGTTTTTCCTGAAGTAGCCCATGCCTGTTATCATAAAGCAGATAATCAAGATAATAGGCTTGACATTTTTCACCATGCTTACATCATGCTTAAATAGATTTTACTTTGAGTTTGGAAATATAACCTAGAAGCATATTTCATGATGCATTTTTGGAAAATTTATTTCAAAAGTGTTTATTGAGCATGTACTAAGTGTCAGACCTGTTCTGGGTGCTGGAAATAAAGCAATGAACAAAGCTGATAAAAGTTCTTGTGCTGCCCTGGCTGGTGCAGCTCAGTGGATTGAGCGCTGGCCTTCGAATCAAGGGCACGTGCCTGGTTTGCATCTATGTCCCCAGGAGGGAGCGTGTGAGAGGCAACCACGTATTGATGTTTCTATCTCTCTCTCTCCCTCTCTTCCCCTCTCTAAAAAAATTAAATAAATGAAAATCTCTTTTTAAAAAGTTCTTGTGCTCATGGAGCTTATGTCCTGTTTTAGGAAGTAGAAAATAGATAACTAAAACATATAGTATCTCGGATGATGGTAAATACTACAGAGAAAAGAAAAACAGAAAAAATTGGTGAGACATGAAAGAGTGCCAAGAGTACTACATTTTTTAATAGTGTTATGAAAGAAGTCCTTACTCAGAATGATATGTGAGCAGAGATGTGCAAAAACTGAAGGAGTGAGCCATGTGGCCACCGAGGTGAAGGAAGTTCCAGACGGAGGGAAAACGAGTGAGCACGCCTGGTACGTTGGAGAGCTGGCAGGATGGCCAGGTGGATAAAGTGATCAATGAAAGCACAGTAGATCAGGTGAGAAAGGCGTTGGGTGTCTATGGCCTTCTGAGCCCTGCTAACAAATTCTGGCTTTTGCTCTGTGTTGAAGAAGCCACTGGAAAGTTTTAAATAAACAGAAGTACAGTTGACCCTTGAACAACATGGAGGCTGGGGTGCTGAATGCTTGAATTCCATTTATAACTTTTGACTCCCCTAAAACTTAACTACTATTTACATGTTAACATGTTTCTCTGGTTGCTTTGTTGAGAATACATATTATGTAGAGTAGTTAGTAATAGTGTATTAGTTTTCTATGCTGTGTAACAAATTACCACAAAGTCAGTAGCTTAAAATAATACAGATTTATTATTTCACAGTTTCTGAGAATCAGAAGTGTGGGAAGAGGTCATGCAGGGCTGAGTTCTCATCTGCAGACTTGACTGGGGAAGGGTCCACTTTCAATCTCCCTGAGGTTGTTGACAGAATTCATTTTTTGACAGATGTAGGATTCATGTAGCTGTCTTATTCAGAGCCAGTCATAGAGGCAGAAAGGAAAGGTGTGTGAAAAAAGAGAGAGAGAAAAGACTAGAGCAAGTCTGTTATCATACAGAGTCTAATATAATGTAACATGATCATGGACGTGACTTGCCATT
This sequence comes from Sturnira hondurensis, assembly GCF_014824575.4. Lineage (NCBI taxonomy): Eukaryota > Metazoa > Chordata > Mammalia > Chiroptera > Phyllostomidae > Sturnira > Sturnira hondurensis. The sequence goes on along the minus strand of NW_028098001.1, from coordinate 8,953,687 downwards.
ACCTTGCCAAATGCCTTAGATGGGAGCAAGACACAGGCCCCACCTACACTCAATAGGAGGAGACTGCACAAAGAGGTGAAAACCAAGAGATGTTGGGCATAAAAGCAACCTTAAAATCTGTGAGCCACAATCAAGAAAAATTAATTAGGAAGCTCTTATAATAAGCAAGGAAAGAAATGTAAGAATTAGAGTGGAATAATTAAAGAATCCATTATATAATCATTATTGATTCCTCTGGTGCTGATCATAGCTCGGATTGGACATGACTAATTTTATTATGCTGAACCAGAGAACTTCATGACCCGCTCTGGGCATCCTTTGGGTTCAGTCACTCTTACTGGTCTCCAGTCCATCCTGTCTCAGCCAGAACCTCCCTTGCTCTAATCACCCTACCCTCACAGCACCACTTCCAGTAGCCATGTGGGGCCTCGTGTTGTGCATTCCTGTGAAGCAGAGGTCAGGGCCTAGTGTGGGGCTCTGAGTCTGAGAGTGGGCCTTCTTTCCTTATGACATCCTTCTCTGTTAGGCCTTGAGTCAGAGCTCACCCATCTTCAGAATCTCCTCCTTCCGATGACTCCCTCTGCCTGAATGCCAGGTCAGAATCACGGTCTTAATGCTTTACTTTTATAACTGGCATCTTCTGTGACTTCCTCTGGCAAGTTCATTTCTGATCATCTGTGCTGTGTTCCAAGGCTCCTCAAAAGGAAAAAAAAAAAGAGTCACACAACACTCCTGCTTTGGATCTGATATCCTGACCCTAATCCCATTTGGTGTTGCAGCCTAGACCTCAGAGGACTTAAAGCTTCTTGTTTTCTCCGATGTTTAGCAGTATGGCCTCTTGCTACCTCTTAGTCCAGCTCCTCCAGCCAATTTAGACTCTTCTCACAAGTGTTTGTCCACTAAGAGTAAAACTGATTAATTGTTGATAAACAGTGAGATATCACACAACCAATGTTGCCTCATAATACCAGGTTCCAGGACACTCAGGGTTTACTGAGATACTTTTGCAAAGTTCATAAATGAAATGAAGAGTTGTTTCTTGTTTTTCCCCATGTGTGTGCTCTGATTCCACCTTGATATAAAAGCACGTTGTTCTTCAACATTTTGGCCTCAATTATAAATCAGAGGGTGCTTAGTTGATTACGTCACTCAACAGCTCAGTACAAAAGCTGTGGGTCCAATGTTGCTGGTGGAGGTGTGAAGTAACTGGAATATCTCTGTCCCTCGCTCACTCAGGGTCAGAACTGTTATGAAGCCATCTGGCTTCTTTTCCCTATAGCCTCATGCCTTTCCACATAAAACGAGTGCTGATTTCAGTGTCTCTGGAGTTTTGCGGCATTCCTGCAGTGCTCTCTTTATTGATCTGCATGGCTCTATTCATTTAGCACTTCTCCTGATCAAGAAATTTCAGGTAGTCTGCCAGCAAATTTGTCAGGTCAGCTTAACCTCTCTCCTCTCCCATCTTTCTTTTAAAATTCTTCATACCTTTAAAATTTCTTGGAAATATATATTTTTTTAATTTTGGAAATATTTTTTTATTCACCTTGTCTGCAGACCTAATTGCTTCACACCGACAATGCTCAACCTAGAATCTCTACATAGAGACTGCTCTGTATCATTAAAGCTTTCTGTAGCCTGTAGCCCCTTATCTTCCGTAGTCAAGAAAGTCTCTCTGACCTAACCCCTTTTTATTCCCCAGCTTTCCATCTGTTATCTCCAATCACCAATCATATGATTATTAATATTTCCTATAAACACACAAAATCCAATACAAAGACTGTGCCAAAACCACTATGAAGTCTGTGTGCTGAAGACTGCCCATTCTGATGTCATGTTTGTGGTTATCGGCATATTAGGATCATAACCCCATGTTGGTGTCACAGAACAGTGGAGTCCAAGAGGGCAGCATTCCTTCCAGGGCTTTTTTTTAAGGGGCCGGTTCAGTCACTTAGCTCATGTGAGTCAGAATACAGATCCTTCGACAAATGGTGTGTACTAAGCAGACCTGCCTCTTCTCTCCCGGCAGCTCTCCCTGAAGTTGACCAGGGCCTCCAATTGCTGTGAGTCATCCTTGTTAGGTTAAGGCTTAGATGGGGTTTTGATAGGAGACAATTAAGTTTTTGTAGCTAGAACACTTAGCTTTTCATTTGGCAGTCTGTCATCCCAGAGTTTTCTAGTTCCTGCCACGAAGCCTTCCTAGTGAAGCGTATGGAAAGACATCTTGTTCGATGTATAACCAGTCATTCAAATAGTACTGAGTAATAAAAGGAAAACATTTGTATTAGTTCTTCAAGCAGCTTGAAGGAAAGAGAAAAATAAAGGACATGGGCTTTCTAGTCGGACTGACATTTGAATCACAGCTTACTGTGGGAAGGTTTCTTATTTTGTTTGAATCTCAGTTTCCATTTCTGTAAAAGGGGGATAATAATTCACCACATATGGTTCTTTATAAAGCTGAATATGGAAACAGACTCTGCAGAGTCCAGGCACCTTGCAAGCACATCCTGCTTGTGAAGTGGATGATACTGCGCCCATCTGAGCCCATCTGTCATGCCGCTCTCTGAGCACCTCTCCTTTGAGAACAGCGGGCGTATTTGTCTCAGAGGCCTTGCCCCTGCTGGCAATATAGATCCAAAATTCACCCTGCTGCCCTGCTTCACCCAGTCTTGGCTAAGGGAATGGCAATAAAGCAGCAATACTTTAGATCAGTTGCAAGCATGTTCATAAGATATAGAAACATTCAGGAACCAGAAGATTCTTAAATCTGTTTGGGACTAACATAGAGCCACCAAAGAGATTTAAAAATAACATGTACAGAAGCCATCAATGTGGTCGAACGTGACTCATTATTCATCTTCTTTAAGCGGGAAGAACCTTACACATGAGGTCCGGGAGGGCAAGAAAGATTTCAGAGCTGGACACCTCAGGTTTTCAGGACATGCCAGCCTGCTCAGTTTCTCCCTCGGTATCTTCATTGGTTGGGAGGCTGAGTCTGCGGATGCCAGGAAGCAGTGTGTACATGTGTGTATTGGGCTGGCAGTATATTTCATTTAATAAAGAGTAACATTTGAGAGTAAATTCATCTTTCACTGCTTCGTGTCCTCTTCAGTGCTTTATCTGTCCATATTCTATGCACAATTGTGCTTGACCATGTTACCTTGGAATTACAGTCGAGAGAACATGACCTGTGCTCTATGTACAGTATCTTTAGATCACCAAATATTATACAACTTTGTGAGTAATTTGGGAAGTCACTGTTATCTGTTGTTATTTACCTTTTTTTTGGTACCAAGAAGTCATGAGGAATCTGAAAAAAAATCAGAACTCTACCTGGGTCTCACTTTGGAATACAAGTATTTTTTAACAGGTTATTTAAGGGCTGCTATCAACTGGGTGGTCTTTTTATTGTATTTTCTTTTCCACAGTTAATTGGCTATAAATTTACTTTTAAAAATCTTGCTATATATCTAGCCTTAGCATATGGAAAAGAAAAAAAAAAGCTACCAACCTACTATCTTGTATCATGTTATCTATCATTAAGATTCATTAGTCATCAAATGTTACCCATACCTAAATTTATATGTTCTATTGTCACTTCTAAACAGTTGAATATGAATGTATAAGACCAGAATTTGCTATTTAAAAAGAAGAGCTTTAAATTTATCTTCTGTCTTACTGTTAAGCACCTAAATGATATGTGGAATTTTTGATGACTATGAGGTATAAGACAAATTACATGAAATTTGTCAAAGCTTCAGAAATTAAATGATTTAAAATTGGGGGCAGGTCTAGCTGCTAATGGATATTGTCTTAGTCAATAAGAAAAGTATTACTATTTCTATGTTAAAGAATGTGTGTCATTAGTATTGATAGTTTTATTTCCTTATTGAGTTATAGATGCCCCCTATTTTTGGCTGCAGGGAATGTGGATCCAAATGACAACCAAAAATAGGCAAGTTTTTAGCCTGCGCCCCATCAGTGGTTTTTCTTCTTGTAATAACCCTGCAAAATCTAATGCAAGCTTGGTTTTCTGGTGTTAGAGGGTCATAGTTGAGGAAAGAACAGATCTACTGGGTGAAGGAACATTACTAAGAATCACAAACCCAGAACCCATGGCTTGGGGTGATCAGATTTTAAAATAACTAACTGAATATTTGTAAAAGGATTTTAGGAATAAAAACTCAGGAAAGGTGTGTGACCATTCAAAGTTTAGCCTAAAAATGTCATAGTTTAAGGAATAAGAGTAAGAGAATAACAGAAAACAGGCTAAGAACTTGATACCAAATTCACCTCTAGGATCACATCATGACTAATGCCATAGACTTCTTTCTTATTTAAAAAGAACAAGTCACAAAAACTCCTTCAGTTGTTCCCTGTAATATTGAGCAAGCTGTTACTGTCAGAAAGTTCTTTTTTATATCTTACTAATTTTTTATAATGCATGGGAAAACCACTTTCTCTTGCATGGTTTTCATTGGAAATAAAATCAGCTAGATTCCAACCTTCATAGGACTAGGAGGAAGTAATAAAGAGAAACCAAAGTTTAAACGATGTTGAGAGTACATTTCCGTAAGCAGTTAGCTTATGCGAAACATTCTTGGTAGTGTCCTTGATAATGAATTTACACCAAAGATGATAATTTAGATCACAGGGTTTAATTCTGTATCTCAGGACATGTCTGGGTGTCTGACAGTCAGTTTGTGTACTTGTGTATAACCCAGAAACTTCAAAGGCCGTGCAGTAAGTGATGCCTTCATGGAATCCATTTATTTGATCAATGTGAACTTTTATGTGTTTAATATCAGTAGCACAATGAGAACATCTAATTGGAAATATGCAGTTACTCTAATGCTCAACCCCTAGTATAAAAGAAATACAAAGTAAACATGTTAATAGGGTGTGCTTGGGGTTCATAAAAGTACTGAACTTTCATTAACTGTGAAAGAAATTATAAATCACAGGAAGAAACAGAAAATACGTGTGGCATTGTGGTCCTGTGTTCTGGAATGGCCTTGTCCACATGCCAACGTTATGCACAGATAAATGCTTCACGTCTGCTACTACCTCACTGGTATGTTCAGAAAAGGAACAGTGCTGTCTGTGACGTGTTTTAGTTCCCTTGGAAAACACCACATAAATATATGGTAATGTATTATTATCATTACACAGAGCAGAGGCCAAAAACCTCTTGCCAAAGTGATCCTCTGAAATTTTAAACCTATTTCATGCATTAAAAAAGAAATGTGTAGCATATGCTTTCACTTACGTTACTATTAGCTCATCAAGTTTGGTTCTGTGGGGACAGAAAGCCAAAAAGCCTGTGTCTTTCAAGACCCTTCCTTGGCGCCTGTGCCTGCCTCCTCTTCCAACATTGTTTTTCGAAGATCAGGTCTCACAGGTCCTCAGAAGTAAAAGTAAATTCAAACTCAATAATAATAACTTGTGTTTGTCTTGATCTTTACAGTTGACAAAGTGTTTTCACATCATCTCTTTTGATTTTCACAACTGCTCTATGGGATTAGGGCAGGGCAGAGAATAATATTGCCATTTTATAACTGTGAAAACTGAGACTGAGAAAAAAAGGGCTTCATGGCAGAGCTGCGCCTGGAACCCAAGTGACGTGGCTCAGTTCAGGAACGCTTTTCCCACTCTGCCCAGGCTGCCTGTGGGAGACCCTCACCTACAAATAATCTCTCCCGAAGTGTTGATATGTAAATATGTTGAATACCACTCCTGTGCTGTATTCAAAAGGACTTTTGTAGTTGTATTTAAGGTTCCAAATCAGTTGACCTGAGGAAGATAAGGGTGAGCTTGACCTAATCATGTAAGCACTTAAAATATGGGTCTAGAGGTCAATGATGGAGGAAGTCAGAGAGAATTGAAGCATCAAAAGGATTTGACAGGAGAGAAATTTTCTGCTGCTGGCTTTGCAGATGGAGGAGCCTCCATGGCGAGGAATCCTAGCAGCCTGTAGGCACGGAGAGCAGACCCTGCTAACAGCCAGCAAGCAAATGGGAACCTGTCTTACAACTGCGAAGAACTGAATTCCGCCAATAGCCTAAATGAGCTTGAAAGCGAATTCTTCCCCAGAGTCTCTAGAAGAGAGCTCAGGCTGGCCAACATTATTTTAGCTGTGTGATACTGTGAACAGAGAATCCAGTCATACCGTGCTGACCTTCTGAATTACAGAACTGTGACACAATAAATGGGTGTTATTTTAAGCTGCCAAATCTGTGGTGATTTGTTAGCAGTAATAGAAAACTATGAATAAACTGCTATTCATAAATATTTGTTGAATGCTTATTATGTGCAAGACAGTAATATTTTATTCCAGATCATTTTAATTTGTGCCCCTGTCTAGGAGGGTTAACTTAAAAAGCAAAACCAAAAAAGCCACCAGCCTTGCTGTGGTTGTATCGCTATTTCTCCTTAGTTGTGGGGATATAGTGAATTTTAATCCCTGTTTTCTTTTTTGTCAATAAATCTACAATAGCTCTTTACTATTTTTATTATTTTATAATGGAAAGAATCCTTTTGACCTTATGATGGTATGAATAGTTAATCATGAAAAAATTACTGTTAAATAAGGGAAGGGTTCACTTATTATTTTAGGTTTGTCTGTAGCCTCTTTGTCTCATCTTCTGGATGGTGACCTTCAGTGGCTTCATGGTGGCCAGAGGCCTCGGGTTGGGCCTAATGTTGCCATTACCATCTGCTTTCTATTTTTTTTCCTATGGCGTTGTTGTAGGTAAGAAATCTGGTCACTATAATTTTTCTAAGCTTCAAGAGTTAATCATCGTTTTACCAGTGTTAGGTTTATTATTCAGTTAATGTAAAAAGTGAAAATGCTCAGTGCTCATTTACTTTTAGTGGCCACTTCACCAAAAATTGTTGCTTTAGTAAAATGCCCACCAGTGAGTCAAAATATTTGAAGGGATAACTGTGTTTTAACCACACACATTATGTTTTCTTGCAAGGCGCAGGAAGGTTTTTCCTGGTAGCACTTGCCTTGTCCTGGGGCTAGGAGTCCAAGATCAGAGTGCCAGTGTGGTCTGGCTCTGGTGAGAGCCCTATTCCAGGTTCCAGACTGCTCACTTCTTGCAGTGTCCTCACATGGCAGAAGGGCATAATCCCTGTTTTCTTGAAGATAAGCGTGACTATGTCCAGTTTTTTGACCAATGGAATGGAGGGGAAGTGACATGTCTCTATGGGACAATGGCTTCAGTTTTCAGTTCTCTTTTTCTGTTGCAACAAATTCTAAAGCTCTAGATGAGAAAGGAGAGAGCGCTCCATAATGAGGGGTACTTGCGAACCTGGGGCTGGGGAACAGAACCTCTCACCAGTGTGCTTTGGGCATATACTGTGAGCAAGATGTAAACCTTCGTTATCTTCAGCTTCTGGGTTGTTTGCTTCCACAGCATAATCTAGCCTATGCTGATGGGCACAATTGCCTTGAATATATTAAAACAACATGTAATACTGAGCTTAACAGACACTGATTGCCATCCTGCTACTATGGCAACGAAAGCCATAGTACGATTTGCTGAGTAATGTTGGGGTAAGACAATAATAGAACTTAATTTATGAGCATTTTTTCTTCCAAGTAGGTGAGGAGTAGGAAAAAGGATGGAAGAAGTGGTATAAGTGAGACAATAAAGAAAATAAGAAAGAGCATGTGGTTTTCTGAATGAGTAACAATTAAAGAGTAGCTGCAACTTGACCCTGTGATGTCCTCAAATATTAGTAAAGACAGGCCCACTTCCACAGGAGGCTGATATCCAAAATCAGTCATTTGTGTACCATCAGGTTGAGATGAAGAAATAGTGTACCATAAATATTTTAAGGTGGTTCTGTTCTCTAGGTTTGCTAGAGCACACTATCCTAATTTGGGAGAAGGAAAGCAAGTGTGTAAGCAAACTTTATGTGGGTTTTCACATGCTTCTCTGTTTCATTTCTGCAGATGACGTGGACACAGGTACACATAGTAGCTCAGTTAAAGAGCATTTTTATAGTTATGCTGGAACATATTCACCAAGAAATGTAGCAGCAAGGCTTATCATTTTATTTTCAACTATCCTTGTGATCATTTATCAACTATCTTTTTTTTAAATAGCAACATTAGATAAAATATTTACTTCCTGTTAAGATAGTCTAAGGTTTAGAATTTTAAGTGAGCCAAATTTAAAAAGTTGGTCTCTTTAACCATACACACAAAAAATCTTATTTTGAAAATAAACTTTTGGGGGGTAAATTCCACTTAACTGCTAACAGGTACAGGTCAAAGTGAGCATCTGTCAAAAACATTATTTTAAGAGGTTCTGATAGAAAGCAGGAAAACTACATAATGTTTAAGCTCTTGGTTTCTAGGCTCATTTTGTCGTCACTATTTTTCCATTTTTTACTAATCAGATTAATCATCTCTGTAAGAATTTTTTCCCACCCATTTGTGGAGTTTTTCAAGTAAATTTCCTTAAAGTAAATTAGAGGATTTCTTTAGAAACTTCAGAAAAGTTCTGAAAATCAAAGACAAAAATGAACCTTTTTTGAGAGTTTACTTTTGTTACAGTAGAAAAATAGAAAATAATTTCAAAAGCATGGTTTGATTTTCCTCTTCCCTTTGCAAATCATTTTTTGTGTTTTGACATAATTCTAAAAGACTTGAAAGCTGACTATTTTTCAAGATCTTTCTCTCTCTCTCTCTCTGTATGCATTTATAATGAAGTCAGCATCCTGAATAAAAGGTATGACCTCCACGCTACATTAAATAGGTATACATTATTCTGAAGACCTCCCTGCCCCACCAATCTTTAACTGCAGTGAACATGTGGAGTTAGGAACAAGCCTTACCAAAGCCAGTGTCTTGGCCTGGGTCAGGAAAAGGGTGCTTTGGGAGGATGAAAGGAAAACTAGACTGCACAAAATTAGCACCTGGCACTTCATGGAATTTTCCATTCTTTCCCCACTGTCATATTCAAGTTCTTCATGAGCACAGTAATTTCAAACTAATAGATGGTTTTCTTGAGACGAGAAAATTTTCTCTTCAGAAAATACTTGCAACATCTAATTCCAAACTGGCCATGAAACAAGAGTGCCAATGCAGGCATAAAAGGCCCAAGTTTTTATGTGTGAGTTTTTTCCTTTCCTCCATAAAAGAAACATACATTTAGTATTTCTTTATTTAAAGACATGCCCGCCCACAAACATCTGAGAAACATCTGTAGACAAAATGCCAAAATGCATAGTCGAATTTTGACTCACACCTCACCACCCACCAAGACCCCTGTCAACTCACAATAAACACCTTTCTAGCATCTGCCCCAGAGAAAGAAACGCCACATTACCCAAAGGTCAGAGCAAACAGATGTCCCTTATTGCAGACCCTAATCATATCCATATCCAACCTTAGGAGGCCTGCAGTGAAAGCTGACTTCTGGAATAAGGGTTCCTTCAGTTAGGGACACCCATCCGTGTGTCCTCCCTCCCTCCCTCTCACTGGAGCAAGGGAACCTTAAGATCAATTGTCTCAAGGGGCTGCCCCTGAGTCCTGCTGGCAGAGCCGGTTGATTGACCATGGGGATTAGAGAAGTATCAGGAAACTTGTCATGATTGGCCAGCATCTTAGCAGTCTTCCTGCTTCTCATTCTGACAGACCAGGAATACTCATACAAGAGCAGTTCCTTTATCAGCCTTCCTGTCTTTATGAAGACTTAGATCTGTTCTTTTCTGTTCTCATAGGCTTTTATACACATCCCTGCATCTCTTCTTATAGCCCTCACCATAGAGAGTACCATCACTTTACATCGGTGGCCCTAATGAAACTGAGTTTCAGTGGAATGAAGTTAAACACACAAATAAAGATCTTTCAAGGAGAAATATGATGAGGATCACAAATAATTTAAAAATTAGAAGATACAAGTTCTACTCATTCTTGTTCACAACACCTGGGGGAATGCCTCATCCACGTAGAGCCCTGACCTATGAAATAAGGATTGTGTCTTGCAAAGTGCTATTGGATGTAAATATAGGGAAACAAAGTCAGGTGGTAGAAGCTAAAGGAGTCCCATGCTCCCCTTAGAAAGAATTGGCGCCCACTCTAGAAGATAGTGAGGTTGCAATCTCATGATATAAGACATTTATCATGTCTTTTTAAAAAATATTTTATTTATTTATCTTTAGAGGGGAAGGGAAGGAGAGAGGGAGAGAAATATCAATGTATGGTTGCCTCTGCAGAGGACACACAATGTATCGTGTGTCCCCTGCCGGGAACTGGCCTGCAACCCAGGCATGTGCTCTGACTGGGAATCGAACCACGATCCTCTGATTCGCAGGCCCGTGCTCAATCCACTGAGCTACACCAGCCAGGGTTACATTTATCATGTCTTATATCACTCATTTGAAAAATTCTTTCCAACAATTGCAAATAAGAGTTTGGAAAGGCTTTGTATTTGAATGTGATATAAAAGCAAAAGAAATTATGCACATAGCTCACTTTCCATAAAAATTTCCATTCCCTGCCTTCCTCAAACTCCCATAGATGCAGATACTAAGGTGAAGGCTCAGCTTCACCCAATTTTTGAGACAATTTGTGACCAGGCCTATTCATATATTAGGAGCTCCATTCTGTAAGTTATGCTGTCATTTTAGGCCTGGTACCTAGTGATCCTGGAGTGGCCCCGCATGTGCCTTGAAGTCTTTCTCTCCTATGACTGAGCAGCTGTTTTCTATGCATTTGTACACTAACATGTTCACCACTTGAACCAGAATTCTACTCTGATCCTTAGACCATAGATTGGAACATTCCAACCAAGTGTTGTCAACTTCCTTCCCCTAGACTGAACTCTGCTCTGTGATTGGACTATGCTCCAAAAATGACAGCAACCGCCTCCACTTATGATCTATTTTTGCCAGGAGCTTCTTTTATATTACTGGTAATTCTCACCAAAATTGTTCAAAGTTGATGGCACTGTCCCCTTTTGCAGATAAACCACAACTCAGAATGTCTTAACAAAACCTAAACAGCTACAAAAGTAGGAGAGGCAGGTGTCTCCAATCCAGAATTTATCACGCGCTCATCCCATTTCACCACCGCTTCTCCAGAACTTGGACACATTCACCCACCATTCTCAAAGCTCTCCTCTTCCCGGGATGCCACCACACGGGACCTTCAGAGAGCAGTGCCAGATCCGACTGGACCTGCATGTGAACAACTGGAGAGAAGCAGACTTTGCTCCACTGTCCTAGCTCCACCAGAGCAGCCTATTTTCTTGTAGACGGGAGGACTTAGTGTTAGTTATATAATATTTTTATGACAGTTCAACAAAGCTTTCACATCATCCCAAAGCCTTCTTTCAATATTTTGTTTCTCATATGAGAAAAGACAGATGCAAAAACATGTAGGTTTTTAGGGATATGTTTTCATACAAACAACTACTCTGAAACCTCATCACATTAATGTTTATGTTTGAAGGAGTCCAATTTCATTCCTAATTACTGGAATTTACTGAAGTGAAGTTTAATATCCCTAACGGTTTGAAAATTTTACATAATTGCAAGTGACTCTTGCTGCTCTGAATTGAATTATCCCATTGAGGTATATTGATTCTTCTTTCTTTTCTTCCTTCCAACTTCTGAGTTTTTCAAATAAAACCTACCAAATAAAATAATTATTGAATGTCTCTGCGTACACAGTACCAGCCTATACACAATATATCCATTTTCAGATGATATCCATTTGTGGATTTTATATTTTTATGACTCTATATTTTTAAGTTGTTGACAACTTAGGAAAATAAAAGATGCCCTTTCTGAATGAGTTTCTTTTTTAAAAAAAATTGATAAAGTGTCTCCTTGTTTGTTCAAATATCTTATCCCTAGATTCCTATTTACCAGTTAGCCAGTATACAGAACTATCTCGCCCTTTAGTATGAACTTCTCTAGGTCTTTGCAGCATGACATACAGGCAAAGCAATGCTAGCTGCTATATAATGTATAATGCTTAAAATATGACAGAAGCTTATATCTTATTCACATAAATTCTAGAATAGATGGATCTGATTTGCAAATGGTACTTTTCTCAAGGGACAATGTAAGGACATTGTCTTCCTGTGTCCTTCAGGAGCTTCTTCCTGTGCCTCTGTCATACTCAATGTACCAAGGTGTCGGTGTGCATTTGCCTCAAACCAGTGGAAGGGGAAAATGAAAGTTCTGTGTAGAGGATTTTGTGGAACAGTCCTGACAGGGTAAACATCACTTCTTTTTACATACCAATGCATTTAACTTGGTCAGACAGCCATATTTGACTACACGGGAGGCTGGAAATATAGTCTAGCTGTAAGCCCAGGCAAGAAAGGAAATGGGCTTAGTGAGACCCCATGTGGGTTCAGATTCACAGGGGAATCTCCATGCCTCAATTTCCTCACCTTTTAAGGGATAATAAAACCTATTTTAGCAATGGTCATTAAGCTTAAATAGAATTATAACTATATAATGATTAACACAAAGCATTGTTAGTTGAATCAAAAAGATAACATTTTGTTTTATGGTTATACAGATTTATATGACTGTGGATTCTGCTTAGTCCCCAGAAAGATTTGTGATGTCAAAATGCCCTCATTGATACTTTGAATTATCATCAATATTTTACAAGGCATTTGCATTACCTAGCAACTTAATTAAACATGAAAAAAACATAAATTGGTTACATATCTCCTAGTTACCATCTATGTTATCTCCTAGTTAGCATCTATGTTTTAAGCTGCTCCTACCNATTCTGCTTAGTCCCCAGAAAGATTTGTGATGTCAAAATGCCCTCATTGATACTTTGAATTATCATCAATATTTTACAAGGCATTTGCATTACCTAGCAACTTAATTAAACATGAAAAAAACATAAATTGGTTACATATCTCCTAGTTACCATCTATGTTATCTCCTAGTTACCATCTATGTTTTAAGCTGCTCCTACCAAAATTTTACAGATTACATTGAAAAATTGTTGTTTCTTTCCAATTTCATCATATTTGGTTTGGTGAATTGAAGTTTGGGGGAACTAAAAATAACGTCTACAATTTAGTTTAACCATGATGGTTTTTAAATCCTGTGACCATAAAAATGGAATAAACTTAAAATTCTCTTCAAAGGTCAAAGGTTGCCAGTCTTAAGTGTTAAACCTTCATACCTAACCCAGGTTCAGGGAGGCATTTGCAATTTCAAAATTAGAAGTCCCTCAATAAGCAAAATTTTAGCATAAATGTAAAGAATAATCAGGACTATTTTTTTGATAAGCTGTGCAAATCATGTGTATTAACTTGTTTTTGGTTCCCCCAGATAAATGTTCTTCTTTTTTTTTTTTTTTGTACCAGCAGCGACGGGATTTCTGCCAGACCAGAACTGAACTCAGCCACTTCCCTGGGAACGTTGTCCAGTTGCTAATTTCACTACCGGAACTGTGTTTCGGCGCGTTCTGGCCTATTTCCATGCATGCCTCCACTGGAATAAAGAGTCTGACAGTTTCGTGGATAATGGTAAACACATGCAGCCAATGCTGTGCAATTCTTTCAGAGCCAGAGAGCACGAGTAGATATTTTGGTTGCTGGTAACAAAAAATCAGTGTAAGGCACTTCATGGAACACCAGAACCCACAGAAAACTACACATCACTGATTTTAATGCACATCAAGGTTCTTCTTTCATTCTTCCTTTTTTAAATCATTGACTAATTAAAAATGAAAGTCAGACTGTTATGGCAACCTAATCCCAAACTTTAAAACTACAGAGGGAAAAACTGGGTTGAGGAGGAAAAAGAACATTATAATTTGTTTATTTTGGAAACTACTCCCATTTCAAGTTAGGACTCTTGATTCTTTAAGTGTATAAGGGAACTTTGACTTTCTTGGGTGCACGAGGGAAAAATTACATATCGTGATGTCATTGCCTTGCAGATTTCTCATGCCACCAAGTACGTCAGTCATACTGTCGATTTTGAGGACATATAAAAGAAAAAGGGAAAGAACATACTATCTTCAGATGAGACTCAGTCATGGTTTATCTTTGGATGCATTTCTTCAAAATTGTTTCCTAAATTCTAGTGGAATTTAAGAGAACTATTTAATAATATATAAAGACATCTCTATGGTCAACTTATGGTGCCATATTAACTGTCTAATAAAAATACTACTGCATAATGGTAAATAAGAGTACAATGAAGAGAACTTTGGGTTGTATCTTGTTGATTGTGTAATTTTGACCCCTTTAATCATTTTATTATTCTTTATTATGTATCGATGGTTGTAAGGAGACATTTTCATCTGAATATGCTAGAAAATGATAATTCTCCGGGGTTCTTGTCTAGGGTGTTAAATTGATGTTGGTGTCTCAGAATCCTGACTGTGTGCTCTTGCCAATCCAGCTTGGCAGCTGCTTCCTCATTTCCTTGGAAAACCATCTGAAATCCCTTACTTTCTGCTTCCCCGCCCCATTTTCTGGATGATTAGAATTCCTTCCAATTTAAGGGAGGACCTCTTGTGTTGAATGTCTTTAAGATGGAATAGAGTGATTTAACTCAAAATAGGAGCTTTTCTACTTAAACTCAGAACAAATCACCTAAAATCAGACCCACAGATGAGGGACCAATTGTAGAGACCTAGTGTAGAGAAAATCAGAAACATTTATCAGACCAACAAGAATTCTAATTGACTATAAAGGACATATGGACAAAGCCAAGGGGGGTGTGGAATTAGGGGAAGGAGGTGGGGATGGCTGGGTTGGGGGGACATGGTGGGGGGGAAAGGCAGACAACTGTACCTGAACAACAATAAAATTTTTAAAAATCTAAAAAAAAGAATTCTAACTGACTTCAGTTAAATCCAATGTAAAAATATTTCATTGGCTCAATTCCCTGGATTCTGTCTAATAGACTGTAAATAGAGAGACTGGCATACCCTTCTTCAAACCTCATGATACACTTGTATAAACAAGCCAAAGCAAGTAGGACCACTTGAATTTCTTTCGAATTGACCAGTCACTCTGGACGCACAAGTGGGATAGAGAATAAGCTTTAGGGCAATTGGACCGTTTCACAATCACGCAGTATTGACTCAGATTGGGGTGTGTGTATCACAGGATGTTTAGCAGCATCCCTGGCCTTTACCACTAGATGACAGTAGTACGCCCATCCTGGCTGTAACAACCAAACCATCTCCAGACATTGTCATATGTCCCTGGGAAAGGGAGAGCAAAGTTGGCCCTGGTTGAGAACCACTGAATTGGCCAAATTGGTGGAGTCTTTCAGATGAGTGGCCAGGCACTGGCCTGTCACCCTAGCAAAAGTATTCCAAGCTGTAGGAGGGGTGACCAGAATGCTTGACTGTGGGAAAAAGAGAAAGGAGCTGTGAGCTTTATGGGATGGGGCCACTCACAAAATGACCAAGCAGGCAAATAAGCCACAAACTGCTTCACTTATTCTTTGTGACCTCCAGGAACTTGCATGATTTGCCCCAGAGTAGAAACATTCTGGTGATAATAAACCTATTGATTTAATTATTACACAGTACATTTCTATAGAGCTATAGGTATACAGGTATATGTAGACAGATATAAATGGCTTCCAAAACATTTTCTAAGACATAACCTTGAGCAATTTTCTCAACTACCCGTAAGGATGGGAAGGTGTTCCGGTTCATCTCATTTCTTGGCTGAGGAAACTAAGTTTCAGAGTGTTGTAGGAGATTTCTTCTAGATTATGCAAGAAGAATTTATAAGCAATTCAGGGTTTCTGTTGATCTGCCTTGTTTAGATTTTTTAGGATTTTATTTGTCTATTAGAGAGAGGAGGAAGAAAGGAAAAGAGAAACAGTGACATGAGAGAGAACCATTTATTGGTCGCCTCTTACACGCCCCCCACTGGGGACCTGACTCACAACCCAGGTATGTGCCCCCCCCTTCCCCCGCCGGCAATCAAACTGGCAGCCTTTTGGTTCACCGGCCAGGGCTCAATCCACTGAGCCACACCAGCCAGGGCTGCTCTGCCTTCCTTTGAAAATGAAGGTTAAATAGTGATAGGTAGCATACACTATAAAAACATCTCGTTATGTATCCCATGAACAGAGAAGGATAAATATCTCCGTCCCTTTGACAGAGGAGGAAATTCCAACACATGTTGACTGAGACGACTGTTGGATTTGGGCTCCATGGAGCTCATTTCTAATACTTATCAGTTGGGCTATGGCAGCACATTCTCACTGGGAACAAATAAAATAATATTTAATTCTCTCCCTTTTAACTTCCAGAATTTGGATCTAGTTCGAAGGAAAGGAATCATTTTCTCAACTGCAACAATGCTTTAAACAAGATCTTGAATTCATTTAGCTGCCACTGCCACTGATCCTATTGTTTTGTTTTTTACATCATCAGGTTTTTGATCAAAGGGTTCACAAAAATTAGAAATACAAAGAACAGAGCATGCTGTGTGTCAGCTGCTGGTAGAGAACAGATTAAACAAACGCCAGGGTTTATCGCAGGTCTGGGATTACCCAAGCCAGCAGTTTCAAATATAGCAAACCCTGAAGTAATTTCAAATCCTTTTTTATTGTCCTTGGATAATGCACACTAGATATCTGCACTAGTGAATACACACTAGATTAATAAGCACCGTCTGAGACATAGAGCAACCAGGAAAAGAACACATAGCGTGCCAGATCAAACAGTGTTTCTTAAAATTAAATTATGATCAATATAACTGACAAAATAAGGAACGAACTGTTTCATGAGTTCTGAAATAATTCTGCTTGTGTCATACGTTCCCCTGGTAACCAGGCCAGTGTCATTGTCATCTTATTTGTGAGGGTTTTAAAACACACTTTAATGCAACTAATGCATCTCCTCTTTACCTTTTGCAAATAGACAATATAGAGAAAAAACTAGAAACAATAATCTTCTCCTCTAAGAGTGACTACTGCTAATTTGGAGGTACTTTATTCTAGTGTTTTTACTCTGTATTATTGTATATAGTTAATGTTAAAATCACATGCTGTCTGATATATAGAAAAAACGTATTAGCCATAAAGCATGATAATAAATGACACCCCTGGACCTACAACCCAAACGAGGAACTAGGGAGTTACCAGTGACTTGCACCTCTGATTGGGTCTCTCCCCTACCATCTTCTGCTCTGCTCCCTGGTCCCAATTCTAGGGGTAATCTCTACTCCAGGGGTTTTCATTTGGAGGTCATTTTATCTCCTTTGGGACATTCCACCATTTCTGGACACAGTTTGGGTGGTCAGAACTGGGTGGGGGTTGCAACTGGCATCTCGGTGGGGTCAGGGTGCTGCTAAAGGTCCGGTAATGCCTAGGACCACCTCCCACAATCAACAGTTATTGGTCCCGGTGTCTGTAGTGCTGAGGGTGAGAAACCCTGTTGTCATCTGTGTGCTGGATTCATCGTAACTGTGCTTGAAACAAGTTTTGTCAAACATGTGATGTCCTAAACAATATGTCATTTGGGGGTTTTAGAAAAATATGACCATGTTGTATGTGGTATTCTGTGACTCACTTTTTTCCTCAACAGCTTGTTTCTAGTATTCATTCATAATTTGCCCGTTTATTTTCACCGGTGTACACTATTTCATTCTGTGAATATGCCCCACTATATTTTTATTCTATTGTCAGTGAATATTTTGTTTGTTTGATTTTATTGCTCATATGAAGGGTACTTCTATGGACTTTTTAATACAAATCTACTGGTGCACATATGCAAAAATTCCTGTGGGGTGTGTATCTAGGATTGAAATTCCTAGGTTGTAGGAATGTGAAACTTAAGTTTTGAGAGTTTCAATGTGACACAGTTTCCTCATCAGCAAAATATAAGATTTTGCCTTGATCTACATTTCCTCCAATATTCAGTATTATTTGATAATCCAGGGACTACTAAAAAGTAAATCAATGTTACCCTATTTACATCTCCTGAATTACTAACTAGGTTGAGCACCATTTTATATTTATCCACCATCTATGTTTCTTCCTCTTGAGGATCTTGCTTTTCTCTAAAGTTCCTTTGTGTTCTCAATCTTATTGTTTAGATGAAAAAGCCTTCCCCATTGGTTTGTGACATTTTCTTTATTATATACTACGTTCTTCTATTGACTAGAGTCTGTTTTAAAGTTATCCATTTTGTTTCATTGATCTGTCAGTTCCTTGCCAATATCATGTGGTTTGAATCACGGGTATATTATATTTTATGACATGGTAGTGTGAGTCTGACTTTAATATTTCCTTTGTTCAAGATTTCATAAGCCATTCCCATATCTCTATTTTTATGACCTAGTTCAACATTAGGATGTTTTTGATAAGATATAAAAATTTATAATTTTTTTATTAGTAAACAAGTAATTTATCTTCTATATTTAGCCTCATTCAGAAATGTGACATGCACTATTCTCTCATATATTTTGAATTACTTCTCTGATTGACTTCATAAAAGTCACTTTTTTTCTAGTTGTTTCATGTTTTACATTACTATTGTAAATGCAATTTTCTAACTGGTTGTTACTCACATAAAGAAACATCATTTTGTATATTTATCTTGTACTTCGCTACTAGGCTAAATTGTCTTCCTTATTTTAAGAATGTTTAGCAGTGTGTCTTTTGTTCTAAGACTAAAAACACTTCACATCCCCATAATTTGTCTCTTCTCCTTAGGCATGCTTTGTATTTCTCAGCATTGCCTTACAGTGTGAGCCATCTCCTCAAGACCAGCGTCGCCAACGAGGAGCGTGAGCAGGACGCTGTTTGTTCCAAAGGCTCTCAGGTGAAGGGCGGCTAGTGCTTCACCAGTGAGCACGGTAACGGCTGCAGTTTCAGTACACATCCTTTTCACCGTATTGGCATTTCTAGTCCATTTCCAGTTTTCTAACTAAGAATGAGTGCAGAACAGGATCATTTACTTGTCCACATGAATGATACTGGCAAATTTCAGAGAATTAAACATCTCAACAATTGGGTCAAGTAAGACAGAAGAGTATTTAAGGTAAAAGCAAACACACACATATTTTCAACCTGTTTAAAGACACTTGGATTGCTTGGGAAACTGCTTGCAGTGCTTGCATGCTCCACTTTTCTAGCTTCGCTCTTCATACATCCTCAGGACTCTCCAATATTGACCTTGGCTAATGCACACCCACCTGGTCTTTCTTCCTATTTTAATTCTTTGTTCCTTGATTGTATTTGCTATTGTCCAGGACTAATCCTGCATACTCATAATTTCAAAAATCTTCAGCCAGAAATAACATGATGCAATAGTTTTAAACAACTCAAAGATATAGATCAAAAGCTGAGATTTAAGAATTGTTTCTATAGCATTGTTTTAATTTGAAGTGCTCAATTTGTCTGGTCCAGTTACTCCACCATTTTAAAAAATAAGATAAAATATAAAGTCAAGTTTTTCTATTGTCCCTTATAACATAGACTTTTATATTATTATTTACTATGATAAATACATAATATTGTCTATTATATATATGATATGGTACTCTGACTGTAGTTGGTTAAGTCTCATTTTGTGAAACAATCTTATATTTATCATAAACTGAGTTACAGGAAAAAATCTTGTATTAAATACATCAGGAAGTTGCTAATAACTATTTTGTGATAACTCCTTATTTAAGAATTTATTGTTTTTAGACAAGAAATATTTTCTTTGTAAAATACTGTCTGTATAAAAACTAAAAATGGACCTGCCTTTTGACCCAGCAATTCCACTGCTGGGATTATATCCTAAGAAACCTGAAACACCAATCCAAAAGAACCTATGCACCCCAATGTTCATAGCAGCACAATTTACAATAGCCAAGAGTTGGAAGCAACCTAGATGCCCATCAGTAAATGAATGAATCAAAAAAACTATGGTACATTTACACAGTGGAAGTCTATGCAGCAGAAGGAAAGAAGGAGCTCCTACCCTTTGCAACAGCATGGATGGAACTAGAAAGCATTATGCTAAGTGAAATAAGCCAGGCAGTGAAAGACAAATACCATATGATCTCACCTTTAACAGGAACTTAAACAACAAAACAAACAAGCAAGCAAAATATGACCAAAGACACTGAAATTCAGAACAGGCTGACAGGTACCAGAGGGGAGATGGGAGAGAATTTCAGGGGAAAAGGGGAAGGATTCACAGAAAATAGTATAAAGGACACATGGAGAACAATTAAGGGGAGGGTGGAAATGGGAGGTAAGTGGGGAGCATGGGGGGCTGGGCTGGGATGGGAGTAGGGGATGGAAAACTGTACTTGAACAATAATTAAATTAAAAAAGTTAAAAAATACTGTCTGTATAAAGTCTTGTTTTTAATATCTACAGGTCTCTAACCTTCTTCCCTAAACCAGGGAAGAAATTTCTAGCCTAGAAATTTATTGTGTAAGATGAGAACTTTGTTCAACTCTTCAGTTTTGAAAACTCAATTTCAAATTTCTAACAGCCTCAGCCCATGAACTAAATGTTGAAACATGACATTTCCATTTTGCATTTTAGTAAGTGGCATTTAAAAAAATTTTCCCCTTATTTACAATCTTCTATCTCTCCTCAAATTCTTATCATACATCCATAATTGTTATTCTTTCTTACTCTCTCTTTACATACAAGATCAGTCCATAAGATATCCAACCATGTAATGTGAAAAGTAGAGACATTGATTGAAGAAGATACAAGGTACAAGAAACATTGTACATAGGACAATGATGCCTCTGTCCCCTTCAAAGTAGGCAGCTCAGGACTTCACACAGTTCTCCCAATCACCATTAGCTGCCCAGTGTATCTTCCTGAATCTCACTGATGGTCTGAAATCTCTTGCCTTTAGAGGTGATTTTAGTTTGGGGAAAAGCCAGAAGTCACAGGGCACCAAATCTGGGCTGTAGGGGACCTGAGTCACCTGGGTGACTTGATGTTTTGCCAAAAAACTCTGCATGAGATGTGATGCATGAGTGGGAGCATTGTCATGATGAAGTTGCCAACTGTCAGTTGCCCATAGCTACGACCTTGTGAATCATCCAAATAGTTTCCATAGAGGAATGTTCAAGCTTAATGCAAAATTAGGTGCCGATTTGTTGCTCTACTTGCTCAGTCATTTTGAATGTGATGACCACACAGCACACATGCTCACTCAGTGACAACGATCACCCCCACTGACTAGTACAGTGAAGTCTTCATTGTTCTCACATGTGTATTCCAGTGTACTCTCTCCAGCTGCTAGGTTACATTGATGTCTTGCAAACCATTCTTGTTATATTAATAATGCCTGGATTTTTTCCAGACAGACTTTATATATGTATACCTGTACATATTAAGTGCCTGAAATGTGAAGTTTTGTTGCTACTTTAAATCAACTTTATAAATGGTACTTTTTTTGTTTTGAATTGCTATTTATTAATATTTTAAAGTTATTGGTGTATAACTGACATTAAGCATAATGTGTAGATCATATGTTCACTTTGAAGAGTTTGAATACTTGTATCCACCTATGTAGCCACCACCTCAAACCAGATACAGAACATATCCACCATCCATTGGCCAGAAAGGAGCTGGATGTTCCCTCCTGCTTCTTTCTAGCCAATCCCCTTCTCCTCTCCCAAAGATAATCACTGTCTGGCTCTGATATAATCATACATAGCTTTGCCTGTCCTCAGACCTCACATAAAGAGAATCATAAACAGAATGTGCTCTTCTGTGTCTAGCATATGTAGCTCCACATAATGTTTTGAGGTTCACCCATGTTGTTGAGTGTGCTGGTTGTTCATTCCTTCTTATTGCTGAGTGGTGTTCCACTGTATGGCCCTACAGCGGGGTTCTTTCATTCTCCTGTGAATACAAGTGCAGGGCACTTCCAACATTTGGCAAATCTGAATAAGATTGTTATACAAATTCCCGTATAAATCATTTTGGGGACATGAACTTACATCTTTCTTGGATACATACCTAGGAGCGGAATTGGTAGATGATAGGGCAGATGCACACTGAACTTTTCAGTGACTCCCCAGAGTGGTGATTCTATTATATACTGTAGTCCTCAGCAATATCTGATTTGTCAGTCCTGAGCATGACATTGTATGTATATTACGGATATAGAAATTATAATTAAAATCTTTAAAATTCTGGGTTCAGATGATTTCTCTGGTAAACATACAAGGATCCTTAAAGATTTAGGAAAATAAAGGACAAAAGAACAACCTTCAGGGTGGGTGGGGATCTGAGAATCAGTTTCTCTTCAGACTTCACCCATTCCTCCCTCCTCACTTCCCAGTCCAGAGATGGCTGGTGTCACCGGTTCCTGCGACTTTGGTGAATTCTGGGTTGGTAACTAGTGCCACTAGTGTTCTCTGCTGCTAGCTTAGGATTCAGCTTACTTCAGATGAGCTACTTGGTCCCTTCTCACCCTTGGGGTTTCCAGCTCCCCAAATTTTGTTGCTGCCATCTCGTCTTCAGTTTCCCTGTTTTCTGAATTTTTCTTTAAAAGATAGCTCCTTTCTGTTGTTTTTACTAAGGGTTGAGGGAGGGAATGGAGTTAGGGTTGCTCAGTTATGTCTTTGCCCAGACATCTCTTGCTTTGCTTTGTTTTCGGTGACCTCTAAAGCCAGACTCATGGGGAGAGTCTGAACTCTAGTCTGGAGTGCAGCGGGGAAGGGTTGGCTCACAGGCCGGGGAGGAGTCTGGGTTTGACTGTTCTCTGACCATCTACTGATAAGAGGTGTAGTTTGGGTGTTATGTCTGTATTGTCATACGTAAAAATGGAGGTAACAATAAGATCTACTGTGTAGCTGCAGGATTAACTAACACATATACCACACCTAGAACAGTGTCTGGAGCACAGTGAGGCCTTCAAGATACGAGACATCACTACTATTGTTACTCAAGTAGTGGTCGGAGGAAGCGAGCCATTCGGAGGGTGAACAGTGGCAGTCCCAGGTAGACTTCCAATGCTATTGGCAGGTCTGTGTATAAAAATGTATATTGCAGTAATTACTTCTTGGTACTATTTGTGCTTATTTAATCCAAGTTTATCTTTGTACCATGTATAAGTAAAAATTCAGAAGACAATTTAACAGTGTGAAGAAAGATTTCAGGGGCTTGTTTAGCTTTAAAAGAACACAGTGTGACTGATTTATTTTGTTTTAGCACTGCAATGATATGAAAACAAATCAATAAACTTTTTATTTTATTTTATTTTTTTAAACTTTTAAAAAAGATTTTATTTATTTATTTATCTTTAGAGGGGAAGGAGAGAGGGAGGGAAACATCAATGTATGGTTGCCTTTCGTCCGTTCCCTGCTGGGAGTTGGCCTGCAAGGAACCGGCCTGCAACCCAGGCATGTGCCCTGACTGGGAATCAAACCGCGATCCTCTGGTTCGTAGGCTCGCACTCAATCCACTGAGCTACACCAGCCGGGGCCTCAATAAACTTTTTAAAATTGAAATAGAGATTGTGGTAAACATCTCTTAGCAATCCATAGGGAGAAATTGTTTAAAACTTTTTTCCAGTAATATAAAACAGCTTTTTCTTATTTGTTAATTAGTGAGATAGCAATTATATTCCCATAGCACATAAAGACAGTATACTGATATACATGTATAATTTGATATTGAAATATTGTAGACAACTCCTAAATATCTTAAAATAGGAAAAAGTACTGACACAGTTGGTATTAAATGTCTGTTAATGTTTGAACTAAGCCTGGCTGCCTGTCGTAGGTGGCTATGGCAAACATCATATCTTCGTGCCTGAGTGAGTGTTGGGGGAGGGGGTGTTCGGTGAGGTCAGATGTAATGTGCCGAGATCTGAGGCCATCTGTAAGGTGAGGGGCATGTGAGTGAGTGAAAAGGAACTGGGCAGTATTACCCCCGCAATTAAGTAAAGGAGCTTCAAGGTCAGGAACCATGTGTCATCAGACCAGCAGCCACATCTGAGCAGGGAGTGTACCAGAATTGTCAATCTGAAATTAAGGCCTAAAGGTTTAGAAAAGACAAGGAAGCTCAGATGGGAAGCTCAGAAAGCTGTGTTCAACTCTGTTCAGATGTATTCTGAATTTCAATGATCTGTCTCCACAGTTGTGTTTCTGCCAGATTCTAAAAAGGGTAGTGTGGCACCTGGTAGCAGACATCTGATGTAAGCAATGTTGTCATGTACAATTCTGTGTTCTTCTAGAGAACAGCCATTCTGGGATGGCCCCAGGAGGAAACATGCGAGAGGCTCCGGAAATCAAGCTTTGCTATACTCACAGGTTTTCGGGACAGGCGTGCCACAGAAGCGTGCCACAGAGGACCGCGTGGGGAGGCACTGGCATTGATCAGGAGGCAGAAGTGGCAGGACAGAAGGAGGGGCTAGGCCATTGCTGTGTTGGGATTTCTGCTGGAAAGGCAAGGTAAGGCAGGGCAAAACGTTGAGGATTGGCTAATCTGAATAATTTTGGCAGGCTGTTTATAGGGGTTGTCCCTAAATGCCAGGCACCAGCCTTGGCATAATTAAGGCAGAAAAACAGTGCCTCTAGGGGTGCATGGGCCAGATAAAGCTGGTATGGCCCTGGGTGGGTTGTTTCATGTGAGAAAGGCATGCTCTCAGCTGGGACCTGTGCTATTTCTAAGAATTGGTTAGCCCACAGAGGAGAAGTCTCTTCCCAGCAAGAAGCTTTTTCAGATACCAAAACATCATAATATACAAAATAAAAAATAGACAGTATACATGTTAACTCTTTAGTTGATACAGAATTGTTTCCTTAAAAAAATTATATGAATATGGCAATTGTTGTCCTTAACTATAAAAATGAACTGTTCTATTGAGAACGAGAGCATCTATATAATTACAAAGGGTACAGCTGGTTATAAACTTGTTTATACACCACCTCATTTTATCACTGTTTACTCGTGTGTAGAATCAACTGATGACCATAAAATGTTATAAGATTACTTTCTTGGGGAATTTGGTCATTATCATTTTTGTAAGCTTCAGGCTGGTATTTTCTGCTTCATCTCTGTAGAGATAATAGGGTTCCATCTTTTTCTAAAAAAAATTCAGAACTTAAAATATTCTGGGTTTATTATATTCATTTCTTTCAAAGAAAATTGGCTGAGAAACAAATTCGCTCACCATTAAACAGGTTCTATTTCTATTAAGCTTTGCAAACCCAAAGCGAATTCCTGCATTTGACCCATAAGCCTTGAATTTGATCTTTAGTAGTGTCTTACCCAAACTGAAAAAGTGCAGGGACTATCTCCGGGCAGGAGTCTGCACCTGCAGCCTGAGGGGCAGGCGGTGCATTGCTGAAGCCCCCCTGGGCAGCCTGTGCTGGGCTCTGTGCTGAGGAGCCCACAGCTAACCAAACGCATTTAAAAATGCCTGTTGTGATTAAAGCAGAGCCGAGGTGATAAATTCAGTTTGGACCTCATTGATTTTATCCTTTGTTGTACACCTTTTGGCAAAATATGCAAGAATCCTTGGCCTCTGGAAAGGCTCCTGTTTACCATATCTTGTGACCAAGTATTTTCTGAAATTCAGTGTTTCAGAGGATGTTGAGGAGGTAACGCTCAAGTGATCAAACTCACGATACATCTCAGTTCTCACTGAACTGCTTTAGTGTACTTGAGTGTGGACTCTGATGCCCCACAATCCTCCCTCCCAGCTCATAACCTATGGGACTTACATGAGAACATGGCATCACAGCCAGTACTCCTGAGTGTGATTGTATTTACTAAGAAAAAATAAGTAAACTAAAAAGTTTACTAAATACATAAAAAGTCTACTAAAAAGTTTTAAATACATAATTGCAATATACCCTCACAATGAGTTCCTGCATTGTTGTCTTCATTGTAACTAATTTTGAAATTGAAGTTGAAAGAGGTTAATGCAGGTCACTTGCCCAGGGTCACAGCTTGTGCTTTAGTGGGGTCAGGACCCAGCTCTAGAGCTGTTGACTCAAGGCCTCAGTTGTTTCTAAAACATCATTCTGGATCATCTGGATCTTCCCTTCCATAAATGGGGAGAGTGACAGACCGAAGCTCCCATCTAGTACCTAAACATCTTAAGGGTCAAAACTCTATTATTCAGCTTGGTATCTTTCACTGAGCTCAGTACCGTACCTTATGAACAACGAGATCTGAGAAAGCAGCAAGATATAGACAAAAGCACGGGGATAAATCTGGGCACACTTTGAATCTTGGCTCCATCGCTTACCAGCTGTGTGTCCTTGGAGGTACTGTATCCAGAATTTTTATCATAAAGGGCTCATGCGTAGGGAGCAAAGGTGTTTAGGAGTTTATCTCAGGTTGCATAGCAAGCACAAGGAGGGCCCAATAAAGACAGGGGTGGCTAATGTTCCTCCAAGCCATCCTACCTAAGCTGTGTGTAGGCTATACAGCCTCCATGAGCCTCAGTCGATTATAGAAACTGGATAACACCACCTGCTTCAATAACTCACTATGAATGCTCAGGATCCTAATGTGTACAAAATACTTAACACAACTAATGTTGTTGGTTCACTTTCCTCTGGCCATTGCCTACTTTGAATAAGTGTTTGAAGATTATAACACCTATCTCCCAGAATAGATATAAGGGACATAAAATAGTGGTTTTCAAACTTTGGTGAGTGTCAGAAGTTCCTGGGGAAGGCTGTTTAAATACAGATTAATGAGCTCCATTTAGTATACTGTCAGTCTGGGGTGAGGTCTGAGATTCTGCATTTCTAACAAGTACACAGGCGATGCTGATACTGCTGGTCCAGGTACCATACTTTAAGAATTACTGATGTAGAAAAGAGAAGAAAGGTGTGAGAAAGCACATGGCCAAATAAAATGGATTATATTAATCAAATATCTCTAGAGTGGGCATAGAAAAAGTATCAAAACAAAGCACAGAAAGTTCAGGGAAGGCAGTTAGGACTGAGAGTAATGTGTAAGAAGGTCAAAGAATATTTGATGAAGGTGAAATTATTGTGTGTGAGTAAACTCACACACACATCATAAGAGCACCTACATGCTCTTAAACTTACTCTAAAATAAAGATAGTTGCTGCGGAAGGAAGTGCGATGCTCTTTGGAGTATGAACATCCCTGCCAGCCACAACCCAAGTCAGCGTCACCCTCTTCTCCAACAGGCTTCTCCTGTTTCCCTTGGAAGGAAAGTCAGCCGGTTGGTCACCAAAACCAGGGTGGTGCCTGCAGCCTTGTGAAAGGTTTTGCACGTTAAAAGCAAAACTGGCAAACCTAGGCTTTTTGACAGCTTTGTGGAGTGTGAAAAAAAATCATATTTCTCTGGTTCATTTTATGAGTTTTTGTCTTGAGCAAGAGGGCAGCTTTGCCTGTGAAAATGGAAAAAGGGTCATGCAAATGACCTCAGCAAGGACAACCGATATGAGAGCCAATGAATTCTGAAGCCGAAAAATTTCACCCAGATTCTCAACTTTCTCTGGAACTGCAAAGAAGTTATTCGGCACCAAGTGTGCCAGCTCGATTCTGCTTTATCACCTGCAGCTCTGACAGGGCTGAGAGAGCCCAGTGCCAGGGATCCACATAAATGCTGCTGAAAGGGGGAACTGACCATGCCTAGTTACTACGCAGGGCAGGGTATTTGCCAGGATTCTTCCAGAAGGTACCTATTTGTGCAAAAAGATTATTTAGCTAGTAATCAGAAAACATGAATTAAGGCCCTGATGGAGACTCATGAGAAAGAAACCTTGTCTATAAATGTGCTGCAGTGGAGCTAATGAAAGAATGGGGAGACAGGACATCGAATCTCAGTGGTATCTGGTCTCTTCCCCTCATTGCAAACAGGTGGTTTCCCACACAGTTAACCCTGTGTGTGTCTCAGGGCCCTGACCTGCACAGCCCACAGGAAGTGCCCTGAGCCACACGATAACAGGTTTTTTAATTTGTCAGGTGTTTAAACTTTCTTAAATTTGTTTTGAGTTCTTTCTTATTCTATAAATATTCACTTTCTTACCTCATTTGTGTTTCTTGAGCAGGGATCTCCAAAACTGCAAAAGCCTCAGGCCTCTCAAAACCTGAATTTTCTTTTCCGTACTGCATATTATTTACAAAGTCCATTGACTTAGAAAATAAGAAGACTTAGAAAGTAATATTTCCTGGACTAGATGACTATATTTGTTTGCTAAGGCATCAAAACAAAATACCACAGACTGAGTGGCTAAAACAACAGAAATTTCTTTTTCACAGTTCTGGTGACAGGAAGTCCAAGATCAAGGTATAAGCAGGATTGGTTTCTCCCAAGGCTTGAGGCCTCTCTCCTTGACTTGCAGGTGGACACATGCTCACGGTGTCCTCATGTGGCTTTTCTTCTGTGTGTGCACAGATCTTTGTCCTACTATCCCTTCCTATAATGGCACCAGTCCTATTGAATTAGGGCCCATCTTAATAACCACATTTTACCTTAATTACTTTTGTAAAGACCTAATATCCAAGTATAGTCACATTCTGCGGTGCTACGGTTTAGGATTTCAACATATGAAATTTGGAGGAATACAATTCAGCACAGAACACTCCACCCTCTAGTTCATCATATAGTTCATATAGTTCTCTTGTGCAAATACATTCACCCCATTCCAGCAGCCCAAAAGTCTTAATCCACTTCAACATCAACTCTAAGTCCAAAATCTCACTTGCATTATCTTTATCACTTCGGTTTTGCTTTCTGTGCTACTAAAACTCTGGCCAAAAGACTGGGTTACTCCCAGCACACAGATACCCAAGCTTAGCACTGCCACTAGCTCTGGAATGACAGGAAGAATTGGGCTCAAGCGCTCTTGGCCGTTAAAAGAACAGCTCAGTGTTGAATAGTTCAACTCAACATTTGAAGTTTACACAATTATATTTTCCTCTACGAATTTAATTGGCTCAGTTTATGACTCTATGCCAGCCCCAGAGGGCTGATTTCACAAGCTGGGTCATTACTTAGCCCCTACCCCACATCAGCAGGAATCTTAGACGTGCCAGGTCATGTTCCACCAGAGGGTCTCCACATGCCCGAGGACCCTGAGGGTCCTTCATGTTTATGCAGCTTAGTCTCTACCTCCAACATCGCTACTTTTATGTCCAACACCCCAAACCCACAAACTACCCCCAAAAGATCAAGGAAACCAAGAGAGTCTTATTGGTGAGGCAATTAAAATGGCAAATCTCACTTTGAGTTTGCAAGATGAGTTGCTGAAAAGTGAGGAGAGACGCTGATGTTTTCATATTTCTGTATTTTATCCCCCATTTCATATTTCTGTATTTTATCATCCCACTTGACCTTAGAGGTAGGATGTGTGTGCAAGTATATTATGTTAAGAGAATAAAAATTGCGAGAGAGTAAAACAAAGGTAGAAAGAGTAAGATACAGCTCTAGAGCTTCTAGGCGACATGAAGGCTATCCTGTCACAGGGACCGCACAACACTCACAGGTACTGCATAAGCATATTAATGCATACACACATTTGTTTCAAAGCAAAGCAAGCAAATAAACAAACAAGCAGGCAAAAACAAATGAAAAAACCCTCTTCACTTTAAAATCACAGGCCCACTATGATTCATAAACCCTAAAGAACACATCTGCATAAATATGGAAGCCGTAGTTGCTGTTAGGCTATTTTTCCTTCTTTATTTACATAGTGTGTGCCTGAGCCTTATTAGTTTGTCCATTCATTCAACAAACATGTGTTGAGCAATGTTCATGTGGTAAGAACCTGGCTATGTGCTTAGGGCCCAAAGATGAATAACCAGGTAAGGTGACTGTATCAACGTAATGTGGAAAAACGAACACGTTCTTCGATCATTCAGTACACACGGGGCAGTGAGGGCACAGCAAAGCAAGAAGTGCAGCCTGGTCAGAGGGTGTCAGGAAAATGGGGTGGCCCCAGAGCTGGTTTCTGGAGGGGGTTCAGAGGCAGCAGCTAAGGGGCTCATACAACAATGTGGAGAGGCTGTGTACAAATGTGCCAGGTCAACAAGGGGAAGTCAGAGAAGGAGAAACTTGGGCTTGCAAGGGCAGAAAGAGGAAAAGTAGATTAAAATCTTTCTAGAAGTTGGGGGAACTTTTGGGTCAAAGCTCTCCCTCCCATTTTTGTTATTCTTCTATACAGACTGAAGAGCTTTGGGGCTGACGTAAGTATCGTTCACCCTGAAAATAAGATCAGTAACCACAGACCACTAGGGGACTACCTCTGACAGAAATGAATTTGAAAAGAAGATCTTCCAGAAAGCCCAACTCTGGA
The DNA here is from genome assembly GCF_014824575.4 of Sturnira hondurensis. Classification (NCBI taxonomy): domain Eukaryota; kingdom Metazoa; phylum Chordata; class Mammalia; order Chiroptera; family Phyllostomidae; genus Sturnira; species Sturnira hondurensis. Next base: position 8,923,443 of record NW_028098001.1, on the reverse strand, counting down.
TATGGGTTACCTCACCAACTGGAAGTGAGTTAACTGGGAAACAGACATCCTTGTCTGTTGTGTTAGTACATATATATGTCTATCCTTAATTTTTTTTTACAGCACGGATACCAACTACACTTAGCAGTCAGATGAGGAAGATAATCTCTTATTCCATCCAGATAATTTAGGTAACAGGTAGAAACTGTACATAGGGAGTGCAGACCAGGCCTCACAAACAGAACACAGTATCAAGGGAGTTTGGTGGGTGCCTCTTACACCAGGACGTATGATTAGCATTCTATATATAGCATCACTTCAGCAGGACAGTTCTGGGTAATCCCGTATGGTGAGTGGTCTGGAGTTTGGAGTATAGACTAAAAAGATGTCCACAAGGCCACCCAAGGCCTAGCACCTGACATGGCTGGAGCTAATAAATGTGTTGCATGGATGAACTGATTATAGGAATCCATGTCATTCTTTACACAGAAGGTAAAGTGACTTTTCTGAAGCTCTTTCCTGGACATTCAATTCAATTCAATTGCTGATTTTATCTTAAAAATATCTTCCCAACCATATATCCATAACCAAATGGTCCACTGCCATTTTGAATCAAATAGAACAATTCTTGAGGGCCCTCCTCACCATATTCGGTCGAATCTCCTTGCATTTACAATTAGATTTTTATTTGACTCCACCTAGAACACATGTTTCAGGCAGTCTCTTTCTCTTATGCATAGAATAACTCATGTCAATTCTGTCTCTGTGCCTTTGCACAAATGAGTCCCTCATCTGCGATGCTCTCCCAGCCTGTTTCTGAGTGTCCCCCTACCCATCTGCAGGCCTGGGTCAGTTCTGATGGCTTTGGTGCACCCGCCTTTGTTCCTCCTAGTGACAACCAAGTATGCTCTCTTTTGTCTCTGACTTCTTGGTGGCTGTAACAATCTTCAAATTGGGGTACAGACACCACTTTAGATTTTCAAAAACTTTTCAATGGACACACACTTGAGCATAGCTTTAAGAAAACCAATGTTCAGATCCTCAGCTTTCATAGTCACTCCTTTGTAGCACTAAACTACGTGAGAACTCTCATTGGATAAAGGTGTTTTCTTTCTTTCTTTTTTACTGTTAACACTATTACTGACGTGCTCCATTTCCCCCCTCCACCCAGTCGCCCCATCCTCAGCACATTGTTGTCTGTGTCCATGGGCTATGCATTTATGCATATATGTTTTTTGGCTAATCTCTTCCAGTCCCCCTCAACCCCTCTGCTATGAGATCTGTCAGTCTGTTCCACATATCTATGCCTTTGGTTTTATTTTTTCATCAGGAGAAAGGTGTTTTCACTAGCAATCAACCTTCTCCTAGCTTACCAAAGAAAGGCACACCCAACAAAAATCTTAAAAAATTGTAAAAGCCTTAACAGTGTCAAGCAATAAAAAATTCAAAATATTGATGTAAATGTTTAAAAAATGAGTTACTTTTACAAGTGAGATGGTTTTCAGTTTTTTGCTTTCAATAAAATTGAGAGAGGACCTAGTTGAGTTTAGATTATTAAAACATTTTACTGATACATCACTATAGAAGTATAGCTGAAGGAATTTTAAAACCTGGACCATATTGTTTATTTAAATTTCTTATATCTCCATCATACAATTTATAAAAAAGAGCTTTTGGTGCTTAAATCTATAAAAACAATTGGAATAAAATTCATGCTAGGTTTTGTCTTAATTTGGCAATGAGTAATTGAAAATGATAAATGGAAGTAATTGGAAATAATTTATCACTACATGATAAAACATTTCCTTTCATTTCACTAAATGATGCATATCTAATAAGGTTAGTTTTTGTGTTTAAATATTGATAAAACACCAGTGTATATAAATATTGCTTTTAATAATTTTGTATGATAATTATAATAATAATCCAACAAAAAGCAAGTGCTTTAATATTTAGAGCGTTATGTCATGAAAAATAAAAGATTTAAATTTATATATTCATTTTTGTTGCAAAGAAGTATGAGATCATTAACAAAAGACTTTTAATCCAGAAGTACGATGGGATCCTAAGAGGAAAATAAGATAAAAATACCAGGTCAAAATAGGAAAAAGAACAATATAAAATTACCAACCTGTTTGTGTATTTTCACAGCTTTTTGAGATGTCATTTACATGCCCACCATAAAATAATGCACTCACTGCATCAGTGCAATTGCACACTTTTAGTAAATTTATACAGGTACACAACATCCCCGATATCCTACTTCAGCCCATTTCTATCATCACAGAAGTACCCATGAGCCCACTTGCAATCAATTTGTTTGCATATTTTTAAAATAGATGATGATAGGTGTTGGATAAACTGTTTTACTGCATAAAACTACTTGTTTAACTGTATAAAAACACTTGTTTTATATCTCATTGACTTGCCTATTCCATATTTTTAATTTAAGAAATCTTAAACAAATGAAAAAGCCCTTCGATTAGATTTCATTGGATGCATTTGAAACATTCAAACTGATCATTAAAATGCATTGGAAATTACATTCCATGAGTCCATGTGAAACTATGATAAGAATATCACAGGGGGCTCACAGTTACTAAAATAATGAAGGGACTACCGGAGCAAAACGATTGAAAACCAACAACCTACACCATATCACAGACCATTAATTGCATAATAATTCACTCTGTAATGTTTTATTATTATATTTGATAACAGATATTGATTAATTCTAATCAATTTTGTACTTATTTGATTCATTGAAGTAGTTGTTATATTCTGACTTTGATCAAAACTAGTGTTTAAAACTCAGGTTTTTTCTATCACAGGGAGGAAGAACAGTGAAGGGCTTCTTCCTCACTTCGAATGACACAGCACAGATCTTCCCAGTAGAAAGACAATGTCATTAAATTTGTGAATTACAGCTAATGCCATGTTTATGCTCTGGCTCTTTGGTTATATTTCTGTTGACCTAGGTCTCCAATGATTCTCTTGTGCTTTCCTTTTTCTTCCTTCATTCTTCTTTTGATCTGGTTATTTCCACTGGTAACAAATCTTCAGTGGATAAAACTCTTGGACTTTATTGACCCCAGGTAAACAATATACATCTACATTTTTTATTTGATTTAGAGAATAAGACTCCAAAACTCACTCTTAATTCAGGTTCCATATAAATGTATACAACACACACACTCACACTCATATGTGTGTCTAAGAATAGATTTCAAAAGATAATTTTGGACTCCATTCTCACATATAACCTTCTCTGAGAACATAAAAGAATATGATATTTTTAAAAAATCAGGAATAAACACTTTTACTGCATAAAAATAAAAGGTGGGTTGACTTTGTATCTCATCAACTTGCCTACTCCTTGTTCTTAATTAAAAAAATGAAAAAGTCCCTGGATTAGTAAAGAGATTAAAGTATAAGGGTCTACGTCAGCATGATAAAGGTTTCTAACTGTGATTAAGGTTCCAAACTCATGACACGTGGAATAACCTATGTAATTATATTCCTCTTAGTGCTACAGAAAAGTCCAAGTGACTGTAATACATGCTAACTTAATCTTAGCCACAGAAAATGTGTTTCTAATTTTGAAATTCGGCAATTTTTCAATAAAAGTTGTTGCACTTTGTCTGATCTATTCTCAAAATACGGAAGTGCTTGAAGCCCGACCACCTGCAATAACAGATTACTGCTCTCTAAAATATTACCATACACCTACAATGTGGAGGCGCAAAGCTTTGCTAAAAAAGATCTTTGTTGTTTTTTCTACAAGAAAGAAGTGATCCCAAACTAAAGCTGGTTTTCAGCAGCCTCTCTGCTCTCAAATGTGACTGGCATCAAAGTCTAATGAAAACCTGTTTGCGGACACTGGATCCAATCCAAGGTACACCATTGGCATATTCTAGACCCCTTGGGACATGACTCATATAAAAAACACAGGGCTGTCATCGGACGGCTGGTGGCTCAAATAAATCAAATTTACTTTGAAAACTGAGGCATACCAAAATTTTATTAGGTGAAACTTTGGCATTTCTTATGGCCAACTTGCACATATATATTTTTATTACTTACAGCAGTTAAAAGGTATGCTACCAATCATATGCAAAACAAGGAAAGATTGCAGAGTATGTTTTTTACTGGGTGGTAGTAGGAACTACCTTTTTTTGTTAAAAAAAAGGAACTCCAAATAGTAAGTTAGTAATAGGTGGTGTCAAAGAATGCAGCCTAGTGTTTGTGTAATTCACAGGCCCTACGGTGCAAACTTCTCCATTGCACCTCCCTTTAGCAGACCCTGTTACTAGTCTTAAAGAATGACTTTTACCCCAAAGTGATTTCTTGCTCACTAAAACTATCAACTGTACCACACTTCACAGGATGATGACAGATAGTGTTTATAATGTGCATTTATGAGAAACAGACATGAACATACTCAAGTTCTTGATGATCTAAAAAGGATTAAACTTTAAGCTTCAAAGGCCTACTACTGCTTATGCTGTAACTCGGACCTTAAGTCAGTTTCAAATTCCAGATTAGGAAAGTTTAGTCTCCTGTTAAAACTCAGAAAAATTTTTATTTTCAAGTCTAATGTACATTTACCTTTCAAAATATTCATTGGTCATTGAAGGCATACCAGAAAATAAGCCCTTGCCCCCAAAATAGCATATTTGCACATTAATATTCACTTTTCAGGCTGTATCTGTCACATTTTAAAAGTGGTGACAGCTTATTTTCCTTGAGGGGCAACTGGCGTAGCAAGTACACACTGAGCACTTGTCTTCACACACACACACACACACACACACACACACACACACATTTTACCAGAGATTTCAATTTGCAGGCTAGATCAGAATCTCTGACAAAATTTAAATGCACCCAGTGTTCACATTTTAACATAACTGAGTTTTGTGTAGAATTCATACACTGTTGTTTTCATTTAAATTATAAAAATGTAGTAAGTCACATAATTATAAATAAATTCAAAAGAGGCATATAATCTGTCAAAATTGCATGACGTGTATTTTTACAAGATCTAGAAGTATTTTTAGATATATTCTTGCACAGCTGCTTTGATCCTTTTAATACCGCTCTAGGAGAGGGCACCAGCCCTCTCCCCAACAACCCACTGGGCAAGCAGTGCCTGGCATCACAGGGAAGCCGGGCTTTCTGTGTGTTACATGTGTTTTTACTGACTGAAAACAAGTGTGGTCAACTCTAAGGCTCAAATCAACTCTTTTGATTGAATTTACCCATCACTCGTGCAATCACTTCCTCTGAATGCGGGTTTGACTGGTAATTTGTCAGAACAGAAATCACTTCATTTAAAATGGGTTAGTGATTTTCACACATAGATGTAGCCTCAATAAAATCTGTGAGAAAGGAAAAACAGTGATGTGGCCATGGAATGCCAGAGAGGAAACACATCTGTAGTCAATGAACAAGTAATTGTTCAAGGCTTATTACCTGCTGAGCATGGTGCTAGAACTGTGAAGAATAGAAAAAAATATTGAAAAGTGTTCCTGTTCTTAAACTGCTTATGATCTGGTTGAAAATTCATGAACAATTACAGGAATTATCCCTGGAGAAATGCAAGACAGTATGTTGATTCAGGCCAAATGGTGTAGTAATATGCGTACTCCATAGCAGTGGGCTCAGCTCAGGTTTTGAAAGGGCAGGACTGTGATGGGGAGAGAGGACAGGAGTGACTTATAGTAACCATGCAGAAATTGGTCTCATTCCTGGCTAATATTTTTATTCCTCTTTTCCCCCTCAACTTGAATAGTCCTCTGAAATGATTACTGGTTTTGACTTTATAATTTATTTTTATTTTTTGCTTAGAAAATAACCATAAATAAAATTAAAGGCAAATGTGAACTGGGAAAAAGATGTGCCATATCTTTGACTAAGACTTAATAACTTAAAAGTAATTACCAATCAGTAAGGTTAGACAAACAGACCAATTAGGAAAAAAATGAGCAAAAGACTACAGGCATGTAACTGACAGAAGAGGCACCACCGGCCAGTTACTATATGACAAAATGTTGAATATTATGGATAATTAAAGCAATGAAAATTAAAACCATATAGGAATGCAATTTTTACTAACCTAATTGTCAAGAGTAATTAAAAATTATAACACTTGAGGTTGCAAAAGATTGGCAAAAAATGAGAACATTCGTCCACAGGTAATGAAAGGGGAAATTGATGTAACAATTTTGGAAGGCATTTTGGTAATATGTATTGCAAGTCTTAAAACATACAATAATCTTTGACCCAGAAATTCCATTTCTAGGACATTTTCTTAAGGGAATAATTATGGATTAGGTTTAGAGATAAGAAAGATTACAGCACTGTTTAAAATAACATAAACTTGGAAATGACATAAAGATCCAACAACAGAGATTTGGCTATAATAATCAAAGTTTAAAGTTAACTTGTAAAATAATATTTAGTGATGTGGAAATATATCCTGTACACTAAGGTACAAAATGCATTACAAAAGACAATATAAACTGCATTTCACTTTTTTAGAAAGACGACACAGAAAAAATGGAAACAGATACATTAATATGTAACCAGTGTAACAATAATTCTCTAGGTAGTGGGAATACAGTTTATTTTTTAAATTTTAGTTCTTTTTAAATTAAAAAAATAATATACTATTTTGCTATTCAAAGAGATTTTCCTCACAAAATAATGACGCAAGGGAGAGTTTCAAGGGAGGCTGAAGTTATTTGAAGTTATTTGAACATATTTAAGAGGCTTTTCTTAGGCTACGCTATCCACGTATTGCTACGCATTGCTTAGCAATTTTTCCGGAATTTCAAAAAATATTCCTTTCCAGCAGGGTTTTATGATAATGTCATTTTCTTTTCACTGAAACTTCAGCAGGAAAGAGTATTTAATAATTTTTAAGGTAATGTTAATTTAATTTTTAAACCATCTTTTGGAATTTCTAAAGTGTTGTATTTGTACTTGTTTCATCAAAGTGATAAATAGTTTAAAATTTTAGTTAGTAGATGTAAAATATTTTAAACATATATATTTGCACAAAGTTTTATCAGTGTTTACTGATAAAGTTAAGAGACCGTTTCCCAAAATGTTCTTGTATCAGGAGAAATGGAATCAGGAAAAGTTTTGCCTGGTGTTCTTCCTGTGTGACTTATCTGATGAGAATTTAGGAGCTAAGGCAATTGAAAACTCCAAGCTCTAAACAAACTTTGATTAAGGACTTCAACCACACATCATTCTTGACTACCTTAATTAGCAAAAGAAATACTGGAGATGATTACACAATAAATAACCAAAAGCTTTCTATTATTGTCTTTGTCACACATGATATAATTTTTCAACCAATATGGCATATCACACCAAAGACAATGTTCTTCAATTATTGAAAGAAGGATGAATTTAGGGACATGTTGAATATCTGAGGGAAGTTGTTTTAAAGAATTCTAAGAACAAATAGATTATGGATTTTAAAAAGTCCGTTGTGCCAGGTTTGGTGTGCCAGTGTGGCTCCTAACTCTAACTTAAAACATAAGGATCTGATTAACTTACAGGAATTATTTCTTCTAGAAGAAGAAAGTTTGTCCTCACCCATACTTATTCTGGAAATAGAAACATTTTCCCAGACTATTCCAGTGTGAGGGTTTTTCTTTAGGTTGAATCAGACCTTTGAGGCCAAAGTCCTTTATCAAACAGTCAACAGTAAAGCTTTTCTCAGTCATGAAAAACAATTTTTTCTTTATAGGCATTCCTAGGAAAGGGGGAAGTTTTCTTCAGGTTTAATTTATAGGTTAGAGGGACATTTCTTCCATGAACAAAATGGTTTTGTTTGTTTCCCATACATGGATAGTTTCTGAGGTTTTTGATGAAGGAACTGTGGAAAAATAACCTGAGTTGTGCTTATGTAAGTAAACAGAGCCCAGTGGTGACAGAAACACGAGCCTTTGCTGAAGGAATTCTCTTTTGCAAACTAGACTCTATGTCAAATGATTCTACACCTCTACTCTGACCTTGTCACCAACTTGACCCCTCTTCCAACTCATTAGGCAAACAACTCCTCCGGTGAGAGTTTGGAGCAGATTACCTAGGTGGTCAAATACAGGGAGCTGTGTCTTTTACTCTGTACCCTGACTGGCAACAAGGATTTCTGAAATCCTCACATAGCCTCTTTTCCAAATGGTTCCCTTTATCACGGCCTCTTCTTCTCCAGCTGCTTTCCCCTTCTTATTTCCGTCTCTGAAAAAAAAATAATAAAGTTGTGCTAGCTGTGTCCTTCCCAGCTTCAGTGGTCTGCGAATCCAAATCTGTGCTCAAAACTATCTTTCAAATTTAGTTTTATTACCTGTCTTTAGTAACACAAAGCTTTCTTTTTCTGAAAAAGAAAGTCCTATCAAATGATGATAATCTGATTTGCCACAAAACTTATTAGTAAATCTGAGCACAAAAATATCCTTGAAGACTACTTCAGGCACCGTGTGTGCTAGTATGTTTGACTGCCTCCTGCTTAGTAAGAAACACAAAGTTTCTCCAAAGGTAAGTACATATTTGTTTTATTTTATTTTATTTTTTGAAACAGCTCATCATATGAACTAGTAAGCAGTAAACTCTACAGACATCCTTAGAAGGTCAAATAGAAATTAAAATTGTAAATACAGTGTCATTGCTGAAATGATGCAGACTTACCCCATGCATTTGGCTTTCCTGATTCTTACAATAAGCAACTGATCAGATACGTTTTTGCAAGTCAAATATGTCATTTGCAATCATCATTCTTATACATATTCAAAATCAGTATTAAATATCAGAAATAAAACAATCATCAATTCCTGATAAAGTCCAGAGTGCATTTTTTACCTCCTTTATAAAAGCTTGCTGTGCATCTTGATTGATTCACAATGTACCTATGATGAGTGACAACTCCACAAATGCTTGCCTGTACTCGATACGACTTGTATGCAAACTCGGATCTCTTTCTGAATTTTGCAGTAAAGGGTGCATTTTCATGAAATATATTCACATTTTTATTTTGAGAATAAAGAAGTTGCTGCTTTTCTCAAAATATTATCAGGCCCTGGCCAGGTAGCTCAGTTGGCTAAAGTATCATCCTGATACACCAAGGTTGTGGGTTTGATCCCTGGTCAGAGCACAGACAAGAATCAACCAATGAGTGCATAAACAAGTGAAAAGAATTGGTGTTTTCTCCCTTTCCCTCTCTTTCCCTTCCTCTAAAAAATTCAATAAATTAAAAAGTTATAAAATATTATCGTTATTGTTAAATTTATAAATTTTCAGAGATTTTCTCTACAAAAACAGGTGACTTTACCCTCTTATGGTTGCTAAGAAATCCCAGTTGCTTTAAATACCATTTTATTGACAGATAAACTGCACAGAATGTGTTGGGTTGTTTTAATAAAATATGTCACAATTTAAATAGGTTTTACAAACTTTGATTAAATAAGTGTGTACTAAGGTTCCTATTATGAAAAAGACATTTCAGGGCTCTGTGAAATACAAAAATTAATACATTAGGGACTCTACTTTGGGTCAGAAAAAATATATATAGTTGAAGATAAACCAAGAAAACCAAAACAGCTATAGCACAAGTAGAATTCAATAAATGCCAAAATACAATGTTCTCAGAATCAAAGACAGAAGTCTAATACCTGAGTGGTTGATCATGTAGGACATCCTGGAAGGACTTATTGGAAATTAACTGTTTGTAGGTTCCTTCAGCAACTGCTATGGGGACAAATCATTCCAAGTGTCTCTAGATAAGGACATGTTAGAAACACCAAAGTTTGTCCAGGTTCTCCTGATACTACTAACTCCACTTAGAATGTGCTTCTCATATTGCTTGCTATTGGTTGCACTCGTCTTTAAAGGATTGTTTCAAAAATCACTGAGCTTGCCCAGGTGCAGCAGAGAAGTAGAGGAACAAGAACCGAGACTAAAATGGTAAATTAGGTCTTGAATGCCAGGCTAAGTGTGGATCTGACTCTGTGGACAATGAGAAGCTATTGAACCTTGGGGCAGAGTTGCCCTGTGATCAGTTGTAACAACCAACTGGCAGCCATGCACAGGATGACTGGGCCCAGGGCGTGTCCTTGGGGTTCAGAAACAATGGAGAGTCTGAACACTTGACCCTGGGAAATGGTGACTGGAAGGGTTAAGGGGGATGAGGGCTTCAAAGAGACAAATAAGAAGAAAAATCTCCAATTTTAACTATATAAGGAACAATTCTAAATTATTTAATATCATAATCATTCCCAAAAGGGTTTTTGGAATTTTCTATCCATGAAAAATAGAATCAACAAAATTCTCTATAGCCTAGGGGTAACTTGACCAGAAGGTCAAGGAAAAGATAAATAATTTTGTTAATTTTCTCAATTATTTAAAAAAATTATTAGCTTTTGGTAATAATAATTGGCTGATGCCTACTTTTTAAAATGAACTTCACAATCAATAATTTTTTGCTTTTAGAAATTGAAAAAAATGTTAATTGTTTAAAAAACAAATAATTGTTAAAATAATTCTATAAAATCAATCTTTTAAGGGAAATTTAGAGTTTATAGCTTCAGAAAATCAATCTTTTTTCAGTAATATTTTGTCATATATTAGAGTGATATTTGTATTTTTAAAAGTTTTTTAGAATTTTAATTATTATATAGAAAGTAGTATGTCACTACTTGAAATTTTGCTTTATTTTTCAGGTGATATTTTAAAAATTTCTTAAAAATATGTAGACAACCTGAAGATATATTTGGGAAAAAATCAAACATAAATTATAAAAGTCTACTACACTCAAGAACTTTATATTTAAATAAATTTATTTTTATAGCTATTCATTTTCATACCAGATACACAACTAATTAAATATATCATCATATACACAAGACAAACCCAGTAGTCCAAATAAAAAGTTTCAGTTGCTAACTCAACAATAGAATAATTGTTTCAGGTATAGATTCATGTAGTTTGAAAATTCTTTTCTTGCTAAACATCTTATTTACATAAAAATTATCAAATAAATTGTTGATGCCAATAAAACAAAACACAAACACCTCACTACAGAAGATTCATCCTGACACAGAAAAGAATTAAAAATTTTAAGGTGTAGACTAAGAAAGATGATCTTAAAATTTATGAGAATAGCAACAAGTTGGACTCAAAACCTACTTATGAGGGGGCATATGAACAACTACAGTCAAATTTTCTCACAAAACGACAGAAGTGTTCTAAGTGCCACACTGCATAAAACACATCCATCCTGTGTACAGATAATAAGACAAAGAAATCTCAAAGGGTCTATTTTTGAATAATAATATTTGTAGATTCATTGATAATACATCAGGCGATTTAGAGACAACATTGACCCAGAAGAATGTGTCAAAAAAAAGTTCTCATTATTGAGTAATACTAGTAGTAATAAGGCTTATTGGAGCCCTGAGGAAAAATACTTGGGAGAACCATGTTTACCCTGTAGAAAGTGCCCTAAAAAATCACTGGAGTCGAAATGTTCATTAGAAATAAGTAATATATTGTGGTGTCACTACAAAAAGACTACCTTAAGAATACCCTCTGAAAATACAGAGATTAATTAATATATTGTTTTATTTACAAAGATTCCCTTAGAAATGTCAATCTGTAGATTTGAATTGCACATTATCAAAATGGTAACCTAATAAAATCTTAGTTTCCACAATCCCATCTATCTTCAGATTTTCACAAAGAAATGGCATCAGAATACCACTTTTTATTGTCTCATGTTTAATTGCAGTATCTGTCCAGAGGAAGAGTTTTGTCAAGAGTTTATAAACTAAAAGGAATACTGAAAACACCTGGATGTTTTTCACTTTGCAGATTTGTTGAAATATAGTTTTGGGCTTCAAAATGGCTTACTTAATGGAAATTTGCAAAGATTATGGGAAATATATATTAATACGTGATGACAAAACAAAAATTTCAACTTTAGAAAATTGGGGGCTAAAGTAACTTGCTAGTGATATGTCATTGCTACAGTCATTTGGTTCTTAATACAACTTATTAAGACCAAGTAATATCTGTATATTGTTAAAGAAAATCATCATCAGTATTTTGAAGTATTTGATTAAAAATATATCAATTTGGGTGATGGAAGGAGATTTAAATTTGGTAATCACAACAATGCAATGTACTGATAATGTGCTATAGATCTGTACACTTGAAGCCTATGTAACTTTATTAATCAATGTCACCCCAATAAATTTAATTTAAAAAGATAATTTAAAATTGTTAATTGGATTTGAAATTCATTGTATGAAAAAGAAATTTAAATACATTTATTATTGAATACAAGAAAAAAGTTATTAGATTTAAAGCATTGTGACCCAATGATTTCATGTCTAAGAATATAGTAGAAGAAACCTGAAACACTGATTTGAAAGAATACTGGCACTCCTGTGTTCACTGTGGCACTATCTACAATAGCCAAGATTTAGAAGCAGCTCAAGTGCCCATCAGTAAGTGAGTGGATAAAAAAGCTGTAGTACATTTATACGATGGAATACTACTCAGCCATGAAGAAGAAAGAAATCTTACCTTCTGAAACATCATGGATGATCCTAAAGGGTATTATGCTAAGTGAAATAAGCCAGTAATACTAATGTAAATATTACATGATTTCACACATATGTGGAGTCTAATGAAGAAGATAGTAGAAATATGTAGAAAGTAGAAATAGATTCGTAGACACAGAGAACAAACTAACAGCTATCAGAAGGGATGGTTGTTGGGGCTGGATGAAATAGGTGGAGGGATTAAGCAAAAAAAAAAAAAAGAAAGAAAGAAAAAAAAAAAGAAAACCCTCATAGACACAGACAACAGTATGGTGACTGTCCGAGGGAGAGGGGGTGGGACAAGTAAAAGGAGGACAAATGGTGATGGAAAGAAACTTGACTTTGGGGTGGTGAACACACAATACAGTACACAGATGACGTATTATGGAATTGTACACTTGAAACCCATATGATTCTATTAACCAATGTCACCCCAATAAATTCAATAAGAATATTTTCTTAAAAGATAAAACAATATGCAATTTATGTTTAATTATTTGAATTCAGCTCAGTGGATATAAAAAGGTTTGTTAAATGGAGAAGAAGTGATACATGTTTCTATTTCCTACCCTCTATTAATGTGAACAAAGTTACAGATAATTGTTATAAAGAATGTGAAGAGGCCATTTCAACTCAATAGCGATGCACTGGAAGGCTGATGATTTCCTCTCCTTTTCAGTATGCAGAGAGCTAATCTAGAACCTCAAGCCGTCAGGATTTCTCTGCTCTTGACACTAATTTTGTACAGAAATCATTTTGCCTCTTCCACATATAATGAAAATGATTGTAGAAAAATAGAATTTATCATGCTACGTATTATGAGTTTTTTAAAGACTACTTCAATTTCTCTACGTTTCTTCATTTCACCCTCTCCTTACCAGATAATCAAACACAAAATTCATAGTAATCTCCCAACCATTTCAATTAAAATGTTTATCCAAAATTTGAAAAAAAATGTAAACCCATTATTTCAGGAAAAAAAAGAATATGAAGTGATCACCATCAAAGAAATCTTGATTTGTATATCTACTCAGCCAGTTAAGTCACAAAACTATATAATAACATGTACACTAAAGTAAGCTCCAGTTTTTTCATTTAAAATTTGAAATTATTTATTTGGAAGTTGTATATAAATTCAACATGCAATATCTTTTCTAACGTTTGCGTTTTGCTTTTACTAACATGTGAATGTAAGGTAAAGAAAATATAATATTTTTTCACCAAGCTCCCTCCAGAAGCCTCCAAAATCCTCTCAGTTGAGTCTGGTGTATTATACAAATGCAATCATTTTTTAAATATGACTCGATATAAATAAGTTTGGGAAGCACTGTCCTGGGGAAATGAATGAAGCAGAGCAATTGAAAAATAAGCCCAACATAACCCAAAAGTCAAGAATGTTATCAAGGAGAAAACACTATTCATCTTAGCTCAAGTGGTTTCTTATTAATGAAATTTATAGAATCTGTGAGAAGGAACATGTTGTCTCCTTAAATACTAGAGTAGAAAGATACTCCAAAAGGCAAACATTCTAACACTGATCTTCTCCAGGTTTCTCTAGAGGGGCTCTCAACGTGCTAATGGTGGAAAACTATATGGGCCTTAGTGTGGTTTCTTTTATAGACCACATATAGATTGTCTGAAGTTATAGTCAGTGACTAAATCTTACACAACTTGAGAGAGTTTTGGTACTTGGGAAAATAGCTTCAAAGCCTCATTCTTCTGGGGACTATCTGGGAACAGGAAGGGAAGAAGCATGTATATACTCTCAAAATAGCGTACATCAGTAAATCAACTTCCATATGAAATTCCTCAGCTGAGTGGTGATACATATCAGAATCTCTGTTGACTGCGGAGACTCAAAGAATCTTTTAAAAATATATGCTATTTTAAAAGCCCATACAGGAATAGGTCTGAAGTCTTAAATATGTATTCCAATAACTCACATTTCTTAGAGCTACTGTAGTTTTTATCTCATCTACTATTTGAAAATTTTCCAGGTTCAATATCGTTTGCATCGAATTACTCCACGTTCTCGTATGTTTCAGAAAGTCTTAAGAGGGAAAATAAAGTACTTTCCTTTTGATCTAAAATGGCATTTCCTATAAGAACAAAAAGCCACAAGAAAGTTTTAAGGCTCCTACAATTAATGTATTCAAAGTCTGTGCAGCTTAAAACTAAACAACTTCCAGTGAGAGATTTCAAAATCTACTGAAAAAGGCAGAATCAAGAAGAACGTCTATGTGTTTACAAATAATAGCAAAAGCCTATGCTGGACTACGAAGGCACGAGAATAACTTGTAAAAAGGCAACTGTAAAGCATTTTGTAAAACAGTGTTGCCATTCAAATGTTACATGATGACAACAGAAGTTCTGCAGGGACTGGTAAAAATCGAACAGTGTTAGGAGAGGAACTATAAAGAAAAAGAAAAGAGCAGATATAAAGGCCTCATAAATTTAAAATACAAAAAAAGACAATTGTAAGTGATAAAAGGAAAAGGCTTACCAATTTACATGCAATTCCATCTGAAACAAAAAATAGCTCATCTTTTGTTTCAAGGGACTTGAACCCAAATGGGAGAGTCAACCTTAACCCCATAAACGATTATTAATCCCCTTAATCCCTTAACGGATTATTTCATACCTATAAGCAAATATAGAAAAAATATGTGCTAATATTCACTATTTTACAAGACTTATGGTACAACTGAGTTATTATTAGAGAAACAAAGTAGGTAGAACGCATCATTTATGCATAGTCCTAACTGAACAGCCTATCGGAAAAACTGAAAGACAAGATGGTTGGCGATCTTCATTACTCATTCATCAATGTCAAGGTCTTTGGAAAAGCACCTTTAATAGTCAAACCTTGTTTCTAAAGAACCAAACTTTTACATAATAATAATAATAACAATAATAATAATAATAGATTACCCAACAGAGAACTTTGATTTCTGTTATTATGGAGCTGCAAAACAAATATCAAGGGTAATATTTTGTAAAACTGGTATATTTAACCAAACTGCAGAATAAAGAGAGAATCCTTACGGAAGTGAAGCATAGTTTGCCGAATCTGCAGAATGGATTCCTTACTCTTTCATAGCCCTATTTGGTTGGCAGTTTTTGTTCTTAATTACTGTTGTTTGGCCTCACAGAAAGGGAAAAGTAATAAAATATGAATGATGATAGAATGTCTTCTGACTTAATAATAAGTGGCTGTTTTGTAAGATTAAACTGATAGAATTGGGGTCAAAAGATAATATAATTCTCTCTGTGTCACTGGAGTGTTTATATCCACTTTGTAGTGCTCACCTTCCAGGTGGCAAGACTTACCACCCACTGCTCAGGGGGACCAGCCTTGGGAGAAACAAAGTTTCCCGTGGTGTTTATGATGTGTATTCAATTTCTTCATGTTTTATCCAACTCCTTCTTCTCCCCTCTGTAGGGCCTGACTTATCTCGTTCAGGTTCTACAGTGGCTGCGGGTGACTGCTGAATCCTCATTTCCCAAGTGCTGCGAAGATAAGTGATAAAAAGAAATAGGAGAGAGCATGAAGGAAACTGAAAAGGATAAGAAAAAAAGAGAGAAGAATCAAAGATGTGTTCTCCTACACAGTCGGCCCCTGAAGAAAACATCTGCCTGATCCTCTCCTCTGGGAATGACCTGTTAACGTAACCCAGACTTAGACGGAGTGGGGAGAGAAGTGCATGCTTTCTGAAAACTGAGAAACGGAAGTGAACAAATACGAGCATTTTGCTTTTTCTAAAAATTTATTGTGTAAATGTTATAGCTATAAAAAGTAAAAAAAAAACAACTTGCATGTATTTAGGCAGAACTTATAATTATCAGGGTTTGATTTTAGAGAAATGTGTACTAATGGAAAAGCCACTGATCCACATTAGGGAGCCTGGGGGAGGGGCTGGACAAAGTAAGGATAGCTGAATGTTTCGGCACCTTTATCCCATGGAGTAAATTTGTTTGGCTCAGTTTTGAGACAACCTCACCCAATATTCTTGGGCTGACTAGTACAAAGTTTTGTAAAATTATAAATGAAGTCCACTCTCTGACTGAGGAGCGTTTGTGGTCCCGGGTTCCTCATCTCTCGGGTGATCTCTGAAGCCCTGAGGTGTGGAAGCTAAGGCTCAGTGAGCAGGCTCTGCCTGCGCTGCTCTGCATGGTGACTGGGGTCTGTGTGAATGGTTCCAAGCCGGGATCTTTCCTTCCTCTGGAGCGAAGGCCACACACCTTTTCCTGGCAGCTCCCTTAGCGTCTAACATCAGTGTCCCTTCCATCTGGATGATTGTCTCTCATAAAATAAAAATATTACTCTGATTTCTTTGAGGAGAAAAAATGGCTCCCTTAAATAAATGCTAAGTAAACCATGGATTCCGGGGGAATCTGTGATGAGCAGAAAGTGGACAAATCCCAGATTAGCCAAGGATGTTCATACGTCAGAGGGGACTTCAGGCAGCCTTCATGGCAGGTAGCAGGGGCAGTGACCACAAACGAATTCAGGCATCATAGGATGCCTCCTGAATTCCCACGATTAAAAAAGGATGGCTTTATTTGATAATAGACAAAGGGGGGGAAGGGATGGGAAGCAAATTATCATCCAAAACAATCGAACATCTCTGTTGAATCAAAGGGAAATCCTTTCAAGAGCCATTTACTTCTTGCTCGGCCCCTGGCTGAGCCCACTAAGGCTCTGCAGAGGAGAGACTACCCAGGCCACCTTAGCAATCTGCTTTAAACTTCGCAGTGTCAATTTTATTTGTTATATCCGAACCCACCTCCTCTAGTACATTTTATCTTGCCATTCTCAATGCAATCAGAACTACTGCTTCACCAAGCTTTTAATGACATCTCTCATCAGATGTTTGCCTAAACATTATTGTCTTAGGGTCCATTTTTATAGGAACAATTGAATTTCAGGAAACAATGGCCTCCTTCAACTGGGAAGATAGTTCATTTCTTCCATGGCTATTTGTTGAGCCAAGCACGTTCACTGAGGGAGGCTACTCACTGGTCCCAGACGTCACGGAGCCTGGAACGACGTCCTGGGGGCACCTAAGTTTAACCTCACGTGGGGTCAGGGCTGGTCGTGGCTGATCCGACAGATTCGAACAAACTTTTTTCTTAAATATCATTATATATATTGGGTGAATAGGCTCAAGGTCATGACTAGCTACACATTCGTGCTTGACTAATGTTAAGCTACAACGTTTAAGCTCTTAGTTTGGTTATAATGTGTTTTGTTTTTTTGACCATGGCCTTCACTGGGTTAAA
The DNA here is from genome assembly GCF_014824575.4 of Sturnira hondurensis. NCBI lineage: Eukaryota > Metazoa > Chordata > Mammalia > Chiroptera > Phyllostomidae > Sturnira > Sturnira hondurensis. Next base: position 8,905,567 of record NW_028098001.1, on the reverse strand, counting down.
CATCCAAGTGTTAGTGATATTGTAGAGCCACATGGTGTTCTGCTGCCCGCTGTCCATAAATTCCAGAAGCATAGGTCTAGTAAAAAGAGAAAGGAGTCTTTTATTTAAAAGCTACACAATCTTGGAAGAATAATGGGCTTCTATCCCAAAGCCCATTCCTTTGAAAATACCTGAAGGAAAATAATCCCTCCACCCTTTGCCAGGTCAGTTCAGGGATGCACCTGAAACTCTTCTGCCACTTAAACTAACCATCCTCTGGGATATTCTGTAGCGTGATTATCCAGGTGGCTTACCTAGTTCATGGTCATAGTCCAGCTTCAGGCATCTTTCTTGAGTCTGTGAGTGCCCAGTCAGGCAGGGCCTCCCAACACAGTGACAGTTGCCAGCACTGCCACCACTTCTCCTGTGGGTAGGGGCTCAGGACTTGTCAGCTGGCCACTCATCTCCAGGGCCTGCTGTCCAGAAATGCTCGGGTCCCTGACCCTCCCTGCCATATATACATCATCTATATATTTCATTGTGTGCCTGCAACCGAAAGTCAAATCTTTTTCCATCTGGTACACCCTTTACTACTCCCCCACCCCTTTCCCTATGGTAACCAGCATACTGTTGTCCATGTCTGCGAGTTTTTGTTTGCTTGTTTTTTAAATATATTTTATTGATTATGCTATTACAGTCGTCCCACTTCCCCCCTTCGTTCCCCTCCACCCTGCACATCCCCTCCCCCACCATTCCCCCCTTTAGTTCATGTCCATGTGTCATAAGTTCTTTAGCTTCTACATTTCTCATACTATTCTTGCCCTCCCCCTGTCTATTTTCTACCTACCGTCTATACTATTTATTTTCTGTACCTTTTCCCTCTCTCCTCCTCCTCCCATTCCCCTGTTGCTAACCCTCCATATGATCTCCATTTCTGTGGTTCTGTTCCTGTTCTAGCTGTTTGCTTAGTTTGTTTCTGTTTTTGCTTTAGGTGTGATTGTTAAAAATTGTGAGTTTTCTGTCATTTTACTATAAATATTTCTGATCTTATTTTTTCTTAGGTAAGTCCCTTTAACATTTCATATAATAAGGGCTTGATGATGATGAACTCCTTCAACTTTACCTTACCTGAGAAGCATTTTATCAGCCCTTCCATTCTAAATGAAAGCTTTGCTGGACAGAGCAATCTTGGCTGTAGGTCTTTGGATTTCATGACTTGGAATACTTCTTTCCAGCCCCTTCTTGCCTGTAAGGTCTCTTTTGAGAAATCCGCTGACAGTCTGATGGGTACTCCTTTGTAGGTGACTGTCCCCTTATCTTTTGCTGCTTCTAGGATTCTCTCCTTCATTTTAATCTTGGGTAATGTAATGATGATGTACCTTGGTGTGTTCCTTCTTGGGTCCAATTTCTTTGGGACTCTGTGAGCTTCCTGGACTTCCTGGAAGTCTATTTCCTTTGCCAGATTGGGAAAATTCTCCTTTATTATTTGTTCAAATAACTTTTCCACTTGTTGCTCTTCCTCTTCTCCTTATGGTATCCCTATAATTTAGATCTAAAGATGTCCTGGAGGTTCCTAAGCCTCTCCTCATTCTTCTGAATTCTTGTTTCTTCCTTCTTTTCTGTTTGGTTATTTCTTTCTTCCTTCTGGTCCACTCCATTGATTTGAGTCCCAGTTTTCTTCCCATCACTATTGGTCCCTATGCATTTTCCTTCAATTCACTTAGCATAGCCTTCATTTTTTCATCTAATTTCCGACCAAATTAACCAATTCTGTGAGCATTGTGATCACCAGTGCTTTGAACTGTGAATCTGATAGGTTGGCTATCTCTTTCTCACTTAGTTGTATTTGTTCTGAAACTTGGATCTGATTTTTCATTTGGGCCAGTTTTTTTTTTTTTTTTTTTGTCTTGATGTGCCTGTTCTCTAGTGAGGAGTGAATTCTTAGGTGTTCACCAGGGCGGGGCAACCAAAGTCGCTGGGTTGTGCCCCAGTATGTGGGGGCAGAGACCGAGAGGGAAAAAATGGCGCTTTGCTCCACTCTCTGTTGCACTTCAGTCCCTTCCTCTGCTTCCCCCAAGCAAACTGGGCCTTTCTGGTGCTTATTCCCATGTGGGTGGGCCTGTGCATGCTCTAGGACCCTGTGGGTCTCTCCAACAAACTCTTCTGTGAGGCTGGGAGTCTCTCCCGTCCCCTCAACCCCCACAAGTGTTTTCAATCAGTGTTTTGAGGCTTTCTTTCCCAGTGCTGGGTTGCGCCATCTGTCTCACTCCCCAATTTCACTTGGTTTATCTGCACACAAAGGTGGGACTGCCCAGTCAGCCACCTTGCACACAGTGCTTCGCTTCACCATTGCTGCCATCTTGTTGGGTCTGCTCGTTGCCACCCTGTACCCAGGGTATGCTAGCCATCACCTGCATGCCCAGGATCTGCCCACTGCCATCTCCCATGCCTGAAGTGCCTTTCACGCCTGGTGCCACCACTTTTTGTGCCTCCACCCATCTTCATCAGGCTGCCTGACTCTGCCCCACCTATCGGGCTGGATGAATGTGTTTATTTTATCTTCTTGATTGTCTGACTTCCATACAGTTCAATTTTATGTCAGTTCTAGTTGTTGTTTTGTTTCTAAATTGCTGTCCTTATTTTGGTTGTGTGAGGAGGCACAGTGTAGCCTCCTATGCCTCCATCTTGGCTGGAAGTTTGCTTGTTTTTCTTGTGTGTTCACTTACTGCTTTTGGTTTTATAACCTACATATGAGTGAAATCATATATGGTTCTTAACTTTTCCTGTCTGACTTATTTCACTTAGCATGACATCCTCAAGATCCATCCATGTCACAAAAGGCATTATTTTATCCTTTCTTATGGCTGAGTAATATTCCATTTTGTATATGTACTGCATCTTCTTTATCCAATCATCTAGCAAGACACTTTGGTTGTTTCTGTGTCTTAGTCACTGTGAATAATGCTGCAATGAACATAGGAGTGCATAAATCTTTGCAAATAAATGCTTTCAAATTTTCAAGGGTAGATACACAGAAGAGGGATTGCTGTTCCATATGGTAACTCATTTTTAGTTTTTTTGAGAAGCCTCCATACTGTTTTTCACAGTGGCTGTACCAGTTTACATTCCTATCAGCAGTGAATGAGGGTTTCTTTTTCTCCAAAGCCTTTCCAATGCTTGTTATTACTTGTTTTGTTGATAACAGCCATTGTAGCAGGTATGAGGTAGAGTCTCGTTATAGTTTTGATTTGCATTTTCCTAGTAGCTGGTGAAGTTAAGCATCTTTTTATATATCTGTTGGCCATTTGTATCTCTTCTTGGGAGAAGTGTCTGTTTAGATCTTCTGCCCACCTTTTAATTGATTTGTTTGTTGGCTATTGAGTTGTATGCATTCTTTATATGTATGGACATTAACCATTTGTCAGAGATGTGGTTTGAAAATATCTTTCCAATTCAGTTAGTTGCCTTTCTGTTTACTTGGCAGTTTCTTTTGCTGTACAGAAGCATTTTATTTTGATATAGTCCCAATCATTTATTTTTGCTTTCACTTTCCTTGCTTTGGGGGTCAAATTCATAAAATCTTGTCTAAGACCAAGGTCCATAAATTTAGTACCTATGCTTACTTTTATGTAACTTATCATTTCAGGCCTTATAGCTAGGGTTTTTTTATGTATTTGAGTTTATCTTTGTGTATGGGACAAACTGTAGTCTAGTTTCATTCTTTTGCACATGGCTTTCCAATTTTCCATCACCACTTTTTGAGTAGGCTTTTTTTCTCCATTGTGTGTTTTTGGCTCTTTTATTGAAAGTTATTTGCCCATATACATGTGGGTTCTAGGCTCTCAGTTCTGTTCCATTGGTCCATGTGCCTGTTTTTCTGCCAGTACCATGCTGTTTTGATTATTGTCACTTTGTAGTACAATTTGAAATCAGTGAGTGTGATACTTCTGGCTTTGTTCTTTTTTCTTAGGATTGCTTTGACTGTTTAGGGTCTTTTGTGGTTTCACATCAATCTGATGACTTTTTAGTTTTATTTTTTAATAAAATGGTGTTGGGATTTTGATTGATTACATTAAATCTGTCTGTGATTTGGGTAATGTAGACATTTTAACCATGTTGATTCTTCCATTTTGTAGGTGAAAATTTTGAGAGTCTTGAGTCATCTACCTAATTTTACCTAACTATTAAGTAGTAGAACTAGAAAACTAATTTAGGCAGACTCCCTCCCAAGTTCACTAGTTTATTCACTACACTGTACTATTTTGTAGCTATGTCTAAGTTAGTCAATTGAAATGATTTGCAAGGAATAGAGGAGATGAGTACAAAATGAGTTTACCATATTTTATCGTTCATTTCAACTCAAGTGTCATTTAGGTGCCAGGCATTGGGTCAGGTCCTGGGGATACGGGAAAAAAAAAGCCAGTCACTGTGCTGGTGAATCTGAAAGCCTGGTAGGATACTCCCAGCTGGAACAGGAATATCAAGAAATGTAGGTACAACACTGTATGATAGGAAGGGTCGCAGCAGTGAAGTGCTCAAGGATGTGGCAATGAGTGTCCAACAGGCATCTATCTGCCTGAGGAACTAAAGTCAAGGAAAAGTGGAATGGCCTTTCCCCCCTGCAAACAGACGTACTAAACCTGCAATAATGTACACACTCCCAGCAGATTAGAACTACCCATCTCTCTTTGAGCCTGCTAATCATTCCAGAGCTAAAATATAGCCACTCAAGAATGTTTCAGATTTATACATAGGCCAATTTTGTGAGTCATAAAAGAGAGGCAGCATCTGTATTCAGTCAACCTAGTTAGAATTTACTGAAAGTATAAAACATTAGAAAAACTTTCTATCAATGATGAAAAATCATGCTCAGCATCACAAAAGCTCATTAACAAAAACATTGGGGGATGGAAGTAAAAAAGCAAGGTAAAGATTAAAGCCAAACTAAAATATGGACGGGTTGTTGCTGCAAGATTAAAATGGTCTTTGGTATTAGAAGTAAAGAAAATTAGTGCAAGTTATTCATGGACAGACAGTGAAAACAAAACTGTCCCTTATGTCATCTAATTTTCGATTTTCTATTATTTATTACCATTTGGAGATTTATAACTAGAGAAAGGCATTGAAGAGATTGAGAATCATTAGGGTGTAATGATGAGTTTCAAAGACAGTCCCTAATTAAAAGCAGAAATTTTTGAAAATAAAAACCTCAAATCATATTTGTTTAAAATCCATAATGATGTCTTGATTCTTTTGAAGTCCCCTGAGCTACAGTATGTGCTTACATTGGCTATTGAATTATGATTTAAATTTATGCTGCTTTTAGGAAGCCAAGTATTTGTTGACTATATGGAAAAATTTAATTGTGGAAAGTTGAGGAAAGGTAAAAAATGTAAACATAAAACAGTACTCATTAAAATTTACTGTATTGTTTCATAAGAGAAGGAATATATGCATAAGTTCATATATTCAGCTTGGATAAAATATATGTGACCAAAATACACCAAAATGTCAAGATCTTTATCTCTGCAATATGACTACGGGCATTTTTTCCTTTTGATTTTTATACTTTTCTTGATTTTTCAAGAGAACAAAAAGTTATTAACAGCATCGAACCAAAGATTACAAAAGTTAAATCAAACTATACAAATTTAGTAGCTTCTTCTTGGCTTTTGTTGTACAGTTCAGCAGATGTTATATTGAAATTTTAGTAATGGACTTGATATGGTCTCCTGAGAGTTTTACTAACAAAATGAATTTAAATCTAGTAAGATCAGGGAAACTGTACTAGGTGAAAAACAGGGCTGAAAGTCCGTAAACAAAAGTAAATCATGACATGATCAAGGGAAGATGCCAGAGAAAGAGCTGTAGCATCAATCAACAATAAGCCTTAGAGAATAAAGGCACAGCCTAGGTACCACACCAGATGTTTAAGACAGGAAAAGGCACTGGTGGGAAATAAAAATGAGAAAGATGGTTGGGGGCAGGGAAAAAGCTGATAATTAATTTATACAAAGTATTGTGCGGGGCTCTTTCATGTGTTGTTTACTGTGCACACAAAATCATATGACATAGTAATTATTTCCAAGTAACAGATGAGTAAATTAAAAGTAACAAAAGCCATTAAATAGGAATGTTGACACATACATCAACTCATGTATTTGGTTTAATAGAATCTGAAAAATAAAACCTACTGATAGCAGGTATCTAATAAACAGGAAAAAATAGAAATTATTGTGCTAAACGTTGACAGAAGTGTTCTATATAATGTTAAAGAAAACTCAAAGTTCCTGTGGGTTGGGTTTTGCTTTTTGTTTGTTGTTGTTTTTTCAGTGTAGGCTCCACATCTGACACTTAATAACAAAAACATAAGAGCCGTTAGCCCCATTCTCCGCAAGTATGGTAATATTATCATGCCTAGAGCCCTGTACTTCATTACAAGAGATTTATCCTAGAAAAGAGAATAAGGTCCATAAAAATACCCAGGCGTGCACGTGGAAAGCCTGACTAGATGATAATTTGGATGAGTCATAACACATATGAAAAGCATAAGCACTTGGGGGAAATGATGTGACCTGATCTAAACAGGGTAAGTAGGATAAATGGGATAAAAGTAAGGAAAGAAAAAAAATAGGTCAAATATCACTAAAAACTTTTCAATAGTGGGAACTATCAAAACCAGAAGATTTGTTCCCCAAGGAAATTCATGATTGCGGAAGATTTAATACTTGAGTGAGTAAACATGAAAGAATAACTAATCGAGAACAATTTTAAATTGGATGCTTCTATAGATTCATTTGTAAATAAACTATTGAGCAATGATGCCTCATTTATTCATCAGCATCAGGGAACAAATCATTCCAGAGAAGTCAGCTCGGCGGGTAAAGCAAGCCTCTCAACAGGAACAGATTTTTCTTTAATTTTGATCTCTTTACTGGAGAATTAGTTAAATGGAGTCACTCAAATCCTTGGCTTCTTAAGCATTCCAATCCAGAATGCTTATGATATGCGAAGGCAGAAGTGTGTGTGGAAGTGGGCTTGGGACTGCCAGAGGTCTGGCCTTGGTTCACAGAAAGTAGCGGTGACCTGGAAGGTTGTTTATCACTCTGGTTCTTAATTTTTTAAAAAAATCTGTAAATAAAAGTATAAGAGGAGATGATCTTTAAAATTTCCTCATTTAAACCTCTAATTCTGAATAGCTGTTACTTTATTGCACTATAATATTATTTGTCTATACATTACATATTTTAGACACCCTTTTCAGCCAATGGGCCTTAAAGGTTTTATGGAAGGCGCTATACTCCAACAGTGAGTAAAAGGCAGGTGCTCGGTAACACTTTTCCTTGGTAACTCAAAAGCTCCCTCACACTGTTTCTTAAATTGCCTTCGGATTCACAGGTTGGTGCCTACAACTGAGGCTGGTGGAAGTCTGATTACCAGGTAAACGGGACTAGACTGTACACTTATTTGGGGGAGGTCAGGTCAGATTGTATCTATTGAGTACTTTCTGTGTATTAAGCTTTGTTGAGCGCTCTCCATGCACATCTCCTTCACTCTTTACAATATTGTTATGAGACATTGTTATTACTAACAGTTTATGGAGATCTGAACTATTGAGCCACTAACTTCCTGAGTTACTTTTTGAGCATCAGAAAGACTGAGTGATTTGTTTCTCGATTAAATGTTTACAGAATTCAGAAGTCAAGTCATTTGGGCTTAGAATTTTCCTTGTGAAAATGTATTTAACCACACTGTCAATTTCATTAATCTATATCAAGCTATTCAGGCTCATTTTTTTGAGTTAGCTTTCATAACTTTTGTTTTTCAAAGAATTTGGCCACTTTAAATAAGTCATCAAATATATTGGTATAAAGTTTTTCATAATAGTTTATTCTAATCCTTTTACTATCCATAGAGTCTGTACTACTGACAACTCTTTTATGCTTATATTGGTAATTTTTGTTCTCTTTCTTTTTGAGATAGGTCTGCCTAGAAAGGCTTATTAATTTTACCAATCTTTCTCTAAAACCAGTTTTTTTGGCAGCCATTATATTTTCTACCAAATAGAATCAACTTTTCGTTTCAATGATTTTCTCCTTCTGTTTTCTATTTCGTTGACTTATCCTTTGATCTTTATTATTTTATTTTTTCTGCTTACTTTGAATTTAATTTCTTCTTCTTTTTCTAGTTTTTTTTTGAATTGGAAACCAGGTCACTGTTTTGAGATCTTTCTTATTATCTAATATCATTATATCGTTCTGTTTCTTTTCATGCCTGCACATTTTTATTGAATGTAAGATATGAATTTTATATTGTTGAGTGCTGAATATTTTTGAATTTCTATAAGTATCCTTAAGCCTTATTCCAGGAGGTAATTAAGTGACTTGGGAAGTTTAGTTTTCTCAGATCTTTTAAGCTTTGTGAGGCCACAACAACATTTACTGTAGAGTTAATTATTCTGCACTATTGAGGCAGTAACTTTCTGAGTACTCTACCCAATATCCCATAAACTGCTGATCTGTCCAGTCTGACACATGGGAGCAGGCGCTATTCCTTGGTTCTGACTGAGCTGTGGGCACGGTTCCTTCTAATTCTTTAAGGCAATCCTTTCCTTGGTCTTTGGGTCATTTTCTCTCATACATGTACTTTGCTCAATCATCAAGGGCAACCCTCAGATCTCTGAAATTCTCTTTCTTCTCTAGTACTGTGCCCTGTGAAACTGAAGCCCTCTAGCCTTTTTAGATCCTGTTCCATTTCCTCAACATGAAAACTCCCTCCATCCAGCAAGCTGGAGCAATCATGGGGCTCATCTAATTTGTTTCCTGTATTGGAGGGATCATTCTCCTTCCTGCCTCACGTTTGATATCTTGAAAACTGTTTAGTGTATTTTGTCTGGTTCTTTAATTGTCTTAAAAAGGAAAGGAAATCTTGTCCCTGTTGTTCTATATGGATCAGAAGAGAAAGATATAAATATATTTTTAAAAATAATAAACCTGACCTAAAAATTAGAGTACCTCTTACTATTATTCACCTCTGTTTGGTGCCGCCCTTTCCGAGGACTCTGATTCTTCCTCATCGAGCTCAGGCATGTCTTCATGACATGCACCAAAGAAAGCTGAATGGAAACATCATATGTCACTTAACAGAAGTTTCGAGAGTCAGACTACGGTTTGCCATGTTGCCTCTGCCAGTGACTATCTGTCTCTGTCCTTTTCCGCTTAGACCCCAGTGTGAAACGGAAATCCAGATGACTTAGGGTGGACTACAACCTTCCTGTTATAAGATGTGTATCCTACTCTGTCTGATACACCCTGTAAGGAAAGGACTGGTTTTAGTTTCCAGAGTCTCAAATACTTAATTCTATCTCATTCAAAATCTCATTCCATGCTCATTTAACCTAAGAGAGTTGAGATTTCATAAGAGCCATTCACTGAGCGCCACTGCCTGCCAGGACTGTGACAGGCTCCAAGAACACAAAGACAAAAACAAAAAATATATATTCTGTTTCCTCAATCACTCATGGTGTAGGAGTTGGGTATAAGTGAACACACATTTATAATTAATGGAGTATGCTTTAATTGTGGTGAATAAGGCCTTCTGTGGAAGCCCACAATGGACCTTTTTTATCCCATCTGTGATGGTCAATTTAGGCTTTCCAAGGAGGGACTTCTGGGATGAGTCTAAAGGAAAACGGGGAGTGGGATGTGGAGAGAAGGAAGACAGCCTTCCCGGCAGAGGATGCAGCAGCGGAGGTGGCGCCGTGGCCTGTGGAGGCGCGTCTGAAAACCTCGCACTCTTCTAGAGACCAAACAAGAAATGAGGGAGGTCAGATGACTAGTTCTCCCCTTGCGTTGTCTCACAAATTTATTTCACCTCTACAGGTATTTATTGAGCACAGCACCTACTAGAGTAGGCAGCTAAGATGAGACCACTGTTTTCCAGGGTCTTACAGTCCAAACCCTCCAAAATTGGTAAACAGATAGGACCATGAAACAGTATGTCTGCCAATCTGCAAACCTGTAAGGATTTATGAAATGGGCAGAAACAAAAGAGGGGCCAACTCCACCTGGTAGGAAGGAGTGGTACAGGTATCCCCCACTTTTTAAAAGTTGACTTTATGCCAATTTGCTTCTATGAATAACATACGTTAGTGTAGTAGTCGCCCCTTATGCATGGGAGTGTGCTCTAAGACCCCCAGTGGATGCTTGAAACTGCAGACAGTACCAAACTGTATGTGCATGTGTATGTACACACACACACACACCCGTAAGGTATTTTTCTGTATATTCATACCTATGATACGGTATTTAATGTGACTGACACCATCTTGTGAAGCAAGCTGACCACCACTCCACCCCGGAGGGGTGAGGCCGGACCCCTTAATAGGAATGTTCCTGCACAGATAAGTGGGCCCAGCTCTTAACAAGCACGTGCCATGTGAGCACAGGCCGCTCGGCTATGTGTACCGAGTCCCATTCCTTTTTCAGCACAGGGGTCTGCATCTTGCTGCTGCCGAGATGCCGCTTCCATCCATAAGTTCCTTTAATAAGTTCTTGACATAATTCTGGAATTGTAGGCCTCTTTCTTCAGTCTCTTGGCCCTGAGAATTTTCTCAACAGGCCCTACTCAAGGAAACAAAGAATAAAGCCTCTCATGGATCATGTGAGAAATTAGACACATCCCAAAGGTTGGCTTGGACATCGATCAGGCTGCAAAGTGATTTCTGCAATTTTGTAAAACAGGAAAAAAGACAGAAAACATGTAAACCTGGTGAATTTCTATATACACTTTCTTAAAAATACAGAAATCTGTCCTCGAAGAAGTGTGATTAGGACTTGAAAATAATTTACAGGAGGAAAGCAATCTGAAAGCATCCCTACTGCAGGATTGCAGAGGTTTCAACTCAGAAATGAAAGTAACCCTTGAGAAAATACCCACTCTTCTTCACTATAGCCTTTTCCACACAATAAAACTATGAAGGATCATTTCTTATGTCAGGAAAACTTACATAGTGTCCCCACAACTTTTCATAAAGGGACTCATGGGACTTTCGATGCCTGGTGAAAGAACGAGTTCCTGGATGGGAGGTGTCCCCATGAAGGCCAGAGTCCAGGTAGCAGGAGCATCGCACAGGAGACTTGCATGCTGGGCTGTGAGCAGGAGGAATGTTCAAGGTAATTTTTAACTCTGGAAAAGATATTATTTTATACATTCCAATTTCTCAGTATTTTGTGTTCCAGCACATTCCTCACAATATTTCTGAATACAAAGAGCAACCAGACTTACCAACTAAAACATGGCTGAAGCTCACAAACACTGTTTAGTGAAAGAAGTCAAAGAGAATGCACACTGTGTAACTCCACGTAACCCAGGCAAAACTCATCTGAGGTGATAGCAACCAGAAAGTGGTTGCCTGAGGTATAAACTGAGTAGAAGGGGCCACATGGGGATTTTATAGAGTACTGGAAATGTTCTGTAACTCGTTTTGTGTGGCGGTTACTCAGGTGGATACAATTGTCCGATTGTCTTCAAACTGGAAACAAATTCCGTACATTGTATTGTAAGTAAATTATGTCCAAGTCTCAAAAATTCATGCCCATAAAAAGCCATCAATTTTCAAACATTCTGAATATATTTATCTCAAGTTAAGGTACACATAGGATTAAAGGAGGTTATGATTTTAAAGATATAGTATATAAACGCCTATTTTCTAAAATTCTAAAATGTTATTTGCTGAATTCTTTTTTTAAAGGTATTATTTATTTATTTGTAGAATGAAGAGAAGGAAAGAAAAAAGACAGAGAGAGAAAGATTGATGTTTGCAAGAGAGATGTCAATTGGTTTCCTCTCACGTGCCCCCAACTGGGGACCTGGCCTGCAACCCAGGCATGTGCCCTGACTGGGAATCGAACCAGAGACCTTTCAGTTCACAGGCTGGCACTCAATCCACTGAGCCGCATTAGCCAGGGCAGAAATTTTTTTTACCTAAAATCTTCTACCTAAAATCTAGTAGCAAGAAGAATACCATATATTTTATATAGTATTCTATCAATCTCACTACCCATTGACATTATAAATACAAAAAATAGAAATGATTAATTTTTAGATTACTTTATTGATATTCAATTACAGTTGTCTGCATTTTCTCCCCACCACTTCCCCCCACCCCAGCCAAACAGAAATGATTAAATTTTAGTGTCTAGTCATTGTATCAGCTTGCTTACTCAGGAGATATTTTTTATATTTTCTTTAAGAACTATGCATTTTTACTCTGAAGGTATTGCTCTCCTAAATTGCAAAGTCTAAGCATGCGCTCAGGCACAATACTGGTCCCTGTATGACATGTCCAGTCTGGGGCAGAGAGTTTCTTTGTAGTGGGCATTTTGGTTGCAAGAAAACAGGAGAAACAGCCAAAGAGAAATGGACACCGAAGTAATGGGACAGTTTTTCAACCACTTCTTAATCCAAAATGCGTTTTAATTCAATCCAAAATCAAAGAGGTTACAGAAAATGCCTCGGCACAGTGCAGATGGAAGATCACATAACAGAGCACAGGGGAGAAAGAAGAGGGCCTCTCACAAGGCTCGCACTGTCTGCGTTGCCTGTACACTGAGATAGAAACTGGGCACACAAAAAATAAAAAAGGAAGGAAGGAAGGAAGGAAGGAAATAAAAAGAAAAAACTATGTAGATCAGAAAATCCTGGTATTTGTTATTGGAGGTCAATTTTGTAAACCCTGAACATGAAGCAAACGCAGCCCAAGAAACTTGTATAATCAGAAACAATTCTGCTACCAGATGGATCATAGAATGCACCATAGTAGGGAACACATGAGGGAAATGCATCTAGAAGACCCAAAGTGGGAGTAATTGAAGAATGCAAATATATAAATTAATGCAGATAGGAAATTTGCTTTTAGTTAAGAACTTTACCCTAGGGTTTTTAAAATTTATTAGGGTGACATAAATTAATAACATTATATGAGTTTCAAGTGTTAAATTCTGTAATACAGCATTTAAATATTGCATTGTGTGTTCACCACCCAACATCTAGTCTCACTCCATCACCATGTCTTTGACCCCTCTACCCTCTTCATCCTCCCCAGGCCCCTGCCCCCTGGCAATCACCCTTCTGTGGTGTCTATGAGTATTTTTTGTTTGTTTATTTGTTCACTTGTTGCTTTCTGGTTTATATCCCACATATGAGTGAAATCATGTTTACCCCAAGTTTTGATAAAGAAATTGGTTATTAACACCAGGCTAATGCCATAGTTTATACCTGAAAATTATGTTTTTCTTTATTCTGTAACAGAAGTTTTATTCTTCTTGCCTAATCAGTTTCTGATTTTTATAACATATCTTAAGCCATTAAACCCACTATAGCTGCTGTCAGGAAAATGACCTACTTCAATAGACATTTGCATTCACTGTTTTGGAGCCCCTGGGAAGAACTCCTGAAAAGATATAGGACAAAACCAAACTATGTGAGGCTTCATGACTAGTGATATGTTTGTTCCGTGTGTTCTCGGCTTTGTGAACAGAAGTGTATGGACACTGAAAGGTAATTTCATAGGTATTTCTGCCAGCAGGTTTTTGACCATTTTTATATTCTTACCTTGGTCAGCAGGTAAATAAACATAGTTCAAAAACACATGCTGGCCATTTTCTTCACTAACACCTAACGTTTTGCTAAATATGCATCTGTGAAGTATTGTTTATATTAGTCATTAAGTGTGTGTGAAGACATAAAGGACCACCTGTCTTTGCAAGCAGAGGCAAACGTCTTGAGTTGAATCAGGATGAGCAATATAAACAGGATGGCATATAAAGTGTGATACAATACACACAGGACAAAGTATGTATGAAGGCTAACTGATTAATACAACATGTCTGGCCTTGATTTAGTTTATAAGAAACTTAAGACATTTATCAACATCTGTCTGAACCCAGTTCCAGTCTCTTGGACTCTGTTGTGGATAAGCTGATTAATAAAAGATGATGCCTTAGGAAGGAAGCTTAGATCTTTGTCAGCAATGACAAAGGAAAAGGCAGGACTAAATCTGCATATGAAAGGAAACTGTGAAAGTAAACTAATTTACCACTATATGCCTGGCTGCCACTTCCTTATAACGTTTCGTTTCGTCTCCTTCCCATTGGCTCAAGTATGGAAAAATAAGAAGGAATTTCAAAAATTAAGTGTGGGATTAATTTACAAGACAGATTGTAAATTATTATTATTATTTTCTTAACTCTGAAATATAATCCAGTTCCCCTGTGGCTTCCTCCTCTCAGTGTTCTTAACTTTGCAGCTTTCCGTGTTTGTTTTTCATTTGTATCCTTGATCTTTTAGTCTTTTCTTTCCTCTTCGATAGGATAACACACTGGCATTGAACAAGGGCCTCCCTTTGCCAGCTGGTAAACAGTTGCCCACTAAACGTTGCACTTAAGAAACGTTCAGTGCCCCATGTTCTGTCTTTTCTCAGTCTTTCCTTGAACCACCTTCCACCCAACACTTTTAAATCGTATCTAATCCCTTTGAGATTTCTTCATTCAATACCCATAACCAAAGATTTGAGGGTAAACCAGACTAGCGAATGCACTACTGGTATTGTAAAGGCATTACTGCTTAGTAATGTCTTGTGATATGCACACCCACCAAAACATCACTTATCTCCTAAAAGCCCAGAAAAAAATCACTACATAGCACACTCAAGGAAGGGGTCTAAAATTTCAGGAGGAGGTGCCAAGGGGTAGGGAAAGAATTAGAATTGTCACTTTTTTTAATGCTCTATATACAATAAATGCCTTCCTGAATACTAATTAAGGAAGCCTCAAAAATTAAAGTTAAATGATCAGTATGTTTCATTCGTAATAGACAAATAGTAAAATTGGGACAATTTTAAACTCATTAGGTCTCACATTGTTACAGTATGTGAAAGCTCTGGTGGTAGGTTTCAGTGTCCACAACTCAGCTTTGCAGCTGTGCCTAGTTTACGTCGGATAAGAACCCAGTTGATCTGAGGAGGAAAATCAGAAGGGGTGAGGTTAATGCTGAGGAGTGTCCACTTGAAGACTTGGCGTCCTCGTCCACCACCTTGCCCATCACATTCATCTGGACAACTGAGGAGTTCCACAAGTACAAGCTGTCTTTGGGCTCTATGACATTATTTGGGCCAAATTCATCACCTATCAGTAAAAACAGAAGCAAAGCGCAGGAAGAGAACAAAGAAAAACATTTGGATCTACTGACAGAAACTGAGCTCCGAGCACATTATGATGCTCTGATTATCGTGTTGTAGGACATGTCCTCTGAAAGCGGAGTGTTTAATTTATATGTAAAACTTTTTATTTATGTATAAATAAGTTTAAAAGACATGAAGAAGCAGCAGCCAAAGCCTCACCAGGGGAATTGTAGGAATCACTGTTGCAAAACTGATTTGTAAATCCATCTAAGGAGTCCAACACCCCAGAGCAAGAGCAGGGTGGGAAGCCAGGGGGCTAATGTCCATTATAAGGAGTTTCTGCTATTTTTCACAACCTTATTCCCTAGTTAAAATGCGAGTGGTCCAAGAATTCTTCTTTTTAAGAGTGGCCTCTCTTTTGTAATCTGAAACAGTTCTTCACACAGATCAGTAACTTGCCATGTCAATCATGAGAACATGATAAATATTAAATCATTAAAGCTAAGTAAATAAGAGGTGCTGGAGCACTCATTTGCACATATGCATGTCTATGCATTTGTGTATCTGTGCATGTACACGTACGCATAGATGTGAGAAACTAGGATGTTGCCTGAAATTAACAGTGTCATGTGGGGTTGTGACAGAGCCTATGTATTGTCCTCTTTTCTTGTGGAGGTGTGTGTGTGTGTTCCTGTTTGAGCAGCTGCTGACAGGAGCTGGGGAACTGAGACTGATAAAGCTGCAGGAGGGCTGTGCAGGCATAACCTTTACTTCAGCAGGAAAAACTACTATAAAAAGGAGAATCGGGCCGGCTGGGCAAAGCTGAAGCCCGGCTGTCTGGTAACATCCAACATGTGGTGTTATTTAAGGCCGAATCCCCCAAGGCCTGGGAATAGGACTGCGGTTGGAATATTGCGATCCGAACGCGACTGCCCTTGGTGGGGTCAGAGCGGGAGACCACACTCCTATGGCTGAGAGGTCAGATTTCCCCTGAAGGCAGGGCCACCGCACTCCCGGCATCCTGGGCCAGGAAGTAGGGGGACTCTAAAAGGGGCCTCAAACGGGGTTTTCCTTGAAGACAGAGATGTGTCACTGTGTCTGTTCGGGGCGTTTCTGCGGGATTAGAAGCAATTACGAACATTCTGTGACTCCGATGGGTGTGCAATTCCAGACCCTTGCCCCACGGGCATGAACGCGTGAAGTCACTGCGAAGTCCTTATTTCCGAGGGTTTGGCAGAGAATGGATGGCTTCACCAAAGTGCGGGCAGGGGGTGGACACGCGTTGACTTAGGTATGGCTCGGGTTTTGGTCCTCACGCGGCACCGCTTACTTGTTAGCATTTCTTGACCAAACCGCTGTTGTTCCTCCCACTTCATCCGTGAAAGGAAGAGAATAATACTTGTCCTTTCTGTGTTCCAAGGATCTGGTGAGGATGACAGAAGAGAAAGATGTGAAAGTGATCAGTAAGCTGTGGAGCATTATTCATTCACAGACTCGCCTGCCTCAGCTCTCTGCACTAGCTTTCCTTTGCCTGGAATACTCTTCACCCGGATATCCTAATGGTTGTTCCCTTGCTTTCTTCACGTGTCTGCCAAATGTCACTTAATCAGAGAGGCCTTTGGCTGCTTTGTGTAAAATAGCAATCTTCCCACTCCACTGCTTTTGGCGCTGGCCTTACCCTGCTTTATTTTTCTCCAGAGCCCTTGCCACCATCTGACATACATATTTTGAACATTCTTTGATTGACTCCGTAAGGACAGGGAATTTTTGACCATTTTTTTCCACTGCCATCTCCTTTGTGTTTAGAACAGTGCCTAGTACATAGTAGGCATCTAACAAGTACTGCTGAATAAATGAATAAATCACTTATTGTAAGATATTACTAGAGTTGTCCAAGTCTCTACAATATAAATAGATCTCAGAGTTAAAGAAGAATTCCTCATTTCTTGCTCATTACTCTTATCCAAAATGCTGGCATTGTATGAGCCGCTGACAGGCCTGTGATGAAAATCAGAAATATCTCTAGGCTTGTAGACATTTTCCCTGGTCTGGCTAATTCTGAAGTATGGCTGTGAGAGTTTCCAATTTATGTTTGACTTTTTCCCTTGTTTTTCAAGCCGTTAGGCCTCAAGGACTAAAATTACAGCAGCAGGCAACTACACAAGGTTCCCTATGAGCAAAAGTTTCCTGCGGGTCTAATAAAAAGATAACATAAGGAAGGCATATTAAATTTCTCTCTTCCCTGCTTTTTTCCCTGAGACTTGGAGCCCGAGTTTCTCTGTCTTCAGACTTCTCTGGGAATCCTGCCTGATCTAGGTGACTTCTCTAATGCCATGCAATGTTTGCAGAAGGCGGTTTATTCTTCAAAACAACAGCTGAGCCTTTTTAAACACAGCTTTCTGGAAAATTAAAAGGCACTGACCTTCCTCTGTGATGTCTGTCATCCCCCTGATCTTGTCTCCCCCTCTCTCCGCCTCTCGCTCCACTCCAACCGCACAGGCCTCCTTGAACATACCAAGCGTGTGGCCACCCCAGGGCCTTTTCCCTGACTGTTTCCACTGCCTGCAACTCTCTTCCCACAGTCACAGACTTACTAACTCTCTCACTTCTTTCTAATGTTGGCTCAAGTTTTCTCTTTCCCAAGGAGGTCACTGTGGATCACCTCACTCAACCTTGCAAACTGCTCCTCCTCTTGCCTCACAGCCATTCCCCAGACCAGCACCCCTGCTCCTCCGGACTATTTCCTCCACCTTCTCCTCTTTTCCATAACATTTATCATCTTCTAATTCATTATGTAATTTGCTTTTTATCTGCACTTATTGTTTATTGTCTGATCCCCTCCTTCTAGAACATAAGCCCCGTGAGATTCGGGATTGCTTTTCATTTTTCTGTCCTGTTTCTGCACTCCACAGATCTCGAGAAGACAAGCACAGAGGAGGGGCTCAGTCGTGTGGAATTGATGAGTCTGTTTGAAAGATGAGTAAAATGTTTTGCATGTCTCTGGCTTTTCTGGTCCTGGTTAGTAATTTTAGGCATCCTGAAATCCTATTTTTTTGTAAAATATCTGGCATCTGATCTGCTTATCTTTCCCTCATACGACCACTATATTACTTGAGCAATACTTCTATTCCATAGTCATGAATTGAAGACCCACTAGAAATCAGGCAGTCCTGGTTCTGGGCAAAAGGGATGTAGAAATGAGTAAGACATAGTCCCTAACTCTCAGAAAGTAGACAGAAATAAACTGTAGACTCAAGGTGAAGAAAGAGCCCAGTGGGAAGAGATCCAGAATCTCCACGTGAGACGGGAAAAAGGTATTGAGGATGCCTTCCCAAAGGAGGTGGTATTTAAGCTGAACAGGGTTTCTCAGGATGAGTCAGACTTGGATAGACACAAAGTAAAGGAGGCCATTTCAGGTGGAGGAAAGAGCACTAATGAAGCCATCAAGCAGTGTGGTACCTACAGGGACTTATAAGCTCAGGACTGCTGGGCAACGAAATATAAGATAAATGTTTCCTTTGGAAAAATAACAGTAACAGCCCATACACAGAGTGCTTATCATGTGCTAGGCAGGGCTCTAAGTCTTTACACATTAGCACATTCAGTCCCCTGCATCCCTGTAGCATAGGCAAGATTATTGTTCTTGTTTTATAGACAAGGAAACTGAGGCACAGAGCAATTACTATGTACGATGATCAATACCACAGAAGCTCTAAGAAAATAGGATATATTTTTTCATTCTTATTAAAGCACTTTTTGGTTTTTACTAAAGCAACTAAATCAAAAAGTCTCGTCTGGCTTCCTCCATGGCTGATACACTCTCAGGAGAGCATGAAAGAGCAATGGATGATTAAAAAAGGAGAGAATTTTTTCTTAAAACTCTTTGAAAATAGTGTTATTTAAAACAAAGCTGATGGGTTCTTATTGTTGTTTTAGCACCACAAGGATTTTTAGTGCCCATAAATAGAAAAGACAAATATTTCTTATAAGATTGGCAAGCTAAAAAGAGCATGAAAAGTGGAGATAAGTATGCTTTTTAATATTTTACAGAAAGTTATATTAAAACTTTATAAAGGCCCACTGGATATTTATTTTCCCCTTCTCTAGTAACAGTCTTAAATAAATATAATTACTTTTGGACAATAAAGTGCTTCAGCGTCGTATACTGAAAACCAATAAAAAATACCAGTCACTTGGAAGAGTTCCTGTTTGGAGGCTGACCTGGCCCTTACACAGCGGAGTCAGAAGGTGAAAGGTTAAAAGTGCGTTCTTGATTTTAGACTGAACATAAAGTGTAGATTCAGATTTTTTTAAGCCAAAGGTAGTTTTCTTTTCTTCTTCCTCTTTTTTAAAGTTAATTAACCATTAATGTGGACAGTCTCAAGGACCCAAGTCAATTAGGACACTGTGCATAACTTTTCCAAGCTGAAGGCTGCCTGCCCTCTGCATTTATAGGTGGTAGACTCTGGATACAATCTCTTTGCAAGGAACAATAAAAGGCTGAATAACGGAGACCCTGAGCTGAGGGTTGATGTAATAAAAGAAGTTCTCAATATTTTGGCACTTCCCTTCTGATGTAAAATGTGTGTTATTCTCATTTAGTGGGTGGCAGCCAAGTGGAATAAGAGAAACGTGTGTTAATCCAGGGCTGTTCTAAAGTGACAGTAAAATGCATTTGCTGTGTTTCCCATTTGGATTCTATAGCCCTTTTGATTCACACCTATTTTTTCCAGATTAGATCTCTGCCATTTTATTTATATGGCACTACCACATCCAATTCACACATTATAGCCTGCAGCACAATGGAGGCTTTTGTATCCCTAGAGATGTGAATGACAGTATTTGATCATTGTATTTTAAAACTTATTTAATGCGTACCTACTAACCCATCAGGATATTTTTTTCATATTTTACACCAAGTTATTGACATATGATTGACACACAAAAGGTTGTATATGTTTAATGCACGCACCCTGGTGTGTTTGGAGATGAGCATACTCCCATGAGACATCACCACAACCTGTGCTATAAACATATCCATCACCTCCCAAAGTTTACTCCTGCCCTCTCTATTATTTATGATTTTTCGTAATAAGAATACTTAGAAGGTCCACCCATTTAAAAGCAAAATTTTACAATATAGTACAATATTGTTCACTGTGGGTCCCAGTAGACCTCTAGGACCTTGTTCATCTTCTATAACTGAAACTTGCCACTCTTCAATTAATACCTTCCCTTTTCCCTCCCCGCCACCCCTGGCAACCAGAATCTTTTATAGTGAGTGCTCATTCTCTACTTTTAATACTACCAACACTTCCATTTTAAGGAAAAACAAGTTTTTGTTAATAGCATAAAAGCCATATATTTCTAAGTTTTACTTATATTTATAAACATATATTTAGGTATAAATGTGGACTTTGAGAACAATTTCAGAAAAAGAACTGACAAGTCTTAATAACTAGTTACACATGGAAAGTGAAGGAAGGGAGAATTCAAGAACAGTTCTGAGGTTTCCGCCCTGGGCAAGTCTGTGAATGGTGGTGTCATCCTCAAAGCCCAAATGAAATGGGACTTTGGAGGAAGATGGTCATGCACACTGAACACACTGGATCAAGGTGTCTGTGGAATGTCCAGGTAGAGAGGGCCAGTGGGTGGTGGGATATTTGACTTTGAAGATCAGGAGTCTTATGGGCTAACAGGAAGGTGCAGGGTTCATTAAGGAAGGAGCAAGTGGAAGCCAAAGATGCGGGTGAGCTCACCTAAGCAGAGCAAGGAGAATCAGAAGGAAGACAACATCCTGAGGAACTGCAGTGTTTTGCAGAGTTCCAGTGGAAGTGAAGTCACAGATACACTGAGAAGGATCACCTTGAGAGAGGCAAGAGGAACATAAGCAGAGTCTAGGACCCTAGAAGCAAAAGGAAGTGCATGTTTCAAGGAGCTAAGAGGGCTCAACGGTGGAAGGGTCACATTAGGTCATGACTGCAAAGTAAACTTGGATTTAGAAATAACAATATTGGGAAACTTGAGAGGAATCACTTCTAGTTGATAATTTGGTAGTCATTACATTATAATAATAGAAATAATCATCTTAAATTCATGATGTAGTTTTCCACAAATTTAAAAGAGCATTTACATGTAATGCTTCAATTCATGTTCACAATACTTTTGTTAATAGATGTGACTGCTTCCATTATATAGGTGAAGAGAGAAAGCCTTTAGAGGCTTATATAATATAAGCCTATAATATAACAATAATTGTCAAGCAATAATATAACAATAAAACAATAATAAAAGATGGTCTTTTAAAAACATCTTTTATGTGCAAGACATTGTACAAAGCATTTACTTTGCACAAAAAGGTTGCAATGTAGCTTCTATTAATTCAATGTAAGGAAGATCCAGAGAAATGAGGTAACTTTTCCAGGCTCACACAATTTGGAAGTGCTGAAGCAGGCTTTGAACTCAGACTGAAGTTTGTCCTTTTTCCATTATTAAAGACTGTTTCACCAACCTGTTCAGGTTTTTTGGCAAATGACACTTTAACAATTTCTTAAAATTCAAGCTATAGCCTTAAAAACAGTGATAGGAATCCAATGTTACAAACCTAGTTGTCGTCCTTCTTGTTTATAGTGTAATTTAGGAGACCTGTCCTCCATGGGAAGAAAATACACTTTATTATTTTTATATTTACCTTTCAAAATTACCATTGTCCCCTTCCCCATCCTTGTGCAAGTTACATGGATTTTTTCCTTCTGAACATTTTATTTATTTTTTATTTACAGATTACATTCAATATAACTTTGTGTTAGTTTCAGGTAGACAGTTACATACTTTACAGTGTGCCCTCCACTAGTTCCAGTGCCCACCTGGCACCATATACAAGTATTATAATATTATTGACTGTGTTCCCTATGCTGTCCTTTACATTCCCGTGAGTATTTTGTAACTACCAATTTATACTTCTTTTTTAAAAAATATTTTTTAAAGATTTATTTATTTTTTTAGTGAGATGGGAAGAAAGGGAGAAAGAGAGGGAGAGAAACATCTATGTGAAAGAGAAACATCTATGTGAGAAACATCAATCAGTTGCCTCCTGCACACCCCAGCTGGGGGCCTGGCCCACAACCCAGGCATGTGCCCCGACCAGGAATGGAACTGGGGACCTTTTGGTTTGTGGCACAACACCTCACCCACTGAGCCACACCAGTTAGGGCCAACTTGTACTTCTCATCCCTTCACCTTTTTCACTCAGTCCCCCAACCCCCTTCCCCTCTGGCAACCATCAGTTATTCTCTGTATCTATAAGTCTGTTTCTATTTTCTTAGTTTATTTTGTCCTGTAGATAAGCAAAATCACATGGTATTTGTCTTTCTCTGACTCACTCACTCACACATTTCACTTAGCATAATACCCTCTAGGTCCATTCATTCTGTTATGAGTGGTAGATTTCATTCATTTTTGTGGCTGAGTAATATTTCGCTGTACATATGTGCTGCCACTCTTTATCTACTCATTTATTGATGGGCACTTGGGTCGCTTCCATATCTTGGCTATTGTAGACTGTGCTGCAATGAATATAGGGGAGCATATCCTCTTTCAAGCCAGTGTTTGCGGTTTCTTCTGATATGTACCCAGAAGTGGAATCACTGGATCATGAAACAGTTCTATTTTCAATTTTTGAGGATCCTCCTTACTGTCTTCCATAGTAACTTCAACAAGTTGCATTCCCAACAATAGTGTACAAGGGTTCCCTTTTCTACACATCCTTGTCAACACTTGTTTTTTGTTGATTTATTGACAATAGCCATTCCAACAGGTGTGAAGTGATATCTCATTGTAGTTTCAGTTTGTATTTCTATGATGATTAGTGATGTTGGTTGAGCATCTTTTCATATGTCTATTGGCCATTTGTATGTTCTCTTTGGAGAAGTGTCTAAGAAATACATTTTAAACATAGTATTTAGTTGCAAAGAAATCATGTATTGAAGGAAATAAAATATGAACCAAGAATTCCATAATGCAAATACTATATACTAAGACAGCATTAGATTCCATAAATAGAGGTGAGCACCTTGAGGGGGGGAAGGGAAAAGGCACCTTTGTTGGAGAAACTCCCAAGGGAAAATTTACTTCCAAGATGGTAGTTCAGACAAATCTCTATTTTTTTTACTTGATAAATATATGAGCATATTTAGTGCTAGTACTGAGGCTGCTACAGCACTCAGTTTCCAACATATTCATGGTAAAAAAGGATATTGTTATAGATGAAAAATAAATACATATAGTTTATATATATTTTTTCTAATAAAACTGATCCATTGAAGTAATGATGAGAAGTTAAAACTAAGTTTGGGCCTATGGTGTGGGTATATGGGATTCATTGGAAAATTTTTCAATATTTCTATGTGTTTTTAAGTTTTTTAAATAAAATGTTAGTAAAAAATTATGATGGAAGAAAAGTAAAACACCGAAGCACCAGGAATGTAATAAGCTCCAGATCCAGGAAAGAAAGTTTACATATGCAGCTGAATTGCACACCCCTACCCCAAGTATTTAATTAATGTCTTCATTTCAACTATTGCTATTCAATTATTTTTTGAGAAAGTTTAGATATAGATAGAACTAAAATAGAGTTGATTTGTGGCCACTAATTTGTCTACATAACAAAGTAACTAAAGTTTTCACATTTTGCTAATTTCATTTCTATTTCTTGGAAACCATGGAAAGTCTGGCACTGGCTTATAGAAGTTTTAGAATGCAAATTAAATTTACAGATAGTAAATGAGTTATAAGTTAATTATAAAGCAAACTGATTTTATAACTTTGCTTTTAATCAAGAAATTAAGGTAATCCTATAACCTAAAGTTTAAAGAAAGAGAAAGTAAAGAAGATCAAACTCTCCTCCCCAAATGCAATAATTTTTATATATTCCGAGGCCTTTTTTTTCATAAAGATGATTATAAATGGTTGTAAATATACAGGTTTAGACCCTGCTTCTTTTTACTTAGTGTTTTATATATACAGTGTTTTTCTTTGTCAACATATTTAACATATTAAAAATTGCATAACATTTTTACTATTATAAACAGTGCTATGATGACTCTTCAAGTATATGGCTTGTTTTACATTTTGGTTAGATTGCTGGAAGTGGCATTCCTGGGTCAAAGAACGTGAGATTTTAGTGGTTCTATGTATTAATAAACTGCTTTCCAAAAGTGTTGTACTAATTTATAGTGTAACTGTAATGTAGAAAGTTATTTTGCCAGCCTTAAGTACTATAACTTTTCAACTTTTGCAAATTTCACATGCAAATGATTGTGCCTCATTGTTTGCATTTGTATTTTTACAAAATATTTGAAAACAGCCTCCTTCAGCCCACCATGTGAGTTAACAAGCAGAAAGTATGACAGTGAATGGATTTCATGATTCTTCTGGTTATAATTATTTCCCATTGCCCATCACAGCAAATTAAAATTCCCGACTCTTGTCTTCAAAGTCCTGGACCAATTCTCTGTCTCCTCCTCTTCCAATGTGTCCCTAAGTCCCCTGAGAAAGATCACCTGGGACACTTGGTAAACACACTCGTGAAGGCTTGGAGCCCCACTGGAGACCCTGAGTGTAGTGTTTCAGGGTGGGTCCCCACAGTGCCCTGATATTGCCTTTTGCACTCGTTTCTTCATGAATCCTCTTGGCTTTCTTTCTTTTAAGGGCTTTTATTCAAAAAATAGTCAGATAAAAGTCAAAGCTCATTTAGTATTTTCACCAGAAAATCTGCATAGATTAGGCAAGAAACTAATTTAATATTTAGTATAAACATGATAAAATATAGCTACAAGTGAATGCCGATGGTCTTTTCCATCTGTCGACACACTTTGCATTTAACTTTGAAGGAATCAGAGCTTTCCAGGGTAAGCAATGGGACACCAAGTGGCTAGGATCTGTGGCTCTAAGCAGATTGACACACCTTCTAGAAGGAAAAACTGAAAACTTCATGTGGCAACAGTGGTTAGGTAAACATAAGGCTAGATGCTTGAATGGGAAAGGAGGGACTTCCTGGGTCTACGAGGGCTCCAAAGTTCTTCATATCAGGCTAGAGAAATATTTTCCTCATTTCTGTTTTAGTCCCAGGCTGATGTTGCCAAGAAAAGACCCATCATATAGCATAATAATTATAATACTAATATTGCCGCATATAATATTTTAAAATACAGTACTTATAATGTGCCTGACATGGTTCTGTGTTCTTTACATCATGCATGATTTCCTTTTAACTATCATGCCACCACCCCATGAATTAGACAGTAATGTCAGTTTCCTACTTTACAGATTAACAAATTATCCTGAAGTCAGACCACAAACATCTTGGTGCTTGCTGGCTTTTTTCTTATACAGGATTGTAAGCTCCCCATGGTTAGAAACCATGTGCTCTATGGGGTCAAGTATTCATACAGGTGAGGGCATGAGATAGGACCAAATCAGGTAGCTGTTCAATATGTGAATTAAAATACATAGAAAAAAGGATTAAAAGATCTCTTGGGATTCCTTACAAAAAGGTTTCACTTAAACTAAAAAGTGAGTTTCTTCAGAAACCACTATAATTCTCTGCTGTCTCCTTCTGCCCCTTCTCCCATCCCAACATACACTGGGAAGTTCCTTTTCCTTTCAGGTCCAGGTGTGTTTCATTATATTTATTGGGGTGACATTGGTTCATGTGATCATATAAGTTTCAGATGTACATTTCTCTGATACATGACCTGTATATCACATTGTGTGCCCACCATCCAAAGTCAAATCATCTTTCGTCACCATATATTTGGCTTATGAACCACTGGGCTTTGATTTTTCCAGACAATTGGCAAATGCCTCAGAGTCAGTAAACAATATTGTCTTTATTCTGTTGAGATAAGCACATACTATTTTGAAATGCTAGCTTGGCTACATTTTATATAGGTCAAATTTTGGTCAAAATGATTGAATGGCTCAATTCACACTCTGGGATTGATGAGTGGAGACACATCATTGATCTAAAATATCACACATGCTCAGGCCTTAGAAGGACCCAGGAGGCCCAATATTTGTCTACACAACACACATTTTTTAGCTTGAATTATGTGTTTGGGCTTAGATTCTTATTTCCTATAAAAGCCTCTGCCCATACTAAATGAAAGCAAGTGAATTAGAACTCTGACAAACCTACTTTGATCCAGCTGGGTGCTGGCACCCTAACTCCAGCTTCCACGGTCACAGAATTGTGATCTCTGCACATTCCACCCTCCAATGCCGAGCAGTGCTCTGTGCCTGTTGTTCGAAGCCTCCGTTCCCCAGATCCAAACTCGGACTATGATATAATACCAGTGAGGTTTCTGTGGCTCCACTGGTATGTCAGACACTTGGGGAAAAGATGAAGAAAGCCCACACTATATGCACTCTTAAAGGCTTGGAGGCATTGCCAACTTGAAAGACAGCCAAGGAGACCCTGTCCAGCGTTTGAGGCTGATCCTGTTCTCTGTCACCAGAGCAGGACGCTGAATGAAGACTTAAAACACAAAGGAGTCTGAGTTTCCTTTCAGGGACCACAATAAAATATGTGTCTTAAAAGAAAATGTAATGAAACAAGAGGAAATTTTAGCCGAGTGAGATGATGTAAAGGATCCTTTTCCAGCTCCCAGGGAACCCTGTAAATGTTATTAGAAAGGCTCCCTCACATGTGTTTCTTAAAGATTCGTGTTCTTCCAGGTTATCCCTCTTAGAGGTTGAGACTGAAATGCCTTCCTCTGATGATGAATTGACACTGACTTTGCCCGGCTAAAGAAACCCAAAGTGAACTCCATCTCTTCCTGCTTTACTAATCAGGAATACAATGGTTTGGGTAATCCTATGGATTCTTCCTGCCAAGTCAAGATTAAATCGTATTTCGACAGCAAATGATTATACAGGCATCAATAATGATAAAGAAAAAGATAAAGCTAGCTTTTATAAATTGAAAAAGAGGTCCATTATTTTGGGAGCTAGTCAAGTTCTTGGGAGGCATACAAATATGCACCCGGGGGCAATCACAACTCCTTCACCTTCGCTCTCTTTCTTGTTCTTCCTGGATCTTTATCAACCCTTCATCTATCTCCAGTTTGCCATTGTATTCTTTCCAGTTAAGATACCACGCACTCCCATAGCTTAGCCTCCCCTCCCTCAGCTCTGAACTTAGAAATGGCCCAAAGTTGATGTGATTCTCACCTGCACCCAATGGGAGAAAGTGACCCTAGAGGTTGGAGGACACACAGTAGAGTGAGAGAACAGTGCCAGGGAGTCAAATCATATGTGCAAGTGTATCCACATGTCCAACCACATCACCACAGGAACTTTGTAGTGTGCAAATGGCATTCTTGAAATGCTTTCCAAGTATCCTCTAAATTTCAATATAAAATAAACACACTGAACCCTAAACATTAACTTTATCTATTAAAAAAGTTTTTTCTGCCTCATTGTTTTATTCCATTTCTCTGAATTTTGGTTTTGAAGGCTCTTAAAAGGTTGATGCCTTCCTCTACTTTATAAAGGAGGAAATCAAGCCACCGAGGAGCATCCTGCCCACAGCCACAGAACTTATTCTTGTCAGAGGTAAAGTCAAAGGTCTAATGTTTTGCTGATTCCTACTTCTTATTTTTTAAAACAACCCCAGGGAGCTCCTCTTACAAGACATGGTATGTTTAAGCTTTAAAAGAAATTTATATTTCTGTGTCTTGTATCTCTAAGCCCCCTTTCTTCAGATATCCTTTTTCTTCAATATTTTTCTCCATCTCCTCATATGTTTGGTGTTTTCAACCTTTTAATTTTCTGATTTTCCCCCTGTATTTGATCTTTATTCTGTCTGAGTCCCATTTTCTCTCTCCCATCAACTTCTATAATTCATTTGTCTTTTTTATCTTTTTCTTTCCTCAATATTTCTTGTTTCATTTTCTCATTATTTTACTTTTTCAAGATTATGTTTTAAACTATTGTTGTTCACTTACAGTTGTCTCCCCTTTTGCCCCATTGCTCCCTCTGCCCTGTTCCCCACCCCCACTCCCAGTCAGTCCTCCGTTGTTCATGCCCATGAGTCCTCTATTCATCTTCCTTGACTTTCCCCTTCTCATTATATTTTTAAAAGTATCTTTCCATAACCTCTGCTTCTCCCCCCACATCATCTTATGTCTTGTCTCTATTTGTATCTTTTCCTTCTTCAATGCTGTTTCTATCAAACCATTTTTAGCCTTGTTTTTATTCTTTATCTCCTCCTTGTTTGTCCTATTTCAACATGCCCCCTTTGTTTTATTGCCCTTTCAACACAGCGGTGAAGGATGTGTGTGTGTGCACGCATGCACTTAGAATTACTTTGTGTGGGGGTGGAGAAAAGATAGAGAAGATTGTGGGAGACAACAAAGAACGTGTTCACAGAAGGAGAAATGCTTTGTTGACTTCCATCCCTGGAGATGGAAATCAGAAAGTTTCTTTTCTAATGCTCATTTACTAAATACAAGTCACATAGATCATGTACATGTGTTTCCCATATAAAAGTATCCTGAATCAGTTCTGTATGTGTGAAATGTTTCAATTTTCCTGAAATATTCTAAAACTTATTCCAGAGCCTTTGTACAAATAGTTAAGGAAGAATGGGATTGCTTTCTGAGTTTCATTTGGACATGCTTCAAGTATAATAAACACATGCTAAGGTTATGTTTTGAACATCACTAAAATGTGTATAAATTATATATGAAACAACTATAAAATTACCACAGTAGCATCAGGGTAAAGTTACTTACTAAATTATATGCAAGAAAAATTGAGACGTCTAAAAAATAATTTTGGGAGGCTATATGAGTTGGGCTATGAATGAGTTGGGTTAATGTGTACTATTAGCACTTTGCTTTATTAATCAGAGTACAATAATAAAAATTGCTTTGGATATTCATAGCCTTAAATATTTATAAAAAATTATCTGATCTACACTATTAGGCAAAAAGTGTTCCTCTATTTCATAATCACAGTTACTTACCCAGCTCTATGGCTGAGAAATTCAGACAAGATCAGTGTGTTCAGGGTAGTACGGCCGCAGTGTTGGCTGAGTAATTCAGGGTTGGAAATGAGCCCGTGTATAACTAAATGAATCTAAGAATCAAGTCTTGATGATTTCTGAGGACAATCATAACACAAAAAGAACTTACATTAGAAATAATTTAGATAATTCTTATTCATTTATTCAATCTGAAAATTATGTATCAACTTTAAATACTAATGAATAAATAATTAAATATACAAATAATAGTATTGTTAATTAATATTGGATCTCTGCTTAAAATCCTGTGAAAGGGTCTTTTCTCACAGCCTGTTTTTTAGTCATCCTGTATTGGTGAGTTTGCCTAGTGTTTTCCCAAATGACCTGGGTTCAACATCTGCTCTGAGGAAAGATTCTCCTGGCTCAATAATTAA
The DNA here is from genome assembly GCF_014824575.4 of Sturnira hondurensis. Lineage (NCBI taxonomy): Eukaryota > Metazoa > Chordata > Mammalia > Chiroptera > Phyllostomidae > Sturnira > Sturnira hondurensis. Next base: position 8,875,944 of record NW_028098001.1, on the reverse strand, counting down.
AATACAATGATCTTATTACAGTTGGAAAAATGATTTATTTGTCTTTATTATACATTAATTTTTGGCATGGTGCAAAACAGGGGAGAGATATCAAATGCAATTCCATGGGGCCAGAGATGGGTCTAATATTACCTAATATCTTCAGAACTGACCATATCAAATTAGACAGTAATCCCGAGTTACAGAGGCTGACTCACACTGAAGAGACGGGACACAGTGGAGGATACTGAGCACTAGATGAATTGGTGGGATCAGATGGCATGAAGGAAGAGCGTTGCTACGTGAAGGAAGGGTGCTGTTACATACAGCTGGGGAACAGGAATGAAATATATGAATGATGGAGGGACGATTGGGAGAAATGAACAGAAACAGACAAATGGGAAAGATCATAAATGAAATGACACAACTCAAAAAGAACAGAACTGACCTGAAATGCAAGAATGAATGACTACGTGAAGAACTATTTCTTCTCTCCTTAGACATGACTGTGGCCACTACTTTTAAATCATAGATTGGAAACTAAACAGGCTGATTTTCTCCTAATAGAATGCCATGAGAATACTGTGCCACATTTAATCCACATTATTGTTTCTTAACAAATTTGCTTCTCAATTCCACACCTTCCTCTAATGGCAAACTCTAAAGCAGTACATTTAATTGCTTCTCCGTTTTAACCTTCCATCTGTCTGTAATTAATTGTATGAGATTTATAAAATAATTCAGATTCGCTGACTTGGTCTGAGTATCTATCGAACTGAACAATACAGAATTTAGCAGAGTATCATGTCTGGATTAGCAGTGATTTTAGTACAAGGGACAATAATACATATAAGGAAAGGTGACGTGGATCACTTAAAAATTAATTGGAGGATGACATGTTTGACAAACACAATTTTCCCATGCTTAAAAAATAACTCTAAGTCTATTTGTGGTAGAAACATTTGTATTGAATTTATTGGGGTGACACTGGTTAACATAATTTTACTGGTTTCAGATGCACAGTTCCACAACACAGTTCCACTGTACACTGTATTGTGTGTTCACCACTCCAAGTGTCCAGCCATCATCATTTATCCCCCCTATACCCTCCTCCACTTCTGTCCATCACCCCCTCCCCAACAGGAACATTTTGTAAAATAGTGACTAGAGAGAGAACTATCCATATTCACTTAACAATGCAGTTTAAATCTTTTTCTTGAGAAATAGTTTTGTGTCTTAGAACAGTGATCCCTAACCATCCAAACTTTTTTGGCACCAGGGACTGGTTTCATGAAGACGGGGCGATGAGGTCTGGTAGGGGCGGAGCTCAGAGGAGGTTCGCTGGCTCACTGGGGGGCCTCGGAGGTTGGGTACCCCTGTCTTAGAAAACCACAATGACTTCTGATAACTTAAATATGGAAAGAGAAGTGTGTTAAGAAAACAATATAAATAGGTTCACTTGTTTTTATAGCTTTATAAATTATAAAATCAAGGTCATGAAAATTTAAGGAAAAAAGAAGACAGAAAAAGTCAAGACAGAAAGAAATCTTGAAAGGGAATTTGAGGAATCACCTTTTGAAATCAGTACATCAATTACTTATTAGCTCAAAGGAATTTTGATTCTTTCCAAAAATATAGATTCTACAGAACCAAACAGAATTCATCAACTTTCCTTCTAAAACCAGTTTTGTTTTGTTTTTTACTTGTCTGTTCTTTTTCAGTGTACCACCTTTCCCAGTTTCCCAGGCTGGAAACAAGTCAGTCATCTTTGGCTCCTTCTTCACTTCTAACATCCAGTGGAACAAGCTCTGTGCTTCGGCCTAGAGGCTCTCCTGGCACCCACTTGTCACCACTTTTCCCTTCATGCCAGGAATGGCCTCCTGCTTCCCATTGCTTCCGTGGTCACCTGAATGTCAATTTCTTATTCTACCTGCAGGTGGGAAGAATGAGCCCCTAGTGCAGTTACTAGTAAATAGCACACACCTTTTTCTTCTTTTATTTTTCCTCAACCTCTCTAGTTCATCGTGTACTAAGAACCAGATGTGTATTCTCAAAACACCTCAGCCACACCGTGCCTCTGCTCCAACACCCTGCACCAGGCCCAAGCAGCCTGGTGCTCCTGGGCCAGGGCTCCCTGACTCTGGTGCTCCTCCTGCCCACCCCCAACCTCCAGATCCTGCCTCACCCCAGTCCGGAGGCATTCCCCAGAACTCCCCCTCCACTGGGCTTCAGTGAGTAGTGTTTCAGTACCTTTCCTGTTGGCATTTAAATTTGCATTGCTATGTATAACTTCAGAAGTCTCATGGGCATGAGTCAGAGACTGCAAGATCGCCATAACCCTTCCTCATCTCCCCAAACCTCTAGCAAGACTTACCAAATGTTTATCCAGTGAGTCAGTCAGCAAGTCAGTAAACACAGTCTCTTTAATGCACATCCAGTTTTTCTCCTTTTTCTGGCATTTTCCTGTTCACCAAAATAAGATTGTATTAAAATTAGAGGATTTAATTTTATTCGCTGAAGCAGGACTCTATTAAAATTTAAAACATTAACTTATGGTTTCATATTTTTTGAAGGGGAAAAAGACTTTTGTAGTGTTTTCAGATACTAAATGACATAACTATTGACTACTGATCGCTAACCATGTGTCAGTCACTGTGAGTGAATCAGCTTATTTAATCACCCCTCACAACATTTTTATAAAGAATCACTATTACTTTCACTTTGCAGAACAAGAAACAGAGTCGGAGAGAGGAAGCAGGTTACGTAGTATCACACAGCTAGCCTGTTTCAGGGCTAAAATTTAAAGCTAGGTAGGTCTGGCTCTGTCTTAGTCTGACCAGATTACCATAACCGAATACCACTGAATAGTTTAAGCAGTAGAAATTTGTTCTCTCACAGTTTGGAGGCTGAAAGTCCAAGCTTAGGGTGTCAGGTTGTTGTCAGACAACAAACCCACCCTTAAGATCTCACTTAACCTTAATTACCTCCTAAGGGCTCTATGTTCAAATAGAGTCACCTTAGGGATTAGGTCTTCCACCTACGCACTTGAGAGGGACACGAACATTCGGTCCATAACAGGCTACAAAAAGATGTGGAGATATGCACTGGGCATTACAAAATGAGATCCGAGAAATCTGCTCCCAGAGATAGATGGCTCGACACCATTTCATCACGACTTTCAATTCTCAGTCTTAACATCCAGTAATTCAGTGTGCTGGGTGAGGTCACACTAACTCCCACTTCCAAATCCTACCTTCTCAGCTCTGAAAGATCTCCCACACATGCTATTCTGGGTTTCCTGGAGATTTCAGAATGTGAATTTAGGAGGCTTCTTATTCGACAAGAAGAGGTAGAGCTGTGTGGGGCTGCACAGAAGCAGGGTGGCCCAGGTTCTGTGGGTGGTGACAAAAGCCTGCCTCACTAGGCTGGCTGGTCCCTGCTTTGTTGGGAGATAAACCATAAGGACTTACCTTGTTCCAGGCAACCCCAGTAATAAAGTCCCAGTGTGTCTACGGAGGGCACAAGCAGGGTAACTTGCCACAAGGCAGTTGAAAGTCCAACTTAGGCTGATGCAATAAGCCACTGGCTTCCTGGGAGAACAAACCCATGGTGTTCAGGTTGCTCATGAAAATAGGACTGGCAATCTACTTTTCTGCATTAGAGAATTGAATCCAGCACCAGGCCAATTCCAGACATTTCCACATTGCTTCCCTTCCCTGTAATCATCTCTCAGTGATTACTGATATTTCTGAAAAGGGAGGTGTTTCTGCAATTTTCATTTTTTTTACAAAACACATCTTATAAATATTTTATGTTAAACTTTTTTATTTTATCGTCCTTTTTTGTTTGTTTTAAAAACACTTCTGTATTATGATTTGCTTAGCTATTGTTAGACTTCTGCTTAGTTACGTATCTATCTGTATCTTCACTCCAGTGGAGATCGCTTCCAGTGGGGGTGTTTTTCATTTGTGTTCTGATCTAAATTCTCTGCCTGTTTCTAATTCTTCTTCCCTCCTTGCTGCTCTGCATAAAATTGAACAGTATAAATGCAGCATAAAGGTTTTATCCTAGCAACTTTCTGCTGTTGCTTTAAAAAATAAATGTATTATACAGAGGCAGGAAGTCAACCTCTCTGTTCTTCTGTGAAGTGTATTATACAGAGGCAGGAAGGTTATTTCACCTAAATTGGAGGCAGCCGTAAGCCTGCAGTAACGATGAGTTCGGGTCCACCTCAGCTCATAGGGTCTCAGTCCCTCCAGAGAGAAAATGGAGGCGATATTTCCCAAGAACATATTACTTCAATGTTCACAGTAAGAAATGAAAGTATAAAAATGACATTAAAATACTACCTGATAGCCAAAAAAAAAAAAAACAAAAAAAAAACAGAAAACGCATCTAAAGTTAAAAATATAAAAACTTGTACTCTGCTCCAAATTTTGTAATTGATACGACCGTTTGAGACCCCTACATGCACGGATGACATGAGGCTCTCAGTACCGACACGAAGACGGAGGTACCACGCATTTTCTGTTGAGCCACTGCTGCCTGAGCAGGACTCTGGGCGGCAGCCTGCTCGCGCTCAAGGCCTTCCCCGGGATGTCACATGCTCTTACATGTGACACTCCCTCTGCCAGGAAACTCCTCCTCACCGGCTTAAAATCCTCATGAAATAAGCTGAGTCTACTTTCGTTTATTTCCAACTTCCATTTCATTGGAGAATCGCCAGTCATGAAGAAAAATGTCTATTTCCTACATTCCAGACTAAGGCAGAAACCCATCCACATTGTCACCCTGGAGGGCCAGTGGCTCAACCCTTATCCATCAATGCCTTTTTGTCTCTGCTGAGCGACTCTCCAAGCTCTTTTAAAGCAGTATTTTTCCAATTTGTGTACAGTTTCAGCCTTTCCTCTGTGAACCCGTGAACTCTTTGAGGACAAGGGCCATGTTCTACACATTTTGGCATCATTATGGCACCCAAAGATGTGATTTAAACCTAATAGAAACAAATTTTGAGTAAATGTATTTAATTTAACACATACTTACATAGTGCTCACACAACAGGAAGCTGTTCTGTGGGTTTTACAAATATTAACTCCATGGAAATTTATAACAACCCAGTAGCATAAGTGTTATATTTATTCCCATTTCATGAATGAAAAAAAAAAAGAGAGGTTAAGAAACCAGCCAGTGGCCACATTGGCAATAAATAACCGAGTCAGGATTCAAATCCTGGCAGTGTGACTCTAAGAGGGGTCTGTATTCTTGACCACCCTCTTTCTAGTCTGTCTCTGAGTGAATAAATGAATGAAGGCGTGAACGGGACTACCCCGGATAAATTGTTTGGAGTCCTATACTTGCTTCAGTAGCAGCAGTTACTCATTGGGAAGTCATGGTAGGGACAGATTGTTTTCTACCCTAACTATACTGGAATCAAGTGTTGCCCATTTCTTACCTACACAACCTGTACTGCAAAAGATTCTTGCGTTCCATCACTCTCTCCCTCTCTCTTCTATGCTGATTCTCTTTCACACCCAGTTAATTTTGAAGTCTTCCCATCCCTTTTCCAGTTTATACTGTATTTTGGTGTTATATTTTTTGCCAGATGCTACTTTCTCAAATTACATCATCTGCAAATTTAACAATGCACACACAATTTCACCATCCAAATGAATGAGAAAAAGTCTTCTTTGGGGAATATTAATCAAGCTAATTATTGGATATGTCATGCAATTATTTACTCGGACAAGAGCTTAAGAAATTAATCCTGAGTCCTTTAAAAATAAAGACCTTCTAATAGGTGTACTACACAGGTAATATTTCCATGATTTAAAGCCCAGTATTAGGAATTTAATCAAATACAAAAATTCACAGTTACCAGGAAGTGTACTGTCATACAACTCAAATATTACTAAGAAACATTGTATTTATTTAGTCTTTCTTTAATTAAATGTATGAAGTTTCCATTTGGCCAAGCTGGTGGGAAGTTAAGACTTAGTCATTCCTGGCTCTCCTTCCCCTTTCTTAATAATCTCGTGAGAATCTGGAGGCCTAACTGATACTCAGAAGATGGTGAAGGTTGTCTGGTCTCAGTCCATTGCCCTCATGGACATCCTCAGCTGTCCAGAACTGTGTGTTCTCCTAAAGTCTAGGGACAATTCGTTGATGGCCCATATACAAGGCACAGGAATGTTTTCCCAGTCTGTCCCTGCATGACTGGGATCCACATTTCTCTCTAAGGTTCTGCCATTTCCTCTGAGATATATCTGGGTCAAAATTCCTGAGTTGTTGAAGTAACTGCATGCCTCTCTGTCTTTCCCAAGCAACTTTCTACCTTGGGCGTCCTTTCCCTTCCTTTCCCTTTCCTTCTCTTTAGAAACATTCAGTATAATTCCTTCGGTGAGTTCAGGCGTTTACAGAAGACAGGAAAAGCCAATGCCTGTAAGCAAATTTAGTCTCAGCAACAAAATGTTCTTTGGGAAAGTGGCAGTGAGAGGGAAAATCTAGGGAGAAAAGTGCTAAATTAGCATATAAATGAATTATTCTGGCATACTTCATAACAGGGTTCTTGCTGTTTTAGTTTCCTCCTAATTTTAGCCAAGGAGAAAAGACATATTTGCCATTCAAAGATATCAACATGTGATATTGCCAACTGAGTTCTAGCAATAAAAGCCTAAGAAATCAGTGGATAGGGTTTATCTGTTGTACACAGAACCCCTTTCAGAACTGGGACTGGTGAGGAAGAGATCTGGCTTCTGAGGAAAGTTGTTCCAGGAGAAAAATGAGACCAGTTTGAACAGAGAAAGTAAATGTGTTCTACCATTTCATTAAAGACTCATGGAAGGCAAAAGCTATAGAAATGCAGGGGCTGAAAAATGAGATACAGTCTCAAAATTGGTTCTCTTTTCTGCTTTCAGGGATAGAAAAGAATGTCGACGTGCAATGAGGGCACATAGGTATAGTCTCTGTACAGTGTGCGTAACAGTCAGTGTGTTCGCCATGCTACTTCCCAATAGAAACTTCAAATAGGAAACCTTTAATAGATGCAAATTCATGAAACTGTCCAGCCTTGACCTCCATCTGGAATTTCTTACTTGGGGGATGTTAGAAAGGCAGTCATATTTATATTCCTCAACCTAACTGGTACCCAGCTCTTTATTACACCACCAACCACACTCCACTACACCTAATGTTCTTACTTATGCTCAGCCACTTAGAAATGGAACAGCCTTAATCCAGAAGGAAGGGGTGGTCATCTGGAGGGGGACGGGTTGTGAAGTATCACTAGCACAGAGGCTTTTCTTGCTTTTTGATGAACTTACACTTGGGATGGATCAATGTTTACGATTCTCAAGGGCATCATAATCATTTGTTTGAAGTCTGCTTGTAATTTATAGGTAATGTTTATTAAAGTTGATATAAAAGTTTATGCAGGGATTTAATCCTCAGGGCTTTAGCAAATAGCCATCATCATTCAGTGGGAAGTGGGTGGCATGCCAGCTGTCAGCTCTCATTTTTCCAAGTGCACACTTTCTTACCACACCTCTTACATCCCTCGGACTGGCTGGCACACCACAATGGGGATTCTGGAGGAGGGAAGAGTTAAACTGCTCTCCGGAAAAAGAGAGTATTTTTATAAGATATTCCAGAATATAATACTTTAACCTGAAAGAATCAATAATAGAATGTCATTTTTCACCAAAGTTTGTAAGGACTTCTAACCAATTTCCCTAAAAAATTGGTATAAATTTTTGTCACCTCACTTCTTTTACCTAAAAGGTGACTTAAAAAACATATGGAGGACTACTACCATATTTCATTAAATGTAAGTTAAATCATTATTTTCTGTTCCCTTAAGGAGAAAAACTACCACCAATTAAACTGACACAGTGTTTTCTTAACACTTAATATGTATATATTAAGTGATATTACTTAATATTTATATATTTCTAAGAAATACTTTGAGACTCATTTTTGATACAGATTTTATTACATCTTTCTTTTCTGTTTCTGTGTCTTTCTGTGTTCATAAAAAAATTTCAATGCTAACCCATGGGTAATCTTTATTAAGACATCTGAAAAAGCAATGAAGGTCAACCCTTTTTAACTTCAGCTGTACACACAAGTCCGGGAAATGACAATGACATAAACAGCTATGATCAAGTTTGATCATGCATAGGCTGAGCAATTATTTCACAACCACTACTTGATTAAGTGGGGTAATAATACATATCCCAATTCAAAAGGTAAAGTTTACATCTCCAAATTAGTGAAATACAGCATTTGGGTATGTGTAAATATTTCCTGTTGCAAATATTTTGCATGTGTTTGCATAACTCTGCATTTTCCCTCTGAAGTTATGCTACCATTTGAATAAGGCCTTGTGCCAAATGATGTTTAAAATGATGCTACCATTCATTTGGCACTTTGAGTTGATTTCTAGTTGGAGGAATGCAGCAGTGATCCATTGACACTCTCACACCCAGCCCCCTTGTGAAGAAATAGGCTCGGCTTACTAAGTATATATATATCACCAAATCCAAATGCAGAATGTTGGTATATCATTAAAACTTAAGAAATCTTAATGCATCTTCACATCTAAGTGACAGATAACAAGAAATGAAGGTGGCTTTTTAAGATTTCCAACCAAATCCTTATATGCAGTTTTTTAAAACTTTCATAAAGTTTGGATATCTAAAAGGAACTGAATTTGGATGTGGGATTTAAGTGCTAATGAAAGCCAAATTAATATCCATCAAAATTAAGAGAAATTTGGCTATTTCCAAGCAGAATCAAACAGAGAAAAGCTAGAAAGGACACTGAGGTGCTCAGTGAGGTGGCACAGTCAGTGGGACAGTCCCCATGGTGGGAAGGCTAAAGGTTTTGGGGAATAAGAAACTTATTACTCAATATTAAGTGGGCTTGTGTTGCTATAATATAGATCCTTCCATTTGTCCAGACTTCCTGCACAACCTGTTATGCACACAAAGACGTGTGAAGGGGATGTGTGTGATGTGAAAAAGAAAATTAAAAGAGGTTTCCTTTCCAAATTTGAGGAGACTAGCGCATCATGGAATGGTAAAAATGCTTAACCTGAATAGATTCAGTAGAACTAGGAGCTCAGTCATGAGTGGACACAAAAACAAATCTCTCAGATATTCCCAGAAATCCTGGGGGAAAGCCTTACTGATTTTCTGTGAGTGATAGAATGAAAGTTTTAGGTATTGTTTTGTATAGTTTAAGTGCCAGCTTGCTGCCAAGTGGCCTGTAAGTTAACTCAGTACAGCATAGATGCCTGGCCAGGCAGGTGGGACAATGGATAGATGACCAAGGCAAGTGAAAGCAAGGGTCAGGGTCCAGCCAAGAAGTCAGCTACCAAGGATTTCCACAGGTGTCAGATTCTTGCTCCTTAGTGGACAATGAAGACCAAGGCACAGCCCTAAAGGGTGTGACTCAGTTGGAGCACGAACTGAAAAATTGTGGGTTCAATTTCCAGTCAGGGCACATGCCTCGGCTGTAGGTTGGGCATATATGACAGGCAACTGATCAATGTTTCTTTCCCGCTCTTCTTCCTTCCCCCTTCTCTGGAATCAATAAGCATGTCCTCTAGTGAGGGGGAGAAGAGATCAAGCCTACCTGGAAAAAAAGGCGTCTGACAGTAACAATAAAAAAATTGTGCTACTAGAAAAATTATAAGAGCCTAGATGCCACGTTCTTACTGTTCTCTTTTTAGGCTTCAGCCTCTTGTCTGCTGGCCTCTGGTTTACACCTACTCTCACTTCTTTCTTCCAGTTTTACTCAATCTGCCATAGTTACCCTGTGGACACCACATCCTGGGGTGACCTAGGAAATGTCTGATAGAACACTTGGGATTCATCCCAATGCATGTATCCCACTCTGTGTTTTAATCAAGGACCTCCTCTTGTTTTTGCTGGAGCAAGGCCGATCTTGGCTATTGTTCTTGTTTGTGATATCTGGCTCTGGTCTTTCATCTTCCATCAACAAAACTAACTCGTGACCAGGGTCATGTGGCAAAACCCCCTTACTTCCACCATTCTGAGTCACCTCTACTCACCAGTACAGGAGCAATTTGCCTTCTTCTATCTGGCTGGATAGTGCTGGATCTTAAACATTTAGGCTCCAAAGGATAGTACTATTTTCTAGAGGATAAAGTCAGCATAGAGTAAAACAAATAAACAAAAACAATGTTAAGTCCTTTTAAAAGGAAACTGCACCTGCTTTAGTCAGAAACACTCTGTGGGAATGTTGTAGAGGAGTTAAATATTAATCTCTGGGCAAGACTAGCTCATCATCAATAGATAGGAGTCATGAAAACAAAAAGTTTGAGGGGGGAGAAGGTTAACCTGCGTGCAGTGAGAAGCATAACCAAAGCTTGTTCCCACTTATACTATCCTCCAGCCAAGTGGCCTCTTAACATTTTTAATCAGGCATCCTTCAACAATTTTTGAGCACAAGCTTCAAATATAAATATTTACTTGTGTGTTTATAATATATATATATATATATATGCACGTGTTCATGAGCGAGAGAGAGAGAGTGATATAATGAGGGTTAATATACAATCAATAAAATAACAATTAAGATATTAAAATATCTTGTTAATTGTGATGGCTTCACACTGTAAGCTACTATTTCAAGGTACACTGTATGTTCATGGTGGGGATCTGATGAGGACACCAGCCTGCAGTGTCCGCATCATTATGGATGAAGTGAGACATTCACACGGACTACTGAGTCCTGTGGAGGAAAAGGGACAGCATGGCTTTTCTCTCAAGGGGAGCAAAAGCCTTGGCCCTTACGGTGACCAGCCTTTATTGGTTTTCCCAGCACATTACATGATGGTCCTCCTTTACTATGCACAGGTTGCTTTAGGTGGTTACCTTTTATAGCAAACAAAGGAGCCAATGCTGCTAATCACATCACAGAAGAGAGATATTTGCAAATAAAAAGGGCAAAAGGGTTGAACTGGTTACACTGGTCCTTGGAAGGTTTAGCATGGATTTTAGGAAGTTATTTTGCAGTAAGTGTTTGCCACAAATCCGGGTGAGGGAGTTTTAGCAAAAGCAAAACTCAAAGTGGCCTAGGTACAATGCGGGCCTGATTCCCCACCGGAGAACCTATCCGTGGGCGTGGGTCTTGGGCATCTCCGAGTGGGAGCTAGGTCCACGCCACACAGAACAGTCTCCTACAGGGATCATCATTAATGTGAATGCCTACCAATTCACCTTGCAAATAGTCTTTTCAGTAATTTAAAATTTTGCCACCTTTCTGTCTGATCTGATTGATCAGGTCTTTGTGAGAGGGCAATGAAAGAGTGGAGGTAGGCCGAAGAATGGGATCAGGGTCATTGCTGCTAATACTTGCATTGTTAGTGTCATCTCCATCTTATCACGTATCTGAAAAAGAGTCATTTAAAGCCACTTGTTCGTTTTGCAAGAATTGGTTTGGTTCAAACTTTACAGTAAAAGTAGACACCCCCTCTCCCCAAGACCCCTACCCAGGTGGCAGAATGAACAAGGATCCGTGTCCATATCAACTAAGTGCTAGTTTGTTTTTTCACCTTTACACTAAAAATAGGTTAGTAAGAGTTCTAACATTTTTTCTGCGCCCCAATGGATTGTTTGTTTAACCCACTGGCATGTTAAATCCAACTTTGGAGACTACCATGTAAATAGCTGAATTCATCTCATAGTGTAAACATTTGAGGAATTGAAAATAAACCCTCAAGTTTAAGAATTTGACTCATTTTTTTAAACTCTCATCTTAACATGGGTATGGGGTAGGGTGGAATTTCTCTTGGAAAGAAATGAAATTATACTCATATATTTTTAAATATTTTTAAAAATGTACTGGTAATTTATTCCAGTACTTCTGTTGATGCCCAGCTTGGGACTGAAGACAATGCAAATGCCACAGGAACGAAACAATAATTGGCAGCTGAGCACCACAGGGCGATCGAGGATGAGGTGTTGCATCCTAAATAGTGAGAGCAAAGAAATGTGCCTGGTGGTGGATAATGATTATGAAGTGTATCTAACAAAATAATTAAAATAATTAATTAAAATTATTATTTCTTTTAATAATTTAAAAGAAAAGACTGTTATTCCCTCCTTTCAGAAGCAGATAAAACTATAATTTATAATATAGTGGCACATGTTTGGATACCTGTCAGTATGCATCCCCACTAGGGTGATATGCTAGACAGTTTCTTGCATGTGACTGATACAGGGTGCAGCCAAGGGGGGGGGGCCAGAAAAGATTTAGAATGGTGTCCAGAACTCAAAGTGTACAGAAATATTGGAGGAAATATTAGGATGTCCTCACCCCCCCCCCAGGTGTCAGTTGGGGGAAGGGATGAATGGAGCAGGGCCATTGAGAGCTGTTTTGCATAGCAACAGTTTTGCAGCTAACCTCTGGAATGGTCATTTAACATATCTATAACCTTTAACTGGTTTCATAGATATGTTAAATAGCTGTGGCCAAGTTTGGGGCCAGGGAGAAGTGAGTGGCGGAAAACCCAAGCGGGAATTGGGGGCTGCTTCTCAGAGAGAGTGCCTGTGGGAGAGCCATGTGGCTTTAGCAGAGTGAGGACCCCCCTCTTGGTCAGGTGAGGGGGAGAGCCATGCTGTTTTGGAAAGATGTAGACCCCTGTAGCCATAGGAGAGAGACACGAGGTTTCAGCAGAGTGAGGACCCTCTGTAGCCATTAGGAGAGAGAGAGCCACACGGTTTCAGTGGAGTGCAGACCCCCTCTTGGCCAGGTGAAAGGGAAGACCACGCAGCTTTGCCAGAATGGAGATCCCTGCGGCCAGGTGAAGAAGAAAGACGTGCGCTTTTGGTGGAGTGCAGCTTTGGTAGAAGAGGCCCACGCGGCTTTGGCGTGCTCCCTTTGGCTGAGTGGCCTGGAAACCAGGAGAGACTTTGACTGGAACTTGGTACAAAGAACTCTTGCCAGTGAAAGGTGCCACATGACTTTGGATTAATTGGAGATCCTGCCTGGACAGGCAGGCGACACAGCTCACGTGCCAGCGACCTGAAAAACGGACGTGTGCTCTTTTCCTGATTTACGGTACCCGGAGTTGGGACAGTGGGAGAAGGGAGCGCTGTGTGTGTGTGTGTAGGTGTATACCCTTAAAGACTTTAATATTTTCAGGAAGGCATTAGGCCTGAATAGCATTAAATAAACATTTTGTTTCCTTTTCACAAATCTCTGGCATTGAGAGATGTCTTTCCAATTGGCGGCAGACAGAAGGGCCCTATAGATATTAGTGTATCGTCCTTGGGAGGGGCCTCTGTTTTCTGAAGCAGTTTTTGGCATCCCTCCGTGGGCCAAGTATTGCCCCCCACCTCGGACCCTTTGTTCGGTAACATGACCACTTGCATCCTTACTCCTAATATCTTGCATTGTAATAGTAAAAAGATACTGTCTCTGAAGAATACAAGATAGGGCATTGTAAATGATATTTTTTATTAATGCCCACCCTATATCCTACTCGTGGCTTCTTAGGAAGACTGAAAACCACTAATCTGATTAAGCAACAGTGACAACTGAGATTCATACATAGCATAGAAAGCAGACATTCACTATTCTTGTTTCTCTCTAGATCTTAGTACAATTCCGTGAAGACATCCTGAGCTGGAAGAAGCCGTCACCAATATGACATTTTCTTATAAACGTCCATGTCAGGTTTTGCCTGGGACTTGATAGAGCAGGGCACCATGTTGTTACATTCTCAAGTTTGGCAACTCGTGGGTTAGGGTGGTTGTGATGTTTGCTAACAGTACACTCCTCAGGTGAAGAATGAGAATGGATTCTGTTGCCCAAAACACACCCCTGTCATTTGTGCAGGGGGGGAAAAGAAGGTCAAAGTGAGTACAACTGTAGTGACCAGTTTGATAATCCCCCAGAAAATAATAAATGTTGCTATCTATCACACTCCCACCCACATTCCATTGGCCAGGACTCATTCATGCCAACACAACATATTTTCCATGAAAGCTGTAAAGTGTGGCCTTTCCATGATTTTAGAAAAAGAGAATTGTGTGGTGAAACACAATATTGTATCTGCCAAGTAGGTAATAGACACTCAACCTCAAGAGTAATCAGAGGGATACAAATTCAAACATCAATAAGATAACATTTACCCCCATAACATTATAAAGAATTAGAAGGTCAAGTAATACAATGGTGCGTGGAAATAGGAACCATCACAGATTGCAGGCGGATGTCTGAACTCATTTTGGTGAACAGTTTCATAGCAGTAAGTGCACTTGAACACACACCTATCCTAAGGCCCAGCAATTCTATTTTGAGTGCATGTCCTGTGGTAACTTTCATACAGAAACCTACATCTGTACACAGATATTCTTCGCAGGGTTATGGATGAAAAGCAAGGCAACCAAAAGCTCCATCAATAAGGAAAGGAATAAATAAAATGAAGCATATGTGCCATCAGCAGAACACTATCCAGTGATCAGAAGCAATAATATATATTTTTCTTTTACTCTTTTAATGTTGCACAACAGAAAACAACAATCAAGACAACATGCTTCTTTCATATTCATACCGATTTTAGGAAATTATTGCTTTTTCTCCTGGAGAAATAACCTACAGACAAAAATGGAATAGTACTACATTGTGAAATCTGCAATTCCCAGAAGCCAACAGCTTAAAGGGGAGGAGCAAATATATATATATAAAACAGAAGAGATTTGTAGCAGCTATTCCTTATGTAAATTTTGAGAACACACCATTTTTAAAGATACATATTTTATAGAAATGAATGGAAGTTAGATTGCAAGGACGTACACAAGAATAGGTACTTATGAGGTGGGAGGCGTGTGGAAGAAAGCAGAAAATAATATAAGAGGGAGGCATACACAATCCAACACTGACTAGTGTCAGCGACTAAAAAGTCTGAGCTGACCCAGGCTTCCCTGGTCTGCTCTGCCCCCACTGTGCGCATTCCACGGGCACCAGGGGCACCACGGGAACCACGGGACAAATATGCACAAAGGGTTGTATCGTCTGATCATTTCTCCTACTTCTAAATCACATTCAATCACATGTGGTCAGACTTAGTTTCCACGCCTCCTTTGAATCCTCTTCCAATAATAGCTCACAAAGCAGGAGGGCTTGGGGGCCACGGGCTCATCTGTTCCAACCTTCATTTCACAGATAAGAAAACAGACTATAAGCAGTCAGAGACTCTTCAAGGCCTCCTTTTCATATCTGCGTTCCTTTTCATATGTGAATTTTAAGTTCAGATGAGGAATTTGTTTCCTTTTCTAAATACTGTCTTTCCTCTCTACAGAGTTGCTTCACATTCAGCAAAAATAGGAGCTGAGGAGGACTCAAACCCAAACTATTTTGAGTGTAAAAATCTAGCTGATACTAAAAACATGTTTTTTAACTTATTTAAATTGTGTGCATCTGCATTCATTTGTTTTCAGACTTTGTAGGTTCTGTGGGTGGTAGCCCAGGAAAAAACACACAGAGACATTTGCTCTGAGACCCCACAGTGTAAACAGCATTACCAGGGCAGATAGGAATGTGCAAGCTAAAAACCAACACGGATTCAGAGTCCAGACCCGCAGGCAGCCTATGCGCGCGAAGGGTCCATGATCTCCTGGTCTCATTTCCCCCCACTGAAGAACACATGCTTCTTCAAAAGAGGCAAAGATCTTTACTAGTACTTTCAATTAACTACTGCTTCGTGTCCTGGTTACAGCCATTTACTGCCAAGTTGCTGTTTGGGCAACAGTTAATTATCAGCTGTCTGGACTAGCTCACCGTAAACATATTACAGTGTTTCATCACTCATGTTTTATTTAATTTCACTTGTCATCAAGGTCCTTGATTGGAGCTTTGTGATTTAGTCTGAAAGAGGTGATTTTTACTCCTGTTGAAAACTGCTTGTCATTCATTTCATGCTCTGTTCCAAAGGCAAGGATGGTCCTTTCCCACCCAGTGGGGCAAGGCCTGGCGCTCTCTATGGACGCTTCAAGGAACCAGGCCATTTATTCTAATCTTGATGCTACGGCAAGAGGCTAAATGAGAGACACATGGTGGTGTTCGGGTGGTATAATCTGTCTTCAGTTAATAATGACATTTCCAGTGTGGGATTAGTAATGAGAAGACCCCAGGACACTGCCCAAACTTCAGATGTGAAGAATTAGTGAGCTCCCACATAGGATTTGTGGACAATGAATTAAACTTCAAAGATGAGATACAGTTTTCCATGGAGATGTTTGTGTTTTGCTAGATGCTCTGGCAACGATACAGAGCATTCATATTCAACACACAGGAACATATGTAAACACTGAGACACACCAAATGATTTTCCCAGTACACTGGTCTTTGGCCCCCCTGGTTAGCCTCCTCATGATGCCAGTGGAATAACCTGGAATAAGCCCCAGCCCTGACACTCAGGTAAGGAGAGACAGGTGTAAGAAAGGTCCTTCACTGTGAGGTATCTCAGGCAGCAAACACACTCCTGCATGCCTCTGCTCCTCTCTAACATGGACAAGGCATGTGCAAAATATGCTTTCTCCAAAGGGAAACCCCACCCTTAATGTCTTCCTGTTCAATGCCTGTGGGCTGCTTTCCTGGACAGAAAGGGCAGATTTTAGCCCTGATTCTTCGTCTTCCCACTTGAAGACAAAGACCTTGCCTGGCCCATGAGACTCTTCAGTACAACTTGAGTGCATCCTTCTTCAGTGTGAATAAATAAATAAATAGACAAAAAACACCATAAAGTCAGTAAATATGCCATGTCCTTAAAACAGGAATTTGCCCAAAGTTTTTATGTCTGTTAGATTTCCTCCAACACAAATATTAGGCATTAGCAGCTAGCATTATTTGGAGGTGATTCTAACTTTCTAGAGTATTGGAAACAATGCTTAGCTCCTTAGCCCAGGATTATCTGCTTTTGTACCTAAGAGAGAAAGAAAGACAGGGCTCCAGTTGCAAAACAGTTAATTAGAGGACTGCCCATTATCAAAAAAAATACAGCACTGATAAAAGTCATGTTTTTCATCTCTAAATGTATAATTTTTTTCATTCATAAAATGAATTATTATACCAATCAGCAAGGGATATCAATCATCCTAAATGAACTGGGCAACTATTAGCACTAAGTAAAGGTGGGAAAGGGGGAGAAGGTGAGCTGCGCATGGTTCGTTCCCTGAAGTGCACTGCAGGAGTGGTTGTGTGTGGTGGAAATGCTGGCATAGCAAGAAAAACCTCCAAAGTAGCAGAATGACCAAAAGGCCACAGAAGCCTGGACCAGGGAGTGTATGGTCTCTATGTAAGTACACACATGTTCCAGATATGCGTATTGGAATAATTGCAAAAACTGAGTGGAAAAAATTTTATACTTTAAAATTAGTATAAACTAATTTTATTAGTATAAAATTAGTTTAATACCAAACACTTTCTTTATCAAATAGCTTTGGGCAAGTTGCTCCGGTGAAAAAGTGATATGAATGTTGGCCCCAAAGTTGATTATAAGCTTCACGAGGGCAAGAATGCTGCAGTTTTATTCACTGCCATGTTTCTGCCTCTCACAGCCCTCAAAAAGTAATGCTGACATAAAGTAATTTTCAGTGAAATTGATTAGGAAGAGGGACAAAGTTAGGGTGCAGAAGACACTGTGAGAGAGACCCCGCAAGAAGATGGGAGTGGTCTGACAGTCATGAGATATGGTGCCAAGGACAGGAGGGGATGGCTTGGCCACGTGTGCGGGCTGCGTGGCAGATGAAGGGAGGTCTGCTAGGGGAAGGGTCTAGCCGAAAAAGCTGGGTTCTTTTGGGCCCCCACGTTTAGCTCAAAGTTCTGGTGCCCAAGAACTGGTTACACCCTGTGCTTGAGATGGAGGCAAATTATGTTAAGAGAGAAAATTAGCTAATGATTAAGGCAGGAAGTGTGTAGAATGTGTACATGGAAGAAGTTCTTAGCAATTAAGGATCCAAGAGCCAGAGCTATTGACAGAGGTGGGGCTGGCTAAGGAAACAGGGGCTGAGTGGGAGCTGAGTGTAAGTGTGGCACCATGTGGGTGCCTATAGCAGTATGACTGGAGATTGTGCAACACACCGATGAAGGAGGAAGGGTACTGGTACGAGGACCACAACAAGGGAGACAGGCTTGAGTGGAGCTAACCAGCTCCAGGGTTCCACTAGGGGAAAGCTTCTCTGATTACCCGCTCCTGTCATTCCCAGGTAGGAAAAGGTCAGCTGTAGCCTCAATAAAGTCTCTGCTCCGAGAAGCTAGGGAAGCTGGATCCTCTGGGAGGTCTGGGTTACTCTGCGCAGCTTCCCCTGACCTAGCCTTGGAAGCCATGCATCACTTCCACAACCTCGGATTATCAGGAGTCTCTAAGGCCCACCTGGATTCACAGAAAGGGAATTACACTGCACTTCTTGAAGAGCAAACAGCAAGATCATGTTGTCAAAGAGCATGGTGGCCTCTTTGAAACACGCCAAATGCCACAAACCCTTACTGTAGCCAAAGCAGAATTGTTATTCCCAGTTCCCTGAGTAAATAAAATCACCTCTGCTCAATTGCTAAACACTGTAAATCTAGAGTTCATCCTTGCTTCCTCTCTTTCCTGTACTCACATTTAATGCAGGATGGCCAGGTTCTTCCTACTCCACTACCAAAACAACTCTCAAAAATACTCACTTCTCTGTATCTTGGTTGCAACCACTCTGGTACAAGCCATCACCATCCCTCACTTAAGCCAGTGCAATAGCCTGAAATTGATGTCCTGCTTCAGTTCTTGACTCCTGTGATGTATGTGTTATACATAGACAGATGAGTATGTTTAATACACGTACATAAGATCATACCACTCCCATGCTTAAAAACTTATGATGACTTCCATTTTACCAGGATAAAATCCAGATGCCTTCCCCTGGCATCTTACAAAGCCTTCTGTGGTCTGGCTCCTGATTTTCACGCCAGCCTCTTCCAGTCACCTTTTGACTCCTTGCCCATTCCGTCTCACATTCACTTTCTTTCAGTTTTCCATACACCCATGGGGCCTGTATCTTAGCTATTTCATCTTCCTGAACTACTCTCTGTATTTTGTATGCTGTCATTTAAGAGTAAGTCTAAATGTCACTTTCTAGTGGCCCTTCCAACCTCTTCATATATAAGTAACCCTCAGATCATTGTCATATTCCCTGATTTAGTCCACTAATTAAAACTCAGTGAGACATAGGGATATGACAGGTAACTATCTGGGCCATGGTAGCAAATACAAAGGTTGTGGTTGTATTCATACTGTTTTACATTTTCTTAGTTATTTCCTTACTATCAGATACTTCCCCACTCCCTTACAATCACAGCTCCCTAGGAGGAGAGGACCCTCTGCAGACCAGTTCCGTGAAAAGCTGCTGGCCCCTGGCTGCAGCACAGTACGTGCTGAATGGTTTAGTGCCTGAAAGTGTTGGGGAACTTAACACAGTACACAGTAAGTGATGGATACGTTACTTTCACCATAATAATTATTTCACTGATGTGTCTTTTTAATTTCATTTTTACTGTATTTTTCCTCCATCACCATTTAGTCCCCTTATACCTTCCTCCTCCCAGCAATCACCACACTATTGTCCATGTCCATGAGTCTTTTTCCATTTTTGCTCAATTTCTCCACCCTCTAACCTCCACTCCCTCCTTGCTATCATCCTGTCCTCCATCTAGGAGTCCGTTCCTATTTTTCTTGCTGGTTAAGTTTGTTCATTAGATTCCACATATGAGTGAGATCATATGGTATTTGTCTTTCTCTGACTGGCTTATTTCATGTAACATAATGTTCTCCGGGTCCACCTATACAGCCGCAAAGGGTAAAATTTCTTCTTTTTTTTACACCTGAGTATTACTCCTTGAGTAAATGTCCCATAGTTGTTTTACCCTTGCCTTGGGAGTTATATCTGATAAAATATTGCTACAAGCAATATCCAATATTTTGCTCCTTATTTTTTCTTCTAGTTTTGGGTCTAACATTTAAATCTTTGACCCATTTTGAATTTATTCTTGTGTGTGGTGTAAGAAGGTGGCCTAGTTTCATTTTTCTGCATGTAGGTATCCAATTTTCCCAACACCATTTATTGAATAAATTATCCTTAGCCTATTGTATATGTTCACTTCCTCTGTCGAGTATTACGTGACTACAAAGGTATGGGTTCATTTCTGGGCTCTCTATTCTGTTCCATTGATCTGTGCCTGTTTTTACGCCAGTACCAGGCTGTTTTGACTACTATGGTCTTGTAATATGTTTTGATATTAGGTAGTTTGATTCTTCCAACTTTTTCCCTCTTTCTCAGGATCTCTGTTGCTATGTGGGGCCTTTCATGGTTCCATATAAATTTTTGAAATATTTGTTCTAGTTCTCTGAAATACATCATTGGAATCTTGAAAGAAACTGCATTGAATCTACAGATTGCTTTGGAAAGTATGGACATTTTAATGTTAATTCTTGCTATCCATGGACACAGTATGTGCTTTCCCCTATTTGTATCTTCTTCAATTCTTTCTTCAGTGTCTTATAATTTCATTGATCTAAGTGTCTTAATTTTGCAGTAAGGGAACGGCAGCCAGAATGGGCAAATCTTTTGCCCAGCACCATAAAGACAGTTGGGAAATGCATCACAACTAAAGTAACTTAATTGTTAAAATCAAGAGTCCTCCTTATATCCCTAAAGTTTATATCCTAACAACAAGCATAATGCTATGCACATAGAGGCATTTGAGAAATAAAGGCTTGGTGAACGGTCAGTATGCCTGACAGCCAACTGTATGCAAGCATCAACGAATCATGTGCCATAGTTTGGGAAAGAGCATACAGAAGCAGCAGCCCTAAAAACAAAGAGAAATGTTACTGATGGCCGACAGTGGCAATGAGTAGTTTTCCTGATCTGAACTCATGTTTCTCATGCTCTTGGGATTATGCAGAAAGTGGCCCTTTCAACATTTGCACCCCAGGATTAACATCTGTGTGAATGTGGCCGTAGAAAAAGGCAAAGTGGATGAATTTCTTAATTGTTCTTATGGACATCGGAGGTTTTGTTTCCTTGGATGGTTTCAGTTCACAGGTGCACTGGCCACACACTAATTGAAAGAATTATTTTCTTAACATTTAGTGTCATCTGCAAAGGCTTTTGTGAAGAGTATAATTGTTTTGACCAGCTGCTAGGAACTGTTTTTATTAAATTTTTTTAATAAAAAAAAAGAAATCAAACAATGCTGAAACAGGAAAGTGTTTGTAATATTTCCTCCTCCACATTCTTTTGGGGGAATAAATGAAAAACAACAACCTACAGCTCTATGAGGCTAAGAACTTTGAAGACCAAAATGCTGGGTTCTGTAAACAGCCACAATAGAAATATGTCCATTTCCTTTCTATTTTTATCCTCACCCCAAGATAAGCTGTCCTGTGTACAGCATGTCTGGGGGACACCTGCTGGGCCACAGCAGGCCCATCAAGAATCCAGTGCTCACACTTCCTGGTGGACTTAACCCCAAATTTCCACTGTGGGAGCTCCCTTAAACAAGAGAAGGTGCCCCAAGTTCCATCATTTTTGCTCTTTGGGTGGCTGCCAGATCCATCTCTAAGGGATTGGTCCTAATCTCCTTATGGAGTCAAATCTGTAATATATAAGACTTTCCAAAATTTCCCAAAGCAGTCTGTAAATCACTCTGAACTTAACTGTCACTGCAACATTATGTTACTTTCTTCTAATATTTTGTTTTCTCTCCCTCTTTGATTTTAAAACTTGCCCTCAAAGTGGCACGTTTTTTTAAATGAAGGAAAGCACCATACAAGAGAGACAAATAAGAGACTCATGGAAAAGTTTTATATGCTGTCATTCTTATCACAAGGGGAAGCCAGCAGTGACTTAGAAAAAGTTCATGAAAATTAATGTTGAAAGTGATAGAGTATATTTCTCAATAATGAAATAAAACATATACCAAGATAAAATATTATTTTATAAGGCAGAATTGGGCTCTTTGACAACTTTCGATCTTTTCTTCACATTTTCTCAAGCACTTGTTCGCTGATTTACTGATGATGGCCATTCTGACAGGCATGAGGTGATATCCCATTGTGGTCTTCATTCAAATTCCTCTGATGAATTATGTATCATAGTTTGCGAAAGAACATTTTTTCCTATGTCTGTTGGGCATCTTTATGTACTCTTTGGAGAAGCATCTCTCCAGGCCCTTTGCCATTTTAGTTATGATGTATCTTGATGTTGGCCTCTTTGGGTTTATTTTGTTTGGGACTGTCTAGCTTCCTCATCTTGTGTGTCTTTTTCCTTCACCAAGTTAAGGAAGTTTTTTATCAATATTTCTTCAAATAAGTTCTTTATCCCATGCTCTCTCACTTCTCCTTCCAGCACCCCTATGATGTGGATGTTGTTATGCTTCATGTTACCCCACAGGTCCCTTAAACTATCACCATTTCTAAAAATTGTTTTTCCTTCTTGCTGCTCTGATTGGGTGTTTTCTGCTACCTTGTCTTCCAAATCACTGATTGCATTCTCTGCTTCATCCAACTCACTGTTTATTCCTTCTAGTGTATTCTTCATTTTAATGTCATATTCTTTATTTCTGACTGGTTTTATAGTTCCTATGCTTTCTTTCATGCTGTTGTAGTTCTCACTAAGTTCCTTAAGCATCCTTGTAAACATTTTTTTTGAACTCTATATCTGATAAATTACTTGCCTTATTTCATTTAGCTCTTTTTCTGGAGATTTTCCTGTTCTTTTATTTGGAGCATGTTTCTTAGTCTCCTCATTTTGGCTGCCTCTGTGTGTCTGTCTGTGTGTATTAAGCACATGTGCTATGGCCCCCAGTCTTGGTAAGGCAGTCTTATGTAACAGCTGTCCTGTGAGACCCAGTGGTGCAGTCTCCTTGATCACCTAAGCTGGGTACTCCAAGAATGTTCCATGTTTGGGCTACGTGAGCCCTCCTGTTATAATTGACTCCTGATTGTTATTAGCCTGTTCATTCATGGGGTCAACCTTCAGCCTGGCTGACTGTGAGAATCAACCTTGACCACAGAGTATAAGCTGCTGTGCAGGTGCTGACCACACAAAGCAGAGCTCGCCTCTGCAGAGTCTGGTACTTGCCAAGATCTCCCTTTGGATATGCTACTTGTGAAGCTAACTGAATCCTGTTCTGATGTTGTCTGAAGCTGTCCATTGGGTGTGTTGGTTCTGGGGCCTCTCTGGAGGCACTCTGCTGCAGACCAATGTCTAACACTACTTATAACTGCCCCCAGCAACCTATTTGGAGCTACAAAGCTATCCACAGTTTGTGGCTGCTTCTGCTGGGTCTGGGTGTGAGCAGAAACAACCAAGCTGTGCATTAAGGCCAGCTTTTACCAGAGCCGGGCCCAGGGACGGATCAGCAAAAGTCCTGAGACATTCCATAGCCACCTCTGCCTGCTTCTGCCTGTCAGCTGCCTGGTAGATCAGTCACTGAAAGAGCCTCTGGAGGTACTAAGGTTACATGCAGTAGGTTCTCAATGAGTCACCAGGTAGAGGTAAGTGGTGTTCACCAGGTTGATATAGGTTCAAACTTGGTACGAGTGCTGAGTATGAGAGCACTCAGCAAATGTTGCAGGGTATACTAAGCCTAGCTGCTACCTTCTGGGTGCTCACAAACCTTTGTGGTGGGGCAGGGTCTCAGGGAGTCATCAGGATGAGGTCAGCAGAGTTTATCAGGCCCAAACAGACCACAATTTGACCATGTGAAGTGAGCTCTGCCCTGCTCAAGCATGAAAGGGAAAATAATCTCCATCCTAAAGCTACACAACTCAGTCTGTCCCAGGTTCTGCCTGCAGCCTGATTTCAGCAGGGCAGCACTGGTGGGAGTGTGGAGGAGAGGCCTAGTTGATCTCTCACGAATGGGAGGTGCCAATCCTGTTAGGGATAAGGCAGGGGAAGTGCTCCGCCCTCCGCAGAGCCACAGACTCAGTCCTTCTGGATTCCATCCTGATCCAGCAGCCAGAACCACCAGAGTTGAGTGGGTGGGACCACCAGAACCCATAGTGTGAGGCTATTGGATATCCTATGAGGGGAAGGTACCAGTCAGGTTCAAAGGAAAGTGGAGGGAGTGGCCCCTGCCCCCAGGCCACACAACTCAGTTACTGACACCCCTGGAGTCTGCCCAGACCTCTACATCCAGGCCCAGGCAGCTGACTCCTGAACGGGGTACAAGCTCTGTTGGGTGGGACCACAGGAATCCCACAGAATAAAGATATTGCATTACCCCAGGCTGATGCCATAAGGTAGGAAGTGCTCCATCCAAGCAAGGCTGCGTCTGCGGTGTGGGAGAGGGACTCTGCACAGAGATGCTGGCAGCTGGCCCCTCAGAACTCTTCCCAGAGCCACAAACCCTAATCTCCCCT
Organism: Sturnira hondurensis; assembly: GCF_014824575.4. Classification (NCBI taxonomy): domain Eukaryota; kingdom Metazoa; phylum Chordata; class Mammalia; order Chiroptera; family Phyllostomidae; genus Sturnira; species Sturnira hondurensis. The sequence continues at coordinate 8,851,529 of NW_028098001.1, read as the reverse complement.
CACACAACTCTAGTCAGCTCTGCTTCCCTCCACCAGAGACCAAGATGAATGGCTGCAAAGATTTTGTGTGTTGTCTCTTTAAGAGGGTGTCTGTGTCTCTAGCAAAGCCTTGTCTCTCCCTGGCACATAGAATCCCTACTGATTTTCACAGTCAGATGTCATGTGGGTGCTTCTTCCTCTCTCTGGTCCTCTGGGCTGGCAGCCCAGCTTAGGGTTGAGACCTCAAGCTCCTCAGGAGGAAACTTTGCAGCTGAGATATCCCTTTGGAACCTCAGTGACTGCCCCCTTTTCACAGCCCTTTTCACATCTCCACCCTTTCTGCTAGAGTCAGTGTGGCTTCTTCTGTAAATCCTTGGTTATAAGACTTCAGCTGGTTTTCAGTTGGTTATTCAGGATTATTGTTCATATTTTAGTTGTAACTCCAGTTTGGTCCTGTAAGGAGGACAGTGTAACATGTACCTACTCTGCTGCCATCTTGGATCTCCCGAGCAGGGTTTTGTACACACTTCCCTGAGATCACAGCATTGTTACAACATGCCACTGTAAATGTTAGTGTAGTCCTCAAGATATAATGCCTTCATTCTGGAACATAACTTCCTTACCTTTTAAATTTTTTTCTTTTTTTACATTAAAATCAGCAGCAAATTAAATGCAAATGTCTAGAGAAATGAAACACTTGCGCTACAAATTTACACATGCCAAATCAGAAAAAGAGAAGGTTATAGTCCTCTTGCCAATTGTAAATCCCCAGATTTCTAAATATGCACACTCAATGTATTAAAGAGCAATTTAACCTTGCTTGGAGGACTTTGACTTTTGCAATTCCCAACATATGTTTATTCTTCAGACTAAAAATTGCATTTCCACTGGGCTCAATATTAATGTGCCAGTTCTGCTGGTGCTTAGGCTACTTGTTGGAAATCAGTCTGTTGCTTTTAAAAATGACCCAGAGCCTCGTAGATAACTGGAATCTCATATAGGAGAAGAGCATAAGAATGGGATGTCAAATTGTAATTAAAATGCCAGATTGCTTTAGAAGACAAAACATAAAGAAACAATCACATATTCAAAGTTACATAGGGGCACACAGCCATCAAATGCCACTTGGTTTTGCCATCACTTATAGATGCTTCTCCTAGCAGGCAATCTTTACAGCTAGGTTCTAGCAAAGTCTGCCATTTGCTCAAAGTTAATGCATCACCAAATCACCACCCCCACTCTGCCACAGCAACTGAGCATAGCTGATGTGGTGCACACGGTCCTTCCCCAGATGTGGGATATATTAGATAAAATGGGGAAATTGTACACTTCCACTTTTTAACATTTCTTTGTAATTGCTTCATCTAATGTAGCTCTCAATCATCCCATCCTTACTGATCTTCCCAGTGCAGAAACAGATGTGCAGTGTCACTGTATACTCCAAATTTAAAGATTAAAAACAAGAGAACTGAGCAGGGCAGGACAGGGTTGAAAGTCACCATGTAGCTATTGGATTTCTCCCTGTGTCCAGAGGAACTGTGTGGAAAACCCACAGAGGGAAGGTAGAATTCGAGTGAGAAACATAGCTGCCTTTGGCCAAAATTGCTTATATAACAGGAGAACGCACAAGACACCCTTAGTTCTCCCAACATCCGCCTCCACTATGTATTCTCCCCTTTATTATGTTATAAGGACTACAATGCAAGAGTCATTTATTCGCATACAGGAAATGAGGAAGATTCTATGCCCCAAAGAGGGATAAGCATAGTTTACGGCTCAGCCTGAACATTACAGAATGTTTTAATCAATAGTTCTAAAAGATTCAGTTACCTTGCAGAGGAGGCCACCCTCAGAAATGTCCTGTGGAAGCCAAAGCCACAGGGAAGCTGGGGCCTGATGGGTTAGCAGCAGGTGATCCAGATGTGCACATCTGCTGCAACCCACCCCCTCCGCCCAGCCATGGCTGGGCTGCAGCCTGCCCCTGGGGACAGCCAGCACAATGGGGAGGCAGAAGAACAAGGTAACATGACATTGGAGGGGGGTTGAGTTATGGTGATATTCTTTGAAATTCCCAAGTGTTGTGAAGTGTCTTCAAAGGGATTCTCCAGTCCAGGATTTAGTGCTCTGGGCAGCTTCCCAGGTACCACAAAATCCCCATGTGTGCACGTCTCCTTTGTTACTCGTGTACACACTCCCTCCCTGACGTCAAAGCGATGTTTGCTCAGCTTGTTGAAAATGTGTTCTTTACTGGCTACATTCTTCCCTTTTCTGTCAGTGAGGTTTCTGCAGAACTGATGGCCCTGGAGCTGTTCCCTCTAGAAGGACAGGGAGGACAGTCGTTTCTGTGTCGAGCCATATGCTAGCCAGACAAGAACTTGTTTGTCTTAGAAACCTTGTGTTTATTTTTTTGTTTCTGTTTGTCTGGCATCTAACCAGAATTGTGTTAAGATATTCATTCTTTGGCTTTGTGAATGGGAGATGTTCCCTATTTCCTGATCCCTTGGTGGAAAATTGTTCTAAGTCCAGCATATGGCACACTTCTCTCCCTACCTTGAAGAATGGATGTGGGGTGATGGGAGGAGTGTGGCTCACTGCTAGTGTGCACCTGATGGAGATCGTCATTGGCCCGTCTGAGATCTAAGCAAGTCTTCTGAATGCTTGCCAAAGTTTTGATTGAATTGCAGTAAAAGGAACTTTTTAAAAAGCAAAAATTGTCTCGATTATTCAATGACCTTGTTTTAAATATTTGGAGACTTAGTCATTTACAGCTATTCTAAGTAGGATGCCAAAGCCCTCATCGTCTCTTTTGTAGATCATAGTATTATTTCGGAGACTAGAAAGTGGGATCTGTGACCAATAGCCTGGCCTGTTCCTCTAATTTATAGGTAAGATTGGGGAAAAGGGCATGGTGTTTGTTACATGTCCATGATGTAACAGATCTCCAGCATTTTTCATCTGACGTTAATTCTATGAAGTATTTATTTTCATTTTATACCTGGGAAACTGGAATAAAGAGAGCTTGCATAACTCATTCAAATGCACACAACTGATAATTGAGGGAGTTAGAATTTAATCTCAATACTGGAATGACTCTGAAAGACAATATTAGAGTTCTGATTTTTTAAAAAGTCTCTAACACCATCTACTTCATAGAAAGGTCTCCTAATGTCAGGGCTAACTCCTGACAAATCTGGTGCTGCTTTCAGATCACAGGCATCGGGTGGAAAGCAAGTACCACTAGAAGCGCCTGGTGATCCACTCAGCAACTGACGAGTCCCCCTTTGTGTCCTGAGCACTTGTGCCCACACCTCCGCAACACTGCCTTCCCATTACAAAAAGGCCTACGCTGTACCAGACACCCCGCAGTGCCCTGGGTGGCAAAGGTAAATGAAGAGTCTTCCCCTGGGGGAAACTTACATTCCAGTTACATTTCCTTCACCTCTAATACTGAGGGAATTAAAAATTCACTTATTTTCGGAATTGAGAATTTAAAGAAATGACCTGCACTCATTGACAGAGGCTCATTCCTTTCTACTGAGCTCAGCTAATCCCAACCAAGAGTCCCTGAAATTATTGGAGTATTTAGTTATTTGAATGTTGGTCTTTGAAAGTTTTGAACACATTTGATCAGAATAACCGGAAATCATATGTTTACTTGAGAAATAGCTTACAGACTAATTAAAACATCAAGGTCCTTTGAGTTTTTACTAGAATTATAGTGAAATATGCCTTTAATTCTCTGAAATGGGAAAAGTAATTATTAGGTTAAAATGTAGTATATAGGCTAGGGGGACATCTCTTTCCTTGATAGCACCAACAGGACTGAGAGAGGAGCTAACAAGCCAGTGGCATGGTAGGAAAAACTGGATGGATAGCCTTGATGCACTGTTCCAACACAGCACTGGCAGCAAGGCAGCTTGGGGGTTAGACATCAGACTGCAAAGAAAGGGGAGATGAGGATGATTAATGCAAGGTTGCCAGTATAAGAAATAGACCCCAGAGCCCTGGCTGGTTTAGCTCAGTGGATTGAGTGTGGGCCTGCGGACCAAATAACCGTGGTTCGATTCCCAGTCAGGGCACATGCCTAGGTTGCAGGCCAGTTCCCAGCAAGGGACCCACAAGAAGCAACCATACATTGATATTTCTCTCTCCCTCTCTCCTTCCCTTCCCCTCTAAAAATAAATAAGTAAATAAATAAATAAATAAATAAATAATAATAATAATAATAATAAAAGAAATAGACCCCAGAAATTCTGATTTCAGGTCCATGACACCTCCTAGAACACACTAGGTCCACCAGTTCTTCTGTGATCACTATTTCCTGGAAAATTATTCAAGGCTCTGAAAATATGATTAAATTACCAGCACTTCTGCAATTACCTGAGCATTGTGTAACATGTTACGCTCTAGGTTTTAAAGGATGAACAATAAAGTGCTGAGAGAAAGAATGCAAGGAAATGCTTGTGTCTAGACCACCCACTCGATTGTGCAGCTTCCACGTGGCTGGCCCAGGACGTTAGATGCAGCGATACTAGAGGCACAGCCCCCCAAAAGATTTATCAGTGAGTAGTCAAGAAGTAACAACATCTTATTTCCAACGAAAAATATAACCCACAAATAGCCCGTCACTTAAACACAGTTTTTTTGTGTCCCATTCTCCCTCATGTCACTTTTTTCTTCTACTGAAATGAAGGATCTTACCTAGGGTCTGATACTTAGAATTGTCACCAGATTTTTGTGATGAATAAATGCTGCCAAGATACCATGAAAAGAACTGTATCCATGAGCCAAAATGGTCATTATAGCTAAATGAAACAAAAAATCGAGGGGTGAATACTTTTATTCAGTTCAGCTGTTAAGTCTTAATGCAAAGAAATAGCTTTGCACAAATCTGTAATGGACACCAATTTTATCTCTTCTGTTATTACTTTTGAAACTCTTATCGTGGTGTATTTTGGCGGCCAACCAAACCCAAGATGCAGCTTAATAGATTTAACCTGAATCTCTAGGACTTCCCCTCTTCTGCCATTCAAAGTACACAATTAAAACCTCTTGGCGAACTGCTGATAACATTTCTCTAAGCTAAATTTGCCTTTGGATACAAAAGGAACATTCTTGGATAATGACATAACATCATCAGTGGGCCAAAAGGCAAACATGTTGCAGAACACTTTTTTAAATGACAAAGTATATTGTTTCAGGATTATAGGCTGCAACATGCTATATCACTAACCAGATATTAGGCTGCTGGGACTGCAAAAACATCCTCTGTGGCCAGAGAGGATGTGTAGTAAATAACAAGGTCTCTGTGAGACCAGCAGTCTTAATGTCATCATATACAAACTCTATCATTAGAGGTGCCACAGTGAGATATAGAACTGAAATTAAAAGATTATATGTGTTATCTAAACTCCCTTTCGAAAGTTACAGAGATATGGAAACACTACCTTAGTCAATACTAGCCTGAAACATAGGATCAAACAAAAAATAGTTAAAAATGTATTTTTAACTATTGATTTATTGATTTTAACTATTTATTTATTTTTAACTATTTTTATTTATTGATTCTCTAAACTGCATCTGACACTGAGCAAAGAGTTGGAGCTATAGTGAACTTATTGAGCTTATCACCTTCCAGGTTACAAAGACATTAATCAGCAACTCATGCAGATGAACATCAAATTGCACCTGTGATAAGAGCTCTGAAGAGGACGCATGGCTAATAGTTTAGTGTGCTTTAGCTGCGTTAGCTTGGATGAGCTGCCTAAATTCTCTGGGCTTCCCTATTTATTTTTTTAATGGGATTGATGATGGTCCCTGTCTCAGAGGGTTGTTGCAGGGATGATATGAGATGATCGGTATCAGTGCTCATAACAATGCAGGTCATGGAGTATGCTGTCAATAAGTTATTGCCACTTTTGTTACTTGCATTAAGATGGTCAGAAAAGCTTTCCCTGAGAAAGGGAGCCCTGGGTGGGAGGTATGAGGATAAGCCAACGTGAACACAGTAAGGAAGAAAAGGATGAGATTTCTTCTTGGGGGACGAGCAGATATCAACGCCCCAAGGAGGGTGAAGGCACAGCCAAGAGGAAGGGCCCTGCAGAGGCTGATACAGGAAGAGTGAGCAGATGTAAAATGCAGCTGGAGAGGTGGACAGTGCTCAACATCTTTGTGGGTGTGTCTAGCTCATCTAAAATATCTATTTTAAATTTGTAGACACTCAAAAATGGCATTTCCATTTGCTGTGAAAATCCTAATTTTACAATGCTGTCAGAGCACATACAGTGTATTTCTGCTGTTTCAGAGTGGACCATTTACTCACTCATTTATCTACTATCCAGCCACTCAACAGGTGAGCCTACTTTGGGTCAAGCATGGAGTTAGGTGATACAATTACAAAGGTGAATCAAGCATGATGCTGCCATAATGAGGGAGATAGAAATATGAACAAATAACTCCTAGAGTTTCTTAAAAAAACACACAGAAGAACCAATCTCTGTGAAGGAAAGAGGAAAGACCCACTGTTCTGCAGAGAACTGGGGAAAACTTTAAAGAAGAGATTTTGGGGCCTGGAAGAGTAAATGGAAGAAGGAAAAGAGGAAGGTGGGGAACACACATGGTGAAGGGAAACAGCACGCAGGAGTGTGGGGTGGGCAGTCAAAACAGTGCAGGGAGAACTGGCCAGAGACCAGACGGGTGCAGCTGGAGAGGTCCAGAGGATGATGGCTTTATGTGACTTTATTTTTTGACAACCTGAAACAAAAGAACTAAGTGGGAGAGGGCTCATCGCTGGAGAACCCAGGATCCTTCCATTTTCTGAGTGCTCAAATGACAGGGCAAAGGAACATGAACGCACCAACACAGACCGCGCTTCAGAGTTTCTGGGTCTTGTGTCTTTTCATCTAAGCTGCTTCCTTCCAAGGTGAAGCTGAGAACAGAATTTTATTCCAGCATTTTTACCGAAAGTGAGAGACTTGGTGTCATGGTGGATTGGTAAACCAAATCAGAGTACAAATCTTAAAAAAATATATATAAAATTTGTAAAATTTAAAAATTATGTTTTTGAAGCATGTATGTGAAATCATCATTAATTCTCATTGTATAGTGCTAACTAAACGACAACGACAAAAGACAAGGCTACATAGGAGTGAGAGGCTGCGCCATGGTTACAAACACCAGATGTCCCAAAGAAACACTACAAGGGAAACAACCAAAGCAGTCAAGTCATCATATCTGAAAGTGGAGAGGACGGGTGATTTTAGTCACTTCTGTTTGCTTTGGAAGGTCTTCCAAATTTTCTGCAAAAAATGTCTATTGATTTTTAAACTCAGAATAAAACATCCTAATTCAAAATTGTATTAAATAATCATCATCTGTAGTGAAGATAATGTGGAGGGAATATAGTGAAGAAACACTGAGCCTGCCACAATATGAGCTTTCAGCACCAATTACTTCATAGCTTGTAAATTAATTCATGCCATCAAGGCAACCCTCAATAATTATGTCAGAAATACGGCAGATGATTAAGGAAGATAGAGACTATAAACCCTAATCCCAAAATAATTTTCATAAAGCACCTACTAGAGGGTCAACACATCATCAATGATAGGCGTAGCCCTTTTTCATGAAACTTGGTGACTTTCCCTTTCACAGAGAAGAAGACATTTTTGGCAAAGTAGTAAAACCATATAGTCATAAGGGGCCTTAAGGAATATGGAGGCTTCCTGCTGAGTAGAGAGCAACTAAAAGTAGTCACTTCTGAAGGAACAAGCCCCAAGGTGAAATGCAAGCATGTCAATTATGGCAAGTTTCAGATTATAGAGTACTACAGTACATTTGAAGGAAAAGTGATTTTCTTGGCCAAGAATGGGCACATGGGCATGTCTAAATCCCTAACCTATGGCTCAGCTGTTAACCCTGAAATATAACATGTAGCATCATGCTCCCTTGAATACCTTGTAAACCCAGTTGGGCAGGGATTATCATTATTAATTTTAAGAGGTGAGTTGTTTTGGATAAAATAAAAAGGAAGGTCAAACCAAAAAGAAAAAAAGAAATAAGGAGAGGAAGTGAGAGAGGGAAGGAAGGAAGGAGGGAAGGAAGGAAGGAAGGAACGAGAAAGAAAGAGAGAAAGAAAGAAAAGAGTATATGTAATTGCAGCCATTTGCTTGAATCTGGGAACATAAATTGGAGAAGTTGTACAAAATCTAAGTGAGAATCTCCTGATTTCAGCTAAGGTCAGATGGTGAACACCATTTTGAGGAGTGAAAATCATCAACTTGTAAAAGTCCAGAAAATAAGGCACTGAGCTGTGAGAGGGGGATGGCCGTTGTCCCAGGTCCTGTTAACTCTTTCCCGCTGCCTCAGTCCTTGAGTATAACCAGAGCAGCCCTTCACTTCATGCTTTGGCATTGCTTCTGTCTCATTCCCTTTCAATCATATGAAAAGGACACCCTCACTGGCTAAAACATGGCCTCTCTCTTTACTTAATATTCAACAGCACTATCCATGAACCCCAGATATATTTAGAGACATTTCCCAAGGGAAAAGTAGAAAGTTTATGTCTGGCAAGTAATGGTTTCATTGTTACAAGGCAGAATCAAAATGTTTACTGGAGTGAAGGAATGCATAGCTTAATCAGCTAACTCTTCCTTATTAGAAGGACGTGGGGCTATAATTTGGAGTGAAATCATTTCACTGATCTCAATGCCGGTTCCAGCTTGTTGACTTTAATGAGAAGTAGAGCACTTGGAAATGTGAACACAGTGGGTAATAGTTGTACAAAATCTTCACGAACTATGGTATTTTGCTCATGTGGAATACTGTGGCATCTTGCCTAGATCAGGGAACCAACAGATTAGCACATTAACACTTTTAGGAAACATGCATATAATTTGCTTTGAATGTGGTCTTTGACTCGTAGGAGGAATACCTAATGATTTTCACTCGGCCAGACTACTTTAAAAAGCATTTCTAAAAAGTGCTCATTGCTCAGAAGCTTCTATAGAATAAAGTATAAACTCCACTTTTGGACAGAAAAAATCCACTAGTGGAAGTTGCCAAAAAATACCCTAAAACTAAAAATAAGATACTTTTAAAATAATCCTTAGGCTGGCCTTTAATGACACATTTTTTAAATTTTATTTTTTAATTACAGCTGAAAGTGTATAACATAGTGATTAAGACATGTACATACCTTCCAGTGATCAGTCCCATAAGTGTAGTACCCACCCAGCACCATATATAGTTGTTATAGTATTATTGACTCTATTCCCGACATTACATCCTCAAGACTGTTTCTGTAATTGGCAATTCATACATCTCAATCCCCTTACACCTTTTTTTACCTACTACCCCTAGTCTCCTACCAACTTTTCTCATGTCTGTGAGTTTGTTTCTATTTTGTTTGTTCTTCTCGTCTTCAATTATATATTTTTAATGTACGTTATGTATGTAAGTCTTATATGCCAGGGGTGGATCTAAATACTATATTCACATCAACTTCCATAATTCTCACAGCATATCCACAAATTATGAACTACCAAAATTCCCCATTTAGAGAGAGAGCAAAGGCAGCACAGAGATGTTTAAAAACAAACATGAATTTCCTTTATCTGGTAACTAGAAAAGCCTAGATTTGCACCTGAGAAGCCTGACTCCCGAGATTGCGGTCTTTACCAGCGCGCTCCACTGACTTTTTTCAGGGGCAGGATGGGAGTTCTAAAGTTCAAGAGAGGGCCTATGGGCAATTAAATGTAAATGTCACTGCTAACAGAATTGAAGGCACAACTTTCCTCTTCCCATCTCATTTGGAAGATGAGATGGGAAGAGGAAACTATTTAATCATTCATTGAGGCTTAACCATTTATTTAGGCTCAAGCCAAACATGTTAATAAGTGGCCATACACTGTGAGACTGTCATTTTGCTTATATACAACGTTTCCACGACTAAGATAAAACATTAGTCAATCAATAGGTGATTTAATGCCTCAGTTTGTATAAAATTAATTAGCAGTTCTGCTTAGAAGAGGGAAGTAAACATTTTATTATTTCCTTATTCACTCTCTATCAGTCTCCTCAGTGACTCAAATGCCAGTATGGGTTAGGCCTTGAAGGATCCACAGTGGACCATCCACTGGATGGCAGGGTCGAAGGAAGAGGAGGAGAAAAGGAAGAGATAAGAGTGAAATTTAACGGGATAGAAAGCAAAGGGGGTGGTGCTAAAACTACAGAAACAGAGTAAAGGAAGCAGCCCTCACTCCACACTAACCTTTCAAAGCTAAAGAAAGTCTCCCTTCTGGTAGAAATAAGGCAAGATCAGCAGCTCCGGAGACCACTGCCCAGTTTTGTCATCTGGATATTACACGTACAGGAGAGAATATTATTTCACCAGCATTCTCCCTTCTGCATCCCTCCCTCCCAAGTGGCATTTAGAAATTATTACTTGTACTTTTTCTTCTCACAGACCCAAACGGACCCGAATGAAGGGGGCATGCAGCATAGCGCCAGCAATAAGGGTAACAATTGAGGCTGATTAGATCCGTTGAGGTAGCAGGAGAAAGGTGGATTGTATCCCCTCCTATGGGATTTTTTTCTTGCTCTGCTTTACCTAGCAGAGTTGTACTTCCCTTATTCTATTTTTCTCTGATCATCTTCTTCCCACACATTATATCCCATGTGGTATCTAAAGAGTCCACACATTGAGGTCCTCACACTGAAAATAAGAAATAAATTAAGAATGTATAAAAAATTGACACAAGACCTGCCACCTTAGCCAGACTTTCTAATAAATTCTATATTACAAACTAAAATCTAAAAGATTGGATTCTACCATCAGATTCCCCCCCTTTGAAGCCTCAGATACAGTAGAAGAGCATTCATTCTGGGAATCAGAACAGTGCATTTGTAATACTTTTTTTCTCTCCTGTTCCAATTCTCATCTTCACTTGGTCTTTATGAATACATGCAGCCCATCTGTCTGCTTTATTTGATGAATTATTGAGAATTGTCTGATGAATTATTGCTCCTTTTTTCCAGCCTTATAAACTACCAGTCAAGGGTTTTAAGCAAATGAGAATCCTTGAAGATTTCTGTTCTAGATCAACCCCAGCAGAGGCTTTGAAGAACAGATTCGAAGTAGGTGAGCCTGGAAGTAGGAGGTCTGGGCAGGAGGCTGCAATGGCCTGGGTAATAGGTGAGTCTCTGAGCCCAGCCAGTGGAGTAGGGACGGGAAAGAGAACAGATTTATGACTGTTTGAATATGTGGTTAAAAGAAACAGAGATCTGGAAGAAGAGCAGGTTTGGAAGCAAAAATAAAGATTTCATTCTCAAATAGACTGAGTTTATGGCCTTTAAAGATAAATTAGAGAAAAAGGTCCAACAGAGTTGGACTCACATGAAATTCATGGAGAAGTCTGTGAAGGAGGCACCAGCAGCCTGCAGGTGACGGGAATGATGAGCATACATAAAATACCTAAAGGGGAATTCACAGTGTGAGCAAGTATTCACTCAAAGGCAGAATTCTCAGTAAAAAGAATTAAGGGGGCAGGGGTGTAACAGTGTGCCAAATACAGTCTATTAATCTTCAGGACTCACCCTTCTAAGCTGTCCTTTGTGCTGCTGGGGCTGAAAGTAATGTTTTCATTTAGATTCTGTAAAAAGAGGTACTTACATAAAAATTAGAAGGCAGAGAAGAAGGACATGTGGCTCCCTGAGGGCATGCACTTGAGCATCACTGGGTGGTGGATTTGCAGATTTACTAGAGGCTTCTGAGCATTGTCCTGAAATCATCTACTTCAGCACTGCAGGGAGCAGAGTTTATTAGCTGTATTTTACTATGGTTTTGTGAAACAACAGCAGCTTCCTTGAGCTCTGGTCCCTAAGCAAAAGCCTCTAATTCCCTATATTAAATCTCCTTCTGCTCAAAATACTCACAATAAGGTCTATCTTCATGAACAAAGCTTTACTAATATGGTCAGTACAGTGTCAGAGGTACAGAGACAGTAGGTTTAGAGCAAACGGTATGTAAAAAAAGTAGAGAAAAGGGACACAGACACATTTGCTGGGAGGGCACCTATGAGAAGGAGAGAAGACATACTAGCTGCTACGAGCAAGAGAGGGGTCACAAAAATTTCAGCATGTATAAGTTGTGTGTTTTGAGAAAATAGACCTGAGCATGTTTATAAACTAAAGCAAGAGCCCATGAAAAGAGGAGCGGATAAAGATATATAATAGTAACCAGAACTGATAAAATCAGATCCTGGACTAGATGGAAGGACTCAGGGCTAACGATTGGTAGGTTGCCCCAAAACAGAGGGAGGGGTATTCCTCCCTCTTCTAAGACCATGACAGGAAAGAGGGTATGAGCTGAGAATTTGAAAGAGGTTCCTCTCGTCTCAGTGAAGTAGGTTCAAAGTGCAGAGGACATCTGGGTTGGGCCATCCAACATCTGTGTCACCTTTTGATAACTAAATCCTTGGAGAACCACCTCTTCTATTCTCAGCCTTGTGACTCTAGAGTGGAGCACCAGACCCAGTCCTAACCCAGTCAGAACATTGCATTCCAGTCTACAGTGATTGGTCCAAGCGTGTGCAGTCACTGGAGCTGGGAGCATGCGATGGGATGTTCGCTGAGGCTTCTGATAAAGAGGCAAGTAAACTTCCCCATAGAACTTCAAGAGAGAATATGAGTTATCATGTTTCCATTGTTGGAAGAGTCTTCCGGAGAATAAAGTCAAACCAGAAGGAATGGAGCTGGGGAGAAAGGGATTGAGAAAAACCAGGGTCTAGTGATGGAGATCAAGGGTCTGCTCTGAGCTTCACTTAAAGCCAGATATTTTCCTGGACTTTTCAGTTAGTTTAACCAATAAATTCCACTTTTGTTTAAGCTGGTTTGGGCTGGATTTTCTCTCATTTGTTGAAAAGGTCCTAAACCATATAGTGAGGTTGTCTGCTAAAAGTGAAGGGGGGTGGATATAGTCAAAAAATAAAATAAAATGCAGGCTGATAGTATAAACAGCACAGGGAAGGATCTTAAACAATAATCACCCAGTTAGGCCATAAAACACAGTTCAGTTTGGCTGAACTCAACCATGCTAATGTCAAACCCAAGTCAATAATTTGGTTTTTCAGAGTTCTCTATGGCAACTAAAGGAACTGGGGTTTTTTCATCACTTGCAATTGCCTTTGTGAAGTGTGGACCGCCTTTGGCTGGGCTCATGTGACACCTAACATCTGGATGAAAATTGAAAAATGTGATGTCAACCATGTGTTTTGTCAAACACAATTACAAACCCCTGGGTAGTTAGAAAATATCTAATAATCGTTTCAGATTTCATCTGAATCGTGTATGTGTAGCATTTGTGACTCCAAACTTTCAGAGAGAAGGCATATAATCTCTGCACCCACCATTCCTCTGTTTTACGAGTCAGCCCCCAGCCCAAACGTGATGTCATCTTCCCCCCACTTAATATTTCCCTTGTGTAATGTTTCCTTGATGCAAATACATCAAAATTTCAGCTCCATGAGCAACCGTTCATGTAGGAGTCACATGTCTTACATTTCACTTCTGTGTCACAGACATGGCAGTAGAATGTGGGATATTCGAGTTAGAAGGTAAATGTCGATTTGTGAGGGCAAAGCTAAATGTTTTGTTTCCCGAAGAATGAAACCGATGTTCAGAGAGGTGAAATAACTTGCGCAAGTTCCAGCTGCTAGTCAGTGGCTAAGCTGGGGATCGAACCCATGACTTTAGACTGCTTTCACTGCATTATGCTGTATCTGTCATGACCAAAAAATTGGAACTAAACTATTTTGCAGTAAGGAGCACGTTGTGGCTACGAATATATTTAGAACCACCCCAAATAGTATTGATCATCCCTAAAATTCTTTCTTCTAAACATCTCCCAAAATGTTATCTTCAGAAATATAAAAATGTTCACTACATTATTAAATCTCTAAGTGCCATAACTATCATCTCTGTCTATCCACCACTCCTAGGATTTGCTCTTAGAATATTTAATGCCAACTTGTGGTCACTGCACCTAAAGGGACTTTTACATGGATTTTCTCATATGTGTCATTCTCTTTTTATGTTTCTGTAACAATTTTATATACTTGCTATTACCTAGTGGAATGGAATGTAATATAAGAATCAAACACATTTATGCAATATGATCTCATTTGTAATAGGCAGGGAAGGCTTATCTTTATTTTGTATAAGTAAATAAAGAGGAGAGCTTAAACCCCTGTCTTTTGAAGTAGGTCTCTTACTTCACAGGCCGTAATCAGAGAGTGCAAGGCTATTTGTTCCAGCCTTAGGGGGGTCATGACCCCATGACTTCTTGCTCATTAATTCATTCAATTAGAATTGTGATACAACCAAATAGTCCATTACAAAATTTCCATTACTTCACTACATTTAATCATTATCATCAAATGAAATGTTATAGATTCACATAAACACAGTTCTGAGCTAAGAATTGTGCACACTAGCTAATTTATTCTGAATTAATTTCAGTAAAAAGGGTTTTATAATTTTCCCCACGATTTATAGTTAGAATCAAGATTATGAGTTAAAATAGAATTTACAAAGAGACAAGTTTAGCTCAAAAACCTAAAGAAATGAACTAAAAAATTGGTAATTTAAGCAATCAATACATGCTGCACCCTTTTTAAGTCAGGATAGATAAAAAGTGAGGCCAAGAATTTAAAAGAACTTGAGGTTTTAAAAATGGTAGTGTTCATGGATCTCACAATTTTTTTAACTTCCAGGAATAATGTTCATAACAGTTATTAAGCAACCAACCAGTTAACCAACAAATATTCACCATGTGCAGTGTATGTAGGGCACACAGAAGGATGAGACATGGCTCTCGTGTCTAAGAAGCAATTAGTGGAAAATATCAAATATCATCTCTTAAGTGATAAATTATCCTTCTCTCTCATCCTCCAGTCTACCATTTAATAATCTGGTTAGGACTTTCCTGAAGCTTCTTGGGGTCAGTTCCACATTGTATAAAGGAACATACACTTTTTGTTCCTGTCATCCAAACCTGAAGTGAGTACAATGAAAATGATAAAATGTTTTTTATTCTGGGGTCTTGAAGTTTACAAAGCAATTTTATGTATATTACTATCTCGTGGAAATAATTCAGAAACCCTGTAATATTGGCAGCAAAAAAATAATATTTCTTTCCATCTTACAGATAAAGCTTAGCCTGAAAGAGAAGACCTCTGTTGAAGTACTCAGCAGTGCCTAGTTGATTGTGACACAATGAAGTTGAATGTAAACTTCAAATTTAATTCCAAGGTTATTCAATCCAAAATTCAGGAGAACGGATTAAAATTCCAACTTCACCATTTGTTATCTGTGTCATAGGGAGTCTCTCTGGGTCCAATTTCACTTTTGAGTGATAGAAAACTTTAAAAACAGAAGTTTATTTCATTTACTCATAGAATTGGTCTGGAGGTGGGCAATCTGGGGGGCAGTTCTGGGTTCCTTCTACAATGTTGCTCTGTAAATTTCAGCATGAAATTTACACCTCAGGGTTCAATATGGTTGCTCAAATTCCAACAGTCACATCTGTATTCCAGCCAACAGGAAGAAGGGTGTACCACTTTCCTTTCACACATTTCCTGTGAATTTCACACAGCATTTCCACTTTTGTTGGTCAGAAGGTAATCTCATTCATACCTGCTGCCAGACAGACTAGAAAATCAACTTTTATTCTGAACAATTATGGACTTAGCTATAAGTCAGGGATTTCATTACAAGGGAAGAAGGAGAGAATGGAATTCGGATACCAATGCCAATCTGCTACATTGACCTATCAATAACTTTGGGTTGCTAAAATGTTCACTTGAGGTAGTATATGTAAAGGTGTATAGCTTACTTAGACTATAATGTAGGGCAGTTTCCTAGAAATATCAATTAATTTGACTTCTATTATAAAGAGAAAGAAGCTTCCTTGTATAGTGCTATTCCTGGGTGTTTCAGATGAATCAAAGTAAAGATACAAGAATGCCATGAGTATGCGCTTGCAGACCTCCCATCACAGGGAGCCTCTCTAAGGGACTGCACGCCATGCCTCCCACCAGCTGCTCCCAGCCAGTGACTGACAAGGCGCGTTCGCTAAAACAGTCTCAATCCTGAAAGATTCCGGAGTCTTCTGACAGATGATTTTAAATACTCTGGATGGTTTTTGCTGGAACTTCCTTAGACTGCACAGAAGTCCAGGATGCTCCATACAACCTTCTCTTCCTCTCTCCTCCAATGGGAGTCTGCCTTGCATTTTGTTCTGTCAGCCTTCTCCCTATTTTCTATCACACAGACACTTGCCTTAATAAAATCCTTGCATGTCTAATCCTCTCCTGACATCTGCCTCTTGGAGGATGTGGATTAACAAACCACAATATTTTGTGAAGAAATATAACTCATGAATTCCTTGATTAAAAATACTTTTTTTTTGCAAAATTAAAGTCTTGCTAAGTAAACACATTTTCAGGATTGTGTTTTTATGTCCATATTATTCTCCAAAAAGTTCAAGTTATCCCCATGGATTATTTTTTAATTATGATGATAGTGAAACACTTGTCACATTATTTCTTTATACATATAGTGGCAACTCTTTACTAGGTTTATAACTATAGAGTTGGTATAAATACCCCAGAACAATATTTTTAAAATTCAAAATCCTGTATATGTGCATCTAATGACTCTGTTACAAAAGGCTCTTTTTATTTAGACTCTGTTCATTTATCAGAACAACATCAAATATTGTGTAACCACTGTGTGCTAGGTACAAAGGTACATGCTGGAGAGACAAAAATGAATACCATAGATCCTTCAAGGACTTTGCCATCTAGATACAGAGAAACACTCCTAACAACCAATTATCAAGACCTGTTAACCACAGTCTTCCTTGGTCAGTGCGAATCCTGACTGAGGAAGGACCACAGCCTGACCCCAAAGAGGCCTACTTGCTAATAGAGTATAGTTATGCTTCCCAAGTCACTACTCATTGATGTCTGTCTACAAATGGAGCAGCCCAGGCAACCACAGAAAACAGCTACAAAACCAAAAAAAAATTTTAAAAAGCGTGCCTGCGCTGGTTTCTTCAAACACTTCAGAATAACCCATGTGGAAAGAGGACTTGAGGGAGCAGAGGGTCATGGAAGAAATAAGAAGCCAGTAGTTAGCTCTAGGGTGGCAGAGTGAGCTGGTCCTGCAGCATCAGACAGAGAAAGAAGTTTGGGGAGTCATTACATGGACTTCCGCATACTCCAGAGCAAAGTACTGGGGAAAAGAAAGTCCCAGGGGAAAGACTTGAGAAGAAAATGTGGCCTTGTTTTTATCGTTGTTATTTTTGCTGTTGTTATTTTTACATTTCTCAAGAATCTTTCTTGGAATCTTAGTGTGTTGGGGGTACTATCTTCCAGGTTTTTTTGCCAGCTCATATAATAGCAAAATATAGAGCTGCTAGGTTCCTGCGAGCTCATGAACTCAACACATCTTCCACAAAAACATTAAAAACATTTAAAGACAAATTTAATTGAGCTAGTTTCAGTTATTTTTGAATAAATTATGTTTTATGTTGAAGATATAAAATACCATCATTTTATGAGCAAAACAAATTGCTGGACGCGTCACCTACTCATTGCTCTCACACTACTAAAGTGACTTTGGCTCTGCAAGCACTCCCCCCCAAAATCAATATTGCCTATGCTTTAAATTTTGCCAAAAAATGTCTTTTCTTACCCAGATTAATTTTTTACAAATATTCTATTATTTTATACAGGATCACTTACGTGAATGGCAGGGGCCTGAGGAGTCAGTAAAACTCAGTGAGACTAGGCAGAACCCTGAGGAGCCCTGAAGTTTCTTGAGGAGGGACTCTCATTGACCCTTTCCACAGCTCCCCCACACCTGCTAGGACATATCTAGATGCCCAAATCCTTTTGAATTAGACGGAAGAAGGATGGATGGTTGCATGGGTAAGAAATAGGAAAGGAAGAGACACAGCTGGGATGAGGAATGAGGCCACCTCAGAGCACTTAGTATTGGAGAGAAATGGAAAGGAAGGGTTCTGGACCCCAGGAATCCCATGACCTTAGAGCAGTCAAGAAAATACACAGCAGATTGTCTTTGTCTTCGAAAATAAACAGTTGGAAGAGGCAAACACCTGAACTAATGAAAACTGGTTCCTCGTGACTTTTGCTTAGGAAATGAAAACAGCTTGCATACATTCACAGTAGATACAGATGTCTAGGAAATTAATTAATTTCAAGTTAGCCCTGAGGGTTGCTATGACATCATTGGAGGCGGGGTGCAAGGAGGGTGGGCACACATACTCTGGGACATCCACTCAGACAACTCATGTCTCCTCTCTGAGAGGCAGCATTCTCACAGACTAGAGCTCATGTGGTGCTGGCCCATGGCTTCAGTTGGGCTTTGTTAGCATCTGCCTTAGGGTTGGGAGAGAAACTGTGTGAATTCTGTGGCAAGCAGATTCTGGCAGCCCCTGCACAGCTGGGCTGGGAGCTGAGGCATGTTAGAGGCCGGGAGGCTGAGAGCTCTGTGGGGCTTATAATGAACGGAACTCAGATGTCACCTCCTCCGTCAGGTTAGCCAGATGGAACCCCCTTTTCTCCAACTTCAGCAATTTGTGCATCCCTTGTAGCATTTATCTTAATCAGTTTGAGTCCATTATTTGTGAGCTTGTCCTTCCTCTTTTAAAACTTAAGTTTCTTGGTGATAGTATCTACTTGTTTGTATTGTGACCCTCGGGCTCACAGTGGGTGTCCATCAAACGTTTGCTGAAGTGAAGCATTTGATGGAGGGCAGGCCAGTGGAAGAGGTCACAGCAATGCCTACACTCACCACTTGTTTTTGTTTTTTTCATCTCTCTCTCTCTTCTGAAATAGTCCTTTGAATAGGTTAGAAAATTCTTCTAGGCAGCTAAATCAAATAGTTTTCCAATCTACTGCTTTGCTGTGCCTCTGTAACTTCAAAATCAAGTTCAAGTCCTTGTTGTGGGCTCCAAAGCATGACCCTGATCCTCCCCAGCAGCCCAGGAAAGCACTAGAAGACCTCCTGTGCTCTTAACTTTTGGTCATTCTGACGCTTTACCAGTTGCAGGACACGTTGATGGTTGAAGAAGAGAAAACAACAAAGAAAGAGCCCAGTGATATTCTAGGGTTCATAAGGAGTATTTCCAACCCTTTCTCAAGTGGCTTGAATTTGGTAAATTCCAAAATATTCTTTGCCAAGAACTTTTTTGCCTTAATTTCTTAAACCCATGTGAATTTCATTTACACTTAACTCATCACAATGTTGTTGTGAAATAGCCATTTGGAGTCCAAGAAGCCTTTAGAAGTCCTTTCCTATGCCTTTTCTCCCTTGCCAATGCTAAATACAATTCCAATTCAGAATCTAAGTTGGATCTCAACTCAGAACTGAAAGAGAACTCTTGTCTTGATAAAACATTCAGCAACCCTATGGGAAACAAAGTTTCCTGAAGCTCCTGAAACTTCCTCCAGTTTAGGGCTAGTTTTCCCCTTTCTGAATTCATGTTAGATCAGAAGTAGAAATGTTGAGATATACACTGAAATTGCACCAGGTCCCACCTCAACTGCAACAGAAACCCCACAGAGAACAGTTGCCCCAATGTTTGCTAACAACTATGTCAGTTTGCGGTGCCCAGGTCCCTTGGAGTAACTTTTCTTCAGTACTGAACTTTTTAAGTCACAAGAGCCTTTGATGTCTCCAAATTCACCCACCAGATTCCAACGTGCAAAATAGCCCAGCCATCTGCTGTAGAAGGCCTGGGCTAAAATCAGTCTCCCCTTTCCTCATACAGAATATAATCCAAATATAAACCAAATTCAAATTGATAGCATTTATAAGGAAGGGATGTAGCAGAACTGTGGTTTCCAGCCAGCCATTTGGTGTGGGCATTGTGGTTTGGTTTCAGTACTGAGCGCTAGAAAGGAGACACATGGGGGTCAGGGCAGGTCTTTCCTACTTGCTCAGGGGGCTGTACACGCAAGTGAACTCCAAAACCTCAGGCGTCCTGGGGAAAGTAGGCATCGCCTGCCAGCTCGGAGAGGAAAGTGAGAAGGGTGCACCCTGCACACTTCTCCGCCAGACATTCACTCCGGCCGTGTGCTGCCTCAGCGTCCTCATCTTCCTTCCTGCCAGTGTGCTCCCCAGAACAAAGACCCTTCAGATCCCCGGAGAGCAAGGCTGGGTCATGGAGGGAGGAGAAATCCCTCCCAAACAATCCCCTCCTTCACTTCGGTGTTTCCCACCCCATCTTTTTTTTATTTCCTGCTTATTCTGAAATCATTTTCTTAAGCATTTTTAAACAATATTTGCATTTAATCATCTGAAAAAATATCCTTCCTAGCAGCCTCAGAACTCTTTCAGATACCCCTCCATGAATCTAAACATAACTTGAACCATTTCAAACAACTCCCTCTTGGCTCAGTAAAGTTGCCATGTTTTTCCCCCTTATTTTAAATTGTGCAAACAATTAGACATTTTGAAAACGGCATACATCAAGTAAAGCAAGTCAGGTTTTAATTACTTTAAAACATTTATAATCCCGGCTGTCAGAAACAGCCTTCTCCCTTTGGGCACACAACATTCTAGCAATGTTGTGATATCTTTCTGGTTTGACCTAAATATCTATTTACTTTATTGAGTAAGTACAAGGCTTGGAAGGTCAAAAATTAGGCATGGGTGGTTGAAGCGTAAATACCTGCCACAAGATGCTGAAGTTGAGGAATTTTAAAATTAAATGCATCTTTAGAGGTTTGTCACTAAGTTCACATTTGTATTTAAGCACTAAATTATCTTCCAATTTTTATGCATAGTTTTCAGTCCTGTAACCAAAACATGATGTCAAGTGCTCATGCTGTGAGCGCTGCGCTTGGTTTCCTTGTTTACATTCACAGCTGTAAACACCGTCTTACTCAGGCTTGCTTGGAAGCAAATTTCTCATTGTTTTCTACACTTGCTATGTTGACAAATGTCTAGAATCTTCCTCATATTCTCATTCTTCGCTCATTGACCCGTAGGTGCCTAAACTTTTCAGGGTCTGACTACACTTTCACCTACCAAAGTCCCAACATACATTCACGGTCTTCATTTTAACCCCAAGATTTCAAAAATAAGTTGTAAATAGAAAGTTGTGCCAAGGATATTTACTAAAAGTCACGCGTATGCAAATGCTTTCTTCATTTCAACCCTACTCTGCAGCATATGCATCTCCCCAGCTACTCATTTCATCCATCTTTACAGACAAGCTCAGCCCTGGCCAACTTCACCAGAACCACCTGACAACTCCAGAGAAAGGATGTTTCCATTTTTTAAATATATTTTATTAATTATGCTATTACAGTTGTCCCAATTTTCCCCCTTGGTCCCCTTCCACCCAGTATCCCCCATTCCCTCCAAAAATCCCTCCTTTTATTTCTTATCCCTGGGTCATGTATGTAAGTTCTTTGGCTTCTTCATTTCTTTTACTGTTCTTAATATCCCCCTATCTATTCTGTACCTACCAATTTGTACTTCTTTTTTTAAATATATTTTATGGATTATACCATTACAGCTGTTCTATTCCCCCCCTTCATTCCCCTTCACCCTGCATACCTCCTCCCCCACCATTCCCCTCCTTTAGTTTATGACCATGTGTCTCAAGTTCTTTAGATTCTATATTTCCCCTACTATTCTGGCCTCCCCGTATCTATTTTTTACCTACCATCTCTACTACTTATTTTCTGTATCTTCTCCCCCCTTCTCCTCCCACTCCCCTGTTGCTAACCCTCCATGTGTTCTTCATTTCTATGGTTCCACTCCTGATCTAGCTGTCCTCTTGGTTTGCTTTTGTTTTAGGTGTGGTTGTTAATAACTGTGAGTTTGCTGTCCTTTCACTGTTCATATTTTTTATCTTCTTTTTCTTAGATAAGTTCCTTTAACATTTCATATAATAAGGGCTTGATGATGATGAACTCCTTGAATTTGATCTTATCTGAGAAGCACTTTATCTGCCCTTCCATTCTAAATTAAATTTGTACTTCTTAATCCCTGTACCTTTTCTCCCAACTCCCCCACCCCCCTCCCAACTGATAACCCTTCAAATGATCTCCATCTGTGATTCTGTTTCTGTTCTCCTTGTTTACTTTGTTTTTTAAATTCAGTTGTCGATAGTTGTGAATTTATTGCCATTTTAATGTTCATAGTTTTGATCTTCTTTTTCTTAAATATGTCTTTTTAACATTCCATATAGCAATGACTTGGTGATGATGAACTTTAGCATTACTTCATCTGGGAAGCACTTTATCTGCCCTTCCATTCTAAATGATAGCTTTGCTGGATAGTAATCTAGGTTGTAAGTTCTTGCTTTTCATCACTTAGAATGTGTCTTACCAATCCCTTCTTGCCTAAAAAGTTTTTTTTTTTTGAGAAATCAGCTGATAGTCTTATGGGAACTCCTTTGTAGGTAACTCTTTACTTTTCTCTTGCTGTTTTTAAGACTTTCTCTTTATCTTTAACTTTTGTCACTTTAATTATGATGTGTCTTTGTGTGGGCCTCTTTGGGTCCATCTTGTTTGAGACTCTCTGTGCTTCCTACACTTATATGTCTATTTCTTTCACCAAATTAGTAAAATTTTCATTCATTATTTTTTCAAATAAGTTTTCAATTTCTTGTTCTTTCTCTTTTCCCACCAGCACCCCTGTGATGTTGGTACTTTTGAAGTCCTAGAGGCTCCTTAGCCTATGATTATTTTTTAGAATTCTTTTTTCCTTCTTGCTATTCTAACTGAATGTTTTTTTATTCTTTATGTTCCAGATCATTGACTTGATTCTTGGCTTCATCCTCTCAACTGTTGATTTCCTGTAATTTTTCTTTATTTTGCTTAGTATAACCTTTATTTCTGCCTGGGTTTTTTATATTGTTGAAGTACCCAGTGAGTTCTTTGAGCATCCTAACAACCAGTGTTTTGAACTCTGCATCTGGTAGATTGCTTATCTCCATTTTGTTTAGTTCTTTTTCTGGAATTTTGTTCTGTTCTTTCAATTGGTCCACATTTTTTTGTCTTCTCATTTTGGTAGCCTCCCTGTGTTTGTTTCTATGTATTGAGTAGAGATTCTTTGACTCTCTGTATTAGTACCATGGCCCATTGTGGAAAAGCACATTAATAAGTTTGATGGAGTGGAGCCTTAGGTAATCACCAGGGCAAGGCAACCTTTATGAACCAAGTTGATGGAGCCTCTGATTAGTGTCATGACTCTATGGTTTAGTGTGGAAGAGGGCTCAGGAAGGAGACAATGTCACTGCCTGGCCTCTGGAGTTTTATCTGGGAGGAAGCTGTCCACCCAGTGCTTGCCTTGGTACCAGACACGTCAGTCTCTCTCTGTATGCCACTGGCGCCCTTCCAGCTGCTGCCCTAGTGCTAAAGCCCAACGGGAGTCTGCATAAGTATTAAGTCCACTGCAGACCCTTTCAGAGAAGATGCCTGAGAATCCTGTGGGTTTCTTCCATCACCCTAACCCTTACTGGATTTTTATAGCCAGAAGTTATTGGGACTTATCTCCCTGGCACTGGAACCCTGGGCAGTGTGGTCTGGTGCCGGGTAGGATCCTTCACTCTTGAGGTGTCTCTCCTGATTTTCGTCTACCACATGTGGGTGTGGGGCCACCCATACCATGTCTCTGTGCATCTCCATGTCTCTGTCCCTCCTACCTGTCTGGGTGAATGTGACCTCTTCAATTCCTTGGTTGTTGGGTTTCCATACAACTCAATCTTCTGATGATTCTGGGTGGTATTTGTTTCATATTCTAGTTGTTTTTTTGCCCTGGTTGTGCGAGGGGGGCAAGCCATGTCTACCTACACCTTCATCTTGACCACAAGTCTGCAAATGCCAGGCTTCTGCAGTACATGATGCTCACAGCATCAGCAACCTTTCCAACTCACTTATCCATTATCCTAAAGGCCTCAGCATCCAGTAACCTTCCAAGTGAACAAAAACAGGGGGCCATGCTGCCCTGGAGGATGCTCAAGTTGTGAAGGTGTAAGTGCAAAGCAGGTAAGAATGGGGGGAAGGAAGCACAGGAAGGTGGTCTGTGTGGGTGAAGGAGAAAACTTAGACCTGGAGTCTCAGGTGGAATCAGTGCTGGAGAACAGTGCAGGAGGAAGTGGCAAAAGTGGCCCTTTTCATCCTAGGTTTTCCCACTTCTTTCTTCTGCTGAAAAGTCAGAATCAGGGGCTGAATGATCTCTGCAGTCTTCAAAAGCTGCAAGACCTTCCTCTCACTCAACCACCTCCCCCAACCCCTGCAGTCAAGTCATCCAGATAGAGGACTTTTAAATAGAATGTTCAGTTCTCTTAATTGCCAAAAAGAGAAGATGGCTGTAAACAGGGCTTCACGGAATTTGTCAAATGAAGGTGGAAAGAAGGTGTCAAAGTAGAGATACAAAGGAAAAAACAGAGAAAGAGGTGTTGAGCAGAAGGAATTTAAACAAAAGGAGAGAATAATATTGAATATTGAACAGACCACTGAAAGACCATCAAATGTATTACATAGAAACAGGACAAACAACGTGAATGAAGAGAGAAAATAGTTAAATTGAGAGTGACTTTGCCTGTGTAGAAACGTGAAATCAAGAAGTAAAATTCCCCATATGCATGTTTTTGTTACCTACTAGGACCTTTTTTGCATTACGGGAATACAGGTGTGTACACACACACTCCCGACATGTTGCTCTCCTAAACCAGATTCAGTCACTGTGTGTGCCCCATGGACAAAGAAACAAGCCCCATACACCCACTATTCCCCAAATTCCAGGTCAGGTGTGGTCTCCCGCTCCAGGGTACCAGCAGGGATCAGGTCTGAGGCGTTGTCACCAGTTGCTAAACTGCTAAAACCTCAACCATGACTTCAAAAACACCACGAAGACTGGTGTTTGTTCCTGCCCTGGTCTCTGATCAGCAACCAGCAGGCATTCCAGTGTCTATAGCCCATCTATACATGGCTCTTCCCCAGAAGTTCTACAGCACTTGGTCTTGGATTTACATAAAAAGTAAAAACCCCTGCCCTTTTATTGCCTTTCCATCCACATTCCAGCCAAATGAGGTCCTCTGTTAGGGATCCTTGTTGCCTATTTGGCAGTGGCACGGAGCCTTTCTCCCTGTCGCCTGGAGGAGGGAGGTAGGTGTTCCCTTTGTGGTACTTTGCTGCTGGCTTGGAGTTCAGTCCACCATTCAAATTTTATTATAGTCCTTGTGTTTCTGCATCTGTCTTTTGACAGAGGGTTATTTTTTAGATTACTTTTTCACTTATATCTACTTGTTTCTAAAAGAGAAGACTTACTTTTATACTTTATTTTTTTATAATTTTCTAGTAGAATAGAGAAAAACATACTCCCAAGGTTCTGGTATTCGGACAAATATCCAAAATTCTATAGCCTCTGGACACAACAAAAACTGCTTTATGTGTGGGGAGTATTTTTAGGGCTAAGAAAAAGGCATGTACAGAATTATCTGATCTTTAAGCCAGAGCGATGCAGCCCAACAGGAAAGGGACAGACAAGGCAGGTCTTCCTCCCTTGGGGCACTGGATGCCCTCTGCAACTGGGCTGCATTTTACAAATACAGTAAAACCCCAAAAAACCTTGAGAAAGCACAAGGCAAGTTTTATTCACTGCTACACAGATTGAAAATCAATGTGTACAACATTCATATGAGCAACAAAAGACTCGAAAGTGACTTCTGAAGAATCAATAAATAATGTGTAATGTACTTGAATATGTTCTAGCACATTAGACATTTTAGACATTTCTTATAACATATTAACCACAAAATTCTATTCCCTGGTCACCCTGCTCCCCCCCTCCCCAATGCCACGGAAATTGAATGAAAAAGTAAGAGAAAGAAAGCAAACTAGAGGGTAGGAAGAAGGTGGAAAGGAGCTGCAGTAGAAAATTGAAGTGGATGGAAACTACAGATACAAAGACAGTGGGCCCTTCTGAAGGTCCCCTCAGAGCTGGAAGCCATCTCTGCTGAAAACTGCACATGCGCACCACCCTTTGCAACCCGTGTCAAGGAGTTCATAGACCCCCGTAGAGCCTCTCAGAGCGCCCTATAGTAACTGCTAACACAAACATCTTGAAGCCTACAGTAGTGTTTCATTAAGATTCTTGGGAAAGGGAAACTAGTGAAGATGATAACTGTGACATTCAAAACAAAATAACTATCAAAGATTATTTTGCTTTAGTGAAGACAGATGAGGCAGCTATTAATTCAAAATTTGTGCTAAAACCAGCTATAGACAGTCCTTTATCCCACTTTATTTTCCTCAGAGATAATCTGTTCAGAATAGGGCCATTCTTTAAAGTTTATAAATGTGGATATCATTTTAATTTTTTGAGTTTCTAACTCAATAATTTCATGTGGTTGTAAAAGTAATTTGCATTGAAGTGCTCTCCAAGGATTCTGTTCCAAGAGCTGCAATTCCTTTCATTCGGCAATTCCTTTCAGTGACATTTCCCTGCTAAGGGGCTCCCGTGAGTTCCATCTGGATCATTCACATCCCTGGATAATGTGCGTTTACTTTATGTTGAGTCAGTTCCTAGTTCCAATGTGGCTTTGTTGGAGATGGAGCGAGATGCCAAGTGTACTTGGGGGATTGAGACGTCAACATTTCCGACCCTTGTGCCAGAGAGGGCTACCTTTTTCAGAAACACATTCCAGCAAGAGTAAACCAAACTGTGGAAAATATTCAGCCTCACTTGTTACTAAGGAATTGTAAGTCAAACTAATAATGAGGTGCTACTCTACAGCATGTTTCAAGGATTATTTACAGAGGTTGGTGGCATTGTTCCCTACTACAATCCTCATCAAATTTTAGGAATACATAAGAAGAATGCTAAAAATATTCATCCCTTGTGCCCCAGTTTGGGGAAACTTGAAGAGTGGGAGAGTAGAAATGGCATATGCCAAATCGTTCCCAGCAGCATCATGTATGCAAACAAAAACAAGAAACAGCCTGAACAGTCAACAGTAAATATTTGGTCATCTAATTATGGTTAGTCCGTAGGGGATACTGCAGTATACACTGACCATAATTCTACCCCTATGCCCCACCTCGTGTCAAGAGTGTGTGTGTGTGTGTGTGTGTGAGAGAGAGAGAGAGAGAGAGACAGAGACAGAGGCAGAGACAGAGACAGAGAGGTTGGCTTTCAAATGGTAATATGACTCAATTCTGGCTTCTAAGATGAGAGAAAAAGTTTTTGCAGGAGTTTTGGGGAAAGGCAATTTATAGAAAGAGGAAGAAACCATTTATCTTCTAACTCTGGGCACCCAGCTGGATGTGGTCCCTGGAACTGTTGCGGCCACCTTTGAACACACTTGAGGGGGACATCAACACTGCAGAGAGCATGTCAGAGAAACGGAAAACCTCTGGTCCTTGATGACAACACTGAGCTGCTAAATCAATCTGCCCAGAGCCTCAATTTCCATTATATGTGAAATATTAAACTTCCTTATAACTTAAGCCAGTTTGAGTTGAGTCTTCTGTTACTTGAATCTAATAGAATCAAAATTAATTTAATTTTGCATATCTGTTATAACAGTGATGATCTAATAGAATCATAGTTAATTCAATTTTGTATATCCATTGTAGCAGTGATGACTAATGTAAACCTATGGTAAGTATTTGTCAATAATCTTTAAAAAGGAAGTAAAATCTCCCCAAATATATCCAACACAATTACAACTATATTAAAATCATGAATATATCTATAC
Organism: Sturnira hondurensis; assembly: GCF_014824575.4. NCBI lineage: Eukaryota > Metazoa > Chordata > Mammalia > Chiroptera > Phyllostomidae > Sturnira > Sturnira hondurensis. The sequence continues at coordinate 8,823,742 of NW_028098001.1, read as the reverse complement.
ATACATGTCATAAATAGTATTAACAAAAATAGTTCTGATTTAAAGAAATTAGGAATAAATTACAAAATATTTTAAAGTTTTTAAATAATATTTTAAGGTTACCTTCTATAATTTTTCTTCACATCATTTCTCAAAACAATTAGCAACTAGAGGTTAAGGGACACATCTGATTCATCCCAATTTCAAATACTAGAATATTTCAAAAACTGAAATATTGCTAGAATATTTTCAGTTTTTTATAAACCAAGATGGATTGGATTGAGTTGCACTAACAAACAACCCAGGAGTCTCAATGCCTTAAAACAACAAAGGTGTATTTCTTGCTTTTGCTACAGGTTTATTGTGGTTGGACGAGGTAGTAGGATCATTCTGCTCATCAGAGTCACTCGGGGATTCAGGCTGATGGTGCGGCCACCATTCCAACCACAGGTTGTCACCATGCCGGAGGTTAAACAAAAAAAGAGCAAAACAGCCGCGTATTAGATTTTAATGCTTCTGCCACATGATTTCCACTCACATTTCATTAGCCAAAATAGGTCATGTGGCCATGCTTCAATTCAGAGGGAAAGGGAAAGTGCAATTCCCTCATGTGCCTGGAAGCCCCAAATATTTGGCACACAGCCCTGATGACTACCACAGGGTCACGACAAATGGCTGTTGGATGCACAGCACCGTCACATGTACAGGAGGCAGACTTTTTTTAAAGCCCTAGAGGTAAGGGAGAGAAGAAGCCTATATATAGTAAAATTAGTACAGTGAGACACAACACAGCTCCTCGCATGTTCTAAATACGTGCCTGACTTCACCCAACAATTGATTCTACAGGGTTCATATGGTTGCATAAAACATGTGTTTCAAGTCACAATGTATTATAAATGTAGCGGAGACTTTTATATCACTTTAAAGTGCTACTATGAAAAACCACCAGACAGAAAATAGATTAATTACTACACAATATCTCCCTGGCAAAGTTTGCATGCAGCATCACCAAAGCAACAAGCGGTGAGTCCGCCTGATAGGACGTACCTGACACTTCTCTCCACTCCCTGCTGTCTGTCTGGTCTCAGATCAAGCATAAATTCAGATCAAGCATGAATTGTGAGACATAGTCTACCTAGCAAAGTTCATTCCTCATCTTGTTTCTCCTTCCTTTATGTGACTTCTTTCCCTGAAACTACAGCCTTAATTCCCTGGGTCAAAGCAGAACAACCTTCTTTCCATTGCCAAATTCTGACCCTTCCACCATTGAACTGCCATTTTTCCTTAGCTGCTTCCTCCAGCAGCCAATAAACACCTTTGGACATCCTAGGCTTTTAGAAGTCAAAACTCAACCTGAACACTAAGTTCTTTCCTCTCAGGCATTAAAGGAGAAGGTGGGGCTCCTTCTCAGGACGTTCTGTCTCTGATGTCTAAGAGCAGCATGGCTGGGCCTTACGCTAGAGAGCTGGACTTAGCAGCCGAGTTTGGTGGGAAAAACTGACTTCATTGCTCCCTTTTTGGTCAATTCTATGTATCTCTCATATATATAATTATATGTATCACCCATCCCAGAGCATATCAACAAGGAATTTTAAGATGTAAGTACCAGAAACCTTCACTTACATTGGGTTTTTTTAGAATGATTTATTTATTAGCTCATAAAATATTCAATGGCAAGGCTGGTTTGAGGGAAAGTTTACTACTTCATCCGGGGGCTCAGAGGATGTCATCAGGATGTGAGTTCTCCGTCTCTGTTTTGCTGCCACTGTTCTTGATGCTAGTGTTGTCTCTGGCAGATTTCCCCTTGTGAGCACGGGATAGATGGCAGGAGCTCCAAGGGTCATATCTAGTTCTCTGCAGACCCAGCAAAAACCTGAGCTCCACACACTGTCCAGGTCACACGCCTCCCCCAAATCAACCCACCAATAACTGGCCTGGAGGAGTGGATATGCAGATTGAATGGAGCCAATCAGGCTTGCCCCTGGGGGTGAGGGTGGGGCCCTGTCTCCTCAACTGGTGGTGGTGGAGGGAACTGGTAATGCCCTGACAAAGAAAATTCATGGTATCTGTTGCAGAAAGAAGATTAAAAGGATAACAATAATGCTGACCGGGGCTCCCAAGTGGCCTCTCTAAGACTTTGTACCTACCCTTCAAAATTGGCCCTGCTTTTATTTCAGTCTGGAGGGTAAAGGAGAGATGGTCTTAGTGTTTAGTAACAGTGATGGTTTCATGTGTTGTTCCTTGTAAAATCACATTTCTGTTTCAATGGGGCCTTCCTACAGATCCAATGGATCAGAAGAGTGAGCCTTGGCCTGGTGGTCTAAACATTCAGCATTGGGTCTCAGCTCAGGGACCTAATAACTCACTTCACGGACTAGGTTTTCTTGTTCGTAAATGAGGATGGGCTACATGGCCTCCATAGGCTCACCATCTCTGGCTGCCATGAGCTCATTGTTCTGTGACGTTGAGATAGGGTTGCCAACGTTCTTGCTCAATGTCTCACACTGGAGTGCCAACCCCCTTCCACTTCCAAGTGAAAGGCACTTTCTATCTAGTACACCACGGCCGTCACCTTGTAGAAACAGAATAAGAAGGGGGATGTTGATAAAATTGCTAATCAATAGGATACCAGGGGGAGGCACAGACGTCATCAATTTTTTTTAGATTGTTGACAGCAATGGCATTAAAATTAGCATGAGAAAGGAAATAGTGACTAATATCTGACCTGTGGAGGAGACGGGTTGGATTTTAAATAAACCTGCTTTATGGTGATCAAGGGACTATGACATGGAATGCCCAGATGACCTTTAAGGTGGAATTGGAGTCTGGCAGCTAGGACAGGACTAGTAATGTGAGCACTTAAAGGGGTTAAATAGAAAGCATGACAGAACTTAGGAGGGTGGCTGAGAGTCCTGGGGAATATGACAGATGATGAGGTTTGGAGACTGGGAAGGGGTCTACCTTGTGGAATTACGGATGGGGAGGGAGTGGGGTTGCCACAAGAGACCTGGAGAAGGAGAATTAGGAAAACTCATGAAAGAGTCACTGAAACCAGATGGGAAGAGTGCATCTGGATGGTAGAGGTGATTGAAGGAAAAAGAGGGGGGTAGGGTAGGGTGAGAACTGAAAGCTGCTGGTGGTGCCTCTCTTCACAATGGACTAGTGGGTCTCCTCAGGGTTGGGGTGCTGGGGGTCCTGGAAATGATTGTAGGGAGCTGAAAAGAAAGTGGATGTTGAAATGGAAGCAGTGAACACAAATGATACCAGAAAGCTCTGTCTGCTCAGCAGCACAGGGAGGAGTGTAAGGAGTTAGGAACAGGGATGACTCTGAGAAAGGGGAAGGGAGCTTAGAAACACAGCTGTGAGGAATAAATCAGTGAATCAACAACATTCGAGTTTCTGAAACTTGCCCAGCAGAGCTGACCGACTGACACAAAGTGCACGGACTGCACCTCTGGACACTGGCTGGAATTGGATGTCAAGGCAAAGGAGACAGAAAGCTAGGCAAACTTCACCAAATGTAAACGAAGCTGACTTTTGTATCCATTTTGGTCCCTCGGGGAGCTCTGTGGAGACATTCAATCCCTTAAGAGCCAGGACCTTGTCATCCATTCCCCTTTAACTCCCTTCTTGTTTGGCAAAATGTTGCAGGTCCCAGTGGATCTACACTCAACCAACAGGATGCATGGGACAAACCCTCCAAAAGAAAGGAATTAAAGGGTGATCAGAATATCTTCCGCAAGAGAAAATCATTCATTTCCTGACTCCCACGCAACAAAAAAGGAAATGTGGCGTGATTACAAATAGGATTATAAATTCCTGCCTTATCCCAAATAAAGCCGGTGCAGAAAATATTATCTCCCTTCTTACTATGCACAGAAGTGAACCATTTGGAAGGAAGCTGGGCCCATTGCTGAAACAGTCTGCAAAAGCATACGCCTCTGAATCATTTTTTCTCAAAGAAAAGTGAGAGGCAGAATGGACACTTGCTAAGTGGGTGGGGAGGCCATTCTGGGCGGCCCTGTCATTTAACACAGCCCCTTGGCTGGAGAGCATTGTGACCGTGCTCTCTGTGCTGCCACCTAGTGGAAGGACTTGGTGATTTCAAATGCTTGAGAACTGCCAGGAAAAGCAAGCTTCCTGCTTCCCAACTTAAAAAAAGAAAGAAAGCAAGAAAACCAAAACAGCCAGAGAAGACTGTCCCTTCCGGTCAGGAGTAAACTGTGGCGCAGCAGCAACCCGCCTCCTGACAGCTGCAAACACATTCCTTGTTAGTCCACTCTGTGGGCCTGTGAGGCCCAGCAACACTCCTCACGCTGAGCGCTGGAGAAGCTCCGCAGGCGCTCTGCAAAGGACAGCAGGTGAATCCCGGACCCCTCAGGGACATGTCCTTTGCTGTGGTTTCAGTCCTGGCAGCAGAGCACTTTCTTTTCCGGATCTGGGCTTTGTTATGCCGCAGCCCTTTTCAGTTCAGGACTGGGTGATGAAACAATCAGTGACCACTCAGTAGGCAAAACACATCCTTGTCCAGTTTGGGGGAAGAGACGTGACAAGTTAATAAGATACAGCCCAAGTCTCTTCCCCAGTGCATCTTCTGCACAGGCATTCAAATGCTAACAGGTCAGCTGCTGCTTGCATGGTGAAGGCTGACTCTAATTAAGGCAGGCATCAGCTTGGGTGGGAGACCTGTTTCTGGTTCGGCATCAAGGTGGGAGTCTCTCTCCTGTGTTCTACTTCCCCGGTGAAGTATCTCAAAGGCAAGTTGGCCCATTGACTTGGTTCTTGGTTAGTCAGCCAAGTACCAGTTTAGAGATGGCTTGATCTCCTTGCTGCCGGGGCCACCTTACTGTAGTAGCCTGTTTGTCGCTGCTTGTGCACAGCAGAGGACATTTCAGCAGACCAGACTTCCGCAGCAGGCCATTTGGCATCTCATGCAAAAGGATTAACAGATGGTTGGAGGACTGCAACCAATGGTTACTAGGATTTGGGGCAGGATCTTTAGGTATGTTTTCCCTGCTGAACAGAAATGTGCTATCACTTACTTAAATAATTTCATGAAGACAGCTTTGAGTTGAAAAACGAAGAAAAAGACCGTGTGAATTCCACATAATATTGCCAAAGGCTGTGCACTATCTATTGTTTTAAGAAATAACTGACTTTTTAAAAAACTTCATATGATTTATAAATCAAAATCATTTTCCCCTTGAGAACAATCCAGAAAGAGTAAAACATTCAAAGAACCAAACTTTCAAAAGACCTATTGGATTTAAAGATCCCATCCAGGAAAATAACTCCCTGGATTACTTAAATGGCCGTGCAGTTCTTCAAGGCTCAGATGAAAGACACCAACAAAGTAGAGTGTTATTAATAACCTTGGTGTCCAGCCATTTCCTTCCCCTGCTCTTTCGGGCAAGCATCTGCCTAGTTCTATTTTGTTATTTGATTTCATTATGTAGTTTTCTGACATCTGCTCCCAGGCTCTCTAAGACAACAGTGAATTCTCCTTAGAGAAAAAATCACACAAGAAAGAGAAGGTAGAGCAGAATTCTTGAAACCTGATGATCCTGTTAAAGGAGTTTGGAGAACTGTGTGTACTGTTTCCCCTTTAAATACCACTTGACCGAAGGCCAATGAGCCTCATTACTGAATTACTCCTTGAAGAAACATATGAATAGAATAGCCACCCATAAATAAGATTCTGTTCACTATGCTGAGTCAGACACTGTGCTCTCTGGTTGTAGAGATGACCTTGTCAGTGCACTGCCTTTCATCCCCTCAGATCTCTCTGCCATGCTTGCTGGCCATACCTTCTAGCTGGCATTCACTCTCTGTAGCCAGCTCCTGCGTCACTTATCGAAGGGGTGTCCCCAGAGCCCCACTTTGCCTGCAGGTCGGGGAACCCGGGAATGATGGCTCTCCCAGCTCAGGCAGTCCTCAGTCGAGGATTGGCAGGTGTGAGGGTGTAAGCACTTCAGCCCCAGTGCCCATGACGGAGCCACCCGGAGGGGTTAAACTGTTACCTTCAGAGCCTCCTTGTAGGACTGAGCTGAAGTTACTGTAGTGGTTTTAAAATATGTCCACAAATTCTTTGACACTCCTCCCTTCAAAAGGTGGAGCCTAATCCCACCTCCCCTCCCCCAGTTTAAATGTAGGCCAGACTGAGTGATGGGCTTCTAAAGAGTAGAAGATGGGGGAAGTGAATATAGGTCAAGTCCAAAGCTGGGTCATAAAGTGGATGGCTTCTGCCTGGCTGTCTCCCTTGGACTACATAATTGGGACACTCACAGTCTGGGGACGCTCAGGCAGTTCTGGGAGAGGCCCATGTGGAGAGGAGCTGAGGCCTCTCACCAGTAGCCAGTGTCACCTCACCTACCATCTGTGTGACTTGCTTCGCAAGTGATCTTCCCCACACCGACCCCCCCCCACTGATGAATTTTCTAAGATGCATCCCTGGCTGACATTTTGACTGCAGCCCCTAGAGAGACCCTGAGCCAGTGTTACCCAGCCAAGTCACTCCTGAAATCCTGACCCACTTCGTCTCAGAGAGACAATAAATGTTTGTTGTTGTTTAGGGCAATTTGTTACACAGAATTACAGAACCCATAGAGTTTCTGTCTACAGGACTTCGCTCCGTACTTCACCCTGGCTCACCTTCTTCCCTTCTACCTCAGGCTTTCCTATTCCCCAGTGGGTTTTCCCTTGGAAGGTTTCCTAATAAACCCCTTTCACAAAAATGCCATTCTCAGACTCAGACTCTTTTCCACATGAAAAGAATATTATGTTCTAATCTGGTTTTAGTCTATTTCTTTACCCCTGGGAACATTGCAATACCCCTTCTCAGCTCATGGACCACAGGAAGGCAAGCAGGTAACGGGATAAGCCATGCAAAAAGGGAGAAAGCCCTTACTACTTACCAGCTGGCAGTGTGAACCTTTAGCAGAAAATGCCTACTCTGTGCCTGCATCCTCAGAGGGACCATGGTGGGTGCGGTCTGCCAGCACAATGGAGGGATCCCTGAGGCCTGGCTGTGACTCTGGAAGTGGGAGAAGCCTCGTGAGCTCAGGCCACATGTGAGGCAGGCAGAAGTCCATGTTCAGATGGACTGCTTTCCTGTGCATTTTGCGAGGCAAACTTTTGAATCAATGTCAACTCCTCGTTATAAGTAAACTTAAAGGGGGATATACATTTTTCAAAATGCAGGCTCTGTTGGTCTCTCCCAGTGAAGAAAAAACAGAAACACAAGTAGTCTTGGGATGTTTCCGACCCAGAAACTGGCGGACTGGGGAAGCGATCCCACTGTAACACAGCCTCTGCTGAGTCCGATGCTGCAGAGAACATGATCGCCAGGGACAGACAGGAAGGAGGCCCATGCTGACAGGCGCACAAAGATTGCCCGAGACAGAGAGAGCCCTGCAGGGTTCACATAGGAGACTGCATTTCAAGCTGAGCCCATTCTCAAACCCAGAAATACCTGAAAAACAAATAATTAATTTGAATTCTTTCCTTTGTAATATAGGACCGTTTGCCTGCACTAGGTCTAAGCTTATTTTTCTATTATCAGTGAAGAAATAAATAATCTGCTAAGTGAATTAACAGCATAGAAAGTTTGTGGGGAACATAGCTGACCTACTTATCTGGAAAATCTTCCAAGAAATTTTAGCACATTTAGAGTTGATCTATGAAATGTAGTTTCATGAGGAAAAATGCCTTCAGGACAAACGCCATCCACAGTTGCTCCAGGGAATGTGCTAGTTTTAAGTAAATCCGCACCCCTTTAGAAGGTGTTTTTCTTTTTCTCAAGGATTAGGTTGCCCAGGCTGCCATAACAGAGCACCACAGACTTGGGGGGCTTATCCAGGTATCTAGTAACAGAAACCTATTTCCTCACAGTTCTGGAGGCCATGTGTCCAAGATACAGGTATTGACTCACTTGATTTATTCTGAGATGGCTTTCCTGGCTTGAAGACAGCTGCCTTTTCCCTGTGTCTTTACCTGGTCTTCCTTCTGTGCACGTCTGGGTCCTAACCGCCTCTTCTTATATGGACACCAGTGGTATTGGGTCGGGCCCACCCCGCTGACCTCATTTAACCTTAGTGGCCCCATCAAAGGCCTATCTGCAACTATAGTCACATTCTGAGGCATTGGGGCTTAGGACTTCAACATATGATCTTGGAGAGACAATTCAGAGGTTGGTGTTTCAAACTAGCTTTACCTCTAAAATGTTCCTTGAAAATGAAATTTCACTGTGGATTAAACTTTTTTAAAAAGAAGAACAGGATAATACAAGTCCAGTGGGGGGTCATTCTTGTAATAGAGGCAGAAGAAGAAATAGTCATGTGTAGAAGATCAGATACCTTTGTAATCTCTGGAAGAGGGATGGGGTAAGGGCAGCAAAACAGAAGTATGAAAATAACCTATGGAAGTAACACATCCAGTTTTTTCTTCGGATTTCTTCTGACTTCCAGCATCCAGTAAGTTCAAGGCAAGTGTCTAACCCTATTCCTCGTTGCTTTCTTTCACATGTTGTGCTCGAATTCACCAAACACAGCGTGGACCAGCCAGACTGACCTTGGCCATGACAAGCATGGTGGATGTTTCCACTGCATTACACTTTTCACTTTCCTGAGAAAGAGAAGAAGCCAACTATTCCATGGCAAAGTCTGCTCTTAGAATGGGGCCAATTTGTGGTGACAGGCTGGGCAGACCTTGAGAGAAAGATGGCCCAGGGTGACGTGTAAGAGTCCATTGCAGCCTCTCACAACAGCTGGTTTGCCAGCTTCAAGGACTGATCCAATTATACAGTCTCAGAATAAAGACAGCGTACTTCCAACCGTATTGAGAGATTTTACATGGTCTCACCCACATCCCATCCTTCCACCCTCTCAGAGCCAGTTGGGGGGTGGGGGCAGAGGTGGCGGGGGGAAAGCTGGGCACTCCTGGAATAGCGGCAGTCTACTTTAGGGAAGACCTGATGAAAAGGCTGGGAGCTTTATCAGTTTTATTCATCTGAGAAGTGTACTCACATGCATCATTATGTTCCCAGATCCACAACTGATAGGCAGACCAAGGAATGTGTAAAGTTGTAGGGTGGGAGCTGACAATATCCAGACTCGTGAAAAGCGCAGAACAGGAAGACTGACCCCCCTGTGGAGATGATGAGAGAGATAGTAAAAACTTGAATTTTCACACGGATGCACACGCACACAGACATAATAGTGCACAGAGGGGAAACCACCAACATGATGAGAACTGTGGGGTTTGAGAGTCCCTGGAGACAGGAGGGAGCTGGGTACCAGCTGATACATGTTGCCAAGCACGGAGAACATGTAGGAGGATTTGATTGGATGCATCAACAAGAGGCCTGGCTGGAGAAGGTCCCTCTTGGGACCCGTGGGACATATTAGTGCTTTGAACTCAAGGGATCAGAACTTGTTTTAACAGGCTTTTAAAAAACAAGACCTAGAGATCATATGGGAAGGTGCTAGGCTCCTATTGTTTCTGGGCTTGAGTCCTAAAAGTCAGGGCCAAAGGGGAGAGTTAAGTGTGGCTTAACATGCACGCACAAACACATACACGCTGATTTCTTTATATATAAATTGTGTCTGCAAAGGATTTTCCAACCCAGATTTCCTATGGTGAGAAAGCAATGACTATTTAAATAATTCTCCAGGGAAGGAATTGAAGGAGACAGATGTTGAGAAAGTTGGAAGCATAACCGATGAGGCCAATCCACCCCTTTGCTCAAAGGAAGGGGCCCTTGTAGGGGCTCCTCCTTCATTTGGATTTGAACCTGCTTCTAGACCTTTTTCTGTTTCACCTTTATAATCTGTAATGTTGTCCTGTCTTGAAAGGGGATGTGAGGTTTAATGGTCATTCGTGTGTTCCCGTTATAATTTACTGCTCAATTTCTGCACGTGAATTGGGACTTTGAAAATACCAGCGCCACCCAATTTCAATCTGGACATATGCTGAGTTTAGAGGACATGAGGTCTTGTTCCAACAGCCTTCATCACGCTCTGGTGGCAGGAGAAAACTTCCTTCCTTGACCAATTGTGACTAAAGCTGGCTCAAAGATTCTTGAAGAATCCATCCACATGTGGCTACATGTTAGCAGAAGAAAAGATAACTTAGTCTTGAATATCTTGAAGCCTAAACAAGTATTTTCCAGAAAAGCAAGGGGGGAAGGAAACTGGTGTTCTCACCTGTTTGCTTAAATCCTTACTGTCTTTATGCATTTCCCATTCCTTATCTCATTTAATCCTCACAAGAGCTGATGAAAGAATATTTTCACATGAGTTCCCTATGAGGCTCAGAGAGGTTAAGAAACCTGTTTATCATCACACAGACAGCTTGTTTGACTCCAAAGCCTACTAAGCTCTTTCCTTTTCAGTCTTTGGAAATGTTAGCTGTAGACAATGAGCATGACATTCTGGCCATAAACAGTCATGATACGATTTTTCTTTATTCAGAATTGTAATATCTAGAGAAAAAAAGTGCAGCTAGTATGGGGCTTGGCAAAGTGTGAGTTCTGAATAAGCAAGCAGTTGCTGACTGAGTGAAAATGCATGGAATTTGTACAGATGTCTGCTGCTCTGAATAGAAAATAGAACATTCTATGGCATAGGCCCATTGTATCCTTGATTCAAAGTCCCAGCTCCTTTCTGCTTCTCCTCTTTATCCCACACTCTACTGCTGAAGAAGTAACCAAGTGGCATTCACCTGTGATGCTGCCATGGGCAGGACTGGCTTAGTGATGATGGCACCATCTCTGGGCACCAGCAGAGGCAAATGGACCTCTACAGGGGCGACACACCCACGTGGTACCCTTACTACTCCCTGGCCACACCCAGCTTTGCAGTGGTGTTCCACATCCCTCCAGTTCAGATCAGAGCAGTGTCTCCTCCCATTCTGAAAACTGCAGTGTCCTTATTTCATGAGAAGCACAGGGTATTTGGAGGGTATCCTTTTTATATCATCATAGCATTTACCTAAAAGAGTCTAGTTCATGCACACACACATAGGCATTTTCTTACTAGGAAACACTTCAGTTATTTTACTTCAATAAAATTTTCATTGCTTACAGGTTCTGGGGCTTTTACGTGAGCAGTGACAATGTAATTGGCAGCCCTGCTCATGAATACCATATCCTCTGGTACCAGCTACTACGTGGATTCAATTCGTGTCAGAACAACCAGTGTACTGGAGCAGATATCCTTTGCATACATTGGGAATGAGCACCCAGGGGTTGGGGAAACTGAATCCGATGGGTAATGGAAAGACTAGTCAGATTTTCAGGTGATAACTCAAATTAGCTAAGCATCCAATTTTGTAAACTTAGCTACAAATCAGGCAAGAATCCCCCTGGCCCAAAGACGGAGCTCTGGCAACTCAGCAGAAACCACCACAGCAGTCACAGTTCTTTAGGAATGTGAGACCCGTACAAAACTCAGAGGGATTCAAAATTACACCCACCCAAAAGGAACTAAAGGAAAAAACAGTGTGTGTCTTGTTTTGTTTTTGCAAAATACAACTTCCACTTCCAATTGTATCTCAAGTCACAAAATGATTTTTCTAATTTTAGATATTGATGGAGATATTGATGGAAAAGGATGTGGACTAATGAACTAAACATCCCAAACTCATCCCTAGGCCTGTTCATGCCTCCGGTGAAAACAACGCTGGACCTGCCGTCCCTGTGTCCATGAAGGAGCAACCCTGAACACTTCTGAAGTCAAGGAGGCCTCCACAGCCACGTATTAGCATCCCACTGGCTGTTTATTGACAGCTTGGCATGTTCTCTGGTGGTGGGGCCACTTTAACATCCTTAATTGGTATTATTTTCCACACCACTAGAACTTCAAACAGCAGCTTCTACGCCCTTTCCACATAAAACCTTAACCACTAACATGCCTCACAAAGGCCCACTAAAATATGAATCTACTTGAATACACAGTGAACTTAATTGCTAATATTCCTTGGCAAATCAGATACACTATTAACAGTATAATAATGACTATGCATAGAGGCTCCCCAGTGCGACCAGATACGCGTGTAAAATAAATAAATAAATTAAAACTGCCATGCTAAATAAAGCTGTCCTGCCACCTCAGGTTACCATCTGTTTCTACTTTTCCTCAACAGTTTTCCCTGAGCCTGTTTTTCTCAGCGCCGAACAACCCAGCTGGCAGGGCCTCACGATGCGACGTGGACAGGCCCAGGCAAGCCTGGGTTCCCTCCCGCTCCGCGCCAGCTCCGCGTCGGATGTTCCCTCCACAAACGAGACTTCCGCCATCCTGCAACGTTCTGGTCTGATATTCCCTCAGCTTGAAAAGAAGGGAGAAGGGTAAAAAAGTAAGGGCAGGGGTAAAAAAAGGTAAGGGTAGAAAAGTAACATGAAAACATTTTCCTGTTGGGAGGATGTTAATAATAGACAAGTGTTAGACTTGGCTATAAATTATTGTCCAGATGAAGGCAAAACAATTACAAATTAGAAACAGATTTATTCACACTCAGTGCATTAATGAAAACTTTAAAAAAAGAAAGAAAGAAAACTAAACTGCGTGTACTGTGTGGAAAAAAATAATGGCCCGGCAGGCCTACTTTTTATTAACAACTCATCAGTAAGCAGGTTGTAATTCATAACAAAGAATTCACCCCAAGGAGCGCCACATGACCGTGAGCTTTCTGAGTTTCCTAAGAAAATACATATGTTGTTCCACTTGGTTTCCTTTCAATAAAACCCACCAGTTAGCACTTCATTTTCAAGCTGTTCTGACAAATCAGGTGAGTTAGCTTTGTAGAAAAAACAGAAGCCAATTTTTCAGCTGAGAATTTTAGGGAATTTTTTAATAACTTAAATAAATTTCCCAAATGGCAAGCAAGCCATGATAATGGCTATGAAATGAATTCATTTGGAACAGGTTGAAAGAAGGTCTGTTTGAATTCACTTCATTCATTTTTCCTGAGGAAACATTTAAGGGTACATCCCTTGCTGCTAAGGTATGTGTCTAAAGGGGGGAGGAAAAAAGGACTGTATGATTTCTGTGTTTTTATAATCTCTCAAAACATGATTAAAGATTTTTGGAACGCCGTCTCAGCAGCTCCAGCGAGTAGAAGACTTTGAGGACTTGGGGACTTCCTGCCCCCAAGTACTTACTGAACTGAACGCAAACCCCCAGAGGCTCCCCGCGGTATGGCCACTGCCCAGGAGGCCAGCCTCGTTTCCCACAACTCCCCTCAAGGCACCGGGTAAACTTGACCATTTGATGTTCGCAGGACAGAATGAGTACCTTCTGCCATTCCCTTTGCAGGTAATGACTCCTTCATCTTCCAAAGATTTCTTCATACTTTAAAACCCACTTTACATCCAGCTGCCATTGAAATCTTCCCTGACCACCCTAAATCAACGAACAAAGAACTCTCTTTCTTGGAATCCACATAACAAAATGTTTATTCCTGTGTTATTCTGTCTTATATAAAGTCCCATGCAAAAGAGTTCTTTGAAAATTCAGCTTTAGGAAAAGGTTGGCATAGCCTGTGTGCGTGGCAGGGGTGGTAACCGGACAAAATAGTATGTTTCTTGGTCCCTTATAGTTGGGCATGGTCAGTCATGGGACAAGTCCTGGCCAATGAGCTGTGAGCTGAAGTGATGTGTTCTACTCGCCCTCCTTCTCCCTCCCACAGCCATCCCAAAGGCCTTGGGTTGAAATGGTAATCCGCCACTGGAGATGGTCTGGACCCTTGAGTCGCTCTGGTGCATTTTCCTAGAGAGCTGCTCTGCCTGCAGCCTGTTTGTGGGATGAGGGATAAGTGCTTGTGGTGATGCAAGCCTCTGAGATTTGGAGCTGGCACAGCCTGCCCTGTCCTAGCAGACCTTATTTTGAATACTGAGAATTAAGTACTTCACCATAACTTTTTGCTTTGGATACCAGGAAATTCAGAATTTGTCTCAGAATACACACATACACACACACAATCTAGGTATATAGATTGGTATATCTGTATACCAATATATCTAGGTATATCCATATATCTAGATGAAGAGATAGGGAGGGACAGACAGACAGAATGCATACATTTGTTTATGTGTTCATCTTACCCTCGGTACTAGACTGTAAGCTTCTTCAGAGCAAGGGCTGACATCCACTTATCTATACATCCCTCAAAGTTGCCAACATCATGCCTTGTTTAACGACTCTTTCTTGAGGTGGATAAACTATGAGGACCTTGAAGGTGAAGACAACAAAACAGCACAGGGCCACTATGCCTGGCTGTGCAGTGTGGCCACTGCACGAAAACACCCGCTGAGGGCACAAGTGGGACACTGAGGGGCTGAAATCCAGCCCATATTCTGTTAAGTGTTTTTCCTTGACTCTGCAGGAAAGAGTCTTTTTGTAACTTTGTCACCTGGAAGGGGCATCATTTTTAACTTTATTCACTTAGAGGGAGCATCTTTTTTATAATTTGTAGAGCTAGCAGTGCTAGCTTCTACCCACTGAGAATATAAAAACACTTAATTATGAAATTAAAATATATTGCAGTAAGCATTGATTATGAAAAGAAAAAGATAGAATGGAAAAACACACCAAAATGAAGACATCACTACCCCAAAGAATTGTATATCACTGAACAGACACACTGAGTTTCTTTCAAGATTATTTCAAATTCAATTTAATCTTAACTCTTAAAAAAAGACTATGTAATACTTTTGGATAACCTCAATGTCAAAAATATGAAACAATGGTCTGTTGTTCTGAGTGATAGTATTACCAGAAGACCCGTATTTGTCTCCATAGGTTTAGTTAGTGTATCAAGGTTTCTATTATTTGGTTTTATTAAATATTACCGCTGTCTAAAGCCATCCCCCCAGGCCTTACCTTTCCCCTTTGATGTGTGAATAACAAGCTATGCGGCTGAACTGCAAGCATATGGCTGCCGAGGGTGGCCGGGGAGGAAAGGCTGCCAGATCTGTGGAATCGTCACAGTCCAGAAACTTACCATATGCACGGGTGACATGCTGCACCTGGACACGATAGCACCAGCCCACTTTCATAAAAGCAGTCCAATGTAATTCTTGTTCATATTTTTGGGGAAGAATGCTCCCAATTCTATGAGTGTGGTCTTGACAAGCTTTGAGCTGTGGTTCTTGGTTAGATTTACACTAAGATGCACAGGAATTACTAAAATTCTGTACAGAACCAAAAAACAAAAAACAAAACCTGTACCTGAACAAGAATTTTTAAAAAGACGAGAGAAGCGCCTTTAACCTTTCCAGCTGGCATTTCTCCCCTCACAGTTGTGATGACCCTGCCTCTAAGACAGAAGCATTGCTCCTACGACCCACTGTGAGATGTCACATACCTGAGAGGACACCACCCACAATCACAGTCCATATGAAAAAACACATCAGCTCATATTACTTCCTTTCAGACCACTGGTTGCTACATACGACCCACTGGATAAAAATAAAATCGCCGTACAGTCTACAAGGACCCACATGGTCCGTGCCTACCTCTGCAGCCTTACTGGCACTGCTCTCCTTCTCTCTCTCTACTCCAGGCCTGAGGGACTGTATCTGGCTCTTCTAATGTCCCCTCTCTTTTTCCCACTTCAGCTCTTCATGTACTAAAGAAACAACCCCCTTCACTGTCTCTCCTTCCCCACCTGCTCTTGCCTTACTAGCCTGTCCTGGCTGTGCAGGTCTTGGTTTATAAATGCCTCCTTCAGGAAGGCTTCCTGGAGCCCTTGGCTATGTTGAACCCTTGTGTCCCCTACACGTCTCCTTCATGGCACTCAGCCATCACCCATCTTCTCAGCAAGCTCCTTGAGAGAAGGACTACCTCAGTCTTTCTCATCACTGTATCCCTAGTCCTAAGCTCGTGTCTGGCTCTGAAATACATATCGAGTAAATCCAGGTGTGGGTCGCTGAGAGTCAGTGGGGAGAAGGAAAAGCCAATGGCTCTGCCACTCCTATCACCCAGATTATGAAATGCCAAAAAATTTTGTCAAGTTAAGAAAGTCATTCCCTGCACTTGACATTCCCAGCAGTTTCCTTTTCTGCACCTCTCCATGTTCTGAAAAGAGATACAAGTTCATCTTTGGCATGAAATTGTCCAGACTTCAGTATGACTTGCACAAGGACACAGTGGTAAGCAAACTTTGTAAAAGAAATAAGCAGATGCAGGTGTGATCTTCTAGTGAAAGAAGACATGGCTCTGCTGAAAGCTGCTCAAACTGTCCCGTCTACTGGGGACTCCATGGGTCCTGCCCTCCCACCTTGAGGAGAAGCCAGAGCTCAGCACTGGATAGTGTCTATCCTGCTAGGCCCACCCACACTTCCTCACTCTGTCTCGCTTCCATTTTCCATGCCTGGCTTTGATCTCTTCCTCCTGCTACCAGCTGAGAACCACCATTGTTTGGATGATCCACCTGTGGCCACTGCTCTCATATGACCTCATCTTGACCCATGAGCCTTGACTACCAGTGTCACTCGCCCTTGGTCTCACACTCATTTTTATGGATAAAAGGCTCTCTCACCACCAGCTCCAAACCTGCTGAAGCCGCAAATGACAGCCTAACCACCTCAATGGCCTGCTGAGGAAGAAGAATCAGACTCAAAATACTCACCAGTGCACTCCGATCCCAAGTTCAGGGATCCCAAACACAGCTATCCCACTCATTGGCTCCCTCCTCTTCTGCATCTGCTCATCCTCTTGGTTAAAAATATCACCATCAACCCAGCCTCCTAAACAAGAAACTTAGACTCGCCTTGGCCTTCTCTTTCCCTCTGATAAGCCTAAATCAGCCTTAAGTCTGATCAGTTCCACCAATGAACTATTTCCCATTTCCATGCCCTCCTTTACCTTATAGTACCTATTCAAGCACCTGTTTTCTCCAATCTGGACTGCTGTGATCACCATCCACCTGCACTCTGTACCCTACACCCTTTGGTCCCATTTCCCTGTAACCATCTTTTGCAATATTATTGAAATTGACTTTACAACGCTAGTAGCATATTATTCCCCTTTTCTGAAAAAGTCCATTACACCACGGCGCCAGGAAAAAACTGACATCTCTAGCATTGGCATTCAAGTCAGTCTAGACCTGAAATCTTCAGCCACTTTTTTCTCCACTTTTCTCTGTCTTATACTTAGTTATATCAAACTCTTTTCTTTTGCTTGTGTCCTGTTACCTGTCTGGAATCCCATTCTCTGCCCATCTGCCTGCCCCGTCCCAGCCCCACCTCATCACAAGTTTTTTTGCTTTGGGGGACACTTACTTTCTCTCTAACCCCTGAAGAGCAAGTTATTCAGTCACATACCGTTCACTGGACATTTATTAGGGTCCTTTCTGCCCCCGTGCCTCTTTGTTGATGCCTCTACAATATTTGGTGTGTGTTTGTTGTTCTTGTCATTTACATACCTGTCTCTGGACTGAGTTCTGCTAGGCATAGAACATATCTCATTTACCTCTGTCAACGTAAGAAATGTTCAAATCTGTAGAGAATTTTTATGTGTTTATTTGAGCCAAACTGATGACAATTGCCAGGAAGCAAAATCTCAATGGATTGAGAAAATACTCCAGAAAATAGCAGTTTTACCATTTATTTCACACATCAGAATCAAAAGAGAGTTGGTAAGGGGGTTACATGATATTCATTGGTGATAGATTAGGAAGAAAGCAAAGCAGGGAAATTGCTGGGATTGGATAAAAAATAAAGTGAATAGACACAAGCTTCTTTCATATTTGTGGGCAGGGGATGGTTAACAGTCAATGATTAACATGATAACAATGAGGGGATTTGTAGTCTGCTGTGGTGAATGGTACCCTTCGGGGTCCAGAAAAAAAAAAGAGGGGAAACTACCTTGACATTGCAAAGATACATTACTGTAGGTGCAAAAAGACAATAGACAGGCTCAGGTAAGGTAAAGACTGACTTTTGTCAGGGAAGGTACCAACCTAGGACATGACTACCTGCTATGAACAGCTTTTAGTTAGAAAGTGTTAATGTCAGACCATCCGGTGTGGTTACTTTCCATTTCTGAGTTGGTAAGGCCACCACGCAGGCCTCCCCTGAGCTTGTCAGGTTAGTATAAGACCCCCTTTCACTTACACCTCGGAAACCAAAGCACCTGAAGTAGTGAATGATTATGACTCTGATGAAAGTGTGAAAGAAGAAACACTCAGTTTAATCACCTAATTCATTAAAACTTTCGATGGAGAAGCTGAATTCCCAGTATACTCTGACACACTGCTCACAGGAGCATCACCAGGCAGCCTCCCAGAAGGCGGCCATTCCCTCACTCACACAGCCCCCTGGGATGAGCACATTTGATCACCTCACCTCCTGCCATCGCCACTCTGCTCCCGCTGCTCCCATGTTTCCCATCCCGATTAGAGGCCCTGGGAGTTACCTTGGACTCTTCTGCTCCCTGACCTTGTGTACTAACTTTCTAATAATTCTGACTGTATTTCTGGCATATCTTTTAAAGCCATCACTCGTTTTTCTATTCCATGGTCACTACTATGCTTCAGGCTCTTTTTCTTTATTTAAATCCAAGGTAGTTGCAATCGCCTATTTTCCCCATCCCTGGCTTGCCCTCCACAGGCCACCCTGCACCACTTCAATCAAGAGGAGACACACAGCCCTCGGAATGGTCTATAAACACACAATCCCTCTTGCTCCTCCCTTGCTTAAAGCCCTCTGATGGCTGTCCAATGTTTTTAGGACAACATCCAATAATCTCTTTGATTTGGCGTCTAAGATGTGTGTTTACTCATACAATGAAGACATACTAAGTATTTACTGTCTGTCAGACACTATCGTAGAAGCTGGGGCTACAACAATGAATGAAGCATTCAAATGCTTGTTCTAATAAACTATTTCAGTTGGAGAACTAAACACTAAACAAAATAAAAGTCACTGAGTAATTATGGCAAGTACTAGAAAGAGAACTGGAAGTGCTTTGAAGGAGCCACAATGTTAAATGAGAGGAAAGAAGAGAGAGAGAATAGGTAGAGCAGAAATGGGGAAGATTACAAAGGGCTTCACAAGGCCTTATAGAATTGACCTCGTACCCTATGTGAGGTGGTCTTGGCAGAGGGAAACAAGCTGATTTCCATTCTATCAGTTTTACCAGGACAGCTCCTGCTTTCTTGTTGAGAGTAAACAATAAGAGGGTAAAGGTGTCTTTGGCCTACTCCCAGACTCATCTCCAGCTCACTCACTACCCACTCCTGACCTTACACTCACACTTTATGATTTAACAACACAGCTGATTGTTTCTCACATTGTCCTGTGCCTGGTACTCTTCCATATAACATCCCTGGGCCTGGAATAACTGTGTCCAACCTCTGGGCCTGACATGCAAAATCTCTGTGTATTTTGCAAAACCCAGCTCAGAATTGCCTCCTCTGGGATACTGCTACTTTCTGGAAAAATTCCAAATGGGGTAAATTTGCCCTTCTCTGGGCCTCCTCTGAACTTTGTGTTCTTTTTGCTGCTCTTACATGCCCACACATTTGTCCTCCTACTAGACTGTGAAAAACCTGACTTTTGTTTAGCTTGATCTTCATTAAACTGAGTGCCTGCACTTCACAGGGGTTTCGTAGGTTTTGTTGGATTAAGGTAAGAAAAAAGAAAAAAAAGGATAAGAAAAAAGAAGGTACAGGAAAGACCTAGAGTTAGTCTGAGGGCCTTTGGGTATGGTGTCAATAATGGTTTTAGGTTTGCAGCTCTGACTTCAGGGAAGGTTGTGAACAAGGCTGTGATGATCTGGGAGGCAGCGTGGTAAATGAGGATGGTGATCAGGCCTGTGTGTGGTACTGCACTACCCTCTGTGGTCACGCTACAGCCTGTACAACTGCAGGCTTGGCGGGATGTGCCTGACTCAGGTGAGGTGGTTCCCGATACACATCTGGACTGGCCTTCATGCAGAACCTCTCTTTGTGTAGAAGGCTGGGGTTGGGACCAAACTGAGCTTCTACAAGTCTAATGCGACCCTCAACTGCATGGACTTTGTCGTCCACAACTGTGCACCACCCCCAATGTCAGATTTGGGGGTCTGTAGGCTTATACCCAGGCCCACACTGAATTTCTTCTATATCTTTTAGAAGATATTTAAAAGTTAGAAGTCAACTTGGTTTGATTTATTTGCATGGCATCTGTGTCAGACCCTTTATCATTCTGATTTTACCACTGGCATTTGTCAATACGGTGGTCATATGGTTGGCAAAAGGGAGGGAGAGACATGAGGCTTATACTTGTGACTGGATGGAGCGCAGCTTCTCCACCAGGGTGAACAGGCCATTCAGAGAACATGTGAAATTGCGCCTGTCTCAGTATGTAGTAGAACAAAGCACTGCATATGGGGAGGCTATGAACCAGGAACCTCCTGGTTCCTATTTTGTGCCAGTCAGCATGGCCTTTGTCTAGAATCCTTGTGCGTTCCAGTAAATACTACCATTGCAATAAGAGGACACACCCTCCACTCCAATCAGAGTCTACTCAATGACCTCTGCCATACGTATGACCTGATCATTAGGTGCAGCAATTTTGTTCGCTGGTTTTCCCTGGTCTACACCACCTCCCTTTCCTGATCGTCACCTACCCAAATATCCCAAACCTCTGTTAAAATAAGTTGGAGAATCATCTCCTCCATCTACAGAAACACCCAGTAGGCCCCACATAGAGAAGTCTGACCAACACTCAGGCAAAGAAACCGGAAGAATCACATACTTACCTCAGTTTTCACTACTGGAGATTGTGCTGGTTCTTCCCTTCTTTAACTTCCCATGTTACATAGAGGCAAGTGGTTCTGGGTCCTTGTTCAGACCTATTACATCATCAATCTGGCTTGCCAAGCCCTCTGGTGATTCTCATGCCCACTGCGGTTTTATTCGTACTCCTGGTACAGATAACAATAGACTATGTAATGCCCGGTTGTTCTCTGAATCACTGTGTGCATTTTCACCTTCCTTCCCTCATTATCTTTAAGGGAGAATGCCTTATACACAAGTACAGGGTCATGTACATCGTAGGCACTCAAATGTTTTTATTGAGTCGATAAACTCGCTTCACAATACTTTACTGGATTACTTGACATGAGCTGAGCATGAACTAAGTTTGGCGTGTTTTGTGCTCTAAAATTAGATACCAATGCAGAAAAACCCCAAAATTGGTCCCCTAAAGAAAATCAGAATAATTGACCACCCTCTAACAGCTACCTGCAACTCACTGTCTCACACGAGCAGCCAATTTTAAGGAGGCAGGAAGAAAAGGCCAAACGACCTGTCCGCCACCCAGCTGAGAACGGCATTGCCCTGTGGAGCCGCACAGCCTGCCTCCCAGAAGAGACAGAAACAGAAAGGTCATGGGTCCTGGGTGGGCAGGATAGGAGAGGGGATTGGTGGGGGCCGGCTAGCATGTTTTTACATTGTTAGGTAGAGGAAAGTTCATGCCCTACCTCTAGAGATTCCTGTAAATAAAGATAAAAGCAGAGGCAGTACATTATCAAGTTTTAATACAACTGCTGGAGCTTGTTACCCAGGGCTCAATCAACAGAGCTCAGAAACAGCTGGCTTTGAAGACAGACCAGGGAACCCAAAGGTGCTGATGTTAATGTGACTAAACGCACATGTTCCATTAAACCTCTTCCAGCCTCTCTCTCTAAGGCCTACAGCCAGACCTTGTCACAAAAATCCTCCCGGGTGTGAAGAACTTGAAACAAAAAGAAATTGACCCAGAGCTGGTAGATTATATATGATTTAGAGGTTTGATTTAAAAGGGTGCCTAAATGAGAAAAATGTTATTTGCCTTTTTTTAGGAAAAAAGAGGACAGCACACATGTATAAAGAAAGACAAAATCATAGCTATCCACTTTTAAGCACACACGCACACTCACTAGAACACTTTCTTCCATTAAAATCCCCAGATAATCAGGATGTTATCTAGTTGTTGAACTATTGATTCTCTTTGCAACTCAGTTTGTTCTCTAGGATAAAATTTCTTCACACTTTCTCAAACCTTTCAACTATTTACAGTGGGACTTTGCAAGAAACTTTAAACATTATTATGATCATTTTTCAACTGGGGACTATGGGATCTATGTTCATCCATCTGTGTCTGTCCTGGGAGCTCATATCTGCTCAGCAAAGTGGCAGATGGCATTCACCTGTGGGGCAAAGGTACCCACAGGCTATACAGGAAGGGTGAGGATTAAGAGGTGAAGGAATCTGTTCTTGCCTCTAGGAGCTCTAAGCTCGGTGGAGAAGACCAGCCAGTGAGCACTAACCATAGAGTATAATATGAGATAAACACACGGTAGCATGCACACAGAGGCTAACTCTGAATAGCCTGCAAGAGGAGGTTTGACAAGAGAACGAGAACACAGATTATTTGGGGAGCTATAAACGGGCTCAGAACTGGATCAGAAGAGAAAGATTTGCTGAAGATAAAACTTAGAAGATAGGACTTCGAAGTCAGTTATAATGAGAAATAGTAAGACAGTAGAAATGGGAGGGAAAATAATTCATGGAGATCTCATCAACAGGGCTGATAGGCCTGTTGCATGTGATGAGAAAGAGAGACTTTTCTGGGACCATACTCAGCTTTCTGGAATTATGGCTCTCTGCCACCTTCTTATGTGGTGGGGGGAAAACTTGTGACTAAAGAAGTGAGAACAGAGGAAATTCTACCAAAAGATGTTGAAAAGGTGTTCCCCAAGCACAAGACCCGCCCCTCAATCCTTCTTTGCCCAAAGTCTCGACCCGTTCATGAGAAACTGGCCATCTCCATTGATGCCCTGCAGATGCGGTGGTCCTCCTTTTCTTCTAAGAAAGTTCATTCATATTATAGCCCATCATGAAGGAGCAATAGGGGACATGTGCATTCATCCATTTCCAGTCTGGCAGATGGTTTTTCCACATCCACTGTGGGCAACAGATAGTTATGTCAACCAACACATCAGCGTGGCTAGTGAGATGAGAAAGGCTTATTGTTCTCACTACTCCACACACTGTGAGTAGGTTGGGGAACTCGTAGGAAGCTGTACTTTTAAATCAAGTTTTCTAAAGTCTATGTCTCAAAGTTTACCTGCTCAAGACAAGTCCATATTCTTGACATTTTATATATGTAGTTCCAGGCACAAGAAAACAGATAATTTGCCAATGGTCACTTAGGCAGATAATGTCTGAGTGGATCAGCTTTCAAATCTGTGATCTGCATCACTGAACTTCATTTCTGTATCTTCCCAGAATCGAACACTCAAAGAGTCTCATTGTAGAACCAAAAATAAATAAATAAATAAAATGTTCGGGGGGGGAAAAAGAATCATGTGGACATTATTTATGAGCTTCATTTGTACATTATTAAAAGGACATAATCCTCTTTACCATAGTTTTGTTGCACATATTCTGTGTGCGAAACACATTGTTAATTATGGAAAGATTATGGAATACAAAATAAAAAAGAGAAAGAAAATTACTATAATCCCCATTGATAACATTTGTGATATTGTGTGTGTGAATGTGTTTGGACACATGTTTTTTACAGATCTGTAAAACACTACATGTATTTTTGTTATATTTAGATAAAATATTAATCATCTTTCTACAGGAATAAAAAATACTTTTGCAACAGTGTTAATGGTTACATAGCATCACATTTTATAGAAGTACATTAATTTATTTAGCCTATTGAACAACTAAATTGCTTCCAGTTTTCTTCATTATAAATAATTCTGCTCACCTGCTTATGCTTGTCATTAAATATCCATTCCCTTTCTTTGTTCTTCTTCATTGAACTATTTCCTTTACTGAAATGTATAAAAAGAGGGTCACATGTAATTAATTGCTTCACTTAAGTAATCTCAACTTTAAATAAAATGAGGTAACAAAGTATAATTTGCCTTCCAGTAAAAAACTTAAAATTTTTCCCTTAATTTTTAAATAGCAGTTTACTTGCAATAAGAACTTAAAATTTTTATATTATATGCATTGCCCATATTGTGTTGTATAATTTACAATGTAATGCATCCTATGAATAATTTGCTCATAAAATTGAATTCAACAAATATTAAGACTGTGCTGGAGACACCTTCAGGATATTTCCCAATGACTCAGGTCCTTGATACCAAAGAATCTGTAATGGGAGTAAGACAAGGGTGGAAACAGCTGTGAGGTAGACCATTTGTCCCATCAGAAAGGCACAGATGATAACTGGAATCCCTGGGGGGAGTTTGCTGCTGGTCAGGAGGATGAGAGGATGCTTCGTGAACAGTAATCATTTGAAAAGTGTTAGGCTTCATATGTAAAACAGAAGAAAGTCAACACATTAAAAAGATAAATCACATGAAGAATTCTTACTCATTACACAACTTTTTAAAAATTTCAAATAAAAAATGATTTACTTTAGTTTTACTAAGATGACAGGAACTGGACCAAATAGAATATTTATTATCAGAAGGAAACTTGCCTTTGAATTCCACTGAGGCCCACTTCCTTCACGAAGAATAGAAAAGAAATAGACAATCTATGAAATATTAATTGATACTGTTCTCTAATTTTTCCCTGGAGGAAACTGAGATTTCCAGAGGCGATGTACCCCATCTAACCTTTAAGTCACACATCTTGAGATGGCTGAGCTAGCACTAGAATCCAGGGATCCAGATTCCCAGCTCTGTGCTCCTTCTATCACCTGAAGTGGCTTTCCCAAGAGCTGCTAAGCAAATTTATTAATGGCATGATTTCTAGCCCAACAGGTGCAGAAACGTGAGAGGAGTCTTCACCTGTCATATAGAATTGATGAACTTTT
The DNA here is from genome assembly GCF_014824575.4 of Sturnira hondurensis. NCBI lineage: Eukaryota > Metazoa > Chordata > Mammalia > Chiroptera > Phyllostomidae > Sturnira > Sturnira hondurensis. The sequence continues at coordinate 8,798,952 of NW_028098001.1, read as the reverse complement.
TCCTGCAAGTCTGTGAGACTAAAGAGTTCGTTCAACATTCATTCATTCACCAACTATATACTGAGTGGCCACGATGTACCTCACATTGCATTAAACACTGGGGACCCAGCAGGGAACAGACCTCTGGAAATACGCCTGTCCAGACATCGATGTCTGCTGCTTGACCTGGGGAGGCGTAGGTGGGAGTGACCAGGTGTTGATCTGGCTCCGGGGAAAATGAAGGGAGTTCAAATATTCCAGTTTAATCCATCCTGTTCTGAGCAGATCTCCACATTGTGATCAATGATCTGGAAAGTACATTTAAACATATGAATAATATTCCTATTTAAAGATAGAAAACCATGTCCTTCAGTTACCTGGCTCTTGGCAGCTCACCAGATCATCTCTCCCACAGTTCACACTCACTCTGATTTTTTGTTCGTGATCAACAGTTTTTTCAATGATAGACTGCTTGGCTCTAGCGCTTAGGCTGTCAGTTCATGGTCAGTGATTTTACCATCTTCTCTCAGCTTTTCAATGTACCTTCAATGAGGTGGGAACTTCTCATATAACTGAGGGAGCTTCATGGGATACAAATAGAACGGAATCTTTCTCGAGGCTCTAATGGAGGTAATAGCCCAAATCATCTAAACAATAAAACCAGATCAGTATAAACAGCCATGAGTGGACACAGTGGAGCAGGAATGCTTTATACTAAAAGATTCTCAGCTCAACACTCTGTTCCTCCTATTGTGCTGGCTGCTCCATTTCCACCTCCTTATCCCAACCTTTTTACCTCTATCACCTCCTGTGGTACAAATGGAAACAGAGATTTGGTCTCTGTCTCTGGTTCCTGGCACACGGGTCCTAAAACACCTGAATCTCCATAAGAGTGCCTTGTATGATCCTTGAGATGACTGGTATCTGGGAGCCACTGGGTAGACCCATGACAAGGCTGATCTACAGAAAGACCAAGGCATGATTGGGGGCCCCACACCCTGACCTCCAGGGAGGGAAAAAGGGCTGGAGACTGACTTAACCCCCAATGGCCAATGATTTCATCAATCACGTCTGTGGGGAAACCTCCAAAAATCCCCTAAATGATGGGGTTTGGAGAGCTTCCTTGGCATACATATCCAAGAGGGTGAGTTGCTTAGAAGGGCCATAGAAGTTTTATCCCCATTACCCAATATCTTGTCCTATGCATCTCTTTCACTTGACTGTTCCTGAGATGTGTCCTTTGTAATAAGCTTGAAAACATAAGGAGAGTATTTCCAGAGTTCTTTGAGCCTTTCTAGCAAATGACTGAGCCTGAGGGAGAAGAGTTGTGAGGACTTTTGGTATTTAGTCAAGTCAGACAGAAATGTGGGTAACCTGCAGACCCAATGATTATGACTGGCCTCTGAAGTGAGGGGCAGTCTTATGGGACTGAGCCTTTAAACCCATGGAGTCTGCTGCTAACTCCGATTGGTTAGTCTAGGAATTGAGTTGAGTCATAGGACACCCTGCTGGTGTCTGGAGAGTGTGAGAACTGGTTGCTGGTGCAGGAAAGCCCTACATATTTGTTGCCGGAAGTGTTGTGAGCAAAACTACTTCATTTCCTAGTGATGGAAACCTCAGAATTTGTCCCCTCAGCCCCCTTCTTTTCTCTGACGATACCCACACCCTGTCATTTCATCCAGTTGCATGGTTTTTGCATAGACATCTGCACAGACAACTCCCAAATTTATGTCACCAGCTCCAGCCTCTTCTCAACTCCTAAGTGTCTTGTCAGCTTCTCCATAGGGATAACTAATAGGTATCTGAAAACCTTCATGTCCCAAATCAAAGTCCTAATCCTTTCTTTCAAACTGTACAGTCACCCTTAACTCTCTTTTCTCAAACCCCACATCTAACCCATTAGTAAATTCCGCTGACTTTGCTTTTGAAACATATCCAGAATCTGTCCACCAAACAGATTCTACTACCTCCCTGATAATCTCTTACCTACATTATTACAAAGGCTTCTTTATTGCTTGCCCCACTTCCTCTCTTACCCTCTCAAGGCTGCTCACAACACAGCAGTCAGTGATGTTGTCTAACAGGTGTCAGACTGTGTCCCTTTTTGGCTCAAGACACTTTAGTGCCACTATTAACAAAAGCCCAAGTTAGCACGCCAGCCTAAAAGTTCCCCATTGTGTCCCTGAACTCACCTCTCACTATTCTTGCCTTTGCTTTCTTCACTGTAAGACACCTGGTTTGTTTTCTCTTCTTTAACATGTCAGGCCTTCTCCTACCTCCGAGCCTTTGCACTTACTGTTCTCATGCTTGAAACACTTGGCTTCATACCTATGTGGTTCTCTTATACCTCCTTAAGATCTTTTTTTAAGTATCTTTTTAACATTTCCCTCAACCTTCTTTTTAAAATTGCAACACTCCTTCTTCCCCAACATTCTCCATACATTTTTACTATATTATTTTTATAGTTCTCACCACCAACAGATAGAATATGTATTTTACTTATACATTTTGTTAATTTAATATCTTCTCCCTCCTAAGAATGAAGAGTATGCAAGAACTAGAATTTTTAGGGGGTCCATATTATCGACTGTGTATCCCCACACTGAGTAAGAGTTTCTTCATAAATATTCTCTGAGTCATTAATACTCCATAGTTTTTTTAAAGATTTTACTTATTTATTTTTAGAGATGGGCAGAGAGGGAGGAAGAAAAGGAGTGAAACATCTATGTGTGGTTGCCTCTAGTGCACCCCCTACTGGGGACATGGCCTACAACCTAGGCCTGTGCTCTGACTGGGAATCGAACTGGTGACGCTTTGGTTCACAGGCCCACGTTCGATCCATTGAGCTACACCAGCCAGGGCCAATACTCTATAATTTTTATATCAATGTCTTCTGTTAAATAAATTCTGAAATTAAAATATTTGGATGAAGGCGAAGACCAACTGAAACAATTTACAGCCCTGAGACTTCCTCATGCCTGAGATCTGGTTTGAAGGGAGACATTGGTGACGGTGGCCCTGCATAACAACAAGAGAACATATTGAGCCAAAGACTACTGGTGTCAAAACTTATATTGAGAAGGCTTGGACCCAGAAAATTACAAGTTAAAGTACAGTTTTACCCTGGACTAAAAGTAAGGGAAATTGGCAAAAAAGATGCATAGTACCAGAAAAATATTTTTTGAAGAAAGTAACTAAAAGTGGAAGTATGATTTTTTTAACCAAAATTTAACCCTCTATGGTTAAGCCCATTATTTTACAATATGTTCAGTGAATTTAGGTTGTTAAAGGGAACTCTATAGATCAGAAGGAGTTTTCCATCAGACGTCAGCTACTGCATCACCCAGGGCAGTGGGGCACAACCACCATGCCTTCCTCCGAACTAACCCAGCACTCACTGGCTTGAGACTTTTGTTTATATAGGGAAAACTGGGATAAAACAGAACATTTGGGCACAGGGAAGTGCAGGAAAGAAATACTGAACTGGAGTTTCAACAGTGAGCAGTTGAGAGAGCAGAAACACATTGCACATTTATTGTCTCTTCTTGGAAACTCCAGCCCCAGAGGATCCACTTTAATTCACTAGGCCTGGTTTGGGATCTCCTTATTGTTCAAATGCAACTCCACAAGACACTGCACAGGGGAGAAGACCCACTCATTGGGATTTCTGAAGAGGAAGTAAAGTCAGAAGGTTATGCTGAAGGAAAATATAACTAGCAGGTTAAATGAAGTTTTGGCTTTGACCTATCTATGATGCAAACCATGGCTTGCTTATGGAGTTTATTCCCAAACTGGAATATTTTCAGTGGATCACTAAATGACACAAGAGGTGACATGGATTCATCATAGTCCCCATTGTACAAGAACATTTAGAAACATCTCAAACTTATACTCAACACTAACCCCTGATTTTTTCACTGAGACCAAGTCATCTCAGTTTTTCCATCTCAATTGGTGGCAACTTCCTTTCAGTTGTTCCAGTCAGAAGCTTCAGAGGCATGTGTCTTAGTCAGTTTTGGCCACTGTAACAAAATACCATAGACAGGTATCTTATAAACAATAGGAATTTGTTGCTCATGGTTCTGGAGGCTGGAAGTCTGAGTTCATGGCACCAGCATGGTTGGGTGAAGGTTCTCTTTCTGGGTCATAGCTGGTGCCTTCTTGCTGTGTCCTCATGTAGTGAAAGGAGTGGGGGACCTCCCTGAGGCCTCTTTCATCAGACATTTATCTCATTCATGAGGACCCTACCCTCAGTACCAACAAAAACGAACTTAGAGCAAATGCCAGAAAAAGGAAACTCCAGCCACTACTGCTTTCCAAGAATTCCTGTTGAAGAACAAACTATTTAAATCAAGTATTAAGTGTTTCAAAGGCTCTAGGAGTGTTCCAAAAGTGCAAGCAGCACACTCCTTTCCATGGTAGTAGAATGGGCTCACAATATGCTCTATAATTTCTATAATTAGAAATTGCTATAGTTTAAGAGTACACGTTAGAAGTTCTGGGCAATTGGCATCTGTGAAACCACCATAAGCTAAAACACTTAATCCTTTAAGCCTAAATAATCCAAATTGTAAACTACCCAGGAAAAAAAATGAGATCATATATCTGCTACTCAGGCCATTTTTCTATCTGCCAACAACTGTCTCTCTGAGAAGAATTGCATGCATGTGCCTGTGTGCATACCACACACACATGAGCACACACTCATGCCAGCAGCAAAATTTGTTGAAAACATTAATACATATTAATGAAAATGTAAAGACAACAGCTGTTTGAGTTTTAGATAAACTGTGAACAACTTTTTCCCATTTAAGTCATCAAGAGTGCTGCACACATGACTGAGCAAAAATGTGGTAAAAAAATCAAAACAAGTGGGCTAAGAAAGAAAGTTCAAGAAGTTGAGTTTAAAAGAATTTATCATAAATTATTAGTTGTCTTGCCTGATTGCAGAGGGAGATGTTCTGGTGGATAGAGGGTTATCATACATTCCATATGTAAATCATCAATTTAGACTATGATAAAGTACAGTTAATACTGAGTACTTGAAAAAGAACACAATCTTTCCTTGATGAGTCAGCTAAAGGTTCTTCAAGATATTTCTGGGCCTTACAGTCACCATAGTTAGCAAGAAATATTGTTTACAATTGCATACCAACGCCAGCTAATAGAATTCCGGAATAACAGAAAGTTTACTGTAAGAAGAATATTCAGACATACTTAGAGAGATATTTACCTCAGAATATAGCCCTCCCAAGTTTTATTAATGGCAAGGCTTGGAATCCTCAAACTGTCTGTCTAAATACAACCCCAAAATGCACCGATGTAATTCCCTGTGGCACTTGGCTCCTAGGTCTCTTTGCTGCACCTGCTGACACTATCAGAAATGGCAGTGACTGGAAACACATTCTCTCATGGCCAGAAGGCCTCCCGTTGCGTAGTTGTTGGAGATAAATTTCCGTGGCAAAGGCATGACAGTTTACGGATGTTAAAAATAAAACAATGGAATGGAAACAAATGCACAATGGGATTGAGCATACTCTTCACATATCAAATTTTTTTTTAATTTTATTTATTTATTTTTTAGAGGGGAAGGATAGAGGGAGAGAAACATCAATGTATGGTTGCCTTTTGTGCCTCTCATGCTGGTAGTTAGCCTGCAAGGAACCGGCCTGCAACCCAGGCATGTGCCCTGACTGGGAATCGAACCGCGATTGTCTGGTTCGCAGGCCCACGCTCAATCCACTGAGCTACGCCAGCCAGGGCTCAAATTTTTAATAAGCACAAAAACCGCACAAAACTTGGGGTCCCAACTATTGAGTATGGCACTCTTTCTCTGGGAGACCATCTACTGTCTCTCCTGTGCTCAGTCTCTTGGAACAACTGCCTTGTTAATAAGTGGTTGCCCAAGTTAATGGCGTGGTAAGTGCAGACAAGTCCGTGGTCTGAGATGCCACAAAATGCATTCGTATTTTGCTTAGGGGAAGACAACACTCATGTCAAGTCCATCCTACTGCAAACACCTCCATAGTGGCCAGCAGTTTGAACCTATAAGGGAATAAAACTCCTCTAGTATTGTCAGATCGGATATACCTTATCTTAATGTCAGTGCACACAAGGTAGCAGCTCAAAACCCCCATGCCATTGTACTCCGCTTTGGGTTTTCTGTTTCAAAGAAATAGTTCTGATACAGTCGTGGACCCCAGGGTCTGCTTTGGGAACTGTCTTAGTGCAATGTATTGTTGTAATGGCAGGGTCTACTTTGGGAACTGTCTTAGTGCAATGTACTGTTGTAATGGCAGAGCTCCAGAATGGTAATATGTAGAAGAGGATGTTGGTAGGTTAATTTAGCAATGGCCCCCGGATTACATAATATATAACACTGGCCCTATCTGCTTTGTTTCCTTGCACGAATGGTTTTACCTTTTCTCTGTATCTTGCCCCACAGAAGTTTCTCTCCATTTTGTCTGTGGCACAAATCTTCATTAGAGCTCATTTGAGCTATTGTGATATCATCACAACTGTTCTCTCTATGCCTAATATCCAGTCTCTTGAGTTTATCTGTTATGATTCCACCTTTTAAAAACTATTTTTCTAATACAGTGAGGTCCAAACACCTCAGCAGGACCCAGAAAGTCCTTCACAAGCAATGCTCAGTATAGGCTGATTACCTGGCTTTCCTTTTACCCAACTCAATCACATCCCCACTCCCAAATATATGTATATATATATATATATATATATATATATGATATGTGTGTATATATATGGCATGTATATATACACACATATATATACCCCCAATATATATTATATACACACATATATATACATGATTCTGTAGCTACACTGCACCTGGCTCTATCCCCCACACATTTTACAGCCTCAGGCAATTTTCTTTGCCTATCTTTTGTCTATCTAATAATATACTCTGATTTCACATATCACATCTTCCCTAGAAAACCATTACCAACCATATCCCAAACTAAACCCACTCTTCCCCACAGCCTGACACAGAAACCTTCAAAGACAAGCTGGCAAAACTGTTTGATTCTTCATCTGAAATTTTAGAACACTTTTCCGGTACCTCTAATGTGGTAAATTATCTCCAAAGATGGTCACCAACAACACCCCTATCCTTGTATGCACACACCACTCCTCCAGTGTGTCTCCCACTCCTTGAGTTCTGGCTGGCCTTGTAACTTGAACAGAGGCCAGTGGAAGTAACCAACCCTGTGTCAGTTCTGAGCCTTAGAAGAGAGGACTAACAAGAAGGATAAGTGAGGAGCCCCCCAACAATTCCTTACCACCCCATCTGAGGCACCAGACATGAGTGAAGCCATCTTGGACATTCTGGGTTTCTAGTAAAATGCAGTCACATGAGTCACCCCATTCAACACATGTGACACAAACCCACTCAGTGCATAATTGATCATTTTTGTTCTAAAGCCATCAGTTATGCCATGGATTATTCCCAGTGATAGGTAACTGAAATATTTAATATTATGTATTATAGTTATATGTGTACATGTATAATTCCCTGGGGCAGATTAGATATTTCAAAGATGATTGAAACACAGCTCCCATGCTTTTCTTACATGTTCTGTTATTCCACCTTCAAGAGGTGGAGTCTGATTCCTCTCCTCTTGAATTTGGAGAAGACATAGCTAAATACTTACAGCCTCAGGACATGGATGAGGTAACACTGCATGACTTCAAAATTACTTTGAGAGAGTTCTATCAGTATCACCTTGGTCTCTTGGAAAGTTCTCTCTTTGGATGAAAGCTCTGTCTTTGGATATTTCCCCTCGTGTGCTCATTTCCAACCCCGCTGCCATGCTAGAAGAAACTGAAACTACATGGAACATCTGCCATGTGTAGATGTTCCCATGAACAACCCCGGCCAAACTCAGACTGCAAGTTATTCCATCCCAGGCACCAGATGAGGAAACCTTCAGGTGATTCCAGCCCCAGCCGTTCAAGTCCCTCGCAGCCATTGGAGCCTTCCCAGCTGAGTTCCCAGATGTTGTAAAGCAGAGATAAACCAACTCCACTGTGTCCTGTTTGAATTACTCGGCCACAGAATCTGCAAGCAAAGTGATATTTTTTTCATGTCACCAAGTCTGGGGTAGTTTGTTACTCAGTAGTTGATAACTGAAAAACTTTCTACCCAGACTGTGGGCTCCTGGAAAAGTTCAGTCATGCTCGTGTTCCCTAGCCTACTGCATGTTACTCGGGGCATAAAAAAAAACACCCATCAAATCTTTGTTGAATGCAACTGAAAGACTGAACATCTGCTGCTTTTTTTATGTTTAGCTTCATAGAATTTTGGAAGTCTGTACATTTGGACTAAAATATAGGAAATCTATCTATGGGCTAGGTTTATCATGATGTTTTGGGAATTTACAAAACTGGCTCCTTACTTTTTCTTTCTTTGTCATATGAAATCTTACAGTAGAAGTTAGACTTGCTAGTACAAAGCAAACCGAAATGGAACAAAATAGAGGAAAGTATTCAGTAACGAGGAAAATCAATCCAATTCAGTTAAGTACAGGTCATTTTTGTTCCTTTTTCCAGCACAGTTTTCATCCTGAGTTCTTCTGTTCCATTTTACATAGGAAAAAAATTCTCTAAATGTACTGTGTACCCTTAGATTTTTCTCTCTCCCACCAAATCAAAATTCAATACCAAAGTGTCACACTCAAGATAATTCTTCATGTCTTTGCCCTGGCTCAATAAAATGTACGGAACATCAATAAGTTCTTTCAAAAAATGTATTTTGAAGACCCAACATGCAGTGACTGGCTTTCCTTAGGAAGCATGCTGATTTCTCCATTATCTGGCTTTGTCAAGGAACAGGATGCACAAAGTAAGTGAATTTTCCAGAGAGCTTACTTAAAAAGTAGGCCTGACTCAGAAAGCCTATAAATTCTCCTACCACATGAAATTGTTCATCCACTGTGCAGATTTTATATGTTTCTATTTTTACTGTGATTCATTTAGTCAAGACTCTTTTTAATGCCATTAAATGCTCAGTTCCCAACTTGATATTAATTCATTTATTCATTCACACACTTATCTGTATTTATAAGCAGCTACTATGTGTCAGGTCCAGATTAGATGGTGAAAATAGAAAGATGAACGAGACCAACTCTCTCATTTAGGGAACACACAGGCTAGTGAGGAAAGGGACAAATGTATTGATTTGAATACATTGGGGGTCAGCAAACTACAGCTCATGGTCTAAATCCGGTCACTGCCAACATTATATGTAACATTGTGTAGGAACATAGACACATCCATTCTTCTAAATGGTGTCTATGGCGGCTGTTCAATTATAATCATGGATCTCAAAACTCGAAATATTTACTCTGGTCCTTTACAGAAAAAGTTTGCTGACCGCTGCAATGCAGTGTGAAGTGTACAATAATAGAGGTATATTCAATATTCAACAGTCCGCAGAGAAAGGGATGAGCAACCAAGGAGTGTCCTCCCAGGGCGAGGAGTGCCTGAGCCATGTTCTGATGAGTAGAGGGCCAGTCAGGTTAACGGCAAAGGCAAGGGGGTCAACAGGTAAAATGCTGGAGGTGAGAAAATCAATGGAGCCCTTTGGAGAATGGCTAGGTAATGGGGGTGGGGCAGTTGAAGATCAAATCTATGGTGGAGATGAGGCTGAAGAAGGAGAAAGAGCAGGTGTCAGCAGGCCATGCTGGTTTCCATTCTGTAAGCAATGGGGATTCACTTAAAGGTTTTAAGCAGAAAAAAGTAACATATAGAAAATAGATTGAAAAGAGATGAGCAGAAAAGCCCCTCTATTGCAAAAGAGTCTATTGCAATGGTCTAAGGAAGAGATAGTGAATCAGAGGAAAAAGAAAAGAAAAGGCAATGGCTGTGGGGATGGAGAGGAGGGTTCAAGGTCTTAAGGAAACCAAATTAATCAAGGAACAAGCTTTGTCATATATATTCAATGAACATTCTGTGTGGCACCATAACTTCAGTTTGCTGGGACAGGCAAGATTTCTCCATTCAAATCCATCCCTGAAAGGCCCAGACAAAGACCATCATTTACCTGTGGGGTTCAAAAAGGAAAATCTTCAGTCGGTCTTTTTTATATGTAATGAAAACCAAACATTGTTCCATGGCAGCTGGTGAAGTGAGTGGAACGGTGACTTTACTGTTGATCATGGGGACACTTTTACTCATTATTTGATCACTTGCTTCCACTGTGAAACTAACCAAACATGGAGCTAAGTAGGGTACCAGGTAGTCCTACGCACAGGCTCTGGGTTCAGAAAGACCTCGGGGCAAGACCTGGCACATTCCTTTAATTGGTCTGTATCCTTGGGCAAGTGACTTCGCCTTGTTGAACCTCAGGATCCTCATCTGCAAAATGAAGACAAGAATGGCAGGCAACGTGTGGAGGATACAGGGCAGCACAGCAGAGCGCTTAGCGCCAGCCTTGACACAGAGAAGTGCTCTGGGAACACCGGTGCAGTCATGTGAAGTGAGGGCCAGAACCCCTCAGACCTCATCCAGCCGGGAAGCCTCAACCCACCTCCACCACATGGGTGAAATCCCACTGCTGTTGTCACCTAGCAACTGGAATGGAATCACTGAGTTACTGAGCACATTGTAGAATGTCTGTTTTCTGAGCTATAAAAACCATGCCTCTTTGGGGAGCTGCTCCATGCTCAGGGCCAGCACTGTGCCAGGCACGTGGTGAGGCTGCCAAATGGATTGTAGAACAGTGAGAGAGAGGGGGGAAGGGAAGAAAGGCCAAGGAGGAGGTGGGAAAGGAAAAAAGAGGGAGAAAGACAACACCTCTCTCCTGTGTTCTCCCTTAGTCTCTCAGTGTTGCTGCCCCTAAACCTGGCTGTTTAGAAACACAGTACAGTGAGAGACTAAGTGGCAAGGTGCGCACCACACTGCTCTGATCCCTGAAGAAGGGAGTGCAAGGTATTCAGACCTGCTGCCTAACTGGAAGGAGTTTCCTCGGGCTTCTTTTAGCAACAGTCTCCCCCAGGCCAGGGAGCAGGGGAGTTCTGGCTGCCTTGGGCCAAGGGCCAAGGCAAAGCATGTCAGGGTAACACAGCAGCTTAAGGGGACTTCAGAGGACTTCGTCCAGGAATTCATTAAATTTGAATTCCCTTATAGGCAGCTCAATTTTGTTACAAAATTGGGGTTTCTAGAAGTCTCAGTGGGAGGCCTTGGATTTAGCAATCTGGGCCTAGCAAAGGTACATTCTAGAGCAGAAAACTTAAACCTAATACGGCTTTAAGCACCAAAACAATTTTTAACTGTTTTAGTGGAAATCCTTTTAAAATGTATTACATGTCCCCAGTCATGATAAACAGAGTGAACCTATCACACCTTTTCTTGGTGACCAAGGCCACTGTCACAAACAGCAGTGATTCTGCCAAGTTTTAGGCATCGCTGATCCTTTCTCTAAGGGGCCCCAGACTTCTAAACTGTTTCAGTCTGTGCTAGTTCTTACTCCTTTTTGGCATTTCCATCTATGTAACTACTGTGAGAATAATAAAACTGTTGCCCCTACACCAGAGGCACCGAGAAAGTGATGCCATTCTGGTTGGTACGTCCTCTATTTCTACTAGCCACGGTTACCTCTGCTTTCTCTGTTGTTTCTCAACTGTAGATGCTGCAGTTAAGCATCTACATTTCTTCTGACTCTTTCCTGGCTGTCTGCTCCCCCTCCAGTCTCTGGGTTAATAGTAGGAGAAGGTGAAAACTTCCAGACAACCCACTATTACATGTAAAAATTAAGTCTCCAGCCTCTAGAGTCAGAGACACAGTGTAAACTCCTGCTTAGTTCATTACAGATATAAGTGGCTACCTATGTAAATATCTATAAGTATGTCTATATACATAAGTTGGTTTACACAGACATATATCCCTGCTCCTCCAGCAGACAAAGCCTAGAAGCAATGACATGCCTGAAGCAACCAGCATACCTAGCACCCAAATCCTGGTTTCTAACATCCTGCTCCAACGAAATGAATCAGGACCCTTGGATAAATGGCCAATTCTAAGAATGGAGCAAAACATATACAGTGTGAGCCTGGAGCATCTTGTAGTGCCAGAAAGTAAGGAAAGGCTAAAAAAATGTAAACCCATAATAATGAAGTTATGTTGAAAGGATATAGGAACCAAATGAAAGTACATCCAATGGCCAAAACTAGAAAAATTTGAGCAACAAAATAAAGTAGTATTAGATTATAACTCAAAGAAAAAGTAAATATCCATGAGTCCTTATTAATATAAATCACTGAATATATAAATAATTGTGAAGGAAGAGACCAATGAAATATCCCATGCAGAAGAATTCCAAATAATTTATGTAGGTACTCTACCCTCAGGGAGATGGACCATAATTTCACACTCAAGCATAGACTGCACAGAGTGACTTCCTCCCAAAGGCTATAGCACAGAAAGGTGGGATAAAAGCAAGTTCACAGTGGAGCAACCTGGCAAACATGACCTCAGCCAGGTGGTCAAGATTAATATCAACACTAATATTGATAATCTATACCCTTGCTAAGACATGATAAGGATGGCACTTTACCTCTGCAATCTTCCTCCCCAAAACCTGTAACACCAGTCAGATCACGAGAAACACATCCTGACTGAGGAACATTCTACAAAATATCTCACTAGTATTCCTCAAAACTGTCAAGATCATTAAAAAATGGAAAGTCTGAGGAACTTTCATAGCCAAAAGGAGCGTAAGGAGGCAGACATGCTGAGTAAATGTAATGTAGGATCCTGGATGGGATCTTGGAACAGAAAAGGGACATTAGGGAAAAACTAAGGAAATTTAAATAACTACGGACTTCAGATAATAGTAATAACATTGTGTTGACCTTGGTCCATTAATTATAACACGTGTACCATATTCATGTAAGATGTGAAGAAAAGGGGTAACTGGGTGGGGAATATATTAGAACTCTTTGCACTATCTTGGCAATCACTCTACAAATCTAAAACTCCTCTAAAATAAGTAGTTTATTTAAGAAAAATTATATCATGGGCCACCAGGCCTGGGAAAAGAGGGTGCAGCATCCCATTCCTGCAGACCCTACTCTCACAGGGACAGGGCTCTTGCACATTCTGGTGTATTTCCCTCGTCGAGGTACTATACCTCTGACAGTGGATGGGGCAACCCTCATGCACTTAGACAATGCATGACTCAGGGCTGGAAGACTTTAACAAGCTGTGCAAACAATTATTTCCCATATGCTCTCTTTTCCAATTTATCCTTCTTCTATGAGATAACAGGGCTTGGATTTATCAGGAAAGAAAAGTCTCCCAGGAAAATGACAAAAACTCATGTAACAGTAGGAAGCCAATTGGTCAGAATTAGTTAGGGAAAGACCACTTCTTGCAATTCTGATTTACAAGCTTTTCAAACTGGCTCCTAAACTAACTTCCAGCTAAGAAAATGTGTTAAAGCATCAATAAAACTATTCTAATAAGTCCTCCATAACCAAAACCTAATTGCAGCTTATAAAGAGAGAGAACACCAAGTACTTTTTAAAAGGCGAAGGGAAAGAGGTTGGTCTTTGATAGCAGCAGGGCCACGTGATGCTGCTACTTTCTTGCCAGCTCTCAAGAAAGGTGGGGAGAGTAGTAGAATTCCCTGGAGTCTCTGTGGTCTCCAGAGACAATGTCAAATTGTGTCATGACATAATTTGGCTGCAGCAAAACTGTTGGGCTCTAGAGAGTAGAAGTCTAGGTAGGTATGTGGGATTCAATTCTATTTTTCCCTCTTTGGTTAAAGCACTTAATTGCTCTAGTCAGCAATTTTCTCATCCACAAATGAATAACAATTAAACATTCATTATCACTTACCCACCTAAGTGGCATGATAAATAATGAAAACATATGTGTGTAAGCGTAAGAGGGCACCTCTTTCTTTAAGGCATTTGGAGTACATAATTTTATTTTATTTTATTTTTTTAAATATAATTTTTATTTAATTCTTGTTCACGTACAGGTTTCTGTCTTATATTCCCAACCCTGCCTGCCCCCCACCCAATGCTCCCTGCCTCCCTCCCCTTTCCACCCCCCACCCTTAGTTATTGTCCATGTGTCCTTTATACTTGTTCATGTGAGTCCATTCCCTTTTCCCCTATAATTCTTTCCCCTCTCCCCTCTGGACCCTGCAGCCTGTTCCATATATGAGTGTCATTGGTCGTATTTTGCTTGCATGTTTGGTTTGTTTAGAATCCTGTTAACGGTGAGATCATATGATATTTCTCTTTCACCGCCTGGCTTATTTCGCTCAGCATAATGCTTTCCAGTTCCATCCATGATGTTGCAAAGGGTAGTAGTTCCTTCTTCCTTTCTGCAGCATAGAATTCCATTGTGTAAATGTACCATAGTTTTGTGATCCAGTCATTAACCGATGGGCATCTAGGTTGCTTCCAACTCTTGGCTATCGTGAATTGTGCTGCTATGAACATTGGGGTGCATAGGTTCTTTTGGATTGGTGTTTCAGGATTCTTAGGATATACTCCTAAGAGTGGAATTGCTGGGTCAAAAGGCACATCCATTTTTAGTTTTCTTAGAAAATTCCATACTGTTTTCCATAGTGGTTGTACCAGTCTGCAATCCCACCAACAGTGAACTAGGGTCCCCGTTTCCCCACAACCTCTCCAGCACTTGTTGTTTGTTTCTTTGTTTATGATAGCCATTCTGACTGGTGTTAAGTGGTATCTCATTGTGGTTTTAATTTGCATCTCTCTGATAGCTAGTGATATCGAGCATCTTTTCATGTGTCTCTGGATTCTCTGTATGTCCTCCTTGGAGAAATGTCTGTTCAAGTCCTCTGCCCATTTTTTGATTGGGTTGCTTGTCTTCTTTGAGTGGAGCCGAATGAGTTCTTTGTATATTTTGGAGATTAAACCCTTATCTGAGGTATCATTGGCAAATATGTTTTCCCAAGCTGTTGCTTCTCTTTGTATCTTGATACTGTTTTCCTTAGCCATGCAGAAGCTTTTAATTTTGATGAGATCCCATTTGTTTATTCTTTCCTTTATGTTCCTTGCTCTAGGGGACGTATCAGTAAAAATATTGCTGCGTGGAATATCTGAGATTTTCTTGCCAAGGCTCTCCTCTAGGGTTTTAATGGTTTCACGGCTTATATTTAAGTCTTTTATCCACCTTGAATTTATTTTGGTGTATGGTGTAAGTTGGTGCTCAAGTTTCATTTTTTTGCATGTAGCTGTCCAGTTCTCCCAACACCATTTGTTGAAAAGGCTGTCTTTACTCCATTTTATGTTATTGCCCCCTTTGTCGAATATTAATTGACTGTAGAGAGTTGGGTTTATTTCTGGGCTCTCTGTTCTATTCCATTGGTCTATGTGCCTGTTTTTGTGCCAGTACCAGGCTGTTTTGATTACAGTGGCCTTGTAATACAGTTTGATATCAGGTATTGTGATCCCTCCTACTTTGTTCTTCTTTCTCAAAATTGCAGCAGCTATTCGGGGTCTTTTCTGGTTCCATATAAATTTTTGAAGTGTTTGTTCTATGTCTGTGAAATACGCCATTGGTACTTTAATAGGTATTGCATTGAATCTGTAAATTGCTTTGGGTAGTATGGACATTTTGATGATGTTAATTCTTCCAATCCATGAACACGGTATATGTTTCCATTTATTTGTGTCTTCCTTGATTTCTTTCTTCAGTGTTGTGTAGTTTTCTGCATACAGGTCTTTTACCTCCTTGGTTAGGTTTATTCCCAGATATTTTATTTTTCTTTTTGCTATATCGAATGGGATTTTTTTCCTGATTTCTGCTTCTGCTGCTTCATTGTTGGTATACAAAAATGCCTTTGATTTCTGGATATTAACTTTGTATCCCGCTGTTATGCCAAATTCATTTATTAGTTCCAGCAGTTTTTTGGTAGAGGCTATAGGGTTTTCCATGTACACTATCATGTCATCTGCAAACAATGCCAGTTTTGTTTCCTCCTTTCCGATTTGGATGCCTTTTATTTCCTTTTCTTGTCTGATCGCTGCAGCTAGAACTTCTAATACTATATTGAATAGAAGTGGTGAAAGTGGGCAACCTTGTCTTGTACCTGATCTTAGTGGAAAAGCTTTTAGTTTTTGCCCATTGAGTATGATGTTGGCTGTAGGTCTTTCATATATGGCCTTTATTATATTGAGGAATGTTCCCTCTATTCCCACCTTGCTGAGTACCTTTATCATAAATGGGTGTTGTACCTTATCAAAAGCTTTTTCCGCATCTATTGATATGACCATGTGATTTTTGTCTTTGCTTTTGTTTATTTGGTGTATTACATTTATTGATTTGCGTATATTGAACCATCCTTGCATCCCTGGGATGAATCCCACTTGGTCGTGGTGTATGATCTTTTTGATGTATTGTTGGATGCGATTTGCCAATATTTTATTGAGGATTTTAGCATCTATGTTCATCAGTGATATTGGCCTGTAATTTTCTTTCTTTGTTGTGTCTCTATCTGGCTTTGGAATTAGGGTGATGCTGGCTTCATAAAAAGAGTTGGGGAGTTTTCCCTCCTTTTGGATTTTTTGGAATAGTCTGTGAAGAATAGGGGTTAGCTCTTCCTTAAAAGCTTTGTAGAATTCTCCTGTGAAACCATCTGGTCCAGGGCTTTTGTGTGATGGGAGTTTTTTGATTACTGCTTCAATTTCATTTGCTGTTATTGGCCTGTTCAGGTTTTCTGCTTCTTTTTCATTGAGTTTTGGAAGATTATATTTTTCTAGAAATTTGTCCATTTCACCTAGGTTTTCAAATTTCTTGGCATACAGTTCCACATAGTAATTTCTTACAATCCTTTCTATTTCTGCAGTATCAGTTGTAATCTCTCCTCTTTCATTTCTGATTGTGTTTATTTGGGTCTTCTCTCTTCTTTTCTTGATGAGCCTACTTAAAGGTTTGTCTATTTTGTTTATCTTTTCAAAAAACCAACTCCTGGATTCATTGATCCTTAGAATTGTGCTTTTAGTTTCTATGTCATTTAATTCTGCTCTGATCTTGGTTATTTCCTTCCTTCTACTTGCTCTGGGCTGTCTTTGTTGTTGTTCCTCGAGTTCTTGGAGGCGTCGGGTTAGGTTGTTTGTTTGAAATGTTTCTATCTTCTTTAGGTAGGCCTGTATTGCTATGAACTTCCCTCTCAGGACTGCCTTCACTGTGTCCCATAGGTTTTGGGTTGTTGTGAGTTCATTTTCATTTGTTTCCAGAAGCTTTCTGATTTCTTCCCTAATTTCAATCTTGACCCATTCGTTGTTTAATAGCCTACCATTCAGTCTCCATGATTTTGGGTGTTTTGGGTTTTTTTCATTGGGGTCGGTTTCCAATTTCAGTCCCTTGTGATCAGAGAAAATGCTTGGTATGATTTCTATTTTCTTGAATTTATTGAGACTCGTTTTGTGTCCTATCATGTGATCTATCTTTGAAAATGTTCCATGTGCGTTTGAAAAGAAAGTGTATTTAGCTTCTTTGGGATGGAGGGCTCTATATATATCAATTAGGTCCATTTCGTTTAGGGTGTCATTTAATGCTGCAATATCTTTGTTGATATTTTGTTTGGAAGATTTGTCCAATTTAGACAGTGGGGTGTTAAAATCTCCTACTATAATTGTGTTGCTGTCAATTTCTTTCTTGAGGTCCTCCAGAATTTTCTTTATATATTTGGGTGCTCCTATGTTGGGTGCATATATATTTACGATGTTAATGTCTTCTTGGTGGATTCTCCCTTTGAGTATTATGAAGTGACCTTCTGGGTCTCTCTTTATGGCCCTTCTTTTGAAGTCTATTTTGTCTGATATGAGAATTGCTACCCCGGCTTTTTTTTCTTGTCCATTTGCTTGGAAAATTTGGTTCCATCCTTTCACTTTTAGTCTGTGGTGGTCCTTTGACCTGAGGTGGGTCTCTTGTAGGCAGCATATGTGTGGGTCGTGCTTTCTTATCCATTCAGCTATTCTATGTCTTTTAATTGGTGCATTTAATCCATTTACGTTTAAGGTTATTATTGAAAGGTACTTATTCATTGCCATTTGTGTACCTGTGTTCCTCTCTATCTCTCTCTTTTCCTTCCTTTCCTAAAGCAGTCCTTTTAGTAATTCTTGTAGAGCTGGTTTGGTGGAGGCGTATTCTTTTAGACTTCTTTTGTCTTGGAAGCTCTTTATTTGGCCTTCTATCTTGATTGAGAGCCTTGCTGGGTACAATAGCCTTGGTTGTAGGCCTCTGTTTCTCATTACTTGGAATATTTCCTGCCATTCTCTTCTTGCTTGGAATGTTTCCATTGAGAAGTCAGTAGCCAACCTTATTGGGACCCCCTTGTATGTTATTTCCTTTTTCTCCCTTGCTGCCTTTAGGATTTTCTCTTTGTCTTGGAGGTTTGCCATTTTAATGATGATGTGTCTTGCAGTAGGCCTCTTTGGGTTCCACCTGTTTGGGACTCTCTGCGATTCCTGAATCCGTGTGACTTTCTCTCTCCTCAACTTAGGAAAATTTTCCGTAATTACTCTTTCAAGGAGGTTTTCTATCCCTTGTTCTTCTTCCTCTCCTTCTGGTATTCCTATTATTCGGATATTATTACGTTTCATGTTGTCTTGCATTTCTCTTAAATTCTCCTCATTTTTTCTGATTCTCTTTTCCATTATTTGGTCTGTCTGGGAGATTCTTTCTATCCTGTCTTCTGTCTCACTTATGCGATCTTCCGCCATATCGATTCTATTCTTCATACCTTCTACTGTGTTCTTCAGTTCAGAAATTGTATTCTTCATTTCCTCTTGGCCTTTACTAAGGGTTTCCATTTCCTTTTTCATGTTGGTGTAGTTTGCAGAGAGCTCACTGTAGCTCCCCTGTAGTTTCTGGTAGCTCATTGTAAGCTCTTTGAATTTCCTGATAACCAGTGCTTTGAATTCAGTATCTGATAGTTGGCTTGCCTCTATTTCATCTAACGTTCTTTCTGAGACTTCCTCCTTTTCTTTCATTTGGGGGTTGTTTCTTTGTCTTCCCATTGTTTGTGTTGTTCTTCTTGTTGGCTTCAGCTTCTTAAAGTGGTCTCTTCTGGGTTCCTGGGTTTATGGTGTGAACTTCTGTGGTAAGATGCCTGTGAGATTCAGGTGGTGCAGTCTCCTGCAGGTATTTTGGTGTTCTGCACTTCCACCTACTCCTCTGTTTGGCTTCCAGCTGGTCAAACCTTTTCTTCTGGTCTCCCTAGCTACAGCAGCCTGAGAGGCTATTAGTGTGGCCTTTCTCTCCTCTCGGTGAACTTAGCTGGTCTCGCCAGTGCCCTCCCAAGATCCAGAATGGCGCCGCTCTCCTGTGCCCCGCTGAGAGCAGGTTTTTCCCCAGGCTTCCCAACTCTGGCCTGGCGTGAGGGCACGCACTCCCAGCCAGGCTTTCCTGGTCTCACAGGCTTGGGCTTGGACCCTTCCCAGTGCTGTGGCTGCACACACTGGGCAACTCACAATTCTTCCAAGCTGGCAACCACAGCCTGACTCCCGGTGCCTCTCAGTCTGAGCCCAGCTGGGTAGGGGTGAATCTGGCAATTTGCGCTTCCCCAGGGGTCCTGTCAGTCTCGGGCAGAGCCCCGAGGCTGTGTGAGCGCCTGCTGGAGTCCCTAGCTGAAGTCCCTGGCTGGAGTCCCCCGGTATTGGGAATGCGCGCCACAGGGAATGCACGGGATTCCCAGACTTCCAAGCTGGTGACCACACTGGATTCTGGATGCTTCTCAGTCTGCGCCCAGCTGGGTAGGGATGGATCTGGCAATTGGCGCTTCCCCAAGGGCCCTGTAAGTCAAGCACCAGAGTGCCCCGATGCTGTGTGAGCGCCTGCTGGAGTCCCCAACTGGAGTCCCCCGGTATAGGGAATGCGCACCTCCGGGAATGCACGCCACCCAGCCCTCCAAGCCAGCAACTACAGCCTGCCTTCGGGTGCTTCTCAGCCTGCGGCCGGCTAGGTAGGGAGGGAGCTGGTGACTGGTGTTCTTCCAGGGGCACTGACCATATCCCAAATCTCCCCCGAGACTGTGGGAGCGCTGGCTCAGGCTACTGGGAATGCTGGGAAAGTTCCCCAAACTGGCAAACACAGTCTGACTCCACGGGTTATCAGAGTTCTCCGGTTTGCTTCCCAATGCCCACTCCTCTCTCCGCCACTACAGGCAAACCGATCTCTCCTGGTGTTTTCCAATCTGCACCCTGCTGGTTAGAGAGGATGCCTGTGACTAGTTCTCTCATAGGGTTGTCCTTGTTGCCCTCCCTCGACTCTCAGAGATCAGGGCGGCCCTGCCAGGGCCCTGGTGCTGCCGGCGAAGGGCCCGCAGCCTCTGTGCTGTTCCCTCGTACCTTGCTGATCTGAGGTCCGTCTCCTCTCCTCAACCTCTGGTCATTCAGTGTCCGCTATACTCTCTGGGGTCCTGCCGTCCCATATGCTGGGTCCCTGTTGGGTGTTCGCCGCGCTCCTCTGCAGAGCAGCCTGGTTTTTCTCTAGCGAGTGAAGGGAAGCGAAATCCTTTGTCCTACTCCGCCGCCATCTTCCTTTGCCTCCTGGAGTACATAATTTTAGTTGAATTATTGCAGAAGTATATCTGGACTTTAGATTAAGTAGGTGGGTCTTTGTTTTAGCCAATTATTGACAAGCATTCCTTAATCCATGTATTTTCTACATACACTTTCTCTTTTTAATTGAGTGAGATCTTATTTGTAGGTCTAAGTAAGGCACAGTCCAAAACTCTTTTCCTCCTAGTCTGACTGCTCTTCCAGTACTCCTGGGAACATCTGAAATACTGAATTAACATTCATACCACAAAGACACACTTAGAAGTCTTGTGGATCAAAAACATCATATTCTATACCATATCCTAAATTGTCCATGGATGGAATGCCTGGAACACTGAGAATTTCTGCTGACTTCAGTCTACATCACCTATTTGCCTCATTCACAACCAGAGGTACTTCATTCTATTCTTGGGCTGGCATACAGGGTCTTGGTTTTGCTCACGTTCTTCTGTGCTCACCCTCCCCCATTTCTAGAGCTTCATTCTGAGTCTTATTTTGGCAACACCTTTCCTAGCTCATTAAGTCACTGTATCCCCAGGGCTAACCTGCACCATCGAGGCAAATTCTGATTCTTGGAAATGGCCATGAAATTCTTCTCAGATCTACTCAACTGTAGCCCCATCTTTTCTCTCTGCTGTTACCACTTTGAATACCTAGGCAGAGGTCTCACCATTTTCCCTCTGGTAACTTCCATAATGTATAAAAATAGGGCTTTCCTGTTTTCAGTTTTCTTAGAATAACTTCAGGTAGAATTGAGAGTGAATTCAGGGGTACAAGCAGCCTTTCCCAGAAAGGAAAGGTGAGGCTAAAGACAACAGAAAAGGGAAGATCTTTTAACAATGTCTTAGGAGAACCAGAAGGACTTAGGGTTTGGAGCAATTTGAGAAGGAACAAAGGAGGGAGAGGTGTGAGAGCTGAGTAGAGAGAATATTGAGGTATTTCTTTTTCATAGCATCTTCTTATTTTTAATAAAAGGAAAAAGAATCCTAGCTGAGACTGCATGCAAGCAAGAATTATGAAAAATAAGAATACCTTAAGGAATAGCTGTTGAAAAGAATAGGAGTGAGAACTGCTTGGGGACAAGGGTGAGGATTCCTCCCATCACATTGCAAGTCCCACTGGGACTGGTTATAACTACCAAGAACCTGTAATGGAACCTTCTAGATATTTTGGGGAGGCTTCATATTATTATGTAGATCTTATGTTTCCACAAAATTTGTTTAAAGGGGTCTGTGACCCAAAAAGTTAAGCCTCACTACTCTAGAGAATCTGGTAATTTTTTTCCGACAGGGGGCTTCTATCCTGGAATGCCTTTCAACCATAGAAAAGTTACAAAACCACTTCTGGATTTGAAGTCAAAGAGACATAAGGCACTGGCAAAAATGTTTACATTCTCATAACTTTCCTTCATCATAGGGATTATTTTGGTGTGTTGCCAAGCACCAATCAACTCTGGGTAGTGCCTGCATTCCAAAACAATTCTGCAAGAATATATTATTTTATGAACAATAAACTATTGTAGTGTTTCTTAGTTCCAATATCAGACCTAAAGGAATACCACATCACGTGGTCTCTTGATTATTCTCTCATAAACCTGTACTATTTGATTTATGCTCAACTATTTTTACATCTAAAAACATTTGGGTATTTTATAATCAAGTTTTAATCTTCTAAACTAGATGATTCAGAGAAAATACTTAATCCATCAAAATGACTCCAAACCATGTGCTTTTCAAATCACCCCAAAAATGGCATGTAAGTTTCCATCATGTTTCTATTGTAAAAGGCTTTGTAATTTATGACCATTGGCTTATTTCCAATTCTCTGAGTTGCCAATGCCATCCTCCAAAGGACCCCTGGCAGGATTTCACAGGGATATTGATGAGTTCGGATTAGTAGGAATAACCAATGAATTTATTAAGTAATAGCAATCAGTCTTCAACCTTGTTTCCAAGTAAGTGTCCTTGTAGCTCACCAGAATTCTGTTTTTGGATAGGAAATAAGCTTGATGAAAAGAAAAAAAAACTAAAAGTATTATGTGCCCACTAAGAGCCAGGTACTCTAAATATATAATCTCACTTAAATTTATGGAAATATTTATCATACAGAGAGAAAATTAAGGCTTAGAGTCCTATAATTTACTCAAGGACACAACTGGAAATTAGATCCCAGGTAGGTTTGAGTCTCAAGATCTTGGTCTTTCTACCACTCCATTCTGTTGAGTCCTACTAATAATTGTAAAACTAGAGTAAACAGTTCCAAAGCCTGTGCTAAACAATCTCTGCTGGGGATGTGATCATGTTTTTTTCATGGTATTCACACATATTCTGTGTATTAGTGGGTATACTAACATATAGGACATGTGTGAATTTCATCCACCAAGATAGTAATAGTCACAAAATGTGTCTTTTCCTAAACCATAGGTAAAAAGAATATACAGAAGTAAATAAGTTCTTATAACTTTCCAGATTTGGTCTAAAAATAAAAATTTGGAAAAAGAAAAATCATAGCTAATAGTACACTGAATGAATAAAAACAAGAAAAATTATCTTTAAATTTTCTGACCAAGATGGTTTTTTCACTGTAACAAAGAATTTATTTTTTATATTGTTGAATATAACTGCCCTTGTCTTAGTTCTATCTTTAGAATGTGCACACAGACATTGTTGAATATAAAACATGTACAACATGTAATCTTTTGACATAATTCATGTCAAAGAAGTAAAACAAAACCACTCCTTCAGAAATTCCTTTCTGGATTATTATTTTGTTTTTAAGAAATCCATTTTTAAAGAAATAAAGGACTTTACTGTTGTAAAGAACAGTTTCTTACATCAATTTATTCTTCAAATTATTTTTACTCTTCTACCATACAAATAAATATATCTTTATCAATAAAAGGTTTTTAAGAGAATTTACTTCTTCCTAAATTCTTCCAAAAATTGTTCCAGGGATGTGTTATGTTTCTCCTTTTCCTTATTCTTTTAAATGCATTTCCACATCCTACCTTTGCAAAAATAATGAAAACAACGACCCTGACTTAAGGAGCAGTGCTTGGAGTTGGAGAAGGGTTTCCGGCCTCTGAGTGAAACAAGGGAAAGCTCATCAGTGATCTCCACAAGTCGCTTACGCTCTCTACAGCTCAACTTTCTCACCCCTGAGACAGGATCCTAGTACCTTCCATATGGAATCATCATAATAATTACATGAGGCATGTCAAAAATGTCTGATACTGTCTATCAGTCAATTAATGTTGGGCATCATTAGCTCCTCATTTCAGATAGGTGAAGCCCATTCATCAGAAGACCAAACAATCCAGGAGACACGGTTGTATAAGCATTTTCATGTCACTATCTACTTTGAAATACCATGATTGATTAAACTTCTCCTGCAGAAACAGCTTTTGGGGCCATCCTTGGGATTCCTCTGAATGCCCTGGGATATTACAAATAGGTCCACATCTATATAATGTGAAAGCATGAGAGGACACTGACACTTTCAAGTGTTATAAAACTTCTTAAGTTTTTCTCCGTCTCCTAATTTGTCTGTCAAATCACTTGTTCCTTCGTTTTTATCAATCAATTAAATCATATTTTCCAAGGGCTAAGTTTTATACTTTAGGAGAAAAGAATGATATGTCTTGATCCTGACATTGGAGTTTGGAATCTGTGGGAGAGGCAAGAACCATGCCAGAGAAACAATGAGAATGCACTTCAAGACAGCGGATTATTTAATGTGAAACTGAAGATACTAAGGAGTTCATAGGAGAGAAATAACTGTTGGTGGGAAAAATACAAGTTATTGACATTACCTGCCCTCCAGACAGGCTGTCTCTACCTTTCTGAGAGTCAACAAACCCACTAGAGAGTCATTTGTTTCACTTGGGTCCTGGAATATTTAAATTTAGGGAGTATGAGCATACATGTTCCAGACAATTTTAAGAGAATAGGGAGGGCAGGGGAGGTTACTCCTTAGCTCTCAACAAAAGTCATATGTACGCCTCTCAACATTCCTGCCCAATTCCCTATGTACAATAGTCAACATTCCCTCTCACTGCCAACTTCAGACTCACCCAGACTGGAAAGAGGAGGAAGGGGATCTGCTGTGTCACAAACAAAGTAGCGAACAAATTGTGTTAGCTCAGCTTGAAAGTAGCCCATGAGGACTTGAGTGACTTGAGTCATAGCACCATTTTTTCAATGAAAAGATATGAATTTTATGGTTTTGCTTTTCTCTTAGGTCATTTTCCAAAATGTCATTGTGTGTGCCATTAAGTTCATTTCACTGGACACCATTTGGAAGTCTAGGCATGCTCAGTACTACTCTCTTCCTGTCTCTAGGGCTTCTACTTTTTACAACAAAGATGCCTCAGAAGGGGAGGGGCTGGGGGGAAAGGGACCAGAGCAAAGGAGGGGAAGGGGGTAGGAGGTGACATTATTTTGTTCAGTATGGTCAGGAGAAAGATCACTGTTTGGGCTTGTTAATAATGTGTTCGTGGGTTTCTTAGGAGAAAGTTCTCACCTTCAATTGTCTGATACTTCTTTTAATAGCTTGAAGTACCATCTCATGTATAAAATCTGAAAGTCACGAAGAGTTATTCAATGGCAGGGAAAGGATAGGAAAGATTGTCCTGAATAAATGGGAAAAGAGGTACGTCAGAATATAGAAGAGACTTAACTTTTCATGGAGAATGTTGTAATGATGATCAAACTACCACTTTGGTTTCTGTGGTTCACACCTTCTTACTTCAGATTCCCTCCCAGGAAATCTCCAATTTTTAATCATTTCCCAACACTAGCAAAGAGACATAGTTATCATTTCTGGTGATCAAAATCTGAATAAGAGACACACAGGGAGGCAATTGACCAAATATCAGAGAAGACAGAGAGTCAACAAAGAAAAGAGACTGGTGCCCAACCTATGTCCTCTACAGGGACTCATATAATTTTTCAAATAGGTTTGTGATGTGCCTAATTATAATGTGCTAAAACTCTCTCAGAAAATCGTGCAATATTATTTAGAGGAGAATATATCAATATTTTTTAAAAATAAAATAAATAGACCCACACATATACAGGCTATCCAATAAATGCTTAAATGGCTGTATGAGATAACCAGCAAGTAGGCCACAGAAGAGGCATTTTAATGGTAAAAAGAAAAAGGTGAGGCACAAAGTGATTAGAAAAACAATTCATGAGGCCCTTTTCCCAGTTCAGCAGTAACATGTATCTTGTCTTCTGAGTAGTTTCTATGTCTCTGATACAAGCCAGGGGTTTCTGTGAGGAGTTGTTTTAATCTTTATTTTTAGATGGATGCCATAATTCAGTGCTTGATGACTATTCTTTCCCTCATTGACTCCTTTCATTCTATGTCTGTGTCAAGTGCCAAGATCTTCGCACCTGCTTTCAATGCACTCCAACTCCTACTAGAGAGGCACACCTAAAAAATCTGCCTCTGTTACCAGGAAAGCCATGGGAGCCTAGTGGTAGAAGGGGGAGTGCATCTGTAAGAGCACCTTTACCTGCTCACCTACTAGTGGGAATGATGACTCAGTCTCCTGCTTTCCCTGGGACTCCTGCTTTTGTATTCCCCCTTCCCCTGCCCCCAGCAACTCACTTCTCTGCCTCCACCAGTGTGTGTTTGGAGGCAAGTAAAATGAAGACAAAAGGAACCCCTTAGAATGTAGTACAGCTATAGAGTTGAGACATGAAATATAATTCCTTATATGTAGTTTTAGGCCAATCCTTTCTATCTCTCTGTCTTATGTTTGTTTCTCTGTGTTTATCATCCCATATGTATTTTGAAAGCCACCAAAATTGTAACAAGTCATTATTTCTAATTAAAGAGAGGCTGTGAATCTTTCAACCGATATTTATTAAATGTCTGCTATTTACGAAATGTGGGGACTTCACAGTCTTCTCTATTAACTTTCACTTTTTGTTTAAACATTATCCAAGTACACATTAATAATTACAACATCTGAGCTTCAACCCTGATACCAGGTATGCCAATAATTAGCCATGAGACCTTGGGTAATTTACTTTATCTTTCTGGGTCTCAGGTTTTTCCTTGTCAAAATAAAGACCACAATACCATTAATGGACTGAATTGTGTTTCCTTGCAAAATTCATGTGTTGAAGTCCTAACCATGGGTACCTCAGAATGTGACTGTATTTGGAGATAGGGCCTTTAAAGAGATAATTGAGTTAAAATGAGGCCCTTAGTATGGGCCTGAATCTGAGCTGACAGGTATTCTTATAAGGTGATTAGGACATGAACAGACACAGAAAGAAAGACTGTGTGAGGACATAAAAGAAGGTATATATCTTCAAGTCAAGGGAAGAGGTCCCCAAGATAAACCAAACCTGCCAACACCTTGATCTTGGACTTCTAGCTTCCAGAACTATGAGGAAATAATCTGTAGTACTTTGTTATGGCAGCCCTAGCAACCTAATAGAGATTCTGAACTTAGGTCTCCTTCAGTTGCACAATTCTGGGATCATCTCTTCCCTCAAGGAAAGTAAAAATATAATATACTCTAAGTAACAATGTAAGTGTTTAAAAAATGTGTTTATCATGTCACTTCTCAAACAATTAACACTAGCAAACTAAGTCCTATAATAATTTTTTCTTCTTTTTAAATGTATTTTATTGATTATGCTATTACTGTTGTCGTAATTTTCCCCTCGTTGCCCCTTTCCACCTGGTACCTGCTTCCCTCCAGCAATCCCCTTCTCAGTTCATGTCCATGGGTCATTCATGTAAGTTCTCTGGCTTCTCCATTTCCTGTGCTATTCTTAACATTCCCCTGTCTATTTTTTTTTTAATTTAATTGATCAGTAGTAAGACCTACTTTTAAGGGAACAAATTTTGAAGCATTTGTTTTTCTATAAGCAACTGTATTAAATGGTTCCTGAAATTTTACTTCAATACATTCTGGAGTGAAATTTAGCAGAGTGTCAGGTTCCTCTCAAACCCCATGCAAGTGACTGAAGGAACAGAAAGGATTCCGAGTGGTGAAGCCACAGCGGTTGCAGAAAAAGGTGAAGACCGATTGGTTCTGCTGGAACTCCACTGAGACTTGTATGCCCTGAAAAAAATTGAAAAACTATATCTAGCTGGGTGTTTTCATTGTTTGGGTTTTATTTTGTTTTGTTTTCACCAAATTTCTCTTCCTTTCTCTATTACACAGGGATTCCACTGTTAATGGCTCAGGAATTTGAATTTAAACAAATGACACCCCAACTGTTGTACTGAGTTCAGCTTGTGGATTTTTGAATATTTGGGCTTGCTGGCTGACACACTTTAAACAAAGGTAAAAAAAACTAACTGTAAGACAAAGACCTATAAATTTGAAGGAAAGGGAGGGTGGCCTGGGTAAGGGTTATAAGGGTGACATTTTTCTTTTATTAACTGCTACACAGGAAATGAGGCTTAAAGTATTGAAGGGATGATGAAGGAGAGGGGAAAGAAGGATCAGGTAAATGGATTGCACACACACCACAGCAAAGGTTAAAGGGTGTGTGGTGAGAAATTGGTTTTAGCGACTGATTCTGTTACATAGAAACAGGAGCCAATAATCTAGAATCCTCTGATATTAACTCATAAATATCTTAATTGGCATACTACCTCAAGCAAAACCATCAGAAAAAGATGTTTTTCTTCTCATTCCTCAAAGCCGTATTAATATCTTTGAATGGTAAATTTATTACCTGGTGATCATTCTTGAAAACCATCACTTTATTATTCTGTTGTTTCAGGCCTTCCCAAATGTCATGACGGCCCATCCCAGGGGAGCGATAACTGCAAGAAAGCATCAGTAGCAGTGCTGTCACTGTTAATAGTGTTCGCACTCCATTGCGAGTGTATGTCACAGCAAGACTTGGTGTTTTAAGAGAAAAAGTACTAGAGGAAGTTCTGTGGGTTTGGGTTAGGTCACTGTGGTAATAAGACCAGGTCTATTAGCTGGTCATTTAAAGACTTCCATGGAACTTGATTGCCTTCCAATGAAATACTTCATTTAATTTCCTCATAATCCATCCCCTCTCCTGCCCATCACACCTTTAATAACCCTGCGTCATATGCTCATTAATCTTTCTACCTCTACATCATAGAGTTTTACATTTTAATATTAGAGCTGGTCATCTTGTTAGTTTGATTTATTGTTTTCCTCTTTTAAAAAGTCCACACTCTTTTCCTATGTACTATAAATAACAAAGCATGGCTCCAGATTGAATAGCAGGGCTGTAATTCAGACTGGGGACTTAGCTGCCTTTCCTAAAGCTTCGAGCCGCACCCCCGGGGATCTCAATGTCAGGGGAGGCTGGTGATTGATTTACGGTCCTGCAGTCAATCAGGAACCCTATACTTTTCAAAGCATTTCTACAAATGACAACTTATTAATGTTTTGAAATGAAAGTCAGAATTACAGTAGATCAGATGTTAATTTAATAAGGATAGCTCTTTTTCCCTTAATGAGGTAGGAGTTTTTTAAAAACTTCTTGAAATCATAAGCCATAAATAGTCAAGATTTACTGTTATTGTTGTTGTTTCTATTATTTATAATACTGTACAGGGTTTTTTGCAAAACACACTCACTTTTAGAGGTCTAAAAATAAATAAAATGAATAAAACCAAAAAAAAGCGAGGGAAGAAAGCAAAAAAAGAAAGGAGGGAAATGGGAGGGAGTAAGATTACTTGAAAGCTATTCTAAAGTTCCAATCACCTCATAATTGAAGTGCACTGTTGAAGAGTTATGAATGTGAACACTTGGCAAATGACAAAGTAAAATCAAACAACTAAATTATAAGCCCTAAAATGTCAAGTCGAATAGAGCCATATATCTTGCTTATTAATGCCTCAGGAAAACAGAACACAGTTGTGGAATATTGTAAAATCCTGGGGAGCTCCAAAGAGCTTTTTTTAATTGAATTTATTGGGGTGACATTGGTTAACAAAATTATACAGGGTTCAGGTGCACAGTTCCACAACACATCATCTGTACACTGTATTGTGTGTTCATCACCATTTATCCCTCCAATATTCTTCCCCTCCCCACACCCCTCTCCCCCTCCCACAATCACCACACTGTTTTCCATGACCATGACTTCCTTAGTGTCTGTGTTCATAATTGCATGTTTTAATTCTTCAGATGTTAAGATTTTTGATGATAAAGTTTATTAGAAAAGACTATGTTGAAAATATAACACAATCTGCTACCATCGGCAAAATGAAGGTGCTTATAGCTCACCTGAAAAAGTATCCTTACCTTTGGTCAGGAGTACTTAATTGCAGACTTTTTTTGAGAATCTGATGAAAGTTGCATACCTTTGCCCCAGAAAAAAATGACATCAACAACAGCTCCCTGCTCTCTCTCTCTCTGTCTCTCTCTCTCACTATTTCTGACACACAAAATTTTGCACATTTCAGGAGATTCATGGCCTTGCCTATTGGGGTAAACTATATTTAAAAAGAAAATCATTTTCTCTAGTTTTAACATAGATTACATCTAGTTTTGGTCAATTAATAAAATATTTCATGTTTAATATGAAGATAGAATAAAATTTAATTCCATGGTGAGTTAAGTGTTTAGTATATTCTCAGAGGAAAAAATCTCAGTTCAGAGGACAAAAATGCTTGATACGGGGCCTGCTTTGTGTTCTTGATGGGGAAGGGTAACATGAATCTTTAATAATTTAAAAATTAACGTTTTTATTGCCAGTATTATTCTAGCCAAATATATCATAGGAATAATTGTTACTGTATTTATAATGAAACAATAAATGTAAATGAAAGTATTCTAGGGGTCTCATTTTATCATCAGAAAATAAAGCATACTTATAACTCAATCTAATGTTAGCTCTTTAGATGACAAAACTTAGTAAGAGCCTAATATTGTATAGTGTACATCATAAGCTTATTAATTTATCCTTAAATGCCCAGGTACAAAAAGCAGTGCCGGTGAAATCATAATGTGCTCTTTAATGAATTTTGTCTCTCCCCCAGCAATTTATTTGAGCTACACTATTCTTTCTTTTTTTGCTTCAAACTTTTCTAACCATTGGTAAAAATAATTCATTTCTCTTTATTCTTTTGTTTTCATTGCCCTTTTCAATGTACTTATGTATACATATTATAAAGGATATGAGAGTGGTATATGCTAAAGAGAGTTTTTTCTGTAGCCTTAGTTAAATCACAGGAGAAGCAGCCTAATAGCCAGAGAGCAAGCCATGGTCATGACCAGGTGACCAGTTGGAGTCCATCCCCCACATCATTCGAGGTCTCTGAGACATGCAGTGACAGAAGCCCCTGATGTCTTTCCTCTGCTATGACTCATAGGGCAGCAGTGCCCAGGGCTACTTTGTCAGCTTTTTCTTCCTCACTGGGCTCAGAGTCATTTTAAGTTTCATTCAAGATGAGGAAGATTTTAATGGCAACTAACTCTGCCAAACCAACTATCACAGTGAATTGGAGTTCTCAGTTTAACGTAAACTGGAAAACACTTCATTCCTGTGGCAAGAATGTCCTCCTTCAGTAAATGTCAAAGATAATCTGCACTCACCCCAAGTGAGCCAAGTCGAAACCCCTGTGTTTCACTCGGTACTAAAGCGTCCTGGGATTACCAGTCTGTGTATCCAAATGACCCTAGGTCATTTTCTGACTTTCAGCAGTTAAAAGTCCCCCTGTAGAAAAAAATTACACGAAAAAACCATGCAATAATGCGGGAAGTAAGTTGGGACCTTTTATCCTTGATTCTGTGATCCAAAGAAGTGTCCCACATCTACCACGGTTACAAATGAGCAGC
Organism: Sturnira hondurensis; assembly: GCF_014824575.4. Taxonomy (NCBI): domain Eukaryota; kingdom Metazoa; phylum Chordata; class Mammalia; order Chiroptera; family Phyllostomidae; genus Sturnira; species Sturnira hondurensis. The sequence goes on along the minus strand of NW_028098001.1, from coordinate 8,767,599 downwards.
CCTGTTGAGAATCAAAGTAACAGGCTGATGCCTAAAATCTATCGGGCTTGAAGAGTTCGTGTTCCCTGGAACTTTGTGGGAATTCTCTGAGACCTCTGTATAAAGAACACTTATGGGAATGTTTTCCTCAGAGTGATTTTTGCCCTATGACTGCCTTTCGTCATTCTATTTGATTTAGTCAGAGTTCTCATTTTGAGGCTGTCATACACTTGGGTGTTGACTATGTCTCTAGGCAAACTCTGGGAAGCATCTATCAAAGTCCTATTAGAAGGCTTAGAGTCAACTTCACCCCATGTTTACTGAGTGCTTGCTGTATGCAAAATCCCATGTAAAGCATGTGTGTATATTCCCTTACTAAAGCTTCACAAACCTGGAAAGAAGCAATATTCATGTTATTACAGTTACAGAAACTCAAAGAGAGGCAGTAGAAACTTTTGCATTGGCTTGGCAAATAGAAAAGAGCTTATAACAAGAACACTTCCATGCTCTGTATTTCTTTTTTCCAATCATCCTTTTCACTGTACTATTTCCTCCTGTGCTCCAGAACAGTCCAGCTGAAACATTAAATCCAGAGCCATTTTTACCTGAAATCATAGTTTGATTGCTGGATTGCTCTAACTTTTTTTTAATCTATAATTACATTATAGACTTATCTTTCTGGCAATGTGGAACCCCCTCCAAGTATTACACAAATAAAAATGAAAATTAAGATATAAAATCATGATTTTAATGCCTAGATAAACTGGCCAGAGAGTAAGGGAATTCCTCAGATGTCAGAAATGATAAGAAAGCACAAATCCTCAAGGATGAGTAAATGCTGGAACCAGCATTTCTCTGGGAGATAAATGCCAACTGTTAGTGCTCTGAGCAGGGCAGGAGTCGGGTCACACACACCAACTTAAAGCCAGAATCTTGGGGGAAGAGTTTTCTCAGTGGATGAAGAAGTATAAAATCCATGCCAAGGAGTGAACCGATACCAACTAATATATGCCTTTCTCTGCTTCTCCACTGGGAAATCCTAACCTCAGGCTACACTTACTGAGGACCAGAAGTAGGGACCTGAAATTATTCCATCTATGTAGTCAAAAGCAAGCAAACAAATTCTAAATCAAAGGTGTAGTTTAAAATGGTCTCAGGTGTCAGTGGGCTCTGTACTCATTAGAGGCTAAGGAAGGACTGACCCGTAGAAACACACTTACAAACAGGCATAGAGGTCACACCGAAGGTCACAAATCACGACATTAGAAACATGGTGAACTGCCCCAACTGCAGTGGGTCAGCGGATTGGGCATCATCCTGCAAAGACAAAGATCACCATTTTGATTCCTGGTCAGGGCACATACCCGGGCTGCAGGCCAGGTCCCTGGTTGGAGACGTGTGAGAAGCCACCACACATTGATGTTTCTCTCCCTCTCTTTCTCCCTCCCTTCCCCTCTTTCCCTTCTCTCAAAAAATAAATAAATAAAATATTTTAAAAACAGAAAAGAAACATATTGAACATATGGTGACATTATACAATATGTGAACCACACAAATACTAACCTTGAGCCAATAGACATATATAGAAAATGATACCCATGACTAAAAAATATACATTCTTTGAAAACACACAGAAAATATTTACAAAAATTAAGCAAATAGTAGGCCCAACAGGAGTCAACAAATTTCAAAGAATCTAGAGCCTGATAAACACATTTTAGGACAACACATTTAAGTCAGAAATTAAGAAGAAAATGTATCTTTAAAAAGCACATGCACTGGGAATAAGAAAAACATACTTTGAAATACAACATAGATCAAAGGAATTTTAAAATACTTTAAAGTGAATGGTCATAAGAAACCCTTCTTATCCAACTTTTTGGAGGCATCTACAAATATTTGGAAAGAAATTTAAGCCTTATATATTTATATTAAAAAAGAAACAAGGTGGAAGATAAATGACCTATACATCTAACTTAAAAAGCTGGAAAAGAAGAAAAAATGGTAAATCCAAAGAAAATAGAAGAAATGAAATAAATATAAGAACAGAAATTAATGAAATATTAAAAGGACATATTAGAGATAAACAACAGAACTAAAAGTTAGCTTTTTTGTTGTTAAATCTAGTACAATGGATACAACTTATGCAAGACTTATCAAGAACATAATACAGAAGGCACAAATACACAGTATTAAGAATTAAGAAGATTGCAACTCCATGTTTGTAGCATATATTAAATAAATAGTAAAAAGAATGTAATGAAAGCAAATTTTTCCATTTATAAAAATTAAACAACTGTTAGGTCATAAAGCAAAAATTGAAAACACACTTCACAAGATCTACAGTAAACAGACTACTTGAAATGTAGTAAAAAGAAAACATTCTTTCATTTTTTTAAGTATATGTTATTGATTATGCTATTACAATTGTCCCATTTTTTCTCCCCTTTATTCCACTCTGCCCTGAAATCCTCCTCCCATAGGCATCCCCCCACTTCTTAGTTCATGTCCGTGGGTCATTCACATAAGTTTTTTGGCTTCTCCATTTCTCATACTACTCTTAACCTCCCCCTGTCTATTGTACCTACCATTTATGCTTCTGATTCCCTGTACCCTTTCCCCCATTCTCCCCACTCCTCTTTCTTGCTAATAACCCTCCATGTGATCTCCATTTCTGTGATTCTGTTCCTGTTCTAGTTGTTTCCTTAGTTTGTTTTATGGGGTTTTTTAGATTCAATTGTTAATAATTGTGAGTTTGTTGTCATTTTACTGTTCATATTTTTTATCATCTTCTTTTTCTTAGATAGTCTCTTTAACATGTCATATAATAGAGGGCTTGATGAACTCCTTTTACTTGACTTTATCTGGGAAGCACTCTATCTTCCCTTCCATTCTAAATGATAGCTTCACTGGATAGAGTAATCTTGGACTTAGGTCCTTGCCTTTCATGACTTTGAATATGTCTTTCCAGCACCTTCTTGCCTGCAAGGTTCCTTTTGAGAAATCAGCTGATAGTCTAATGGGAACTCCTTTGTAGGTAACTGTCTCCTTTTCTCTTGCTGCTTTTAAGATTCTCTCCTTATCTTTCATTTTGGGTAATGTAATTATTATGTGCCTTGGTGTGTGCTTCCTTGGGTCCAGCTTCTTTGGGACTCTCTGAGCTTCCTGGACTTCCTATAAGTCCATTTCCTTTATCAGACTGGGGAAGTTCTACTTCATCACTTTTTCAAATAAGTTTTCCATTTCTTGCTCTTCCTCTTCTCTTTCTGGTACTCCTTTGATTCGGATGTTGTAACATTTAAAGTTATCCCAGAGGTTTCTAGGCCTCTCCTCATTTTTTTGAATTCTTGTTTCTTCATTCTGTTCTGGTTGAATGTTTATTTCCTCTATTCCAAATCATTGATTTGAGTCGCAGTTTCCTTCCCTTCATTGTTGGTTTTCTGTATATTTTTTTCATTTCACATAGCTTTCACTTTTCCCTCTATTTTGCGACCATACTCAACCATTTCTGTGAGTATCCTGATTACCAGTATTTTGAACTCTGCATCTGATAAGTTGGCTATCTCTTCATTGCTTAGTTCTATTTTTGGAGCCTTGATGTGTTCTTTCATTTGGGCCATTTATTTGTCTCAGTGCACCTGTTACATTGTAAAGGGTAGAGACTTAGGTATTTGCCAAGGTGGGGCAACCCACTTCTTTCAGTTATGGCACTGTATGTGGGGGAGAGGTCAGAGAGGGAAAAATGCCCCTTGCTCAGCTCTCTGCTGGCTTTCAGTAATTTCCCCCTGCTACCCACAAGCAAATTGGGCCATTCTGTTGCTGATTCTCAGGTATGTTAAAAAACCCACAGGTTTTTTCAGTCAGAGGTTTTGAGGTTTTCTGTTTCCACCACTGAAAGCCTGGATTGTGCAGTCTGTCTCACTCCCCAGTTGTTCTTTCCAGTTTATCTGCAAATGTCAGACCACCCAGTCCTCCAGCTACTGCCTTGTTGTGAGTCCTCTCCATCCTGGCTGCCCATCTCTGCCCCTCCTACCAGTCTGGATGAACGTTTCTTCTTTAACTCCTTGGTTATCCAACTTCCATACAGTTCAATTTTCTGGCAGTTCTGGTTGTTTTTTTGGTTTTTAAATTTGTTGTTGTCCTGCTTTGGGTTTTATTAGGAGGCAAAGTGTATCTACCTATGTCTCCATCTTGGCCAGAAGTCAAGGAAATATTCTTTTAAAATGTATGAATTTACACACTAATACAAGGAAATCTAGAAATCCTGATTCATCCTCTAATGATTAAAAAATTGAGTCTATAGTTTTAAACTTTACACATGAAAGATTTTAAATATGGTTTTTAACAATGCTGAAAGAATAAGACATATCCATTTTTATAAACTCAGGGAACAGAAAAAGAGGAAACTTTTTCTATTTATTTTATATAACTAGCGTAGCATAGATACCAAAAGCAAAGACAGAACAAGAAAGTAAAAAAAACTAAGAAAAATATCTAATAACCAAACCTAGAAATGTATAAAAAACATACATTTTTTCAGTACATGAAGAATATAAATTAATTTTGTAAAGGTTTGATGAAAATCTTATTAAACTAGAAATAAAAAAGAACTTCTTTAGCCTCCAACAAACCCCAAACAAACCCACAACAAACCTGTAAATAAACATTGGCCTTTTAATTATGACAAGGCTGTTGGCCACCATACTTCTAATTGCCATTGTATTAGAGATCCTAGCCAGAACAATATTGCAAAAAATATGTATTTTTCATATTTTGTGTGTACTAAAAGGAAAGAAGCAAAGTTGGTAAAATTTACAAGGGAAAATAGTGTATGTAAGAAATTCAAAAACTGAGCACAAAGATTTTTTTTAATTTAACTTTTGTTCAAGTACATTTTTTCTGTCTTATATTCCCAGCCCTTCCCCTATCCCAGTGCTCCCCACCTCCCTCCCATTTCCGCCCCCCACCTTAGTTATTGTCCATGTGTCCTTTATACTTGTTCATGTGAATCCTTCCTCTTTTCCCCTGTGATTCTCTCCCCTCTCCCCTCTGGTCTCTGTCAGCCTATTCTATATTTCAGTGTCTGCACAAAGACTTTTTTTTTATTAAGAGAGTTTAATAAGGTTTCAGGGTACAAAATAAAATTTTGAAAATCAATTTAATAACAAGCTCTTAGAAAATAAAATATAATAATGTATCTCATAATTAATAAATATATAAATAATGTTATTTATAATAGCATCTAATATTATCAAACACTTAGAAATCAATCTAGCAAACATTTACGAGACTTTTACTGAAAAATTATACAATTTTATTGAGAAAAATTGAAGAAGAATTCTCTATTGTTGCTTATTATTGTTGTATAACAAAACACCAAACTTTAAGGGTCTATAACAGCAGTCATTTTGTTTGGCCCACTTTCCATGGTTCAGAAGGTTTGTCTCTGCTTGGTGAGGTGTAGAGCTTTAGCTCGGAAGTCTGGGAGGTTGGGAGTGGCCCTACTTTGTGGACCTGGAATCCTCTGAGGATTTTTTTCATTTATATGCCCGGCCCCTGGGATGACTATAAAGACTTTAGATCATATACAAGGATTTAAGAGCTAATTTTAGATTAAAAAAAGAATTTAGGGGGAGATATTTTTATAACTTCATGTTATGATAGCATTTTTAAGATAAAAAAGCACCAATCATAAACAATTGATACTTTTGATTACATTAAATCAAGAAAGTAGTTCATTATAAGACACTTTACAGGAACTTAACAAGTAAGCAACAGACTAGAAAAAGACATTTCCAACTTTTATGAACAACAAAGAAATTTTATCCAGTATAGTTAAAGAACTTCTATAAATTATCACTAAAAAGACAGTCCAACCAGTAGAAAAACAAACAAAGGACTTTAAAAGGCACTTCAAAAACAGAAAATTGAAATGTCTAACAAATGTCTGAAACAAACTTTTACCTCACTGAGTAATCAAGAAATATAAAATAAAGTACAATGATATTTCACACTCACTAGATTATAAAAATTAATAAATCTGACCATGCTAAGTATAGGCAAGAACATGAAGTAATGAAGACCCTAATACACTGCTGGTGGAGGGTAAACTGTTACAAACACTTTGAAAAAATTGGGGTTACGTAGGAAAGCTAAACATGCACATGCACCTTATGAGCCAGCAATTTTCCTCATAATTTTACTATAAGACACGTGTGAAGGTTCTCAGAGAACACTGACTGTCAGAGTAAAAACAAATGCAAATATCTATGAATAGTAGAGTGAGTAAATTATTGTATACCCCTAAAATGGAATATTATACAGTGATGAAAATGAGCAAAGTGTAGTTATATGCATTATATGAATGATACCAATTCAAAATTGAGTGGGTAAAAAGACTCACAGGAGAGTTCATACATTAGAATTCCATTTATTTAAAGTTCAAAAACAAAGCAAAGTCAATACATTGTTTGGAAATATGTATGTGTTAAAAATATAAAGAAAATCATAGGAATGATTCACTCAAAATTCAAGCTCATATTACCTGTGATGGGAGAGAAGATGGGATCAGAGAGGAACATGGAAGGTTTCAAAAAGACTAATAATATCATGCTCCTGAGCTAAGCAGTGAGTAAATGACTGTTCGTGTTATTAGTCTTTTTTGGGTTGTACATATATTTTATGCACACTCTTATTTATGATATATTTCACAATAAAATTTTTAAATTATGTTATATACTGTAGCATATAAAGCTATTACCTGGTCCTGTGGCCAAGGCAGAATAAAGCTCAAAGAGTTAAACAGCAAGCAGTTAAAAAGATATTTGAAAGTATAGCTTAAGAGATATACTTCAGTCAATGACTTCACCAAAGTGGGAGAGAAATTTTCAGATGGTAGAAATTTCAACAAAATGTGTGTGTGTGTGTGTGCCTGTTGAAAAGGCTGTGGCTCTCTTTGAACCCCCTACCATTCCTGAGCATGTGCAGAGCACAGTAACAGAACTGAGGGACAGTCAAGGGTCTGAGGAGGGTTGAGGGCACTGTGGTGAAGGGGTGAGGTCACCCTTCACATCCCAGCCCTGTGGTTTCTGTCTTGTGTGAGCAAAATAGAAACAGCAGCTGCAGTCATTATAGAAATACAGCTTGTGATAATACTTTAAATGCACGGGTTCTGAGCAACTGCAGCAGTAATAGTAAGAATTGCCACAATGAGGATCTTCATCTCATTACAAGGATGCCACCATTCAAACAAGATACAGAGCATCACAGGATGCTGAAGATCAGAAGTCATAAGCAGAAGACAATGAAAGAAGAGGGTGATTTGAACAAAACCCAGACATGGACCGTTCTCCTAACCACACCTGGCTAAAGGTTATGCTGATGGCTTGGGGATAGGAAATTGAAAACAGTATCAGATACACCACAGCATATCAGTATTGGTTTGTTAAGTATATTTTCTCCTAAGTGAAAATGTTTGTTTTGTAAGATGCAGAGCTTTCTCAGAAGTAAAGTTTCGATCATATTCAAATCCTTTTGTTATATTAATAAATTTCCACATAAAGGAGCCCCTCCAGTGATTTCTAAACAGATATTTACACAGGGTGGAGCTAACCAATGGCTGTAATTAGAATTCTAGATGACCACAAAGGATAAGCTGTAGCCTTCCTTCCTATACAACAGAGCCTGACCCAAACTCCTTCTTTCCTGGGCAGAGTTGTACTCTCTCACCTTAACAACTTTTTAAAATAGCTTCTACCCAAGTAACTAATTACCCTCCCTTTGCTGCTCTTTCTGCATCTCTACTAATGACTACTAAAATCAGACAAATTCAAAATTTTGAAAGTCATTCAACTATTTATCTCAGCCCTCAAGTTTTTCAGAAAAACAGAAAATTCCAGATGTAGATAACTTATTTAAATTATATATCATTCTTTTAAAATGATATGCAGACAACTCACAATTATCCCTATTAACAAAGACTAGGTACAGCAGGTATAAATAACTTTATTCCAAAAATGACCAAGAAAGTTCATTTGCCTTCTCCTTTATCAAACTTTCAGCAGAGTTACTAGCCAGTATCTGAGAGGACTGGTTCAAGTTTCATCTTTTACTTTTCTTGTCATTCCTCTAGTGAGTGGACTAATCCAGGCAATCCAGGATTTCCAAGGAGAAGAAAATCATACAAGTCCTTAAGTGGATAATCACCCCTTAGTCAATAAGGGTGTGAGTTTTCTCCTAGATAATAAAGTTAATTTAGAAACTTCATGCTTTCACTTTGGCTATTTTATCTGGGTGAACAGATGTCCTGCCATTGCCACTCTTGTCAATAATATGTTTATCAATATGTCTTTCATTTTATCTTTCTTCTCGTGTTCTTTTTTCCTCATCTTTTTCTGTTTACCACCAACCAGTCCTCTTTTACCCAGGGCCTCCTTTTCCTGAATTCTTTACTATAGCAGAAAACATGTAAGTTCCACAGTTACATGGGTTTAGGACCCATGTAAGCATGGGTCCTAAAAATTAGTCGAGGGCCTTAGGAATGGGGTGGGAGGGCGTCTCCTAGTCCCAACCTGTTTCGCCTTCTTCTTCTTATCACTTTCCACTGATGTCAGGGAAGACAGTTAATTTCTGCTGGACTAGACGTGTGCCACATACTGGTGGCTACCCTAAAACCCTACAACCACCCCCAATTAAGTCTTGACCTCAGTTAAAGGCAGTATTAATTTCTTGTGCTTATTTTACAGTGACTTCAAAGGGATTATTTTATTCTGCTACTAAGTAGCAGAGGCAAGATAGAGATCCAAGCCTTTATTGTTTTTACCACCAAAAAAAAAAAAATGCTACCAGGCACATGATACATATTGCTGTGTTCTCACTAATGTGAATCTATAATTTGGTCAATGTATTGTGTTTCCCACAGTAATCCCCACATTTACTGAGGAAATTTACAAACTGTAGACCATTGAAATTTTAACTATGAAATTAAATAGAAGAAACTTATCATTTAAATAATTACTGGATTCTTTGAATACTGGCAACAATCTGCTTTCAATGAAAATACTTCAAGGGAACTTAAGAGAAATGTGAAGATCAAGGATTTTATGTATTTACTCCTGGTTAGTGATAGCAGCTTATTGTATTATCTTGGTTCCCTCCAAACACTCTACTAGAATGACAGCAAAGAGATTTATTTAGTCATAAACCCCAAAGACCAGGGTAATAGAGAAGATAGAACCAACAAAATCCTGGATCCAAGAAAGCAAATGATTGAGTGCAACAGACTTAGCAGACTCTATAGAGTTAACTACTAACCATCAGTAGAAAAAAGCGAGAAGAAATACGATTTATGCCATAGAACCCCCAACAGACTCAGGAGTTGGCAGCACCTAGGACTTTTGAAAATAGGGGTAAAAGTAGAGCTATAAAAGAGTATTGATTGACAGTCTGCAATATAAATGAATAGATACTTCCAAATATCTATTCTAATACCAAGAGCCAACCAGGTGACTGCTACTCCTTAACATAGAAAAAACACAAAAGTTTATTCCCCAGAGACAATGAAACAGAGTTAAGCCAAAGGACACCAAGATAGTTAGTGTGGAGATACAAATTTTATTTGCACTAAAATTAAGTGATTAAGAAAAAGTACAGGGTGGAGCAAAAGTAGGTTTACAGTTGTGAGCATGGAAAGAAACACAGGGAAGAAATAACAGTAAGAAAGAATATAATAGAGCCCTTGGGTCATTCATTCTTCTCAGAATGCCATTATGCCATTGCCTTTTTCTGCTTGCAAAGCAAGTTCTAGTTCAAATAGAAAGCATGGCACTTGAGGCTATTGGTGTCCTAGCTTACTTAGTCAAAGACATAACACACTTACCTTGTATGTCTTTAGTGTCTTGAGTATCACTCAACTCTCATGCATAATAGGTCCATCAGAAATCTGTGCTTGTGAGGCACAGCAAACACTATGGAAGAATGGAAGCAGTAAGGGATGGCATGGCAGACATGCACAGTGTGCTTATCTCCCCTGTTGGCATGCTTCATTGACTTTCAGAGTTCACCTAAGAAAACACTAGTTCAAGGACAAAATCATTGGGAATTTAACAATTGCAACAGCAGGTTATTAAACCAAGCACAGGTCCATCTGGGCACGGTGCCGTGTATACTACAAAGATTTCACACACAAGAAGCAGCCCTGGGTAAGGGTTATATAATTCTAGTATCAGTAGCTAGACAAAGGATCAGGCTTGGTGTAAGAAAATTTCCAGCTCTCCATGTGCAAATAAAAAAATAAAGTACATTCTGTTTTCCTTCACCTTTTGCATAATTAAGTGTCTTTCATATACACACACACACACACACACACACACACACACATATATATAGATACACACACACTCACACATACACACACACACCCATGTGTAAAAAAATGGGTGTCAGTACCAGCTAAAGGAAGAAATGTTTCTGAGGTTTCATCAGTGGTACGCAACTCAAAACAAAAAAAACAACTTCAAGCATTCCAACATCCACATCATAGGGGTGCCAGAAGGAGAAGAGAAAGAGCAAGAATTGGAAATTCATTTGAAAAACTAATGAAAGAAAACTTCCCTAATTACATGAAGGAAATAGACACACAAGTCCAAAAAGCACAGAGTCCCAAATAAGATGGATGCAAAGAGGCCCCTCCAAGACACATCATAATTAAAATGCCAAGGGTTAAATATAAAGAGAGAATTTTAAAAGCAGAGAAAAGGAGTTATTTAGGTAAATAAGACTAAACAGGGGAACTCCCATAAGACTGTCAGCTGATTTCTCAAAAGAAATTTTCAGGCTACAAGGGATTGGCAAGAAATATTCAAAGTCATGAAAAACAGGGACCTATAACCAAGATTGCTCTACTTAGAAAAAATACCACTTAAAATTGAAGGACAGATAAAAAGCTTCCCAGACAAGGTAAGGCTAAATGAGTTCATCGCCACCAAACCACTATTATATGAAATGTTAAAGGGACTTACTGAAGAAAAAGAAGATCAAAACTATGAACAGTAAAATGTCAATAAATACATAGCTATTAACAATTGAATCTAAAAAACAAACTAAGCAAACAAGAAGAACAGAGATGGAATCATGGATACAGAAAGAATTTTAATGGTTGCCAAATGGTAGGGAGGTATGAGAGAATGTGTGAAGAGGTGAGGGGATTAGGATGTAAAGAACAGTATAGGAAATGGAGCAGTCAAAAAACTTCTAGACATGACCCATGGACATAAACAATGGTGTGGGGATTGCCTGAAGGAGTGGAGGGTGCTGGGTGGAGTGGGACATAGGGGAAAATGGGACAACTGTATAGCATAATCAATAAAATATAATACAAAGTTCAGTATTCCAATAAAATAACTCAGGCCATCATGCTATGGACTTGTCCAAAATTGCAAGTGCTCCACTATTCTCTATTTTTTTTTTTACAAATAATACATGTTGATTTGCCACTAGAAAAGTTAATTAACTTTTTGATTCAGTTTTATTTTTGTTGGATTTTTGTTTGTCTGTTTGGGCTCTTGTATTTAGCCCTGATAATCCAGGATAAAGGCACTAACCAGTAGTAAAATTCACCTGTACAGGAGGATTAACACTATCACCTGGTGCAGAAGCCTTTTAGCTAATCTGGCATAGAAGGTAGTTGTTCAATAATTCAAAACGAAACAACACAGAGTACTTTAATATTATGGAGAACCTACTAGGAGCCAGGTACTAGAGATAGAAGGAATAAGAGAATTTTAATTCTTGTGAAATCTTGCAGTCTACAAAAACAGAGTAAGTTTTTGTTATAAATGTTGTGAAGAAATTAATGTGCTTAGATGTAGATATTGGAAGGCATGGGGGTAAAATGCTCATCAATGAAATGGTCAGAGGAGGCTTCTCTGAAGAGCTGACATAGAAGATGAAGTTGAACAGGTTAGAGGAAACCTCTAAGCAAAGATTTAGGGATGGAAGTACTTTGGAAGAAAATGTGTCTCTGAGGTGAAAAGAAGGTTAAAAGGTCAAGAAACTAAAGACCATCCCCAAAGTTAAAAGCAAGCAAGAGGAGCAAAGAGAGCATTGAGGAGTTGGTTAAGCAGGTACCCGGTGAGGCTGTGCCTTGTCAGCAGCCAAGATAGGGGTTTGGAGTTTCATCTCATTTTCCTAATATTTTAAAATATAGTCAAATTTCAGGTTTTAAATTATGTATTTGTGTGACACACACACACATATATATGTTTTAATACTCACTCAAGAATATGTTTATTGATTTTAGAGAGAGAGGAAGGGAGAGAAAAAGAGAGAGAAAAATATTAATTGGTTGCCTCCCTACATGTGTGACCTGGGATCGAACTTGCAACATTAGGTATGTGCCTAACCAGGGTTAGAACCCATGACCTTCTGGTGTGTGGACGATACTCCAACACCAAACTGAGCCATCTGGCCAGGGCAGCTTTAAATTATATTTTAACCCCAAACCATCTAAATGAGATAATTAATCTTCAAAGTGTTAACTTTAAGGAAACACTACTTACACAATGTGGTCAGTAAGGATGACAGAAAATGGGCATAATGGGGAAAATTCTTTTTTCTTTTAAATATACTTTATTAATTATGCTATTACAGGTGTCCTATTTCCCTCCTTTATTCTCCTCCACCCTGCCCCCCCTTCTATCCACTTCTCTCTGTGGGGGCAACTTTGCCAGCAAATCCCCCCATCCACCATGGATGAAAGTGAAACTACCAAGACATGATCTACTTGGGGAGGAGAGGTGGTCAGTCTCTCAGAGGACAAAGACCAAGAACCTCTTCTTCAACAGCTTTTATTAGGTTGTAATACACANTTATATTTTAACCCCAAACCATCTAAATGAGATAATTAATCTTCAAAGTGTTAACTTTAAGGAAACACTACTTACACAATGTGGTCAGTAAGGATGACAGAAAATGGGCATAATGGGGAAAATTCTTTTTTCTTTTAAATATACTTTATTAATTATGCTATTACAGGTGTCCTATTTCCCTCCTTTATTCTCCTCCACCCTGCCCCCCCTTCTATCCACTTTTCCCTGTGGGGGCAACTTTGCCAGCAAATCCCCCCATCCACCATGGATGAAAGTGAAACTACCAAGACATGATCTGCTTGGGGAGGAGAGGTGGTCAGTCTCTCAGAGGAGAAAGACCAAGAACCTCTTCTTCAAGGGCTTTTATTAGGTTGTAATACACAGGAACACAGGTAAAGCTCATCAATCAATGTCAGGCCCCAAGGATCAAACAATAGATAATATTTCAAAGAAATCTAAGGGCTTAATCTGAGTCAGTGTCTGTCAGGTAAGGGGGCTGCAAAAACTTTGGGAGACATACTCATTTCCTGCTCAGACCCTTATCATATGAATGAAAGCATTCTTAGCAAAGCAGGCTTCACAGGACTTTGTTAATTCTTTCATATGCCCGATCACCCCAGATTCCGCTCTAGTTGGCAAAGGGATGCACCACCTTCCCAGTCATATAGGTTTTTAGGCTTAAGTGGATTAGAGCCAGGAAGCGCTTCTCCAAGATGTAAATGGGGACTCAGGCTATGTCAGAATAGCCAGGGGTTGAGGGCCCATCACTCCCTCTTTGTTGAAGCCCCCCAGGTCCTTCCTTTATGGCCTCCCAAGTGATCACATCTGGCTTAGGTTGCCCCCCCTCTGAGGGGTCGTACCCATCATTGACTAACTGACCAAGCATTGGGGGCAGTGGATGAAGCAGAAGCAGTGCTGCTGCCAGAGACAAGCTTTGTCTCCTTAGTGGCCCGAAGTCCAGAGGTCACTCACTCAGCCTTATCCATGAGGGGCAGTTACAACTCCTGAAACCAGGCAGAGCGGTTCCCAACATCTCCCCTCCCTTAGTTTATGTTTATGGGTTGTACATATAAGTTCTTTGGCTTCTCTATAATGGGGAAAATTCTTCTTTAACAGTCAGAACTTCAAATTCTGAAACAGAAGCCATGATTTTATTTATTTTGTGACAACTTGAAAATGTAAGTTATTCATCAATATTAAAAATAACAGTTTTTCCCTACCATACCCAAATATCCTGGGTCCCCAGACTCAAACACTTTAGTCTCCCAAGGGAAACCATTCATTCCCCCAAGTGGCCACCCATCTTTATCACCAATTGTTAATAAATTAACTGAATGGGACTCAAATGTAGCAGGTCTTCATAGCATCTTCAAACAACCACAGGGCTTGAGCCCTAATCCCTGGATTAGAGACTCTAGTCCAGCCCTTTGATTTGGACCCGGCTTCCACGGACTTGGGAATGCAGGATGACAGGAACAGTTAAGAGATACCAATCTCCTGCTGAAACACAAAACTGACAGCCTCCCCGTCTGTCTGCTCTCTTTAGTTACCATTGCTGCTTTAGAAAGGCCACTTGGAAAACTCAAGGACTATCTCTTTGTACAGTGCAGCACCCTCCCCTTCAGTAAACCTACCCCAGATTAATTGGCACTAATACAGCCGTTCACAGCTGTATACAAGATGTTGGGGAGTGCGGCCGAGAGAGGGGTGATTATGGTTGCCTGCACACTGTCATTGCTTAGTAAGAACAGACTCTCCTCCTTCAGAAATGGCATGATAATGAAATGTAATAGCAGAACCTCTTGGCAATCAATGCCATGGTGGAAATAAGTACACATCTCAGTGACAATAATAAAGATGGAATGTGAAACAACAAAGCTCTCACTCTCGGCCAGAACTCTTGAGAGCAGCTCATTACCTTAACCTTTCCACCTTCACTGAATGCACAATTAGAAACATGCATTTCAATGGGCATTAAATCCACTTGCTTGCTCACTCTGCCCTCATTAGAACACTGAATGGAGCCAAATTAGCTGACTGGCCATAAACAGATGTTTGTGACTTGAGGAAACAGAAAGAGAACATTCTTGGAACCAAAAGAGAATAGAGCAAATCAGGCAAACCCCATTTTATTAATTACCTGAAATCTGGAGTTTTGGTTTTTACATAAGCTTACTTTTGATAGGAAAACTTTATGGTATAAAAATATATGGAGCTCTCCTATAGCAGAAATCAGTAGTTTATGCTGGTCATAGAATATTTTTTTTAAATTCAGTCAAACTTTTAAAATTGAGAGATTTTGCAGATTGCCTGCATCCCTTGAAAAGAAGTCTGATGGTTTGGCCACAGAGGTGTCTCTCCCTGAGCAGAAAATTTGTGTTCCACACCCACCATCCTGGTCACCCTGCTCACCACCTGACCCTGACTGGGCTGCTTCTCTCATTCATGTTGCCTGCCTTGTACCCCTTTATCCCCACAGCTTCCCAGTGTGGGCACTGTCATTACCTTCCCTGTGCCTCAGTTTTGTTTTCTTTCCTTTCTTTATACAAAATGGGATTTAATATTCACCTATGGGGTTGCTATGAAAATTAATCACTTAAGACATATACATTGTTAAGAACTGTGTCAGATACATAATTAATACTCAATAAATTTAGCTATTATTTGGTCTCTGTCATTGTCATCATCACCTTCCCCTATCCTGGGGAACGTGGCCCCATCTGGTTGCTTCACTTCTCCAAAGGAGAAATCAATGCAATGTAGTTACCACCAAGAGCACAATCTATAACAAAGATGGTTTGGAAATGGTTTTTATTGGGAACACCATGCTAATAATTTGTTTTATAATTCTACTGTGAGGTGAGCACCAGACTAGATATAGGGCAGGTAAATGCCAAAAATAGATAATAGGCATTGCCCCAACCCTGATAACCTCACAGTGCATGAGGGCAGACATCAGGGGTGTGTGAGTGTGCACGGTATACACGGAGGGAATAGAGAAACTCAATACTGAAAGAGGGACTACGGAAGAGCAATGGCCCCACTAGTTCTGGAAGATAAAGGCACTTAGGAGATAAATGAGGCCCAATAAGGCCCACTTGGAAGAAAATAAATAAGATACTTGATTTCTTCCCAGTATGGGAATCAGACTTTCCCCATCAGAGGCCAATTTCCCAGCCTTGCCTGCCTCACACTGCGCTTTCCTAGTGGTCTTCACTATGGCCCTGCAGGAAGAGGGGAGGATGAAGAAGCACCTTACTAAGATGCACCTAATAGAAGGAGTGTTTCCTGGTACCTTAATTAATTCAGACTTTTAATATCACACTGTAAATACTTCTAGTTAAGGTTTTCAACCAATTTCAGTACCACCACTCGTCTCAGGGACATTTGCAGATATGAGAGTATTCACTGGCTGTCACAGTCAGTGGGTAGGGGCTAAAGATGATAAATGTCCTACTTATACTCAGGAAAGTCAGGCACAACTAACTAATGTCCATCCCAAAATGCCAGGGCAACCCCCCTGAAAACATTAAATGATCCATTATTATTCCTGTTCAAATAGAGCATGAGCAAAATCTGCCCCGAAGCATGACAAGTGCGCTCTGATCAACTGTGATTAGTTAATATTTGATCTCAGCTCCAAACACCATTGTCAGAAAGTAGTTCCGTTGTATTCTCAGTTGTAAAGGAGTACTAGCGGTGGCAAAGTCACCGTCTGCTCAAGATGCCCCTCTGTACCTTCACTCATTCTTTCTTGAGTAAGCCCACAAAATTCCAAAGTTTCTTCCCGAGACTCCAATTCCCCCTTCGCGTGGATCTACAACCAGAAGCCTATTTGTACCAGCTCCTATCACGGACAGTGGAGATATATTTTAGTGAACCAGCTAGATGACACTGATGTGCTCATCAGGCTCCTATTCTAGAAAGGGAAGGGAAACAGTAAACTGGTAAATAAATTATGGAAAACAGTTGCAGCCAGTGAGAAGGGCCATGACTGTAATAAATCATTCTATACTATGACAAGATATGGTGGGATAGGACTCTTTAGATGTAGCTGTCAGAAAAAGGGTGTCACTGAGAGGGTGTCACTGGAGCTGATTTCTGAGTGACAGAAGGGACAGAACTCTTGAGAGCAGTTCAGCCTTTCCTGTCTTCACTGGATGCACATCTGGAAATATACATTTCCATGGGCACTAAGTCCACTTCTCTGCTCATGCTATAATTTCACTCTTGTGAATTAATTTCACCATGTGAAGGTATATGGTGGGTAAAGCCTCCCAGGGAGAGAGAAGAGCAAACACAGAGGCCTTTGGGTGCAATGAAGCAGGCATGTTTTAAGAAGAAAAAGAATCCAATGTGGCTGAGTAAGGAGGAAATGAACACAAGATAAAGCTGGAGGGTAGGATGGGATCGATTCGAAGTTCTTATAGACCATAGAGAGATGTCTCATTTTATTCAAGGTGCAGGGGAAAGCAATATGAGAAAGGTTTACAATGTGAGAAAATGGATTGCAGGGAATCAAAGTAGAAGAAGGGGTACCAGTCAAAAGGCTACTGGAAAAAAAATGAATTAAATAGCTTCTAAAATCTAATTCATCTCTAAAATCCTATCTTTGGCCTAAGGTTATCATAAAAGGACATCAATACCAAACAGCTTAGAAAACAAGTCTTGATACAACATGAACGATTTAGGCCCATTTGATGGCACGATCTTTTTTCTCATCAAAGACATCAATTCTCCAAAGAGACAAAGGCGCTGTAGCTTTCTTTCCCCATACTCTGCCATCTTGTCAGTTCTGTGGCAAGGAATCCACAGTGGTACTAATGTACCAGTTGGATTTAAAACCGGAAGACCTCTACATTTAATGTTTTAAGCACAAATATCTTTCATTGTTTACATTGTTTCATCTTTTACATTGTTTTTCAAAATGTAAAAGATCCTGATTTTTTTCCCATTGTAATTTTTAAACAATTTGGGTTTTTTCAAAGATTCCCCTTCATGGTGACTTGGAACAAAAACCACATTTTGAAAAGTGCGCTTCCCCCTCCCTCCAGAGCAAATGAGCNTAGTTAATATTTGATCTCAGCTCCAAACACCATTGTCAGAAAGTAGTTCCGTTGTATTCTCAGTTGTAAAGGAGTACTAGCGGTGGCAAAGTCACCGTCTGCTCAAGATGCCCCTCTGTACCTTCACTCATTCTTTCTTGAGTAAGCCCACAAAATTCCAAAGTTTCTTCCCGAGACTCCAATTCCCCCTTCGCGTGGATCTACAACCAGAAGCCTATTTGTACCAGCTCCTATCACGGACAGTGGAGATATATTTTAGTGAACCAGCTAGATGACACTGATGTGCTCATCAGGCTCCCATTCTAGAAAGGGAAGGGAAACAGTAAACTGGTAAATAAATTATGGTAAACAGTTGCAGCCAGTGAGAAGGGCCATGACTATAATAAATCTTTCTATGCTATGACAAGATATGATAGGATAGGACTCCTTAGATGGAGCTGTCAGAAAAAGGGTGTCACTGAGAGGGTGTCACTGGAGCTGATTTCTGAGTGACAGAAGGGACAGAACTCTTGAGAGCAGTTCATTACTTCAGCCTTTCCTGTCTTCGCTGGATGCACATCTGGAAATACACATTTCCATGGGCACTAAGTCCACTTCTCTGCTCATGCTATAATTTCACTCTTGTGAATTAATTTCACCATGTGAAGGTATATGGTGGGTAAAGCATCCCAGGGAGAGAGAAGAGCGAACACAGAAGCCTTTGGGTGCAATGAAGCAGGCATGTTTTAAGAAGAAAAAGAATCCAATGTGGCTGAGTAAGGAGGAAATGAACACAAGATAAAGCTTGGAGGGTAGGATGGGATCGATTCAAAGTTCTTATAGACCATAGAGAGATGTCTCATTTTATTCAAGGTGCAGGGGAAAGCAATATGAGAAAGGTTTACAATGTGAGAAAATGGATTGCAGGGAATCGAAGTAGAAGAATGGGTACCAGTCAAAAGGCTACTGGAAAAAAATGAATTAAATAGCTTCTAAAATCTAATTCATCTCTAAAATCCTATCTTTGGTCCAAGGGTATCATAAAAGGACATCAATACCAAACAGCTTAGAAAACAGGTCTTGATACAACATGAACAATTTAGGCCCATTTGATGGCACGATCTTTTTTCTCATCAAAGACATCAATTCTCCAAAGAGACAAAGGCGCTGTAGTTTTCTGTCCCCATACTCTGCCATCTTGTCAGTTCTGTGGCAAGGAATCCACAGTGGTACTAATGTACCAGTTGGATTTAAAACTGGAAGACCTCTACATTTAATGTTTTAAGCACAAATATCTTTCATTGTTTACATTGGATACAAAATGTAAAAGATCCTGATTTTTTTTCCATTGTAATTGTTAAACAATTTGGGTTTTTTCAAAGATTCCCCTTCATGGTGACTTGGAATAAAAACCACATTTTGAAAAGTGCACTTCCCCCTCCCTCCAGAGCAAATGAGCCACATTCACCCCAAACGGCATCTGGCAACCTCGGCTGCACTCGGTTCACAGCTGCTCACAGAGGAGTTAGAAGGACTATGGGGATGGCTGTAGAAATCAATTTTTAAACTCATTTTAACTATTGGTTGATTTTGGTTTAATATTTGGTTACTTTTCATAAACATCTTACATTATTGAGTAGGTAGCAGATCTTTCCCTGATCAAAGGGCACAACTTTTTATTTATGCTCCCACCCAAATGATCGGCTTTCATGCCGCACAGAACTTGGCTTTCCTGGGTTACCTGCCCAAGCTTAGCCTTTTCTTCCATGTGTATATTTGGTTATCGTGGAGGAAGATATTCAAACCCCTCCACCCAGGTTCCATGGGCTCTCCTCAACGCAGCCTAGCAGACCTCCCTGGGACAAACAGCCTCCTACCCTTTTAGAGGGCAGGCAAAAAGAGAGCTGTTGTTTCTTCAATGCCCTGAAGAAATTCTTTAATGTTGACATTTGCCTAAGAAAAGAGACAAGACTAAGTTTTGACTTGTTCGCTCATTCAAAAAGACCACTGGAGTTTACATATTAGAGACCCACGATGGGAGAGCTGAATCCTGGGACAGAATAAAAACAGGAGAGGAAGCATCCTCACCACTTCCCACAGCAGTCGTCTGTCCTCACGTCCACCAAGACACTCCTGTTCTGCACTTTCCTAACATTTCTTGTAGCTAAGGGTGACTTTGTCATACAGTTTTGGCCAAAGGAACATAAGAAAGAATCTGCTATGATGATTTTACTTTCCTGATAAAAAGTAAAAGATGCAGCAAGCACCCCCACCCTCCCTGTCCTGCCTTCCTGCTCCCTGCTTCCTGCTTTGAACCTCCAGACAGATGTGGCTTCAGTGGCCTTGTGAGAAGGAGGGAAAGAACTGGTTTTCCTTGAAGGACCAGAGAGATGCCAACCCCAAACCCTGATGTTGTGAGGCTGCTGGACAAGGAGCAGCAATTGCCAAACTCCACACTTGTTAAGTAAGAGAGTCCTATTTGATTTGAGCCACTTCATTGAGGTTTTTGTACCTGACATTCCTCAGTTCCATAATAGATAAAGTCCTTTATCAGACATGGATTCCAGGAAGATGGAAGGCCCCTTCCTTCTCAAGATCCAGCCTCACGTCTATGCAGGAAACTCCCCCATAGGGAAAAAAAAAGGTGATGGAATTAAGAAATACCAATTGGCAGTTACAAAACAGCTAGAGGGATATCAAGTTCAGCAGAAAGACTATAGTTCCCGATACTGTAATAACTATGTGCGGTGCCAGGTGGGCACTTGAGTTATAGGAGGAAACACTTTGGAATCTGTATGAATGTCTAGTTGCTGGGCTGTACACCTGGCACTAATACAAAAGTGTTGAATGCAAACTGCATGAAAACTAAGAAAGGAAATATTTTTAAAACTCAATTTTACAAACTATAAATTTTTAAAAAACAAAATATTTTTATCCTTGCTAATGATTTAAATTTGTGAAAAGAATGCTACGTGCTGGAGGTAGGGTTTATAGTATCAGACAAAGGTTTATGTATATTGGTCTCCAATTGAAATGGAAACATTTGTCTAAATTAAAAAGGCTTTTAATTGACATATACTTATAAATATACAGAAAAAAAGAATGCTCCTCCACGAAAATAATCTCATAACTTGTAAGCCAAAGTTCTCTGTTTCACTGAACACCGAAAATGTCTGTGACCAACCTTGTTTAGACACTGCACTGGTCGGGGCCCAGTCAGGACATTAGAGCCCCATGGGAGGCAGTGTGTAGGAAGGATTTAATATCAGGACCTGGTTACAAAGGCACTGGACAAACTGAAAAGCCTGACAGTCTGTGGTAAGAGAACCTTGTCAGTACCAAAGCAAGAAGTCACAACAGCTTGAGGGCTGGAGGGCCCCAGGAAAGGGGGAGAGAGCCACCCATTAAAAAGCAGCACCACAGTGAAGGCTGCCTCGTAGGAGCTGACACCATGAAGGGAAGGTATGCCAAGGAGGAGCTGGAACCATGGCAAGAACAGAAGCACTGCCACAGAGGTCACCTGAAACGAAGAGAGGGGAAATAAATGCCTTGACTTTTCCTTCCTCCTACCACTGGCTCACCCTCCAATGCTGCTCATCAGCTGAACATCCCAGATGTCAGTTGTCCAGAGAGCCTGAGAAAGATAGTTTTCAGTAGTCGGCCCCTCACAGAACAGAGCAGAGCCAGAAAGGCAGAAAGTGGATTTGAAAGCAAACAGCTAGTGACTAGCACTTTTTGTTGCTGTTAACAGTGAGGTATGCATAACTGTACCTCGATGACTTTTTTGGCTTCCACACACTTTCCAATGAATTTACAATGATCATAATATGCTCATTACATGGGATGCCAGGGGTGGGTGCTTCCCTACGAGTAAAACATGCATATTTTTTAATATTTCCAGGCAAAAGCACGAGGAAGCCCCTTTCTAAGAAGCTATAGGGTTGAATTGTGGAACGAAGACAAAGAGTAAATGACCTAGAAGCATAATTGCCATCATAATAGCCCCTTTGATTATACTGAGATCATCAGGAAAGAATTCCCCCTCAGCCTGACTCCATGATTATGCTTTTCTCTGAACAAAAGAAAGACCTGGCCCCACACTTTACCTCAGTGGAGAAGAAAGAAGGGCAGGGGGAGGGGCAAGGTATTTCAACACCATCATCCACAGGGAACTGAGCATTAAAGCTCCGTAGAGTCTTTTTTAAAACACCTACATAAACTAAGATTATATTATGAGTGTTTTAAAATTCATGAAGCACTATAGATGTAAGATAGCTAGACCGAGAGATGATAGATAGATAGATAGATAGATAGATCGATAGATAGATAGACAGAATCCTTCCACTTAATTTTATGATCTTATATATAACATAGGTTTTTGTAGAATGGTCATTCAACCTTAATTTGAATCTTTGTCATTCCAGAGTGCTCAGAGTTTTCATGTGGTGTCATGTGCTGTAGCCACACAGCTCTGTTTATTAGAAAGCCAAGAGTCTTCCTTACATTTTCTTCTACATTGTGGTGCTGCTCTTACCCTCCTTCTCCCACTTTCCCTCTCACTCAAGTAGGCGGAGCCAGCTGCTGAGCCACCTTGGCTTCAGACCAAAGTTGTCCTTTCTCTTCAGCCAAAGACACTCTTCAAATAACTCTCCTCAGACCTTCTTCTTAATAATGCCCTTCTTAAAATCTGGCACCCAGCGTTAGACTGGATTAGACAGATGTTGGGTTGTCATTACAGGGTGCAATGGGACTCACTTCTTGTCTAGACACATCTATCTGTAAATCCCACATTGTATTTACTTTTTGATCATGCATGGATCTTTTCCATGAGTACTGGGGTAATACTTGCAAGCATTTAAGAGTGCTTGCAAATTGACAGCATTAAGCAAGCATTATGTTGTTATTGGTGTTATTCTTACATTATTTTATATGCTTTTGTGGCCTACTGTTATTTTCATTATTAACTATTCTCAAGCAAAGTGCCATCATTCAGTAATTGTGTTATTGACTTTAGAACACAAATAAAAAACTGTTCATTTTCCCTTTTCTCCACAATCTCACCAGACTGGTATACCAACTGTGGAAAACATTATGTGATTTCCTCAGAAAACTAAAGATGGAACTTGCCTTTTGTCCCTGACCTGGCAAATCCACTGCTGGGACTATACCCTAAGAATTTTGAAATACCAGTTCAAAAGAACCTATGCACCCCAATGTTCTCAGCAGTACAATTTACAATAGCCAAGTGCTAGAAGCAACCTAAGTGCCCATCAGTAAATGAATGGATCAAAAAACTATGGTACACTTACACAATGGAATTCTATGCAGCAGAAAGAAAGAAGGAGCTCCTACCCTTCAAAACAGCATGGATGGAACCAGAGAGCATTATACTAAGTGAAGTAAGTCAGGCAGTGAAAGACAAGTACCATATAATTTCACCTTTAAGCAGAACCTAATTGACAAAGCAAAGAAGTGAGCAAACTACAACCAGAGATTTGGAAATAAAGAACAAACTGGCAGTGACCAGAGGGGAAGGGGGAGGGGATAACGAGGAAAGAAGGGGAAGAGTCAAGTCAAGGAACATATATGAAGGGCCCATGAACAGAGACAAGTGGGCGTGTATTGAATGTGGGAGGTGGGGCTGGGTAGGGCAGAGGAGAGTAATAGGGGTACAATGGAGACAACTGTAATTGAACAATAAAAAAAGAAGAAAAACTGTTCATTGTTAAATTTTAGTGCATGGTTTTAGCCCCTTTTTCTAGATTGGTACTTGAACATTTATTCCCCCTTGGCAGTGGGGCAACATTCCAATTCTTTGCTTGCCATGGGTTAGAGCAACAACTGCAATGGCTCCACAGCCAGGGCTGGGACAGAGTTTCTGGTACTGCACGGGCCATTCCTCTCTTAGTTGACGATGATCATTAATCAGCCCTCTTTGGAAGCAGTTCAAACAAAGACCATGAACCGAGATAAACAATCATTTACCTACATTTCTCCATATTGTACATGAGGAAAAATCTCCAAGGATTTCCTGAAATTCTTGGTCTCCTAGCTTAGGGACCAAGCCAGTTTTTGACAGCTGCAGAAATACTATTATAGGCAGATTACAGCCCCTGAGTAGTTAAGATCCTAACAATTTGAAAAAATGGTTCTACCAAATGAAGTTAAGAAAAATGTATGAATCACACTATACAAAAAAAATGTGTTTACTTTTGCAAAACTTATTTTTATTTAACTCTTTCTCTTAATTAGTCATTGTTTCCCATTCTGTTTACAAGTGATCAGCTTAACTAGCTAATCTAGAATTTTTCCAGGAGTATATTATTTTATTTGAGTCAACCCATTTCTCCATTTTGAAAATTAGGGTATTTTATTCCTATCTCAAGTATTCTGATACCTCTTTCATTTTGCATTTGCCAAAATTTGCAGAGGAAACTAGAGAATTCAGTATGTCTGGAAGGTTACCTATATATGTATATTTCTGTATATGAAACAAAAAGTTGATAGTTCAAGGAGCAAGCATATTTAAAACACAACTAATATATTTGATTTATTACTATGATAATCCTAGCAAGGTAAGGATATTTAGTTACCATGCATTGGAGAGCAATTTTTAAAGTGACCACCACTGTTGGTAGAAACTTCTGGTTTGTTTGTTTTTTTCCCCAGCTGCAACCAATTTTTCTCCTAAGGAAATGCTTGCTGTCTTTGCAAAATACAGGTTTTTTGTTTCAAAGTCCAGGATGGATTTCACTAGTTAGTTAGTATTTGGCCACACTGATAACAAGGTTTATAGGTGAAAAAAATGTAGGTGCAAAATATACTACGAGTTGGTGTTGAGCTTAGGCATATTGCTTGTTCCAAGTTCTTCACGGCACAGATGTGGCAATTTAGCCAGACCACGAATCGGAGATATTATAAAATCCCAATTCCCTGGCTATCTCGGGATTTCAAAGTGAAGCAGCAATTAACAAGGATTCTTTCGGTAATTACAGGAAGTTTTACTTCCTCATACTGGACTTGTTTTTCTTAGATAATGGAAGAATTAAATTGCACTAAAAGTAATCCTTTACTTCCCATTTCTCACAGGAAACCCCAAGGTCATGAGGCTCTGCGGGGCTCAGTCTGAGTTGTCATTTTTCTATCTCTTAAACTTGAGGAGAAGAACTCAACAGTATAGGATATTTCTACCTTCAGTCCCTTTGAGTAGGTTCACATTATACTGAGATCAGTATAAAGATAAGTTATAAAAATAATTTTATGGATAATTTTATTCTTCCATGGTCCTAATTTAGCATAAGAGGAAAATACTAATGACAGCTACCTTACACCAAGCATTTCCTATAATGTTTCACTTAATCTTTATGAAAACCCAATGAAGAAGACACTATTACTATCTTTACTATAGAGGCAAAGAAGCTGAAGCTTAGAAAAGATTAGTAATTCAACATGACTATATGGTTAATAAGTGATGTAACCCATGAAGACCAATGCCAAAGCCTAATTGCTTAACCTTTGTATTACGTTGCTTCCTAAAGACCAGATCGAGTCACCGGAGATGATCAGGAGCATGGTAATGAATCTAGTTAGCAGAGAGAGGGGAGATGATGTGTGTGAGGGCGGATCTAGGGGAAGCCATTACGTGTCTTCATTAAGGCAGAATGACAGAGGTTCTCTTGATGCTTTACAAGTTCAGGTGGGACTGGGGCCCACTCTCCACATCCCAGCAGATGTTGTTATTGGAAAGTCTTGCCCACCGCTGGATGCTAAAGACATAGGAGGTGTCACTGACAGAATGTACCCTAAAACTGAGTTGGATGTTGAAAGTCTGTCATTAAGGACTCGGCTAGCTGGCCATTGCCGTCATTGGGTTTAGATTTACTCTACACTCAGGAGTTACATTTTTGTTTCAAGGAAAGTTCTGTCTGCATTCTGAAGAGAACTCATTCTGAGTTCACAGACTGCACCTGCAAATACAAAATGCAATTACTATTGGTCCTAATATTTTTTTAGTCTAGTTCCTGCAAGAATCTATCAGCAACACACCTAAAATTAGCCAAATGCATATGTACATAGCTCCTCCAGCTGCAGCTGATTCCCACTATACCTCAGTTTACCTCACATTTGGCTCACATCATCAACAGAAAAACCACTCCCAACTTTAATGTGGAACGCTGTCAGGCACAACCTGATTTGTAGATGAGCTCATATGTTGCTTTCCAGCCCAAATCAGCACTTTCTCCATACATCTCCTGTAAGCCAGACTTTGATTTGGCTTTGGCTATGAAGAATAATTAAGGTTTGGAAAGGCAAGATGGTCTTGCCAATTCAGCCACTCTTGAGAGCAAGGATTCCCCAAGCTGTTAGCACAGTCCAGAGGAGCCAGAGGTGTTGATTCAGCAACACCCAGGGAGGCAGTGGCTGCCTGGCCAGTGGCCTTTACTCTCTTCTGACTACAAGCCACAGTAAGAAATATTGTGCAACCCCGTGGCAATCCAGTGTACATGCACCTATACACACATGTATTTGGGAATGTATACACGCACAAAATGAAATTATGCTTGCATTTGCTACCCTATTTCATTTGTTAAAACATGTTGGCCATTGCACTAGTTTCTTGTGGCTGCTGTAGCAAATGGCCAAAAACTCAGTGGCTCAAAAACCATGTAACTTTAGTATCTTATGGGTCTGAAGATCAGAATCCCAAAATCAAGTGTCACTGAGCTAAGGTAAAGGCTTCAGCAGAGCTGGTTTTCTCTGGAGGCTCTGAGAGAAAAATCCATTTCCTGACCTTTTCCAGCTTGCAGAGGTGACCTGCATTCCTTGGTTCACGGCCCTTTCCTCACATAACTCTTAATAACTTCATGCTTCTACTGTCACATCTCTTACTTCTCCTTTGATCCTCTTGCCTCCTTCTTCCAAGAACACTTGTGGTTATACCCAGATGATCCAGGGTAATCGCTTTAGCTAAAGATCCTGAATCACATTTGCAAAGTCCCTTTTGCCGTGGAAAGTAACATATTCATAAGATGTGGGGATTGGGATGTGGACATCTCTTGCGGGGGAGGATCATTATTTAGCTTACCACAGCCATGGACAATAAATTGATTTTTCAGCTCACTAATGAGATGCACACTACAGTGTAAAAACCACTGGTTAAGCACATGTTATTAGGCACCTTGGATGGAGGGGATCAGTGAGCATGGCACCTGCCTGCAAGAGCAAAGGGGCTAGGGCCCATAGCACACATCCTAGGCACAGTATTTTTTTTGTATTGTGCATAGTCCATCCCTTCCTTCTCCAGTCATTACTTACTGTGAGTTCAGCACTATTGCCCCATTTTAAAGATGTAAAATCAGGCTCAGAAAGGCTAGAAAACTGCCCCAAACCACACAGCTAGTGTTCAGAGTCCATATCCAAACCTGAGTCTCGGCCCATAATGCCCAGGTCCTTTCCACCATGCATCGTGGTGGCATCTCTCATGTCACCCTTACCCTACCTCCCAAAGCCAGGCCTCAAGTCTTTACTCCAATCTGCCAGGTCATCATATAGCAAAGTGGTCTTCCCACCCAGAACTGATTTCCTAGAAATTCTTGAGGTCTGAAGTTGCAACCATCTTGTTCCACCTACCCTTTAGCAGAGGAATGCTAACTCTCTCTCTCCTTGACTCCAACACAAGCATAGTAGCTGCAATTTTTATGTAAGAAAGTCAGCTAGTTTTTTAAGTCTTAACATCAAGAAACCTGGCAAAGCTGAAATGTAAGGTGAGAATGAAGCTAAGTTGAGCAAGAATTTAGTACAATAGGCTATGGAATTTTATCTCAAGATTTATTTCTGTTCCCAAATAAACTTAGAGAAGAATGTTCTTAGAATTCTTTTGAAAACTTCAAAATGAGTTAAAAATAATGAAGAAAATAGAAACAGCTCTGCTAGCTTCCACTCACCCCCATTGTTTTCTCTTTCTGAAGAATATTGACCATTGAACAAAGTCAAGGCTAGGAAATGGTGACTAATATGATAAATGGTGCCTTGGGCTGCATGTCCAGTTACCCCATGGGCTCTGTGGCTTCAGTGCTAAAGTGGAATCCAGGAACCCTGTGTTCTAGCCCCAATCTGCCACTAACCATGTGTGTGATCTTGGACTTCAGGTTTTAAACTCTCTAGCCTTCAGAGAGAAGATACAGTACAGAGGCTAAACGTGTGCTTTCTGCAGCCAGACTAAATTTTGAGCTCCCAAACTCAAAGCATATCCTTTCAAATCTATTAATTAGAAAATAAAGATATTCCCATCTACAAAAATTTCTCCTGTCATTTTCATGTGGGTCCCTGACATAGAGAGAAAGTTAAAGCAGAATGTATGTCAAAGATAGTCATGGTTTAAAGGGTCACAGAGCCTCTCTAGGGACTCCTGCCACCGCATTGCCCCCTGCCCCCTGCCCCCAGCCCCTCAGACCACTGTGCATCAGATTCCTTAGTAAATCCATAGGCCTCCAGGGAAGTCAATCTCTATCTCACTTTGGCAAATGAAAGGTTAAAATAGAATGCTGCTTTATGGAATTATAAGTATTTATTTCAAATATATTTGGATTCAAATGGAAGAATTTAATGTCTAGAAGCAAAGATATGCTCTAGGAGAATACTAAAAAGCCTGAGAAGTCAGGCACATACCATTTATGTGAATAAGGCCCGGCACATACTAGATGCTCAAGGAATTTTCGTTAAATGAATGAGCAACATGATAAAGCCAGCCAAAAGATCAGTAGTTTTCAGCTGGAAAAAAGCTACTGGTACATCATGAGTCGGCGGAGAAGGGTTAGGGGGCCCTGATATGACTCCACTGGGTGAGTACCTGATTTTTTAGTCCGTTTTTCAAAATAAGTTAAAAATAATGAAGAAAATAGAAACAGTTCTGCCAGCTTCCACTCACCCCCATTGTTTTTCCTTTACAGGCAGGGAAAAGAGTGGGAAGGAATGAAAGACGACTATACCATCAAACAATTATCCTAGAGTGCTTGGCTGCCCTGAAACGTGGAGAGAAGATTTTAGGTTTTTAAAATAAATGAAGTGGGAAAGCATTCAACCTCATCTCCTTTTTGCTTCCCAGCTTCTCTTGCCTGTACCTCCAGCACAGTGTGTAAATAAGCTGTGAAAAAAGAAAGGAACTAAGTTAAACTAACAAAGAGCCCAGAAGGGTTAGCCAATAAGGAAAGGGGGTCTTGCATAAGTAAGTCTTGTTTAAGAATCAAAGAAAGTTGAGAGCTCAAAGGGAAAAAAAGTAAAACAGAGGAGATATGTTATTTCATCTTAGAAACAAAACTCATAGAAATGGGATAAAGAGGGGGAAAAAAGCCCTGAGTGATAGCTTGGAAATTTGCTAGTAATGAGAAGTCTATTTCCCCAGAGGCAACCCTTTGTTTCAAAGCAGCCTGGACCATGCTTGAGATGCTGTTTCTTAGAAAACTGGTTCTTCCCTCAGCTCGTTTCAATGACAATGAGCATTTCTAGTTGAGTGCGAGAAGACATGAAGGGCATCTTTTATTTTCCTAAGAGGAAATTGAACCTATGCATTGTAAGACATCAGCATGTGCCTGTGTATGAAAATTATGAGCCAAATGCTTTTGAAAAGAAACAGAAGTATGCTGCCCTTGTGACAGAGAAGTGTCCAAGAACAAAGACAGAGGTATTTCAGCATGCCATTCCTATGCTACGGATTTTTTGTTGTGATACATTTTATGACCAACTTTAAAGACATTGACCTGTTGATCTCGTTCTGGTTTTCATTCACTGCATCCTTCTCACCATAAGAAAAAGTCCCTTAGGATAAGCAGGATTTTGATTCTTAAGAAAGAAAAGAAAAACTACACAGAATCCCAGTATCCTAACAGTTGCTCTACTGCTATATAGAGTTTTAAATGGCTGAAGAAGGCAAAATGTCATCATGCAATGAAGTTGAGAGCATGGCAAGAGTCCCACCCGCCTGTTGTCCCGTGGGTGGAATTAGAGACCTAATCCACAGACACCTCAAGTCGCCTTACCAGGTGCCCTGCCCTTGGCTGAAGGCTGAATTATGCTAAGAAGTCACCCTTCCAGTGAGCAAAATTTCTAATTAACACTGAAAATGCGTGGTAGCAAAGTTTGTGGTGAAGACAGGCCATCTCCTCATTCTTCTTAGCTGGAGCTAGATTAAACTATGAGAGGGGGACAGGATAATTGCTCACGGTGGGGCATGGTGTTTTCTCCTGCACAAACATATAATTAGGCTGTCTTAACCTCCCGGTACAGCAATAAACACCACTTCACAGACTAATTTACAGGCAAGAGTCACAGAAGGCTGTGGAATAAACTCTCAGGGCCATAGGCCCTGCCGTTCAGTTAAAAGGGTGCAGCTTCGCTATTTCAAGTCAGCAAAAATCCGTTTGCACTTACCACAAACTAAAATGAGATTGAAATAAGGGCTATGCATTCAAAACATTGAACACACCAGCTAATAAAAAATACATTTGTGACTGGTCGTAAAAATAGAGAATGTAATTGGCTGTACCCTAGAAATATCTTTTACTTACAATATTTGGGAAAGACAGAGGTCTCCATAATATTGACTTTGCTAACACGTCTACATTTTTCTGTCCGCCATAATTACGTGTCAGTCAGCGACACCTCACTTCTGTAGCTGCCAACAGGCCTTGACTCAGGCAGTGGGAGGTGTGCTGGCTGCAGCCAGCACCAGATGATATTTGCCTGGCCAATTCTGTTGGCTTTGGGTAGTGAGGGGGAGGTGCTCTTATAGAGAGACGGCTCCTTCATGGCCTCATCATTTTCCCATTTGGACCCCCAGGACTGGGAAGATTTCTGAGGTGAAGTGGGAATTATTCTTCAGTTGCTTGCTTTGCTTAAAAGCCTTCTTTAAGCCTGGAACACAACACAGACCCAGTAGGGAAGGCCACAGAAATGCACCCACCATTCTGTGAAAACTGTGCTTTCTTCTGCCCAAAGCAAAGTATCCAGAGACAGAGATGCTATCATTTGACACTGGTTGGGTATCAGGAACAATCAGAGAAGGTCTGGAGGCTCTGCACACATTGGAGCTTGTAGTGTGAGAGTTGGAAACAGGACCGTAGACAAATACAGAAAACAGAGGCCTACAGACCCATCAGTGGGTTGGAAGAGGAGACAATGAAATAGTTTTATCCACAATCAAATCCAAATTAATTGTAGATTATTTTTCTCTGATTCCCTACTCAAAGTATAAAGAATTAAAATGGGTAGAGGGGGATGATCACTCAGAAAGGTATATAAATGTCTAATCACTACATTCTATACTTGAAAGTAATACAAATTGTATGTCAAGTATAATTGAAAAGTTAATTTAAAATAACAAAATGAAATAAAAGGGCAATTGGATTACATTTTTTCCATCCTCTTTTTTATCAATTCAGTCTTCAATTCAGCTGAGATTTTCAAAGATAAGGACTAAAAGTGCCCATTATAGGCACTCAATTTTTGTCAAATGAGTGAGTGAATGAATGAATGAATGAATAAAATACTCTATTGAAAGAATTTGAAATAAACAGGTTACTCTCACATATTCAAGATGCATGATCACTATAAAATCCCATTTTTACATTTTAATTAATCCCAAAGAGAGTAATCTGTATAAAAGAATTCTCATCTTTCCTAAATACATGTTGCATAAAGAATACCATTTAAAATATTATTATGAGAAACTATTAGTAGTTTCTCATAAACTAGTTTTCTTACAGAAACTGTTTATACCTCAAAAATATCAATTCATCTCTCAAGTAAATGCGTTTATGAAATAAACAAGCAACCTTCACTGGTGAACGACACTTACTCTGAGACTCCTGAGACCCACTGAGACCACTGTGAGACCCTGTCCAAGGATAAGGACATTATTTTCATTGAGAATTTATTTTTAACAATTTCTGAAATTTAAAATAAATGCTCACTAAAGTAACTTGGTATTTTTTAAAAGTCAAACAACACTAAGTTTCAATTGTTTCAAATTGGTCCCTACTTATTATTTTTTAGAAAGAATGAGATCTTTTTTCAAAATTTTAGTACTAGTTCTATAAATTCCTGATGATACACATGAGTACAAAAAGTATAGTTAATCCTTAAGAGAAGCCATTAGTTGATATTTTATCATTTTTAAGTTATAAACATTAACTGGGCAATTCGACCTAAGAGTATTTAATTTCCTTACTATGCTTAAAGGGACTCTTTAAGAATTAGGCTTCTTCATCTTTTAAACCAATTTTAAGTGGTTGAGCAGTAGCAGGGGATGTGGTACTGAAATCAAAGATTTTAATAAAATATATGATTTAACAAAAACTAGATATCGTTAAGTATCTGACCTCCAAAAGAAAACATCATATATGCATTGTCAAGGTTTTTTGAGAAAGCAACTCGTCCATGAAATACATCAAAATACTTAAAAACTTTAAAAAACAAGAAAAAGTCACTTCAATAAACTGACCATTTTTACATGAATATCCCGAGTCAAAGCGCAAATAAAAGATTCGTGAGTATCTGGGTGGAACATCACATACTCCATCCCCTTTTGTGTGTGCACATTCACCCGTGTGCACGGGAACGTTTTAGCAACAGCCTCCTCTCAAGTGAGAAGTCAGTAAGGTACTTTAGGAACTCGTCAGGAGTCATTCACACACGCCCCTCAGGGGAAACATGGCGATGGCTTTAAAGTGCAAATAAGCACTGCACACAACTGAAGCTGTGAGGAAATGCTTGTAACCAGAACCCACAGGTACCTTTCATTTAAGGCTCTGGCTGGAGCAGAGGTGAGAGCTGAAACAAATAATGCTCGGGGAGGGAACAGTTATGTGAAAACCCAAGGACAGTTTCTGGTTTGTGAGAAAGGGGGAGAATTAATCAAGGTAGGGAGCAACTTAGTAGCTTAATTATGAGTCCTTTAATGTCTTTTCATAATCAGTTAATAAATACCTTAACAATAAAATTGAATTTAAGCTTTTAATAGGCCATGTTGGCTTGAACCTAAACAAAGGAATTAGCAGCTCCAGGCATTGTGCAATAACTGCTCCCTGTTTGGTGCCAGGAGAAACAAAGCATTTCAAGTGCATTTTTTTTGTGCCTCACCATAATAAACGCTTGTAATATCCCCCAATTTCTGGAGTGTAAGACGCAGATCTTATTTATCACAGTATGAGACACACCTGGCACGCGGATCAGGAAACAACTGTTTTACTTCATTTCTGTCATCACCTTCCAACAGATTTCTTTCACATTCCAATTTGGATGGGAGGACTTGGCTTTCTCTCCATAAGTTCTCCATTAACAGTTTCACAGCAGAAGGCGCCATTGGTCCGTTTCCTCTCGCAGCAATTAATTACACAGAGTGGCGTGTTTTGACTCCAACTGCAGCGAACGCGGGAAGTCACGGGCATTTAGTCCTATCTGCAAGCAACGTCTTTATCGTCAGCCCGGAGTCCCCCCGCTAAGTAGTGAATTGTCAGAATTCCTCAGACAGGGAATGACGAACACAGTGTCAAGTCAGCAGCACAAATTACTAACTTCAACTCCCTTCAGTCACTTTTATTAATACGCGTTTTATTGAGGGAGGCCTTTTTTGAAGGTTATGTCACTGTACGTGTCGGGCAGATGAAAGGCACTTTTGCTTTGTGGGCAGTGGCAGGCCTATCGGACTGGGAGCTCGAGCTCCGTGAGCTCCGCCAACAACTATGCACTAATAAACCTCGAAAAGCTTGAATTACACTATAACCCACAAAAATTTTCAAATTAAAAAGGCATATTTAGAGGCCCCCGTGGATAGTGATTTTATTTAGTTTAATTCCCTCTTGTGGCCAATTAGATAGACACCCCCGCACACAGGCACACACTCAGGGGGGGAAAAAGCGGGGGGGGGGGGGCAGTTTAACTTCGGTTTTGAAAAAAAAAAAACAAAAAGAAGCAGTATATCATTCCTCCATGGACAGAAATTATTTTCCCGGCTGTTGTTCTGTAAAGAACAGGACTGTGAGAAATCGATGGAAGTGTATGCAAGATGGATTTTTACTTGGATTCATTTTTTAAGGCTGTGCAGTACTTTAACTTCTTCCCAGTTTAGCCATCGTCCGTGCGACGTGGAAAAATCAGACAAAAACCCCACCACCACAAAAGAGCCTATCGTTTAGTTCTCTCCAATATCTTCTAGTTGAAAATGACTTCTTCCCCTTCAAAGAAGGGTTTGAGTAGATGACTGATGCTGGGTGTGTTTGTCTTTGTTTCTCGATTCAGTGACTCGCACAACTTAAATTCGTTTTCGTCACCTATGCGTGGAGCTCATTTACCCAAATAGAGCTCAGATCCACACGAGACATATTTGCTAGAAAAAAAATTGTTCCGCGTGCCTCCCGTTGCTCACTGCTGCTCTTTCCATCAGAATTGCAAACTGTGCCTCCTTCTCATCTGGTGGCAGGCTCCATATGTGCCACATGAAAAAGGAGTTAATAAAATGCACGTTGGAAATATAAAACAAGGTCAGGGGCGACAGTTTGGCTGAAGGCCTTTCTTTAAGTGCGGAAAACAAAAGAACAAGATTGTTTTAGCAGTTGCAGCTGTTGGGAGAGTCCGCGTCGGGGGTGGAGAGTGGCAGCTGAAGCCCTTGCTACCTGTTTCATGCGCCCCCTAAGGACCACTGTTCTCCCCCCAGGCACAAGTACTCTGTACAGTAGGTGCTCCCAGTTTTGGAAAGCCTTAATGGGAGAAGAGGAGAGAAAAATCCTCCTCTTGCTCCCAAAGGGAAGATCTAGAAACCGGAGGGATGAAGCAGGGGGAAATGTAGGGTCAGGCTGAGAGTGGGAGGGCCCACAGGAAACTGCAGGGTCTAGAACCCCCACTGCTCTGTGTCCTCCTTAGAGCCAGCAGTGATGAATGGTGTTACTGTGTGCCCTGCGAAAGCCACCCGGATTGGATGCAAGTCAGCGGTAAGTTTTTAAAAATAAGTACTTAAGATTCTGTGGTTGGGTCCATCCGATGCCAACCAAACCGGAGGAAAGAAAACAACATTGTCAGTCAAGCAGTTACTTGTTCCACAAGACCTCAAACACACCACTTGCCAGATTTATTTTCTTAATGAATGGACTGGTTACTTTGGCATCACTTAAGAGCCATGAGGAGAACAGGGAAACTCAATCAGAAGAACTTTATCATTTTAAAATGAAGATAAAAGGAAAAACACTTAATAATTATGTCACAGGACAATGAGAGTAGCCAACAAAACCCATTAATATGTGAACATAACTTTGTTTATCAGAGTAGCTGTGACCCAGCAAAAGAGAAGACTTTATAGTCTTGGTAAAGAATGAGAAGACTAGGTCATCCAAACAAGACAAACTGAGCTCTCAAAGAGGGGTGGGCACTCTGGTGGGGGCAGGGGTGCAGCTGGGACTCAGAAAACAGGGACGGGCAGCACAGAGGCACCATTCTCCCCCAAGCGTAATTGTATTCCTAGTCAAGTAACTTCTTCCCTTTAGCCTTGGTTTCTGCAGAACGGGAACAATAATCTCACCTCAACAAATTTTATAATATAATGTGTGTAAAGCACTTGGCATAGCACCTGGCACATAGTAAGTGCTCAACCAAGTTTAAGTTGTATGCTTTCTCATCTCTTTCCTGCCTCTAGCCATCCCTAGAAACACCTTAGCCTTATTAAAAGATAAGATTTACCTACACTAAGAGTCATGAAAAGATGCAGGCCAATGGGCCTAGAAATTCTCCACGTGTAGGATTTACGAGAACAGTGGAAAGAGCCTTCTGTCCCACCTTCTAACTCCCTTCCATATCAACCTTCATAATTCAAAGATTACTTGCTTCGGCAAAACAAGTTCATACCAAAAACACTTCCTCTAGCCACTCACTGCTTGGTGTG
The DNA here is from genome assembly GCF_014824575.4 of Sturnira hondurensis. NCBI lineage: Eukaryota > Metazoa > Chordata > Mammalia > Chiroptera > Phyllostomidae > Sturnira > Sturnira hondurensis. The sequence continues at coordinate 8,731,783 of NW_028098001.1, read as the reverse complement.
TTCACACAGCAGGAGCAGCATCCCCAGGAGCTTGTTAAAAATGCAGACACCTGCTCCCTCAACCCACCTACTCAGTCAGATCCTACAAGGAGTTTCAGGCCATCACTATGCACATTAAAGCTGAGGGATTTATTACAAATACTAACACTGGGACGAAATCCTGGGCCAGTTATATCAAAACCTCTAGGGTTGGAACCCAGGCATCAATACTTCTTAAACTTATCCAAATGATTCTAATGTGCAGCCAAGTTTCAGACCCACTGCTCAAATCCCATTAACAAAAATAAACCTTAAATAATAAGAAAATACTTAAATAAGAATTATATGGTAGAAAGGACAACCGTTGAAGTAGGTAGATTGAAAAAAGAAGTTTTCAAATGTATGCATAAAGACACCCACATTTCTAAAACCAAAGGGGTGGAAGAAGAACCGGCAAACATCTTCATACATAGACCTTGGCCCTTACGCACCCCTTGCGTAACAAGGTACCCGGGTGGGCAGAACATTTATTGACATAAGTCCCCGTGTTTATTGATGCTGCCCATTTTCCACTGATTTTAGAACTCTGTAGGGGAGGTGCTGTGACTTTGAAAAGGCTATGTTTTTTAATAATCAAATTGTTTTACTTAAAGGTTTATATAACATGCTATACTATTAAACAGTAAATAAAACCCACTGATAAATCCGGGTCCCCCACAGGTAGTTTGGCACATCCTTAATTATCTGGTTTATGAGCAAATTGCCACCTCCACTTCAGTTTTCAGCTTGTTAGATGCATGTGTGCGCACACACTTCTTGGCAACCTATCAGCAGATTCAGTCTGTAAACGATGTTGCCAAAGTATGTTGCGTGGGGGGCAAGGGGGAAGGGGAGTTGTAAGTTAAAAAGGCTGAGCTTTGGGGTTAGAGTTTTGCTTTTTTTGTTTTTGCTTGCAGAAAAGACTTGATTTGATGATTTTTTTTAAGAATTAGTGCACATTTGGACACACTCATAGATTCAGGGGCCTGAAAACGATGACTGCTGAAACTACAGCAAAATAAATCCACTTGTTATTACTGAACCTTTAAACGAAAACTGCAAGGCCTCACTTCACCCCTAGCTGAGCTTCACTCTACTTTCCCTGCTCACCACTGCCTTCCAGCAGTTAAACCTTCCAAAGAGGGAACTCCTCTTTGCCCCTGCCATTCAAACTTCAGCTAAGTGACATTCATCAATGGCATTAGATGATTCTTCTTCATACTTTTATTGTCGTTACAAATGTGTGCACTCAGTGAGTCTCCCAAGTATTTACAATCGTCTTGAATCCCAGAACTCTATGAAATCAATATTTTTCTTCTGGGTCTGAGGCTCACGGCATCCTGTGGGCCATGCCCCAGGGGCTCCCCCTGGTGGTGCACCACACCTCTCTGCTGGTCTCCTGGGAGTATCCCCACTTCATTCATTGCAGCAAGAAGGAGTGTGAGACAGACAAGAGGAGGAAAAACTGTGGCTGTGCTGTCTCTTTCAGAATTGGTCTCAATGAGGAAACATAAAAAATTAGCTTGCCGAGTGTGAGAGATCTAATCTTTTTCTAATCAAGTTTCAGGTCTTAGAACCCTTTCCTGCCCAGACACAAGAGCTCACACAGTATGAGCATTTATGGACACCCCCTACCCCAGGCCATAGATTCAGGCTGTTTTGACGAGGCACACCAAGTATGTATTGCAAACCATTGCAAAGCCCTGCATTCGGTATTGATTAGGCTATGTCTGGAGTTGGCAAACATTATTAATATATAGAATTCTATCGAGATTGATTGCTGTACTTTCATTTTTCTTCTTCCCGCCAGCGCCCTATAGGAGAAAGCCTTGCAGCTGTTCTGAATCCCGTTGCCAGAGACAGATTATAGCTTGTTTTGATGTTTCACCAGCAAATTCTGTGCCTCATACAGGCACAAGCCAATAAGAACATCCAAGTTCCAACCAGAGGCCGAGACACAATCACCCTGTCAGTATTGTTAGTAAGTCAGGATCATAAAAGATAATAAACTCTCTCCCATCTTTATGAAGGCACACTGAGATCAAACACTTTCCATACCAGAGCACAAAGCCCTCAGGACCAGTTCTCCCTGACAGATGTTCATCTGCTATCTTGGTATTGACGTGTCAGGTAATTTATTGATCCACAGAGGAAAAGAAATACAAAGGCTCTAGAAATCTGGTATTGTACAAGCTGCTTTCCAGGGCTGTGAGTCCTAGAAATAAAGTGGAGATTTCATGTCATGTTTTAGGAGCTGTTTGAATGTTGCCCTTTTATTGTTTTTTTTTCCCAACATTTAAAGAAAAATATAGGTCAAAAACAAAAGAGTTATACAAAAAAAATTTCTTTTATTGTTTTTTATTCAAGGAACAATACACTGAGCAGCAACCAACATGGTTTGTTATTTCTTATTAACTTGCTGGTGCTCACCTGGTATTTTTAGTCCCTTGTACACAAAAGTCTGGCTTACCCTAGGCTTCATACAATGGGGAGGAATAGGAGGAATGAGGCGCAGTAAAAGTTCATAGTGCAATGCTATGTAATCCAGTCTTTCTCAATCTAATCCATTCTGCACATGACCTCCAGACTGCTCATGTGAAAGAGGGACTCTGATTGCACATCTCCAGGTTGACAGAATCTTGGCAGGTGACCCTGCCTGCCAGCAGAACACATGCCAAATGGCCTCCCATCATCCTCACCGGTCTTATCCTCAACCATTCTCTTTCCTGTCCATAGGCCCCAGCCCAACCGATTAATGGCTTCTTCCTCTTTCCAACTTCTGAATGCTCATGAAGTCCTTGCCCATTTCTATCATTAATTCTTGAAGAATCAGGTAAAAATCAATATCTCCTTCTCCTCCTTCCCCCCAAAAGTACAGTAGCCCTTTATCTGTACTGCCCCCAGAGGATGCTTATGTGTATTCTTCTCTCTCTAGACTTCAGGAAATGTGAATAAAGAACCATATATTATGCGACTTTTTGTTTTACTCATCCCTTCTTTTTGTATAAGTGATTGACAACTACTGTTCAGTGAATGAATAGATTAAATACCCTGTTCACTTTGGAATCCCCTGGCCCAAAACCTTCCATGATTTTGCATGGACTAAGAATAAAATTCAAACCCCTTAGAATTTCCTCCAGATTGAGCCCCTACACATCTTTAGATTTGTATCCTATACTACCTGGAAAAAATGCCCTGGCCAACTAGTCCACATACAATGTCCCCCAACATTCTACCACCAGCCTGGGCTGCCCCCCACCCCACCTTTCCTCACAAACTCACATATCTCTTTCTGGTTACGGGCTCAGGCACAGCCAAGCCCTTTCTTCCACATGCAGCTTTCACCAGCGATCCCAGTCTTCATACGTCTCTGAAGTTATACAACAGCTCATATATATTCCACACATTTGTCAACTAATGCTTGCAAAGCTTCATCGCCATCATGAGCCAATATGTGAAATTTGCATTTGTTAAAATTTGAAGGCATGAATTATAGTCTCTTCTTTAAACTCCTTACAGCCACTGCCATCATATCATGCCTTGTTCATAATCATCAAATATTTTATCACTTTACTTTGAAATACATTAAAGTAAAGTGGTTGAATTATAGATTAAATTAAGCCAAAGGTTATTTCATCCAGTAATTCCAAACCAAGCGATGTGCCAGTAATGATTCATCAGCACGCCTCTTTCATCATCCTCACAGAGGGTGTTGTGCGCAGCTTCAGCGTGACTCGTGGGAAGAAATTACAGCCTTTAATTCACCATTTAGCCACACTTTGTGTATGCAATCTAATATTTCCAATTTTAGTGCATTTAATTTTTTTAATGCTGATTGTGGCCCACTAATGATTTTATGACCTACAAATAGAACACAACCAACTAAGGAGCCAATGTTGGCAAACGTTAATTTAGAAGTTCCTAGACATTTCTACCTACTGGAGGATCTCCAAAATCTCATAAGGATAGAGAAGTCTGGATCCATTTTCCTGTCCTAAATGAATAACCACACTCCAAGACTACGCAATAGAATAACAGCATGTAATTCAGTAGTCTCTGTGGTAATGTGAATAAGGAAGTCCCAAACTTAGGTGAAATAGTCATAGATGGCCCAGTTGATAATCAACTCTACAGCTACACCACATAGCTCGAAAAGGTATTGCTTGCTTTGTCCTTAGCTGATTGATTAGGCAATGAGAGCATAGTGCTGGAGTGGCTGAGGTCAGTCAACTTTCCTCTATTTTATCTGGATCACACCAAAGTTCTTACCTCTTTCAGTCACTTGCAAATGTGCATCAATCACTGATCACTTGCAAAGAATTATTTTAACTTACCAAAGAGAGTAATTTTATTCTTGTTTTTTCTTAGCAGTGGTTCTCAATGAGGTATGATTTTTGTCCTCAGGGAATATTTATCAATGTCCAGAGATGTTTTCAGTTGTCACAACTGGGAGAGAGGGGTAGAGGGCTACTGGGTTCTAGTGGGACGAATCCAAGGATGCCACTACCCTCCTATAGTACAAAGGACACCTCCCACCACCACCTCTACAAAGAAGCATCTGGTCCAAAATAACAATAGTGCCATTATTGAGAAACCCTGCTCTTAGCATCTTTATGCATCTTGTTTTATAATTAAAACTACACAATATTAAAGTCCACCTATGCACACACAAAAAATGGAGGAAGAACCACAACCATTATTGGAGATCTTGCTCTGTCTCATCTCTGCCTTTGGGATTTCAAAATAAACTCCATCAGGAAAATCAAGACCCACCTCTGAAACATCCTCATACTCTCCAGCCAGCTTTGCTCACAGAGGGCCAACAACCTCACAGCTTCATCACTTGCATCATTCAAATTTCAGGACTCCCAGATGTCAGCTTAACATGGGGGCACAGCTGCAGCCACCAGAAACCAATCAGGGAAATGCAGATGCTCTTCCAACATCTATAAGAAATGTAATATTTGGGTCACTAATTCAAAACATATCACTAAGCTGACAACATGTCCCCTTTAAAATGTTCCTTGCACAAAGTCCCTGGGTCATTTGTTTAGTTGTTTTCACTGTGCAAAGGTATATTGCCAGCTGCTAAGGAGCTCTCTAACACCCATACTCACCCCCCAAAATCCAGTGCTTATTTCCTATGTGTATGTATATCGGGAGTCTCAGCTTTTACCCGAGCTGTGACCTCTTCAGACTCAAGGGTGTCTGTAGGGTCAGAACCTCACTTCTCAAGGGTGTTTGCTATGATACATGACAAACCAAGACGCCCCCTCAGCAAGAGTTCCAGCATTTCTGTCATAGCTTCCCAAACCATTCCCTTACCACCAGTCTCTCCTCTGTCTGTCCTAATCCATCCAAGCACCAAACTGATTTTATTGTATGACTTCTTTATCCAACAAACTCCTGTGACTTCTCTTTTTCAGAGAAGAACTCCAAACATCTCACTCAGAATTTGGTGTTTTTTTCCTACCCAGCCTCTACCATCTTCAAACATGGCTTGTGTGATACCCTCCACTCACTTACTTCTTTCTTCTTATCTGGCTGGGTTTGCCAGAGCTTATTCCTGCTCTCACCTCCATGCTTACTGATGATTTGTTGCTGTTTTTGTATCTAGAAGTCTCTAGTGTCAATCAAATTCCTAGAAGGAGGCAGGATGATGATACTCAGAAGCCTTAGCAATGCCTTGACCAGTGTGGCCCAGTAGGTTGGGCACCATCTGGCAAAGCAAAAGGTTGTTGGTTCAACTCTTGGTCAGGGCACATACCTGGGTTGTAGGTTCAGTCCTTGATCAGTGTTTAGAAGAGGCAACCGGTCGGTTTTTCTCTCTTGCATTGATGTTCTTTCCTTCTCTTTCTCCTTCCCTTGCCCTTTCTCTGAAAAGAAATGTAATCTTTTTTTAAGTTAGTAAATGAAGGGAACTATTACAGAGGCGTGGTCAGTGTTGAGGAAATCACAGCAAGATCTGTCATCCCTCTGCCTGCACAGCCAGAGGAGAGAACAGTGTTACCTAAGCCCAGGCAGAGAACAGGAAGGAACAGTGTGTTTATTGGTACCTGGGTCAGGGAGTGTAAAGGATTGGCGGTGGGGGGACAGCTGGCCAGCCCAGACTGAGAACCATGTAGACGTAAGCAAAGAGGAGGGTTCTCCAGTAGAGCAACCTCAGGGGGTCATGAGCAATCTCTGCCAGCTCAATCCTTTGATTTCCAAAGAATTATAAATCTTTTTTTAATCTAGCAACTTTTAAAAAAATTCCTTAAGCTTTTCAACCACAAGGTTATAAGAGGCAGAAATGTTAAGAATTTGTATTAACCTAAGATAGCTGTTTAGGTGCCACCCAGAAAGCAGAGAACTTACTTGCTCTCTACAACACAACACAAAGATCAGTGCAGAAAGTCAATTCATTTTTATGTGGATAGCAATGATCCTCACCAGAGCCCAAGTACTCAACGAGTCCCGTAATGGCGGAAAAGAAAGCCCAAGATTTCCTTCTGTTTCTGATGCAGCCACCTTCAACTCAGCTCCACCCCATGTGGCTACAAAGGCAGTAGGTGTTACAATGAGAAAGATGTTTTCACCACTCTGGTCAGCTAAGATTTTCCAATAATATGATTTTTGAAGCAAATTTTTAGAAAATACATACCTCAGAATTCCCTGAACTGGGTGAGAGGGAGTATTTTATTCACTTGGGAACTTTTCTGATACTTTTGGGATCTCACTGAATTTTTTAAAACTCTATTTGTAGTTCCAAACCTATACATATGCACAATAATCGTGAATAAGGAATACAGTCTTGAGCTTACTTAAATCTATCTGTTTTGGAAGTAAATGAAGCACACATTTATAAATGCAGAGTGTCTTCCAAATGTGCTTCCTAGTTTCTCCACAAAATCCTTCTTAGATATGCAGGCTTTTCTATAGAAAGTCGCGCTGTTGGGTCTGAATGCTCGGGCCTGCCTTTCAAAGAAATGTCACAGAAGACAAATGGATCTGGGCCCCTGAAAACAGCCTGAATCTGCCCTCAGAACTGCGTTGAAAGTAAAAAACAAACACTTACTGAGTTCTCTTGACGTCACAGTGGGACTCACCCATATTTTCTCACCTAAACTCAGGACAATCTTGCGAGGTGGATTTGATTTCCTTTTTTTTTCAGATTAACAAAGCGAATCCTCAAGAGATTGGGACCTGGGCTGAGNAGGGAGTATTTTATTCACTTGGGAACTTTTCTGATACTTTTGGGATCTCACTGAATTTTTTAAAACTCTATTTGTAGTTCCAAACCTATACATATGCACAATAATCGTGAATAAGGAATACAGTCTTGAGCTTACTTAAATCTATCTGTTTTGGAAGTAAATGAAGCACACATTTATAAATGCAGAGTGTCTTCCAAATGTGCTTCCTAGTTTCTCCACAAAATCCTTCTTAGATATGCAGGCTTTTCTATAGAAAGTCACGCTGTTGGGTCTGAATGCTCGGGCCTACCTTTTAAAGAAATGTCACAGAAGACAAATGGATCTGGCTCCCTGAAAACAGCCTGAATCTGCCCTCAGAAATGCGTTGAAAGTAAAAAACAAACACTGAGTTCTCTTGACGTCACAGTGGGACTCACCCATATTTTCTCACCTAAACTCAGGACAATCTTGCGAGGTGGATTTGATTTCCTTTTTTTTTTTTTTTTCAGATTAACAAAGCGAATCCTCAAGAGATTGGGACCTGGGCTGAGTCAGGATTTGACAGATTTTCAGCTTCAGTCCCTCTGCCCTCTCCCGTGATGTGCAGGGAGGGCTGAATGTACTTTATATACTAGTCCCCTGCTTCTGAAGTCCAGATGATTTAGTAAAGAGAAAGATATGCTTGAACCTTATTTTCTTACCTACATGGTCCCATGCTCATCTTCCTGGGAAAACTAACCCCAGTTAACCATGGGGGTAAACAAAAAAACCCCATCTTAATGGCCCTATTTTTCGGTATTCGAAGTCCCCAGGGTTTCCTTCTGTGACAGGGAAGTGCACAGGAGTACAAGAAATTCTGTTCCCTTTCATGGGTAACTTGAGTCCTCGTATTTCTTCCTGGAGTCTTGGAAAGCCACCCCACATTTCAAAAGCATAAAACAGAAAGGAAGCCTGAGGTGAGGGAGAGGATGGAAAAGAAAAGCCAGGGACTATGTTAGTATCTACTCTACAACCACTCCCTATAGAAAACTGTGATTCTCTCTTCCTTCCCTCCAAGCCCTCACTCCTGCCCACAGCCCCCAGACACATACATTACAAGATACGTTCCATCATGAGTTCTTTCAGCCCAGAGCAAAGCAAATCAGGCAGAACCATGTGATTTACTGCACCAAACTGAGATGACCCCACCCACTTAAAAAATCTGGCTTCATTTCAGGGTGACAGCAGCCCAGCTCTGGCAGGGCTCAGACAACGTGGGTGATCTGTGACATGTGGCAGAGTATAGAACTCATCAGATTTAATAAACCAAAGATCCGCACATGACTGGAAGGGCTCTCTCAACAAAGGCCTGGAGGAGTTACTGCCGGCCGTCCCCAGGCTTTCTGGGTGAACCACCCCCTCCGAGTCCAAAGCTCCCTCTTCACTCAGAAGTTGTGAAAGACCAACGGGCTGTCCCCAGCAGACACGGGAGGCGGTCGAGTCAGGAACAAGCACTAATGAAAAAAACGCAGTGTTTTAGAATAAGAAGAGAGTGGAGGGAGCAGTAATCAGCGTGGCCACCTAGGGGATGTGTTATTTCACATCTATGAGCTCTCAGGGTCTGCTTGCATTCCCAGGCCATGCGAGAGGTGCCCTCTGCTGTCTGCCAGCCACAGTACACCAGGACCATCGTAAGTTTGTTCCCCAGGGTGAGCCCCAAGAGCTGGTGGGGTGTGACTGGACATCCTGTTTCTACTGCAGTGGCACTGGTCTGTGATGTTCATTAGCCACTGTTCAAAACCTCCCAGGACAGCCCTCACAGGTGACATATGCATTTTGGGTAACACAGCTTCAGAGCCCTGCAGCCGCAGAAGAACTCTGGGAAACCTCTTCAGAGCCTCATAGCTACTTTGTCTCCTCAATAACCCAATTAGCAAAATGGAGAGGGGGCCAGAGAGAGCCAGAAGAGGGGCAGAAGTGAAGAGGGACAGAAGAAACACTCAGATCCTTACCATTCTGGACCCCCAAACTTGGTCACTGAGACCCTTAGGCAATGGCTCTGCCGGACCCCACCCTCCACTTCTTGGACCCCTTGTGCCTCTGGTAACAGTAATAACCATATCCATTGGTCATCTGCCACTATACAAAGCCCCTTGCCATAACTCTGATAGGTACTGCCATCCTCACTTCATTCACAGATGGACAATCAAGTTCACGAAGTGAAGTAGTTTGCACAAGACTTCTGTGTGTCACAGAAGTGCTAGAGCCAGGATTGAACCCCAGGTCAATTTAGCTGCAAACTGCCCGCTCTTTCCACCACACCTGTTGTGCTGTTAAACTCCCCACTCGGGACGGCCAGCCAGTGGAAGCCTAACCCAAGTCCCATGGAAATGAAGTTGAGCACGGTGAAATCAGACACCATGGGTGTAGGGCACACATTTTGCAGGTGTTATTGTGGCACCCTCCCTTTCTTACTTTCGTGACTGTACAGTGGCTAACTATCCCATGGAAGTCCTGACTCAAGCATGTCTGGGACAGTCAGTGGGCTTCACATTGGGTCAAAACTGTGGGGGAGTCAAAAGCCCCTGGACTCAGTCAGAAGCCCTGTGTTCTCACCCAAACTGTGCATTTCATTAGCTCCAATGTTTCAGGCTTGCCAGTCAACTTTTCTGAGTCCCAGTTTCCTCTTTAATAAAAGAGATGTGCTATTTTATGAAGTTATTATTCATGTAAATATGTACTATATATATTATTATTTTATAAAGTTGTGGGGATTAAATGTAATCACATGTTTATATTCACTTGTATCTATATGTACATACACACACACACGCCAACTGTGTGATATGTAAAAGTTAAGTATAAGCAGACCAAACAATAAAAAGTTTACTTTAAGATTTTTTTTACATCTACACTAAACTGATGACATATTCTATAAATTGCCATAGAGGAAGGGCAAAGGGCACGTAAGTCCAGTTCTTAAAGGATCCATAATATTTGTGGCTTGCCTCTCACTTAGGGGCTTAGTTTGGGGAGAAGATGTGGCAGGAAGGAGGCTTCAGTAAGACAGCACACGCAGTTACTGCTCTGTAGTCTGCTTGCAGACCCCAGCTGTCCCCCAGAATTCTCTGAAGACACAAAAGTTGAACTTCTTCTAGAGCATCTTACCTCTTCAGCCCTGGGCTCAGATCTAAGCCTGAGAACAGGTCCCTCGTGGCCATTGTCTGTAGCTGTAGCAGATCTGGTCAGAAAAGCCAGGCTGTGCCCAGAGGCAAACGGAACAGCAGTGACCCTGGTCTCCTGCCTTGTACCCCTCGCTGCAGGTCCTGACTCCTGTCTTCATCCATGTCTTTGGTGGCTGTCAGGACCCGGGAGTGGTCTGGGCTCTCAGTTGCCTACCATTCCTCAGACCGACTGCCCTGGCCACTGCTTCAGAGACTTACTGAAGAGACATTCTGCACAGTCAGTACATTTAAGAAGCATCTGGGGCTCTCATTTGCCCTTTTCCTTCAGTTTTCTGACTTTTAAAGAAAACTTTGCTCTACTAAGACTTTTTAAAGAGATCATTAATAGACCATACAACCCCCCCCCTTTTTAAATTCTCCTTGCTTCCCTATAATATACACTGCTTCCTCTGACACTTTGTACAATGACAAACCACCCAAGGGTTAGCACAATCTCCCTTCTCACAAGCAAACTACTCTTCATTTTGCAGGCATAGCTGCTGCCAAGACATCTAGCCTTACAGCAGTAAGTGCACCTGGGAATGGTATTCCCATCAGTCAAGTCACCCATCAAAGAGAGTTTAGCTTCTTCCCTGCAACGTAGAGTCACTATGACCTGTTGGTCAAATGGATTTTAGCACCAGAGAAATTCATTTGGGGAGTTATTGCTGTTGTACCAACAATACTACCCTGTATGTGAAACACTAGTTAAAATGAGCCCTTTTACCATATGTCCCACTGAAAAAGTACACTTTAGAAAGTGTGGCCTTTATTCTGCATAATAGATAGGATCTATAAAAGATTTTTTATCTTATTTCCGTTGCCAACTCCTAATCTGTTGCTTGTATGTATGGGTTTGGTGAATCATCTCGTAAAATGGCAAAGCTTAGTGGTTGAGAGTTTGTTCTCTGGTCCAGGTCAAGCCCTGTTCCAGTCCGAGCTTTGTCACTAACCAGATGGTGACTTTGAGCAAGCTACTCAAACCCTCCGAGCCTGTAAAATGGAGATCATAATATTAAAATCAGTCATTTACTTATTAAAACAGATGATACATTAACTAGTATTTTTATATTTCCAACTAATACTTGTTTGATAAATTGGTGTTTTTACAGCTTAAGTTTAAGTGAAAATGTCCTTGCTTAATGCTTCCTCCCATCATTTATTTGGAATTTTTCATGTTCTAGATGGCTTTTTGTGACCACCTATTGTTATTTGCTAGGTTTTTTTACCCAACCCCAAATTGCTGTCACCAGGAGGGAGATGGTGCCACATTCTGAGGACACTGACTGCCGTGTAGCCACCTCTGCCACACTTGCTCTTCCCACCAACTCACTCTATCACTTGCATGTAAAACAAATATAAAACTGTTCTTATGGTTTCTGCTCCCTGCTGCATCATTTCTTCTGTCCTGGCAGGTTTCCCTAATTCAGGACACACAGACACACACACACACACACACACACACACACACACACACACGCATGCATGACTTTGGTTATGCAGGAAGAAGTTAAACTGAAACTCAAATATTCGGCAAGAACTCATTTTCTACCCACTTGGGATTTTCAAAGGGAAATGCCACTCTAACCTTTGCTGTCAACACATCAACAAAACTGTTCCCAAACCCTCAGATAGTTTTCTCTGGTCCTCTGGAGAACACTTAGGGGCCATACTTTTCTCCATGGCAATTTCCTCCATCCCTTAACCCCACACTAAGGTCAGTCTTCTCTGGACCTCTGCTGTCCTCAACTCTGCTCTCCTCCTTCAATGAGGATCTTTACCTCTCATCCTTTATCTCCCCACCCTGAATACGTAGTCCAGAAATCCAACCCCAGCATCACCCAAGTCCTCACCCTTTGTCTCTTTATCCCAAGTTGGGTCCCTCTTCTGCTTTAGGATTTGAAACAAACTTCTAGTTGGAAGCAGACAAATAAAACACAAATGTTGAAGCAGTGTTCAATGTTATTGACCTGATACAAACCACACAAATTAATCAATAATCATAAAATTTATTTGCTTATCATCTCATGTGCTACAGGTACTTCAGAGACATTCTCCATTTAAACTGCCACAGCAGCTCACTCAGCCAGGAGCTGAGAGTAGTTTTTCACCTCTCCAAGGTCCCCCAATAAGTAAGCAACAGGTTGGGATTATTCAAAGCCAGGACTGTCTGATTCCAGAGCCTGTGTTTTTTCACTTTCCATCACAGTTGGCTCCTCAGACCTGTCTGGAATGCTAGAGCTTCACACAGGACAAGAGCACGTCAGGTAACAACTTGCTTATTTGCTACCTCCCAGGCCATGGGCTTTGAAACGAGAGCTGTGAGGCAGCATCAGCAGGGGCCCCGTGACTGGGCGTCATCAGGCCAACTCAGACCTCAGTCCTACAACCTCACTCAGCTTGTACACACAACAGCTTCACCACAGTGCCTGGTAATTGTGATCTTTGTTTTGTCTTCCAACCAGACTGTGAGCTCCCTAGAGGCAAGAACTATTCTTACTCATTTCTTCACCCAGTGCTTCACTTAGCAGGTGCCCCCAAACATGTTTGCTGATCAATCCAAACTGAGTCTAGGATTTGGGGTTATGACAGCTCTTCCCTGCTTGTCTTTTCTCGGCTTCTTATCTGCCTCTATTACTTTTTTAGGTTTATATTCTTTATTTGTTTACCTAATTTATACGGTTGATTTGTTTCTGTTGTTCTCATCTGTTGGCCTAAAATAGAACGCAATCCCAAAAACATAATTCCATTCCACTAAAGAAGAAACTGAATCATGGGACCAGATACTTCCTATTCCAGGGATGCACAAATAATCTCTCCTTCTATTAAAATCCAAAGTATGGAGAGAATTATAAAAAAAATTAAATACTTCAAAAGATGTAAGTCACATCAACAAAATCTCAGAATGCAGCCACCTAAGCACGAAGGCAGAAGCTTTTAGCTCAAACACTAATGTTGCATCAGTGGTGCCTGCTGGCTACGCTGGGGTGGGAAGGACCCTGAAGTCCAGCCCAGGCTCCAGTGAAACAAGGCTGCCTTTGACGGGAGGTCGGGAGATAGCCCAACCTTTCATTTGCCATTCTTAGGGTAATTTAGAGTAAAGTAATATTACTAAACTAGATTTTTTAGTACTTCCCACCAAAATAAAACTTGAAGATTATGGACATACCTGTTTGCCCCGAGCGGAGTTGCAACCCCTCCCTTTCTGTTGTTTCATCCCTGAGTAACTCTGTTTAATGTTCTTCTTTGTTTGTAATAAAAATCAGAAGCTCAGAGATAATAGGTGAAGAGAAATACAGAATTCCAGGGGTGGCCACTTTGTGGATAGTTACACTCAACACAAAAGGCAACTAAATGCTATCGGGAAAGATGGAGGTTAGAGCAAGGAGGCAGGCCAGAGGCAGCTCCCCGAGTAGGACAAGTGAAAACAGGAACATGTGGAGGGTCCTCAGGTTTCTAGCGAGTGGCCAGAGGCAGAGCAGTGATAATAAGTAGCAGCTACTCTTCTTGTTGACACCTACTTTATTCCAGGTCCCAATCTTGGCACTCCACATACACGGTTCCATAACAATGTCCCTAAAATGCTGAGGTGAAGAAATTTGCCCAAGGTCAAAGAACTAAGCACCTTTGAAAACAAAATCCATTTAACACACCAAACTGTATTTTGTACCAAATAATTTAATAGCTGACATAGGAAATGACCTGACACAGCCTGTGGGTGAGAGTAATTAAATGATACAAATACATGAAAGCTGACCTCTTGCTATAGTCCTGAGTGATCTTTGTACCTAGAAGTCTTTATTTGCTATTTTTTCTATTTTGTCACAGAATTTCTATAAAATCTACTGATTCTATTTTGTCGTTTTAAAGAAAAGTTTAATCTGCCGATGAGCATTTCTTGAATAGGTGAATCCCTCGCCCTTTTTTCTATTTCTGAACAACAGAAAGAAAAAGACACACACACACACACCATTTCCTGACCACTGTACTGAGTTGATCAGACAGCAGAACTCTGGCTGCAAGTGACCAAACATCCCATTCAAACCACTTTAAGAAAAGATTATGTATTGGCTGGTGTAACAGAGAAGCCAATCTTCACATGGCTCCATTCAAGGCTCCAATGACGTCATCAGCGACCAATTTCTCACTCCCTCAGTGCTCTTTCAGTGGCCCTGCTCCAAATTTGGCTCCAGATGGATGCCGGAGGCCCCCAGCAGGTCTGCCTCCCCTCCTCATGACTCCAAAAGGACAGCACCTGTGTGTTTCCCAGGAGCCCCAGGAAAGGTCTCACTGCGTCTCGTTGACTGTCTTTGCATCACAGCCCATCCCTGAAGCAGTTCTTCTGGCTGAGGGGCTATGAAACTCTCACGAGCAAAGTCAGAGGAGAGTGGGCACCTGGGAAGATTTTCAGCATCTCTCCAGGACACCCACAGAACCGTCATGGCAGAGACGTCATGATTAAAACCAGCAAGTGTTGACTAATGGAGATACAGTCCAGAGCCTCCCACAGGGCGAGGAGAATTTCTCTGTTAGTAAACGTGAATTACATGGCTCAGAAACGTGCCACAATCCCAGAGAGAAGTTCTAACCCTAAAATGAAGATCGATGTTGTTTTAGGCCAATGGGAAGAAACTAGACACTGGGAGTCGTCACTGAAATATGCACTGTGGCCGGAGCAGGCCTGTCTCATGAACACTCAGGCCATCCTCTCATGAGACAACAACAGCAAAAAACCCAGAACACTTGAAATATGATCCAGGAGGGGGGAAATGCATCAGGAAACTCAGGAGGCAAGGTCTAAGGAAGGGCTCCCTAGTCCCAAGCCTAAAAGCAGAAAGTCACATTGCCCTCAAAATGCGTCTGCTGTTGCCATAAATGACAAACAGAAGTGAGTGGAAGATTTTTCTCATCAGTGGAAAAATAGTCCAAAATAGCGATGAAGAGAGCTGGGAATCTTCATGATCATCAATACAACCAAAGTTGAAAGATTTTATAAAACACCCTTGAGTTCCCTTGATATAAAAGGGAACTAAAGAAAACAGAGTAGCATATTTGGATGCAATGACCGCTACACGGGACTAGAGGAATGGCTAAGGGCTCAGATTTAAAGGTAAGGACAGGGAAATCTCCCCAGGCATGTGGGAGGAAGGAAGGGAACCAAAAATAATTGTGAATCATAAGAGAGGAGAATGTTCATAGGTGAAAAATGAGAAGCAGAATAGAAATACAAAAGAAAATTCAACAGCTATATCTCTAGTCACCTTGGGCAAACCAGCTCGTCACCCCAAATCTCAGTTGTCTCATCCATATAAAATTAGAGTCAAGACCTGTCCTCTGGGAATGACGTACTACATCCCTTACAGTTACAAAATGCAGGTTAAGAGTCCATTTGTCATCCACATTACTTAATTGATTTTGGTCAGTTTGGGGAGACATTTTCTGGAAATCTTTTTTTTGTTTGATAACAAATACTTGATTATGAGATTGAGTTCCATCTGGGTCTAGGAAAGAGAGCAGAAATAACGCCAAAAATAGAAACTGATAAACATTCTGACACTTGTGTTATAACCACAGAAATGTTGGTTACGTTTTAAATGATCAGATGGCTCTCTAGAGAACCCAATAAAAACATTTGCAAGTAAATCCATATCTTAGAATAGCATTAACAGAAATTTAAGGTCTGAAAACTGCCTTGTGCCCCAGAGCAATTCGTATGAGCAGATTCTCACAGCTCAAATCCGGGAGACAGGATTCCTGTCTGTTCACAGGGCTCCTCACCAGATGCGGGGCTCTCCCCTCCCTTATGGGGGACTCTACCTTTGATTCTAGGGTAATTTTGGAAAGATGAGTTCAAAGGCCTCTACAGACAATGCCAGAAGAACAGAAGGAAGAATTCAGCTAAAGTTGAGAGTACTTTTTTTCTTTGGTGAAGGAAATTAATAATTCATCTGATTTATTAAATTTTAACAAAGGCTATTGTTTGGGAACAGTTGGGGAGATCAACCTGACTTCAAAATCATTATAAGCTTTTAAAGAAATAAAATCTTATTCCACAGAACTAGGATGAAAGGAAAGCAAATTCTGTATCGCAGTGCGGATTAGCAACCTTGCTCAGATCAGGCCAAATCTTACTCACCAGCTCCCTTATGATTAGAGGGTGTCCCTGGAAGGGAGGAGACAGGTCTTAGCTCCCTTCATTCTCTCAGAGATCTTTCTGTTTGGGCCACCTGTGACTACAGGGCTATTTTGGGAGCAACGCCCCCAAGCTTCCAGCTCCAGCCTGTGCCATCCCTCCGGGGGCCTGACCTGGGACACCTGGAAAGCTCAAGGCTGAGGACCACGAAGCAGGCCTCCCAACCACTCTGTCCCCACCATCCTCACAGCTGAAGGGCACACTGTTCCCCAGTGTGCAAAGCCTCTTACTCAGAGGGCCTAGAGCTGCCCTAACAAAAGGAAGAACTTTCATTACTGCTCTTAGTGTCTGTATTTGAAGTGCCCAAGCACCTCAAAATCAGTTTGCTTGTCATCCTGTTTAAGCAGAATATGTCTGGCCATATTTAGGATAGCAATATGCTTAATACATATATTTTTTAAACATTCATATGTTACACCAGTTGGCTTATAGCAAATAGGCTCCGAACGGATGAGGTTTAACACAATTAATGAAAGTGCTCATTATCTATCTATATGCCTGAGTTTCAAAAAAATTTAAATAATTAAAGTATTATTACTAAAATTCACACTTGATAATATGTAGAAGTTATAGCTACTCATTAATAAAATATTGAAAGTTTTAAAATTCCTCATGTTTACTAGTGGAAACTTCATTTTTTAAGGTAAAATCAGCTTGGAAAGATGTTCAGCAAATGATAACAATTTTTTTAAAATGTAATTAAAGCTTTTAGGTGGACGACAGTAGATTTGTCATCACCTGGTATGATTTTCAGGATAACTGAAAAGAATGCTGAACCCAGAATGCTGTCTGCCTCATTCCCATGGATGCACAGGTATCACGAGGCCCCCGGTCGAATTTTTCAGCATTTTTACTTCTGAGAAACAAATCCTATACCTGTCAACAGAAGACCTCTTTAACCTCACTACACCACAAGGGGACCCCAAAAGTAAAACATAAAAATGTATTGAACTTTATTAACATACATTCATTCAACAAATACTTAATGAAGCTCTTTTGTATGTTAGACTCTATGGGAAGACACAAAACTAAATAAGATAATCACAATATTAAAGAGCAGTGATACATCCATGTTAGCCCTCAACCTTCACTTCCGTCTTCCGTCCCGACCCAGATAGGTGCCCCACTCCACTCTCCTCAGGGACAGGCAGGGAGGGGGAAAGGAACCTTGGAGGGAGGGTTGAAGGGCCTACCATGCAAGTTCCCTCTTTTCTTCTTTGCCCCAGCTGGAGTTGGAGGACTCATCTTTCTGGGACACACCTTTACCTCTTTGCACCTTCTGAGGTACAATTCGTCTGTATGGAACATGTTTGTAACCGATGTAGGACCAAGAGGAGCAGAGGGCTGCTGCTTGCCCAAGCCATGGGAGAACATGTGTTCAGGGAAAGCAGGTGACTATTTTCACAACCAACGACCTTTAAGCTAACTCTCCAGCCTAAGCCCCACAAAGTTTTTCATTATCTGCTTTCTCCTGAATAGAGTGCAGTTTGCCTTTATGCAACATATTCTCTCCTGATGTATTTCTACGTGTCTAAATCTTATTCATCTTTAAGAAACATCTTAAATGCTTCCTCCTCCATCATGTATTTATTGGTTTTTCCCCTAAGTTCACCAATCAAATATACACTTGTCTTTTCTGAATCCCCCTAAGTGAGTTTATATCAATCCCAAGGATTTCATTATGTTCCAATCTGTATTATAACAGCCTGGGGACTCCTTATTCCCTCCTCCTCATTAACCTATAAATGCTTGAGAGCAAGGTCTGTATTAGATTTGACTTTCCCTCTCTGGTCAAAGTAGCAACCAGGCCAGTATGTGGGTTCTGTGTGTGTGTGTGTGTGTGAGTTCATTTATTGGAGCACAAACTCTGTGCCAGACACTGGCCCAGGGACTCAGTAAGGAGCATAAATTGCTTCCCTGCCCCCAAGGAATGTATTCTCTGGTGACCAAACAGTCAATGTTTAATAAGTAGCTGTTATATTAATCAAAAGAGCACCTCCTATACTAAAAAAAAAATCACTGTCCTTCTTAACTCCATTCTTTCTTCTCCATTTACTCTTTCAAATTCATTTCTGTAAACAACAACTAAAAACGTTCTAATCTGTGTAAAGAAAGACTGAAAATGAAGACAAAGATTTGAGAAAGAGATATTTTATATCTGAATGGCTTCCACTTCCTCAATTGGTGGTTAAGAAACACATGTATATCTTATGCTTGACGTTTATGAGCCCCTGAAGGCAAGGAAGGTATACACCCCCCGTGTCTTGTAAAATGGTAAAACCTTGTCTGAACAAATGGTGTTCTTTTCATAATGGAAATGATAGTAATAATAAGTCAGTGGCTTTTGCTGGTGATTTCCCCATTAACAAGGATATTGAGAACTTGAAATTTATGTAACTGCTAATGTCTGGCAATGACCAGACTTACTCACAGGAACAAGGCTGCAGAATGGAAACTGCCTTCAAAGGTGAAGGCCCCTCCTCCCTGCTCCTTCTCCCTAGCACAGCTCTTCTTGTGAGGCTGCCCCAACTCAGTGCCCCTGCTCACTGGGGCTGCAGGTGCTCCCCACAGGGACCCTGAAATAACTCACACACTCGCATGGCCTCAGCAACACCTGAGAGTCCTAAATCCATATCATCAGACCTCACTTCTTCTAAAGTCCATATTCACGTATCCAACTGAGGCAGACACTTCTACCTGGATGTCCCATGGGCCCACACTCCACCAAAACTAGAATGCGTTGTTTCCCTCATTGTCCCTCACCCTGCCCCTCTTCGACTCATCTTGGCATTAGCACACTCCTTTGCAGGAGCCGCTCCTTGGAGTAGAAGGCCCGCCCCCACCTTGCTCCTAGACACACACTCCCATTCTCCCAGCCTCAGCTGAGGCAGTGCCTGCTTTAGGTCGGCCATCCTGACTAGAGAGCAAAGCTAACTGGCCCTTCTCTCTGCTGCCAAAGACCACATCCCAGTTTCTGGTAGAGTTCTCATCACACTGTTTTTGCAATGTTATGTTGGGGAACCAGCTTGTGATTTCTTGGAGCCCTCGCTACACTTTGGAATCACCTGGGGAACTTTTAAAACTACAAATGCTGGATCCATTCCCCATACATACAACCTCCTCCCCTGAGAATCTAACTTAATTGGTCTGAGGTGCTGCCTCGGCACTGGGATTTTTAAAATCTCCCAGATGACTCTTAAGAACTTCTGGCCTTGAGGAGAGTAATTCTATGTGGATTATCTTTATGTGTTATACATGTCAAGTCCTTAAGAAGTGTTTGTTGAATAAAAGAATAAGTACAACATCTACCCAGACACATGAATTAAAAGCCACGGTATTCCTACCCCATCCATCACTGACACCTGTCAATTCCACCCGCTCGTGTACACATAGAACTATCACCTTATCCCAGGCCCTCACTTTTGCCTGTCAGACCGTTGGACCTTCCTCCTCATTGTCTCTTTGTTTTAGAGTCCCACGAGAAGCCCTCTACTGCTAGAGTTATCTCCCTAACAGTCTAACCATCTCTCTTCCCTGCTTAAAATGAATTTGTGGTGCCTACACATAAAATCCAAACTTTATCGAAGGAGCACCTTAATGTTCCTTCTTCTCATCTGGGCATATTTCAACTCTGTTTCATGACCCATCCCAAGCATTAACTTTCCCCCCAAGCTACCCCTGTCCCCCACAACTCTGTCAAAAAAAGTTATCATGTCCCAGCTGTGGTTCCACAGTCATCAGTGTTTTGTCTCCCCTATAGCCTTTTTTATTGTGTGTTGACATTAGTGGTTTACATATCCCCTCCCTGCACGAACTCCATGAGGGCAGAGGCTGTGTCCTGCCATCTTTGTGTCCCTACTGCCTAGCACAGGTCTAGTTGGTAGCTAAGCAAATATACCTTGAATGGGAGGGTAGATTCATGAGAGGAAGAGAGAGAAGGCAAAGAATTCCATTTATATTTAGAGGATGGAACAGCCCAGGAGGGTAAGGATGGACACGAAAGGGCCCTAGGGAAAACCTAGGGCCCTGTTCTGCCAGAATGTGTTCCCAGTCACAAGAAGCCTTGAGCAACAGTGTCAGAGATTCCAACCCCTGGGTCTGGCACAACCAGCCACTCATCTCCACAGCCTTGGTCCATAGCTTCCTTGTCAGCCCAGTGCTCCCCATGCTGATGGGCACCAGGGCAAAATGACTCCCACCTGAGTATAGCCACCAGTAGAAGTGACAGGAGTTTCTGAGGAAAGCTCTTGGCCTCCTTCATCCAAGATGATGTCTACATGTTTAAAATTAACTTGTCACTTTTAAGGTACTAAGAATGTACAACTTCAATGCTGTTATCCTCACTTCCAAATTGGCCATACATCCTGTGATTTGCTGCTCTCACTTTGCACTGCGGGAATGCTCTCCCCTCAAAGAAACACCAGAGATGACTATTCTTTAGGCACTGAAATAGTCATGACCTATATGAACACTTGCAGATGCATGTTTTATTAGTGGGGGATTTCAGGAGCCAGAATCTTCCTCTCTGGGCCAAGGAAGGGTGGATCAACTTGCCTGTAGCATTGGCAACTGGTCTACATGACACAAGCCTCTCCATTGTTATACTTCTCACCCAGGGCAGTCAGGGGGCTAATTATGAAACCAGTGTCTGTGATGATTACATGTTAGGTGTGAACTATACTGTCAGTGATAATTACGGGTTATTGAGGTGGTTATTTGGGTTTGATTGACAGAATGCACACACCGTGGAAAGCACAGGATGTTTTATTTTCTGGCAGTACAGATGCAGCATGAGAAAGTTCAGATTTCTGAGGGTACATAGCAAAATATGCATAATGAAAGTTCTGTATTTCTGGAGTAGGAGGGGATCCTTTTTATAAGGATTGACCTCAAAGCAGGTGGTTCAGAGATGGGAGTGGTGAAGAGGGCAGTTTAGAAAACTGGGAGAGACCATGGACTTAAAGGCAAACAGTCTCCAAATTCACTTGTACCAGCCCTGACTCTGCTCCAGCCTTAGAAGAAGAGGCGAGCATGTTTTTTTTTTTACCTATACTACCCCAAGGGTGCTTTGAAAATCTAATTCTTATCCTCTGAACATAAGTTAGGTGCATTACAGGCCTGTTTCCTTAGCACAATCACACGTTGGCTGTGTGCTACAACAGAAGGACTGCCGTCATCAAATTCTTGCCAGGGTCTGTTGAAACCTAAGCTACACATGAACATGTGGGCACACACCAACTGCCTTGTCCCACCTTGGAAATTGTTTCTTTCCCTGTAACCTTCAAAGTAACAAGAAAAATGAGCTTTGTCACTGACTGGCAGGGTCACTGTTTATCGGGCCAGCTCCAAAATGAATGCTAGAGGGGAAGGGAAAATATCTCACTGGAATATGGAGTTCTCTGTGCAGGAGTTTTCTGGTGGCACACCCTGAAGGCCCTGGGAAGAAACTGTCAACTATTTGACAGTGTTCAATTTTAACCTTTTCCATCAGTCTTGAAGAGCAACCTTGGATGTCATTAAATGGTTATAACATGACTTTGTGTCTTCCCAATTTTAACCTAAAACTTAAAACTGAGCATTAGCACAGATCCTACATGGATTATGACTCTGAAGTTGTGCTACATAGGCCAGAATCACCCAAAAACTGCCTAGAATTTTGCACACTGCTCTGCACTGCTAGTCAGCCTCATTTGGCTAACTTTTCCAACTTTCCAATGGCTGAGAAAATTCTTGTTAGTTTGTGGTTTGTGTTCCTATTACTGTTTGCCATTGATTCATGGAGAAGGGGCTTAGTAGATCAAAAAGACCAAAAATTTACACCTTTTTCATGGATTATACCCCCACTCCCCCCAAAAAGAAAGCCTATAAAACTACTAAGCTTGCACTTACAAACCAGTAACTCTTAAAATAAACTATGTTCTTGCCAAGAGGTGTATAAAAAGTAAGAAATTATACATGATAGGACATGATTTAAGCCATAAAGTAGAACACCTTGGTACAATTAAGAGGAAAGCCTAAGACCAAAGTCAAGCCTTCCCACAATCCAAGCAGGACCCAGATCACTATAAGCAGCATTATTAACTTTATAAGTTTTTCATAAGTTTTCAAAAGTTTTCCCCTCAGATGGAAACCCCTTCCTCACGTTTCATTCTGTGGTCCACCTTGGGAATACTGAATCAGGGAATGGCAACCGCACACCCAAACATACATACATTAATAGCCACATCTTCCAGGTTCATAATCGAGAATTCAAAGTTCTAGAACTTTTCATAATCCTTGGGACCCATTTGAAAGTACCCTGTATAACCTCAGAATTTTCCAGCACTCTATGTTTTCAATGGATAACCTGAGAATACAATAGAAGTCTGGCCCCTAAAATACAGGGCTCTGTCTGTTGAAGACACAAATCCGCTTAACAACAGACCAGGGGGATAAGCTATCACAAAAAAAAGAAGATGAAAAAGATGAAGAAAATAGTTTCACAATGTAGTTAATTTCATATCAAATTATATAAAAATATGATTTTGAAAACCAAATGCAAATTCTCAATCCCCTAGTATTCCAAATTTATCAATTAGAAAATTATCTCCGTGTATCTTATGAAGCTTTCTAAACATTACTAATAAATGTAAATTCCAAATCCTGACAGTTGTTATAAGTAAACTCTTACATTTACTAAGAAGAGAGAATTAACCTTTTTTTCCCCTTTTGTAGATGGTGGGGACTGATACTTATCACCAACTATTCCAGTTGTTTCAATATTGTCAGTTTTCAGGCTAGCTTTTTCTAAACGGATTACAAAGGGAGGTGTTCTTTTTTACGAAGTGCAAGTCCTCATTTACTCCTTTTACATCTAGATCCAAACCTGATTTTATTTCTGAAATGGCACACGCTTTTCCAGCTCATTTCGTTCTTTACAGAAATGTCCACTCAATATAAGGAAAATTAAGAAGGCAGCAGAATGCCAGAAGCATGACTTGGGCATGGTGGTTTTCTGAACAGAAACCAATATGGTGAACACTGAGACTTTCTGAATTCTCCCACCCTCCTGAAATCTATTTATTCTCCACTGGTTGGAAACCATTCATGAATGTGGCATCTGTGAATTTCTCCTACACCTTTTCAGCATAGCAAGACATTAAAACACAAGCTGAAAATCCAGCCAGAAGAAAAACTGCCTCCCAGGGCCTGCAGCTGCTTTCATATTCGAGAACTGACTTTCAAATCAAAAAAAGCTGCTCTGAGCAAATTTTCTTTTCTGAAAAGAGTATGAGGTGCCAAGAGAATTACTTTAAGAAATGTTTTTAGAAATTTCTTGACCCCAGAATGTTTTCAAGGTGTCAATTTGGGCTGATCCCCAATAATAGCAATCCATAGGTTAGTCAGATGTCAGGTTTTAAAGTGTGTGGCATTTTTAAGAGTGTTTTTGTTCTTTCTCTTCCTTCAAGCATATGCCAAAAGTAAACACTAGTTCAAGTTCATTGTTATGCTTTTCAATTACAAATCTTGCATCTCCGTCTCTCTCCTCTCTCTACCACCATCTCAAAATCCAATAAACAGAAGGCAGGGGTGAATAGGAACCACCCAGCCCATGGGACACCACTCAGGGGGCATCTTGTCTCGACTTTTCAAATCTTTGAGTTCCCCCTGATTGTCCTTAAAATGGACAATTTGATCTGGGTAGATCCAGTCGAATGCCATTCTTCTAAGATAATGAAAAAACAATCTCACCAAATATAGGAAGGGCCAATCTTGAAAATCCACAGCAAATTCTATTTTCTTTTTCAGAGGAGAACCTGAATAGAAGCAGAACTAAAAATAGTGAGAATTGGACGTTCTAATCTGTGGGATAAGTTAGTTCCGACACATGAACTTCCTGGTAAAACACCAGAGCAAGTTAACTTTGTTAGAAATAGAGGTTACGCTTACAGAAATGGGGATAAAGGCCTAGGTAAGAGAAATGCAATTATCTTCATCTCTGCCTGTGGCATTTGGTGCCATGTTTAATTAGCTAATTTTTTTCCCACTTCTGATCAATAAATTCAATCCAAATATTCTTAGAAATTCACAATGAAATGAGAAATATGGTTCCTCAAACTCCATTTTTTCTTATTTTATTTTAAAAATCAACATGAAAGAAAATTACATGCTAAACACTAGCTAGGTTTCATGAAGAACACAAAAATAAATGAGAGCCAGTGAATTTTAACACTAATGGCATGACAAACACAGCACTAAGCACTTTATGAGCATGTCATTTAATTCTCAGCATAACCCATTGAGCTTGCCAACTGCGGTCCCAGCTCCTCTGTGACTTGACTGCAACGCAGGAGGTTCTGATCCAGGATTGGCCATCTGAGACCTTCCCAAACTCCTGATCTATAGAAACTGTGTGAGCTAATAGAGGAATTGTTTGTTCTTTTAGGCCAATAACTTTTGTGGTACTTTGTTATGCAGAAATATATAAATGAAACAGATATTAGTGCCTGGAGTAAGGCACTAGAAAAAGCTAGACCATGTGTCATTGGCTTTGGGTCTAGGAAATGAGTGGAAAGTAGAAGAGCTGGAAGGAGCCTGTGAATGAGAGCACACAGGGCCTCAGAGACAGTGTTAGCAGAAGCCTAAAGACTCTTGAAGAGATTGATAGTTAGAGCTTCAAGGAAAGTAAGGAAATGTTACTGGAAGCTGGGGGAAAGGGAAACCTTGTCACATAGAGGTGGAAAGTTTAGTAAAATTGTCACTGGAAGCAACACAGAAAATCTTATTTATATACACATATTTATAGATTTACAGATTTATAGATTTATAGGGTCTAGTGGAAGTAACACCTGTTTGAGTGTGGTTGGTAGGGTAATAACATGAGTGTAATAATTTATTATTTTAATTTGAACATTTTGCCTAAAATGCCATATGGTTTGCTTAAGTGTGATATTGTTATGTCATAGAAATACATGGTTATGATTTTGTAATAAAAATTTTGTAATAAAAAGGAGGGGCATTATTTGCGCCAGGCCCTGGTATATACGTGTGTGTATATAGAGCTAAGAGGACTTCAAGGCAGAAAGATATCTTTTGAAGCCGTTAGCATCTGTGGAAGCAGCCTAGGTGCCTTAAGACCACCATTTTGACAGGAAGCCCAAACTGGACCAGGCAGAGAGGCCATGTAGAAAGATAACTAAGCTTACAGGAATAGCATCTCTCCATGTGGACTTTCTCCACTCCCAGCCCCTTCAGCATCCTAATATTACAGATCCAGCCATCATCTGATGGCCATCACATGGCAGACAGTCTAGAACCAGAACCACTCAGCTGAGCCACTACCCATTTCTGAATTGTGAGAGAACAACGACATAATCGTCACGCTTTAAAGCCACTAAGTTTGAGGGCTATTTGTTGCAAAGCAATACTAAGTTGAAATGATATTAATATAAAACAAATAATAAAACATTATTTACATCTTTATTCCTGGGGGAATGAAATAAATTATAAATTGTTTCTACTGTTCATGAACAATGTCAAATGAAAGCAATGTCATTCTTTCTACTCATTCATTCATTTAGTAATGACCATTTATTCAGGAGAAAGATTTCGGTTTGGGTTTTTGACTTCTAGAAACACAAGAATAAATTCATGAAGTCAGTTCTTCCTAAAAGTATAAAAAGAAGCTAAATGATCAAGGTAATTATAAATTTCATTTGATTTTGAAGTTTCTCATAGTTTCTTATGTTTTTCTTCACACAGTATTTTGGGTTTTGTTTTGTTCTGTGATACAGTCATAAGTAGCAGAGGCTACTCTTAGGCCATTAAATCCCAGTTTATTTTCCTCCTGGGCATATGGTAAGGCTGCCTTTCCCAGCCTCTCTCACTGATGGGGTGGCGCTATGTGACTGGCCAGCAGAGCAAGGGCCAGAAAAGATATTTACCATGTCCCAGCCTGACCCATAAGAAACTCTCACCTTCTCCTCTCTCATTGAAAACTAAATGCAGAGTTTCCAGAAAAGAATCCCAAAGGCATAGGGATGGGGGGGGGGGGACTCATACTGAATGAGCCACGGCCTTAATGACTACAGGAAGTACAGCCCACCTCACCCTCCCTCTAGCCCACCATGACATAAGCAAGAAGTACATTTTTACTGTGTTAAGCCATTAAGACAAGAATTGTTTATTACAGCAGCCAGCTTGTCCTAACTAATACTTCATGCTTGGAAAATTACTAAATTACATTTCTTTCTATAATAAAAGTCATTAATATGTAATAGGACTGGCTGCTTAGACTTGAACAGAGTGTAGCCCTCCACTCTGTGATTTAAAGTCTTTCGTAAACATCCAGTTGTAGTCATTAAAATTGATTTCTTCATTTCATAAAGTTCCTAATTTCAAGGCCTATACTAAGTACCTTTCCTAACCCTTCCAGGGAAATATTTTCTTGCCTTTATGATATTCTTTCCTCGGATTTATTTCCTCCTGAGATGTGACTCACTTTTCGAAGATGTCATGTGTTTCCACCATCCCTCAAAGAGAACATTTTCTTTGCGTAACTCTTCACGAAATTTTATCAAAATTAACCACCTCCTGAGCAGGTCTATAGTAAGATAACTAAAAAAAAAAAAATGCTAAGCCCTGGCTGGTGTAGCTCAGTGGATTGAGCACGGGCCTGTGAACCAGATGATCATGGTTCGATTCCCAGTCAGGGCACATGCCTGAGTTGCAGGCCAGTTCCCAGCAGGGGCCAGTTCCCAGCAGGGGGTGCACGAGAAGCAACCATACATTGATGTTTCTCTTCCTCTCTCCTTCCCTTCCCCTCTAAAGATAAATAAATAAATATTTTTTAAAGGTGTTTAAAAAAATGCTGACTGTCCTAGACAAAAATTTAAAAAATTAACTCATCTGGTTTTCTTCACTCAAAAAAAGTTACAAGCTTCTGTAACTAAAAGAAAAAAACTCAAACATCATTCACTTTCTCAGCAAGAGCATCCTCAGGCGATGCCTGCAACAGTGAACACAGCAATGCATCCTTGGGTCACCAGCACCAGTCACCTGGGCAGGGCACTGCCAGCCCCGGAGAGGAAGTAAAGGAATTTCCAGACACCTGCATGTTTCAGGGAAGCTCTCCCATGACCTGGAGATGACCTTCCCCCACACCAACCAAGTTGGGACATACTCAGTGGGCAAAATGATCAACAGTGACTTTTTTACCAAAGTGATAGAATAACTGCATCTTCCAGGGATGAAAAAGGAAGTGCATGATGACAGATTTATCCAGTACTGATACCTGTCCATTAAGTGCTGTGGAGCAGGAAATGGACAAGCTCCCATTTTACACAGCTTAGTCCACAGTTGGGATCCCCTGAGAAGGCTCAAATTATTTGAAGTCAAAGATAATCTTGAGGCTTGGACAATCTGTTAATCCAGAAATGTGTGTGTGGTCCAATTAAGCATGTTAATGTATCTTAAAATTAATTTATTTTCACAAGAGATAAATCCAAAGAAACAAGATAAAAAGTATCATATTAAAACTTTTATTTGGTTTTCTTATTCAAATAAAATGCCTCTTTATCTGCTCCTACTAAAAACAAAGGGAGAAATTTTACTGTCTAACTATAAAAATAAGAATTAGGGGGAATTTTAATGAGTTTCCCCAGAATACATTGTAGCTAATTTTATTAGCATATAGGATTTCTTTTCATATTTAATTATTTTTATTTCTGAACCAACGACATCTTTGGGGTTTCAATGATATGTATTCTAAGAGGTAACCTATTTCTTACTTTTTTAATTAATGAATGTTTTTTACAATTAAAAGGAAACTATTAGCTTTGCTGTCAGCTGTGTTAGAAAAGTCTACAAAACACAGTTAATAAATTATTAAACATAATTCATTTTAGTGTACAATCACTTCTGACTCACTAAAAATTTAGCTTTAGATATATATAAGAACATTCTGTTTTATTCATGTCTTCATTTAACAAGAATACATGACAAAAGTTCTGTTATGACATATTCTCCTTGCCTTGTGCATTTTTCTTTAACTGAGCCTGCTTCGGCTATTTCTACTAGTTAACCTTCACTAAGCATCACTTACATCCCCAATGATTAAGTAGCCACCAAAGTCATGAACAAGAAGAAAGTCAAGCAAGACTCCTATGCTCAAAGAATATAAAACACAAATCTTGGATCCAGGAAATGTTTAAACACACTAATATCTCCCAGCTGTATGAAGCCCTGGAGACGGACAACATTTATTACATAGCGACAAGCTATGCATTGGTGGTGACATTCTGGACCGAACTGAGACCAAAACAAACTAAGTGAACCGGAAGTGAAGGCGTTCTCCAGGCAGACCCTGTCCACTGTGGGGCCTCTGCACTGGCACAAACTCATACACAGGTAAGATACTGTTTCTTCCTCTGAGAGAGAAAAAGTCACCCAAAGCCCCCATGGTCACAAAACCCTTGACACGTCAATCACTGATAGGGAGCCCAGCACAGGATGCATAGCGACCTGCAGCTACGGGGAAGATCAGTTTCCCTGAGGCACTTGCCACTGGGTGTGCCATGGTGAGAAAATGAGCTCCAGCCCATATACCCATGTAAGAACAGGGTTGTTGCAACAGTTAACCATCTCTCCTTCTCCTTCCCAGTGTTCAGTCTGAGCTCATAAGTAACTGTGTACATGCGAGCATTGTGACTGTAGTTTAAATGGAGACTTTTATATCTTCTTATGAATGAAATATGTCAAAGTAATAGAATGTGGCACCGACGAATGTGAGAGGGACCCCTGTAAATGTCTGTGGGTTTAATTATTTGGAGGAAACTCTTCCTGAAACCAGCCTATGGTGTTAGCTGGTTTACAATGTGCCTGTGCTCCCATCCACCCAGGTTTTTTAAATGCCTTATAAAAATGCCTCATGATTTGGAAAAAATTATACTTAATTATTCTCAAAATCCCTAGTACATTAGACCGTGCATAGCTCATCCCACGTCACTGTTCCCAAACTTCCCTTTTCAGTGGAGTTCCAGAGGCTAGAAGGGGATTTCAAGTCGTCCTATAACTTAGTGCCATCAGTTTTCATTCCCAGTCATCCTGGCATTCCTAGAGATGGGATCCTCTTCCATAG
Source organism: Sturnira hondurensis (assembly GCF_014824575.4). NCBI lineage: Eukaryota > Metazoa > Chordata > Mammalia > Chiroptera > Phyllostomidae > Sturnira > Sturnira hondurensis. The sequence goes on along the minus strand of NW_028098001.1, from coordinate 8,702,077 downwards.
CACACAGAGTGCACTAATAGACTTTTTAATGGGAGAAATTCCTGGAATGGGGCTTAAAATAGGAAAGAAGCTGAAGATACTCATCCAAACAAGTCATACAGGGGGAAGGTTTCTGACAAACTCCTGCAAAACTGGTTATTCTTTAAGCAAACAATTTGTTGACTTGTTTAATTGCTCAATGGCTATTAAACTTGTCACCACTCAAAACTATTTGGCTGTGTAAACACAGCCTGACTGAAGGAAGCCGGAGTCTCTGCTGCTCTTCCTGGCAAGGGCGCAGTGTGCATCACGTTCTCAGTGTTTGTTCTAGGCCCTGCCTTGCCCTCCTCTTTCTGCTTGTTTGTTAAAATACTGCATATGCCATCTTTGTACATAGCAGTGAATGTACAATCTCTTATGTCCTTTAACGGCCTCCACACTCTTGTGAAGCACTAAGAAGGATGTCTGGATTTGGCCATGCCCTCATGGGTGTCTCTAAAGGGCACTGCAAACTCAGTGTCTTCCTTTGGGACCATACAGAGGGCACTCTGCCCTGTTATAAGAATCAAACAATTGGGTGACGGAGAAAAAATTAGAAGTTTTGCTTTATTTTTTAATTAGTTTATCCTTGAAAGACCAAAAACTGTGACTTCAACCATATTCAGTAACTGCTCTCCTAACTCCTTCCACCCAGACTGCTGAGGAGAGCCTCTGCAGACGCTCGGGGTGGGGGTCCTCTCAGTTTTAGCCACATTTCACCTGCTACAACATAGGGCAGGAAGAGAGTGCTCTGCTTCTCCGCTCCGGAGTTCCACACCTGTAAGAGTCAACCCAGAAAATGCTGCATCATGCAAAATTCTGGCTGGTCACCTCAGAGGCATTTAGTGACTCTTAACAGCCATTTCCCCCACAACTATAGCTTGGTTGAAAAAGGAAAAACTTCATTTGTCTGGGGAATTTCTTAATGATTCATATAACAACTACTTATCATTCATTTCTCCACAAGTCCCCTATGTTAAAATGAGACGACTTCCAAATGAGCAGTCTGTCAATGCCAAGTCAAGGCTAGGAATAGTAAGATGAAAGAATTTTGTCCTGACTGCTAGTGGGGGTTTCTTTCTGGAAATTAAAAATTTAAATTAATTCTCACATTTAAGCCTCAAATGAATAAAAAAATCTTTTTAATGTATAGCTGTAATGTTTTAAAACATAAAGCACTAATACTAATATATAATCTTCACTTTTATTGGTTTACTTAAGGACTTAAAGATTAGAATTTTTTCTGGATGATACAACAAAATAAAAACTGTTGGTACCTATCAATGTCTAAATCTGTTTCATTAACCCAGATGGTGATGACTTTAATCTTTGAGACACAGCTCAAAACGACCTCAGGAAGCAGCACTAAGAGTTCATGGAATTTTCTCCAGGTACAGAGAGTATTATTTCAAAACATAGTGGAAACTTAATAGTTGAAGCATAGATTAAAATGTATGATGTACACCAGCAGAATCTCTTATCATATTAAGCTATCATGTGGTGTGTTAATTTAAATAATGTCTCATTTAAAGTGTTGTAGAGATGCAAGTAAAAATCTAAATTCAGCATTTTATAAGTATACATGTGACACAAAAAAATGCATTCTGTTGTTGGTGAAACTATTTTGTGATTTCTCTCAAAACATTATTTTATTCCGAATAAGCCTGACCAAATAATCTGGAGAGAAAAAAATCCTATGCTTAAAGTTTTTTGTTACTTTTCATGAGTTACTAACTAAGTTTGGAGCAATTCTTACTGAGATAATAAAACCCTAAAAATCACCTGCATTGTTACAGCTGAAAGGTCTCCAGCGCAGTCTCTGAGAGGAGCATGTGGAGACTGGCTGTCTGTGAGTCCCCAGTCTTGTGTGACTCACTGACTGTTTATAGCTTTCACAGCAGGGCCCCCAGCCCTGAGTTCTTCTGGGCCAGTCATGCTCACTGAGGGTGATTCTCCCAGAGACCAACAGCCCAGGAAATGAAGCTTCTCTTGTCTCCAGGGGAAACCCCGTGGGCCTGTCTCTCCACCCGCCCTCCCTGGAGCCTTGTCTGTCCAGGTGGAGCCTGGAGACAGCTTTTACCTGCTGAGCCTCAGTTGCCCCAAAGCAGGCACTGTCCTCTCCCATCACATGCTACGATCTGCAAAAGCTGTTCTACTTCCTTACTTTGTATTTACAAGTTGTGCAAATAATAATAATAACACAAATGATCATCATAACAGCAATAACTGATAGCAATGGAGCACTTATGATGTGTTCTTACACCTTAATCCACATTAACATTTTAAATCCATATAAAACCTCATGAGGTAGACACTAATATTATTCCATTTTACAGATGAGGAAATTGGAGTGAAGAAAAGCAGAACTTGAATTCCAACCCTTGACGAGTTAGGAAAAAAAAAAAGTAAAGTGGGCTAGGTTCCCAAGGCAATGGGGAATGGTGAGTAGCTGACTGAAGGGTAATGTTTGGATTAAAGGCCAGATACTACTTGGCCTCTGTGTGGTCATTGTCAAAAAAGAAGCTTTACAATACTATAGTGGAAGGCAAGTTAACAAGTTACAAAATGCCAGGCATCAGCTAAAGTAAACATTCCTAGAGAGCTGGCAAAAAAAATTTTTAACCAAGAATTAAATTTTTAAAAAGTGATTTTATGTAACAACAATGCCTTACCCTGTTATTCTAAAGCATCCTTATTCCCATGAAAATTGCTATCATAAAATATGCTTTTACTGAGTATTTTATCAAGTTATTCATAGGCCCTCTTTATCGCTGGAAGAATTAAAGTGTTCTTAGCTAGAGGTGAACTTTCTGGTCTGTCTGTTTGTAAATCTTTCAGGCTTCGGATTGAGTAACAACATGAAGTTGGAGGGTCTTTCTCAGGGGCAGTTAAGCACTCATTGCGGAGACCCTGCCTACGCACACCCTCAACTGCTTGCTCATCAGAAATACTACCCAAAAGTGGATGTCTGGTTCATGTCAGTAAATTACCAAATTCCCTTGTCAGGTGAGGAACCTTGAGTGATAATCCCTGCAGATTTAGAGCTATGTGAAATCTGGCCAGTTAGGAGTACAGGGTGTTATAGAAAGCATTTTTCCCACCTTAAGTTTAAGAAATCACACATATACATCACCTACCTCCTAGCAAAGCCACTGCACAGTTGTAATGTTGAAGCTGTGGGGGATTCGTGAAGATGTGAGGACTCTGTGATCTTGTGGTCAGGTCACCTGACTCTCAAACCCAAAGCAGCTCGAAAGGAACACAGTGTCAGTTCCTAAAGACCCAGTTTAACATCACACCCTCCATGAAGCCATCAAAGACACTTGATCCTTGCTCCAGGCTGGTGGGGTGCCCTCATCATGAACTTGCATTCATTCTGCCTTCCCCTGAGTGGGAGCACTTACCACCCCATGGGGTCATTATGCTTTGGCTGTGGGTCTCCCCCATTAGACACTGTCCTGTCATCATCACTACAGAGCCAGCACCTACATAATTGTCTTCTTGGATGCACTTTAGAGTTATCTAGGAATGTTAACGAGTCATTTGTCTCCCACCAGTGATTAAGAGTTTAAGCAGAACATTGTAATCACAAAGTTCAAGTTTAAAATGTGTGAACTGTACTAAAATGTTGTACCAATGATAACAAATGTTGTCCAAGAAATCAAATGAGATTGCTTTAAAGAAAACATGTGATTAATTAATGTGCCAAATTCTGCAAACAGTTCATTATTTCATTGCCTAGTGCAACCTAAGATTCAGTTGTCCGTAGTAGCATACATTTGATGTAGGAAATCTCAAAAACGAATTTTAAAACCCTTCTAGGAAATCATGTTTGTACTCTTTATTCTTTTTTTTTATTTATTTATTTTCAGAGAGAGAGGAAGGAAGGGAGAAAGTGGGAAAGAAACATGTGAGAGAAACATCAATCAAGAGAAACATCAATTGCTTGCCTCTCATACACCCCCAATTGGGACCTGGCCTGTAACTCAGGCATGTGCCCTGACCAGGAATTGAACTTGCGGCCTTGCAGTTCATAGGCCAGCACTCAATCCACTGGGCCACATTAGCCAGGGAACACTCTTTATTCTTTTAACAAGTTTTTTTCTTCATAAATACCACAAGCAAGGTGTAAGAATCACTGTGTCCAGAATGCTACAATATCTAATCTAGAAAAGTCTAAATTAACAACATTTTACTATATGAAGAAACACGGTAGGCTGAAATATAGTTTTAATGGCTAAGAAATAGATAAGAAAAAAAAGATAAGAGATAAGACACCAAAACCTTTCTTCTCACATGTTCTTTAGCCACTTTTAGATCCTCACTTCAAAGACTTGGAGAATTTGTTAAAGGATAAAATTTCAGCTTTAAATTCACAAAGTAGGTTAAAAGATACACATTAAGTTACAGGTCTTCTCATCTTGCTGCTCTTTGATTAAATACATTTTATGCCTTACTTCTGGGAATGAACATAATCAGAATGCAGTGCCGTTTGGGTTCTTCTGTTTCTTTGTTTTGTTTTTTTGGAAACCAATTAGTTCTGACATTCAACACAAAAATCCACTATAAAAACACCAACAGTCACTGTGCTTATTCATTACTTTTGCGCATTTAGTTTTAAGGTCCTTTTGGAGGGCTGAGGCGTGATTAAACTTCGAGCACGTTGACTGAATTAATAAACCAGCTGTTGTCTTTAAAGCATGTCAGAGATTTCGGTGGAGTGGAAGAGTTGCTCTCTGTCACAGCTAATAAATTCTCTAGTTAGGGTATCATCGGGTTTCAGTTAAAATTAAATCTCAAATTCACAATTGTGGGACTAAACACACTGTGCATACCACCTTTTCAACCATCACCTGTATAAGCCTAACCCAGCTGCTTCTTTCGTACTAGTCCTTCTGCCTCACAGTGTTAATATCCTGGTAGGTGTGCGGGAAGCATGAGAGGTCTGTGCTCCACTCACCTCAACAAGCTTTGGAGACTCAGCCGATAACACTGATGGCCAAGGCAGTACCCAGGCCATTTAAATGAACACTTTGTACAGGAGAGGATCTCCCTGCCTGATTGCTCAAATGTGAGCCCTAACCTAAAACCATGAGCTCAGGTTTATGCCAACAGTATGCTCAGAAGTGCCACTCACTCAAATATTAACACCCACTCTCTCCACCTCAAAACTGCTCCGGGCACAGCCTAGCTGGAAAACAGCTAAAAAATATTTAAATCCAGTGCTCGCATGCCTTAAAGGATTACTAGTAGGATACAACTTTTTTCAGCTCCAGGTGTCTTATTCAGTGACGAAGTGGGTTGATAGTGAGTGAAAATCCTGGTTGATGGTGAGTGTGAAAGTCATTTTACCTTCTTATACGTCTTCTCTGGCCTGATCATTCCCCGTGGTTTCTGGCTCCCTCCCTAGGTCCCTTCACAAGAAGTCTCACAACTGCAAGATGATAAAAATGCCTCTGAGGAACATTTGAACATTGGTCACAAATTCCAAGTGGATTTTGTTCTTCTTTCTTGTAAGTCTCTGTAGTTTTTATACATTTCTAAACTCTCCAGCTAAGCCAGATTGAAATGCTTGAAACCCCAAGGTTCCTACCAAACGAATGGTGTCTCCATTTATTTTGTGGCCTGGACACGTAAAGGCCACGAAAGGTCTCTCCCTGTTAAATACTTATAGTTAGTGGTTAAGAGCCTCGTCTCTGAAGTTGGACTCCTTGGGTGGAAGCCCCAACTTGGCTACTTCCTGACTGTGTGCACTTGGGCATGCTGCTCAGTCTGCCTGCTGAAGGGGCAGGGCACGCATGCTGACCGCCTACATCCAGGGGCAGCCAGGTGCACTGAGGAAAGCTTTCATGTAGGGCAACAACAGCCACTCCCCACCCCCCTCGCCATGCCACAGACAATGCTCAGCGACGAGCAGGGGTAAACACTGCAGTTCACATTTTGATTTTCTACCTTCCCGTTTGCTCCCTGCCCCCACTTCAAGACCCTCCCTTCCTTTTTCTCCCATCAAATCTCCAAGTTAGAAGTTTCAAATTCTTTAAAGCCTAATTTTCTATTTATAATCTAGTGGGAATACAGGCTTCACCTTACCAGGATATACTGTATATGCTTTGTAAATGAAAAGCTTATTAACCACATAAGACATTTAACTGGTAAGTTCAAAGAGTGGTTATATTAACCAGGGCCCTAAGAGATCAGATAATGTGTTCAAATTAAGGTAATTCAAGGAAAAACCACTTACAGAGAGACTGATCACAAAGTCCTAACTAAGTATGTGTGAATGGCAACCACTGGGGACAATGCAAGAACCCAAAGCAGACAGCAACAGAGCTGCCACCATGGAGACAAAGGGAGGAAGAGGGCACCAGAACCCAGGAGTAGAGTCACAGAGCAACAGCTTTCTTGAGAGAAGTTACCCCATGTCAAGGAAAAAGCCAGTCCAAGACATCCTAACTGAGACAGGGCCAGGGACTAACCATGACATCACTTTCTCCCTTCCCTCCAATTTCCTGCTGGGGTTCCCCACCAGCAGAGCCCAAAGGAAGCCAGAAGTTTCCAGAGTCCAGCAGAGCAGTCCATGCAGGTGGGCCTTTGGGCAGAAAGCAGGCTGGAGAAGGGTGGAGAGGAGAGGTCGAAGAGCAAATGGAGTATATCTAGCAGATGGGCTGGCAGACATTTGGTGGGCGGGACTGTTAGATTCAGCCCCTCCCATTCCTCTCTTCTCTGTTCTTCTCATCTCCCCCAATAGGTTCAGGACTCAGCAACTTGGCACAGAGTTTTCGAAGTTTTTGTGTTCACCAAAGAGTAAAAATCTATATATCCTCTTTTCACCACTGTCCACCTTCAAAGTTTAAAAAAGAACCTGGTTTTGAGCATCAGGCAGAAAAGGCCATACTCTTCTGTACACCCACATACCCAAAAGCCAGCATCTTTCCTGGAAAGGTATTTTTTGAACAGTCATATATCTCCAGGCTTTGGGTGGAAGCAAGGAAACAGGCAGAACATAAATTTAATAGGGAAAATGAACCCACGAGTCCAATTCAAATCTCAGGAAAAGGGTGCTTTGTGTGGAATTGGAGACCATGACTCACACTTAAGACAGGATATGGAAGTGGAGAGAGACCCAACTTGAACACATACACCATGTAAATCCTCCTTTACTGTCAGCTCAAATAGGAAAGTCAATTCTAAATGCATTTTGCAAAGAGCACAATGCAAAGGAACTGCATGGACAGCAAAAAAAAGAATTGGCAGTGTGCGTGTGGCAGTGGTCAACGTTATCTACATGGCCACTGGGATGGCGGAACCAAAAATGCACTAAGGCAGGTGGAAACAGCCTGCCCTTGCACTGGGTGAGGGAAACCTTCTGAGTCATAGTTGAGATGCATGGCTTTTAGTTGAACATTGAGAGAGGTGAGTCTGGGACCTGGGGAAATGTTCTAAATGTGTTCTTCCATGGCTTTAGACTGGCCATCTATAAGACACAATGAAAACTCACTTGCAAGCCAGGAGAAATATTATTTTAGGATGTGTTCTTGGATTTCAACTTGTCTAGCCCTGGGTGGGAAATACAAAATTATGTTAATATGACATAAGTTTACAAGTCTTGAACCAGATCCATTAGGAATTTGTGACCAACATTCAGGTTCTCCTCTGAGACATTTTCACTTCTTTTTGTTCCAAACATAGGACTTCAAAGGACATGCATAAAGAGCCAGTGACACAAGTCCCATCGAGTCTTTCGCTGAGCTGGGGAGACTCAAACTCCATGGCTCTTTTCAAGAAATATGATTTTCGAGAGGGGAGAGAATCATAGGGGAAAAGGGGATGGACTCACATGAACAAGTATAAAGGACACATGGACAATAACTAAGGTGAGAGGTGGAAATGGGAGGGAGGTGGGGAGCACTGGGGGGCAGGGCTGGGAATATAAGACAGAAAACTGTACTTGAACCAGAATTAAATAAAAATTAAAATTAAAAAAAAAGAAATATGATCTTGGTTTCACTGTTCTTGTTTTCTCTATGAGATAGAGTGGACACTAATTAGGAAATCATGTGACTGGGCTCCTGTTGAGAGATTATAACATCCCCCAGGGCCTAAAGCAGAGTTTCTTTTCAGTTGTCTCCTCTCCTTTTCCTTGACAGAGGGGTGAGCATGTTTGTGATGCTGCCTGGCACTTGCCATCCACAGTGGAGCCGTTCCCAGTGTCAGGCCATTTGGTGAATGGTGAAATTGGCAGTGTCCCATGTAGAATCTCTTCTGGTCATTTGCTATATGGTCTTTACTTTTGGTAGCAATCCTCAGGAAAGAAAAATGTACAGATTCAAAGGGCACAGACTCTCTTAAGTTACTTTGGGGACTTCTCCATTTCATTTTCAAGGGTTCAATGTATACATTTTCTTATCCCAATATGATAACAAGAGCAACCCACATATTCATTTGGGAAATTTCAAGATGACAACACCCAGAATTTTATAAGAACACTAAAGCTTTGAAATAGCCAGTGGCTTTTATACCGGTCTTAGTGGTGTACAGGCCGAAGGTGACTAAGTTAAAGTTATGGAACAGTGTTGATGTTGATGTTGTTGGTTAGGGCTTATGGATAGATTGTACAAACTGAGAACGAACCAATTGCAATCACAGGCATACCTCATTTTATTGTGCTTTGCCTTATTATACTTCACAGTTATTGCCTTTTAACTGTGCCACAGTTACGGCATAACCCTCCACCAGCAAAAAGATTACAGCTCATTTAATTGCCGTGGTCTGGAACCAAACCGGTCATATTTCTCAGGGTCTTGTACTGCCACCATCCATACTTTCTCTAAAAGGCTGCCATCCTGACTTATACACCAGCATGCTCAATTTTCTGACCAAAAAATGGCATGCAAGACAAGATGGCAAAAATTACCTCTCGAAGAACACAAGTTCCCTCTCAAAGAACACAAATTCCTGCTCAAATAACACAATGAGAAAATGAAATTTGGGAGTTTGAGAGACACTTTAACAATGGAACAAATAATATTTCAAGCTCTTTTATGATCGTTCTTGTGCAAGAGTTTTATAACATATCAGTGAAAACTATCCTCTTTCTTTCTCCCCCTTTCCTCCCCTCCCTCTCCTCACTTATTTATATGCTGTCTTTCCAGAAGAGAGAGAAAGACCTTTGATATTTAACTATCTAAAGTAGGTACTCAAATCTTCATAAGACAGTCCCAGGTTTTAGTTTCAGCGTAAATGGTCAACTAAGTGCTGTAGTTAATAATTGGATAATGGGTAAAGTTTTGTTTCGAGAGAAAAATATCTGCCCTTAGGGGACTCTAAGATAAATAGATTAATTGACAAAATCTTGACTTTTTCCCCTCAATTTTAAAATCTGGACTTCCCTATGGGAGCTGTGAATTTCATGCATTCCTTCTTTGAGCCTTGCTCCACCAACACCCTGATATAGAAGCAGCAATGAGACACACATGGCTGAGAAAAGTAAGTAATGGGAAATGACCAAGTTTGCTAATGTACAAAACAGTTCAATTAACTCTCACCTTTTCATTGTCTTTTTAACCATGGTCTGTGCATTCACTTCTTTGAGTTTCTCAGTACCATCTCAGGGATAGATGGGCTTTAGCCAGATTGGAAATATCTGCCCTAATAAAGGTCCACTATAGCTCATTGAGAGTAGGTCTGTTTTGAATACTGAAAATAGAAGACTCATAGAAGTGTCCACGTGGACGAATTTCCTGTTCTTGATTACACTGTGTGGTTTGGTTCTACATTAAGCCTAGATTAAGAGATTTAATCGTTTTTGTTTTTAGATGAAGGGAAGAAAAGAACAGAATCCGATTTCTCATTCAAACTAGATTTAAGATCATACTATAGTTAAGGCATTTATAAACCAGCTCTCTGTTTCACATACTTTAGTCAAAGGTAAAATATTTAAACTAACAATCTACTCTAGTGTCCAGAAAAATTTTGTCCTTAAAATTTTCTTATATTATGAAAAATTGGTAATCTGTCTAATGTTTTGGAGTAAAAACAAATAAGGGTAATGGCAAAAATCTCTCTCTCTTTTCATTTTTAATCCATTGAGAAAACTATCCAGAGTATTATCAACAATAATATGCCCCCATCTTTTACTTATTAATGACATTCCTTCTAAGAATAGCCCTGAGATGGCTTGATTGACATGGGGGAAATGCTGGAGGGCCCAGAAGGCCCGGTGACTCTTGTTTCAGACACGTTCAACCATAATAGGCTGAAATGTGGACAATTTTAAAGTACAGCTAGTCACCCACTTGCAAGCACTAGGAGAAAAGTTATCTACCTCCTGGTCTCTCCTCCTTACCCTCACTTTTGGGGAAACTTGGAACCTTTAGAGAAACTTTGGGATCATACAAGAAAAGAAACTGTGAAACACAGAAAAGGTTCTCAAATGTTCTCAAATGCATAGTGTTCCTCAAATGTTCCCCTGAGGATCCAGGAGAGCAGAGGCTGGAAACTGGTCCCCTGAGGAGGGTCTGCTGGCATCACCGCAGGTGCCCATTCCCACGAGGGAACGCAATTGAAGTCTAGTGTTTCTGCATTCTATAACCAGCACTGCTATATTTATCTTAATATTTATATATTTTAAATTAATGACCATTAAGAAAATGGACACTCCACAAAGATACCCATGACACAAAAGACACTCCATGCCCAGGCTGATGTACTAACATATGGGCATCCAATTTTAGAAGCAAGATTCTGAAGGATAGAGTAGTATTTCTCACCAAGTGTTCCTCCTATCCAAAATATTCTTACTCCCTCCCCAGTCCTTCTTCAAAGCATCATTTCACTTTTATAAGCTCTTTGGAACTCTGCTAATCAAGTATTTGTTTGACCCTCCTTTGAAAACATTACATGACCAGAAGAGTTAAGTAACTACCAATATTTGATGTTAGTGTGAAGAAATTCAGTCAGAGTGTTTTCCTGTTAGCGTCTAGTGGGCATCAGCTACCCTAGAATATTCAATGGTAAACTTGTGGTATCGGGGAAAGGAAAAGACTATTACAGTGTACAGACGTTTTCTGCAGTTCCAGACATCCAAAGAGAAGACAGCTGGGGAATAAGCCACAGTGCAGAAAGGGTGGTGGAAGAGTGACGCTCCCCTCACAGTCATGTCCATTTGAAAATCTCACTGGGGTCAATCTTGCGCCGTGTAAAGGATAAAGAAATCTTTGGTCTTCTTGCCCTCCTCTCGTACCACATGCCCCAGATTTCCCTAATATAATGTAGAGTAGTATAATAAGCATTTTGAATTTATTCATGAGTAGCATTAAGTATATTTGATTGAGCTTGTCTAAATATTGAAATTCCATTTATATAGTACTATATGAAGAAGTAAAAGTTCTAGACAACTACTTTACACATGAACTTTTGTAATATAATGTATTCATAAGGTAGATTCTATCTCGAACCCTGTAAACAGCTAACAGATGTCTGGACTGGCTGGATCATGGGAGAAGGGGAAGGAGTTAAATTGAGGAGCTATCTATGCCCATCAAGTTTCAGCACTCTTTCTCCATGAGAAGCAGCCAGGGAATGAAGGGGTTCATGAGAGAGGGACAGGCGTATCAAGAGAGAAATAGAAGTCATTGACTTAGTGAACTGCACGAATCACAATGCACCCCCTCCCTGGCCAGGTCCAGGTCCAGGAGGACCTTAAATCATCTCAGAATGACAGAGAAGCTATCTCATTTCTAAAGCTCATCACTGAAAATGCAACCATCTTCTTCAACAACCCTTACAATGATCAAGATAGGATTTTCAAGCCCATCAATTTTAGCTGGAAAAAAAATATAGCTAACATTTACTGAGTGCTTACCATGCTCCAAGGCACTATAGCGAAGTGTTATCTATATACAAAAAGTGCAATCATATTTAGATTACCCCATAAGCCTCTGAACTTCTGAGAGAGCAAGCAGATAAGAATAAGAGATGAAGTAAGATAGTCACACAGTTAGTAAACTGAATTGGAATTCCAGTCAGAGGCAGTTTGAACCCAAGCTTCATGTTCTTAACCACTAATCCATGTTGCCTTTAATCAGAGGGAGAGATCAGATTTCTGGATCCCTGAGTGTCCCTGCCTCTCCACATGCCCCAAGGACCATCATCTCCTTAACTCCACAGCCAGTCTTCAGTCTCTGGGCTCCCTGTGAGTTATGGCAATACCTGTTGCCTCATGCAGCTGGCGCAGAGGAGCTGGGTGTGGGCACTTCTCTGGATGGGGAGATGACTGGATTCTGCACAGGGCAACATGTCAGGAGGACATAGCCAAAGAGGACTCCCGGTTGCATCACTCCCCCTTACCTCTCCATCCATACAGACATATCTCCAAAATAAAGCTTTTGCAAATACATTTTACATTCCTAGTGAACTAAACCAAAGTAAAAAAATATTACATGATATATGGACATGCTACAACTAATTTAATGGATATTATGTTTAACTTATGCCTTATTTCTTCATTACAGATCCTAACTAAAGACCTCTATCCAGTGAAGATGAAGCAGTGATGTGTACTTTTTTATTACCTCTCAATACCAGGTTTTTTACATTCAAGGATATTATTAAACTTGTATTAAAATACAAGTAAAAGTTGCAATACATAGAATAAACTTAAAAAGCAGCGCTACCCCCAGCCCACTGAGGGTAAACTGTGGAGACTGTTGCTTATAAACGGTGGACTTCTCAGTGCAAGCACAGTAACCCACCTAAGAGTCACCACGGGGCTCAGGCCATTCAATTCTCAAGAAAATGTCTCTTAATCTAGGAATTCCCTTGTATCATTCTCAATGTGTAAGTAAGACCAGGCAAACTTTTTTTCTCAGAGAAAGTTACATCATACTGACCAACTTTGGTGCATGGTCATTTAGCAGAAAGCATTATGGAAACAGCTCATCTGAGTTCATGAATCTACTTTCATAAGCCCAGGCAAACTTACTTTCCCTGGCATTTCAGACACCAGCCTGAGGATCCCAATACCTGCTGTTTTGAACTCCATTCCAAATGCCACATTATCTGGCCTTCTGGAGATCGTCAATGTTCTGGTGAACAACAGACCTCATTCTATCATGGCTTCATACAACCTGTTGAAGAAATTAGTCAAGTGTCAAAGGAAAACAAAAACTTGAAGATAAAATATCATATTTGAATCACACTTCAGAAGCAGAGCTACCTATCTCATAAAAAAAATCTTCAGCGGTTATTTCTTTCCTTTTTTGTGTTGCATTGACTCAAATGGAAACTTAGCTATAGATATAGACCTATAATATAAGATATATAAACTTAGCTATATCTATAATATGTTGTGTTTAAACCTAGCTATATATGCATGCTATTTAATAATATTAAAACTGGGGTGAGTCTCAATGGTTTATATTTATATTTAGCTATATAAATGTAAAATTGAGGTCAGGCCTTTCCTAGGCCAAGAAGTTTTTACCTGCTTTATTTCACCAGTAACAGAAGATTTACTATGGGCAATGCATTTGGTAAACATAAAAATACTGAGCAATGTGCTGTGGTGGAAATTGTGATACCAGTATTTAGAATCAGATGACATGGTTAGGGCCTCAGTTTCATCATAAAAGTGACACTCTTTAAAAATCTATTTTTTTCTGACACATGTACAAAGCCAAAGGTGGGAGGCAGGAATGGGTGGGGCAGGGGGTGTGGTGGAGTGAAAATGGAGACAACTGTACTGGAACAACAATTTAAAAAAAGCTACTTCTTCTTTTGAGCTTCAATTGCCCTGTCTGTAAAATAAAAAGAAGTGTAACATATACAATCAATTCTTGTTATTCATGGTAATTATATTCCATAAAATCCCCTCGATCACTGAATTAGCAAATGCTAAACTATTATTTCTAAGGGCAACACAGAGTTAGATTTCAGCAAATCTCTGGTCATGACACTTTTGTCAACTCCTCAGTATATACCTTGGTTTATGTGTGTTTCTGCTTAAAGAAACCTTATTTAATATGTATTGTTGATTCATGAACATTGAACTCACAGCTGACAGTTCTGTTAACTCATGCCTGAATAAATCTTATCTAACATACGTGCTTTCTTCATAAGGTGCATCACAGTCTTCTTGCATTTAGGAATGTAAGACAGCACTTCAGTACTATACTTGGGAGCCATTTGAAAAAGGAAAATCACCAATAAAAATCACAAAAATACAAAAACATAGCACTACTTTGACCTCAAAACAGACTCTCACTGACAGCATGAGAGCTGAATCAGAAGGCAGGGCCGCCTTGTTTGACCTCAGCTGGAAATAAACATGATGGGCACTCAGATCTTTTTCTGTTTTTAGCTGGCACACATCTACAAAAGCATCGAGACTGTTGATTTGGGAAGGGAGTTCCCAAAATAACTTAGCAAGTAGGCAAATTAGCAAATATGGAATCCAAAAATAATGAGGACCAATGGTATCATCATGACCATTATTGAAGTTTACATAACTTAATAGTTAACATATAAGAAAATGTTTAAATGATAAAACACTAAAAATTATAGTCCAAACTTCCTGACTGTACTAGTCATCTTCAAATTCTTCCATACTAACAAAGTGACTACAATATCATTGATTCTCAACAAACGATAGTCAAATGAATGAAGGGTGAGTCGTGACTCAAGCTTCTAGCCATGTCAACACGGAACCATGACTAAAAGCCATAGAGAGAGAGTTAGGTGATAGTACAAGGCACCATTCTAGATGTTCTAAACCCCATCTCCTGTTTCAGGTACTAAATTCTGAATTGCTGGGATCTTTCCATTCTTATATCATGTTTGGACAGCCTGAGATACCTAAGAGGCAGTATTGTCACTTGGTTTGCTCAAGGGGTACAGACCACTGAGTGAACTAGAAGTGAAGAACGCATCTCCACACCTGGCAGGAACTTGAGAAAACATATTCGTAGGAAAGACCCCAAGTTCCTTGAGTACCTCACTCACTTCATAGGCTTCCCACTACATCATCTCCCATTGTTTCAACAATATTCCAGACCCTTTCACCAGCTGTAAAACTAGCCAAAAAACAAGGTGTACGGTTTATTTTCTATCAACTTTAGGTTAAAATAACTTTTCCTTCCTGACTCCTTCATTGCTTAGCAAATCTTTTTTACTCATTTTCCATCTTTTGTTTTAAAACCATCATAACTGAAGCTTCTCTACAGCTCGATCATTAAAATCAGGCAGGCAGCAATTTGGCAGGCAAAGAAAGGGTTTCAATTCTAACATCTAAGGCACATGTGCAACAGGGAACTTCTCAACTTGGAAAAGAATAGAGATTAAAATTTGGCCCAGAGCTGATTTGATCCCTGGAGAATTTTCTTATTCTTTTATCCAGAACTGCTTTTCAACTACAGAGGTTACTCTCCTTCCACCCGACCTCACTCCTCAATTGAAATTCTGCAGGATTTGTTCCTTTGACTCTCGGGACACTTTCCTCCTTTAAAATTCCTTCTTTAGAATTTGAAAACTAAAAAATGGATACCATTCTTTATGCTGAATGCCTAAGATAGAATCTTTGTTTCATTTGTTTTTCTGTTCAAGTTAAAACAGACATTGCTCAGAGCAATAAATTCTGGTTTTTGCTTATTTATAGCATTTAACTGTAGGTTTATTTGTTCTTCTCCTTCCTTTTTTGCCTTTTTTAAATCAGCATCATCAAAAGTAAAAGAAACAAAATTACCTATATTGACTATCATCACTTAACTTCTAAATCAAAACTCCAAAGCAACATGGGATGATATATTCTTAAGTGTGGTATAAACAAATATCCATACCCCTCTCTATGAAACCTTCTTTTTAATGATTCTTTTGTTTTTGTTTTTAAATATATTTTATTGCTTATGCTATTACAGTTGTCCCATTTTTTCTCCCCTTTATTCCCCTCTGCCCCACACCTGCCCTCCCACCAACATTCACCCCCCATTTGGTTCATGCCCATGGGTCATACATATAAGTTCTTTGGCCTCTCCATTTCTGTTACTATTCTTAACCTCTCCCTGTCAATGTCTACCTACCATTTATGCTTCTTATTTCCTGTACCTTTTCCCCCATGCTCTCCCATACCCCTCCCTGCTAAGAACCCTCCATGTGGTCTCTTTCTATGAATCTGTTCCTTTTCTACTTGTTTGCTTCGTTTTGGGGTTTTTTTAGGTTCAGTTGTTGATAATTGTGAGTTTCTTGTCATTTTACTGTTCATAGTTTTGGTCTTCTTCAATTTCTTAGATAAGCCCCTTTAACATTTCATATAGTAAGGGCTTGGTGATGATGAACTTCTTTAACTTGACCTTATCTGGGAAGCACTTTATCTACCCTTCCATTCTAAATGATAGCTTTGCTGGATAGATTAATCTTGGATATATGTCCTTGTATTTCATGACTTTATATTTGTTTCCAACCCCTTCTTGCCTGCAAGGTTTTTTTGAGAAATCAGCTGATAGTCTTATGGGCAGTCCTTTGTACATAACTGTCTCCTTTTCTCTTGCTGCTTTTAAGATTCTCTCCTTATTTTTCACCTTGGGTAATGTAATTATGATGTGCCTTGGTATGTGCTTCCTTGAATTCAGCTTCTTTGAGATTCTCTGAGCTTCCTGGACTTCCTGGAAGACTATGTCTTTGCTAGATTGGAGAAGTTCTCCTTCATTATTTTTTCAAATAACCTTTTCAATTTCTTGCTTTTCCTCTTCTCCTTCAGGCACCCTTCTGATTCAGATGTCGGAATGTTTAAAGTTGTCCTGGAGGTTCACAAGCCTTTTCTCATTTTTTTTTGAATTCTTGTTTCTTCATTCTGTTCTGGTTTAGTGTTTATTTCTTCCTTCTTCTCAAAATCATTGAGTAGAGTCCTGGTCTCTTTCCCTTCACTGTTGGTTCCCTGTATATTGTTCTTTATTTCATTTTGCAGAACCTTCACTTATTCTTCTATTTTGAGACCATACTCAACCATTTCTGTGAGCATTCTGATTACCAGTGTTTTGAAGTTTGCATCTGATAGGCTGTCTATTTATTCATTGCTATTTTTAGAGCCTTGATCTGTTCTTTCATTTGGGCCATTTTTAAAATATCAGCATGCCTATTACATTGTAAGAGGCAGAGCCTTAGGTATTCACTAAGGCATGGCAACCTATGTGGCTGCCTTGTGGTGCTATACATGTGGACGGTGTCTGAGAGGGAACAATGCCACTTGCTCAGCTCTCAGCCAGCTTTTGGTCACTTCCCCCACTACTCACAAGCAAATTGGGCCCTTCCTGTGCTGATTCCTGGGTGGGTGGGTTTGTGTATATTCTAGGACCCTGTGGGTCTCTCCAACAAACTCTCCTGTGAGACTGGGAGTTTCTCCCACTGTAGCAGCCCCCATAGGTTTTTATAGTCAGAGGTTTTGAGGCTTTATATCCCTGCACTGGAACCCTGGGTTGCACAGTCTGTCTCACTCCCCAGTTGTTTCCCCTGGTTTATCCGCATGCAAGTATGGGACCACCTGGTCGACCAGCTACTCCATGCCTGCCCACTGCAGCCTCACCTGACTGGTCCTCCAGCCACCATCTTGCCGTGAGTCCTCTCCACCCTGGCTGCCCATCTCCACCCTTCCTACCAGTCCAAGTGAATATTTCTTCTTTAACTCCTTGGTTGTTGGACTTCCATATGTTTGATTTTCTGACAGTTCTAGTTATTTTTTGTTTTAAAATTTGTCGTGTCCTTCTTTTGGTGGTGTCAGGAGGCAAAGTGTATTTACCTACACCTCTATCTTGGCTGGAAGACCCCCTAATGATTCTTTTGCCATTAAATCTAGAAAGAGGAAGAAGAAGAGAAAGAAAGAAGGAGAGGCAGGAGGAGGAAAAAGAGAAAGAGAAGGAAAAATTGGGGGGAAAGTAAGGTGACAAATAACACCACCAAAAATTTGTAAGTTAGAAAACAGAGGCATGATAGGTTATTGACCTGGGAAAGATCTAAGCCTGATGGGAAATCCCTGACTCAAACCAGTTTACACTGGAACACCTTAAAGACTTAAGAATTGGAGATACCAGGTACTTCTGAATGATGACATGAGGGTTGGGGGACAAAAACTGAAATATTGGCTACATATTCTTTTTAAAAGTGATTTATTCTCATCTCTTCTCTCATGTGAACATTTGGCTAGAATTTTATTAAATGAAGAAAGTAAAACAGAACTTTCTGGACTGAGAAACACCAAGCACAATTAATATCAGATAATACTGAATAAATACAAGGAGATTAAACAAAATCTTACACACTGAATAATGAAAATCCCTACCCCCTTTCTTCACTTGCCTTGAAAGACACTGGCAACCAGGTATATAGGCTCTAGACTGGAGACTGGCATAATCTTTCCTGGGGAACCTAAACATCTCAAGAGAAAATATCTAAAGATACAAATATCAGGGTCCCACAGGAAACGTCACAGATAGTCATCCTGCAATACAGTTAATCATTCAGACCCACTCATAAGCACAGTTTCCAATTGGCCTTTCAGGATCCCATTCTTACATATGAGTAGGTAGACACAGATCAATCAATATCTGAGGAAGGACACTTGCTCTAAGTTAAGGGCCCCAAACTAACAGGACAAAAGCAAGTAGGAGGAAATAAAGACTACAGAGAGAGAAGGAAAAATGTTGCTATAATTATCATTATAATGATAAGAAAAGATATTACTACTATGAAACAAGAACAGAACACTGCACTTAAAAAGAACATTCAGAGAATAAGAAAAGAACTCTTGGAAATTAACAACAAAGTAGTATAAATGACAGACCTCAAAAAAGAATTGTAAAAAATTTGAGAAAAATCTCACAAAAAGTATATAAAAACATTAAAAGATTAAAAATAGCAAAAATTAAAAAGAGAGAGAGAGAAACAATTTAAAGACTGTCCTAGAAAATCCTACACCCAATTAATAGGAGTTTCAAGGAGAGAAAAAGGAAAATAAATCTGTGAAAAAAACATTCAAGGTTTCCCAGAAATGAAAGATGTGTTTCCAGATTCCAAGAGCCCACCAAGTGCCCATCACAATGAATGAAAATAAATCCACAAAACACATCATCATGAACCTTGTGATCAAAGAGAATCTTTAAGTTTTACAGTAGTTAATATAGGTTTTCTTCAAAGGCTGAAGAACCTGAATAGTATCAGAATTCTCTAGAATTCACTACAATTCACATTACTAGAATTTCACACAACTATGGCAATACCATTACAATTCTGAGAAAAAAAATATTTCCAACTTAAAATTCTATACCCAGACAACTGTCAATCAGGGATAAGGGTAAATACATTTTTAGTTATGCTTAGTGTCAGAATATTTACCTGCCATATACCCTTTCTCAGGCCAACTCATCAACAGTAGAAATATTATTAAATATACTGTGGTATATTCATACAGATAAATGGTATACATTAGTGAAGGTGAATGAATTTTAGCTACAAGCAATAACATATATACCACAGAAACTTAATGTTAAGTAAAAAAATATGTCACAAAAGATATACAGCATGATATATTTATATGAAGTTCTAAAATATGCAAAATTAAGTATATTGTTTAGGAATACAAAAATGTGATAAAACTGTAAAGCAAAAGACTGAAAACACAATTTAGAATTATGCGCACTCATGAAAGAGAAGGAAAGACAATGAGATTAGAAAGCAGCACACAGGGGACTTCAAAGGTAAGAGAAATATGCTTTTATATAAACTGGGAGCCCTGGCTGGTGTAGCTCAGTGGATTGAGCACAGGCCTGCGAACCACACGATCGCGGTTCGATTCCCAGTCAGGGCACATGCTTGGGTTGCAGGCTGGTTCCCTACAGACCAACTCCCAGCAGGGGATGCAGGAAAGGCAACCATACATTGATGTTTCTCTCCCTCTCTCCTTCCCCTCTAAAGAGAAATAAATAAAATTTAAAAAAATAAAAAATAAACTGGGAAAACAAGTGTTCCTGGCAGAGGTAAGATAAACACAGAGTTCTTCAGAATTTCTATAGTGCAACCTGCCACTGCTCTGTTCTTCTTATAGAACAACAGTAGAAGGGCTTGTGTGGACAAAGAACTATGGGAAAGCTAAGTACATGTAGGAAGTTGTCTTTTGTTAAAACAAACATGTAACTCTAATGAAACCTGGCCCCACATGGTTCCGTCTTGAAGCTGTAATGCATTCAAGAAATACAGTTCAATAGCCAAAAGTAATTTAAAAGGAATTTCTTTTTTTTTTTTTGCTGTATTTCTAGAAAACCATAATGAGGATCCCAATTCATAGTGCTCAATAACACTTACTAAATCTCCGTGCCTCTCCTGCCCCCTTCCTGCACCCCTGCAGCTCCTCCCACACCAATTACTGGGCTAACAATTAGACTTCTCTTTGTATGACTGGGGTAGAGGGAAGTGTGCTGTGAATACTATCATCTTACAAATTCTTGCTATCATAAATTAATGCAAAGATTGTATAAAACAAGACTGGAGGTGCTGAGAAGACAAGTGTGAAATTTCTCAGGGGTGGCTTTATTTAAAATATACTGGTCAATTTTCTCACACTCCCATGTCCAATTTAACAACTTAGGAAAATTAGAGAGAGACAAAGTTTAAAGCATCAAGCCCCTCTCTTACCGAATAGTATGAAATAATGCATTCAGGAAGGATTTGTGGGAACAAGAACATATAGATATGTTTAACTGATGTGTTTTAATTAAGTATAAAAAAAGAACTAGACCCAAGACCCAGTAAGAAATGTGCTCCCTCAATGCCAAGTTATAACCAAGAAACTATTTCCATATTCCAAATGAGTGCTCTGCAATTCCTTCAGCTAACACATTAGTATTCTTATGTGCTCCGTAGTGAAAAGGGAGTGCCTGATTACAATCCACTATCCAACATTTTATGGCTAGAACTTGGGAGAAAACAGAGTTTCTGCCAAAATAGCTTCCTGCCCAGGTGCTGAACCAATTAACTCTTAAGCAATCAGGCAGTAAAACCAGTAATGGTGAGTTTTCTGAAGTGCTATATGTAAGGAGACAGCTTGGAAAAATAAAGATGAAAATTTGTTTTTATAACCAAGAGTGTTTAAAATCCTAAGAGACCGTTTGCACGCCTTGCTGAAATGAATGTGACAGTGCAAATTCCCGAACGATCTTATGGTTAAAGAGCTATGCAGTCAACACTGACACTTTTTTTCTCTAAATGTAAAGAAAACTATTTTATTATAATTCATAATTTGACTGCCTATCAAGAGCCCAGTAAATAAATTGGCTTTTGAAAAGATAAAAGCTGTTTAAACATGAAGTTGGCTATTAAAATATTTTATCCAACTAGCACATCAAAACAAGAATTATAGCTAAGACTTCTTTTAGTAATGAAAAAATTGGAAACTGATAGTCAACTAATAGCATTTTTTATGTCATCTAAAAATATAAAATATAGCATTGTACTGTTTTAATAATTTCACAAATAATGACTTAATATTTACAGGAAAATGATATGGTTGTAAAACATGATGG
Source organism: Sturnira hondurensis (assembly GCF_014824575.4). Classification (NCBI taxonomy): domain Eukaryota; kingdom Metazoa; phylum Chordata; class Mammalia; order Chiroptera; family Phyllostomidae; genus Sturnira; species Sturnira hondurensis. Next base: position 8,680,499 of record NW_028098001.1, on the reverse strand, counting down.
TATAAAACATACAATACCAGAGGCAAAAGTTACTGGTCTCCCCAAAATGAAATTATCCAGATTTGTCAATCTCAAAAAGCACTGAAATAAGACCTTTTCCTCTTTACAAACCTCAGTTTTGGTAGAGAGCTTACCAGAAGATAAAAACTGATATTACTTTTAAAGCCAGGATGTTAAATACAGCTCTGGATTTCTCTCCTTTTTTTCTTTCTTTCATTCTTTCATTTTATTTCTTTCTTATAGCTTTGTAAGAATAATTAGAGGATAATTAAGGCCCCAACACTAACCTGGGACTTAGCAAGTCTACTGGCTTTAAGGGCTTTTCTATGAATTGGCTTTATAGCCTAGACTAGCTACTTACTATCTGTGCACTGTGGTATTTATAACAAGGCATTAAAATCCACACACTCCATCCCAGAGAATTCTGAAGATAGGGTTTTGTTATATGCTATGCTTGGTTCTGATTGGACAGAAAGAACAATGGAAATATGTTTTAAATAAGCATTAAAGTCCAAAGTAGAAAACTTTAATCAGTGATTTAAGCAAAAGGAGAAATATCTAGATACTTGTAAGCCATCTCCAGCTCTAATTTTGACATTTCAATGGGAATGAAAACAATAGGCAAAGATCAGCAAGAAAAGTGATGACTGCCAACAGTCACTCAGATGGAATCATTAAAACAACAGGCACTGTGGGACAGGCAGGCAGACGGGCTGAAGAATAGAAAACAAAAAGAGAAGGGAAGAAGATTTATTTATGTGTGGGCAGCCACTATTCAACCCCACTCACTCAACATTTACCGAGCACTTCTTGAGGCCTGGTCCTGTGTTAAGGGCTGGCTAAGACCCAGGCCCTGCTTTGGCAAGGTTAAATACGCAGTGGGGAGAAGAGCATGCAGGTGGATAAGTTGCCCTAACGTGTGGTAAATGATATTACACAAATGGCAAAAAATGCTCGGTGAGTGAAGACAAAAGACTAATCCATCGGTGAAGGTTAGCAGAGCTCATGAGACCAAATTATAAATAGTCAAGTCAGGACAGGAGATTAACATGAAGTTGTCAGCTCATTTGCATGTTCATATTTCTCACACTTTCTACATAATACAGAAAGTTGCTCTAGACCCTAAGTGTGAGCTTCAGCTTCCATGGGCTTCAAGTGATACAAACAAAATCTTCCACCCTACCTGAGGTCTCTTGAGTTGTTGATAAAGTAAAACCATGTCTTTCTTCAATGTATAGGTTCTATAGCCTACATTCATTAATTGAAATTCAAAAGATATTGAATCGGAAGTCATTGAACCCTCTGGTATTGAAATAAAGAACAAACTGACAATAATCAGAGGGGAGGCAGGAGGGGATGATGAGAGGAATGAGGGGAAGGGTTTTCAAGGAACATGTATAAAGGACACATGGACAAAGCCAAATGGGGTAGGATCAAGGGTGGGAGGTGAGGATGGTTGGGGTGGTGGAGGGAGTTGTGGGGGGGGAATGGAGACAACTGTACTTGAACAATTAAAAAAAAAGAAAAAATTTTAAAAAAGAAAAATAGTAATGCTAGTCTATTTGATATCTCACNAACTGACAATAATCAGAGGGGAGGCAGGAGGGGATGATGAGGGGAAAGAGGGGAAGGGTTTTCAAGGAACATGTATAAAGGACACATGGACAAAGCCAAATGGGGTAGGATCAAGGGTGGGAGGTGAGGATGGTTGGGGTGGTGGAGGGAGTTGTGGGGGGGAAATGGAGACAACTGTACTTGAACAATTAAAAAAAAGAAAAAATTTTAAAAAAGAAAAATAGTAATGCTAGTCTATTTGATATCTCACCCAATTAGATTTATAAGCTTTATTCCACAAAACTCAAACTCTCATGTTAAAGTTTCCTACACATAGTGCAAATACAAAGCTTAGTAAATAAAGAATGAACAATGAAGGATGTACACTACTTTGCTGTGCCTAGCAAGATGACTGGGAAAATATGATGGGAAACATCAGGCAATTAGTGAAAAATATAGGGCCTAGTTTCCCAAAATCATTTATTAAATAAACTATATTTAGCCCATTGTATATGCTTGCTTCCTCTGTTGAATATTAATTGACTATAATATGTGGGTTTATTTCTGAGATCTCTATCCTGTTCCATCAATCTATGTGCCTGTTTTTTTTTTTATGCCAGTACCATGCTGTTTGGATTCCTATGGCCCTACAGTATGTATAATGAATGTTATTCACCACATAAATGATATGAAGGATAAAAACCACATGATCATATCAACAGATGCAGAAAAAGCATTTGATAATATTTAAGACCCATTTATGATAAAAAACTCTCAGTAAAGTGGGAATAGAGGGAACGAACATACCTAAACATAATAAACACCATATATGACAAACCCACTGACAGCATCACACTCAATGGGCGAAAACTACAAGTGTTCCCCTTAAGACTGAGAACAAGTCAGCGATGACTGCTCTCACCTCTCTTATTCAACCCAGTACTGGAAGTCCTAGCCACAGCAATCAGATAGAAGAAATAAAAGGCATCCTAATTAGAAAGGAATAAGTAAAACTGTCTCTACTTGAAGATGACTTGATGCTGTACATAGAGAACCCCAAAGATTCTACCAAGAAACTAGTACAACTAATAAATGAATTCAGCAAAGTAAAAGAATACAAAATTAATATCCAGAAATCAGTTGCATTTTTTTCACTTTTTTTAAAAATTTAATTCTTGTTCAAGTACAGTTTTCTGTCTTATATTTGGCATTTTTATATGCCAATAATGAACTAACAGAAAGGCAGATTAAGAAAACAATCCCCTTCACAATTGCTTCAAAAAGAATAAAATACTGAAGAATAAACCTAACCAAGGATGTAAAAGACCTGTACTTGTAAAATTATAAGACACTGAAGAAAGAAAGTGAAGAACATACAAATAAGTGGAGACACATACCACATTCATGGATAGAAAGAATTATCACTAAAATGTCCATATTACCCAAAACAATCTATAGATTCAAAGCAATTCCTATCAAGATTCCAATGACATGCTTCAAAGAACTAGAACAAATATCTCAAAAATTTATATGGAACTACAAAAGGCCCTGCATATCAACAATGATCCTGAGAAAGAACAAAGTTGGAGGAATCATGCTACCTATAACACGAAATCAGTTAAAATTTCCCCTGCAAATGTTCACATGGGATTTCAATTTGACTTTATGAGTTATAAACTTTCTATTGCCTAGGCTGACAATTCCTAAAGATTACTAGAATTACAGTAATAGGTTGTGTAACAGGTTCCGGCACAGAGCAGAGCTGATCTGTGTAAGTTCCAGACTTGAGTCTTCTCTTCAACCTCCACCCAGAGAAAGTGAATATGACCAGGCTCATCCAAAGAAGCTCCAAATCCTTTCAGAATGGAGGGTTTTAAACGTGGATACAGCTCCCAGGACTTTGAATCTGATACTCACCTTAAGCTAACACAGCAGCAATTACCAGCCAAATATTCATATTCAGAGTGGTAAACCTCGATGACCATCTCTAAAGTCACCATGATGTGACAGTAAGGACAGAAAGAGGACACCCAGGAACTTGATGTAGAAGTTATCTCTCTCTAAACTTTCTTCAAAGTTCCCTTGCATTGCTAAGATAGATAGTAAACACTGACACATACTTTAGGAATATCTGAGAGGGTAATAACAGAGAATTCTCTACTCTCTCCACTCATTCAGGCACCAGTCTGTCTCAATATCGTGTCCCCAATCCTCTGTAGTGTCCCATCCATCCCCATCCCCTTGCCTGTATTACATAGTCTCAGTTTGACATATAACTTTAATAATAAAGGGTGAAGTGGAATGGAAGCCATGTCAAGAGAAGAAGAGAAAGAACTTCAATCTACACCAGAAGTTTTTTCTCCCTCTGGGTAACCGTATATCCTTAACTTTTTACATACAATTTTGGTTACTATGAATAGCAGAGAACAAAAGCCTTTCCTTCATCTTTGCTTCATCTTTGACAAATTTCAGACACTGATGCCTCAGCTTGTAATGCAAAGCAAAGTTTTATAGACAAGAATTATAGGAAGTTCACTTTTTGTGTGAACTGGGATGGAATTTTCTTCAAGGGAATAGCCATGGCATGCCCCAGCCTCAGATTGGGTTTTGAAGTGGACAGTCCAAATATCAGCAAATTTCTGCACATATACTGTATACAGAAATGGACCTGTACTAGCAGATCCATTATTTATGAAATAAATATTTATGAAATAAAAAGAAATAGGCAAATAGCTTAGTTTCTGATGGATAGAGGGGATCAAAAACAAATTTACCAGCATCTATAAAAGCAAAAATAAGCAAAACTTGAATGTATATATTGTAACATATTTATACAATATTTATTACTTGCCATGTGTGTACATAAAACATTCTCAGCTACACATAGAAATAAGTAAGAATTATCCTGAGGGGGAGGTAATGTCTGAAAGCGGCCTCTAAGCACTTTCATGCTTAAATACTATGTGCTGGGTACATAACACTTTTCTAATGAAATGGCTTATACTAAATGCTCAGTAAATGTTAGGTTCCCTCCCACTGATATTTGTTTTAATTTTTTTCTGTTCGACTTGATATTGCTAAATAGTATCCAGAATGTTTGGAATGTTTACCACTCCTTGATTCTTAGACATAGAAAACAAAAAACCTCTGAGCCCAAGGATATATCTTATGAATAACATTATTTTTCTTCCATGGAATTAGAACCATTTGCACACAAACAAACAAGAGTATTTGGCAAGACTTATATATGAATTGTTAGCTAAATTTATGGGATTGAGAAATTAAACTTCCTGGTCATTTTGCCATGAAAAGTGAAACAACCAAAACATACAATAAAATGAAACTACTCAGGGGAGGCAAGACTTCTGCTATAGCAAAGTCAGGACTACCATAAACACAGTCCTCCATAAATACTGGCAAAATTATCCAGTCAGCTTGTTTAGAACACTAGAAATTAACCAAAGACTTGCGACCATCTGAAGAGAGTTTATTCAAGAAAAACTGCTAAACCTCATGAAGAAGACAGGGACTGACATTTTCACTTGGGTTTCTCCTATTTAGCTCTCCCCTCCCCCAACTCCATAGCAGTAGCCATGAAAGCCACGAGCCCCAGAGCCACCAGAGCAGCAGACAGGCTTTGGAGCGCCTCAGAAAGCCCTAGACCACGTTCACTGTGTGACCTGACTCACGGCTCCCTGGAAAAGCTGCATTCACAGCATTCTGTGCATTTGACTAACTCAGAGCATAAGCAAAAGCCTTGTCCCCTGGGCATTGCTGAAAACAATCAGATTCGATTTACATTTCATCTCACTGCACTACCTTTGGGTCAAATAAAAGCCTGACAAAAACTGTAAGAGGAAGAACGAATGAACTTCTACAGGGGCTGACCCTCCTAAAGACCCACGGGGCACTAAGTGTTTTCCATTCCTCCAGAACAGCAGGCACAGAGCCCCTGGAATGGTACAATCACAACAGCATCTCTGTTGTCGATGTCATTATTTGGAACCTGATATCTTTCAGGGAAGCCAGTCAGCTTGGTGTCTGGAGGAGGAAGAGAGATTAGATGGGTTTAATTCCTTCTGAGTATAAGAAAGGCTACTTCTAGACCCTTGGGAACTAGACAGAGTGCGTCTTTGATATTCTTGTGCCCCTTCCCAAGATCCTTTCCCAGCTCCTTCCCCCAGCCACTATTCCCCAGCTTTTGACTTGGGGTTGGACACAAACAAATACCTAACAGTCCCTTTCCCAGGCCCCAGCTCCTCAACTGAACTCTCATTCCCTCAGGTTTAGCGTGGAAAGTGATCGATCACTTGCTACCTAAATCAACCCAGCCAGTATCAACAGTTTTCTAGGAGAAGGTCACTCCATCCCCAGGCTTCTTCCTGCAGTCCCTTCCTGTATTGTCTCCACAAAGGAAGCCCTTTGTTCTGACCCTCAGTCCAAAGATAAAAGTCTAGATTATTTCAATAAGCCTATAAAGATCACTTTTTAAAAAAAGGGTTAAGTCTGAAATCAAAACAGCAAACGTACAGGAATCTAAACAAACCAAACAAGCAAGCAAAATACGACCAATGACACTCAAATATGGAACAGGCTGACAGGGTCCAGAGGGGAGAGGGGAGAGAATCATAGGGGAAAAGGGGTTGGACTCACATGAACAAGTATAAAGGACACATGGACAATAACTAAGTGTTGGGGGTGGAAAGGGGAGGGAGGCGGGGAGCATGGGGCGGGGGGCGGGCAGGGTTGGGAATATAAGACAGAAAGCTGTACTTGAACAAGAATTAAATAAAAATTATATTTTAAAATAATTAATTAATTAATTTAAAAAACAGCAAACGTCATTGTCTCCTGTAGCCCACCTCTAAGCCAATTCAATTCAATGACAGATGATTACCCTACAGACCCTCTGTGCCTGTGATTTAAGATCAGCATGAAGAGGGGTCGTCTTCTTATGTAACTCAGATCTCTGAGGAGCAGGATGACTGTGAGTCTTGTTTGCTTGAGAAGTCCCAGCTGTGCAAGGTAAGTATTGGTAGCTCTCAAGTTGTCCCTGTTCACACAATTTTCTATATAGCAACACAGCTAAGGAGCCAGCAGTTCTGGGGATCTTTGAGGCTGCTCTGTTTCCCTTGTACTTTCACTCCTATCCCAAACCATCTTGCCAGGGCCTCATCCTGCCATCGCAGTGCATCCCCATTAATATCTCTACTGTCTCCCAGTATCCTTAAGACTGCCAGCCCTCAAGATGCCAAGCAGTGCTGTGGCCTTCACATGCCAAAGCCATGCCACATTCCTTGAAAAAGTGAAGAAAATCTCTCTTCCTCTCTCTCTCCCTGTCTCTCTCCCTCTCTGCACACTGTACCAGTTGGGCATCAGAACAGCCACTTTGTGTGGCTTCAGCCCCAAGAGTTCCTTGACAACACAGCCTAAAACCCTTCACTGTTGGCCTGAAATTCATCTCCTTGGAGTAAACCAAGGAGACAACAGACCCCAGCCAACTCTGTCCTTCCGCTCCCTTTCCTTCATACCCAGGATTCTGCCATCTACCTCCTTGCCAATCAGCTAATATAATTAGTTTCTATTGTAGCAACTGCCCCACCATCACATCAGACCTGAATACCTGCTGGTATAGATTGAATTGTGTCACCTAAAAATATGTGCTGAAGTCCTAACTTGTGGTACCTATGGATGTCACCTTACTTGGAAGTAGAATTTTGCAGATGTAATCAAAATGAGGTCATTGAGTGGGCCATGGTCCAACATAACTGGTGCTCTTATAAGAAGGGGAAAAGACCAAGTGAGGACAGAGACAGAGAAAATAATACCATGTGATGACAGAGGCAGAGACTGAACCAATAACTCCTGTAAGCCAAGAAATGCTAAGGACTGAGGACTACCACTGGGAGCTAGGAAGAAACAAAGAAGGATTCTAGCCAGAGTTTCAGAGGGAGTGTGGCAAGTGACACTTTGATTTTGAACTTCTCGCCTCCAGAACTATAAGAGAATAATTTTTCTTGCTTTGAGCCACCCAATTTATAGTTATTTTTAGAACAGCTCTGGAATCTAATACACCCAATTTGGCTGAAGGTGCATCCCTCCACCGACCTATTCTGAAATGTGTATTCCTTCCATCTCATTATGCTTCATTTCTCTGACCTCATACTCACTAACCACAAGTTAATAGGAAAAGCAAAAAAATCATGCTCGTTCTAAAGATAGGGGCATGGGCCAGGTGACAAACTTACTTTCTGTTATTTCTTCAAAATTTACCAACATGGATGCTCAGCAGCCTCATTATTCTAAAATAGAAAAAGGTTTCCATCCTTTGTTGCTGGATAAACCACACTTAGAACATTGGAGTGAGTTTGGGTAGAAGTATGGGGACAAGACACAAAGAGGGAATTGCCCATTCTGACACTTTCAGAGTGATGTGCTCAAATATCATCTTGATATCTAATCCAGATCAGCTGGGAGGTCTCATCCTCCTCGCAATGTGTGCAGAGAGAAACACACATTTTCCATTAAATGCCGAGGTCACCCGTGGGGTGCTTTGGCAGAGCTGTGTGGAGAAGTTGTACAGCACCTGCCTACATATGTTTGGCCCTGTGCCCTCTCCTTGCTTCCCCTCTGATCAGAAGCACATTTATCTGCAACTTTTTTAGAGTTAAAAAAATAAAAAATCTCTCCAAGACTGTTTTGATTTTTTAAAACCAATTCCAGACCATGCACAATATTTTTATTGAATTTCAATTATGACATCCTATTGAACTGATTTTGTTCAGATAGAGCACAAAGAAAACTTCACCATGGATGGATATGAATGTCTACTGCCACAAGGCTGAGCTTTTCTCACACTTCTCCTCATTTCCCTTTCTTTGCTCCTTTCGCCAACCCAGTGAGTCTGATCAGTCTTCCTCACTAATTCACTTAATCCATCCCTTCTCCTCTCCCTGCCCCAACAACCATCACAGTCAGCTCAGGGAAGGTCATGAAATTGGAAAATTTGTTCTTCAGCACATTGTGTTCCCTTTTATACACCTTCTCTCCCCACAGCTCAGCTCCCCTCTCTTGGTATCCACAAAGTGTGGTGGGTATCATAAATATCTGAACCCTGGTTTGCCACTACCTATGTAATTTCTCTCCACCTTGGTTTCCCTATTTGTACAAAAGACTTGTTCTTTCCATTTGTTAACCCAAGGAAATAATGTTATCTTCAAGGGAGTTGTTGCAAGGATTAAAATGTACAATTGTCTAAAATTGTGGACACTCCATAATTGTTACCTTCCTCTCACATTCCAGCCCTCATCATGCTCAACTTCTTACCTGGTCCCCATCCCAGCTCCTGACACTGGCTTTGATCTACAGCATGATTTCAAATCAAGGTGAAACCTCCTTCAAGAGTGCTTGTTTTAGACCTTACTTCTCCTTGATGAGTGGGAGTCTTTCATAATTGATCAAGGCATTTTAGCCTTGGTGGCGGGGGGGTGAGAAGAGAAAAGGCAGGGCACCTCCTCTGCCCAGGGAAAGTGCCAGTCCAAGGGCATCATGACTTTACGACCCTTCCCCCCTTCTCCATATTGAGTTGCATTCTTGTGAGAGAGAGAAAGGGAGAGAATTGAAAACAGGCACACAGAAGATTACAGTCTAGTCATCCAAATGTCCACTTAGCTGCTCTGACCTTGTTCCTTATATCCATTTGTAGGACACAATGGTCAGATGTCCCTCTCTGCTAACTGCACTCAAACGTGTCATAACTTGATCTTCAAAAAAGACATAGTTGAGAACATTTAGTCCCTCTTCTTAAGTTCAAGCCTCTGTATTGGAGAAATAAAGGGTTCTATATATGTATTGGTTCAATAGTTATCAAAGCATCCTTGCTTTGGCCAGATTGACCTGTGTGCCCTAGATGTCGTCTGAGGCTTTCCCAGCCCTCAAGAACTGATAGACACTTGACCTGAGCCCATGGCCAGCAACAGTCCAGACACTCCTCTGGTTTCTGACCATTTCTTAGGGCATGTTTCCACAAGGTCTCTTTCAATTCTGTCTTCAGCATTGAGCAAACTATCTGTTTCACTCCATCCTAATCCATTCAAAAAATCAGCCTCTTCTACCTTACACAAAGAAATCCATTCTTGCAAAAGGATGCATGAGTTTAACAACTTCATTGACCAAGGGGAGCATCTGAACACGTGCTGCACAGCGTTCCACTATCCCCATGGCCTTCCACTCCCCTTCCTCCACATATTTCTCTTTCTGCCTTGCACAGGGTAGCTTTGTTCTCTTCTATCAAGCCTTGATGCCAGCCAACTCCAAGGCCCCAAAATAGTGAGCATCCACCTATGACAAGTGACTCTTGACCATTACTAGGAGAACAACTGCTCTGATACACATACAGGAACAATCCAGCAGAGGAAACTTTGTGTAAGGAGCTTTAATAGCTAGAGTTGAAGGCCATGGGTCTATTATGGATGTTGGCCCAGAGTGTGGTAGGGATTAAAAGAAGAAAAGTGCATCAAGTAAGGAGGGAGGGAAAGACTGGGAAAGAGAAAGAAAGGGATGTTGTGAGTCAGAGGCTGTTGAAGACCAGCTCAGAGATCTCAGGCAAGACATTTGCCATTGATCTCTCTGTTCTGTTTCCTTTTCTGCAAAATGTTATGCTCAGCACTGACTGAGTTTGCATTCATACTTTCTTGATAAAGGTGCCAAGGATAAAACCAATTTCTCCAAAGCAGAAATACTTTATGTAGTGTATTCAACATTTTGAAAGGAACATTTTATTTTTACTTCAGTGGGACACTAATTAGTCCATCTCAACTGGACTAATGTACAAAGAACATCCTAGACAGAGGGTGAGTGTCAGGGTAATTTGGATATATGATTGGTCATCCCACCAATGGTCCAAACTGATTTAGCTGGTCAAGCTGGCTTCATATGGAGAGAAAGATGGAAACATTTGCAGGTAAAGGAGGGCACTTCCCCTATTGTGTACATATCTAGCGGCTGTGTTTGCTTATAAGAACCTTTCAGCGTGTTCTTCGAGTCTCCTAAGAGAACATACATATTTATTTTGGAGGAGAGAATGTGTTTCCCAAAACCCTTATTTCCAAATTGTTCAGTCCTACACCTCTCTCCCCTGCCACTTCCCTTTTCTAATGAAACCCCTCTACTGTTTCCAATATGGTTAAAAGCCAATGTATGTTGAGGTAAGAACATAGTAACAGCATGTGCTAATAATGTTGACCTGGCTTGACTTGATGGGTGGGGTGAGGGGGCCTACCTAGCACACATAATGTTATTTCAGAGTTATCACCTCGACAACTCTGGCTTCTGTGAAATTTTTACAAAAGATTAAAGAATCAAATGAGTGAATGGTTCTGCGGTTTTGGATTAACAGCTTTCAAATTAAAACAAGTCAAAGGAATAAAATTCAAAAGGTAGAATATGCAAAATAATAACTAATTATAAAGAAAAATACATAATTTTCTCTTACTGTGGAATCTAAAGAAGGCAGAAAGCATGGGTCCTGGATGCCTTTAAGTCTCTGACTTCCTTGGGAAATGAAATCTTCAGGTTTCTGTTTATTCCTTGGTATTGAATGATGAGATGATAAAGTAGAGGCTCAGTAAAAATCCTCCTCAACATGCCTTTAGACAAAAAGTCAACCAAGGGCCCTGAGATGTAATGGAACACAGCATATGTAATCTGAAGCATCTTTCTCGGGTTTTCAAGCCATTGGTGTGGCCACAAGGCATCACTGTTGTGACCAAAAAAAAAAAAAAGAAAGAGAGGGGGAGAAACAAAAAGGAAGAGGGCTAAAGGGAGGGAGAGGCATGGAAAGAAAGTTTGAAAAAGTGACTCTTAGGCTTCCTACAGAAAGGCTTTTAATATGTGAATTTGCAATGTGGATTTTCTGTGAATGCTTACTTGTGAATGCTGCTTCATAGAGGAAGTAAATGAGAGAAAAAAAAAACAATTTCAATTGGCAATTTTGAATGAATGATTAGATTATCCTCCATCTTTTTTTGTATTTTATCTTACTTTTTTTAAAAAAAAATATTTATTTATCTTTAGAGGAAAAGGGAAGGGAAGAGGGAGAGAAATATCAATGTATGGTTGCCTTTCATGTGTCCCCTGCTGGGAACTGGCCTGCAACCCAGGCATGTGCCCTGACTGGGAATCAAACCACAGTTGTTTGGTTTGCAGGCCTGTGCTCAATCCACTGAGCTACACCAGCCACAGCCTATCCTCCATCTTTAATACATCCCTACAGCATGTACACACACATGCTAATAATACAGATAATCTAGAATAAGAAAGAAAGAGAGAGAGAGAGAGAGAAAGAAAGAGGAAGGAAGGAAGGAAGGAAGGAAGGAAGGAAGGAAGGAAGGAAGGAAGGAAGGAAGGAAGGAAGGAAATGAGATCAGACTGGTGCTTGGAACTTTGCTTTAGAAAAGCAAAGTTCCAAGTGAGAGATCTTTCTCCATCAATAATAATACAAACAATGTCTGAGAAGACCCATACAAAAGTCTGAAGCAACTTAGCTCCAGAAGCCTCCCGGAGCAGCCCCAAGCAAAGTATTTGGGCTGGAAAAACATCCCCCAGGTCCTGCCAGCTGCAACCATGATTGCAACAGTGAAGCTGGAAGAAACAGAGGAAGAAGGTGAAAAGGAACATACAGTTTGCTGCCAGGTTCTGGGTAGGGGTTGCCAAGAACAAACACTCAAATTACCAGAAAATTTCATTCTGCCAGAGATTTGGTTGATTTGATGGTAGAAGACACAACATGCACACATTTAAAAGGCTCTGTTATCAAAGCCAGAGCAACTCATGACTGTCAGCAATGTGCTTGCCCCCCTCCACCCTCACCCTCGTCAATCACAAAGGCGAATACTGTTTTTTTCAAGCTGACTGTACTTAACACTAATGATGGGGACTTTCTGGGTCACTTTAGAGAGACATCAACAAACTTCTTCTGTAAAGGTCAGAGAGTATTTTCAGTTTTACAAGCCATACAGCCTCTATCACATTTTTTGTGCTCATTTATTTATTTATTTTTATGTTAACATATGAGTTTATTATTGTTATTTTTTACTTTTTTTATTGTTGTTCTATTATAATTGTTCCAAATTTCCCCCATACCCTCCCTTGCCCTGTCCACCCTTCGCTCCCATAGTCAATCCCCACCCTGTTGCCCACGTCCATGGGTTATTTATACCTGTTCTTTGCCAGCCCTTCCCCTTCTTTTCTCCTTTATCCCCCTCTCCCCACCCCTCTGGTCACTGTCACTCTGTTCCTGGTTTCCATGCCTCTGGTTCTATTTTGCTGTCATAGCCACAAAATATGTATAAATGAGTATGGCTATGTTTCAGTAAACCTTTATTTACACTGGCCAGATACAACTCACAAGTTGTAATATAGCTTGCAGAGATTTTCTTTATATTATCAAGCTGTAGCTCCAATAAGCCCAGAATGGCTGTTCTATAATTCACAGTGGAGATGAACAGAGGTCGACTTCTATCTTAGTGACATGCTGGTGTCCTCATTCATATCAACTCTCAGCATAACACTCAGGTAGATTTCAGGTAGCTACAAATTCTATGAAACTCTTCTGATGGAAAACATAAGATCCCTGTCTTTTCCTATTTAATCAGGACCATCTCTGTGACTGCTTGACCAATATAACAGAAGAAACACTGGGCTAGTTTCCAGGCCCAGGGCTTAAAAGACTATCAGTTTCTCATTCCTATTTTTTGGAGCACTTGATGTGGAGTCCAGCTGCCATAATGTGAGGAAGTCCAAGCAGCTCCACAGATAGGCCCACATAGACAGCCCCCTCAGCTGGGCTTCCAGCCTAGCCCCTAAAGCATCCTTCACAAGATTTTCCATATAGTCTGTTGTCTGCTATTGAGGTGCACAGTCCAGTAGGATACTCCAAAGTCTTCGTGAATGACACAGCCACCAGATAAAGAAGGTTGGGTTCCTGAGCAACTGAATGAATTAGAGACATCTTTCCCAACCTGAACCAAACAACTCATTGCCACTAATCTGTACCTACACCACTGAGCTAAATAAGCCACAGGGTTTCATGATTAACTCACTCTGTCTTCTGTAACCTAAATAAGAAAAGTGAGCATTTATTATGTGAAACCTATTCAACAGTGGAACTCATTAATATGGATTAACCAGAGGCTCTTGAATGATGGGACTCCTTCCAGAGCTGGTCTTAAGGAATAGACAGGCAGCTCTCCCTGAGCTTTAATTGAGAACTATTGAAAGCTTTCCTGCTACCTCTCATACACACAATGCCTGAAATTGCTAGTTACATCTTTTGTTTAAAAAAAGTGTGATGTCCCAGTTCATATGGCAAGATTATCTGGAAGAACCTACCTATTGGCCCGAGGTCAGCCAACTGTGCCCCACCCAGGCCAGTTCAGTCTGCTGTCTACTTTTGTGTGGTCCATGAGCTGAGAATGGTTTTCCCATTTGTAAAAGGTTGAAAAATTCAAAAGAAGAATAATATTCTTTGGAAAGTAAATATAAAATTTATGATTCAGTGTTCCATGAATAATGTTTTATTGGAACACGTTATGCACATTTATTCAAGCATTGTCTGTGGATACTGCCTCACAACAATGGCAGAGGCAAGTGGTGGCGACAGAGAAGGCATGGCCTGGAAAGCCGAAAATATTCACTATCGGCCCCTGTAAAAAAAGTTTGCAGGCCTTTGCTTTAGACCATGGTGATCCATTAGTCATTTATAACGTACAATTTATAAACGTACATTTATAACGTACTAATTCATTAGTCATGAATTAACGTACAAGATCGGCCTGCTCTCCTAACAAGCTCTGAGGAAACAGTATGTTGTACTCATAGTTTCATACGAAACTAGAAGGTGGAGTAAAGGAGAGAAGAAAAAAGCTGAGGAGTACGACCCACTGCTCCAGGAACAAATGAGAGTGAAGGGTCTCAGAGCATCAGAAGTCATCAGGTACCTGGGANCAGTGTTCCATGAATAATGTTTTATTGGAACACGTTATGCACATTTATTCAAGCATTGTCTGTGGATACTGCCTCACAACAATGGCAGAGGCAAGTGGTGGCGACAGAGAAGGCATGGCCTGGAAAGCCGAAAATATTCACTATCAGCCCCTGTAAAAAAAGTTTGCAGGCCTTTGCTTTAGACCATGGTGATCCATTAGTCATTTATACTGAATTAACGTACAAGATCGGCCTGCTCTCCTAACAAGCTCTGAGGAAACAGTATGTTGTACTCATAGTTTCATACGAAACTAGAAAGTGGAGTAAAGGAGAGAAGAAAAAAGCTGAGGAGTATGACCCACTGCTCCAGGAACAAATGAGAGTGAAGGGTCTCAGAGCATCAGAAGTCATCAGGTACCTGGGAGAAGGATGTCTGACCCAGTGGAGCAGTCAGTGAACAAAAGGGAAGGAATAAAGTGAAAAACAAAAATTAAGGTGTTCCTTGGTAGCCCCAACCCCCCTAACCTGTAAGCATATCCAATGGTTTTCATGTTTTATTAACATAAAACAAAACTGATTAAGAGTCATGTATGAAGCAGTTGTTCTAAAGGGATTTAAACCCAAATGGCAGACTACCTCACTGTAACAGAGCATTTTCCAGTTTTCTGAAAATGATTAATCCAACCCTCATACAACTTCAGATGACACTGTCCCAGACCTGCTCTCTCCGTGACAGGCTCGCCTCCTTTCTTGCCTGGACCTCCATGGAGTAGAAACAATAGAAAAAGCCCATGGAAACTTCAAAGGATTCCTCATTCAGGCCAGCTCTGGAGCCATATCCTTGAAGACCTCCTTGGATTTGGCTTTGGTGGGGCTCAGGAGGGCCAGGAAGGGTTGGGAAAAGCAGAAATCTTTGTTCATGCTCTGAGCTCCAATCTGACATCAGCCTAGAGCTATAGCCTGGACAGTTGGCACAAGTTGGCACTTGGACTCAGGTAGATTAACTTCTAGGAGATTTGTTCCTCAATAATCTGTATTCTCAAATGGTTGGGAAAATACTTCAAAGAAACAACCACAATTCATAAACTTTTTCTAAAAAATAATAATAATACAGATTTGGCATCTGTGTGGATTTCAACTGCAAACAGAGACAAGCTTTAAAAAACCCAGTAAATGAAAACTCTGCCACTCCTACCATCTTCCACACACATTTCCACATCTTCTCATAAACACCCCACCACCGCTTCTTACAAACATCCTCATGTCTTTGACATAGCCCTGCCACACCACTCTTGTCTAAATCACTCAGCAACCTGCCCATCCTAAGGTGTTCTGAGAAGAATGCAAGAAGCATGCTTTTATTAAAAACAAAAGTTTCAATAATCCTTTAAAAACCATCAGTGAACTTAGAAAAGAAAATGGGAAGTGCTGCCCTCAATGTCGTCTGCACTTAATACCGTATAAACACTGGTCCTAAGCAAGATGGGGCAGTCATCTGAAACACAAAAATGAAGATGTGTCAATAAAGTGAGCCAACACATAGACTGTTAGGGCTGGGAAGAATCCGATGCGAAATTTAGCCCAGCCAGGCCGTTTCATCAAGCCCACATTGCCTCCCCAATTCCCAGTCTAGTGTCATGTCTGGTGCTCCCAACTCCATCTAAATTCACTTTCTGCCATGCCCAGCCTCCCCATGTGTGTTCTCTTTAGAAGGGTACAAACTAGTCAAGGATAACATTGTCATAAAAAAACAATGTTACGTTTATTCCAAAAATGCCTACTAGTAATAGGAGAGTCAGTGATAGGGCAGAAAACTGAGTTTGGAAAAAGACAAACTACAAGTGACTATTGGAGAAAGCAATAGAAAGAAATTGTCTAGGGTGTGACTGTCCACTGGGGAGTTGGTAATATAGAGCTGCCTCTGTCTCCATGGTTTTCAATGCTGACTGCACAATCATCACCTTAGTACCATTTTAAAATACACATGGTTAGGCCTCAGCCCAAGTCAATTGGATCAAGTATTTGGGAGCAAATCTTGGCATCTTTATTAGAACAGGCAGCCGGCTTTGAGAACCACTGCATCTTGTCCAGGGACCCTCCAATGTCCAAAACCCCCAACACAATGGTTTACAGGGTGCTGGAGGCAGCAGCTCGACAGTTATGAAAATTGTTTTTAGAGTCTTCTTTATTCTAACAACCAGCTTTTCCTGAGTCACTACCCATTCCCACTTTCAATCCATACGCAACTTTTTTCCCAGCTCCAGTCTCCTGTAAAATCTTCTAAAGAGATGATTGTCCCAATAAAAAGGGAAAGTGCAAGATGCAGAATTGAGAACAGTCAAAGCTCAACTCTGACTGCAGTTACTCCCAACACAATCTTCTGCTTACAGAGTGCCTAGGCTGAGGCGATGCTCAGAGTGTCCTTAGGTTGTTGGATTTCCTCCAGGTGCTATGAAGATGAATGGAACCTTTTTTTAGAATAGTTCTAAAAGTTTCATAAGTAAATCTAGAAGCCCTGTTTCTAATAAGTTTTCCTTTCTACCACTGAATTCATAAAAAAAGTAGAGATTTCAAAGTTACATTCCTTAACTCTACAATATTTTCAATCTTTTAGACATGTTGAAGATCTGTTAACCACCAACAGATGTGTTTTATAATGGTTTTCTTCGGACAAAATTAAAGCTATTCATTCCCCCAACCACGACCACCAAACCCTCTAGCTGCTTCAAGGTGTCTTGAGCCCAAACTTAGTTAATTTAGTGTTTGCTCCACTGTGGCTAATTACAGTATGCTTTAGGTAGTTCAGAGTGTTTTCCCATGAAACTTTTCCCTAAGCTGGTCTAGTTCTTTTCTTCCTTTTATTTCTGTGATTCACCCAAGAACTATGTTATTTGAGAAACCATGGTGCAAAAAAATAATCATTGCCCAACTGTAGTTAAAATGCAATATTAATCCTTAATTTATTCTTCCAAAGAAAGTCATGCTCAAGCATCCTTTCATTCATTTTCCATGGAGAGCTAGGATTTTGGTCCAAATTATGTTCCTAGTAGCTTCCCAAATGGCAATTCCAGGCCGCTTGCCGACATGGCACCACAGGGTTGCAGGTGAATAAGAAGCAGCTAAATCTGAATTGAGTCAGAAGCTTCTGGACATTACTTTCACTAAATAATCTTGTAGCTAACCTATCTAATGAAAATCAGATCTCATTCAGAGTAGGGAAATTTGCTTTTCTGGATAAAACATAATTGGTCCCATAAGATCTATTACCCGAAGAACTAAAGGTCCTGTCTACACAGCACTAAATGAAGTGGTCAATGAATTTAACCAAAATCCCTAATAAAAAACAAAATATTCTCTTAGGATTCAAATCCTTTTAGGCAAGATATTGGAGAGAGTGACTCACATTTATTAATGGGTTTCAGGCACACTTGTTCCTCGATCAAATAAATACGCAGTTAATCAACAGATATATTTGAATGCTTACTATGTGCTCAGAACTTTGCCAAATTAGGAAGGAGATCTGGAAGATGTATAAGACTAATGCACTAGAAACAAGGATTTCGCAGAACTTCTGCTTCTAATTATAGGTTATGATGCAATGTAACACATACATGTTTTGAAACTTGGGAGTTTTTTCTTTTGTTGCAAAAAAATATCAAAGTCATCTCCATTTTAACTACCAAAACCCAGTATAATGAATGGCACACAGTAAGTCTTAACAAATATGTGTGGCATGAATAAACAGATGATAAACGAATGACTCTTCTCTGAGCATACAGAGTACATGTAGCTGGGAGGTCATAGTAACAAAAACACTCTCTTTAGTGCTATTATACCTGGTACTAGAGACTGTCCAATTTTTATCAAAATCTTTGTTGTTTTCTTCTTCTCCTTGAGCACAAAGCTAACCCCTAATTTGCAACCTCCTTTGTAGTTAGTTTCCATGTGGCCCTGTGATGAGTTCTAGCCAACAGAGTATGCATGTGAGTGGCATGCCTTCCAAGTCTCACTCATTGAAACCTTCCATGCTCCCCCCATTCTCACTAACTGGGATGAGACAAGCACTGCAAGCATGAGAGCCACATGTTAGCGATCGCAGAGCCTCTGTCAGGCTACACCTCTGAACAACAGCAAAGACTTCCCACCAACCCCAAACAATACTTGTATTACCATTGCATTTTTACAGGTGAAAAAAGTGAGTCACAGACAAATTAATTATTGATAATTAGAGACAGCAAGAGATTTGAACTGGAACACACTTTCCTTCAACCATCATTCTTCCTTTTAAAAAAAACCCAAAGTGCTTAAAGGAATTTCTGAATCATGGGTCTCAAACCTCTTCCAGGTGACCATTCTCACACCCTGCAGTAAGAGTGACGATCTCTCCCAACATTCATGGGGTACCCCTCCTTTTACACCCTCCCTCACCTCTCATAGATTCAATCACTCCTGTGCATGCATTTCATGATAGCGCACCTTGTTACTAAGTCTAGATCTTCCATAATTTTCTATCTTAAATAGGCTATTTTGCCTACCCTACAAACAGTGTCATACTACCTGTTCAATAATAGGTTTTTAACAGCAAAACAGAACACAGCTCAAGCATTCAGTAATGTTTTCTTTCTTTGAAACAAACAAAGCATAATTTTAAAAATTTTGCAGAAGGTTGGCAAGAAAACCACAAAAAGTTTTTTTCTGTTTTGCTATAAAAATATTCACATTAAATATTCAGAAACAGGGAAGTAATAACTGTAGCATATTTAAAGTTTTATGCAGTAATGCTCAAATATTTGTGACTTACAGTAACAGCTAAGGTAATGGGCATCATCTAGAAATTAGAATGTTCTCTTTAACTGAGATGTCCTACCAGCTGAGGGTTAATTCATGTCTTTAATATAACTCCCCAGAGCAGCAAGGTCTCTGAGCTAGAAGCATGGAACTGGGCCTCAGGGGTGCCAAAAACAGTGCACAGAACTTTAAAATGGCCTTGTACAAAGATATTATCTCTGATGGCTTGATTACACATAATCCACCTAGAGAAGAAATGAATAGCTTGCCCCTAAAACTTCTCACATGCAGAGTACACAAACATCACACACACAGAGCAGCTCATGAGGAGTATTGCACGCTTCACAAATCAGGTGGATTTAAAATCTCAGAGA
The DNA here is from genome assembly GCF_014824575.4 of Sturnira hondurensis. Classification (NCBI taxonomy): domain Eukaryota; kingdom Metazoa; phylum Chordata; class Mammalia; order Chiroptera; family Phyllostomidae; genus Sturnira; species Sturnira hondurensis. Next base: position 8,660,799 of record NW_028098001.1, on the reverse strand, counting down.
CCACAGCTGGCTCCAGAAATCTAGGTAAGCTGACCACAGGTTCCAACTCTTGCTTTACGTGCCTTTTCACCTAAATTAACATGTGAATCTTTGTGGGAATTTTGTAAGCAACATCTTTCCTTTGAGGATAGCAGAGCTGACATTTCATCATTTTGACAAGAGCTTACCCCATATTCTGCCTTTGGCTCCCATGTTCTTCAGGACACCTGCTACTCTGAGGACCCAGTACTAATGACAGAGAAACACAGACAAGTAGCTTCTTCCATCTAATATTCAGAATGGACTTAGGCATACTCAGTTTTCAATAATTAAATTTTTGAACAAAATGTCAACTGATATAAATATTGACATTAATTTCATCATTGTTTAACACAAGTTTTTAGCTAAAAGAAAAAAATCCACAACAAGGTATGGATAAAGTTGTAGCATAACCCAAAAGTTCATTCGACGCTTGCCGTAGATAATATTCTCTACTTGATTCTCAACTATGTGTAATAATATGGACAGGAAAATAGTATTATGACACTGGCTTTTAATTTTAAACTAATCTTATTTACCTTTATAATCAATTTAAAAATATTGTTTGGGGCCATTCAGCCACTTCCAGAATAAGGAAGGAAGAGCTATTAGAAACAAAAGGATGGATCTGATTGGCTCACTCTCAGAAAATTGCTAATGCATGCCAATTTTCCCTCATGGGTGCAAAAAATAGAAACAATAAACTACACTGAGTTTTTGATGAAGTTAAGGATTATATAACTTTAAGATTGTCATTTCTGTTCTTCTGGTGTATAAATGTCTCTTCTTTTATGAAATGATAAAACTATATGAGATAGGCACCAGTATTTTGTCCATAGTTGGCAAAATAAAATGGTTAGCAATTCCATTTTATGTACCTAAAAATGTAATTTTGAGAGTCTATTGGTCCACGGAATCCAAAGTGTAGAAGACACTAAGCTAGTCCAATCTCCCTCCTGCAACTTGCAGCTTAAATGCAGCAATAGAAGAGGAATGCAGAGTTTCCTTCACATGACTTTCAACATGAATGATTTACTCATGGGCACCAGAGTTTTCAAGAGTAGAAGTATTTCCTGAGCATCTTCTGAGTACTCAGTAAGATCTTAGAAATCCCACTGAAGAAAAAAAGACTGGCCCTTCCAACAAAGAGTTTACAGTGTGGTTTGCAAAGCAACAGGCACCTATGTGAACTAGAAAGAAAGCACACACACTCACACACACACACACACACACACATGCACACATGTTGCCCAGGGTGGGATTGTATAGCAGAGACTAAGGGTAATAGAGCTGTTAAGAACCAAAAGGTGAATGTGGGCTGGATTACCCAAGAAATGATTCCTGAGTTGGTTGTTAATAGAAGATAGGCAGCAGTTGCGTTAGCTAAAAAGATACAGAGGACTTTCTGGATAGGAAAGCACTTTTAAAAAGAATCATGAAGAGGGTTATGATACATATAGATAGGGAGGGAAGTAAAGGGACAGGCTTGGCTATTACACATAGGGTTGTGTGAGGCCAGAGGAACTAGACACCAAGCAGCCCACTGACAGAGGCCTAAAATGAGACACAAGTATAAGGCCCAACCAGAAACAAAGTGGCAAGGACATAGCAAGGAGAATCCCCAAACTCACCCTCTTTTACCAAACTCAAATAAAAAATAAACCTCTGTCAAAGTCCATTTGGTCTATGGATCAATTTCAGTTTTGAAGGCCTCAAGTCCAGCTATGAGCCTGTCATGGTAATTCATACAAGAGGTTAGACAAATAAAATCTACATTACACCTTTTCATTTTGAGGCTCTATCACTCCCAAGGGGACAATAACTGGTTTCAGGGCATGTGGGGAATGTGAAAAAAATCAGATAATGTAAAATCACATTTGTGTAAAATCTTAGATATTACAATTGCTTGTAATAATATTTACGATGATAATATTTGGAACAAAATATTATTTCTTAGTATTTAATTTTATATTTATTTTCCTAGAGAGAAATTAAATTCATTTTAATTTTAGTTTAATTCATTGATTAAATTTTAATTTAGTTTTCTCCTTAAAGAGGTGATGATTAAAAAATGGGTTGAGAGACATTGGTCCTAGATCTAGAAATAGCACCAGATTTAGCTTTGTTAATGATGTTTCTCTTATGTATTCAATAATAAAGATTGTCTTTAGTGTCTCTGGTTCTCAACTGTAGCATTCTTTTCCTTCTCTGTTCTGTCCCTGGTCCCAAGTTCTGGTATACAATCTTCTGTACCCAGGAAAATATTTGCTATCTGAGTCATCTCTATATTAGAGAAATGTTAAGATAATACTTGTCCTTTACAGACATTTGTTCATTTTAAGGCTTTCAAATGAAAGGTTTTTGGATAAAAAATATTGCTTAAACACATGGATGCTCCTCTACTGGTTTAAAGCTCTCTTTGTACTAATGAGCAGGTATTCTTCCAGACATGCCAGTTGGAATGTCTTGGAAACTGGCTCCTAGTAAGCACTCTGGACCTGGCAAATCTGCATTTAAATCCTCTCTTGCAGTTCCCACCTGGTAACCTTGAACTAATTACCCAGCTTCTCTGAGTCTCAGTTTCTGTAGTTTGCTCATTTCACAGGGTTACTAAAAGGTATAAATGAAAGTGTGCCTGGCTGAACAAACCTGAAGTTAAAATATACTCAGGATTGATATTGTTAAGATGTCAGTTCTTCCTAACTTGACCTGTAGATTTAATGGATCTATAGATCCAGTCAAAATCCCAGCAAGTTATTCTTAGATGTTCACAAAATGATTGAAGTTCATATGGAGAAGCATAAAACCCCAGATATCCAACACAATATAGAAAGAAAAGAAAGTTGGAGGACTGAAACTACCCAACTTCAAGACTTGCTATAACACCAGAGTAATCAAGGCAGTGTGGTATTGGCAAAAGAACAGACACATAGGTCAGTGGGAAAGGATAGAGGACCCAGAAATAGACCCACATAAATATAGTCAACCAATCATTACTAAAAGAACAAAAGCAATACAATGGAGGAAAGAATGGTCTTTTCAATAAATGGTGCTGAAACAAGTGGATGTTCACATGCAATACATATACACATACATATATAAATACATACTGACTCTACACCCTTCACAAAAATTAACTCAAAATGGATCATAGTCTACATGTAAAACACAAAACTATAAAATCCTTAGAAGATAACAGGAGAAAATCTAGATAATCTTGGGTATGGTGATGATTTTTTAGATACAACACCAAAGGATTGCTCCATTAAAGAAATAATTGACAAACTGGACTTAATTAAAATTTAAAACTTCTGCTTTGCAAGACTCTGTCAGGAGAATAAGAAGACAAGACACAGACTGCGGAAAATATGTTCAAAACAAAAATTATGACAAAGAAGTGTTATCCAAAATAGGAAAAGAACTCTTAAAACTCAATGAGAAAATAAACTGTCTGATTTTAAAAATGGGCAAAAGACCTGAACAAAAACTTTGACAGAAAAAGCTATAGAGATGATACATAAGTATGTGAAAAGCTGTTCCACATCATATGTCACTAAGGCACTCCAAAGTAAAACAACAAAGAAGATTTGGGGAGTTCCAGCCGTAGATAGGCTTTGCTTCCTCACAAAACCAAAAGAAGGAAAACAACGAATTTAAAAACAAAAACCTACCAGAACTGCCAGAAAATCAAACTGTATGGAAGTCTGACAACCAAGGAGTTACAGAACAAACATTCATCCAGACTGGCAGGAGGGGTGGAGACAGGCAACCGGGGCAGAGAGGACACAAAATAAGGCAGCAGCTGGTGGACCAGGCAGTCCCATATTCAGGTGTAGATAAGACCGAGGAACAATTGGGGAACAAGACAAACCATGCAACCCAGGGCCCCATCATGGGAAACTGAAGCCTCAGAACCTCTGGCTATAAAAACCTGTGGCAGTTTCAGTGACAGGAGAAACTCCTAGTCTCACAGGAGAGTCCACTGGAGAGGCCCAAGGGATCCTAGAACATATACAAGCCCACCCACTGGGGAATCAGTATCTGAAAGGGCACAATCCACTTGTGGGAAGCAAGAGAAGTGATGGAAGTGGGGTGAGAGCTGAGCAAGGGGCATTGTTACCTCTCAGACCCCTCCTCGCGTAAAGCGCCACAATGCAGCAAAGTGGGTTGCTCTGCCCTGACAAATACCTAAGGCTCCATCCTAAGACAACATAACAGGAGCACCAAGACAAAAAAATATGGCCCAAATGAAAAAACAGATCAAAACTCCAGGAAAAGAACTAAGTGACAATGAGATAGACAACCTATCAGATGCAGAGTTCAAAACACTGGTAATCAGGATGCTCACAGAAATGATTTAGTATGGTTGGAAAATAAGAAAAGAAATGAAGGCTATACAAAGTGAAATAAAGGAAAATATTCAAGGAACTGAGAGTGAAGGGAAGAAAACCAGGGCTCGTATCAATGATTTGGAACAGAAGGAAGAAATAAACATCCAACTGGAACAAAATAAAGAAATGAGAATTCAAAAAACTGAGGAGAGGCTAAGGAACGTCTGAGACAATTTTAAGTATTCCAACATTCAAGTCATAGGGGTGCCAGAAGGAGAAGAGGAAAAGCAAGAAACTGAAAACTTATCTGATCAAATAATGAAGGAAAAGTTCCCTAATCTGGCAAAGGAACTAAACGTGCAATTCCAGGACACTCAGAGGATCCCAAAGAAGTTGGACACAAGGGAGCACACACCAAAATACATCATAATTACATCACCCAAGATGAAAGATAAGGAGAGAATCTTAAAAGCAGCAAGAGAAAAGGAGATAGTTACCTACAAAAGAGTGCCCATAAGACTATCAGCCGAGTTCTTAAAAGAAACTTTGCAGGCAAGAAGGAGCTGGAAAGAAGTATTCAAAGTCATGAAAGGCAAGGCCCTACATCCAAGATTAATTTATCCAGCAAAGCTGTCATTTAGAATGAAAGGACAAATAAAATGTTTCCCAGATAAGGTAAAGTTAAAGGAGTTCATCATTACTAAGCCCTTATTATATGAAATGTTAAAGGGACTTATCTAAGAAACAGGAGATCGAAAACTATGAATAGTAAAATGATAACAAATTCACAACTATCAACAACTGAACTAAAAAAAAATAACAAATCAGAGCCCTGGCTGGTGTAGCTCAGTGGATTGAGCGCGGGCCTTCGACTCAGATGATCGCAGTTCGATTCTCAGTCAGGGCACATGCCTGGGTTGCAGGCCAGTTCCCTGCAGGCCAACTCCCAGCAGGGGACGCAGGAAAGGCAACCATACATTGATGTTTCTCTCCCTGTCTCCTTCCCTTCCCTCTAAAGATAAATAAATAAAATCTTTAAAAAAATAAAAAAATAACAAATAACAAATCAAAAACTAAGCAAACAACGAGAATAAGAACAGAACTGGAGAAATGAAGATCACATGGAGGGTTATCAGTGTGGAGAGGGTGGGAGAGAATGGGGGGAAAGGGTACAGGGAATAAGTAGCATAATCGATAGGCACAAAATAGACAAGGGAAAGTTAAGAATAGTGTAGGAAATGGAGAAGCCAAAGAACTTATATGTATGGACATGGACATGAACTAAGGATGGGGAGTAGGGGAATGCTGGAGGATGGAGGGTGCAAGGTAGAAGGGGATAAAGGGGAGAAAAATGGGACAACTGTAATAGCATAATCAATAAAATATACTTTAAAAACGAGATACCACTACACACCTATTAGAATGCCAAAATTCAGTAGGCTGGCATTGCCAAATGCTGATGAGGATATGAAGCAAAAAGAATACTCATTTATTCCTGGTGGAAGGCAAAATAGTACAGCCACCTTGGAAGACAGTTTGGCTAAACACAATCTCACTATACGATCCAGCAATCACACTCCTCAGTATTTATCCAAAGGAGTTAAAATTTTATGTTCACACACACACCAAAAAAAAAACCTGCCTGAGGATATTTATAGCAGCCTTATTCATAATTGTGAAAACTTGAAAGCAACCAAGATATCCTTCAGGAGGTGAATGGATACATAAAATGTGGTATATCCAGACAATAAAATATTTATTCAGTGCTAAAAAGAAATGAGCTATCAAGCCATTAAAAGACATGGGGGAAGCATAATTGCATATAACTAAGTGAAAGAAGCCAGTCTGAAAAGGCTACAGATCATGTGATACCAACTATATGACCTTCTGGAAAAAGCAAAACTGTGGAGACAGTAAAAGGATCAGTGGCTGTGAGGGGTTTGGCAGGAGGGAGCGATGAATAAGTAAAGCACAGAGGATTTCAGGGCACTGAAACTACTTAGAATGACTCTATAACAGTGGACACACATCATTATACATTTGTTCAAACCCACAGAATGTACAACACCGTGAGTGAACTCCAGTGTAAACTCTGGCATCCCAGTGATAATGAGGTATCACTGCATGTTCTCAGTTGTAACAAACGTACTACTGTGCTGCAAGATATTGATAGTGTGGGAGGCCGCAAGCAGCGGGGCAAGAAATACATGTGAAAGCTCTGTAGCTTCTGCTCAATTTTGCTGTGAAAACTTCTAAAAAAAATAGTCTTTTTAAAGGGGGAAAGTCAGGATAGGCTTGGAGCTTGAAACTGGAAAGGTAGAGGAAGACAAACCTTCTGTATACACGCTTCTGAGCCAGAAGAAGCAGATACCTAAAAGATAAGAGCTGAATCTAGGTTGCCAGGGGTCACGCAGACAAGGGTCGAGAAGAAAAATGACTCTGTCTAGGCTGACCAGATGTGCTGGTGACCGAGAGACTGCTGAGACCTCCTTCCTGGCCTGAGTCCATTCACAGAACAAGCCCTTCCCCAGGGCAAGGTCTCTTCCTCTCCCCCCCTCGTCTACAGCTTCCTGAGTATATGAGAAAAAGATGTAAAGGGTGTACTAAGCTCTTGTTGAATTCCTATAACAATGTTGGAAACAATAAGTCTCTCTTCAACATAGACAAATGACTACAAACCACTGAGGGGGCTACAGGAATGAACATTCTCAAAGAGCCAGGAACCAGGAGGCTCTGCTTCCTGGAATCAGATACAGGCCAAAAGGCATTCTCACCTGGTACGCTCAAGTATATCACATAACTTGAAGGTGCTGCCAAAAACCCAGATAAAGAAAAATGAGTTAAACAAGAGGAGAAGGGAAAAGAGAAACCAGAATTTCTTCCCAGGACCATAGGAACTGCATTTATGAGCAGGACCCTTAGAAACAAAAGGTTGCCATTCAAATGCAGACAAACTTCTTTCCCTGTGTGACTGCATCTCATAACTCTTGCACTTCCTAATGTGGAGCTACTCCACCTATGAGGTCATTTGTTTTCCTGAGAATTATGGAGCTTGCCAATCACTCCGATCACAGGCACTGGCCAGGAAAGCTGTGGGGAAGGAAAAGCATTGAGCCCCTTACTGCTCTCTCTCAGGTCATCAGAGCATTAGGATTCCATATGATTGTCTTCTGGAGAAAAAAACCAACTGTGCTTACAAAGATAAAAAGTTCCAAATGTTTCTTTCCTAAAGGTATGTTTGTTTTCAATCATATGTTTTTAATCGATGACAAAACAGCCTGAACTATAATTATTCCAACTCCACACACTATCCAAAAGCCAGAAGATAGCAAGCAGAAGTGATTGACTGGGCTATCGGTGACACATAGGGTCAATCGGTGGATTGAAGACACAAGCAGAGTCAGACAGAAAGAGAAGAGATGGTGAGCAACAGATCAAAGCTGATTTATGCTTGTTCCTATAACAGGCCCTCCAGGTGAGGAGCAAAAAATCCCTGCTCTGTGAAAAGACCCTGGTGTCACAGTTTAGTGTGAATTTGAGTTGTTCAACCCACACTCCATTTGCATTTGAAATCTTACCTATAATTGGGACATAAAGGTTTTATGTGGTTATTAAGAGAATTTAAAACCTCAATGAACAGATGAAATCAATGTGGGAGGAGCAACAGAGAAATCCACAACATGTTTAAGAAAAGAATTACTTAGCAAGAGTATTTTTATTTTTATTTTTTTTTAAATATAATTTTTNGAGCAAAAAATCCCTGCTCTGTGAAAAGACCCTGGTGTCACAGTTTAGTGTGAATTTGAGTTGTTCAACCCACACTCCATTTGCATTTGAAATCTTACCTATAATTGGGACATAAAGGTTTTATGTGGTTATTAAGAGAATTTAAAACCTCAATGAACAGATGAAATCAATGTGGGAGGAGCAACTGAGAAATCCACAACATGTTTAAGAAAAGAATTACTTAGCAAGAGTATTTTTAATTGCGTACTATTTATAATACTAGCCCCTTAGCCTTATAGCCAGAGGATCAACTTCAGGATTCCTTTCTCTTGTCAAGTCTCATCAAGCATCAGGGATTTGTTGTTGTTTTACTCTTGGGAAGCACTGCTCGTTTTTCAATGCAGATTTTTAAATGGATAAACCGAGCCAGTGACTGGGAAGACGTATGCTTAGCTGATTTTATCACAGAAGTTTATGTCATTTCACTAATTGTAGATACAAACTACAGACACACAAGCTATTGAATTTAGTAGGGTGCTGTAAGCAATATAGGCAACCTCATAAATGCAGTGCAACCCAGTGAAATTTGTATTTTAGAGAAGATCTGAAAATGAAGAACCAAAGCATTATCTAGACGGACTTTGAAATCTTAGAGATCTTCCCAAGTCCTGACCCTTCCCTAAAGCATGAACCTCCACCTCCCACCAAATTAGACCCAATGAACATGCTAAAATCACTTCAGATTTGTTTCTGAAGAGGTATTCTTTTTCTTTAAAGAAAGGAAACAAATAGAAAAAAAATGGCCTTGGTCAGATCAATGAGCAATATCACCTGGAATGAAAGTGAAATATTATATGATAATTTTCTCCTTTGATTTAATTCAGAAGGCCTAAAATTTTCCCTGGACAGTCAAGGTCTGGCATTTTCTTATTTACAAGTGAGCTTCTGAGAGACCCCTGGCACAGGAAGCCCCCACTTGTCTCTGTTTTCATTCTATAATGAAAGTCAACACTGTAACTGTGAAAATGGAAATCAATAAGTAATACAAAAACCTTTTTAAGAATTAATTTTATCTCAAGATTGCTACAAATCTTAGTGTATTTCAGACTGAACTTAAAACATATCATCTCACAGAGTTTTTTGGTGGAAATGAGATTGGTAAACGAATACTCTTTGATATGAAACCCAAATCCTCCATGAGCAGAGAAACCTGTGTTGCTCATAGATGTAATTACCACAGCCTGAGGCTAAGCATCAAATTTCCAGAACTCACCTACAAACCAGAGGATTGCCCTTGATTCCCAGACACATACCTGGGTTGCAGGCCAGTTCCCAGCAGGGGATGCAGTTCCCGGCAGGGGGTGCACGAGAGACAACCATACATTGATATTTCTCTCCCTCTCTCCTTCCCTACCCCTCTAAAGATAAATAAATAAAATCTTTTTAAAAAATTTCCAGAACTCTACCCATAATGAAAGTCTATTCTCTGGGAAAGAAAGAGAAATAATCTTTAGATACATGTTCAAGAAGAAAGTCAAACCATTAATTGAATTAAATATCTCCCCATCCCAACAATGGATGACTAAAATAAACCCTAAAATGTCCCAATGAACATGACATGAAATAATGAACCGATTTCAGAAATTATTACAAGAACTTTATTTTATCCCTGCATGCATACTTGTAATGTTTACTGAATAACTACCATATGCAGAAGACATGCAGCCTTTCAGGAAGAACATAAGATAAGGCTCCATCTAGTCTCAGCAATATAACTACAAGTGCAAGTATAGTAAACCAAAAATTATCAAATCCCCTCAGTAATTCTGACCTGTTAGAGAGAAGTATTTTCTGAATCCAGTACAAAGTCTCTCCTATAGAATACAATTTTAAGGCTAAGTACCCTGTGGACTCATTGGGCTAAATGTTGTTTAGGAGACATTCTGCACTCAACAACAGATTTGAATAATTTATAATGTATGCTAATTGCCTGCCTATTAGTTTTAGTCATGTGTATCCTAAAGTGACAAAAAGAATATTCCTTAAGTAGGTAGATATTTCCTCTTAATGATTTCTATAAATTTTAGTTTACTAATAATACCTCCCTATTAATAGTTCAGAAGTAAATATAAGCTTATTTATAATTATCATAAATTTAAATTATGGAAGCACTGCAAATTTCTATTTGCATAAAAATCATATGAAAGAGTAACTGCCAAAACAGGAATGAACATAACAGCTACCCTTTTCTTCTGCACTTATTATATGCCAGCCTCTATGCTTTTGTATATGTTGATCTCATTTTAATCATCAAAACAACCTCTTCAGGAAGGTATTCTGTGTGCCCCCATTTTTTAAAAAAGGTTTTATTTATTTTTAGAGAGAGGAGAATGGAAGGAAAAAGAGAAGGAGAGAAACATCAACCTGTGGTTGCCTCTCACACGCCCCCAAATGGGGACCTGGCCCAAAACCCAGGCATGTGCCCTGACTGGGAATCAAACTGGTGACCCTTTGGTTTGCAGGCCTGCCCTCAATCTACTGAGCTACATGAACCAGGGCCCCATTTTTAAACAAGTGGGACTTGTAGAATCTGGGAACTTAAATGTCACTGCCTGTCCCCCAATCAAGAGATACAAACTGCCATTAAATTGATTTGGCACTTTAAGGCACAACTTCCCCACATTTAAATAAAAAGTGAGTGCCCATCTCAGGGGACAGCTTCATGGTTTAAAACAAAAGTTCAGAGGCCACTACCTTCAGGTGTGACAACAAGTCTCATTCTGATTAAGCTTAGAGGGAGAGGAAGGGCCTTCCTACAGATGGACCAGACAACCCCCCTCGCTGAAGGCCAGGACTGCTCCGCTGATAACTGCCTCCGAAGTGGCTGCTGAACTCTTCACTTCCTCATCATCAGTACTGNTAAATAAAAAGTGAGTGCCCATCTCAGGGGACAGCTTCATGGTTTAAAACAAAAGTTCAGAGGCCACTACCTTCAGGTGTGACAACAAGTCTCATTCTGATTAAGCTTAGAGGGAGAGGAAGGGCCTTCCTACAGATGGACCAGACAACCCCCCTCGCTGAAGGCCAGGACTGCTCCGCTGATAACTGCCTCCGAAGTGGCTGCTGAACTCTTCGCTTCCTCGTCATCGGTACTGCCAGCAAAAGCCCCCACAGAAGGCATGCAGGTTGACATGTTAAATCAAACTCAGAAAAGAAATTTGGAAATCATTTTTAAAAAGTGACTGCCTGTGAGAAATATCATCCTAACACTTCTAGTTAGTACATGCAAATAGAGACTGACTTTAAATAACACACCATCACATCCTGTTCTGTAATTTCCATAGTCAACCTAGAAACATGTTCCTGGAAACAGCCCCACTAAAGACAGCCTTCTGCCTGACAACAGTATCATTTTTTCCTATATTGTCCCTGGTGTCCCTCCCTGCCCTCCTATTTCCTGTCATCACTCAGGCTCATGCAGTCACAGCCCTGTGCCTTGACCATCCCAGCAGGGCTCTCCTGGCTTCCCTGTTCAGACTTCCCTTTGCTCACCCACCTTTCTGCCTATTTCCTTCTAACTATTACTCCTTTCCCCATGTCTTACCAGCCAGGCTTTTAAAAAGTAATCAGCAATGGTTTTCTCCCACTTACTTTCCACCCCCTGCACCCCAGTTCCTATCCCTCTCTTTGTTTCTTCTCAGAATCCTCTGTGTCTTCTTTCTCCCATTAAATATGAGTGTTTCCCAGGCTCCACCCTGGTCCCCCACACCCCCACTGTACATGGCCTACTTCATCCACACAGGTCAGCAACTCCAAAATCAGTATCCTAATCCTGACCCCTCTCTTGAATTCCCAGCTCACATCCAACCTTAACAAGTCACCTCTATCTGGGTGTCTCGCAGGTTCCTCACACTCATAATTCCCACTCAAGCCAATTACGCTCCTCTTTTTATGTTCCTTATTTCAGGTCATAAGACCTTCCAATGAGTCCAAATCACTCACATCACCGTGACCTCCAGTTACTGATTTCAGCAGATTTTCCTCCTGAAATAATAGCTTGTGGCTCTATCATCTTCTCTCTAGACCTATGGCTATTAAGTTAGTGGGAGCCAGTGACAACGCTCACGTGGACCATTGTAATGGCCCCCAGTGGTTTCCTGGCTCCCGTCCTGCCCCTGGGAATGCCGTCCTCCACAGGCCATTAGAGTGTTTCCTAACCTGTAAAGCCTGATCACATCAACAACTTGTGGAAGGATAGTGATCTGAAAACTTTGCAATGCATGGCCTCCATCTCCTGCACATCCTTGTTCCCCTGAGTCCTTGACACCAGTCCAGGCAGCTGGGATGCTCCAGCTTTGTGCCCACAGATTTGAATGTCACTTACAGAGATACAGAAAGTTACTGCTCGGGTTGGGTTTTTTAAGTATTCCACTCATGCAAAATTATACTGGCTTACATATATAGTATATTACACAATACAGGGGTGGGCAAAAGTAGTTTAACAGCTGTTTGTATGGAAAACAATACAATAATTAATAAATAATAATGTAAGAATAAACTTTGCTTCATGTACTCACAAGTGTAAACTTACTTTTCCCCACCCCTGTGTGTGTGTGTGCGTGTGTGTGTGTACCATAAAGGTTTACAGTGAAATGAAGTCCCATGTGCCCAACATCCAGTGATCCAGGCTCGGTTTTTGACACTCAATATATGTTGAATATTTGAGGGAAAATGGCTTTATGAGGAAGGCTTGTGAGCTCAAAATCCTGAATCTGGAATTGCTTGAGGTCTGGTTTAGAGAACAAACATAGATGCAAATAATACCGGTCATGACGAGTTTGTCAGTCCAGACTCCATGATCATTATTCCATGAGACAAGGAAACTGGAGAAGTATTAGAAGGGCAACAAGAGTTAGACACCGATGGCAACTTTTTAGACAGAATCCCTGGGTCTATGTCCCTCACCCCCTTAGTACTAATGGGCAGAGCTAGAGAACGTTCAAGTGAGTTTGGAAGTCCCAGAGTTCCTGCAGAGGACCCTGGAAAGTGACGCTGAGGCCTGGGAAAAGAGGCAAAAGGAAAACCTTGAATGAACTGAGTTTTAACCTAAATTGACTACATTTGCCTGGCATTTTCTAAGATTTTATTTTCTACAGTGACATGGATGGAGAGTTAAAGATAAAATCAAGTTATAGAAAACTAAAGACAGTTTCCTTTTTTTGTATACCCATGAATGTAACTAACATATTTATACTTACAACATATACTGCTAAAATGTTTTTTTCAATTTTACTCTAGAGACATACAAACCACTTGAAAATATTGTATCAAATGTTATGCATAATGGATCAGGCTAATGGAGCAAATTACTATAAATATCTCCACCTTTTGCTAATGTGAAGCATTTGCCTCAGAAAGGAACTGCAGGTTGGTTGGTAACCAACTCTTGAGTACTACAGATATGGAAAGTTAGAATTATCTACTCTATCTATCATTCCCCAATAAATGAAGATAAGTTTTCAAGTGATTTCCAACCCTGGATTCCATAATTTGGCTCTCCTCTGTTTAGGAGAAGAGCTAAGCATTTAAGATAAACTCTCTGAGACCACGCAGTGGCATTAATCCTCACAGTTAATGCAGGAAGGAGGCGAAGCTTTTCTCCACACCAAACACCATGGGCTCATTGCCACCCGTTCTGAGCCAATATTATTCTTTCTACTTTTCCAACCACTTAAGATTTAAAAAGTCATGCAAGACAAAGGGAAGTAAAGCACAGAACCCAACTATTTCCAGCCAATCCACCTCTTCTCAAACATGCTCACAATGTAAAATTTCAGACAACGAATGATTAACACATATTATTTGGGCCTCCAGTGTCAATATATGGTTTGTTAGAGCCCTTAGCCCCTGGCCTGTTTTAGAAAAGAATCTGAGTGTGTGCACTCATGTACAAAACGTGTGCACGTTTAAATGCTTTTGTTCTTTCAAATTTCTAGAACCCAGGCATCTATCACTTCACTTTGTAACCCATGTGTGACAAAGTGTGAAGAGTTTGTGCAAAAGCAAAATCAGAAAAAATTGGAGTTGAAATCCCAGTCAGCCACTGACTTAGAAAAGTTTACACTCTAGAGAGGATGACAGATACATGCCACACAGTTTCCATAGTGTTGTGAGTGCTTTGACAGACATAAACACATGATATTATGAGAGCAGAAGCAGAGGCGTTGGGGGCGGGGTGTGTCAAGAAGTGACCCTTACAGAGAGAGGATGCCTGAGCCAAGTCTTAAAAGAGAACTAGGAGCCTGCCAGGCCGAGAAAAGTGCTTATTAACTGCTGAACAAGGAAGATCAGTTACACCATCCACATGGCTACACAAAGCACACATCATCAATCGCCGTGAAACGGGCATAAGAATCAATCCTGAAGAAGCGTGTCTCTGGTGCTTTTGATGAAAAGTGTAGTAGAAATCTCAAGGGAAAAGATAAAAGATCAGAGAGACCTACAGGTATAAGAATCTTGTCTCTCCACTATCCATCCACTCAAACTATTTTTATTGGACAGAACTGAAAGAAACATTGTTGGCAAATAAAATACCTACCAGAATATTCTGGACTGCTTCAAGCTGCATACACGTTTAAACTTTGACCTGTACAGCACAAATCCATATTCAAGTGGTTAAGGGGCCGTATAAGATGAGCGCTTGTTGTGAATGAAACTTCGGTGATTACATCAGCTACGCTAACCCAGAACAGCTGACGACCATTGCCAATATCATGCTTTCAGCAATCAGCAACATCTTTGGTACAGATGTCGGGAAAACCATTGTGCCAATTATGCCGTAATGATGAGAGTAGAGAGCCTGGCTAGGGAATTTTCATTTCATGTCTTCTTTGAAAAAGCATCTCTTAAAAGAGGACAATATACAACACATACTGTGTATCCTGTCACTCTTTTAGGCTTGAGCTGTGCTCCTTTTGAGTCTGTGGATCAGTGAACTTTCTGATCTCGGAGTCGAGATGGCATAAGCCAGAGGGTTTGGCACACACAGAACCCACTACATTCTTCAATGCTCAAGACAGCTTTACAACATCTTAAGCTACATCTGAACAAACCTGTTTCTTACTAATATTGTCAGTCTTTTTGAATACTTTTTCTACAAAGGACAAGAGGAGGAAAATGTCATTTGTTAGTTAATCAGAACCCACCTGATTGGATGATCCTTTCTGCATTCCACTCTTAGAGGGGAAAAAAAGCAAAGAGTAGAAGACAATCTTTCATAGGAAAATAGGCATTGCACAGTACCCTGGTGTTACTGTGGACTGAAGTCTTTTGCTCACACTTTCTGTAATGGCAGAACTGTGCAGTTAATTCACCTATTTTTCAGCAAATATTCAGCAAACACCTACAGTGTACTATGAATGGCTCTATAATGATCGTCTCTGTCCGGAACAGTGACCTGAGGCACAGCTTTTTCAGTGATTAAAGAAGGTTATCTTAAGCTTATTATAGCAAACTCACTAAAGTTAGGAAAATGTTCAAGTTTCATCTATCAGGAAGGAAACACAAGTGGGCTTATTGTCAAGCCTTAGTTAACCAGATAATTCTCTAAGAAGCACAACTTCCCTCTGCAACTCTACCATTTGCTAACCCTTTTGATAATTTCAGGACTATTCTTATCTGAATAACTGTATAGATCAAGGGGCATTAGATTAAGCAAAGGGTGTTAATTTCTAGCCAAAATAAATAAGTGCAAAAAGAATGAGGAAGAGGAATTGCTCCAGGTAGAGCTTCAGATCATGAAGGTGGTGTACCTTCATGGGCTATGTAAATTTAGACCCCAAGCACACTATTGCTTCCAGAAACTGCTTCCAATAGAAAATTTTATAGGCATTTTAAACTCTCATAGGTGACTCCCTGAAAAATATCACAGTTGGTCAAAAAACATATGTGTTTCAACTCCTTCTAACTTGCTTTAGTGTTAGCTTATAAAAACTCATAGGTGTATATTGGACTCATTAAACAGAGGGACTCATAAGCACGGGCTCGATCAGGGCAGGGTGCTGACAGGCATTATGCATTATGCAAGCTTCCCCACATCATTCTGCCAACATGCTTCCATTTTAATCCAAAACATTCCCAGCTTGTCAAGTACTAGGCCTCCCTGGAACACATAAAACCAGTCATGCCACCTCATGCAGAGGTTCCCTGATGCAGACAGATTTGCACTGGACACTGTAAGGAACCCACAATCCCATTTCACATGTTACTTCAAATCAGTCCCAAATTCTGTCTCCAGGGCTACTGTAAGAGTAAGACAGTAACCCCGGGAAAGTGGGTAGAAGAAGATGGAGTCCAAAGCATGCTGGCTTGACAGTTGTCAAGCACCAGGTTTATTCATTACTGAATAAAGCCAGTGAGTATTCATGAGTCAGCTGTAGAAATTTTATTCAAGAACCCACTGGAGGTGACGATGTATATTTGTACTTATTCATTTTATTTGTTTGTTTGTTTTAGAATCTTGCAGGACGGTCAAGACCATACTGAAGCTGAATGCCAAAAGATACTCTCAAATCTCCAAATTTTCTGGTGTGGTCACAGAGAGAGCTCGCATAAAATACTTAACAATTTTATGTTGACAAATTGGCATGTCGAGACAATTAGCCTCTTTGTAGCAAGATGGTGGACAGATGTATAGAAGAATCGTGAGGTCTGATTGTTCTACAGAAGTTAGTAAGATTGAGTCTCTAACAGAGTTACTATGTCAAAGGAGGGAGAGATAAGAATTGGAAATCTGATGGAAAACAGCCAGGCAGGAAATACAAAGGGAAGCAATTGAATTGTGGTTGGAAATAGTATGAGTAAACCCTTCTGAGACATGTGTGGAGCTGGAAGCAAGACCCCCAGGAAGAGTGATTATGAGCCATAAATAAGAGGTTTATGACAACCTAAACAGTAAAAGGCTGGTGGGGAGGTGAATTCATGAGGGTGGAATACGAGCTCTCTGAAAAATCTCACGAGAAGTCAAGAGAAGAGGCCAAAGAGAACTGAGTCCAATAGAGGATCCTGAAAAGTGGTAAAGTGAAAAAAATAGCAATGTACTTCCTTCAATTAAAAGAAAAGAAATGCTACCAAAAGTTGAAATCGATTTGATTAATATCTAAAGGAGATTCAAAAGATATTCTCCAGTGAAATTTATATCTGAAAATGTGCTCATTCATGCCACTGGCTATGTGCTTAGTATATGGATCGGTCCCTAGGTTGGGTGAGCCTAAAAACAGGTGTGACGGCAGAAGAGTGGGTGAATGTTTGGGAGCTCAGAGGGAGGATGTTATACCTTGTCAGGTCAATTTGGTTTTTCTCTTCAGTAAATGGATCATGTTGAAAGGAAAAAAACAATAGTTCCAGAGAATTTGATATCTCCAAATCTAACATTCTTATCAATAACTGAAGAATAGATGGTCTAGATCAGTGATCTTCCACCAGTCTGCCACAGCACAACTGGTGTGCTGCAAGAATTTTTAAAATATGCAACACCTGACTGTTTATTCAGGGGCACTGACCTCTTTCCTTTAGGTTGTCCAATACAAAAATGACAACAGCTGACACAACAACAGCCATTCAGTCTGAATGAATCAAAATTACACCTATTTTTGTCAGATCAGCAAAAAATATATCTTTTGATGCGCTTCAGGATTTTAGTAATTAGTTTATATGTGAGAGAATTGGCAAATAATCTTTCAATATAATAGTGCTGGCCATAACCTTATTCAAGCACAGAGGTTAATTTGGTGTCTGCATTTTAGAAATTAGAGGATGAAATCTAATCAAAGATTTATTGCATGTATAATTGGCTGAACTAAAATATAAGCACTGAATCATTTAAATTGTCTATAAACAACAGCTGCTAGTTTCACCCTTTCAAAATCTTACCTTAACAAGATTTCAATTCTGGTTCCATTATTTTTTTCATCCTGTTTGGCAATTAAAATCATCTCATACCCTAGTTCTAGCTGAACTGACGGTTTCAAGCTGACTGGGCTGGGGAGTGGGGCATGGTCTGCTCTCCCACTCTTCTCTCTCACCCCGCTCCCTCCTTCCTCTTTCTGCATCCCTCCAGCATGTGCTCACTACAAAAGCTTCAGAGGTGGGTATTGGGTAAGGTTTGGCAGTACAGGTAGCAAGTCAACTGTCCTTTTTCCTGTTCTTTGTTGTTGCTTCTCTCCCCATGGCAGGAACCCAAATGCTGACTGTCCCAGGGGAGTGCATTTTCTCTTCAGAGGCACTCAGGGACCTTTCCCTGTACAGCTCCCCCCAGATAAGAAATGAGGATCCTCACCCAAATGGACATCACTCCTCATGTCTCCTACCCAATTAAGCCTACTGAAGCCCAGTCCCCATCTGAGGTCTTCTGACCACAGGAAACTCACATTCCTTTATCAAGTCAAACAGACTGGCCCCCACTCCAACCCAGAGCTCCCTCTCGCTTCTGCCATCCTTCTCCTGCTCCTTTTCCTCACAAGCAATATTGTTACACATTCTGTTGCCTTTGGGTTTAGGAAAACAGCAATTCTCAAAGAAAAGACTACTCTGCATTTCTAACTATGAAGAGAAGAATAGTCTGAGCACCCTAATCTTGTAGACAGTTGAAGGAACAAATCAAATGTGCCTTCTTCCACAGGATAAAGAGAGGAGGAAGATCCCATTGCCACTCAAGAAATTCTGCATTTCCCCCAAAATCAACTCCTTCCCCCACTCACTGCCCACACTTTTTCTGAAAACTATTGAGCCTCTCTCGGTGGGGCAGACTAGGAAAGACTCACATTAAAAAGCAAGCCATCTTTGGACTTGAGCTTAGAGAATTTAGTAGATATTCCCAACAAAAAGGCTCCAATGTAACCCCTGTGCTACTGCTGCTGATGGCTTCCAGGAGAGATATTAATTAGCCCCTACCCAACTTGCCACATGAATCTACTTTCTACAGGGCCCTTGGCTCAGTAATCCAAAGATTTCCAGAATGAATGGTTATACAGCGTGACAGGGAATATTCAGCAGGTAGCTAAATAACCCTCATAGTAAAGTAGAACAAATTCCATAAAGGTGCCACAGATAGAGGTCAAGGATAGATTGTTGTGCACCAAGCTCAGAAATTATCTTCCTATACAGAAAATGGAGAAAGAGCTTTTCTCCAGCTGTGAGATCATGAAGGCATTGGCATTTGTTCTGCACCTTGAAGAGAATGAAGAGTTTAAACTTGTAGACATAGGTGGGGAGGCAATTAGAGGTGAGGACACTTTTTTTAGAGACAGTAAATCACAAGGGATAACTTATTAACTATCTTTAAGTATAATGTTTCTCAACTTCCCTGATTATAGGAATCACTAGAGATGCTTATTAAAAATACAGATTCCTAGCTCCACCCCAGACTTCCTGGATTAGACTCAAAGAAAGAGACAGGGAATCTGAATTTTTAACATGTACCTCCTAGGAGGATTCTTAGGAAGAAGCAAGTTTGATAATTCCTAATAAAGGGCCTAAAGTTTTCTTTGAGTAAGAAATGAAAACGTTGCCTACCTCACTGGACAAAAATGAACAAAAAAATGAGCTCTCATTTCTGTAAAAGTTTGGTGTGGAATAAGAAAGATTCTAATTAAAGGTTTCTAAATATTACAATAGGCTTTTATGAGAGTTGAAATCCCCATCCCTGAAAAGCTTTTAAAATGGAGGAAAGCACTGTTTGCCCTAGAGGTGGTGACTCTGGGGAAGAGGCACAGGGCTCAATTATTTGGGGATCATTTAGGGGTTGTGAGAAACAAACCCTCTCAAGTTAGTGGGAAGGAAAAGAGTTTATTGTGAGAACACAAGGGAATCTTGAGGAAGCCAAGTAGAGGAACCAAAGGCGGGCCTTAGGGAAACTGGAAAGTCACTGGGCAACTTTGCCCTCCCTCTCTTGTGGACGAAGTACTCTCTCACTGCTATATATCTCTGCACCCATATTTAAGTCTCTCCTCTGCTCAAGCCAGCTTCTCAGTATTATCATCCACTTAATCAACGGCAACCTCATCCTCAAATTTAACGTGATTCACCAGATATTCAAAGTTGACTGGGACAGTCATCATGCACCAATTCCATATTCCTCTAGGTGATAAAATCTGATGGGTCCATCTTGAGTCTCATGCCCACACCTGCTAGGGTTATTCCCTTTGGAACTCTGGGAGTGTAGTTGGAAGAAATGATAAAATTTGTATATAAGAATAGGTCAAACAAATCTTCTGTTGCCTTAATTTAATATTTTACTCTAAAAACAACATTGTTCTCACTAAAACCCTTATTCTTTTAAGAGTTGTCTCTCTTGGCTTCAATTTGAAATACTTATAAAAAGACTTCTTATTGGAATGCCAAGAATAAGTAGTACTTTTAAACAATGAGTTGTCTGGTCTGGATTCAGAATCTTCTGGATAATCTGAATTTTTACCCAAGAATTTCTATGTTTACAGACTCGACACAAGAAGCGTTTTGCTGAAATTCCTGAAACCTGGTAATTAATCTAGTCATTCTAAAATACATATGCTTCAAGTTAAACTTCAATGTGTGTTACTGATTAATTTTCACATAGTTCACCTGAATATTAAGTTATCTGAAGTCCAGAAAGCTTTCCAAAAGCAGCCACAGTCCTATCTCTATGAATAAGAAGACTGACCTTCACCCTCAGTACAGGAAATTTGAACCCCGTAGTGCCTCTTCTTGAGCCTGATTGGTCAACCTGACCCTGAAGAGATTCAACACTAAGCTTTTCAACATTAGGTTGCCCTTGGTTTTAGGAGAAAACAGGTCTTTGTCTCCTGTGACTAAGAGATGTGAAAGAACAAGATCAGCAAACTGAGGTAGAATTCTGTCTAGTTCTTGTAACCATAAATGGAAGGGGGTGGGGCAGTGGTCCTTTTATAAGTCCTGCCTCAAGGACTTATAAAGTCCACAGCCCCCTCTCCTTCCTATTCCTCTGATTCTAATGGGATCCAGTTAACTTCTCTACCTGCCTTGTATTCATCTCTCCATCCTCCTCTGCCGCCTTCTCCCAGTTGTATTCTCCTCCTAGTGAGACACTCTCATGCCAGAATAGGAATTACCATTGTCTAGCAATAGTGTGATTGGTAGGGTTTTACTTCTGCAAATAGGCTCACTTTAGCATCCCCCATTACTCTGAGGCTCCAAAAGAGAAATAGTCAGGAGGAAAACTCCTCCCTTTATTAAAACATTCCACCAAGGAAAGCAGCCAAGAAAACTGAATTTAAAAACAGAAGCAAAGGAGGTGTTCAGTTTTTAAAAAATTAAAACTGCACTTGTCACAATCTGACCCACAAGGCTTTAAAAAGCTAACAGATTATTTATCTCAAGTTGCCCACTCCAGAGAGTTCCCCGGTTTTCCAGAGTTCTCCTCACTTGTAATTGAGGATAACCCTGAAAACAGATGTACAGACTTAAAAAGAATGCTTTTGTCACTAAAAAAAAAAATGAAGCAAATTGGGAGATAATCATAAATGTATAAATTCCTGGGGAAAATACAAGAGATGAGCGAAACAGCAACTAGTCCAGGGGCCTAAACAGATCGTTTAGGCAGAAGGTGAAAAATAAGCCTCTCTGCGATGAAACAAAAGGAGAAGCAAACATATGAACAAAAATACAATATCTCTAGAAATGAAACGAATGATACTCTTTTCTTTCTTAAATTTCTTTATCGAGGTGAAAATCATGTAATATATCATCAACCATTGTAAGGTGGACAGTAGAGTGACATTTGGTGTACTCACAATGTGACGTAATCACCACCTCTTTCTAGTTTCAAAAATTTGTATCACCCCAGAATACCCACACCCTTCTCCCTCCCCCATCTGCTTGCTGGATCTCTACATTTGCCTATTCTAGATTTCTCATATAAAAAGGGTTATACAACACGTGTCTATTTGTGTCTGGCTTCTTTTGCTTAGCATAAGGCCTTTGAGGTTCATCCTACCACACTCTGTACCATGTCTCAGGACTTCAGGGCCTTTTAACGCCTGAATGATATTTCATTTTAGGTATATACTGCATTTTGTTTACCCATTTCAACTACATGGACACTGGGTTGTTTCTACCTTTTGGCTAATATGAACAATGCTGCTCGACACATTCATTTGCAAGTTTCTGAGAAATGAGGACACATTCATTGTGACCCTCAAAAGAAGGGGAAAACATTTTTAATGTAGCAACTCAGCACCTATTTCTCTACAAGTTGCAAGGTGTACCATAGCACTAACTTGAACGGTGACTCAGACCCAGTATGTTTTCTTAGCCACATATCAAATTTGAATACAGGGCCTGATAGTAGCACCTGAACACACTTTCCAGGGAGCCTGTTCTTCACTCAGATCAAACCAGGAGAGATGAAACTGAACACACTTCTACCAAGAATAAAGAAATGTTGTGGCCAACTTCAAAGATATGTGAACATGGGCATTTGCAGTGATTAGTGAACTAACAACACTAAGAAGGGAGTTCTTCTGATCATGTGCCTAAAGGCAGACATGCAGTGAGGACAGGGAGAGGAATTCCGAACCATTGTCTATTTTTTTCCCCATGAAACTTGTTTTAAAGAACTGCACAGCTGCAGGAATTGTGTGAGCATTTTGGGACTGTCAACCCATCATCTAACTTTGTGAAGAATTCTTCTGAGGTGGATTTTATTGGTTTCAGCTGGAGAATCCATCCCACCACACCCTTATGTACCCCCGCCCTTGCACGCCCGCCCTCACACCCCCATCCTCACACCCCCACCCACCCCACCACAACCACAAAGCCACATGCCCACCAAGCACTGCCTGTCTTCTGCCCTGAAGTGATCAGAAAGCAAGAGTTCACCATGAGGGAACCACATGGCATCAATTTGTGCCTCGAGATGGTCCACAGCTTTTTACAATCTACGGGAGATAAAGCAGGGACAGCAACATCCCAACAGGAGGAATAGCCCAGCGAAGTCCATCTTTGCTAAGGGCATTTGTCCCTTTGTAGAATCTCCTGTTTTCTTTTTCTTTCTGGCAGCCTTTGGCCTTGATTTTCTAAACGTTCAGTAAGTGATTTACTGAACTAAATGTTCAGAGTTTCTTTTCTAAAACTTTTCTGGAGCTTCAGCAGCTCTGGTGTATTCTATATCAACATGCACAATGGAGAAATGTTACTGGCACCAAATAAATCAAGGCAGTTTAGGGAAAGGGGTGGGTGGAAGTTGCTGGGAAGGAAGCGACATCTGCTTTGGCTCACAGCATTCAATTCGACCCACCTCGAAGTCCCCCTCACCCCCACTAGGTTTTGATGGTCTGATGTTCACAGAGCAGCTCAGCTCTCCTCCAAGTCACCATGTCAACACAGGGGATCCAGCAAGTGATGAAAAAGGAACGTGGAAGACCTCCTTCAGAAGCAGGAATCAGTTGTCTTTGTTCAGAAACCAAATGTAAGCCTTTGCAAACTCTGGCTTTGAGGACAAGCTTTGAGGAAGACTGTTGCAGGATAATATTTCCCATGTTGGAGATAAATTCTAAATTTTTCCAGGCTCATTATGAAGGAAAAGTTCTTGAAGATAAATGAATCCAGTCAAGCAATCTTTACTTAAGAACACTATGGCGACTTCCTCACCATTAAAGTACACTAGAAAAGGACTCCCCCAGAAAGAGAGAGAATGGGTGTGTGTGTGTGTGTGTGTGTGTGTGTGTGTATGTGTGTGTTCTGGAATAGGGAATCAGTCAGATGTGCCTAAGAGTTCAAGTTTTAGTAGATCTTAAGCAAATGATTTACAATTTTAGTGTACTCATTTTTTAGAAAAATACTCTTACTGAGATACAAAACATGAAAAGTCTACTACAGTGTCTGACTTTTAATTGTAGTAAAAAACACACAATGGAATACTATTCGGCCATAAAAAGAAGAAAATCTTACCCTTTGTTATAGTATGGATGGACCTGGAGCTTTATGCTAAGTGAAATAAGCCAGTCAGAGAAATACAAGTACCACATGATTTCATTTATATGTGAAATCTAATGAACAAAATGAACTAATAAGCAAACCAGAGACAGACTTATAGATAAAGAGCAGGCTGACAGCTGCTGGGGAGGTGTTGGGGAGTTGGAGAGATTAAGCATTAAAAAGAAAAAACTCATTAACTAGGATAACAGTGTGGTGATTGTCGTGGGTGGGAGGAGAGGGTATGGGGGGATAAATGGTGGATGGACTTGGGGTGGTGAACACACCATACAGTATGCAAATGATGTGTTGTAGAACTGTGTGCCTGAAACCTGTATAATTTTGTTAACTAGTATCACCCCAATACATTCAATAAAAAGGAAAAAAACATAAAAATTTTACCATTTCAACCATTTTAAGTCTATAGTTGAGTAAAGCTATTTCACATTGTTGTACAACAAACCCTAGAACTTGTTTATCATGCAAAACTGAAATTCTATACTCATTAACAACTCCCCTTTTTTTCCTTCACTCCCTGGGAACTGCCATACTATTTCTCATTTCTAAGAGTTTAGAATTCCTAACTCTTGAACCAGGAAATAACTTAAAAGCCATCTATTCCAAATCTCTCATTCTCAGACAAGAAAACTGAGGTTGGGAATACATAGGTTACTGGGCAAAGGCTGGCTAATGAGCCATGAAGCCAGGGCTTGGACTTTTGCTGCCCAAGCCCAACCTTGTCCCCAGTGTAGCACACAGTAACGATGGTTTTCATAATCTCCCACAATTCAAAAGAATGCTCACCTCCATGGAAAGAAGCAATGTGTAGTAATTAATATACACACATCAAATTACAGTTCCAGGAAAATTTTGTAACTTGAGCAAGACAAAGAAATCTATGTCCATCACATACATAGTCATCCCCAAAACACTGCTCAGGCTTGAGGCAGTAAAAAATTGCCATAAAGAGTCTGAAAAAAGGCTCTGGGTTAGAAAGAAGGTGATTATTTAATGTAAATAATTGAAGATTTCTGAAGAGATTTAAAGTACATCAAGGGTGGTAACAGGTAATCTTTATGTGCACTGACGTCACAGTAAATATAAGACAGAGAGGGAGAGAATATGCTGATCATAGGATATTTAGACATGGTAAGGAAGGATTTCACATGAATGCCGTGAAATCCCCTTTCCTAAAGGTCATTAGAATGTCTCCAGATTGTCATCATCACTGAATGAAAACATTACTTAACATCACTGAATAAAATCCTCATGTTTTCATTCCAGGCTTTAATTCCATGACTCTAAAGCATCAGACTTTTCATAATCCATCCATCCCAGTGGTCCAGGTATGGGCTGAGATATGAACCAGAGACCATGTGCATCCCAGTGGGAGCTTTTTGTCTGGGGCAACAAAACAGAGATTCTAATAACACCTTTTGTCCTGGATCCCCATAGGCTACCTGGGTAGTATCTTTAGGAGGCAAAAGAGAGTTGAGCTCAAAGTTAAGACATTAGAAAGGCTAAAATTGTTTCTGTGAAATCGCAAGTTTGAACTGGTTCCAGAACTCCAAAGATGAGTGCACAATAAATAAATGCAGGGTAAGGGAGCTACTGTGCCATCCAAGGTCATTGGCAGCAGCAGTAAAACTCACCATTGGGCTGCAGAGACAACCTGTCTGGACTTCAGTCTCAAATCCAGTTACAAGCACTTAGATCACTAAACCTTTCTCTTTCTCACTTTCCTTATATATAAAATGAAGGTGATACTGGTAACTACCTCAAAGGATTTCGGTAAAGATAGAATAAGTTAATACATCTGAATCACTTAGCACTGTGCCCAATAATAAGCATTCAAAAATGCTGGCAATTATTGTTAATAATCCATGCTGCAATGTGCACCTTGGTCTTCTTACTCACTCTGTCACTCTCTCCCTCCTCTTTTTTTTCTTAACACCTTTATGTGCTTCCTTCCTTTTCCCTTATCACAGGCCTATGCCGGTAATCATTCCCATGGACAAGACCAATCTCATGTTTGGTGATTTAAGAGATCAGCAAAAGGAATCTTCTGCCATGACATTAAACTTCCTGTAAAATATTATAATTAGATTATAATATTTTATAATATTATATAATGGTGGCATAGGCAAACATGACTCACCTCTTCACACAACCACATCAAAATTACAACTAAAATATAGACAACCATCACTTAGAACCATCAGAAATTGAGTTGAATGGCAGTCTGACAACCACAGAATTAAAGAAACCACATCCAACCAGACTGGTACAAGGGGCACAGGCACAGAATGGGTTGGTTCCACACCCATGAGAGGTAGGTGAAAATTCCAGGGAGATATCTCCAGAGTGAGGTGTGCCAGCCTCACACCAGGCCCCTCAGCTCACAGTCCACTGCAGGGAACATAATTCCCCACAACTTCTGGCTGCAAAAAACAGAGGGGATTGAGTTAGTGGAAAAACTGCTGGAGCCCAAAGTAGTTCATCTTAAAGAACCCACACACGAACTTACTCAGACTCACTCCCTCTGAGCTATAGCACTGAGGTAGCAGCTTGAAAAGCACCAGTGTCGTACAGGGAGAAACTGAAGTGTCTGGCATCAAGGCAGGAGCTGGGGGACAGCTTTCTCCCAGACAGAAAGGTGACAAGAGGTCATTGTCCCTTTTCTAAACCCTCCCACTTCAAGCCACAGAGGCAGAGAACCAGCAAGCTGGTGCCCTGTCTGAGGCTCCATCAGCCTGGCTAACACTGTTTGGCCCACCTTGAAGATCCCCAGAGACTCCACTCCACCCAACTTACAGGCCCACCTAAGCTGCTGTTTCGTATGAATGGCTGGTCTTGGATCATGCTGCACAACTTTCTGAATCCTCTCAAATGAGCAACAGCCAATCTCAGTGGGCCCCCAGGCCCAGCACTAGCAGCAGCCAGCCTAGATTCACAGCTTGGCTTTGCCTGGGAATCTCTAATCTTAGCACAAATAGGAGCCATCTCAGATTGCTTTATAGCTCAGGCAGGGTGGCCCCAGGTAGAACACAGGTGGGGACTGACTATGGCCTGCACCACCTGGGGAACCCCAGGGCCAGCTCACCTAGTGGACAGCTACAGACCACATGGAACACCACCACCCTGCCCCTGCACAGCTGATCCTCCATGAGGGCAGAGGTTGGTGGTAAGTGGTCACAGCCAAACCTTGGAGCTGACTGGTCTGGGTAAATCTCTGCCACTGACCTGCCAACAGGAACCAAGGCTCAACTACAAGAGGATGTACTTAGCCCACACAAAGGGTGTACCTCAAGTACCCAGCTTAAATGATAGGGGAGGCTGTACTAGACCCTACAGGACACCTGTTACATTAGGCCACACTATCAAGATGCAGAGTCAAAGCAGCTCTACCTAATACATAGAAACAAACACAGAGAGGCTGCCAAAATGAAGAGATAAAGAAATATGGCCCAAGTGAAAGGACAGATAAAAACTCCAGCAAAAGAGCTAAATAAAATGGAGATAAGCAATCTATAAGATGCAGAGTTGAAAACACTGGTTTATAAGGATGCGTAAGAACTTAGTGAAGACTTCAGCAGCATAAAAAAGATCTAGTCAGAAACAAAGGATACACTAATTGAAAGAGAAACAATTTATAGGGAAACAATAGTAGAGTGGATGGAGCTGAGAACCAAATCAATGATTTGGAACATAAGAAAGAAAAAAAAAACCCAAGCAATCAGAACAATAAGAAGAAAAAAGAATTCAAAAAAAGAGGCTAGTATAAGCAGCCTCTGGGACAACTTTAAGATGTCTGACATTCAGATAATAGGGGTGCCAGAAGGAGAAGAGAAAGAGCAGAAATTGGAACACTATTTGAAAAAAAATAAAGAAAGAAAACTTTCCTAATTTGCTGAAAGAAATAGATGAGCAAGTCCAGGAAGCACAGAGAGTCCAAACAAGATGGATGCAAAGAAGCTCACTCTAAGATACATTGTAATTAAAATGCCAGAGGTTAAAGATAAAGACAGAATCTTAAAAGCAGCAAGAGAAAAGAACTTAGTTACCTACAGGGGAGTTTCTATAGGCAATCAGCTGATTTCTCAAAAGAAACTTTGCAGGCTAGAAAGGACTGGCAAGAAATATTCCAAGTCATAAAAAGCAGGAACCTACAGCCACGACTGCTCTACCCAGCAAAGCTATCATTTCAAATCAAAGGGCAGGTAAAGAGCTTCCCAGACAAGAAAAAGCTAAAGTAGTTCATCATCACCACACCATTATTATATGAAATGTTAAAGGAACTAACTTATTTAAGTAAAAGATCAAAATACCGAACAATAAAATGGCAAAAATATGTAGCTATCAACAATTGAATCTAAAACACAAACTAAGCAAACAAGAACAGGGACAGGATCATGGATAGGGAGAGTGTTTTAATGGTTGTCAAATGGGAGGGGGTGTGGGAAAATGAGTGAGGAGGTGGGGGATCAAGAAGTACAAATAGGTAGTTACAGAATAGCCGTGGGGATGTAAAGTAAAGGAAAGGGAGAGGCCAAAGAACTTACACACATGACCCATGGACATGAACAATGATGTGGGGATTCCCTGAGAGAGTGGGGGTGCTGAGTGGAAGGGGGCAAAGGCGGAAAAACTAGGACAATTGTAATACCACAATCAATAAAATATAATTTAAAAAGTAAAATAAAATATCATCATTAGACATTTGGTCCTATGAGTAAATAATCACCCTTTTAAATGTAAAAGCCCTGGGAGAACTAATAATATACTAAGTTATTAGCCCGACTCCTTACCACTGGTATATCCTCTTGCTGTTATTATCTGTCTTCAATTAGCTTAATTATTGATTGATTGTATAATTTTAATCTTCCCCAAGTTCTGTAAAAATTGTAGCTTACCAGTTTTGTTCACAACCTTATTCCCAACCCCTACAACAGAGCCTCACATGGTAGAGGCTCAATAAATACATATTTGTCAAATATTGAAGGGCTGAACTACTGACTTCCCCCCCCCCAAAAATATACCATGCTGTCCAGCCTCCTGCTCTCTGAATGTGCTCTTCCCTTGCACAAGATGTAAGGTTTATTTCAGATGCTGCCTCCTATGCATTCCCCTGGCCCATTCCTACCAGTTCACCAGGGCTCAGTGCAGGCACTTCAGCTTCCATGGAGCCTTCTCTGACCTCCCCAGGTGGGCTTAGTGCTCTCTGCCAGCTTTGACGGTGCCCTTGACATTCCTGAAACCTTCATGTATCAGCAAATCCCTCAATATCACGAAGCCTATATTTTCCACAATGAATTTGCTGCTGGAGAGGATAATGAGAAAACTGAGTTCTGATGAAAGTGTCGTGGAAGGAGGGAAAGGATGGGCGAAGACTGCCAGACTCAGTCACTGGGCCAATGACCCCTCCCCTAACCGAAATTCTAAATGGCTCTGTGTTAGGCCTTGAGGATAGTTTTAGAAGAGTTGAAATCTCTGATATTAAATCCATGAACATCAAAGGTCCAGTCTGACAACTGTCAGGTTTCCTACGCTGAGAACCCTTTAAGAGAGAAACTGTCTTCTTCAGATTCCCCACGCCATACTGAACTATATGAATTTCTATCAGCTTAATTACTTTTGGCCATGACACTACTTCTTTAAAAAATCAGATATTAAGTATATCAATGATATGGTTTATCCACCATAAGAACCCAATGTTTAAAAATAAATGAAGATATCTCTTTACTTATTCCTTCCCCAAGTTGAAATGATGCATCTAAGACAGAAAATCCAGAAATAACACAGACTCAGAATGGAATTCCAGACAACTCAGTAGACTCAGCTCTGACCCCAGATGAAGACACGGGTCTTCACTAGTGACCACCCACACACTTGGGCCACTGTCTTCCATTCTGCACTCGTGTTTTCTGAACATACTTGCTGGAGGTGATTTTTTAAAAGAAAAAGAAAAAGCTCTAAATGTGCAACAGCACTAGTGTTAGGCACAGGCCAACATCAACAAATTCAGCCAGGGCAAGTGTGGAAAGGGTCTGGATTGGGCTTCTGAAGTAGTCCCCCACACCCCAACCCAGAGATAATCCAGTAGCTTTTAAGATTTCTTTCTCAAGTTAAGTCAGGCCCAGAGGACGTTCTGAGAGCCTGTGTCTGTGGGAATATGCCCTCAGCTACCCATGGGAGCAGGTAATAAAACAGGATGAGATCAACATACCCAGTTTTATTTCTAGACTATATAGTCAAAACAGAAATAGTCTAAAGTTGACAAATTTTCTCAACTGAAATGCAGCAATGATTTATATCTCTTATAATCTTAATAGTGACTCCAAATGTGTGAAAGATGAAATTTTACCATTTCAAGAAATTTAATTTTTTAAATCAAAATAAATTACAGTTGTATCTGTTCCAGACAGCTGGGAACCTTACCCTGGTATGTGTCTGCGCATCACATCCTCCGTTAGAATCCTCTGTGCAATTGCTGAAAGAGAAAATGCACTGGAATCATTTTGAGACAAATTTAGACATGTTGGGCAACCAAATATGCAGACAGCTTCTTGGTATGCAATTAAAATACCACTGGTGGGAACAACTGGCTCTGGCAATGGTAACGGGAAATAGACTTTTCCTCTCAGGAAATCGATTCTAGTTGACAGCCTCACTCAGCAAAATGAGATGGAGTTCTTAGCATAACTCCTGGTAAGGGGTCCATCTGACCCCCATTCACCACCTGATCAGCCACTGACAGACCACACAGAGGGGAGTCAGAAACACTTCTGGAACGGATGCAAAGACAGCCACACACACTTCACACACCGAGCTCACAGACAAGGCACAGCTGAGTTTCTCAAAGCACTCCGTTGGTGCAGCCTTCCAGGAGCAAGCTGCTAGAGTTGACCTTGGATCTGAAATCATGAGAGCCTCTCTCAGTGTTTTAGAGGGGACACATTTGATCTAGAAGTCACTAAATGCACATAACACCTCCGGGAAGGCCCATGGCAGTTTCTAAGGGATACATCTACCCTCTTCATAGCACTCTAAAATTCCCAGAATGGCAATAGTGATTCCCATTTAATAAAGAAAAGGCCAGATTGTTTTTTGTGGAGGTAACATTGATTACTAACACTTTATACATTCAGGGGTACAACATAATTTGATGTCTGTGTGTTCTCTAGCGTGCTCACCATCAGAAGTCTAGTTCCCATCAGCCACTGTATATTTGAATACTTTACACATTAGCCCTTATCTGCCCCCCCCGTAACCACTGATGTATTGTCTGTATCTACAAGTTTGCTTTTGTCTTATTTGTTCATCTATTTTCAGACTTTTTATATTTCACACGTGCATGAAATCATATAGTTTTTTTCACTTTCTATCTGACTTATTTCACTTAGCATGATATTTCAAGATCCATCTATGTTGTCACAAATGGCAAGATTTCATCTTTTTTATGGCTAATTAGTATATGTCTTCTCTATTCGTTCATCTATCAATGAACACAGGTTGTTTCTATCTTTTGACTGTTGTAAATGATGCTGCAATAAACATAGGGGTACACATATTGTTTTCAACTTGCATTTTCTATTTTGGGTTAAATACCCAGAAGAGAAATTGGTATTATGTGGTAGTTCTAGTTTTAATTTTTTGGAGAATTCCCATGTAGTCTTCTATAGCAGCTGCACCAATTTATAACCCTGACAGTGTATAAGGATCCTCCAGAAAAGGCTAGTTTATTCCATGGTTTCACCAAACCTGTGGGTGAGGGAAAAGTCCTATCTCTAAATATACCTCTTCTCTTTTTTATGGAAAATGTCAAACATATACAAACATAGAAAGTTAATATAATGAACTTTCCACCCATCACCTAGTCTAAATAATTATCAACCTATGGCTAATCGTGTTTCATCTGTAACTCACTCCACCACCATTGGTTTCCTTAAGGCAAATCCCAGACATTATTTAATCTCATTAATAAATATTTCAGTCTGTATTTTTAACAAATAAGTCCTCCTTTTAACATAGCCATTGATATATACAAAAATTCCTAAATATAATCAAGTTTTAGTCTATAACCAAACTTTCCTGTCTTTTTTTATTATTTCTTCAAATTGTTCATATATTGCAATTGATACACCTCATATGTCAATTTGTAGCTTGCCCTCACTCTCTCTCTCTCTCTCTCTCTCACACACACACACACACACACACACACACACAATTTGTTTTTGAAGAAACCGGGTTTTTTTCTGAATCATTTCTCACACTCTGAATTTTACTGGTTGTATCTGCATGGTGTCATTTAACATGTCCCTCTTCCCCTACTTCTTCCCCAAAATTATTAGTTAGGTCTAGAGGCTTGATTACATTCAGGTTTGGTTGTTTTCAAAAAATGTTTTCATCAGTGCTTAAATACAGACATTGAAAAGCACCTCATATTTGGTTGTCTTCTTTTTGTGGTGTTAGCAGCCATTACAGATCACCACCTGAATTGTGTCATTAGTGGTTGGAAGATGGAGATATCCTCATTCTTCATCCAGCTTGAATACTTCTTTATAGAGGATTGTTGTTCATCAACTATTTGATTACCATGAGGCACACTTTGCCCAGAAAAGGTAAAATGCTTGGTTGTTTCCATTTATTAATTTTCCAAAGAATGAGTTCCCTAGCATCCTCAAAAGGCATCTTCTGTTTTTACTTTTACATGCCATAATGAACCCATAAATTTAAAAGCATTTTGTACATTTCAAACTGTTGTAGTCATCAGTCCCCTTTCTTTGATCATTTTTCTACACCTTGCTTTTTTCACTTAATATTAACAACACAACCTATGTGAAAATCGTTGTGTGAAAATATAGAAAAAATAAAGTAAATAAGTTTTTACTTTATTTATTTACTTTAACTTGTTGTTATGGTTACACAGGACTCCTAATTTCTTATTTTTTAAGATTTTATTTATTTTTAGAGAGAGGAGAAAGGAGGGAGACAGAGAAGGAGAGAAACACCAATGTGAGAAACCCCCAATGGTTGCCTTTTGCATGCCCCCAACCAGGGACTTGGCCTGCAACCCAGAACCCAGGCATGTGCTTGACCAACCGGGAATTGAACCACTGACCACCCTGTCCCTACAGGTCTGCAGGACAAGCTCCAACCCACTGAACTACACCAGTCAAGGCTTTAATCTGTTTTTATAGTTATATAGCACTCTATTTTTCTACAGCCACATAGTATTGTACTCCCTTGGGTAGCTGTGTCCTAATTTATTCAGCCAGGCCTCTCCCGATGCACATAAAGAATGCCTCCAGCCTTTGCCATTGCAAATACTACTTCAGTAAATAACCTTGTGCATCACTTGAGAGCGTAACTTTGCAGATAGATTGAGTCTTTGGAATAGATTCTTAGAAGTGGGATTGCTTGACCAAAGAATAAATGCATGTGTAACTTTTCTAGATATTGTCAAAATTCTGTGACAGTTTGCATTCCCACTAGTGATGCCCAAGAGCACTTATTTCTCCACAAACTAACTGGGGGTTTGTAATGTAAAACTTTTGAAGTTTTGCCAGTGTGAAAGCTGAGAAGTTATATCTCAGTGTAGTTTTAATTTACATTTCTCTTATTAGAAATAAGACTAACTACCTTTTCACATTCCTGAAGGCTGTTTGAATTTCTTTTCTCTAAGTTGTCAATATCTGCATTTTTCTATAGAATTGTTTAATCTTTAGAAGTGCTTTAAACAATATGATATTAATTCTTTATTTGTGATAGAGTTGGCAAATATTTTGTCAGCTCACCGTGAGTGTTGTTTGGAAGGAGGGCATACAAATGATTTTATTTTATTGCTTATGGATTTCAAATCATATGAACTATTTCTTTTTTGGGGGGGTCTTTTCTTTTTATTGTTGTTTTATTACATTTGTCCCAAGTTTCCCCCCTTGCTCTCCCCTGCCCCACCCAACCCCCGATCCCACAGTCAGTCTCCACCCTGTTGTCCTTGTCCATGGGTCATTTACAGGTGTTCTTTAACCAGGCCCTTCCCTTGCTTTCCTCCTTTATCCACCTCCCCCTTCCCTTCTGGTCCCTGCCAGTTTATTCCTTGTTCCCATGCCCCTGGTGATATTTTGCTCATTTGTTTATTTTTTCATTAGGTTCCTGTTATAAGTGAGATCATATGAACTATTTCTTATCTATTTCTTCACCTAGTAATTATAAGGTTTAGTTGTATAGTAACTCTCTAATACACTTAGAATTTATCCTGGTGCATTGTATCTTTTCCACTTGGTTATCCTGTTCCCCTAACAATGCTCAAAAACTAAAGGAATTCATCATTACCAAACCATTACAATATGAAATGTTAAAGGGACTTATTTGAGGAAAAAAGATAAAAATTATGAACAATAAAATAGCAACAGGTAACATATCTATCAACAATTGAATCTAAAAAACCAAACTGAGAAAACAAGAACAGACAAGAATCATGGACACAGAGAGCGTTTTGGTGGTTGCCAGAGGGGAGTCAGGTGTTGAGGAATGCGTGAAGAGGTGAGGGGATTAAGAAGTACACATAGGCAATTACAGAATAGCCTCGGGGATGCAAAGTGCAGTGTAGAAAATGAAGTAGCCAAAGAACTTATACGCACGACCCATTGACATGAACAATGGTGGGGGGAGGGAGTAGGCAGTGCTAGGTGGAGGTGTGCAAAGGGGTTTAAATTGGGACAACTGTAATAGTATAATCAATAAAATATAATTTTAAAAAATCTATCATATCAACCAAAAAAAGAATATAATCTGAATCTAATCAAGAGTAAACATCATAGAAATCCAAAATTCAGAGACATTCTTGAAATTACTAGCCCATTGCCCTCAAAATATTTAAATGACCCAAAAGCAGAAACAGACAATAAAAGAACTATCACAGCCAAAATCAAGTGCTTCCGGATGGCATACTGTACTAGGGGACGGGAGACACTGCGGGGAAAGACACTGTTGGGATAATTGACAAAACTGGAATGTGAATTGTACCTTAAAGCACTGTATCGACAATAAATGTCCTTAAAAATAATAAATGTCCTAAATTTGATACTGATATTGTGGATACACATGAGAATATTCTTGTTCTTATGACGTAGCATCAGGTAAAGAGGTTTGATGTGTACCACTTTTCTCAAATGGTTCTGAAAAATATAAATGTAAATTGGTGCCCGCATACGTGCATTCCATTTAATCACGTCCACTTTCATAGGTTCATTGGTTTCCCTTAACTATGTTTTGACATTTGACATTTTCTGTTTGCTTATTTCACTCTTATGAATGTGGTACTATCTCCCATTCTGTCTTTTAAAAGCTTCAATGTCCCTCTTGAGTTTTCCAAATGAAAAGTTTTTCAATTATTTTGTAATTATTCTAAGATAGACATTTTCTAACTTGTTTTTAGCACCTTATTATTGCCAGTTGGGTTGTAAACTCCTCAAAATAAAATATACTGTGGTTCACTTTCATTTAAAAACTGTGCATGTACTCTGTGGTTGGTACTCGGGAGTGACTAGCAAGGACTGAACCAGTTTCGAGGAAATGCATGGCAAATGAGATCTGACATCTGCAGCAGGCTGTCTTCCACCTCAAAAACAGGAGAGAAGCCAGAAAAAAATAATTTGCTCTGGGCGAAATGTAAACAAATCTTCAGTCAGATCAGTGGCATCAATTCACCGGAAGAAAATACATGTGAACTAACTAAAGAGGAAGAATTTGTCAAGGTTTATTCAACCCAGTCAAGGAAGGAGAGAACTGAATTATCAAAGGGACCAAATCTGAGGACTAAAGAAGCATCCTCCCTGGAGAGGCAGTCACGCCATGGCCTGGGGGAAAAACATTCTGTGTGCTCCTGATTCTCACAGCTCTTGCTCTTGCCCTACCTTTCAGAGTGAAAGTACTTGCTATCTTGCAAGGGTCCGGCCTCCAGCAGGGACATTTCTCACTACAAACTAACCAGTCGGCTTTATGGTGTCCATGCCAGTGTCTGTTGAGTGTTCTGTGGGGAACACAGTCACCGGCCTGGATGGCTGAGCACAAAGCCAGCCCTGCCAACCTTCAAGGCCTCCTCTCAGGGATGCCTCTTCAGGGACTAATTTATGCCCCTCAAACTGAACATGAGCCATCCTGGACTTCTGAGGGAAATTGAAACCCAGAAAATCAAACTAATGTGGTTTCAACTCTACAAAGGGTTTGGAAAACCCTCGGTTGTTTGAGCTCTGGGTAAAGAAATCGTTGGCTTTTCTGGACTTGTAAATGGACTCCTGAGAGGAAGCCAGATGGACCCACTGACCCTCAGCTGGGATTCCTTAGACATGTAAGATTCCCCACCAGATGGATTCAAAGGAACTCCTGCAACAGGGCAGGTAAGAATGCAGGACACAAGTGATCCAGGTATGTGCTGTGAAGAAGGAGAGCCCCAATGGTGAGAGCAGATTTTCTGAAGTCATCCAGCGAATGGCATTTGCGCTACATAACACTTTTAAACCTCAGCAATTAGGTGGCGGCTACTCTCCTCTAGTAGAGGTTTGGTAGGATCAACAGGAGCTCCACTTCAAAGTCACAGTAATTTAAAAGTATTCTCCAGAGCAGCCCTACCAAGTCTCCTGATTTTTTTTCCTGTTCGAGGGAGGAAACCTGAAAGAATTAGGGAGTTTGTTTGACTGCCTGCCTAGAGTCTAACATTTGACACAGCCAAACAAATAGGTTTGTTACTCTAGAAACTCTCTCAGGCTAAAATTAATTTGAGAACAAAGTTGAAATCTGCTTCCAACTTACTCTTTCCTGTTAAATTTCCACTGAAAACTTTTACTTCACTTTTTATATGTCCAATATATTTCCTATTTTATTTCTTCTTAAGGTCAAAAACTTTAAGAGCTAGATTACAATAAATGATGCTGAAATTACGTTAAACCTATAAAACCAAAATCTGGCTAAACCTAAGGCTTTGCTAAAATAAATAAGTGGTTTTATTAGCAAATTGCACAGCACATTTAGAAAGAGTCAAGCCTTCTATCCCATTTATTAAAGCTGGCTTTCATCTCTACCCCAACTGCCTTTTGCTCTGCCAACTAGAAAGAAGCACCAGCTAGGGTCTTATTGAGGTTCTGCTGACAATCTCCAAATCACTACACAGACTTATTCTCAGGAACTTGTATGTCTTCAGCCTTGGAGATGTGTCTGTTTTCTTCTCGTGCCACTTTTTCTTTCATCTTCACTAAGAGAAGTAAAGAGATAGTTAACTTTAAGGTAATACACTTTCCCTTCGACTTGTGGGTTCACTTTTCCAAAATCAGGGAGGGCACAGAGTAGTCAGAAAGACCCAGTCCTACCCACAACCAGGTATTTGCCACCTGATGCCAGAGTTCCCTTGACTCTACCAATATTCTAAGACATAGAATGAGGAAACCAACAACAACCCCAAAGCCTCCTATTTTTCCTTTACTCCTTTTGGGGAGCTGATTTCACAGATTTGTGCTCTGCTCCCAACCCACTTCCTTTGAATCATGGAGTTGTGAAAGCATGTGGGCCTACTATGTTCGATGTCAGATAGTTGGTCAACCATCGTTTTTTACTGAGGGCCTAGTATGTGGAAGAATTCTCAACCAGTGTGTTAGTAGCCTTGTGTTGAAGTTCCTGACAATTTAATAATGATGATATATGTATAACCAAAGATTCCCAAAAGTCTTAGAAAATATGCATATCTCTCCCTGACTCTTGAATTAGCTGGGTTTGCATTCTGGGTGCATATGAGTGAATTACATCAATCACATACATACAGACATACATATGGTCTTAAGCCTGAGAAATGCTTGGTTGGCCTTTCCCCTAAATTTGAAGAAGAGCTCAATTTTTTATGTGTCAGTCAAAAGAGAAAAAAGCTTTCCAAACACAGAAAAACACAAGTGTAGAGCATGGAGTCCTGAAGTAGTACAAAGAACTATAGCATATGGTGAGACATAGAAAAAGGTAAGACTAGAGTAGGGACAAAGTCCAGATATGAAAGATCTTGAAAACCACCAAGGACATAAAAAAGAGGAATACTGAGCATTGCTTTGGGTTTAACAGATTGAGGACCATTCTAAAAGAGGTTTGAGTAGATCTGACCAGAAGCAAGGTGGAGAATTCAGCCTGGAGAGAGGGAAGAGATGCCCCCGAGGTTGGTGGTAAGGTTGGGTGGGGGAAAGTGCACATTTGTAAGTGTGGAGGTAGGAAGTTGAGGACGTTCATGTTTATGGACTCCATTTACCTGAAAGGAGCAGCTAAGGATACATGCAGAGAGAAAGCAGGGCAACAGTGAGGGAGTACGCTGGGGAGAGATTATATGTTTGGATAAAATGGTTCAGGAACTTCCTCCCTGCCCCACACCACACCCTTGCCACCCACCCACCCCCTTCCTAATACACACAGCACAGTGCCTGGTTCCTAATAAGTGTTAAATATTCTTTTTTCAAGATTTGCTTATTCTCACTGTTTAGTACCTCCTTGGCACAAGCAAGGCACTGTGCATGACTCAAGAGAGGCAAAGATGCCATAATATTTGGAGAGGTATAAATGCTGCCCCCCGAAACTTTATGAGTGTAATGCTATCCATCCTTCAGGTCTCATTTTAAATGTCACATCCTCGCAGAGACCTGCTGTCACTCCCAGACATTCCCAGTGTTGCTCCCTCCATTAAACGTTCTCAGCACACCAGATACTTTTCCTTAGTAGCGCCTAAGTAGTGATGGTTAACTTATTAGTTATAAAATTATAAAATATATAATATAAAATGTTAATTATGCAATAGTAATTTTTAATATCTATTTTCTTGCCCCACCAAATTGTAAGCCTTGCAAGGTCATGAAGCTCATTTCTTTCAATCATTGCTGGGTGATCCACAGCAGTGGACTGACGGGTATTTATTCACCCAACAGTTTTTCAGCCCTTACTAAACAAGAGACATAGGGCACATGACAGACACTCATGAAATATTTGTTGAATGAATGGAGTGCTACAGGAAAGCTCATTTCTGAAGGACAAGTCTAATGAGCAAATAATCTGTAATCACAATTTGCTGTACTACAGGCTACTTGCTGAAGGGATTCCAAGTATGAGGCACTCAGGAGGGTGGGTGGATTTAAATGGAGAACACTAACTTTTGACAGAAGTGATGAAAAATAATGAATATGGATTAGAACTGATGTTAGAGGGGTGGGTGGCCCACAAAAGGGAATGTTATTGCTAGAACCAATTTTTCCAGGATTCACAGGTGGGATCCAGCTATATACTACAGCACTTTCAGTAAGAAAAGGAATAAAATTTCTTACCTTAATTGAACCATGAATACTACTTCTGTTCTATTTCAAACCATAAACCGCTATATGACTCTAGCAATTGTAAGATAAAAGACTATAACTTGCAGTACAATTCTAAGAAAAGAAATGTAAGTACACCATTCAACCTCTCAGATTTAGTTACAGTTTAGAAATGAAAACTAGCTCCATGTTGCTCCTCTGGAAAAATGATGAGAGCATCCCACCATGAAGAGCAAAACAATAAACATTACAGCCCAGCAAGTTCAGAGTTGTCTACCATGAACTTGAGAACATTTTCTTGGCACTTTCAGACTGCTTAAACTAAATGGAGCGTAAAAAGGGTTTACCCATTTTTTTAAATTCCATTCACCCTCTTAAGAAGACCAATGAGTCCTTGAATAACTAACACTGAGTCTGGCATCATACTAGACCCTAGAAAATTTTACACTGTGGAACTGGGTGGCCTTGAACAGCAGAGACACAAAAACCCTTTCCAACAGTACCTCTTTGCAAATAAATTACTCTTGCAAACAGATTGTATACATCAGAAGGTATCCAGTAACAAAACCATGGTCTTACAATGGCTTCCTTTGCCCTAGCCACACGCGCCCAGCCCCGGTCTCCCTAAGTTCCTGTCTTTGCCCATTTGTCTACTATAAAAGAAAAATAACAAACCAGCATCATTATTTTCATCTCCTGTCCCCAGCCCCTTATAAAAATCATAACAAACAAACTAAAAAACTAATTAAAGGAAAATCTAAATAAAGGTAAAGTGTTAAGCAAGTATTCACCAAGATGGCCATACCAGTTTTCAAAAGGTTGAAATATTTCCAGGCCACCTAAATGCCCCAGTTATCCACAATCTAGCAAATAAAGGGTTAATGCTGGCACCTACAGAGGCATCCACCCTGACTGGTCAGTGCCTGCCTGTGCTGACACAAAGGTGAAGGTGAGGCAGAGAAGGAGGCAGGGAGAGAGAGAGATACATACAGCCATATTATTGTCCTTGGAATTAGGCAAACTGCATTCGTTCTTTTTCCAGCACCTATTCCCTGATTGCCTTTAGGGTCACCACAGTTTTCTCTAGCCCCTGGGAAGATGGGTTAATTTCACAGCTAAAGTAATTAAGAAACCAACATTTAAATAACCCTACACTTCTATAGAGATAGAGTGCGGCAAAGCTGGCACAAAAGAAGTGTACTGTAATAATAACCCAACTTGTACTTTGCTTTCATTATGAACTTGAAAGATTTTATCCCCAAAGCAAATCTTCCCATGGACTTCATCAAAGGGTTGTAAACCAATGATACCGAGGAAAGTTTGGCTTCTGCTTGAGGACTGAGGCATGCTGAAAGAAGCTTTTTTCAGAAAGTGGAAAATGCATTCCTGACCAAAGTCTAAATGAGTCAAAGCATTTCTATTGTCAGGATCATTCTTTCCAAGTTCATGTCCAGAAAGGCACAGGCCCACAGGAGGGAACAGCAGTCTCTCATGAACAACACACACACAAATGCCATTGTCCACTTGCTGTGTTAGTCCTCCTGGTCCCATGAAATCCCGTAAGAGCTCACATCCCTAGCTGGCCTCTTCCCAACTCTAAGATGTCTCCGTTACCACCCAGACTATGCCCTGCTGCTCTTTAAATATGTCTCTCGTGCTCGGCTAAAAGTTCCCAGAAATTCCCTTTCCCATTCCTTTTCTCTGGGTGTTTACAGTTTCTAAATGAGCTAACGTACTTATCAACACTTCCACCAGTAAAAAGCAACCCGTGAAAATTTTGGGAACTTGAGGCTGACTGTTAACAAATGAGTGAGTTCCCTTGGAGCAAAGGACATCCCACTGCTCATGAACTCCCGCCAAGTTTGACACTCCCCACGAGCTGATCAGTGGCATGCGGTTGGAGCTGGGTGGTCTTTGTGGAACCTAAACTGACTGAGGCTGGGGTGAGAGCCAGGGGTAGCCCCTCACCTAGCGTTTCATGAATGAGCTCATTTACATGGTTCTACAGTCTGAATGTTTGTGTCTCCCCAAAATTTACATGTTGGAATCCTAACCCAATGTGATGGTGTTAGGAGGTGGGTTATGCTATGTTAAGTTAAGAGGGTAGAGCCCTCGTGAATGGGATTAATGCCCTTATAAAAGTGATCTGACAGGACTTTTGGTCATGTGAGAATCCAATGAGAGGTCTGCAACCCATAAGAGGGCCCTCATCCAACCATGCTGGTACCCTGGTCTTAGACTTCCAGCCTCCAGAATTGTGAGAAATAAATATCTGTTGTTTATAAGCCACCTGGCCTGTAGCATTTTGTTACTGCAGCCTAAATGGACTAAAACACATGAGGACATAGGGATCCTGTGAGAAGAAAGTCATCCCATATTAAGAATGTAGAAGATGCCCCTGGCTGGTATAGCTCACTGGATTGAGCACAGGCCTATGAACCAAAGGGTCACTGGTTCGATTCCCAGTCAGGGCACATTCCTGGCTTGCAGGCCAGGTCCCCAGTAGTGGGTACATGAGAGGCAGTCACACCTTGATGTTTGTCTCCTTTTCTTTCCCCTTCCTTTCTCTCTGTCCAAAGATAAATAAATAAAAACCTTAAAAAATTTTTTTTAAGAATTTGGGAGATGGACGAAGATGACGAGGACAATGGAGTGAAGGTCACCCTAACGGCCCCATAGGACTCCTGAGGAGGGGAGGCTTTTCTCCCTTTTCCAAGGCAGCTCGGGAGCTGCAATGAAGAGTGGGGAGCTCAGTGACACTTTGGGGTAGATGACCCAGCAACAGGGTGGGGACAAGTTTCCTCCCTCAACTACCCAGTAGGCAGACTCAAAGAAGAAAAATGTGAGGAGCCTGAGTCCCACGAGCAGAGAGAAATTTGCCTAGGGCTCCCAGAAATAACTGAGAAGGGTTTATGGAGGAGGTGCGGTCCCTCTGAGCAGATGCAAGCAGGAATGGGATGATGTAGATTCTGGCTGTTTCTTGACCAATGCACACCACAGCAGGTGAGGCCTGGGACATCACTCCCAGTTTTACTCACCATTCGCTCCAAGGTTAAGATGCACTGTCATTATTTCTACAAAGCAGAGATGTGGAAAGGCCTAGCACAAACTAATTTTCTAAGACCAGGCCCAAAATAAAGTCCCCATTCCAGGTAAGTCATTGGTCCAAATATGCATGGATCACCTGTGGGGAAGACAGGAGAGAAATAGCAGGACCAGTCATGAGAGTCTGATGTTGTCCCCTCCCACAGACCTGTGCCTTTCTGGACATGAACTTGGAAAGACTATTCCAGACTATGGATATGCTTTGACTTCTTTGGACTTTGGTGTCAGGGATACCTTTTCCCCTTCATTTAGACCAGTGTTCCTAAACTTGTTTTCATTGTTGCCTCCTCAAGGAGCCTTTCAAAACTTTTTTATTTCCAATCGCCCTCCGCAGTGAAATTTTAGTGTCACAGATATACTGCCCTGTACGGATATTTATACATCCTATTTTTTAAGGGTAAGATTTTTTTGCCCCCAAAAGAACAATTTGTGCCCCCAGAAAGTAATATTGCTTTCACTGAGAATGTTTTAACAGCATGTGCATCTTGAGACCTAACCCCGAAAGCCCTCAGTCTGTCAGAGCCGGCAACATGTGCACACGCACAAACAAGGCTCTGAAATGCTCCTCCGTGCCCACAGCTGAGATGCCATCCACACATACTCCCCAGCACCACGGCTTAGGGTTCTCATTCCCCAAACTATGGGCTGCTTGCTGCTTAGCATATACCCAAATGACATCAGCTTTTGCTTTGCTGCTAAATCCCAGGTGCCTTCTCAAATATAATCCATTACTACTTAATAATGTAGTTAGATATGTCCTGAGCTTCTCCAGAACACTGCAGTCTAGTCACCTTTCCCCCTAAGAATTGGAAAGTCAAACTTCCCTTTTTATACCAGATGTGTTTTTATACAAAAGAGTCTCTCCATATACAGTTCTTAAAATTTTCCAAATTCCAAGCTATTTTTCATAATCTATACCAACCATCCAGGCGTTGATAAAGGCGGCAGAAATGGAAGTTCACACTCATTTTTTCTGCCTCCTGCTCGCCACTCGAAAAAATAAATAAATAAAGTCAATATGTACTTTTTCTTGCTATGGGCTCTTTAAAAATAAAATCCTCAAAACATGAATTTTTAAATGGAGGAGGTGTTTCCCGATTATATTAAGCAGGAGGAATCATTAAGCAGGCACCTACCACTCTGGGGAAAATCCACACATTCAGCTCTAGTCATCATAAAAAAGAAGTATCCTAAACAGAGCCTTTATGCTCCACCATGGCACCTTCAGCCTTCATTTAGTGGTCTCGCCTTCTCAGTAAGTCTACTCCAAGGCTGCTGATAGCATCCAATTAATCAACCGGGTATTAGACTTTGTGATGCAGAGCAATGAAGTGCTAACGAGGACCACGTGTGGCTGTGAATGGCCTCCATGTGACCAGCCAAGCCTGCCAAATGGGAGAAAATGCTCAAGATGGAGCTATTAAGGAACCTTAGAGAGAGACCCGAGCAGAAATACTGTGTGTGTCTGAGCTCGCCAACGGCCTCAGAAAGAGTC
This sequence comes from Sturnira hondurensis, assembly GCF_014824575.4. NCBI lineage: Eukaryota > Metazoa > Chordata > Mammalia > Chiroptera > Phyllostomidae > Sturnira > Sturnira hondurensis. The sequence goes on along the minus strand of NW_028098001.1, from coordinate 8,616,805 downwards.
AATACGGAACTTTGATGTTGTGTGTCAATTCAATTGCAAAATGTGCTGTTTTCAAATATTTTTGGAGGGTCCCTAATTTAGTCATAATGGCAATTGTGGCTCCATTATCCTTCAACACATGACCATCTAAATTAACTTATTTCATTAAGAAGAATGAGGGCATTGGAAAAATAAACATACCTGAATTATGCCACACTTTGCCCTTCCTACCTCAACTCCTCATGCAGAATTGGTAATTTGCTAACATATCCGAAATAGGCCTTGAAAAACTTTCATGCAAGACCAACTTCAACCTTTAACCAACCCTTAAGATTCACATACTTTCACATTTTGCATTCTCATCAGTAATGTATCGACCTGATATCAACTGTCTGTTGATACTAACAGCACATTAGGATTTCGAAGTCAACGTTTGTAAGCCAGGGATGTACCTGGGAGTAGCCTGGAGAGATTTGGAGCGTGGACATGCTGATCGCCACACCTGGTGAGCCTGCTTGAACACGGTCTGGAGATGGGCTCTGGAATTCTTATTTTTAAATAGCTAACCCACCATTTGGTTTGCACATAAGCTTAGGAATAAGTGCACTATTCTTACAGGAGTGCCCAACCCACAGCCCACAGGCTGCATGCAGCCCAGGATGGCTATGAATGTGGCCCAACACAAAATCCTCAATTTACTTAAAACTCTTTTTTTTGGCTCATCAGTTTTCATTGGTGTTTGTGCATTTAATGTGTGGCCCAAGACAACTCTTCTTTTTCCAGTGTGGCCCAGAGATGCCAAAAGGTTGGACACCCCTGCTTAAAACAAGGTTCAATTAGAATTTTTTATTTGTATACAATTTTAAGATGTCGTATTTAACTTTATTTGTATACCATTTTAAATCTGTTACATAGATTGAGGTAAATGCACTCAGAGAATGGGGTGGTCCTTTTCTGAGGTGGACATTTGTGGTTGTCTACACTCTGGTTAGTATTGCTGTCTAACAAACCACCCCAAAACTAGGGCTGTAAAGCAACCATTCATTTGCATCAGGAAATCAAACAGGGCACAGCAGGGATGCTTTATCCTTTGGCCTCAGTTGGGAAACTCAAAGGCTGACGGTGACTTGACCACTAGGGACAGAGTTACCTCTCACATGCCCAGCAGCTGGGCTGAGATGACCTGAATGTGAGCTCAGCTGGGTCTGTCACCAGAGCACCTCACATGGCCTTGCTGTGAGACTTGGCTTCCCCATGACATGGTGGCCTTGGGACAGCCACATCCTTACTCACAACAGTGTGAGTGCTCCAGATAACAATGTGGAAACTACACTGCTTGTATGATCACCTTAGCACCACTTCTGTTTAATTGCCCAAATTTAAAAAAAAAAGAAAAGAAAAAAGGACCCGATAGAAGAATGTCAGGCACTGCCTATAACCTCACATGGAAGGGATTTTGGATTGAGCTGCAGCTTGTAGCATTTTCCCACCTCTGCCCTGCCTTGGCTTGAAGTAGGCTGTAGGTAGAGACTTCCCCCTCACATTACTGACACACAGCAGAAACAAACATGTGCACACTTAGAAATTCTGCGATATCTATCAAATTATGGAGGGCGTACAGTCAGCCATCCCACTGAGATGGGGATGAGGAAGCAAAAAGGACAAGCCTGTGGGAAGAAGAAAAATGGCCTTTTTACACCTGCACTCAATGTTCGCCTTCCTGCATGGTGGTCTCTTAGATCAACGCCTGTATGTGACTGCACATTTCCACAGCACTTCAGAGGTTTCAGAGAGCCTCTCCATGCAGTTTCTCATTTAGAATTCACAGGCAGAAATTCCCAAATTGGGTACAGAGGAAAGGCAGGCTTTCATAGCTCCATTTTTCAGAAGTGAGACTGGAGAGTGGAAGATGCAAAGTGGTTTGTTTACAGTCGCACTGCCTGTACGTGCAAAGCCAAGGCTCAGAGCCAGGGTGAACCGGGTCCACACATCACTCCACAGGAGTGCGTCTGATTGTCTTCATGAATTATGCAGTGAAGAGTCCCACTACGCACACCTCGGCTGTGCTACTGAAATTGTCTCAGCTATCAGCTCAAAAGGGGTGTTTATTTCCATATCATTAGCTGACATTTATCATTTATTATACATCTGGTATGTTTGTACACATTTTTCATGTACACTCTCCTTTGGTTACAAAGCTTGTCTATTATACAAGGTGGATAAACAGGAAATACAATCCCTAAGACCGAAAACTGTGGTAGGTTATACATAATTTTACAAAAGATAACTTTGGTTTACACCATCTAGAAGCTCTGGATAAATCGAAAAAAGCCAAACAGTTGAATGAAGTGGTTATAAGGGAAACACAAACACACCTCCTTCACTTTCTTCCTCTTTTCCCACCTGACCCACATGCTTTGACCCTATATGGTTTCTCCCAAATTCATGTAATTTTCTTGCTAAAAGTATCTCCTGCAACATCCTAAGCATGAATAAGCCTCCTGAGTAGATGGAATTGAACAGCAGATGAAAAGGAAAAGCCTTACATCTGGAAGAGAAGATTAAGACAACAAAGCAGGAAGCAAGGAAGATGACAGCTGGTGATACCCTGAGAGCAAGAGGGCTAGGGAAACCAACGGGAGTCCCATCGGTGACAGTGCATCAAATCCCAGAGCGGTTTAGCAGGAGGAACAGGGAGGGCTGCGGAGTCTCTGGAACAAGCTGGAGGACACTACCAGTCATGGTCCTGACGCTGATGTGGACAGCCCTGGCAACGTCAGAGCTGCCATCTGCTGCCACTTGATGTCGGGCACCTGCATGGACTCACAGCCGGGCCTTCAGTGCCGAGCACAGCAGCCGGCCCTCTGTGGCCCCCGCCTCACTGGGAGCCGTACGCACAGGAAAGGAGGAATTTTGAAGGAAAGGAGGAATTTCTATTTTATGTTCATGCAGAAGGGAAACAGGAAAAACAAACCACAAGATCTCTGGTGCCATGACACCTTACCCCACTCTCCCTTCCCTTCCCTCTCTTCTCTGTGATTCAGAAGCTCCACGTTTCGGCCCACGACTCCACCAAGCAAAACCCATGCTTTTTACAAGAGGAAGGGATCTGTATACCATAGGATTTTTTTAATTTATTAGGGATTTAAGATGTTTAAAATTTTTATTAGGTTTTCAAGAAAGTATTCTTTACTAGAATATACAAGTGTTGAATGGTCCACCCAATTCTATTTTTCCCACAAGCCCCATCATTTTTATTGCATGAAATTCTACAGTGCCTCAAGTTTAGAAGACATTTATCACTTTGAGGAGAAACAACAGTGTTATCTCATTTGACCCTCTTATTTTCCCTACCTCACAACAGAAAACTCTGAACACTGGGTGTGGTTTTCATTTGGCATTAAAATCCTACATCTTGGGTATCTTCTCTCAACTTGTGTCTCCTTCTTTCTTCTAACACGATGTTTGCCGAGTTGCTCCACTACTCAACAGCCTTTTCCCAGGCTCCCATGCCAGAAAAAGTCACAAATGAAAGAGAAGCTCCCAGAGTGTTGAAAGGAGGAACTCTGCTCAGCATCCAAATGGAAACTGGTTTTTAGCATTTAGGTCAAAAGTTCACCCCCTTAAAAAAGTTCTCAAAAGAAGTTCTTAACGCCAAAAGAAAGAAACAGAGGGACTTCTAAGAAATAGACCCAAGAGGGGGAAAAATCCAACTGGAAATCTGAATTAATGTAGGTGATTTTCCCAAAGTGACTGGTAACTATTGCATTACTTTCCCCAGGGTCAGCAGCAGAATAGGAATTAGAAAGACCAACGTGGAACCTTTTCTACTCCTTTTAAATACTGGGTTTCTGTTGCTTGGAATGTTCATATTTTTGCATCTAACTGTTCTCCTTGCTATATTTCACACCCCCTCTGGCTTCACATCAGAAGGACAAGGTCAGTATTTGTTTATAGTAGAATAGGGGTGTGATGGTGAATAATACAGATGTATATTTTACTTGGAACCAATGCAGTTCACCTTTCTTCTCTGAGCAGATTCAAATCTTAAGAGAGACCGTGGTGTATAAGCCTTCAAAGGAAGGCCTTCCTTGTGTGTTCAAAACATATTTTATCAAACCGCAAGTTTCTCTTGTTTCAAGCAAGAAGCACCTACAAAGAAAAAAGAGTTTCTGTAAGACACTTGTAGGACCTTCAGTTTGTTTTGGAGAGTTGTTATTGCTTTGGGGGGTAAATTGTAAATGTGAACAGAAGAAAAACAAGTTCTGTGGATGAAATTGGGGGTGAGGGGTTTAAATGAATGGCTTCAAATAAGCATCTCTGTAATACCCTGGAACAGTACATTTTCTCAGGCCCTTTGCTTGGAGTTTTTAAGAAGGACTTGGAATAAATGTTTCTACATTAAAGTAGAATGCTAAGGCCAAGATGAAGAGAATCGATTCTATTGAGCCTTGGAACAGAGACAGGACAGAACCAACCCTACTGCACACAAAAGATTGTCTTCCATTTGGAAATAGGCAGGAGCTGAAGATGCAGAACATAAAACTTTCTACTAGGTCCCTATTTTCTCTCCTTTGTGGCCACATGTGCCCGTCTAATCTCGACCACAGAATCAGAACATTGAAAAGACTTTGAGAGTTCATCGAGTCCACATCCAACCTTATGGGAAGACCTCCCACTAAACCCCAGACACATGGGGACTTCTCCTGTTTTTAAAGACCTCCATGAAGTCTTTACAAAAAGTGTTCACACACCAGCTCTCCTGCCAGCAGTCTGTCTGACTTGTTGAATTTGCATTGTCCCCACGCCCATTAATCAATCCCACCCCAGCAAATGGAACAGCCCCGTTGTCTCCACCCTCAACATTCCAACATCTGCCCGCATTTACGTGTGTGGTGTCGCCCAGCTCTGGCCACCACGCCAACAGAGTCCTGTTCTAATCTCTGTCAGGACCCAGGCACAGGTGCGGGTCTCAGGCAGCCAGGCCCCCCCATCCAGTTTTCCTCCCCATGGCCACAGGCAGCCTTCAGCTTCTAAGAGGCCAGCATGAGGGAAGGTAAATTCCTATACACTCGTGAGCTTTAAAGTGTTTTATTCTTCATGAGAAAAAAAAAAGATTCACAGATCATCTATTAGGAAGGCTTCCTAGGACACCTGATATGAAATTTTTTTCTTTTTTAATAGTGGATTGATTATTTAGCTATCCCAAATCAAACTCCCAATAAAGCCTTGAGGTTTACAGAGTCAACTTGTAATGAAATTCCTAGAGCAGGGGAGTAAATTTTTTTCCTCATTAATATGAAAGAATTGGAGGTGTCAGAAATAGCCTCGGGACTAAAGAAACAGGCACTAACCATGATGTTTCCCAGGAAATGTTTGTGGCCAGAAACTTGACTAAGGAGTGGGGCACACTCAATAAGCTGGAGGGGAATACCTGCTTTTCCTCTCCACATTTTTATCACTCTAATCCAGCATGGCTCCTGAAAGCGTCTTCTCCACCATTCCCCCAGCAATGGACTAGATATTCCCCTGTAGTGGTCATCAAATGGCAAGAGAGAAAAACACAGCCGGGGCGGGGGGGTACGGGGGGCGTTAACTGTAGCGTCCTCAAAGCAGCCTGGATCCCAGGAGGAGAAGAGGGGGCAGGGGGATCACAGTACCTTTGCAGCCCCTAGCAGACCACCCTGGAGCGGGGTGGAAGGGCCATCGCCCCACCGTGAGAGGCCAAGTCCCCTTTCATCGTCTGCCTCTGCTGCAGCAACGGAAGCACAGAGGCTCTGGGAGGCGTGAGGAGGAGGAGTCCCAGGTCGCTGGTGGGATCGTCCACTCCAGACTACAATGAGGGCCGCGAGAGGAAGCCGAGACCCAGTTGGGAACGAAGAGACCTGCAGGATCAAATTCTTCTCAGTCACACACATTTTCAAAGCCCAGGCCCCTCGCGCCAGGACTATATTCCAGGGACTTGGATAAACCGGCCACACCCCTGCAGATAAAGCCGCTTGCCTCCCTTTAACTTGCTGCTTGTTGTACGCTCTCTCTGAAGGCCTCTCTTGAGCCTAAATCAGATTTCGATATTTATGAACTATGAAATAACTATGAAATGTCCCCCTTCATTTATCATAATCATCTTTCAACCTCCCTTACTTGCGTTTCCATATTCACTAAGAAATCACATCCAAGTTCTTACGACCCCTAATAGCTCAGATGACCTTAAACTGACATGAGAATTTGGATCACTTTAAATCAACGTTCCCAAAGCTCAGGTCGTCCTTTCTCTCGAAAGGTGATTTTCCCGAACTAAGTAAGGACATTTTTTACATGGCATACAGATTGCTTACACAAACTAGCTTCATGTGACTTTTAAAGAAAGCACATGAATTACACCATCATAAACCTTTTTCATTTCAGGCTTGTAGTTGTAGTGTCATAAATATCAGCCTTGATCATATTTGGTTCATAATCCAGATGTCACTGTCTCCCAGTTAGAACCACCAAATGATTTTTAGGAAGGGTCGCAGCGCCCCCTGCTGGCTTGCTTTGCAGGTTGACTTTTTAGAAGGTGGAAGTCTGAGTATGAAGTACTTTGATGCTGAAATACCTTGTAGTTAAGAGGGGAAATGAGGTTTTGAATGTGATGTTCTTCATTTCCTCAGCAATGCGCACTGAAGAAAAGAGAGGCTCACATTTCCTCCATTATTATTTCTAGTGTTTAATATAGCCAGCCACATTAGAACTCATGACATTTCAAAGGCATTACTCCCCATTACTAATGGTGTGAGACCACACTGTGAGAGGGATCCACTCTTTCCCTCTGTGTAATACTCCCACCCCCAGAGTATAACAGACCAGCACCCCTGGCAATCTTGGAAGTGTCCCTCAGCAACCACAGTGGGACAAGGAGAGTCCACTCAGGATGAGAGACCCTAATTCCATGCCACTCGGCTTGCTATTCCAGAGACCCATGAAGAGTCTGAGTCTGCAGTAAGAGATCCCTGTTCACCACACATATTATAGACAATCAATCCTGATTTGAAAGCATCTGCCAAGTTCTATCGTCCCCAACCATGTACTAACCATGGTATTCCTATGGATTCAGAAAACCAAGAACCCCTTCAGGTGACTGGAGGGTCTAGCAGAGTATCAGTGCCGTCATTTGTTACTCAACAAAAATATCATTGTATTCACACGTTGTTTAGCACTTACATTGTCCTGGAACCATGTAGGCATCACAGACACAATGATGAAAAAGAAAAAAACTATCTTTAATAGAGCTTGTTATCTAGGATTAAAAAAAAAAAAAACAGGCAGCCCTGGCTGGTGTAGCTCAGTGGATTGAGCATGGGCCTGTGAATCAGATGATAGAGGTTTGATTCCCAGTCAGGGCACATGCCTGGGTTGCAGGCCAGTTCCCAGCAGGGGACACATGAGAGGCAACCATACATTGATATTTCTCTCCTTCTCACCTTCCCTTCCCCTCTAAAGATAAATAAATAGAATCTTAAAAAAACAGGAAACATACAAATCATCCCAAAAATGTATTACAAACCATGACAAATTGTGTGAAATGAAGGTACGCAGTGCCATTGGGGCATATAAAGTCTAAGGGAATGGGGACGATGCTTCTGAGAAAGTGCCGTTAGCCTGAGAGCGAGAGGAGGAATGGGTATGACTGCGGTTGTGGGTGGGTGAGCATTCCTGGCAGAACAAGGAGCAAGTGAAAAGCAGCGAGCGGCCAGGCAGAGAGGGTCAATGAATGCCAACCTGCCACAGGTAGCCCTGTCTTCATGACATTATTTGTATAAAACTGACTCCAAAAAAATTATAAAAGCAATAAACCTTTCCCAGCGATGGACCAAATTCCTGCAGCCAACCAAGCCAGCAGCTTCTGTCTCAGGAAATGAGAGAACAGTGGCCAAGCCTTCTACCCAGTAGGCATTCTGCTGGTTGTAAGGTCTACCTGCTGGGAGCTCTGGATCCCACAGAGCTCTTTGCTTTGCCTTTGCACACTCGTAGCATCTCAAACGGTGTACTGGGTGTCAGAGTTTTCTCTTATGTGGATAATACCCACTTACCTGGCTCTCTCACCTTCCCAGACACCAGGGAGTCTTCCCATACTTAATAACGACTTCATACTGAGAACCCCTAGAATCTATGCTGGTGTTCTTTGACAATGCCTCAGACAGGTGATCTACAACAGTATTTTTATTTCTGCTATTTTAACAACACTCATTTAGAACTTACTATGAGCCCAGTGAATTCTAAGTGCTTCACAAATAGTAACTCATTTAATCCTCACAACAATCCTACAAGGTATTTAGTAACACCATCTGCATGTTACAAATGGAGAAACTGAGGCCCCAAGAAGAAAAGCGACTTCCCTGGAGTCATTCAGCCAGTAAGTGTCAGAGCCACCATTTGGCTTCCAGAAACCAAGCTCCGAAACGTTACTCCGCCTCTGGGCAAAACGAAAACCACTCCACCAACAGCCCTCCTCCATCTAGTTATAAAGATTACGGCTCAGCCCTGGCTGGTGTGGTTTAGCGAACTGAGCGCCAGACCTTGAACCAAAGGGTGGCTAGTTTGATTCCCAGTCAGGGCACATGCCCATGTTGCAGGCCAGGTTCCCCCTGGTGCAGGGCGTGTGAGAGGCAACCGCACACTAATGTTTCTCTCCCTCTCTTCCTTCCTCCCTTCCCCTCTCTCTAAAAATAAATAAATAAAATCTTTTTAAGAAAAGATGACTATGGCTCAGAAGGGTAGAATCTCATTCATTCTACTCCCTCAACATATCTCAGATCCTCCCTCTGCAGCCCCCCCTCCCCCCTGCCTCCACCGCTGGTTTTCGCACCAGCCCAGCTCCAGCGACTCCAGTGGGACCCACCATGCCATCTGCTCTCCTCCCCATCTCGGCGGCACTCCACACCACAGCATTCCAGAAACAAAGGTTTGCTCTGTTTGTTACCTGCCCTATCCCACCACTGCCTACAGATTGATGTTAACCCTCATGAAGGGTCCTCCAGGAGTTGGTCCGGGTCTACTTTTGCGACCGCATTTCCCAAACCTCCACCCCACTCCCAGCCCCAGCTCAGACTTGCTCCTCCAGCACCACGGCCTTTCCTGGCCTTTCCTCGGGGGTCCGCAGGCTCTCGCCCTCCCACCTGTCTGCAGACTGGTCCTCCCACCGGAAACACCTCCTCATCCTCCTATTCCATCAAGGCTCTGGTAACAAGTCCCCTGCCAGGCCTCCCTGACACCTGCATTCCCGCTCCCCACCCCCACAGGACCTTTCTTTGGGCCTAAGCACTGGTGTCAGGTTTGGGGCAGAAGTGAGGAGAACGAGGCGCAGGATCCGGGGGGAGGGGGAGGGAATGTAAGAGGGTGACCAAACATTCAGTAATAGAGAGAAACAGTTTTATTGTGAGAAAATCGACTCAACATAAGATTTGCTGCTTTAACTGTTCCGAAGTGCGCCGTTCAGTGGTCTAGTCACAGTGCCGCACAAGCACCACCACGATCCACCTCCAGAAGTTTCCACCCTCCCCACAGAGCCTCTGCCCCATGAACAGTAACTCCCCGCTGCCTGCCCACAGCCCTGGTCCGCTCTGTCCTACCTTTCGCCTTTAGATGGCATCTATTCCGGTACCTCGCCCGGTGGGATAAAGAATATTTAAATGCAATATTTTTAACCATCAAAATTAATGCAAAAAATCCAGGATAAACAAAACATGAAAATTTTAGATAATAATGGACGTTGTGTCATTGATACTTCCTTTTGCTTCGGGCTACAGCATGGCTTAGCACTGATCCTGCCTTTATAAAAAAAATTTGATATTTTGTTTGTCATGGATATTTTTGCATTTATTTTGATTTTTTTTAATGTTGCAGTAAGTTTTTATTTATCCTGATTATTGGTGCTCCCTTATGTTTTGTGCTCAAGGTAAGTACCTCACACATCAGATCCTAGGCCCAGCTCTGGGGGTGCCAAACTCCATCCTTACACCACCCCAAATAAGCAGACAACCAGAGTAAGAAATAAGATGTTTGCCTGTAAATAAATACAGCTCACAATTCCCCCTGTAGCCGCTGCCACCGCCCCCCTTCCCGCTGAGGTGGCCACTGTCCGTGAGCTCCCCCACACCCCTGAGCCACAGCCCTGCACACAGCCCAGCCTGCACACCCGCTGCACAGGACCGTTCGCCTTCCCCCTCCCTGCTTTTCTAGTCTGTGAGCTCTCTGCGGGCCCAGACGGAGTCTTTTTCACCTTTGTACCCACACGGCCTTGCATGGTACTGGGTTGATAGAAGACACTTAATAATTGTTGAATGAAGAGGCCTTGCCTCCTTTTTCCACCGTTAATAAATACTTCAAAGTAGCTAAATGACACTTTGCCTTGATCTAGTTTAGTTCCAATAACCCATAGAGGAGTTTATGTATTATATATTATGTACAAAATACAGAGTATAATATGCAATTATAAGATTAGTTCCATAACCTATATAGGCCCACCCTAAAGGGCTGGTGACCTAGAAAGCCCTAAGTTTGGCATGTCTCAGAAAAATTATTTCAGGGTTACCTGGTCTCCTACTTGCTCTCGGTCCTCTCGACCAGGGTCAGCCCCCTCTGCTTCCTCGGGCTGCCTTCCCCGCCACTGTCCCCAAGGGCTGCTGTGCCACAGCCGAGGACTGTGGGAGCAGGGCTTGCTTCTGGCTTTCCACGGCATGGATTCCACCTCTGTCTCTGCCTAACCAGAGGCCTGTCTGCAGGCTGCGCTGGCCCTGTGGGCTGTCTCACTCCCGGCTTACATTCCTTCTGTGCCTCCAGTAGGAGTGCTTGCCCCTGTTTGGTTTTCTGGCCTTATTCCCTGTGTTGTGGCCACAGTTCAACATTGCCTTGAAGTCCCCAGCCAGAGTCTATGGCCAGCGGCCCTGGATGCCAGGTCCTGGCATTGTAAGTTACAGACTTCTCACATTTAAATTTAGTTTGGACCCCATCATCTCAACTGAGATTTTATTTCTTGTTTGATGCCAATAGAAAAGAGGGTTTTCACATTCTTAAGTGCCTAGAATTGTTCATCTGGCTCTGTATCTAGAGGTCTTTAAAACAAAAACAAACAACATCCGAAATGTCAGCTCCTGAATTTATCACCCACCTCAGGGTCAAACTTCCCCACCCTAATGAAGTTTGTTTCGCCAACTGGAGTTTTTCTTGGATAAATTTTGCCATAGCTGTTGAATCACTTAGCTTTATAACTAGAAAATTTCTTCCTCTCTTTCAAGATGCCCACTGTTTCTGAAGTCCCTCCTTCTCTCCTGTCTCCATAAATAGCGTTCAGTCATTCTGCACAATTCAGATCAGCTGACCAAAGAGATGGGACAAGCAAGGTACCCAGGCATGACGAGATGGCAACATCATCGCATAACCGCTGTGCCACTTTTTCTCAATACTTTAAAACTAAGTGTGTGCTGAAACCAGTCCAACAGCCCTTTCCAATTTAATGAATGCCAACATTAACAAATACAGACCAAAAACTGGAAGAAGAGATGGAAGAATTCAAGGAAGATGGAACATCCAAAGTCATCTCGAGACTACAAGGGAACAGCTAAGTCAGGAATTTTAGTCGTGAAATAAATGCTCTTAAGCATTCATAAAAGTATAAAGGTAAAAATACTATGGTTCCCTCAGGGCATAATTCAGGCACTTGCGGGTACATGTACTTCATACTATCAAGCCAATCTCTTCCTTTTTGTACAATATTATTATAAACAATGAAACTAATTTTCATTCATGCTTTGTGGCATTAGGCTTCTTTAGTATACCAGTCTTGGATAACTCGAATAAACACCCAATGATAAAGTTATTACTATGTTTACATATTCACACTGCATATGTTTGCCAGGGCTGCTATTACAAAGTGTCACAAACTGAGCAGCTTGAACAATGGAAGTTTATTGTCTTACAGTGTTTGAAGCTACAAGACCAAGTTCAAGGTGTCAGCAAGGTCGGATCCTTCTGACTCCTGTGAGGGAAGGGTCTGCTCCAGGCCCTCTCCTTGCTTGTAGATGACCACCTTCTCTCTCTGTCTCTTGATGCCATTGTCCCTGTATGCTTGTCTATCTCCGGGTCCAGTTGTCCTCTTTTCACAAGGACACCAGCCATATTGGATTAGGCTCACCCTAAAGACCTCATTTAAACTTACTTTCCTCTATGAAGACTCTATCTCAAAATAAGCTCACATTCTGAGGTGCTGCAGCCAGGAACTCCCACACAGCCTTTTCACGGGTGGGGGGAGGGGATGGGGGGAAAGGTGGGGAGATGGCGGGATAAGGACCACAATTCAACGTACCACACATATCATGTTCACATTTTTATACCTCACCTCCCTTTGGGTTTTAAAACATTCATGTGTCTGTGCTAACATGAAAAGTAAATTTAGAAAATATACAGAACTACAAAACGCATGGCAGCTTTCCCTGCGCTCACGGACCTTCCAGAACAGCAGCGCCCCTGGTGGTGAGTGCCAGCCCTTGGAGGAGAGCAAAGGAGAGGGACAACTTCTGTTGCTTCTGGTGGTAATTTCCTGAGGTTAAGGTGAATTTTATGTCATGCAAGGCCATGGAAAGATTTAACATAAGTATTTTATTCTCAAGTTCACTGAGCTCTGAGATTTAAATGTTGCATCTTGCCGTTTGTTGACAAAGCAATCTACTTCACTCTCATCTGATCTAATACTATTCTCCAATCCCATTCTCATTCTACACTGTCAGAACTGGCTGCATGATTTGCAAGACCCAGGATAAAATGAAAATATGGAGTTTTTTGTCCAAAAATTATTAAGAATTCTAAGAGAGCAACACTAGAGCATTAGATGGAGTGTGGGGCCCTCTACGCACAGGGTTCTGGGCGGTTGTGCAACTCGCATGCCTGCAAAGCCAGCCCTAAAGGCGGTGCATTTGAAGTAGCCATCCACATACATATTTTGCAATGGTGAAATATTCAATGGTTTTATTTGGTGGAAGTTTTAAAGGAGGGTTCAGGGAGCAATCAGCAGACATTAATAATGACCTATGAAAGGAAGAGACTGCATTATTAGTCAAGGTTACGCTAACAGTTTGGGGGGTGGGATCTCAGGGGGTTAGATCTCGGGGGCTTACCCAAGGTTTCCCAAGACTGCTCACCTCACTGTTGGAGTTCAGTCAACAATCCTATGAGGCGTTTCTCTGAGCAGCCCAGGGAGCTTCCACCTCAAACTCCACCACCTTGGCGTTCTTTGCTGCCAGTCACAGGAAGGGAGAGAGAGAGGAGAGAAAGCCCACCCATTCTTAATTGCCTCAGGCCAGAATGTAATATCATCTATGCTCATGTTCTCATTGACCAGAACGCAATCCACTGTTCCCAACCTAACCTCATGGAGGACGGGAAATACTGTTTTCTTGTAGGCCAGGAAAAGGCACTGAATTGGTGTACATTTGCTTGCCTCTGCCATAGAAACTCTGTTTCTGTGGAAATAAAATAAATCCATCAACTACATGTTACTAAGTGTGAACTAAGAACATAGGACCGTGAGGTCTTTTAGGAAGAAGTTAGAGAAAATGTTTTTGTACCTTTCCTGAAAAAACTGTTGTTGTTTTTTTTTTATTGTGGAGATAAAACACACAAGTACCCAAAAGATCAATATCAAAGGAAGTGAATATATGATTTTTGAGCTAGGGGATTGGGAAAACTTTTTGTGGAAAGTTGAGAAGAATGTGTTAATGAATGAAGACCACTCAAATGAAAATAAGGAAAGGCTTGTTATTCAGGGCTTACGATAGCAAGTGAGTCAGCGCCCTCAGCATTTGGCAGAGGCTCAACAGCCGGCTGAGAAGCAGGAAGACTGCATCATGGAATACGGGGAAGGCTTCAGGCGGGCCCTGATTGGAGGCTGTTGGTGCAGGAGAGCTACATGTGAGCTAATTAAAAGTGGGACATCCTATTTGATTGGTTGGGGGCCCATATTTGACTTTCTCTGGTTGGTCCTAAGTTTGAAGAGAGAAAAATTAGGGAAGCTGTCAGTTGCAAGTCAAGACCTGCCTGTTTGGACCTGTTGGTCGCAGAATTTATTGTTTGCCTTCCTAAATGGATTGCTAGAGACAGTGGTCTGCCTTCCTACAAGTCTGAGCTGTGGTTAAAAGGTTGGCTTCCTGGGCTGGTTACTACAGATTGTGGGTTCTACTTTTACGTATGGCCTGGCTATTGTCTGTTTGTATATTCAGTCTCTCATGAGATTTGGAAGGAAAGATGAAGGACAGACAGTCCACAAATAGGAATGGCGTGAGCAAAGGTTGTTTTTTAAAAGAGGAGTGAAGGGAACAGATCCATGTAGTTAAAGTCTATGTTTCATGCTCACCCATCCAACTAACAAACATTCATGGAGACCCTATCCCCACCAGACATTGTTCTTGGAGCTGGAACAGAAAGAGGGAGACACAACCCTGTCCCCAAGCAGCTCCCAGCATTTCTCAGCCAAGAGCAATAGATGCCCTAGAGCACAGGTGGCAAATACAAGGCCGGTGGGCTAAATCCACCTTGTTTTATCCATCCCAGCACCTTGTTTCCACTAAGCGGTAGTGCTGAGCTCTCACTTAACGGTTACAGAGCAGTTACATTTATACTCTCCTAAAATTACATTCAGCCCTTTGAAGGCAACCGGGAGGCTGATGTGGCCCCTGGCGAAAATGAGTTTGACACCCCTGCCCTATCAAAAATTAAGCAGCTATTTTCTCAATTTTCCCAAAGATGAGGCATAACTTGTACCATGGATGCATGGAAGTCAATTTATTACATACAATGAGCATTTGGGGTCAAATCTCACCTGGACTCCCAGTGAAGAGGTGCTAGAGATAGAAGATGGACATGTAAAAGAACAAATATGATAAAATGTCATTTTTAAGAGGCTATCCTTGCCCTGGCTGGTGTGGCTCAGTGGACTGAGTGCCAGCCTGAGAACCAAAGGGTTGCCAAGTCAATTCCCAGCCAGGGCACATGCCTGGGTTGTGGGCCAGGTCTCCAGTAGGGGGTGGGCAAGAGGCAACCACACATCAATGTTTCTCTCCCTCTATTTGTGTCCCTTTTCCTCTCTCTAAAAATAATTTTTTTTTAAATTTATCCTCACTTGCCCTGCTCCTACTACTCAACAAGTCCATGCTGCCTACCCACCAACACCACCCAGACACAGACTCTGAAGTCACGCCAAGGGCAAAAGAAATATGTCAGAGTCAGTTGGTCTTAACTTTAGGTTGACTTGTTAATATTCTACAATGCTGTTTTATTTATATACAGTATTAATGCAGCAGTTTTCAAACTCTGATCTCCATGTCTGGGTTAACTACCCCTCCTTAAAATTTCCAGGAGGATGATGGTATGTGACCCATTCTTTCTTTATTCCTCCAAGCCAACAATCCCAAGGAGGCCATTGGGCACCGAATGATGGTCCCCAAACGGATATTATAAAATTTATCTTTTACCTCTAAAACCATGTGGAGAATAGTGTACGTTTGTAGGAAAGTCAAAAAGCTTGGGATTTTGTAAAATTAAACATGTGGTATTAAACATTTATGTCCATTAGGCATTGTCCATCCTGCGTTCCTACCCAAGAAGTTGTGGGGCACACAGGTGCTCAGTGAAGGACATGAAGGAATGAGGGGCAGGTTCTGCTGGAGCATCACGAATGATTCCCCAAAAGCACCAACAAAGGTAAGAAGAAATGTGAGAGATGCATTCACTGGGACGGGTCCCATTGGAAAGGGCACCCAGGCAGAGAGAGCCTGGTAAGCAAAACCAGAAGCATGAGACAGCGTGGAGCTTTCTGGAACAGTGAATATTTCAGGTTAGCCAGAGGAGAGGAGGCTGGAGAAATAAGCAAGGGACAGACCCTCGGGAACTTTGTAAGCCTCTTGAGGCGTGAGGCGTTCGTCTGGAAGGCAACAGAGGGCCATGGAAAGGTTTTGAGAAGGGAAATGCCAATATGAGACTTGCATTTTAAAAACAGGTTTCTGTCTCTTACACACTGTGGGTGGAAGTTGTAAGTTAAGAAAACTTTTATAGAGGGGCAGTGTCAGGCAAAACTGTGAAAGACTTGAAGAGATGATAAAAAGATTACTGTTCAATCTAATACTCCATCTCATTTAGCTTCACCACCTTCCTTATGTAACCTATTTTACAAGTCTGCAAATTGCAGAAAATTTACAATAAGAAAAATTATTTTTGTTCATTGAAATAAAAATTAGGACCTGGCTGGTGTGGCTCAGTGGATTGAGCACAAGCCTGAAAACCAAAAGGTCTCTGGTTCAATTCCCAGTCAGGGCACGCGTGCCTGGGTTGCGGTCCCGGTCCCCTATTGGGGGGGTGCACGAGGCAACTGATTGATGTTTCTCTCCCTCTCTTTCTCCCTCCCTTCCCCTCTCTCTACAAATAAATAAATAAACATATCTTTAAAAAATTACTCATATCTGTGGGATATTGTTTATTGTTGACCTGTTTTTCACCTATTTGTAATCTCAGTTCAGCATTCATCATTTGCCTATATATGTATGGTGCTTTGAATTCTCCTTTGAACTGACTAACATTTTGCTGGATCTTTATTTATTAAATAATCTAATAAAATCCCTGGCACATGTTATTTTATATCTATATAAGTGCCATTATTATAACCTTCTTTTAAAAAATAAAGATAATAATTTAGCAATATCTATCAAAATTACAAAAGTGAACATCCTTTGACCTAACAACTTCACTTGCAGGAATTTATCCCGCAGACATATTTTAAATGTGCAAATGGTACATTAACAACAGCCTTTACAATTCATCAAAACAACTTAAATATCCATCAGTAGGATATTTAAGGAAAACGAACAAAAATCTCCACCTACTCACATTCTAGTGCAAGGAGACAGACACTAACAAACATAATTAGTAAGTGAAGTGTGTGTATCTGGTATGTTATGTGGGAGAAAGTTGTGGAGAAAGCAGAGCTGGGAAAGGGGGTAGAGTGACCTGAGGAGATGGCAACTGTAAGTAAGTGGTCAGGCAGTAAGGGGAGGGCCACACAGATAAACAGGGAAGGGCATTGCAGGCAGAAGGAACAGCAAGAAGGAAAGGCACTAAGGCAGCAGCACACTGGGCTTGTCTGGGAGGCTGACGCGGCGACAGCAGAGTGAGCGAGGGTCAAGAGAAACGGAAGATGCAGTCCAACAATGAGACTGTGCATGGCCACTTAGCCCTTTAAACCCTTAGCTTCCCCCTCTGTGAAAAAGGGGCCAAGAACACCAACTCATGGGGAGGTGGCAAAGTCCTGGACTGGGCATGAGAGGACTGTCTCTGTGTAAACAGCAGAAATGGTAGAGCATTATTTAACCAAGACAAGCATCCTTTCCCCAGCCCTCCCTGCTGCCGTCTCCGTTCCCCTTTCTCTGTGTCCCTCCCCATTCAGCCATGGGTACCACACGAAATGGAAGTGTACCCTCCCAAGTTCTTCCAAAATGAGGTCTGGACAAAACCCCCATCATATCCTGATTGAGCTGCACGAGAGTTCTTTCACACCCAGGGACAACACAATTTTAGAGAAGGAAGGGAGGAAATGCCCACTAGACATACTTTGCCATCCACCAGCAACTCCAGGGACTCGCCCATGTCTGCACAGTGTCTGGCACAAAGAAGATGCTCAATAAGGGCCAGGTTATTAAATTTAATTGAAACAGAGTTTAGGGCAGCGGTGAGCAGACATAGTAACAACATAAGTGACCACAAAACAGAGGCCAAGAACTCAGGATGATCGATACAAACACTCATAATCCAGGTGAATTTTGCATCTAAAATAGACTGTAAAATGTTTGTCTACAAAAAAATCTGGATTGCTCTCGTCTGGCATTTCAAGCAACACCTTCAGGACAGGTGGCCCCATAGGCAGCTCCTACCCCTTATGCAGACACAATGTTACCGAACAAAGGGTCCGAGGGGGAGGCAATACTTGGCCCACCGAGGGATGCCAAAAACTGCTTCAGAAAACAGGGGCCCCTCCCAAGGACAGTATACTAATATCTATAGGGCTCTTCTGTCCGCCGCCAATTGGAAAGACATCTCTCAATGCCAGAGATTTGTGAAAAGGAAACAAAATGTTTATTTAATGCTATTTAGGCCTAATGCCTTCCTTAAAATATCAAAGTCTTTAAGGGTATACACCTACACACACACACACACAGCGCTCCCTTCTCCCACTGTCCCAACTCCGGGTACCGTAAATCAGGAAAAGAGCACACGTCCGTTTTTCAGGTCGCTGGCACGTGAGCTGTGTCATCTGTCTGTCCAGGCAGGATCTCCAACTAATCCAAAGTCATGCGGCACCTTCCACTGGCAAGAGTTCTTTGTACCAAGTTCCAGTCAAAGTCTCTCCTGCTTTTCTTCACCTAGCCGCAGGGATCTCCATTCTGGCAAAGCTGCGTGGTTTTCCCTTTCACCTGGCCAAGAGGGGGTCCTCACTCTGCTAAAGCCACATGCCTCTCCCACAGGCACTCTCTCTGAGAAGCAGCCCCCAATTCCAGCCTGGGTAGCTGCCACTCACTTCTCCCTGGGCCAAAACTTGGCCACAGCTATTTAACATATCTATGAAACCAGTTAAAGATTACAGATATGTTAAATAACCATTCTAGAGGTTAGCTGCAAAACTGTTGCCATCTAAAACAGCTCTCAATGGCCCTGCTCCATTCGTCCCTTCCCCCAACTGACACCTGGGAGGGGGGGGTGAGGACATCTTAATATTTCCTCCAATATTCCTTACACTTTGAGTTCTGGACACCATTCCAAATCCTTTCTGGGCCCCCCCTGGCTGCACCCTGTATCAACAACACTGCTGCGGTTAAGCGGACCCATAAGGGAATTGGGAATAGTTGAAATGGAGAAAATCTCAGAAAATCAAGGCTTACGGTCACCTTACCCATGGGACCAGTCTATGTTGATTGGCTTATCCCACAGGAAGGCTGGCTCCAGCACTTGACCCTCAGGGGGCCCAGTCCCCACTTGTGGTGGGGCAATGGCTGAACCAGGACAGCTGTCCCTCAGAAGGACTAGGCCAACATCCAAGGTAACCAAGCTGAATTCAATGGGGGAGAGTGAGGAGTCAAACCTCAGGGCAATCAAATATGAACACCAAGTTCAGAAGCAGAATCAGAGCCCAAGTGAGGAGTCTGGAGCTCAAATTTGCCAAGAGAAGACCAAAGCAATAGATGCTGAGTCCAAGCCCCGAAAGGCCCAAGCAGTCCCCTCAGAGCTCTGGGGCAAACTTGGATTCACAGAGTGCAGGTAAGTCTCCTGGTAAGAGGGAGATTCCAAGCCAGTTTGGGAAATAAGCATTCTTCAGACCCCCTCTCACAGCTTATGTAGTGATACCCAGGCAGTCTGTCTGAGCTCACTCCTCTCCTCTCAGCCATACCCACCCCAAGCCCATATTTTTATTTTTATCAAATAATATTAATATTTAACAGGTCCTTTTTATGTACATGGGACTTCCTATTTGACACATATTTGACATACACAACCACGTTGTAATTGGTTCCCAGTGGGCATCACTATTCCAGTCACACAGACGTGAAAACAGATGCTGGTGGCACAAGTGAGCAGTGGAACTGAGTGGAGCCTGGGCCTGCAGAGCCCCACCTAACTCAGCGTGGGCTGGGGCTCAGACACCCTAGACAACCTCATGTTTAACATATTAGCAGCAAACAACAGGGGACAAAACAATGACCTCGTCTCTTCTGTATCAACATTTTCATCATGCTTCTGGTCGGTGCTGGGTGATGCTAACACAACATCCACTTCTGATCAGCAATGAAGTGTCATTACATCTACACTGACTCCTGAAGGTCACGAACCCCCCTGCTCTTCCTGCCCTCTCCCATTCCAATGGACAACAAGGCTGGCATTCCATTTTAAAGACAGAAGAACCTCATCTTTGTAGCAAGGCCGAAGTCCAGGGACTTCTAACATCCGATGAAGGCAGGCCACAAGGGTTCCAACTAGTGGACCAAATTTTTCTCCCCAAACAATGTCACATTCACTTGGGAAAAGAAGGTTGTTCTTTTTCTTCAAAAAGCACAGGCACACAGGTCGCACTAAATCCAGCCGCCACCACCAGCGGCGTTCAAAACACGTTCTAATTCAGGTGGAGCTTTCAGTGCTTTCTCTCCATCAACGTTGCCTTGTTGCTCATTAGATTTGATTTCACCTCCACTGCGGTGTTGGGAATTTGGGAAAGAAACATGGTTTTCCCTCAAAGCCCAGCCCCGCTCAGAGATGATTCCAGTGCATTCATTTGGTTCGGTCATTTGGTGTAAAACGCTTAAACACATCTGTGTGGTGTTATCTGAAATACAGGTTTTTCCACCCGCCTTTCTCTATAAGCTGTTGTGAAGTTAATCCAAATACTGTCTTTAGACACTGCAAGACCCTAAAAAGGTCAGCTTTGGTAGATCCAGCAAATTCTTCACTTGAAGAAAGCCAATAGAGAACGCCGTGGCAATTCAAAGAACACAGTTTCTGGACGACTACCAGATCTCTCTCTCCAAGTGGCTTTTACAAGCACCTTGAATGTATGCGTTTAACACAAATTACTTGGTACTTAATAAAGCATTGGCACATCTTAGATTTTCGCAGCACATTTTTGCCTTTAAAAGGATTGCAATAACTTTTTCTCTGAGATGAGTCCCGAGAACCCCTGGGTGAGTGGGGCTGGCATGGGACTGTTAACTGCTACATGTCCAAAGTTAACAGTTTTTGGAAATTTTTATTTACTTTCTTCTTCTGTTTGAATGTACTTAATGCTATTAAAGTTCTGTCTGGCAGCAGAAAAGGGTATAAAAGAGGCCACTTAAGAAAAGCAATTTGGCCCTTTGTGACAACAGCTGCCTGATATTGCACTTTATTTAATTGGAAAAGGATGTGGGAAGTCTGTGGCGCATTAAAGAAACTTGGAGATCGGAGAACATAGAAATCTTCTCCTCTATTTTTGTGTAATAAAATTAGCATTATTAAGTAATTTATTGAGTGTCAACAACATACTAGGCACTTTTAAAATTATTTGAAAATGGACTGATTAAGGAAAAATCATTCCAACCCTTTTGGAAGGGCTCTCCGTGAACCTTTCAGAGCACGTGTACCGCCCGTGGGGTGACACTGTCATTAAGACTGTCCCTCAAAAGCTATGGAGTCCAAGGCAAGACCCTGCCTCCACCCTCTTGCCCTGGCTGCCTCCGAACACTCATACACCATTTGGTTTTCCAGCCTCAACAGTTTTCTACTGCTCCACAGGGCTCAGTACCCTCTCAGTTCCCTAACTTTGGCTCCCACTCTTCTCCCTGCTTAACACACCCTTCCCACATGGTCTTCCCAGTGACCCTCCTCTGTTTTAAATGCAAGCGTAAGATCCAGCAATTCCACCTCTGAGCAACGTCCAAAGAACAGGGACTTGAAGCAGGGACAGCCGTGTTCATAGCAGCACTGTTCACAATAACCAAAATGTGGAAGCTACCCAGGTTGCTACCTACACAAAATGTGATGTATACTGTTGGAGACCGCTCTGCCTGGTTTTAGGAATTATATCTCGACCCCTTGTGGCTAAGGGCGAGGGACGACCTTTGGAGTGCCAGCCCCAGGAGACAAAGCTTGTCTCTGGTAGCAAATGCTGCCTCAGTTTCCTCTCCCTGCCCCCAAAGCTTGGTCGGAAGTCAATGACGGGTCAGACCCTTCACAGCAGGGGGCAACCTAAGCCAGGCTTGATCACTTGGGAGGCCTTCATGGAAAAACTCAGGGGGCTGCAACAAAGAGCAATGGACTCTGGAGCCCCCCACCACACCCCCCAGCTTTGACATAGCCTGAGTCCCCATGTTCTCTGGGAGAAGTGCTTCCTGGCTCTAATCCCCTTAAGCCTAAATACCTGCTGGGAGGAGTGCAGCCCCTTGCCTTGCTAGAGCGTGTCCTGGGGGGAAATCTGGCACCACAAAGACTTCCTGATAAACCCGTGAAATCTGCTCTGCTAAGAGTGCTTTCATTCATATGTTAAAACCCTAAAACTCTGTTCCTGACAGACTCTGAAGCCCTAGATTTCTTTGAAACGTTATCTCCTGTTTGATCCTTGCTGCCCTGTATTCCTGTGTATTAGAACCCAATAAAAGGCTATGGAACTGGGAGTTCGGGGCCTTTTTCTCCTTGGAGAAACTGGCTGCAGCTGGCCTTTTTCCCTGAGAAAATGGCCACTGTTCACTTCTCCTCCCCAAGAAGATCATGTCATATCTCGGCCACATTCACTTTTGTCCGTGGCACACAGGGGGACTTGCGAAAGTCGCTCCCACAGTACACATACAATGAAATATCATGAAGCTTAAAAAGGAGGAAAATTCTGACACATGAACATGCTATATCATGGCTAAACCTTGAAGACATCATGCTAAGTGAAACAGGTCTATCACAAACAGAAAAATACTGTACAGTTCCACGTATATGAGGTACCTACAGTAATTGAATTCACTGAGACAGAAAGTTGAGTAGCAGTTGTGAGGGGCTGAGGGAGGAGGGAATGGGGAGCCAGTGTGTAACGAGTGCCAGGGTTCAGTTTCGCAAAGTTGTAAGAGTTCCGTGGATGGATGGTGGTGATGGTAGCACAGCAATGGGGATGTACGTAGTGCCACTCTGCACTTAAAAATGGTTCCAATGGTCAATTTTCTCATGTGTATTTTACCACAACTTTTAAAATATTTTGAAATTATAAAATTAAAGTATAATAAAAATTTTTTGATTTTTTAAAATATATTTTATTATGTTATTACAGTTGTCCCATTCCCCCCCAACATTCCCCTCCACCCTGGACACCTCCTCCCATTCACATTCTCCCCCTTTAGTTCATGTCCATGTGTCACAAGTTCTTCAGCTTCTACATTTCCCATACTATTCTTGCCCTCCCCCTGTCTATTTTCTACCTACCATCTATGCTACTTATTCTTTGTACCTTCTCCTCCCCTCTCCTCCTCCCACTCCCCTGTTGCTAACCCTCCATGTGATCTCCATTTCTGTGGTTCTGTTCCTGTTCTAGTGGTTTGCTTAGTTTGCTTTTGTTTTAGGTGTGGTTGTTAATAACTGTGAGTTTGCTGTCCTTTCACTGTTCATATTTTTTATCTTCTTTTTCTTAGATAAGTCCCTTTAACATTTCATATAATAAGGGCTTGGTGATAATGAACTCCTTGAATTTGACTTTATCTGAGAAGCATTTTATCTGTCCTTCCATTCTAAATGATAGCTTTGCTGGATAGAGCAATCTTGGATGTAGGTCCTTGCCTTTCATGACCTGGAATACTTCTTTCCAGCCCCTTCTTGCCTGGAAGGTCTCTTTTGAGAAATCAGCTGACAGTCTGATGGGCACTCCTTTGTAGGTGACTGTCCCCTTATCTCTTTCTGCTTCTAGAATTCTCTCCTTCATTTTAATCTTGGCTAATGTAATTATGATGTGCCTTGGTGTGTTCCTTCTTGGGTCTAATTTCTTTGGGACTCTCTGAGCTTCCTGGACTTCCTGGAAGTCTATTTCCTTTGCCAGACTGGGGAAGTTCTCCTTTATTATTTGTTCAAATAAGTTTTCCACTTGTTGCTCTTCCTCTTCCCCTTCTGGTACCCCTATAATCCGGATGTTGGAACATTTAAAGATGTCCTGGAGGTTCCCAAGCCTATCCTCATTTTTTTGAATTCTTGTTCCTTCATTCTTTTCTGTTTGGTTGCTTCTTTCTTCTTTCTGGTCCATTCCATTGATTTGAGTCCCAGTTTTCTTTCCATCACTATTGGTTCCCTGTGCATTTTCCTTCATTTCACTTAGTATAGCCTTCATTTTTCATCTAATTTGTGACCAAACTCAACCAATTCTGTGAGCATCCTGATCACCAGTGCTTTGAACTGTGCATCTGATAGGTTGGCTATCTCTTGGTCACTTAGATGTATTGGCTCTGGGGTTTTGATCTGTTCTTTCATTTCAGCCATTTATTTTTTGGTCTGGTTGAACCTGTTATGTATGAGAGGCAGAGCCTTAGATGTTCACCAGGGGAGGGCAACCCAGTCCCTGGGTTGTAACCCTGTATGTGGGGGTGGGGTCAGAGAGGGATTAGTGGCGCTTGCTCCACTCTCATATTTCAGTCCTTTCTGCCACTTTCCACAAGCAAATTGGGCCTTTCTGGTACTGGTTCCCAGGTATGTGGGCTTGTGTATGTTCTATGACCCTGTGGGTCTCTCCAAAAAACTCTCCTGTGAGGCTGGGAGTCTCTCCTGGCACCTCAGGCCCCATAAGTGTTTTTGGTGCTTTTAGGCTTTATTTCCTGGTGCTGGGGCCTTGGGTTGTGTGGTCCGTCATTCCCCATTTTTGCCAGGTTTATCTGCCCGAGAATGTGTGTCCAAGGTCAGCCAGTGACTTTGTGCACCTGTCACCCTGCACCCAGGGTCTACCAACCACTGCCTACCACCTGTGCGCCCAGGACCACCAACCACCGCTTTTTCCTGCCACAACCCCTCTCTGCCAATGCTGACTCTGCCCCTCTTACCAGTCTGGATGAATGGTTGTTATACTTCTGTACAGTTCAATTTTTTGTCAGGTCTGGGGTTTTTTGCTTCTAAATTTTTCTTGTCCTTAATTTTGAGTGTGCAAAGAGGCACAGTGTGTCTGCCTACCTCCACCTCCTTCTTGGCCAGAAGTCAATAATAATAATTTTTTTTAACCTGAAGCATCAGTATCTCTGTGAAAACTTTTCCCACCTCCCAGCACTTATCTTTGAGTTCCTATCACACTTCATACCTAATTAAAAGTACTTCTCCCCTCCAGACTGAGAGCTCTTTAGAAGTCAAGGTCATGGGCCTTTCATCTCTATCCTGTGTGGTTGTCACAAGGACAGCTCACAACTGATCTTGACTCTCTCCTTCATGGTGTATGGTAGGATGGTACTTCCCTTTTGTAAGTGTCTTTGCCCAATGACTCAGTGTGTGTTTGCCCTGTACTCTTTCCCCGCTGGACAGTGGCTGATCCACCATCATGGATCCCTTATCTGGAGGACACAGAGGGGCTCCCAATGCACATGTATTGAAAGCAAGAAATAAACTTTTGTTGTTTTAGGCCACCAAGATTTTAGAAGCATTTGTTACTATAGCTTAGCCTTACTTACCCCGACCAGTAAATGGCACTCAGGACAGTGCTTATGGTATGGCAATTCCCTGGGGGGGAAAAGTCTTTAAAAAGAATGGCTAATTAGTGCGTAACAATAAACTATCCCTACAAGATAAAATCAAATAGCTAGAATTTGAATCAAATGTACGGCAGCATTCTGATGAAACCACTTTGTTTTTTAAAATTACTCATTTTAATAGGTGTGCCAAGACAAAGAAATTGGGCCCAAATGAAAGAACAGAGCAAAAGTCCAGGAAAAGAGCTAAGCAATGATGAGGAGATAGCCAACTTATGTCATGGAGAATTTAAAGCCCTGGTAATCAACATGCTCACAGAACTGATTGAGCTTGGTCAAAAAATGAAAGAACAAATGAAGGCTACCCAAAGTGCAATAAAGCAAAATATTCAGTGAACCAAGAATGACAGGAAGAAAACCAGGATTCAAAGCAATGATTTGGAACAAAAGGAAGAAATAAACATCTAGCCAGAATAGAATGAAGAAACAAAAAAATGAAGAGAAGCTTAGGAACCTCTGGGACAACTTTAAATATTCCAATATCCAAATTATAGCAGTGCCACAAGGAGAAGAACAAGAGCAAGAAATTGAAAACTTATTTCAACAAATAATAAAGGAAAACTTCCCCAATCTGGCAAAGGAAATAGACTTCCAGGAAGTCCAGGAAGCACAGAGAGTCCCAAAGGAGCTGGACCCAAAGTGGAACACACCAAGACACATCATCATTAAGTTACTCAAGATTAAAGATAAAGAGAGAATCTTAAAAGCAGCAAGAGGAAAGGAAAGAGTTACCTACAAGTATCCATAAGGCTATCAGCTGATTTCTCAAAAGCAACCTTACGGGCAAGAAGGGGCTGGAAAGAAGTATTCAAAGTCATGAAAAGCAAGGACCTACATCCAAGATTACTCTATCCAGCAAAGCTATCATTCAGAATGGAAGGGCAGATGAAGTGCTTCCCAGATAAGGTCAAGTTAAAGGAGTTCATCATCACTAAGCCCTTATTATATGAAATGTTAAAGGGACTTATCTAAGAAGTAGAAGAAGATAAAAAACTGTAAAGTGACAACAAACTCACAACTATCAACAAATAAACCTAAAAAAAGAAAATCAATGAAAACAGAAACTAAGCAAACAACTAGAACAGGAACAGAATTGGAAAAATGGAGATCACATGGAGGGTTTTCAGTGGGGATGAGGAGGGGAGAAATAGGAGGAAAAGGTACTGGGAAGGAGCATAAATGGTAGGCATAAAATGGATGGGGAGAGGTCAAAAATGGTATACAAAATAGAGAGTTCAAATAACTTACATGTACAACCCATGGACATGAACTAAAGGGGGAAGGACGCTGGAGGGTTGGGGGGGCAGGGCGGAGGAGGAATAAAGAGGGGAAAACTGTGGGGTTTTTTAAAATTATTCATTTAAACTTAGTTTGTAACTTGTGACCACATTGGCAACCAAGACAATATGAAGGTGAATCTGCAATTTTCTCTCCAGCCCTTCACGTCACTATTTAATAACAATATAATAATAGCAACCATGTATTGAGTTCTTATAACTGTTAGAGATTATACTATGAGATTTATATGTACCATT
The DNA here is from genome assembly GCF_014824575.4 of Sturnira hondurensis. NCBI lineage: Eukaryota > Metazoa > Chordata > Mammalia > Chiroptera > Phyllostomidae > Sturnira > Sturnira hondurensis. The sequence continues at coordinate 8,589,999 of NW_028098001.1, read as the reverse complement.
TATTTAATAATTCAACAGTTTCACAGATTGCAAAATTGAGAACTGGAAAAGTGAACTAACCCTGCCGAGACCGCAGAGCCAGGAGCCGGCAGAACCAGGGTTTCGCCAGGTCTGCTGCTCTCGGGAGCCAGGCCTGTACCTAGAGCTCAGGAGGGCCTGGTTTTCCAAAGCCCGGGAAATTTCTTTCTTAGGCCTATAAATGAGAAAGAAAACAAGTGAAATCAGCAAGTGAAAACATTGCTCATTCAGCCATGGCAAAAATTAAAAAGGGTGATATCATCCAGTCCTGGCGAGATTGCCAAAAACAGACATCCTTCTGAAGCAGATAGGAGCGTGACACACAGTCACGCTTTTGGAAAAGAAACTGGAAATATCTATTAATATTCAATACCCTTTTGCCAGGAATCCCACTTTGGGGAATCTCCTGCTATAAAAAATAATGACAACAATATGTACAGATGTCTGTACAAGGATATTTTTAGTGTCGAAGCCTGGAGGAAAACGAAGTGTCCATTCGCAAGGAAACCGGGAGGCTCATGCAACGGGTGTCGCCTCACCACTGAGCACAGTGAGTGGGTAGCATGTCCATGTTGCCCAGAGAGGTTCATGATGTCTGATTAAGGAGAATAATATTCATGAACTGTTTGCAGTATCATTCAATTTCATGTATTAAAAGAAAGAGATCAACAGTAAAAAAAAAGGCCTATGTGTTTACCTGAGATGTGGACGGCCGTGTACCACCCGTTGACTGACTGACTGACTGAGGGAATGGGAGAAGAGACACTTTTCACCTTTTCTTTATGCAGATTTAGAATGTTACACTTGTTTTGGGGATCTAAAAATTAATCCAGGCTTTTTTTAAAGGCATGAGTGGAATTCATATTTTTTAGATATCAGAAGTATAAAAAACACTGTGAATCAGCATAAAGAAAACGTGAAAAATACAGTGGTTACCCGTGTTTATTCCTCTCCTCCTACAACCGACACTCCGAGACCGCCCGGGCTGCTCTCCCCGCTGTCGCCCTCGGTCTCTGGATCACGGGCTCTCTCACCGGGAGATCCACCTCCCTCTCAGCACAGCTGGACCCAGGGTCCCCTCTCCTCCATTTGCCTCAGTTCCTTGAAACCAGACCTTGCTCCCCTTGACCTTGAGTCTTTCAGACGAGGCCCTCGGGCCACTGGTGGCACCCCTATCCCAAGGATGATGCGCTCTGACTCCCTGAGCGCAGGAAAAGGTCCTCAGTGCTCTGAGGAAATGTCCATCTTTAAAGCAGAAGCATTAAGGATCATTCCAACCTTTCAGTGGCTGGAAAGTAAGGCAAGTAACAAATATGTAAATACTCTCTTAAAACTCCAATATTCCTGGGTTATAAGAAAGTCAAGCATGAAGCATGCATCCATTAACATAAATTAGAAGCAATTTCATTGGCCAAATTTTAGAAAAAATAAACAACACAGGGAGTGAATTTTGTTGGAAGGGGATGGGCGGGGGAATGGGGTGGTAATCATTTTAGAGCCTAGGGTCCTTCCTAGAGTGGGGCTTAGGTCAAGGACAGTAGGGCTGAGGCCCATGAGGAAACTGTGTGCCAAGTAGACTAAGGAGAGGACAAGAGGGACAAGGATATTAAATAAACTTTATTTTTTTAAAAACACTGGGCCTGGTTGGTCTGTGTCCCAGAAAGGGAAGTAACTTCTCTTTTCCTCTGCTCTGCACCAAAGAACTCTCCTCCTGAACTCAGGCTACTACCATGAGTTATGCTGTGTTACGAGTTTAATAAGCCCTTGCGAAAATATTTCTTGATTTACAAACTTTAGAAACACTACGCATGTGTGTTTGTGTTTTAAATGAGTAAATAAGTGAATAGTGTGTATCTAAGAATATAGTCACCATATTTCACTAGTAGTCTGTTGGAAAACACAGGACAATTTGTTCAATAGAAGACTAAAGGTCAACGAGTTATGAGCTAAAGAATAATCTGGGGGAAAAAATACCAAGAAATGTCACCCTCTGTATTGCTTTCCTAAGGCTGCTCCAAATAAATTACTATAAACTTGGTGGCTTAAAATGACAAAAATTTATTCCCTCACAGTTTTGGAGACCAGAAGTCTGAGATCAAGCTGTCACCAGGGCCACACGCCCCCTGAAGGCTCTCAGCTGTCCTTAGGGTGCTCTGGCTTGCAGCTGCCTCACTCCAGCCTCTGCCTCCGTCTTCACGTGGCTGTGTGTTCTTTGTCTCTTCTCTGTCCATATCTCCCTCTTCTTTCTTCTACGAAGACAATTATTGGATGTACGGCCCCCCCTAAGTCCAGGATGATCTCGTCTCGAGATCTTTAACTGAGGATCTGCCAAGACCCTATTTCAAAACAAGGTGATATTTCGAGACTCCAGGTGGACATGAAGTTTGGCCGTGATGCTATTTAAGCCACTGTACTCTCCAAACATGAAGCCAATAAATGTGAATGTAAAATCGAGATGTGTTACCTATAGGAGTGCCCCACTGACACTACTGAGAATGAGATGCTTCCCAGGTGCCACAGAGGGAAAGGAATGTCTTCTAAATCTCAGCAAAAACCACAGTCTGTGCTGCAGTGAAATATCAGTTATTTATATCAGTTACAATTGTGTATACAGACGCCTGTATCAGCCCCCACGCACACAGGATGTTTAAGGAGACCAGAGAAGGCATATGCCGAAGACCTCATGGTATGTTTGGTGACCTTCCAAAAAGAGAACGTCCTCATTACAATAACTATTATTAATTACCTAGATCAGAATTTCTCAAACTGATTTCATGGAAAACGGACTCCATGGGACAATAGTAGATTAGGTTGCACACACACTATGTTTTGTGCTCAGCACTCACAAACTTGCATTTGTGAGAAGCTAAGTCAAGACCTGTCCTTGCCCCATGGTGACCCCACCCTGGGGCAGGGGTGTCAGTGGGCCGCCCAGAACAGCCAGCTGCACTCTCTCTCCCAACCCCACCCTCCTCCCTCAGCCCCCCAAATCCTCCAAGATGTGCACGCATTCCACGAGTTTACAGACTCTTAACAGAGATTGAAATTTTCCTAGAGTTTAGTCTCTCTCCATCAGCAAGTTGAAGGAAGCAGCTGTTCTAAGCTAGAGAATATTATTTATCCTAATATATCATGAAATTGCAGAGTATACTTCAAATCACATGACAAACTTCCTCAATGACTTAAAAACCCTAAAAATAGCATTGACAATGTGAGTGTGCTCTGAAGCAATCCAAATTTCCACCTCACTGAAGAGTCCCACAGGTACCTCATTTAAAAGGTGGAACTCTGGACTTGCTGCACATACACGCACATGCACACACACGCATGCACGCAGGCCCTGCTCTCCTGGCCTGTGGCTACACTGACGGTCTCACTGTTAGGTGCACTTGTCTACATGCAGGAACACACAAACAGTACCTCAGAACAGAAACCAGGTCCCAAGAGCAGAGCAATGGCAATGGGGCAGGAGCCAAACGTGCCTGCAACGCCCTCTACTTAACAAAAACCCATGACACTGGCGTGCGCTTCTGCATTTCCAATCAGTCCTCTCGCCTATCGTCACAGTTCAGACCCTTTCTCATCACTGACTGTAAGACAGTCCCCAGCAACTTGAATCCATCCATCCCCTCAGGCAGAGAAATGGCAGGGACAGACAACGTTCGTGGTCAGTTTGGTCAGGTGAACTGGGGTCTGGGTGGGAAGTGTTTCAGAGGAAAAGGCTGTGAGGGCCAGGGATGGGACAGGAGTCGGGGATGGACATACTAGGCACTAAATAAATGTTGGTTGGGTGAATGGTTAGACAAAGGAACGGGGAGACCTGAGAAAATCTTCAGAAAACAGAAGGTCGTTTAGACTTTTAATGACATAATAAAGTGGTTAATGAGCTCTGCATTGGACCATGACTTATCCATGTTTGCCTTTTATAAAATTAGAGTATGTTTAAGCTGTTAATTCCTAAAATCATCAGCTAATTGGAACAATATGTCTTCAGTTTCAACAAGTCCCTTTGTGTGTGTGGACTCAAGACCTGGATCTATTTGTAAGTGTATTTTATTCCTTAGGAGATGATTAGGATTCCAGATACCCCCAAATTTCAAGAAGTTACCTCAATATCCACCCATCTAAAAATACTCTGAGAGCTGTTTGCCTGCTATGAACTAAGCTAAGAATATTTTTTGACCTCACACTCAGACTCAAAGACACTGAGCACCCCCCAGTCTGTGCTTTGAATAAATGGTGTAACTGACTCCAAGGCCATAAAGTCACATCCAGCATCTGGGCTCCAACTCCGGGAGCAGATTCGCAGCAGATGACTCCAGCAGACCTGGATCTTAGTCTCCTCACCAACAGAGTACCATGTGAGAGATTAAAATAACTCCTTAAATGATATTAGAAGTATTTCTACCCCATGAGAATAAAAAAATATAATTACCCTGTACCTAAAGAACAAACTTTCACAAATGTAGAGGTATCTCTGTGAACTGGGCTCATCACAGAGAGAGAGAGAGAGAGCGAGCCTAGAGTTATAAGAGGAGGCCCGGGTCGAAACCCACTCTGAGAAGCGAGGGCACACAGGTCTGTGACTAGAAGTTACAGACACAGGATTCTAGACAGGGATCTGGCTTTTACAATCAGGACTGTGCAAGGGCACGAACACCTAGACAAGAGGTCACTAAAAGGCCATTCAAACAAAACTTTGGACATCAGCTAAAAACAAAGAATGTTATGTACCTACCCATTCTAAAGTAAAGTACAGGAGGTACTGAGAGTCCCAAAACATGTTCTGCTACCCATAGCCCCTCAACCTCCAGGATGTAAGAGAAAGAGCCAAAAATTCCCGAGACTGGTAAAGAGGATCCCTGTGGAAACAGACGTCAGAGGGCTGAGCCTCCTCCTTCACATGGGTGCTGGGCTCCCCACTCACTCACTCCAAGGGTGGAGGGGCCCGGCTTCCACAGAGAGCTCGTGGGGAACCCCCTGAAGTCTGCAGGGTCCTGGTGGAGGGGAGAGGGTGGCTGTGCTGCCCCTGGGGGTCAAGGGAGGAGAGGGAACCTCTCCTCAATAGGTCAGCACATGTCCTAGAGCCAGAAGGGACCTAAGACTTGCAGCAGCTGGAAGCAACCCCACCCAAGAGGCCTATCTGCCGGGGCTAGTGAGCCTGTGCCGGGTGCACTGGCAGCCAGAAGCAGGAGCAGAGGGTGGTGCCAGACAGAGGTTCAGTGGGAGGCCCCCTTGTGGAGGAGACATTGAAACAGCCCTGCACCACACGGGCATCTGCAAACCGAGCCGGGGCGTCAGATTTTTCTGCCCTGAACGCCTTCCTGCCTCTGCTTTGTTTGTGTGTGTTGNCAGCAGCTGGAAGCAACCCCACCCAAGAGGCCTATCTGCCGGGGCTAGTGAGCCTGTGCCGGGTGCACTGGCAGCCAGAAGCAGGAGCAGAGGGTGGTGCCAGACAGAGGTTCAGTGGGAGGCCCCCTTGTGGAGGAGACATTGAAACAGCCCTGCACCACACGGGCATCTGCAAACCGAGCCAGGGGCGTCAGATTTTTCTGCCCTGAACGACTTCCTGCCTCTGCTTTGTTTGTGTGTATGTGTGTGTTGGGGAGGGTAAAGGTGGAGTGGGGGGAGATGTGGATCGTGCGTGTGGGTGTTTGTGGTGGGGGAAATGTGGGCTGTGTGGTGCGTGTGATGTGCACAGTCTCTGCGCCCTCCTCATCATCCAGGGACAGCACTGAGTGAGGACAGAAGAGACTGGCATCGTAGGTTTCTGAGCCTGCTAGGCCCCGGCACCAGCACAGTGGGGACGCTCGACGGAGAGATTAAAGCTTTCGTTTAGACCAGACTGAGCTTCCCAAAAACGCTAAAGGAAACTACAAAGTAGTATCTAGAAGTGACAGCAAAAGCTCTGGAATTTGCCCAAAATATCATCCATACGCAAAGGGAAGGGAGATTTCCATACGCACACAAGGGGGAAAAAAGTGGTGTAAGGATATAAAATTACTTTGTGACATTTACCCCTGTAAGCCCGGCTGCTACATAAATATTTTGCCATATCGTCCTCAGGTCCTTCCTTTTAACAAATAAAACTCCGCAGTAACAGAGCCCTCCCTTCCCGGTAGCTGTCCCCTCCCTTCCTCCCTCCCTCCCTCCCTGCCTCCGTCCCTCCCTGAGAGCTACCCCAGTCCTCAAGGACTTGCCTGTGTTTCATATTCTCACGAAGTAATTATGTACTTGAAAACAGATGTGGTATTTGTTTGTCATTTTTGGCATGCTGTCTAAGGTCCTTTGGACCAATAATTTCATGGTATAGTTTGGCTTTTATATTTTAATAAAATAGCAGAAGTAAAGAGACTTTTTAAACTCCCTCTCTATGTTTATGTCTCATTGGTCATAGGTGAAATCCTACAGTTCATGACATGATAACACAGAGGGACTCAGCCTGAGCAAGTGGCTGTACTAAATTAAAGGAACTAAAGTAAGGAGGTGGGGTGGGTCTGGGAGAGGCGGGGAAAAATCACAGTGCAGATGCAGAAAGTGTCCAGAAGAGGGCAGCATCATCTAATAAAAAGAGTGCTCGTGCCGGGTGGCTGCTTTGGATAACTAATTCGCATAATTAAGCAAGGCCACTAACAAAGCTTTTAAGCACTAGGGGGTTAAATTAAAAAACACAAGCCTGATCATGTGAATTATTTGTCCAAGATCACAAAGCTGGTTAACGTTCACTACTTCTGCCCACCCAGTTCACTACTTCTGGGTGGGAGGTCCGTTCGCAGCCCCGCAAACCATCCAGCCGACACGAGGAATCAGATTGGTCTAAATCAGATCACTGAGGATACTTGCACTTTTTACTGATTTTCTTGTGATTTCTCCCGCTACCTTTAAGCCCATCAGCATGTTGAACTGGGCGCTTTGTTCATCCTCGAGAAGATAGAGCTTGAGGACAGAACCAGAGACGAAGAATTTACGAGCTGATAAAACTATAAAACGATGCTGGGGGGAGGATAGTTTTATAACGCGCCCCCCTCCAAAGGAGATTTCAAGTTCTAATTCTTTACATTTGTTCTAAGTGTATGTTAATAACGTTTCCTGTGGAATTTTTGGAATGATATCAAAGGTACCTTCTATTGATCACCCAGCTGGGATAGAATTATTAATCAGATTAGGCTGGTGTATGTAGAAGGCACAAAGCAAGCCCAGCCTCCCAGCAGGGAACGATGCAAAGCAGGGGTCACCCCTAGGCCCAGAGCCTATTTTCGCAGTTTTACTGGAACCCAGCCAGGCCCGTTTGCTCACCTACATCTGAGGCTGCGTTTGAGCAGCTGAGTGGTTGCACGGAGACACGCTATATCATTCTGCAAAGGCTGAAATATACACCACATATTCTTTTATAGGAGATGCTTGCTGACCTTTCCTATAAAGCAACGCTGTCCAATAAAGTTTCCTACAACAATGAAAGCATTCTATAACTGCACTGTACAATGCAGTACCCACTAGCTGCATGAAGACCTGTGACTTAGTGGTTACCCATCAGACTGCTTGTGAAGAACACATTTGTTATGTTAATTTAAATTCATTTAAATTGAAATAGCCATACCCAGTGACTTCTAGGCTTCCCACAGTGCTGGAACTGTGTTATTTACAAGAAGAGACATGTTTGAGAGAAGCAGTTTATTAAGCCCAGCTTTACTGTTAAGGAACTGAGTTGCTGGTGTTTCCCTGTGACTTCAGGACCCACTATCCTGTCCTAATACTTTCCCACAACTCCCACTTCCTTCAGTGAGACCAGCACTGGAGAGTTCTTCCTAGGAAGAAACAGGAGAGCACTCCCACTGTGAGAAGTCGTACTTCATTTCTTTGTCTTAGTTCAGCTCTTTCGCTCTGTATCAGCGCATCACTTGGGAACACCTTGGCTTCGGGGAAGAGACTACTTGACCTAGGCAAGCAGGTTATTTTTTCAGGTAACAAGCAGCAGGAGACAGCTTCTGGCATTGGTTCAACACTTGGACAGTGTCAGAGCCGGTTTCTCTACATTCTCTTGAACTTTCTTTTGGCTGTAACACGGGTGCTCACGCATTGAAGGCAAAAAGAAGTGGGAATAGATGTTTCACCAACATATAAGGAAAGTAAAAGATTGCCCAGGAGACATCCCGGGTACGAACCCTTGTCTTATTGGTGTCTGAGGATGACCAGCACCGAGTCACAGGCCCACCAGCGCTGTAAGGCAGGCTGAGGCGGCAGAAATACAGCGTCGTCAGTAATGGCTGTCACCTAGGGCTAGGCATCCTGGCCCATCAAGGAGGGAACGGATTTGGGGTGGACAACTACAAGGTTCTCCCAACTATAGCATGGCCTACGTTCCAAGGGTATATCTTCTGGAGTTAGTTTTCCAAGATCTCACAAACAGGTATGCATCTTTGCATCCAGCCCTTAGTTGAAGGAGAGAGCTCATTGTTGACTACCCGTTGAATGTCAGAGAGCAGACACCAGGCGGCAGAAACGGGCCGAAGATAAGGTGGGACATGCTGGCCCACAATATGCAGGGTCTGTGTAAATATTTTGTGGGGTAATATAAAGAGGAATGTCAAATAAGCCACAGATTTGCATGTTTACTTGAGTCTCAGTACATTTAATCCGCAAGTAATTCTGGCTTACTATATAAACATAGTTCTGCTGGGTGGTTATTTTTATTATTTTTAAATCTTCTAGTAAATACAAATGTCAGTGACTTCATGAGCAAGAAATATGCTAGGGCTTTTGTTTGTTTCATTTTGTTTTGTTTTGTTTTTCTGTCTAAATTCTCCATTCTGCTGGGAGGGCGGAAACTATGTCTCGGTGAACTTGTGGCACTCTGGGGTTGTGCCTAAGCTCGCTTGGGAGGGGTAGGCCTGTTTTGGAAGAGGGAAAAGCCCTCATATGTTTTTAAGATTTCATTTATTTTCTTTTAGAGAGGGGAAAGGGAGAAACATCAATGTGTGGTTGCCTCTCCCATGCCCCCTACAGGGAACCTGGACTACTACCCAGGCGTGTGCCCTAATTGGGAATCGAACCAAAGACCTTTTGGTTCACAGGCCAGCACTCAATCCACTAAGCCATACCAGCCAGGGTGGAATAGTCCTAATATTGATGGCATCTGGACACAGCAGTGACAATTAAGACCAAATGCCACCAGCCACCTGCTGATGGAAGACACACCCTTCATGCCCAGCCTGTGGTCCCTTGGGGAGGCCGCAGGGATTGCTCTGCTCTCCTATCTCATGAAGTCCTCCTGCAGCTCCTCCCCCACAGTACCGTGCAGGTGACTCTGTGAGACCCTGAGACCCCAAGACCCCTCTAGGCTCAGCAGTCAATGTGGTCCTTTCTACTCTGAAGTCCTGCTGTCTCCATGGGCTTTAGCAGGAATAACAAGGTACAGGGCCCCTCCCGATGTTCTTAAATCCCGCTGTTCAAACTATGCGAATGAAAGCTGTGCCCTGGAACTCAGGCAGGAGGGAGGGCGGGGCCACTCCCTATGAACCCACTGGTGTCTGTGTTCTCAAAGCTTCCCTGTCTGTTCTTCTCCCCAGAAACTTTCAGCCAGTTCTCTGTTGCTGTGAGTTTTTCTATATATATTTTACATTTTGTCCTCAAGTATTTTCCACCCAAAAACATTCAAATTGACACAAACCAGAGCCATCCCCAAAGAGCCAAAATAAACTATGGGAGTGTGTGGGAATGTAGCCACAAAGGAGGAAGAGGAGAAGAAGCCTGCCAGGTCAACCAGTCCCTCCCCTCCCCGTGAGCCTGGCCTCGTGGCCAGAGCACGAGAGACCCTCCTCTGGGCTCTACCTGCACTCGTGAGATTCCACTTCCCCTTGAAATGACGCTTCAACTCCGCATGAAAACAATGGGCATGGATACACACAATGAGGTGTGGGTAAAGCACACCCTCACTGAGGGATAGTTGAATCAGTGAATTACATCTTGAAGGACAAAGGGGGCTGGAGGGAAGCTGCTAGGCACCGCTGTGGGCTCCAAATTACGAGTATTTCACACTCATATGGTCATTCTCATGACTCATCAATTGTGTTCTGTCAACTCTCTGTAAATACTGAATTAAGAAATACTGAACCATTGTGCTTGTATGGGAAAACACAGGGTTAATTTCCCACAAGCCTCTGGTCGCATTTTCATCAGTCACTCTGTATCTACCCTCCTTTTATGCGCTTCTGTTTAAAGGCACGTTACTGAAAATACCTTGTGGATTAGTGAACACTGAACTCACAGGCAGGAGCACTGTAACTCCTGCCTGAACAAAGCCTCTCCAGCCTGTGTGCTCCCCGCAAGGCCCAGCACAGTCGTCTTCCACTTGAGATCACGAGCCAGCACTTCGGCACCACAGTGGGCGCCACTTTAAACAGCGATATCATCAACAGAAAGTACAAACTGCAGAAAACCTGTCACCAAATAACCGTGAAAAGGACACTTGTTTAGAGTAGGAGAGCTGAAACAAGCAGGCAGAATATCACCTCACTGGGAACACACGTGGCAACGCAAACTGCTCACCACCCTGCACGCGCGCCCAGGGCGACGCCCAAGCACCCCAAGTGCCGGTTTGGGGGTCCTGGTAAATATTACAGAGCAGGCAAGTTTGCAAGTGTGGAAACCAGAAATAAGGAAGACCGACTGGCAGGTGCAAGTTGTGCGACTGCTCTGCGATATGAAGCCAGAGAAGCCAGAGAACAGCTCACCAAGGGCCCCGCGTGTGAAGCTCCTCGCGTGCCCACTCCCAGGATGGGAACCCTGGTGGAAGCGGATTGGGAGCGGGGAGGTGTGTCCCTGACCTCAGAGAAGGAGTTCCCTGGGGCGGCAGTGGCGGTGGCGGTTGGTGGCAGGTGGGAGACACTGTTTTGAGCTTGCCCTGATCAATGCCGTTCACTCAGGCTCTGATTTCATCAAGATCGTAGGAGGGAAAGCTAAAAGAAATAGAAAATACCCTTTATATGGGGCCATTAACAACTGGCAAGTTCTGCGTTTGGAAGGAGATGCTGAGCCCCGCAGCACAAGCAGAAATACCAACAGCCCACTTGGACGACAGTGTGAAACAGGTCACATCGGGGCAGTAAAACATGCGCAGCTGCCTGGAGCCAGGCCACGGGGAAGGCTGCCAGGGGCCCGGACTCGGCCTGTGGCCCCACTGATTCCTGCGGGTTGGGGCCCAAGGGATTTAAGATGCCTGTGACTGTGACCCCTTCCCAGATTCAAGTTTAGGGAAGCAAGAGGTACCCCCTGCAAACCATCACGAGTCACTGAGCAGCTTCTGTGAGATTTGGGGGTAGGGTCCATTTGACACCTAATGTCAACACTAATTACATGTTAAGTGGCTTTAATTCCCAGACAGAATTTCTTTCCTGGAAAACAACTGTTGAATGTGGCTATATTCCCACAGGACTCATTATGTTTTAATTTGGAGCTGAAAAAATAAAATGCCGATGAAAACCACATCATTTTTGGAAACAGCTCTCTATTTTAAATTTAGCTATGCTTTTTTAACAACTCTAGGTTTCAAATCCTTTATCAGTAATGTAAAAAGCTGAGGGCCTGTGCTGTCCTAGGTCCCTCCATTTCTGAGGTTCTGGAATTTCCGCTCTTTCAACTTAGAACTTTGGGTGAAGTCCATACCACCCTGTAATCAGACACCCAAATTCTGAGTCAAAACTTGCCCTGGATGGATAGAATGGGTTTTCAAATCAAGCTTCATAGAATTTAGCTCCTTTTTAGTGGATGGGCTTTAGAAAAGGAAAACCCTGAACACTGCCAAACTGCCTGAGAGTGTTTGCATAGAGTCAGGAAAGTAATGATAGCCTAGGGGAAAAAAGGTGGGGGAGGGAAACAAACCTCATCTTTAAAGCATCCACTCAGACAAAGTGAGCTCAGAACGCAGGAAATTTTAAGCTCTGGGGCTGATGAAATTTGGCTTCTCAGGGGCAGAGACTTCCCCCGGCCTCTGTCAGAAGAACAGACTCCCAAGGGCACTGCAGGGCGGGTGCCAGCCTCGGCTTTGCCTTTGGCTAACCTGGAAGACTGAGGGCTGACTTAAGTGCTGTTCATTTTTTTTTTAAAATAATTTTTTTATTTAATTCTTGTTCAAGTACAGCTTTCTGTCTTATATTCCCAACCCTGCCCGCCCCCTGCCCCATGCTCCCCACCTCCCTCCCATTTCCGCCCCCACCCTTAGTTATTGTCCATGTGTCCTTTATACTTGTTCATGTGAGTCTGTTCATTTAAATGAGAGAAAATGGTAACTAGGAATGGCAAGAAAGAAGCCAAGGAAGATAATCTCGACAAAAATTCATAAACGAATAACCTAATTTGGTTTTTATCAGCAAAAAGCAAAAGTCTTACATGGTTGTTGTTGAATTGTATAAGAAGTTTGCAATGCCAATAAGAGGTTCTCGCTACCCACTGTCCCAAAAGAAACTGGCTGACAAAATGACTGCTGTGACAAACCACAGGCTGGCATCACTAACTTGGCCACACCCCAGGGGAGGGGTCAGAGGGGGCCTCTCCTCCTCAAGGAGGAGCACGGATGCATGAGGATCCTACCCTGCCACTGGAACACACCTAACAGGTGAAGCTATGAAAACGCAAGCAGAAATTATAGCAAAAAAAAAAAGAAAAGTAGAGGACTGAAAGACTATGAAACACAGACCAGGAGGCATGCCTTGTTTCAGTAACAGATCTTATATTTCTACAGATGAATTTTCAAGAGGATTCTGATGTACTTTATAAGTTAAAACCTAGAATTCAGCCTGACAGAAATTCCAGTTAGACAACCACTACCTATCCCATTCTAAAGAAAAGTAGATTTCATAAATAAACCATGTATGAAGGCAATTGTATTATTTTTGACATTGACTTAACAGAAACAAAAATATAATTTCATGAGCTGTTTGCAGTAAGGGTTTATAATAAGAAGCCCCTGAAATTTTATACAAATTATGGTAATAAGCACATATGTATACTTTCTTGTTCCTTCCCCCTCCCCACCTCTGGTAATGAGATTTCCTAGCTGTCAACAGATTCTTTCACAAGGGTTTGTAATCCAAAATTAGGTGACAATCTGTGGAAGTTGTTGGAAAGAAGTTGGCAAACCACCATCAGCAAGTTACAAGTGAGGGGAGTCGTGTTTTTGGCAACTGAGATAACAATAGAGAGGCAACCCTGGGACTGTGGGAAACTGTGGCTGGTGGCTGTTCGGTGAAATGTTGCCATCTGGCCATCCAGTGTTGACCCACCCAGGGAATGGGGTTTCAGCCACGCCAGAGAGGCCACTGACAGCAGAAAGATCTAGGTGAAGACCACATCAGGGACCCAGTTTATGATGCAGGAGGACAAGATCTGTGCAACGTAAAGTGCTGATGAGCAGAATCGGAAGATCTCCCACTGCAGAACACAATGGAAGCCATGACACTGATTTGAACTCATCTTTTTCCTGAAGTCCCATAGGACGTAAATTGGAACATCTATCTGTTCTTATTCCCAAGACAGACACCCTGTAAGCTGTCAGTCAGAAGTGAAAGAATAGTAGTGCAGGTGGTATAGACGATGTCACTTATTTAAAGGGAGGTCAGAGTTGGTGGGTCAACTACTTTGATCTGCCGCAAGTTTTCCTACCCCAACCAAATCTTATCCATGGCCTCTTCACAGAGCCTTCCCAATCCCAGGCCATAGCTCACATTCCAGGATTCAAACTCTGGGAAGATAAATCCCTGTAACGTCTGTCTGTAAAAACCAGTGGGGGTTGGGGCAGTGAAAGAAGCTGCCACATTTTCAGAAGAGTCTATTTACGTGGCACTCATAGACTCAGAATGTACACAACCCCCCCACTCAGGTTCACCACCAGGGCGACAGCTGGAAAGGTGCCAGTTGCAGATGAGACGTGAGTGAAGTGACTGGAAAGTGGCCGAGTGCCAGGCAAACCTCCAGGAGGCGGGCAGTGTCATCTTCCCCTGTCCAAGCCATGCCCCCTCACAGACCCACAAAGCAGTGAAGCAGGTTGCCTTGCCCTGGCTATTACCTAAGGTTCTGCCCTACACAATTCACAGGTGCCTTTTCTAAGACAAAGAGTCAAAGCAGCTAATCCACAGAAACAAACACAGAGAGGCTGTTGAATTGAAAAGACAAAGAAATAGGGCCCAAATTAAAGAATAGAACAAAACCCCAGAAAAAGAAATAAACAAAAGAGAGATAACCAATCCATCATATGCAGAGTTCAAAACACTGGTGATCAGGACACTTAAAGAATTCCCTGAGTACAACGAAAACATAAGGGAATGAATGAAGGTTACACTAAGTGGAATACAGAAAAATCTAGAGGAAACAACAGTGGATAGGATGAAGCTGAGAATCAAATCAATAATTTGGAACAGAAGGAAGGAAGAAGCATTCAATCAGAACAGCAGGCAGAAATAAGAATTTTTTTAAAAATAAGGATAGGCTTGGGAACCGCTGGGACAACTTTAAACACACCAACATCTGAATCACAGGAGTGCCAGAAGAGGAGGAAGAGCAAGAAATTGAAAACTTATTTGAAAAAATAATGAAAGAAAACAGCTCTAATTTGGTAAAGGAAATAGACATACAAGTCCAGGAAGCACAGAGAGTCACAAACAAGTTGGACCCAAAGAGGTCCACACCAAGACACATCATAATTATAACACCAAAGGTTATGGATAAAGAAAGAATCATAAAAGCAGCAAGAGAAAAGTAGAGTTATTTACAAAGGAGTTCCTATTAGACTATCAGCTGATTTTGCAAAATAAACTTTACAGGCAAGAAAGGACTGGCAAGAAGTATTCAAAGTGATGAAAAGCCTACAACCTAGATTACGCTACCTGGCAAAGCTATAATTTAAAACAAAGGGCAGATAAAGTGCTTCCCAGACAAGGTAAAGCTAAAGAAGTTCATCATCACTAAGCCATTATTACATGAAACATTAAAGGGACTTATTTAAGAAGAAGAAGATCAAAACTATGAACATTAAAAAGGCAACAAATTCACAACCATCAACAACTGAATCTAAAAAACAAAAACAAACTAAGCAAACAACCAGAACAAGAACAGAA
Source organism: Sturnira hondurensis (assembly GCF_014824575.4). Taxonomy (NCBI): domain Eukaryota; kingdom Metazoa; phylum Chordata; class Mammalia; order Chiroptera; family Phyllostomidae; genus Sturnira; species Sturnira hondurensis. Next base: position 8,574,874 of record NW_028098001.1, on the reverse strand, counting down.
TCATAGGTATGGAAATAATTTGGAGGGTTATCAACCAGGAGGGGGAAAGGAAGAATGGGGTAAAAGTGATGCAGGGTGACAGTGTTTAATATGTCAGGCAAGTGTTTGTAAAGCCAGGGACATTTGGCTGCCAGATACTGAGTTTAAGTACTGAGTTTAAGTATAGTCCTTCCCAGTGTGGGAAAGGAACTAGGATGTAAAAGTCTTAAACCTGAAGTAAAAGCCCGAGGCAAAGCAGCACATATCTGTCAAGAGACCAGGACTGAAGGAGCATATCTCTGGGAGGGAACAATGGACGCATTGGTGCAAGAGAATGCCTCTACCTGTGTATTGTTCTGGAACTCTGTGTTTCAGAGCATAATCTGAAACCTGTGACTTCCTGGTGACAGCCAACTGACCAGGACCTTGTAAGGTCCTTCCCCTTACAGGAAGGACTCCCCCCGTGCTGCACCCCACCCCCTTTCAGGGCACCCCTGACCCAGGGGTAGGTAGAACAGATTTCTAAAAAATAAATTGAGGATTTCAGGAAGGTAAGAACTTCATACTCTGTAGGTAAGTGAACAAGGAAAAGGATTTTCCATCACACTTTGTATTTTTCTCCCTACCTGATCCCTCCAGAATTTGGCATTCTGAAGGAGTGAATGATGACGTAAGGTTTCTTTGCATAAAACGAGTAAGACCAGTTGTTAATAGTAGTTTTGTTAACCAAGACTTTGACCGGAATGTCACACCTAAAGGAAGCATGTATGGGTTCTGGTCATTACCAGAAAGCCCTGAGGAACTGGGATTGACTTGTGAAGCTAGCAAAAGCCCACAAGAAAAACCTGGTATTTTGGTTAGTTGTGTGGTTCGTGCCAGCCTTTCCATGGAAGGAACAAAGGTTGCTTTCCTGAAAGATGGCTAAAAAGGAAACTGTAGGCACAATGGAGGCTCAAGGATTTGAGTGAAATGATGGTACAGGTGAAGCCACTTGGTAGATGTGTCGCTCTGCTTCTGTGCCCTGAGGGGTGGACTGAGAAGTCAATCTAAGCGGGTTCCCTGTGTGAGTTCCAGCAAAGCAGACTTACGGATCATAGGGGATCCAGGCTGCTCTTGGTGTGTTCATGCAAATGAACAGTCAAAATCAAAAGCAGGCCCACAGTAGTCCCTGTGATAACAGTGAGGGTGATGTGAAGGAGAAAAATTGTGGTTCAAGAAAAATCACAATGCTCAGTACGGGACATCAGAATGGCGCAGCTAACTGTCTTGAAAGTTTGTTTTCATTTGAAAGTTGAAATTGGGTTTGTGATGTCACCAGAGATGTACAATGTACAGGTGCAAAGGGCCTTGCAATGGAATTGCAATTGTCTTCCCAAAAGACAGTCTCACAGGCGCAGAGACTGGTTTAGGGATTGTTGTGTGAATTAACCTGTATGTTCTTCTGTTTTCATAGGCATATGCCTATGACCTGCCTATGCCTATGGGTGATTGGTTGCAATATAGGCCTCATTTAAGGAGCCCATCTTTGTCATCGCTCCCCTGACACTCAAAGATCTGGCTGAACTAAGTGGTTGGGTTGGTGAACGGTTGGGGCGGTCTGTGGGCTTCACTTTAAAACTGATTTTCCCTTTTCTGTCTTGATGGCTTGGGCTCAAAAATCTGAAAGGAGGGAAATCCTAATGTATTCCCTCAGCCCACATGAAATATAGTGAAGTGGGCCACAAGAGTTTTGGACAGGTGTAGCATGCCTTGTACACCTTCCACTAGATAAGCCGTCTTTTTACTGAAGTCCCTGACTCTGTTATTTAATGGTTATGATTTAATTGTGTTTTTAATTTCTTGCCTAATCCATCACCTTCAGAATATAACCTGACCAGAATGCCAACAGTCCAGTAATGCCAGCCTTTGGACACCAAGCCAGTGACTTCCTGGTGACAGCCAACTGACCAGGACCCTGTAAGGTCCTTCACCTTGCAGGAAGAACTCCCTCCATACTGCACCCCACCCCCTTTCAGGGCACCCCTGACCCAAGGGTAGGTAGGACAATGTCCATGTCCAGCCGGAAGTAGTAACAATAAGATGAGACCCTTCTCCATTGGCCTTTATATGATTATAAAGTGGGTATATATCTGAAAGGAGGGATTGACACAGGGTGCAGCCAAGAGGCAGGGCCACAAAAAGGGATTTGGAATGGTGTCCAAAGCTCAAGGTGTATAGGAAATATTGGAGAGACTTATAAGATGTCCTCACCCCTTTCCCCACAGCTGTGAGCTGGGGGAGGGACACATGGAGCAGGAACATGCCCGGCTGTTGTGTACAGCCACAGCCTTGCAGCTAATCCCTGGCAGGGTCATTTAACATATCTATAGCATTTGGTGGGTCACTTGGGTAAGTTAAATGGCTGTGGCCAGGCTTGGAGCCAGAGGGATGGAAGTCACTTCCCCCAAGATGTAACTGGGGGACAGGTCCCCTGAGTTATAGCACCTGCATGGAGCTTGGGTAAGATTGGCTCCAGGACATGGGGCCATACCTTCCCAGACTCACAATGGCAGCCCAGTAAACCTGGAATAATACAGAAATATTGGCAGGTGTAGCTGATTGTGGGAGGAGTTGGAAATGGGGGTACAGAGGAAGATTGGCATGGGGATGTAAACCCAGACACGGCAGCCAAGGAGGGAGAGCCACACGGTTTCAGCAGAGTAAGGACCCCCTCTTGGCCAGGTGAAGGAGAACCACGCGGCTTTGCCGGAGTGGGGACCCCTGCAGCCTGTTGAAGAAGAGAGCCAGATGCTTTTGGCAGAGTGCAGACCCCCGAAGCTCTGGTAGAAGAGGCCCATGAGGCTTTGGGGTGCTCCCTTGGCCACGTGGCCTGGGAAGCAGGAGAGACTTTGCCTGGAAAAATGGGTACAAAGGACTCTTGCCAGTGGACCGTGAGAAGGTGCCACATGACTTTGGATTAATTGGAGATCCTGCCTGGATGGCGACACAGCTGATGGTGCCAGTGGCCTGGAAACACAGACATGTGCTCCTTTTCCTGAGTTACGGTACCCCGAATTAGGGTGGGGTGGGGGGGAGCACTGTGTGCGTAGGTAGATATCCTAAAGGACTTTGATATTTTAATGAAGACGTTAACTTACTACTTTAAGTCTGTATAGCATTAAATAAACATGTTTTATTCTTTTCATAAATCTCTGGGCATCACTAGGTGACCCATGCCCTCAACAGTGCAGAGAAATTCTCAGAGACTGGTAAAATTCTGAAGTCTCACTCTGTCGAACCTGAGGGGGTCGCCTAGTGAGGAACACAAACACGTTTGTGTTTCCAGGCCGCTGGCACCATCAGCTGTGTCGCCATCCAGGCAGGATCTCCAATTAATCCAAAGTCATGTGGCACCTTCTCACGGTCCACTGGCAAGAGTCCTTTGTACCCATTTTTCCAGGCAAAGTCTCTCCTGCTTCCCAGGCCACGTGGCCAAGGGAGCACCCCAAAGCCTCATGGGCCTCTTCTACCAGAGCTTCGGGGGTCTGCACTCTGCCAAAAGCATCTGGCTCTCTTCTTCAACAGGCTGCAGGGGTCCCCACTCCGGCAAAGCCGCGTGGTTCTCCTTCACCTGGCCAAGAGGGGGTCCTTACTCTGCTGAAACCGTGTGGCTCTCCCTCCTTGGCTGCCGTGTCTGGGTTTAAATCCCCATGCCAATCTTCCTCTGTACCCCCATTTCCAACTCCTCCCACAATCAGCTACACCTGCCAATATTTCTGTATTATTCCAGGTTTACTGGGCTGCCATTGTGAGTCTGGGAAGGTATGGCCCCATGTCCTGGAGCCAATCTTACCCAAGCTCCATGCAGGTGCTATAACTCAGGGGACCTGTCCCCCAGTTACATCTTGGGGGAAGTGACTTCCATCCCTCTGGCTCCAAGCCTGGCCACAGCCATTTAACTTACCCAAGTGACCCACCAAATGCTATAGATATGTTAAATGACCCTGCCAGGGATTAGCTGCAAGGCTGTGGCTGTACACAACAGCTGGGCATGTTCCTGCTCCATGTGTCCCTCCCCCAGCTCACAGCTGTGGGGAAAGGGGTGAGGACATCTTATAAGTCTCTCCAATATTTCCTATACACCTTGAGCTTTGGACACCATTCCAAATCCCTTTTTGTGGCCCCCTCTTGGCTGCACCCTGTATCAAAAGTGCAGGAATTAAGAAGCATAATCCATAGGTACATAATAGGGGGATGTCAAGTATAGTATAGGAAATGGGGGAACCAAAGAACTTACACTCACAACCCATGGAATGAACTAAGTGGGGAGGAAATGCTGGAGGGAAGGAGGGTACCAAGCAGAAGGGGAAAATAGGCAAAAATTGGGACAGCTGTAAGAGCATAATCAATAAAATATATTTTAAAAAATGTTTAGTTGGTTGTTCAAATCTTCAGATAGATTCCTAATAGTATGACTCACTAAGTGCTTACTTGCCAATAACATGCACTAGAAAAGTAAACTGGAACACATGACTTTTGATTCCAGTAAGACCAAACATGAATAGTATGGCTTTCTTTCGAAAAAAGCAAAAACCTGAAATCCTTTTTTTAAAACCTTCTTAACACTATTAGTAGTTGCCAAATTACAAATTTTGTTTGTTTCATTTCTGCCGCGCACACACCTCTTTCCTTTTTTTCAGCAAAGCCACACACACTTTTTTTCAGTGTGTCCCAATTAGAAGAAAAATTCAGATGCCAAGTGCGGCAAGCATTTTTGGTTTACATTGCTTCTAACAACTCGGCTTGCTGGAGTGAGCACCTGACCAGAGATCACTTTGGCCCAGATAATCACCCTGTCCTTGTGTTCCCAGGCACCAAGAATCCATTACCGAGTATCTGGATTTTTTCATTAAAGCTCACTAACATTCTTTCATCGTTTTTCAACAAATAATTTGATGTAGAATACTTTAGTCCTCTTCTGAAAGTTAAAAGTAGCATCAGTGGGTAGCAATGACAACAAAATTTTTGTCCATTAATAGAAAGAGTGCCTCAGAATTTAGAGCTGTCAAAAAATCAGATAGAGTCACACTCAACCTAATTGAGGAATGTTTTGTAAAACCTCTGGTCTGGGCTCTTCAAAAAGGTCAATGTCAAGGGTAAAAAAAAAATAGAGAAATTGTTCTGAATTAAGGAAAATTACATCAACTGGATTGACTACAGACTAGGTTAAAGGAAATATAATGCATAACTGTTATAAAGAATATTATTAGCAAAATTAAGAAATGTGAATATATACAGGCCACATTAGATAACAGAAATGAATTCCAGTTTCATTCTTTAACAGTAATAAAATGAGTAGTAGGTTGCCCAAGGTCACTGGAGAAAGGTAGGATCAGAACTCAGCAATTTGGCTCCAGAGCCATCTTAACAGTTTTACTAAAGGTATGTAAACAAAGACTCACAATCACCTGGTAACGATCATTAGGTAATTTTTTAGCAATAAGTGAGGTGGAGACAAGAGTTTGGGCTCTTCAAAAATGTTAAAGTTGTGAAAGACAAAAGAAAAGCTGAAAAACTGTTCGAAGCTGAAGAAAACTACGACAAAAGGCAAGCCTTCCAATGGGTGACTCAGGTGATGTTCATGGACAGGAAGCAGCAGGGCTCCTCACAGAGGGAAGAGGTCGCTCAGCCTTCAGGGTCAGCTAGCTCAGACTGCCACCCAGAGTGATCCAACCTCTGCGTCCAAGTCACAAGGACAAAGAGTTGTTCTAGAAGTCAAGGAAAACTGCTGATGTTTGGAATAACCCCCTTAAATTATAAATCAGTTTCCTTGACTGAAATCACTGATGAGGAGTCCTTTATTTTACACCCAATTCCTCTGGTTAGGTAAGACCTACCTGGAGAGTTGCCAGGCACCACTTCAAAGCAATCACAGTCTGTTTCAGTCATTTTCCCATACTCCCTTTGGGCACCACTCACCCCATGTTAAGTACTAACTTCAGTTCTCAACTTGTTCAGCAAATTTTAATTCAGCGGCCTCTAAGAGCCAGGAGCTGTGCCAGGCTTGGAGCACGCAGAGGTGAGACTGTCAGGAGGAGCCTTTTATGTCCTTAAGAACATCTTTTGAGAGCAAAAAAAAGATTTTTTTATAAGCTGGTCATTCTGTCCTTTTCAAAAACTAATATTAAATTTAGTAAAACTACAAATTCAAAAAGCAGTTTTTTTCTCAAGTTTAGTGTTCAGTTTTAAAACCTTATCATTCTACTTATAATCTAGTAAATTTTAATATTCACTAAGGGGATCTTTGATTTATGTTTGGTCCCATTTGTAAAAAGAATTTATTAACTCCCTTAAATATTTAAAACTAAATTTGTAAAAGTAATATATTCAAATTTTAAGCTCTTCAAATGTCTACTAAATGCTTCCCAAGTACTTAAACAATTGTCATAAAATCTAATAAAAGTACATGTGTAAATGCAATTACTTTAATTCATTTAAATGTTGCCATGCTATTTGTAAACAGTAAAATTCTGAAAAAATTATAAAAATTAAGTACATATTTTAAATCAAAGTCAGAAAGTTAATCTGATAGAGACCCAAATATACAAAATTATCTTAAATGTTTGGTATTTAAAAACTTTAAATACCAAACATACTAATATTTCTGTAACTAAATGGATAGACCGGGGGAATTCTACATGGGTATTTCAGCAACTCCCCGTGCAGGAGGTTTGTCCACTAACTCAATATTTACAGAACATCCTACATATCTGTCGGGCTCTACTAGAAACAAACATTATCTGACTGGATTCTGCACATCTCCATCCAGGAAGCATAACACTGAAGTCATGCTGATCACAGAACCGAGCTACTCCCCTGACCCCCAAGAAGGTCAGAGTATGAGCTGGGATCAAAAGCAGATAAAGTTAGTGCCTCTAAAGCCACCCCTGGTCCTCTTGCCCCAGAGCCCAGGCCCTCCCCTGATTACCACCCCCTGACCTTTCACCCCAAACCCCATCCACTCCCTGATGCTCAAGCATCCTATCCACCTACGAATGGTATCAAATATTTTGCAATATAATCTTACAATGCTGAGATCAGTAAAATGGCCTTAACATGGGGTCTCCGTCAAGGGCTTCTGTATCTTAGCAGGTTGTTCCTAGACATTGCAAACTGATAGCCCACAAGGCAACCAAAGTCAAAGACATGTTTTTTTGGCCCAAATGATGTTGATCCAATATTTTGAAATTAGGAGATTGCACAAAAAATCAGAATGTCTGACATCTCTTGAAAATTTAGACAATCTGGCAATCCTAAAACCCTCATTCCCACATGGCAAACATTAGCTGGAGGGGAGCCGCTGCTTCCTGCTGCATTGTCCTTTGAAAATAACATTACCTCCTCTGTTTACCCAGGTCTTTCCTCCACCACACCCCCAACTCTCCCCTTTTACATTTCCCTTCTGGACTAGGGCAGTCAGTTTGAGCTTCTCCATCTTTATTAATAAAGGCAAAATCAGCAGAGGATATTTCAGGCACCACAGATATTTTTGACAGAGTTCCTAAAGTTCTTAGTGCGACACACCGAATGCCCATTTGTGTTATAGATGGGATCAGCCAGCACCAGTTCCCATGAGCCATTGCAATTTCTGACCATCACTTTAAAGAATGACAGCTATTATTGCTCACCATGTCATACTGATAGAAATATTCTTTCAAACAGAAGATTAAAGCTAGATGAAACTTAGGGAAACATGTAACCCAAAACTTTCTTTTAATCAGTGTTTGAATCAAAGCCCAGAGAGATATAGTGACTTGTCCAAAGTAAGCATTGCACACCCACTATTTTACTGTATTATTATGTTATTCTTAGATTGCTTCAAACAATCCAAGATAATCAGAACTTGAGAAGTTTAAAATATGTGGAAAAATTAATGATCTTTGCCTGAATTTGGGGAAAAACAGAGAAGAAAGAAAAAACTTACCAAAGGTAGACGTTCCTTAGACAGTCCAGCTCTGGCCTACCTAAAAATATTTTTAAATGCAAGTAAGAGGACCTAAATAGACACTAATCCAAAGAGGACATACACATGCTCAATAGACATATAAAAAGATGCTCAGCATCAATAATCATCAGAGAAATGCAAATTAAAACCACAATGAGATACCATCTCACACCTGTCAGAATGGCCATCATCAATGAATCAACAAACAAGTGTTGGCAAGCATGTGGAGAAAGGGGAACACTTCTGTAGTACTGGTGGGAATGCAGACTAGTGCAGCCACTGTGAAAAGCAGTATGGAGTTACCTCAGAAAATTAAAAATGGAACTGTCTTATGACTCAGCAATTCCACTTCTGAGAATTTATCCAAAGAAACCTGAAACAATAATTTATGAAAAACTTAAGTCCTCCTATGTTCATCGCAGTGTTCTTTACACTCACCAAGATAGAGAAGCAGCCCAAGTGTCCATCAGTAGCTGAGTGGATAAAACAACTATGGGACATTTATACAATGGAATACTGCTCAACTGCAAAAAAGAAGAAAATGTTACCTTTTGCAACAGCATAGATGGACTGGAGAACATTGTGCAAAGTGAAATAAGCCAGTCAGAGAAAGACAAACACCATATGATTTCACTCATATGTGGAATCTAATGAACAAGCTGAACTAACAAGCAAAATAGAGATAGACTCATAGACAGAAAGCAGGATGATAGCTCTTTGTGGGTGGGGGAGGTTTAGGGGATGAAGAGATTGAGCAAAAATGAAAAAGGACTCATGGATATGGACAACAGTGTGGTTGTTGTCCTCCAGGGAGGACGGGGGTATAAGGGAGACAAACGGTAATGAAAAAATACAATTAAAAAGTTGGAGAAAAATTTTAAAGGAAAAAGAACTTGCATCAAAGGAAAAATTTAAAAACCAACATTGCCCTGGCTGGTGTGGCTGAGAGGACTGAGCACCAGCCTGTGAACCCAAATGTCGCCGGTTCAATTCCCGGTCAGGGCACATGCCTGGGTTAGGGGCCAGATCCCCAGTTGGGAGCATGTGAGAGGCAACCAATCAATGTTTCTTTCACACAGCTCCATTCCCGCTCTTCCTCCCTCCCTTCCCATCTCTCCAAAAAAAAGTAAATAAAATCTTTAAAAATAAATAAATAAATAAATAAATAAGCAATGTCATCATTATTTTGGGCTTGATTTGAAATGCCAATAAAGGAGTTCTCTACATTTATGCCTCCAAATCCCAATTTATATAATCAGCCAAAAAACTAGTTTGAAAGTAAGATTTTATTTCAGTTGGTTCAAATTTCAATCCCCAACCTGTGGTCTGAAAGCATTCCTGCCTGCTTCCTGTGCAAGTCACCCATTAACTTAATTCTGTCTTTACAATTCATGCCACAGTTCTCTTACAACTGATGTTCTAAGGTGACATTAGTTGACTGATCGTTTGCCAGTTAATTGTTTTTATGCCAAATTCATACCGAGTCTCCTGCTGTTACTTTTCCCTCGGCCTCACCACCTCTCCTTTCTGGGTTTCCAAATTCTCTCTTCTTGAAGAAATGTCTCCCTGGACGTCAATTCAACTCACCCACCCATGAAAAGCCCCTCCATGGGCTACAAGTTGCAGTGAGTTCACTTTTGCAAGAATGCAGAGAAAGAAGGTTTCAGGGACATGAACAAACATGCAGTGAGGATTTATTATGTGCCAGACATTGGGGCATGCACTTCCATGTATTATCTCATACAATCTCTCAGTAGGGAATTAAAAGGAATAAAAAATATATCCTGTAAGAAGGGACAATAAACTTAATTCTATGCAGCCTAAAAAAGAAAACAGTTTCTCGTATCAAGAGGGAAGGGCTTCATGACTCCCTGGGTACACTGTGTAAAAACACTCACTCAGTTCTTAACCACCAGCAGCTTTACAGCTTCCTTTGTAGTGTCTCCCCGTGCTCGTCATCTAAATATAGCTTCCCATTTTTCTAGTGCCTGTGGTTTGTCTCCAGGCTACCTTATACCTCTGAGGGCTGGAACTGAGCTCTGATCTCACCCCCTCTTGCATAGCATTGAGTAGTATCCTGCTCTCTATAGCTGCTCAATCAATACATACTGAAAGCGGTGACTTCTGGACAAGATGGAGGTGTAGGTAGACACACTGTGCCTCCTTGCACAACCAAAATTAAGGACAACAAAAATTTAGAAACAAAAAAAACAACCAGACCTGACAAAATTAAACTGTATGGAAGTCCGACAACAATTCATCCAGACCAGTAAGAGGGGTGGAGTAGGCAGCCGCTGGAGAGGGGTCGTGGCAAGGAAAAGAGGTGGCTGGTGGACCGGGCACGCAGGCAACAATTGGCAGACCCCAGGCGCGGGGTGGCAATGGGAAGACCCAGTGAGGACACAAGGCAGCTGGCTGACCGTGGACAGACATTCGCACGCAGATAAACCAGGTGAAAGCGGTCAGCAAGACAACCATGCAACCCAGGGCCCCAGCACCTGGAAATAAAGCCTAAAAGCACCGATTAAAAACACCTGTGGGAGTTGAGGTGCCAGGAGAGACTCCCAGCCTCACAGGAGAGTTAGTTGGAGAGAGCCACAGAATCCTAGAATGTACACAAGCCCACCCACCTGGGAACCAGCACCAGAAGGGCTCAATTTGCTTGTGGGAAGTGGTGGAAAGAACTGAAATATGAGAGAGAGAGCAGAGCAAGCTCCATTGTTCCCTCTCTGATCCCACCCCCACATACAGGGTTACAACCCAGGGACTGGGTTGCCCCGCCCTGGTGAACATCTAAGGCTCCACCCCTCATATGTAACAGGTGTGACCAGACAAAAAAATAAATAAACAAATGGCTCAAAGAGAAGAATGGATCAAAACCCCAGAGCCAATACATCTAAGCAACCAAGAGACAGTAAATCTATCAGATGCACAGTTCAAAATACTGGTGATCAGGATGCTCACAGAATTGGTTGACCTTGGTCACAAATTAGATGAAAAAATTAAGGCTACACTAAGTGAAATGAAGGAAAATGCACAGGGAACCGATACTGATGGAAAGAAAACTGGGACTCAAATCAAGGAAGTGGGCCAGAAGGAAGAAACAAACAACCAAACAGAAAAGAATGAAGAAATGAAAATCCAAAAAAATGAAGAAATGAGAATTCAAAAAAATTCAAGAGGCTTAGGAACCTCCAGAACATCTTTAAATGTTCTAACATCCAAATTATAGAGGTACCAGAAGGGGAAGAGGAACGGCAACAAGTGGAAAACTTATTTGAACAAATAATAAAGGAGAAGTTTCCCAATCTAGCAAAGGAAACAGACTTTCAGGAAGTCCAGGAAGCTCAGAGAGTCCCGAAGAAATTGGACCCAAGAAGGAACACACCAAGGCACATCATAATTACATTAGCCAAGATTAAAGTGAAGGAGAGAATCTTAGAAGCAGCAAGAGAAAAGGAGACAGTTACCTACGAAGGAGTTCCCATCAGACTGTCAGCTGATTTCTCAAAAGAGACCTTACAGGCAAGAAGGGGCTGGAAAGAAGTATTCCAAGTCATGAGATGCAAAGACCTACATCCAAGATTGCTCAATCCAGCAAAGCTATCATTTAGAAGGGAAGGGCAGCTAAAGTGCTTCTCAGATAAGGTCAGGTTCAAGGAGTTCATCATCACCAAGCCCTTATTATATGAAATGTTAAAGGGACTTATCTAAGAAAAAGAAGATAAAAAATATGAACAGTGAAAGGGCAGCAAACTCACAGTTATTAACAACCACACCTAAAACAAAAGCAAACCAAGAGGACAGCTAGATCAGGAGTGGAACCATAGAAATGGAGATCACATGGAGGGTTAGTAACAGGGGAGTGGGAGGAGGAGAGAGGGAAAAGGTACAGAGAATAAGTAGCATAGAAGGTAGGTAGAAAATAGGGGGAGGGCAAGAATAGTGTGGGAAATATAGAAGCTAAAGAATTTATGACACATGGACATGAACTAAAGCAGGGGAATGCGGGTGAGAGAGGGTGTGCAGGGTGGAGGGAAATGAAGGGGGGATGGGACAACTGTAATAGCATAATCAATAAAATATATTTTTAAAAAAACATAAAGAAACTGCAGTCAAAGAAGGCATAAGGAGACTTGAGTGAAGAAAGTGGGACTAGCAGTCCTGGGGGAGCAGCCTACACAATTACCTCAGCAATAATTACTGAATAGGAGCAATGGGTACTTAACAACTTAATTACGCTATTCAAGAATACTCCAGAAGGCAGTTGTAGCATCTTTTTTGCTACAAAGCTAAAATCACTCTTAATGACTTAATTTAAAACCTGTTCTTCAACTCAGGAGCTGCTTTTGTGCATCTCTGAGTCCAATTTCAACCTGTGAACTCTCCCAGGGTTTTATCATGGCCTGTTGATTCTGTGGTCTTGGTGCACCATACGAATATTCTTTGACCTATTTGTGTTTTTTTAATTTTATTTTTCAATTGTAGTTTGCTTTTAATATTATTTTGTATTAGTTTCAGGTGCACAGCACATTGGTTAGACAAGCATATACTTTACAAAGTGGCCCACCTAATATTTCCGGTACCTATCTGGCACCATCCACACTTATTACAATATTATTCATTTATTCTCTATGTTGTATTTCACATCCTTGTGACCATTTTGTAACTACCAATTCGTACTTCTTAATCCCTTTACCTTTTCACCCAGTACCCAACCCCCATCCGTCTGGCAACTATCAGTCTGCTCTTCGTATCTATGAATCTGTTTCTATTTTGTTTGTTTTGCTCTTTAGATTCCTCATTAAGGAGAATTATGTGGCATTTGTGTTTCTCTGTCTGAGTTATTTCACTTAGAAGAATAGCCTCTAGGTCCATTCATACTGTGCAAATGGTAAGAATTCATTCTTTTTATGGCTGAGTAATATTTCATTGTTTATTCAGTGTAATAAAAGTAGGTTTACAGTTTTTTGTATGGAATATAATATAATAAAATGAAAGTAATAATATAAGAATAAACTCGGTTTTGTGTACTCACTCTATATGTACCAATATTTTTTTATCTGCTCTTGCATTGATAGGCACTTAGGCTACTTCCATATCTTGACTATCATAAATAACGCTGCAATGAACATAGGAGGGTATATTCTTTCAAATTAGTGCTTTGGGTTTCTTCAGATATATACCCAGGAGTGGAATCACTGGGTCATAAGGCAGTTTCACTTTTAATTTTTCGATGAACCTCCATACTGTTTTCCACAGTGACTGTACCAGTCTGCATTCCCACAAACGGTGACAAGGGTTTCCTTTTCTCCACACTCTTGCCAGACTTGTTGTTTGTTGATTTATTGATGATAGCCATTCTGACAGGTATGAGATGATATGTCATTGTGGTTTTAATTTGCATTTCTCTGATGATTATTGATGTTGAGCATCTTTTTTAAGAAAGATTTTATTTATTTCTTTTTAGAGAGAGAGAAAGGGAGGGAGAAATAAAGGGAGATAAACATCAATGTGTGATGGCCTCTCATACGCCTCTAACTGGGGACCTCCTGGCCCACCACTGGGGACCTGGCTCATAAGCCAGGCATGTGCCCTAACTGGGAATCGAACCGGGAACCCAGCCCACTCTCAATCCACTGAGCTACACCAGCCAGGCCTATTGATGTTGAACATCTTTTCATATGTCTATTGGCCATCTGTGTATCTTCTTTGGATAAGTGTCTATTCAGGTCCCCTGTCCATTTTTTAATTGGGTTGTTTGGGCTTTTTCGGTGTTTAGTTGTATAAGTTCTTCATAAATTTTGGATATTAACTCCTTATTGGATTTATCATTGGTAAATATCTTCTTCCATTCGATGGGTTGTCTTTTCGTTTTGTTGATGGTGACTTGTCCATGTTTTTATTTTGTAATTTAGATCTTTTCCCTCACTTCTCTACATTTCTTAGAGGTCACCTAGCTTTAATGTAGAACATATTAGCCATTCCTCAATTTCAAGATTGCAAGAGCTGGCGACTATGAGAATCACATGTAATTATCTTAAGCACTAACTAAACCTACATATAAAAATATGTTTATAATACCATGGCATAAACATTTTATACTTCTTTCACATTTATCAAAGGTTTAAAAACAAAAATTCTAAATGTAGGCTTGGATCTACTGAGCTTGACTTTTATTAATTTATCTTAACCCTTGACATTTAGAATATTTTAAGACTATACTTTCAGGAATCATTTCTATAGTTCGTTAATAGAATATTTCTTATCCTAGGAATTATAAATGAGAGCAGGTAGAACTGTGATAAACTACAATTGATTTTTCTTCTATTACACATTTTCCTCTGACTACAGAAGCAAAATATCCATTTGTCCATTTGCCCATTCATCCACTCAACAAACATTTATTAAGCACCTACTCTGTACCAGGCATTGTGCTAGCAGAGGATAGTATGCTGAGCAACAGTAGACATGGCCCTGATCTTAGGGAGTTAGAGTCAGTTATGTTTGAGCTAGAATCACAAGGAGAGGAGGAAGTAACTGGAGGGTGGGGAACGGGTACCTGGAAGAAACAAGAAGGACATTTCAAGGAAAGTAAACAACATAAACAAAGGTCCTGTGGAACTTTCTTCAAGATATCAGTTGATTAGATGCAGCAATCTCTATTATCATTCAAAATATAAAGACCATATATATACATGTGTGTATGTACACACACATGTTAAAGACACAGCTGAGCTCAAAAGAAATTAAGAGGGAACACATAATCATGAATATAAGGAGTTTTTAAAACCACATAGTCCTTGGGAGACACTAGGTCAGATAACGTATTTTTCAGATTATAAAATGCACTTTCACCAGCCCCAGATTTGTGAGGAATAATGGTTGTTAATGCTGCTATTGAATTCTGTTTACATTTACATTGGTGAAATATTATGTTATTTATGTTATTAAATATTTTACCATACTTTTTGCTTCAAATTTTTTTTTAATTTTTCTCCTCTAAAACCTAGGTGCATCTTATGTTCCAAAAAATATGGTATACATTTTAAGGGCTGATATGCTCATACCTTTATGAAAAAGAAACTTAAACTTCAGGCCCCACATATATCAAAAAGTAGGAATGGGCATTCTGCTTAGCACTGCTTATTCCAAAATGTGCTGAAAATCTCATAAACATTACCTGAAAGGTTCCTCCAGCATGTTCAGGGTTCAGAAAAAAGAGAGTTGACTTCCTTAGGCTCTCAGAGCAGAAACTTCAACAGCCACTCCCACACACATTGAGAGGTTTGAATCTTGAGACTGTACCACACACTGCTAAAGAACCAACCATCTTTCCATTACCTATGCAGTATAAGACTGTGGAGCTGAGAACCTGGTGTAAAATTTGGTTTGGAAGCAGTAAACTCAGTAGGACTTAGACAAAGACGAGTGAACCTCTGTCATCAAGAGGTCTCTACAATTCAGGACATGGACAGGACTTCCTCTAGAGATAGCCCCTCCTGAAAATGAACTTGTAGACCTAAATTATAAAACATACTAAAAAACAGAAAGTGAAAGGGAAAGTCCAATGACCCAAAGTAGGAGAAATTATACTTAATGAGCATTTTGAATAAATTTTCAAATAAGTACTTTCATAGTACAAAGAAAGAAAAACACATGTGAAAATGTAAAATCTAACTTTTAAAAAGGTATAGAATAAATAAGAAAAATTAGATACAGTGATCAAAATAGAAGACACTAAACGAGCTAAACAATAGACTAGACAAGGGTGAAGAAATCATTCATGAATTGGGATATGGATCTCAGAAATCATCCAGAACATAGCACAGATAAATTAAAAGGTGAAAATATAAAAGTGAAGTTAGAAATATCACAGCTAAAATGAAAAGCTCTAATATGTTTAATAGATGCTCTAGAATAAAAGACTAAAGAGAGTAAGAAAGAGAAACTTTTGAGGTATAGTAGAGAATTTCCTGAACTGAAGAAAGTTGTGAGATATCAGATGAAAATATGAACTGAACAAAATCAATAAAAACAAAGGTTTATTCATACACCTTACTGTGAAACTAAAACAGTAGAACTATACTAACAGAAAATGTTAGAAGCTGCCAGAGGAAAAAGATAGGTCACCTGAAAAGGAGCAACAATAAGACTAACAAAATACTTTCTTATTAACAACCATCTATGCCAAAAACTTTGGCTCAATATCTTAAAAACCTTATCAGTAACTTATCATGAAGGAAAGTAACTTATCAGTCTAGAATTCTATGTCCAGCTTAACTACACCCCACCAGTAGGATGAAATAAAAGCATTTTCAGACATACAAAAACAAGGACATAACTTTCCAAAAACACTTACTGAGAATAAACTACTGAAGGATGTACTTCAATAAAAAGGAAATGTGTAGGCTACACAAAGCAAAAGTGAACCAGAAAAAAAAAAGATTAAAAAAGGAAAAGGAAGGAAGGGAATAAATTATTCGGAAAATGTAACTAAAAAGAAAACCTCTTAAGCTCAAAAACTTCCCCACAAAGACAGAAGAGAGAGAAAAATATTTTATTACTGAATAAGCATTAAGCCAGAATGAGATGTTGATCACAAGCAATTTGCCAGAGAGTACAAAAATGGAAGAAAATCTTACTTTTTATATAGCTAATTAGATACCACTAATTATATTCATATGTTTAAAACAAAATTGTGAGTTTATTTTATTTTTATTATTGTTTTCCCATTTGGAGTCAGGATATAGCTGAAGGTAGACCTGTCTTCTTACATATTACTAGCACCTGGGTTCCAGCAGCATTTTTGAAGTTGAAGGTCTTTCTGGCGACCCAAAACGTATGCCTTGAAGTAATTAGCCTCTCTTCTCAGTCAAAAGCCATTCAAGTTTAAACATTAAAACTTATACATTTACCTTGTACATTCAAAGCATTTTAGATTAGTAATCAGAAGATTATCATTCTTGTCCTAATTGTGCACCAACAAGCTGTGAGGACACATGCAAGTTATCTCACATCTGGTCTGAATGCAAAATAAGGGAATGAGGCTATGTGAGTTCTCAGATCTTTCAGATCTGGGTGTGTATGCCTCTATTTAGGAGATAGTTCTATTTGGCTCTGTGTGATGGACTCCTAGTTCTGTACTTGAAGAACTTTAGAGTAGTTCTGTCCTGGAGGAGAGAGCTCCTTTCAATCCAAATGCAAATAATAAACATGAGAGTGAGAATAAGTGAGAATAAATAAGCAGCTGTCATCTCTTCCCTGCACTGTGTTGTGGCAAAGCACTGAAAAGGCAATGTCACAGATTCTAGTTTAATCCCAGAATAAGACATTAAGATTTGCACAGAGAAAAGTCATTAGCACATCAGTTATTTTTTAAGGTTAGTCTCTTAAAACAACAACCATTTTACTTGCTCATGATTTTGTGATTTCTAGTTAGTCTGGATGATGCTAGAAGATATTTCTGTGGATCTTGTCTGGAGTCACTCATTCAGCTGCAGTCATCTAGGAGCTCACCTGGGCTGGACAGTCTAGAACAGCATAAATCATGTATCAGAAAATAGGTACTAGCTGCTAGGTTGTCCCTATGTCTCTAACAGGCTAATCAAACCTTCATTTGGCCCTGACCCATATGGTTCAGTTGGTTGGGTGTTGTCCTGCAAAGCAAAAGATTGCCAGCCCAATTCTTGATCAGGGCACATATCTGGGGTGTGGGTTCAGTCTCTGGCCAGGTGCAAGAAAGGCAGCTGGTTGATGTTTTCCTCATACATTGATGTTTCTCTCCCTTTCTTTCTCCCTCCCTTCCTCTGTTTCTAAAAATAAATAAATAAATTTTAAAAAATAGACCTTCCAGTCAAGATGGAGGCATAAGTAAACATGGCTCACCTACTCACACAACCACAGCAAAAATTACAACTGAGCTGCAGAGCAACTATACCCAGGATCATCAGAAAATAAAGCTGTATGGAAGTCCCACAACCAAGAAATTTAAAAAGTCACATTCACTCAGACGGGTAGGAAGGGCAGAGATGCCAAGAGTTGGAATGGGTGGTCCCACACCCACATGTAGTAGATAAAAATCGGGAGGGATATCTCGGGAGGGATATCTCGGGAGGAATATCTCGGGAGGGATATCTCGGGAGCGAGGGATCCGACTCCATACCAGGGGCCCCAGCCCAGGGATCCAGTGCCAGGAAGATAAGTCCCCATAATTTCTGGCTATAAAAACCAGTGGGGGTTGGGAAGCAGAAGAAACTGCAGAATTCTCAGGCATCTCCCCTTACAGGGTCTGCAGAGAAACTTAGATCTTATGCAGACTTACTCCTTGTGGGCTCCAGCACCAGAGAAACAGCTTGAAGGGTACCAGTGGCATACAGGAAGAAACTAAAGTGTCTGGCACCAAGGCAAGTGCTGGGGGACAGCTCCCTCCTGCACAAAACTCCAGAGGCCAAGCAGTGGCCATTGTCCCTTTTCTAAGCCCTTCCCAACACAGAGCCACAGAGCAGCACACCATATTAGAGACTCCGTTGACCTGGTTCACACGTGTTGTCCCACCCAGGCAATTATCTAAGGCTCTGCCCCATCTAATTTATGAGTGCTTTTTTCTACTTTAGGACATACTACTAGTACAGAGTGTCAAAGCAGCTCTACCTAATACATAGAAACAAACACAGGGAGGTTGCCAACAAGAAGAGGCACAGAAATATGGCCCTACTGAAAAAACAGAACAAAATCCCAGAGAAAGAACTAAATAAAGTGCAGATAAGCAATCTGTAAGATGCAGAGTATTCGGATGCTCAAGGAACTAATTGGATACTTCAACAGCATAAAAATGACCCAGGCAGAAATACAGGTTACATTAAGTGAAAGAAAGGAAAATTTACAGGGAATCAACAGTGGACTGGATGAAGCCAAGAATCAAATCAATAATTTGGAACATAAGGAAGAGAAAAATTTCAATCAGAAAAGGAAAAAGAAAAAAAAGGATTCAAAACACAAGCATAGTGTAAGAAGCCTCTGGAATTTCAAATGTACCAACATTCAAATCAGGGGTGGCAGAAGGAAAAAAGAACAAGAAATTGAAAACTTATTTGAAAAAATAATGAAAGAAAACTTCCCTAATTTGGTGAATGAAATAGATGTACAAATCCAGGAAGAACAGAGAGTCCCAAACAAGATGGACCCAAAGAGGACCACATCAAGACAGATCATAATTTAAATACCAAAGGTTAAAAGAGAATCTTAAAATCAGCAAGAGAAACACAGATAGTTTCCTTCAAAGGAGTTCCCATAAGACTGTCAGGTGACTTCTCCAAGGAAACTTCGCAGGCTAGAAGGAATTGGCAAGAAATATTGAAAGTGATGAAAAGCAAGAACCTAAAACCTAGATTACTCTATGCAGCAAAACTATCATTTAGAAGTGAAGGGCAGATAAAGTACTTCCCTGACAAGGTAAAGGTAAAGGAGTTTATCATCACCAAGCCATGATTATATGAAATGTTAAAGGGGGAAAAAAAGAAAAAGAAGACCAAAACTATAAACATTAAAATGGCACCCTGGCTGGCGTAGCTCAGTGGATTGAGCACGGACCTGCAGACCACATGATCACGGTTCGATTCCCAGTCAGGGCACATGCCTGGGTTGCAGGCCAGTTCCCGGCAGGGGACTCACAAGAGGCAACCATACATTGATACTTCTCTCCTCTCCTTCCCTTCCCCTCTAAAGATAAATAAATAAAATCTTTAAAAAAATAAAAATAAATAAAATGGCAATAAATTCACAATAATTGAAAAACTGAATCTAAAAAAACAAACTACACAAACAAGCAGAACAGAAACAGAATCATAGATATGAAGATAATCTGGAGGGTTATCAGCTGGGAGGGAGAGGGGGAGAATAGGGGAAAAGGTAAAGAGATTAAGAAGTACAAACCGGTAGGTACGGAATAGGCAGGGGGAGGTTAAGAATAGTATAGGAAATGGAGAAGCCAAAGAACTTATATGCATGACCCATGGACATGAAGTAAGTGGGGGAATGGCTGGAGGGAATGGGGGAGTACTGTGTGGAGGTGGGCAAAGAGGGAAAAGTTGGGACAACTGTAATAGCCTAACCAATAAAATGTATTAAAAATAATTAAAAAGAAAACTTCATTTGACAGCAGCCTTTCTAGAGGGTGAGAGCACAAGCTCCTCAGCTGGACCCCCTGAGACACAGCCTTGAATGATGAAGGTTGAACATCATTCCCCTGCATTCTGTCCATCAAGCAAGCCACAAGGCCAGCCTGGATTCAGGGGGATGAGAAACAGGCTTTAGGAATGGACTGGAGTGGCTGAGTCACACTGCAAAAGGGAGTGAGTGAAGGACATGGGAAGTATTTTGTAATCATCTTTGTAAACAAGGGACAACTTTTCATCACAGACAGCAACTCTCAGCCCAAATGAAGCAGGCAACCCTTGAACTAAATATGTATGTCCTTAGTTGCAAAGACTTATGGGCGTGGGGGCAACTTTGCCCGCAAGTCCCCCCCATCCACCACGGATGAAAGTGAAACTACCAAGACATGATCTGCTTAGGGAGGAGAGGTGGTCAGTCTCTCAGAAGAGAAAACCAAGAGCCTTTTCCTCAATGGGCTTTTATTGGGTTTGTTTGCACAAGACTACAGGTAAGGATCAAACAATAGATAGCATTCAAAGAACTATGAGAGCTTATTCTTGGTCAGGGTCAGATAGCTAAAGAGTCATAAAACTCTGAGGAACAAATTTCTTGCTTGGACCCTTATCACTTAAATGAGAGCATTCTAAACAAAGCAGGTTTCACAGGATTTTACATATTCTTCCTTATGCCCGATCACCCAGAACCTGCTCTAGTGGGCAAAGGGCTGCACCACCTTCCCAGTTGTAGGTTTTTAGGCTTAAGTGGATTAGAGCCAGGAAGCACTTCTGCCAGAAGGAAATGGGGACTCGGGCTATGTCATAATAGCTGAGGGACAAGGGTCCATCACTCCCTCTTTGTTGCAGCCCCCCAAGTCCTTCCATGATGGCCTCCCAAGTGATCGTGTCTGGCTTAGGTGTGCCCCCCTCTGAGGGGTCTTACCTGTCTCTGACTAACCGACCAGGTGTTGGGGACAGGGGATGAAGCAGAAGCAGCGCTGCTGCCAGAGATAAGCTTTGTCTCCTTAGTGGCTCACAGTGCGGAGGTCGCTCACTCATCCTTAGCCATGAGGGGCAGTCACAACTCCTGAAACCAGGCAGAGCAGTTCCCAACATATGGGTACTTTCCTCTCCTAAGAGAAAGTAATGGTGATATAGGTTAGCTGTCTCCCTGGTAGAGAATCAGTTGTGTGACTCTTGAGTACAAATTCTGGTGCACACATTGAGAGAGTGCATGTTTTTTTCCTTTGGTTTGTAGTGAGAGTGCCAATTTCCTTTGCTCTATGGAAATGGAATGTTGACATCATAATAACATCATTACGATAATTAACACCAGTGAGATTTGATTACCATAAACTCACCTATAGCAAATAAGGTATGTATTGTTCTCTATTTGCTCTATTACCCTGTTACCTTCATAAGTTAAAAAAAAAAAAAGGTCAAATCAACTCAATCAAATTCAACAAATATGTATGTAATACCAATGCAGTGCCAGTAACCTATGCCCTGGAAACAAAGATGACATGGAAAAAAGGTGTGTGTGCCTCCTCCACCAACCTAACCCTGTCAAGCCCCGGCTTTATTAGATTTGAAGGTACAGAGTGTTTCTTACTGTTCTTATTGTTGCCATCTCAAGAATTACAACTTGATGAAGGACTGCTCACCTTTCCACTTAAAACCTACCTCCACCTTCCAGCTGAAAAGTTATGAGCAAAACTTAAGCAACTACTAGCTTTGGGGAGTCATGGTGCATTTGCATTTGTATGTGTATTCCTTCTGAATGAAATCCCTTCCTCTTCTTTTCTGCTCAGCAGTTCCTTCTCTGAAAGCACATCCTACCCCAGCCAGGTCATTCCCTTTCCAGGCTCTTCATTACCC
This sequence comes from Sturnira hondurensis, assembly GCF_014824575.4. Lineage (NCBI taxonomy): Eukaryota > Metazoa > Chordata > Mammalia > Chiroptera > Phyllostomidae > Sturnira > Sturnira hondurensis. The sequence continues at coordinate 8,552,881 of NW_028098001.1, read as the reverse complement.
TGGGCAGAGTATCCACTACACACCCACCACACTTACTGGACTGTTTGTTGGTTTATGTGTCCATCTCTTCCAGGACTTTGACCTTGTGAGCACATATACTTTGTTACTTATCTCTATAACTATACACAAATACTCAATGAGTGCTTGGTAAATGATTTTAAAAATGAGTGAAAGAAGGAACAGATGGATGACAAGTCAAAGAGCAGTAGATAACTTACACTAATATTTTGAAGCTGACTTGTAATTCTCGTCTGAACACAAAACAAACAGGAAGATGTAGCACATATACAAAACGGAATACTGTTCAGCCACAGGAAAGGATAAAATACTGCCATTTGCAGTAACATGGATGGATTTTCAGAGTATCATGCCAAGCAAAATAAGTCAGATGGAAAAAAAACCAAAAACCATATGATTGCACTCTTATGTGGGATACAAAAAGGAAAGCAATAAATGAACAAACAAAACAAACAAACTCATAGGCACAGGAAACAAATGGTGGTGACGGGGCAAAGGGGGTTGGGGGAAGGATGAAAAGGGTAAAGGGGTAAAGTATATGGTAAGGGAGGGAAACTAGACTTCGGGTCTATATACAGATGATGCATTATAGAATTGTACACTCGAATCTTGATGTTATTAACCAATGTCAACCAATAAATTTAATTTAAAAAGAAAAAAAACAAAACAAAACAGACTTCCGCCAAGATGGAGGCATAGGTGGAAACACTGTGCCTTCTCCCACAACCAAGTTTGGATACAACAAAAGTTTTGGAGAACTAACACACACCCAGAGGTCAGAAAACCGAATTATATGGAAGTCCGACAGCTACAAACCGTTCAACGGGGACGGTAAGAGAGGCAAAGCCAGCAGTGGAGCTGGGTCGGGAAGGACAGACCTAGGAGCGCAGGCAGCCCGGACCTAGTCGGGGTGTGGGGCAGACTGACCAAGGTTGCACATTCGCGCGCAGTGAGACGGACCACGCAGGCCCCAGGGGGCGAACCCAGTGGTGGAGGGCTGAAAGCGGTGGCACACTCGCGTGCAGTGGAGCGGGGCGCGTGGCCCTGGTGACGGTGGTGGCTGCGGTGCTGGTGGGGGTCACGGTGGCGGCGGGCGCTGGAGAGAAGCCATTGTCCCTCTTTGACCCCGCCCCCACATATGACGTCACAACCCAGCGACTGAGTTGCCCTGCTCTGGTGAAAACCTAGGGCTCCGTTCCTGCTACTTGACAGGCACGAACAGCCCAAAGGATGGCTCAAGAAGAACTCAAAGTCCCAGAGCCAATAACTCTAAGCGACCAACAGATTGCCAGGCTCTCAGAAGCCCAATTTAAAACACTATTTATTAGGATGCTCACAGAATTGGTAGAGTACAGTCACAAATTGGAGGAACATATGAAGGCTAAACTAATTGAAACGAAGGGAGATGTCCAGGAAACCAATAGTGATGGAAAGGAAACTGGGACTCAAATCAATGGAATGGAACAGAAGGAAGAACAAAACATCCCACCAGAAAGGAATGAAGAAATGAGAATTCAAAAAAATGAGGAGAGGCTTAGGAACCTCCAGGACATCTTTAAACGTTCCAACATCCAGATTATAGGGGTACCAGAAGGGGGAAAGAAACAGCCACGAGTGGAAAATTTATTTGAACAAATAATAAAGGAGAACTTCCCCAGTCTGGCAAAGGAAATAGACTTCCAGGAAATCCAGGAAGCTCAGAGAGTGCCAAAGAAGTTGGACCCAAGAAGGAACACACCAAGGCACATCATAATTACATTAGCCAAGACTAAAATGAAGGAGAGAATCCTAGAAGCAGCAAGGGATAAGGGGACAGTCACCTACAAAGGAGTACCCATCAGACTGTCAGCGGATTTCTCAAAAGAGACCTTCCAGGCAAGAAGAGGCTGGAAAGAAGTATTCCAAGTCATGAAATCCAAAGACCTACAGCCAAGATTGCTTTATCCAGCAAAACTTTCATTTAGAATGGAGGGACAGATAAAGTGCTTCTCAGATAAGGTCAAATTCAAGGAGTTCATCATCAACAAGCCCTTATTATATGAAATGCTAAAGGGACTTATATAAGAAAGAGATGATGAAAACTATCAACAGTGAAAGGACAGCAAAGACACAGTTATTAACAACCACACCTAAAACAAAAGCAAACCAAGAGGACAGCTAGATCAGGAGTGGAACCATAGAAATGAAGAACACATGGAGGGTTAGAAACAGGGGGGTGGGAGGAGGAGAAGGGGGGAGAAGGCACAGAAAATAGCATAGATGGTAGGTAGAAAATAGATAGGGGGGAGGGCAAGAATAGTGGGGGAAATATAGAATCTAAAGAAGTTGAGACACGTGGTTATAAACTATGGGGGGAGAATGGTGGGGGAGGGAGTGTGCGGGTGGAGGGGAATGAAGGGGGGAATAGAACAACTGTAATGGTATAATCAATAAAATATATTAAAAAATAAATAAATAAATGTAATCATAATGAAATATTAGGCAATCCCAAATGAGGAACATTCTATTAAAATAAAAGAGACTGTAGTCTTCAAACAAAATAAATAAATAAATAAATAAATAAATAATAAAAAGAAAAAAAACATTAAACTGAGCAGGGTCCAAAGTGTTGAGAAATCCTGAAGAGGCAGACAGGCAAGAGGCTGGCTGGATGGCGAGGGGATGGAGATTTGTGTTGTGTTAAACACAGTAAGGAACTTTGGGCAGAGCATCTTCTGAGAGGGTTATTTTTGGAATCCAGGTAAGTCCATCTTTGCTACCCCTGCCTCCCCAGGTTACTGCATCCTCCTCCCCAATTACCCTTCATTTTTATGAGATGCAATTTAATAAGTAGTCATGATAAAGGAAAAAACAGATCCCATTTCCCTTTGGTTCTGAGTCCTTCAGTTCTTCTTCTAATACACTTCAAGCAAACTTTTAAATCTATAATCAAATTTTTATGTCATCCTCAAGGAATAATAGATAATGACTTTATATAAAAAGAAAGATCCCTGTTCTTGGCTTTGCTTATCTTTTTTTAATCAGGGAATTACATTTCATATTTAAATGCCCAAATTATCTCTTCATAGGCCACACAGCAATGTCATCTCCTATTTTGACAATAGCTATTGGGTTTACTTCAGTTGAAATAGGGCATCATTTTACCACAACCAGAAATGGGCTAAATCACAGTTCTACCACCTTTGCTGCAGCTGTGCTGGTGGAAAGACAGCTGGGGAACTCATTTCAGTCTCCGACGGTGGCAGCTGGAAGGCACAGAACCGAGGCAGCCAACCCATGGCTTAGTTGTAGCTTTGCCGGTCAGTGTGTGTCACCAGAGCTAAGTCATGAACAACCAGAAACGTAATAAATCTCCAGTGATATGATTTTGTTTAAAGTAATAATATGGTAGAATTAGAAAACAATGCTTTTGCTAATCTAACAAAATACCTGAACTTCTTGAGGGTAGCCTTTATTACATGCTTGTGTCTGATCATCCATCATCACACTGGCATCCACAGAGCAAACTACGTACCTAATTAATACCTTAGCTGAGATAGGAGTATATGAGTCAGAAGACATTTAGAACCTGTGTCTAGTAGATGTGACTGATTAAATCCTCCCTTGGACCAGAGTTTCTCGTGGCTTTAAGATCTTACGGTAATGAGTTCACACAGAAATAAAAAGATACAAAAAGACAGGGGGGGAAAGATGGGAACCAAATGAAAGGAAACAAGCAGTTTCAAAGGTGAGCACCAGGATAAACTCTGAGTTTATCCTGAGGAACAAACTACTCTTCTTTCATTTGACTGGCTCTTTCCTAGCACAACACTCATGCCAGGAGTTAGTTAGAATGGTGGTTCTCACACCTAGCTAATTATCCTAATTACCTTGATGTTTCCTACACAGACAAATCCCCACTTTCACTCAGACTCACTGAACAAGTCTCCTAAAGAGGACCTAGGAATCTGTGTTTTTCAGTCTCACTAAGTAATTCTCATGAATGTGATGCTCATTACAGGCAATTTTGCTAAGGAGATTGTAAAGAAGATGACCATCTTTTCCATGGCTAAGTGGACATGTAACTGCATAACCAGCTCAAAATAGTTCTGTCCTGTTTAACGAGATACTGAGTTGCTTTTCAGAGACAACAGACCAGTGCCACCAGTCATACAGCCAAAGCACGTGCAGAGGAGAGAACTTCCACCTCCAGCTGCACCCGGAACCAAAGGACCAAGACATAACCAGAATTTGAACACCAAAACCCCTTCAGAAGCAAAGGGTTCATTGTCCAGGAAGATCCAGCGTTCATGGCCCTTTACCATAAACAACCAGTTTCCAAAATCCTCCCCTAAAACTTTCCCCACCAGCACTTGCACATGCCCGTTCCCCACAGTCCCTTGAAAACTCTCAGCTAGTCCAGCAAGCAAGTAGGTTTGAGGCACCACTACAGCTCCCATCTTCTCAGCTGGCACCTTCGCCGTCAATAAGCCTTTCCTTACTGCAAACTGACATTTTAAGTTTTGGCCTTTCAAAGCAACGGGGACACGAACTCGGGTTCATAACAGATACAATTCACTATATTCATGTTTTCAAGGTAAAATTGCTGATTCTATTAACTTTATGACTTGAGGTGGGATTTGCCATTTGGAGTTAGGGGACTGTTGAAATTAGGTCCATACTCTCTCAGAAGCCTGGGAGATAGGGCCTTACCTCTTTTGATGATTATATTCCAAAGCGGTCCACTCCAAACCCATGAGGGAACATCCCTGAGCTGTCAAGAGGTTTATTTAGCACTTGAATTTATAGTAGCAAGGCAGCTCAGTCCTCCTGGAAGCCAGCACTTCCCCGTCTCCTTTGGACTGACCTGCCCACCTGAGCAGGGCACACGGGAGCAGCCCAGGGCCGCAGGTGCCCTGTTAACCAGCGCTCCTGGCCACAGCACTCTTAGGACAGAAAGGTGAAAGTTCTTTCTGAAAATGAACTTAGGAAGCTCTTTGACTTTGAACTTTAAGCAGCATAGCACATAAAGCACAAATTTTGAAATGAGACAAACCTGGACTAAGATTCATGTTCCATCACCTATGTTTTCTGATTTGAGGCTAATTGATGTGCTAATTTTTCTAAAACTCCTTGTCTGTAAAGTGGAGAGAACATAAACCTCCCATGTTCTTCGTGCTTTAAACCACACACATAAGAAGAGTTACTTAACTACTCTCATTGCTGTTACTGAAGCAAGAGAGTACAGAGGTTTAGAGCACAGACTCTGAACCTGAGTGCCTGGCTTCCATCCCAGGTCCGCTTTAGGCAAAATCACTTATCTTGTTGTTCCTGAGTTTTCTCTTAAGCACAGGGCTGAGAAGAGTGGCTGGCTCATATAAATGCCAGCTATTATTTTTTTTATTCTCATTGGTGTTTCCATGATGAGAGAAAGAGCAAATCTCCTATCCCATTTCTTCCTCTTTTTCTTCTACTTCTTTCCTCACCTTCATGGCCTTTTCCAATGGGGGCTGGAGAGTGTTAGTTAATTCCACCACTCCTTTATGTCATTTCTTTTGTTTTTAATTATGTAAAATCCTTTGACCTGCAATATCTGTAGCCAAATTCTCATCCAGATTTAACCCATTTAAAGCAAATGGATAAAAATGGAAAACATAAAGAAGCACAAAATTTCCAACTGCAAGAGAGAGTAGGCCTCTGGTTTCCACCCTATTTAATACATGTTGCCTTTCCTCTCCATCTTTTTCTTTTCTTGGCAGTTTCCGAATTAAAAGAGAAAGCCTAGCCTTTCATGCCTATTAACAGTATACATAACTTGTAAAAGAGCGAACTGTATCCCCAGAGGGAGAATTACTACTATTTGTTCTCCAAATACGTAACAGTCACCATTCTTTTCTACTACAGATCTGGGGGCAAAGTTCAGTTAAATAAACCACCCTAAACAAGTCTACTCAAACAACTGATAAACTAGAATATTAGACGAAGAATATTTAATCATCTACATTAATTGCTCAGATGCAAACACTTTGTTCTAGTTGAAACTAAATATAAATCAAGGCTCCTAACACCTTTTATAGTGCCTATTGAGATGAGAACTCTCTTTCCATCTAAAAAAATACCATACTGTCTTAGAAACTAGTGTTAACTCCTAATCTTTAGGCTCTTTATCTGTTGAGCGATCATGACTAAAACTGTCTGTCAAGTTTGATTTGGTCAAATAATAAGCCAGAACATGGGACTGGGGGTAAATAATGAACATCATTTTTGTCACTGCAGCCCAATGAAATGATGTTTACACCATCTTAAACTTTTCAACTAGCTGTATTTCAATCTACTTTCTGAGACTGGCACATATAGATTTGGATTCTATATCTGGAATGTACTGTGTCACCTTAAGCCAATCAATTAAACTCTCTGGGCCTCAGCTTTCTGTTCCATCAACTCTATGTAATGATACTACAGTGGACAAAATGTGTGTGTCCCCACCAAAATTTATATGTCGAAATCTTAAACTGGGTGTCATGGTATTTGGAGGTGGAACCTTTGAGGGATGATTAGATCACAGGTGGAGCCCTCCTAAATGGGATTGGTGAGTGCCCTTAGTAGAAAGGCCAGTTAGCTAGCTTTTCTTTTCTTTTTTAAAAATACTTTATTTATTTATTTTTACATAGAGGGGAAGGGAGGGAGAAAGAGAGAGGAATCTCAACATGTGGTTGCCTCTTGCCTGCCCCCCAATGCCTCTCACATGCCTGCAACCCAGGCATGTGCCCTAACTGGGAATTGAACTGGTGACCCTTTGGTTCATAGACCGGCACTCAATCCACTGAGCCACACCAGCTAGGGCTAAGTAGCTTTTCTTCCTGCCATGTGCGGATACAAAAATTCAGCAGTCTGCTACTTGGAAGACAACCTCACCAGCACCCTACCTTGCTGGCACCCTGATTTCTGACTTCCGGCCTCTAAGGCTCTGAGAAATAGGTTTCTGTTGTCTGTAAACCACCTAGTGAGTTCTACCTCCATATAGCAGCCCAAGTTGACTATGGCAGATACCTTGCTCACATGTTTATTTGGGGGAGTAAATGTGACCGTGTGTGTTCATCCTGTGCTCCTAATCACTGTGTCCCCTTTAGTCTGGACCTATAGCCTACACTCAATAAATGTTGGTTTCCTTCCCCTTCTTTTCCTCTCCAGCCCCCTTTATCCCAAGATCACAAATTCAATGCCATCCTCCCAACCCCATAGGAAAATAATTCCAACTCATCATTTAAGTCCTAATTTTTTTCTGCTTCCTCCCTGGTCTGATTTATCCCACACTAAAAGCATCTCCCCTTTCTCTGAATCCCTCTTTAGCAGTAATTTTTCTACCATTCAAAGTATGTGGGCACATTCTGCTGCTGGTGTATTTTTGCTTAGTCTCTTCTCTGCCTCCATTACTAGATCTTTGAAAGTTTCTTGGTCTCATGCGGTACCCTAGTCACAACATGTGCTATCTGCCCCCAGATTTCTCTGAAAGCAAGCTGAGACAACCCTAGGTTAGGTAGCTGATTGGGAAGATGATCCTAAGAAGCCTAAGTGGGGAAATCAAGGCAAGGAAGGGAGGAATGCATAATAAAGGGCCCATCAATGAGTTGCTTGTCTGTGGGCAGCTAGTGCGCAGTCCCCCTGAGCATCCTCTAGAAGGCATCCTTCAGAGTTATCCCACAGAGGGTAGCAAAGCTAGAATACTTATTCACTGACCCTCATCCCTCAGTGCTTAACGGTTGCCTCAGTAGCATTAATTTCTAGCACTTCCTGCACTCGTACATGAACTAAACAAACTCTTTTGGTTGTAGGAAGAAAAGCCAAGGGATGTAAACACTTAAGGTGAGAAGTGTTCAGGGTGCACTGACGCCATCCTTTGTGGGTGGAGGCGAACCTTGGGGTGGGGTTATGCACACCCTCTGCTAGCATGCTCAGTACAAATGTACATGGTGCCCTGACTGCTGTGCTCAGTTGGTTGGAGCATCATCCTGTAAAACAAAAGGCTGTGGTTTTGGTTCGAGTCAAGGCACATAGGGGAAGAAACTAATCGATGTTTTTCTCTCGCATCAATCTGCCTGTCTCTGTCTCTGTCTCTCTCTCTCTCTCTCAAATCAATAAACATATCCTTGGGTGAGGATTTTTTTTAATCTAGCTAGCTTTGAATGAATGGAAAAATAAATACTGCATAAACACTGCCTATATTTTATTGTAAAGTCACCTATCTAGAAAAGTTACACCTGTTTTTTATCCATTATTCTATTTAACCCATTTATTATATAATGTTCTAAGACCCAATTTTGGAGTATTCTAGAAAAGAGATAATAAATATTTTGCTTTCTGATTCTTTTTGGGAGACTGTCAAAATCCCTGGATGTTGTAAAAGGCAAAGAGGAATAGGGAAGCGAATTGTTATCCAATACCTTTCTTAACCATTTCTCAAAGATTCTTTACACAAATGTACAGTGACTCATCCAGTCTCAAAAAGTGATCAGGCCTGGCCAGGGTGGCTCAACTGGTTGGAGGTCATCCCATAAACTAAAAGGTTGGGGGATCGATTCCCAGTGAGCACATGCCTAGGTTGTGAGCTCGGTCCTGGTCGGGGAGCTACACAAGAGGAAACCGATCAGTGTTTCCCTCTGACATCAATGTTTTTCTCCTTTTCTCACTTTCTCTCTTCCCCTCTCTCTAAAATTGAAAATCATGTCCTCAGGTGAGGATAAAAAAAAGGTAAAAAAAAAGTACTCAGCTCTCAGGATTTGACAAAAGAACATCGAGCCTAAGAAAAAGTCTTATAAGAGTTTATTTCAGCCAAATTTATGACAATTGCCAGGAAGCAAAATCTCAATGGATTGAGGAAATGCTCTGGAGAACGGTGGTTTTACAGCTTATTTTATATACTAGAATCAAAGAAGGTGACATAAGGAGGGTTACCTAAAATTACATGAAACTTACTTATGATTATGGAGGCAGGAGAAAGCAAAGGGGAAATCTTTGGGGTTGGATAAAAAGTGAAATGGAGAGACACATGCTTCTTTTACATCGGTGGTGGGTATAGGAGAGTTAACATTTACAGCACATAGAGATGGTATGTGGCCAAAGGAATGACACTGTGGTCTTACACTCTGATGCTTGAAGGTGTGCTTTCAAGGGATCTGGAAAAGAAAGTGACTCTGGCATTTCAAAGGTATTTTATCTTAGGTGCACAAAGACAATGGACACTTTCCAATGTGCAGACTGACCTTTGCCAAGGAAGCTGCAGGCCTAGGCTTGACTGACCACCCACCATGACCCTAGTTTAGTTAGGAATTTTTACATTCAGATCACCCTGGTGGTCGTTATGGTCTCTGGGTTTGTCAGGCCCACGATGCAGGCCTCCCCTGAGCTTGTCAGGTTTAGTACATGGCCCCTTTCTGCTCTACATGGGCTAGAAAAACAACTTGGAATTTCTCAAGTTTTCCAAAAGCCCAATCAGGTGAGTCAAGGAATTAACCACTCACACAACCCACGTCCTTGACTCTCCACCAAGCTAACCGTTCTGTTCCTGCTTCCACCATATTTGCTTTCCTCCCACAAATCCATGACTTTGCGTTTCCACAGAGCCACGGCTCCAAGAAAACTGTGGAATAGGAGAAATAACTCCGTAATTCTAAATAGCTTCTCTTTATTCCTTCCTACTTTCCCCAGACACGGTGGGTGGTAAAAGTAGAGGCCCATCATTTGAGTGCCAACATGAAATATTTTAAATCAGGCTGCACAATTCACACAGGGAGTTCTTGGGGAAAATCAACCTTTATATCATGTACTTTTCCACATTAATAAGATTAGCCTAAAACCAACAAATGAATAAATGTAAATACAGTAATAAAACCCAGAGTGACCTGTTAATTTTTATCAGTTTTGGGCCTCTGTTTTGTAGTATCTCTAATTCGACACCTTAAATTAGAGTGAAGATTCTCAGCTCACACTCAGAGTCCTCAAAGGTGCACTGGACGTTGACCAGAGCTTAGCCGGTCCCTGCTCAGAGTGAGGCTTTGAGTAAATGTCAGCAACTCTGGAAAAATCCTCTCAACCACAGATGATGATATTTATGAGCTACTATTCTGGGTCAAAATAAAAATGTGAAAAGTTTCCTCAGAATTAAACTTTTAATTATTTAATTCCTGTTTGAACGGCTTCTTTTTTTTATTATTTTTAACTTTATCATGGTGCTGAGCTAGGAGGAGGTCATTTTATTCAAGTTAGCTGTGATCTCCTACCAGTTTTATTCACAAATAAAAAACTGCTAATTAATGCCAAATATTCTCAGTACCCAAGTTTTATGACTACCTTCAAAGAACAGAATGTTCAAAGTCACATGAAAACCAGGAAGCCTCCAGCAAAATATTTCCTAAGTGCGCCTTTTTCTTGGCTACCTTTTTAAGAAACAGAAGACTAAGGGAGGAGGACCTGAGAGCGTGAAGGGGGAAAAACAGAAACAAAAAACTGTGTAGGTCCCAGGTGCAGACTCAGGAAAACCTGAGCACTATTAAACAGGAGTTTAGAATGATCCTCAACAACCATGAGGCCCTTTGAAGTTCTTAAAATAGAAGCTGTGGTCCACTAACAAGAAATGTGTTCACAGTTGCTGTGGGGATAAGGCGGCAAATACTACAGCGAATAGACTCAGACACTTCTACCCCTGAGGTCTCTCTGTGTTTCTGCCTGACCAGACCACCGCCTAGGACTGCCCATTTGAAAATCAGTAATTCAACCACCCAGTCATGTATTGACTCTTCCAGAGACCAAGCTGGGTATTCGGGAGGCAAGGCCATAGAACCTGCTGTAAAAGCAATGAGAGCCCGCTGCGCACTTATTGGGTATGTCGACACAAGAAGCACCCAAACCTGTAGAGGATTGACTCACTCCAAGTCACACAGTGGAGGGGTTTGGGGGTGCAGACCCCACAGCACTCCCACACAAGCCCCTGGCTCTGTGGTAGAAACTGCAGCCTTATTTATTTATTTTACATGAAGGAATCTCTGGGAGAGGAGGCTCCACAAAGAAGGGAAATTGCTTCCACTAGATAATTTTTTAAATGGAAAAAGAGAGAACTTCTGTGACATAGGTGCTAATAACCTTGCTAAAAAAACATCAGTCATTTAAAGTGATGAGGCCTTTTAAATGTTTCAGGATGTTTTAAGCATATGCATTATCTTCATGAAAAAGTTGTAAAATAATGAATCATTGTGGAATCCTCAAAAAGGAATCTAATTCTTCCACCATGGAAAGGCACCTACTTTTTTCCCTTTTTAAAATCATTTTTTCATTTTTATAGATTTGAGAAGGCACCTTGTTTTAGTTAGCACAGAACTAGCAGCCCCTGTGGTATGATGAGCAATTACTCTGGGGTTCAGAGAAGGGTGGGATCCCAAAGGGGTTTGGGAGCCCAGGGAGGTGTCATAAAAGGCCTGGAATTTGAAATAATAATTGAGAAATGGTTCGTATTCATCCAGGTGGAGAAGAGGAGGTGTCCACCTGAGAGAAGGGACAAGCAGAATGGAAGTCCCTGCGCCTTCACCAAAGCTTTCCCCCAAAACCATCATTTCTGTTGAGCACAAACTAGTGCAGTTCAGTCTGAATTTCTGATCTACGCCTGCTGTGTACATCTGTCTGCAACATTTGCCCAGCTCAGGATGTGCAGGCTGAAGGGGAGAAACTTGGTCTAGCAAATTCTTGGTGAAAGTACAGAGCTATGAAACACTGGGAATACATGGGCACTTACAAAAAAACCTCTGTCCCCTCGGGGCAGAATGACACACAGCCAATGTAAACCATTTGGCCCAAGTCTAAAAATAATTCATATGATCTTGTTATAGCTCTCTTACTTGAGATTAAAAGGTTCAGGCCAAACAATTCCCAACTCTGTCTTTCAAACCTTCAGCGGGATCTCAAACTCAGATTCTACCCAGGGTGGGTGGTGGAGTTCTGGCCTCCAAATGCTGGAATAACAAACCCCTAGGACACCTAAATGCCTTAAGTTTTCTTTACACACCTCTTTCCATTTTTATTCTACTGCTTCAAAAGCAATGCCAGCCTCCGTGATTCTGCCAAGCCCATTCTTGATGTCCACTGCAAGCCTTCATCAGGTGTCTGAGCCACCTGGGACTTCCTAGAGTCATTCCTAGCCTTCCGGTCCCTTCCTCCTTGTAAAGACAGGGCCACCCACTGGCATCTTTAAGATGACCCTCCATACCATTCACTCAAAGGTATGACTCATGCAGCATTTTGTCTCATTCCTCTCTACTGTTCCCACTATTGGTGCAATTTTATTTACTCATTCATCAAACTCATTGAACATTTACCATGTGCAAGCTGCTCTGCTTGGCATTCTGGGAAACAGGAGGCAATCTAAGACCCACCGACATTCGCCCTCATAGAGCTCATGCTCTAGTGGGACTTGAGAAAACATTTAAAGATGACAAGGATCTGAAAAGACAGAGCAGAGAGGACAGGAGCGTGGGCACAGGGGCAGGAGAGCAGAGCGGACACACATGGAGGCTGTCTCACCCGGCACGAGTAACGCGGAGCTGGGAGGTATCCTGCCAAGTCACACCTGTGCTCGTGCTCAGGGAAAGTGTCAGAATTTCTAAGCTGGAGGGTCTAGGTGTAGGTACTGGTTTGGGGACGGGCTTGAAGCTGCTGCACAGCTTCGATCTCATTGGACTGAGATCGTAACTTACTTCAGGTCACTTAGAGAGACTGATGAAGACTCAAGGAGCACACCGCATGGCCTCCAGAAACTACCTGGCTGTGGAAAAATTCCCTGGGGGAAAGTAAGCCTTCTACATTGGTGTTTTTCTAACTTTTCTTGGGGAAAGAAACACCAAATCCAGATCATTGTAAGTCCAATACTTCAGCAACTCTGAGTTGACAGACAGAATTTAGTTTGGGTAAAATTTGGAGCTTTCTTTAAATTGGAATTAAAATAGCATTTGAGCTTTTTTCTATAAACCCAAGTGACCATCACAATGGAAAATATGTGGCCATGGAAATAAATACAAGGGTTTTTATTACAAATACATGTTAAGTGAAATATATCAAAACAGATGGTAAAACAGTGTACTTCCAGCTAGGGTCCTGGTAAAAGCATGCACTGGGATGGATCAGGAGTCTATAATTAGCCAGATTTTGTTTACCTGTGAAGCAGTTAATACATAACATGGAGTTTATAAGTCTCATGAGCCAAAACCTTCCCCTATCCACAGCATTAGCGGCTTAAAGGAGAGAAGCCACTAAGAAAATGAAGGTGCCTAGAAACTTGGTTCAAGAGATTCTACCAGATCTTAAACTGAACAGGTATTTGGTTAAGTTTTTCCTCACCAACTAGTGACTCGGGACATGGGAGGAAGACAATATCACTTAGGGTCAAATAAAGAAATCGAATCTCTGCACATCCCAGCTATATTGTGACTCGACCATCTGTGACCTTTTACGTCTTACAGAAGAACAATAGAACTGAAAACCTGTGCTATATTTCTTCCCGAGCTCCAGCAGTCGGGCATTTTTCTGACCAGGGTGCTGCATGTGGCTGTTCATGGTTACAGTGAATGCAATGATGCCCCCTGGGCCAGACCCCCACTTCGTTTTAATAGTAACTGTGGCTCCCTGGCTTCTGACGGTGAATCGCTGCCATAGGTCCCTCTTGCTTCTGATCCCATCATCCTCAGTTCTGCCAGTGAGCCCAGCTCAGTGACCACCTCTCCTAGCATCAGCCACAGCCCTGTGGAGGAGACAAGAACTGAACTTCTAGAAGGCTGTTGCCTTCTGTCCAGACCATTCCCTAATGGCCTTGGCAAAAGGCTAGTTAACCGCTTGGGAGTTGTAGTTTGCTGCTAACAAGTAGTATCCACTACTATGCATGTTTGTTTGTGTATTTTTCTTCCCACTAAGCATGTGACCCTTCATCATGATCTGAGGCTGTAATCTGAATCAAAACTTGGTGAAACTCAGGAGGTACCACTCAAGAATTTTCTTGTGCTCAGAAAAGTTAGATGAGCCTGGTTAAGGCCTCCCGATTGCACCATCCCGGATGAGTCTTGGGTCCTCCCCGTGATGGCTGTGCTATCCACACCCATTTCCCTGAGACACTGCTGTCTCTGCTCCTGCCTAGGATGTTCCACCCCAAGGCCAACCTGGAAATGAAACCCACCCCTCTCATTTTTTGTGAAGAAACCCAGTCATACTAAGCATGATTTATGATCATCATGATTACCGTCGCTGGGTTGAAGATTAGCGGGACCCTGGGGGTGGAGGCACTTACCACAGCACAACACAGGGCCCAGCCCATCTCCTGTCTTTCTCACAGAGCCAGCCCAGGCCCAGGCACTGGTCTCTGGAAGCCTAGCTCTGGCTGTCACCCTGCACCCGGAGCCCTTGGGAAGGCTAGTCCAGCCCTGTCCTCCTCTGCCTGCTTCTGCCCTGGGGGCCAGCCTGTCAATCCCAGCCCCTCTCAGAATTCCAGTGAATAAAATGTCTCCACATACATGAATAAGTGAATAAGTATTTGGCCCATAGCTGGCACTTGATAAGGATTGGTGGAATATATAATGGAGTGAATGAATGAATGAACAAATAAATAAACAATCAAATAAATAAAACCTTGTCATGGGTATCACTAAATCAAGCTGAATTTCAGGTTGAGGTAGAATTAAGCATTCTTACAGAAACATAAAAATGGATAGGTCAGCACAAGGCATCTGGCTCCCATAAAACTTACTAATAGAAGGCAATAAAAGCCAATATGGCAAAAAGGCTACTTATAGGCTGCAATGTTTTCTTCCTTTCTTTCTTTCTTTCTTTCTGTCTGTCTGTCTGTCTTAAGAGGGAGAGAAATATCACTATGGGTTTCTTCTCACATGCCCCCGACTGGGGACCTGGCCCGAAACCCCGGCATGTGCCCTGACTGGGAACTAAACCAGTGACCCCTTGGTTCACAGCCCGTGCTCAATCCACTCAGCCACACCAGCCAGGGCTGCAACGTTTTCTAAACAAAAGAATAGACACCATGCCCAGGAAGGAAAAGCAAAGCTGGAGCCAGGAGCCAGGGAAAGTTCCTTGGAAAACAAGACCCAAGCACTGTACTTGTACCAAAAGGGAGACAGAAGACCAGACTCCAGAGCAAGCGTCCTCCTCCACTTCTCTGGGCTCCACGGCCAGTCTTGGGCAGGCACAGAAATGAGACATTAGCCATGAATCCTCAGTCAGGAAACATATAGGTCCCCAACTCCAGAAAACTCCTACTGCCTGTCTTCCCTGAGCAGAAAGTCCCTCTTTTCTTGGGGCCTTAGGCTGGGCAGGAGCAAGCTGTCCTCACATCCTCAGTAACATCATCTCCAACACTTACCCCTGAGTAAAATGACAGAAACCTCCACATTATACCGCAAAAGACAGGTTTGCCAGAAAGAGTAGGGTTTGATCCACTTCTCCTTGTGTGCACTTTCAAATGTTGTTCTTTCCCCTCCGTGGGGTATGAATGAATCACATCTTCAGGAAACGTGGACCAGTTGAGTAAGTCAGCACTCTGGAACGTCTTAAAAATCAAGTTGGCTCACTGGATCGATGCAGCTTTAACCAAACACTTGAAGTCTTGAAAACAGGCATGCTCTGTTATCAATTCAAAATGGGTTACTTCGGTGCCCAGGGTTGGTCCCGGCAAAAGCAGGCTGACTTAGTTTGGTGCTCTTACTCAGCGAGGTTATGCGCTCACCAGAGTAAGTGAAGAAATCCAAGGCAGCCTGAGAACGAAGCTTTAAGAATAATGGTTAATGTCACCACTGAACTACTTTTCTTTTACAAATGGACTAGATGAGAGAGCTACCAAAGACAGGTTGTGTGTTTTTAGAGCATCTTTTTATCCATGCACCAGAAAAATTGAAGAACTTTGAATCCAAAGATAACTCTCAAGGAAAGAATAATATAATCCCTTTACATTCACACAGTTTGCCGCTGTGTTCCCGCCTTGAGGGGATAAGTGGGCATGACTGGGGGAAGTGAGTCAAGCTGGTGATTGAGGCCTCAGGAAACCCGGTGAGGCCCATCTGTGCTATACAAATAAATAATACTCCTGGATGCAGGGGAAAATTTCATTTATCTTCCAAAACTGGAATGAACCCTAAGGCCTAAAAATGATGGGCAGTGAAGCATAGCCACAGTGTGATCTAAGGCAGATGACTTAAACCCAGTTATTTCCCTGTCTTTTGTTCATCACAGCCAAAAGAGGTCTGACTGCAACCTGAGTGAAGGGGTCTCAGGTGCCAGGGCACAGGTGAGAGCTCGCTGGTGCCCCCTAGTTGATAGAAAGGAATCACAGGTGTCAGTCCTCAAAGGGTACAGAAAACACACCCAGTTATGAGAGAAAATTTCATTTCTTTCTTTAAGCTAAAACAATACATCCCTCCAGACCACAATCCCTTGCATTTTGTTTCAATTCATGTCTTGTCAGCCCAGTTTAAGCTGTGGCTATGAATTCAAAATAAACCATGCTGATTTTGAGAGCCACAAAGCTTTGCACAGAAAATGAAAGCCAGTTATTATTGTTAAGGGAAACACACATCTTTGACTCAAACCAGGGGAAAGGTGGGGCTAAAATCCAAGTTGTTTAAAATGTGAAAACTTCCTCTTTCTAAGGGCTGGCGGGTTTGCCTCAGTAAGTTAATGGCTGATAAGCCTGTACAAAGTCCCAGGTGGAAGGTTGCCCCAGCTCTAGCCAAGTCGTCAGCCCTGATTCTGACAATGGAAAATCTGTAACCTGAGTGGACCCTGACCTTCAAAGACATCTTCCAACATCTCCCATTTCCATTTTTCTCCTCTCCAATGCTCCTTTATCCATCTGTTTTCTCTTCTGTGAGATAATCCCTTACAGGGAAACCACCATCCTATTCAGTTCCTGAATAGGGGGAGATATAAAAATGTACCTCACATCATGACTCACAGATGGCACTGCTGAGGGGCACAGAGCAGCCCGTAGAGAGCCCTCTCCTCAGACTCCTCCCCATCTCTAACAAACAACCAACACAAGAACCAACGAGAACCAGCGTAAGCCGTGTCTCAGACCATCTAAAGCTTTGTCACTTCCAAAGTGCCTCTGAGTTGAGTTTCCTAATCTCATCCTTGCTGGAACGCTAATTAGAGGTAGCTTAGAAGAAGGCCTTGACCCAGGCGTTCCTTTCTCACACATTTTTTTGTTATTGTTGTTTATTTAACTTTAAAGTGATACCTGTTTGTGGTATAAGTACAAAAGCTTGTTCTAACTTCTCTCCCCCAAAAATTACTAAATAGAAATTTGGGGCTTTTTTGTACAATAAACCACACTTATTTTCCTACACCATTGAAAACTTTTTGAAACATACTAGAGTTGTAAATGTAGACGGAAAAGAAGCCATATACTAAACCTGACAAGCTCACAGGAGGCCCACATGGTGGGCCTCACAAACTCCGAGTCCAAAGTAACAACACAGGGTAGCTGTTTTTCAAGTTTCAGATATGTATTAATCAGTATAAACCCCAACACAATACTCCAACAAGATTTCATGCATGTGAACAAGTAATATTTCCTGGTTAAGTAAAAAATTGTGCAGATGGCCTTTAAAAGACCCTCATTCTAAGCAACTTTATAATGAAACATTTCATTGCAATTCCACTTCTGGGAATTTATCCAAAGAAACCAGAAACACTAATTCAAAAGAATATATGCACCCCTATGTCCATTGCAACGTTATTTACAATAGCCAAAATTTGTAAGCAGCCCAAATATCCATCAGTAAATGAGTGGATAAAACAACTATGATACATTAAACAATGGAATATTACTCACCCATTAAAAAGAAAGAAAAATTTTTACTCTTTGCAACAGCATAGATGGACCTAGAGAACATTACAGTAAGTGAAATAAGCCAGTCAAAGAAAGACAAATGTCATATGATTTCACTCATGTGTGGAATCTAATGAACAAACTGAACTAACAAAACAGAGACCAGTTCATAGATATAAAGCAGGCTGCCCCCAGGGGAAGGGCAGGGATGGTTGGAGGGATTGAGCAAAAAAGAAAGAGAACTCATGGATACAGACAACAGTAGGGTGATTGCAGAGGTGGGGGTGGATGTGGAAAAAGGTATAGCAGGGAAGAATAATAATGGGAAAAATACCACCAAACTATTATATTGGGTTTTTGTTAAGTCTGAACCTTCTTTCTTCAGTTTTCTATAATCTACATTCACTGAGTAGAACCTGTTAGATCTCTGGAACCCAGTTTATTCCAGGGTTCTGGGTTGTTCTCCCTGGCCCAGCAGACATCTGGACTGAACCATGCCAGGGAAAGACACACAGTGCTGCCCCCATACCTCTGGCTCCAATAAACACATATTAGGGGATCCAGCTTGGATGCTATTTGGCCTGACCAAGGGAGTACTGGGTGGAGCATGTTTGCCACAGAGAGCTCAGGCACAGGAGCAGAGAAAACAGAAGAGCGAGGAACAGGAGGGGGTAGCCCACACAGGGTTGTATGAATGTAAAAATTCCTAAGGAGTCCCAGCCCCGCTAAATGTGGGTCATAGTGGGTAGTCATATCTTAAGTCTGTGGCTTCCATGACAAAGATCAATCCTTCCCTTTGAAATTGTCTTTTGTCTTTGTGTATCTAAGATAACATACCTTTGCAAGGTCAGAGTAACTTTCTTTCCAGACATCTTGAAAGCACAGCCCCTGGCACTAGAGCACAAGACAACACTGTTATCTTGTTTCCCACATACCATCTCCATGTGCTGTAATGTTAACCATCCTGTGCCTGTCAACATTAAAGAGGTGTGTGTGGAATCCACCTTCAGGTTAAAATGACAGCATAGATAAACATGGCTCACCTCTTCCCACAACCATATCAAAATTACAACTAAATTACAGAGCAGCAACCATCACTCAGGATCATCAGAAACCAAGCTGCATGAGATCTGCTAACTTTAATATGGAATTAAAGAAACCACATCCATCCAGGCTGGTAGGAGGAGCAGAAATGCAGAATGGGCTGGTCCCGTGTTCACATGTGATGGATAAAAATTCAAGAAAAACAACGCAGGAGCCAGGAGTCCCAGCCCCACACCAGGACCCCAGCCCAGGATTCCAGTCCCAGGAACACAAGTCCCCATAACTTCTGGTTGTAAACTCCAGGGGGGATTGAGTTGGTGGAAGAAACTTCTGGAGTCCCAAGCAGTTCTTCTTAAAGAACCCATGCAGATTTACTCAGACTCTCTCCCTCTGAGCTCCAGCACCAGGGTAATAGCTTGAAAAACACCAGTGGCACACAGGGAGGAACTGAAGTGTCTGGCATCAAGACAAGAACTGCAAAACAGCTTTCTCTCAAATAGAAAGTCAGGCAGAGACCATTGTCCTTTTTCTGAACCCTCTCCACAAACAACCACAGAGCCAGCAACAGGTGTCATATTGAGACTCCATCAAACTAGTTGACCATGTTTCCCCTGCCCTGGAGATCCCCTGAGGCATCATCTCACCCAACTTACAATAGTTACTAGTGGCTTTTCCATATGAATGGCTGATCTTGGCTTATGCTTCACAACTTTCTAGATCCTTTCAGACAAGCAACACCCAACTTGATGAATCATCAGCCCCCATACTTCTTGCTAAGTGGCCCAGTGCATGGCCAGCCTAGATTCATAACTTGGCTCTGCCTGGGAATCCCAAGCCCAACACAAGTAGCAGCCACCTCAAATTGCTTTATAGCTCAGACAGGGTGGTCCCAGGCAAAATATAGGTGGGAGCTGACCTTGGGTCAGACCACCTGGGAAATCCCAGGGCCAATGCACACAGTGCACAGCTACAGACCGCACTGGAGCACCACCACCCTGCCCTGTACAGCAGATCAGCCATGGAGGGCAGAGACTGGTAGTCAGTGGTCATAGCTAGTCCTTGCAGCTGATTGGCCTGGATGAATCCCTCCCATTGACCTGACAACAATAACTAAGTCTCACCTGTAAGAGAACGGTGTACTTAGCCCACATGAAAGAGCTCACCATCAATACCCAGCTTTGGTGATAGGGGAGGCTGTGCCATTGGTCCCTACAGGACACCTACTACATTTGCCATGCTACCAAGACAGGGAGTCATAGCAGCTATACCTAATACATAAAAATAAACACAGAGAAGATGCCAAAAAGAGGATACAAAGAAACATGGCCCAAATGAAAGAACAGATAGAAATTCCAGTAAAAGAACTAAACAAAATGGAGGTAAGCAACCTATCAGATGCAGAGTTCAAAACATTGGTTATGAGGATGCTCAAGGAACTTAACGAGTACCTCAGCAGCATAAAAAAGATCCAGACAGAAATGATGGATGCACTAATTTAAATAAAGAACAATTTACAAGGCAACAAGAGTAGAGTGGATGAAGCCAAGAATAAAATCAAAGATTTGGAACATAAGGAAATGAAAAACAACCAGTCTAAACAACAAAAAGAAAAAAGAATCCCCCCAAATGAGGATAGTGTAAGCAACCTCTGGGACAACTCGAAGAGATCCAACATTCACACTACTGGGATGCCAGAAGGGAAAGAGAAAGAGCAAAAAATTGGTAATCTATTTGAAAAAATAATGAAAGAAAACTTCCCTAATTTGGTGAAGGAAATAGACATGCAAGTCCAGGAAGCACAGAGAGTCCCAAACAAGATGGATGCAAAGAGGCCCACTCCAGGACACATCATAGATAAAATGCCAAAGGTTAAATGACAAAGAGAGAATCTTAAAAGCAGCAAGAGGAAAGCACTTAGTTACCTACAGGGGAGTTTTCACAAGACTGTCAGCTGATTTCTCAAAAGAAACTTTGCAGGCAAGAAGGGACTGGCAATAAATATTCAAAGTTGTGAAAAGTAGGGACCTACAGCCAAAATTGTCCTACCCAGCAAAGACACCATTTAGAATTGAAAAGTAGGTAAAAAGCTTCCCAGACCAAAAAAAAAAAAAAAAAGAAGACTTGATGAAGACTTCTCATCACCAAGCCATTATTATATGAAATGTTAAATGGAATTATTCAAGAAAAAGAAGATCAAAACTATGAACAATAAATACATATCTATCAACAACTGAATCTAAAAAACCAACTAAGCAAACAAGAGCAGAGACAGAATCATGGATGTGGAGAGCCTTTTGACAGATGCCAGATAGGAGAGGGCATAAAGGAAAGAATGAACTGGTGAGAGGATTAAGAAGTACAAATAGCTATTTACAGAATAGCCATGGGGATGTAAAGTACAATATAGGAAACAGAATAGCCAAAGAACTTGTATGCATGACCCATGGACATGAACAATGGTGTGGGGATTTCCTGAAGGAGTAGGGAGCTGCTGGAGAGGGGCATGGGGGTGTAATTTGGACAACTGTGATAGCATAATCAATAAAATATAATTTTAAACATTTAAAAAATATGTATCTCTCCATTTTACTTTTATCCAACCTCAGAGGTTTCCCCACTTTGCCTTCTCCTGCCTTTTTAATCTACCACCAGTAAATTTCATGTAATGCTCCTTTAGTCTCCTCCCTAGATTCTAATGTATAAAATAAGCTGCAAAACCACCATTCCTGAGCATTTTCTCAATTCATTGGGTTTTGCTTCCCAGCAACCATCGTCAGTTCAGCTCAAATAAACTCTTAAAAGACTTTTTCTTAGCTTGGACATTCTTTTGTGACTTAAGTGATTTACCCACCACCCTTACAACATTAGAGTACAGTTGACTCAACCAACACAATGATCAGAGGCACAGACCTTCAGCAAAGTCAAAGGTCCCTATATAAGTACGGTTGGCCCTCCACATACACAGATTCCCAACTGTGGAGTTGATGCATGAACAACTTGGGTTTACCGTACGGAAGAATTGAACTGTGGCCAATTGAAAAAAAATCTGCATATAAGTGGACACCCTCAATTTAAATCCACATTGTTCAAAGGTCAACTGGATTCTGAATTTAACTATATACTTATTTTACACCTCAATCATTTATTTATTGGGAGCTTCAATATGCCAGGCTGTGTTCTATGTAATGATCTTACTTCCAAGCTCGCTTCTCACCTGTGTATTCTTCATAAAACTAAAGGCAAGTCACCATAATCATCATCATTATCATCTCTTGCCTGCCATTAGACTGTGGTTTCTCACCTTTAGAGTCACATCTTCAATCTTTCATTATCCAAGACTCTTCCTCATCTTAGGTTTTATATAGGGTAACCTAATATCCTACTCTCTGAAAAAAACTCCTAACTTTTAGCTGTCTCATGTCCCCACTCATAACGCCTTCCCTTCCACTTCACAGAGTATCTGTGACTTCAACCCCCCAATTATTTTAATTCACTTTTCCCTCCTGGCTCCCCTTCCTCACCAGTGCTCCAGGTTTCTGAGTCGTCTCCCTGCTCTTGGGGTCTCCACCATTCAAATTATTCTGTAGCCTGCCATCAGGGGCATGCTTCCGAAATGACCTCTGCCCGTGCCACTCCCCAAGTCTTAGCAAGGTATAACAATCCTAAACTATTTCCCCTTTTTTAAACTGGACATAATCTTGGGCTTCAGAAACTTTGGCTTGTACCATGTTCTCCTCCCCAGGATGTTCCTTCTTCCACCTGCCTTCACTAAGGCTCGCTGCTCCTATGTAGCCGTAAAATTCCAGTCTGTCATCCCCTGGTCACCTGGTAAATGAGGCTGAGGAGGAGCTCAGGAGAAACAAATATTGAGTAAAGATTTTGTGTTTCTGCAGTAGGATGATTAATGAAACTCTTTCTTACAGATCACTACATTGTCTAATATTGCTTTTGTGAGCACAGTTTTCCAGGAATAACCATGATAGGTGCAGGGCTCTGCCTCTGGACTCGCACAGATTGAACAGCATATTCTGAGAAGACAAGTAACTCCTCTTGCCTCTGCTGCAGCCCTACTTCCTTTGCCCTGGGTCATATACCTTCCATCACTTGCCATGTACTAGGGCAGCCCCTCTCTAAATGAAATGCTTTGTGTATTGTATAATTATTTATTGTACACGTTCCCCACTAGACCAGGAATTTTTGTCTATCATTTATTTTTTTACCTAGAACTTTTCCAGTAACCTAACAGTTCAATAAATATTGTCTAAATGAAGGCAGGAAGAACGCCTCCTAACCCTTCTTATAATCACTGAGTCAGGTGTGCCTCCAAGTTAGAGAGGCCAGAGAAGTCTGGGCTGCATAGCTGAAGCTCAAATTTATCCATATTATTTTGCCTTTCAGAAGTTTCATGCCCTGGCCAGCATGGCTCAGTGGACTGAGTGCCAGCCTGTGAACCAAAGGGTCACCAGTTCGACTCCAGGGCACATGCCTGGATTGCAGGCCAGATCCTCAGTGGGGATGTGAGAGAGGCAATGACACACTGATGTTTCTCTCCCTCTCTTTCTTCCTCCCTTCCCCTCTCTCTAAAAATAAATAAATAAAATCTTTTAAAAAATAATAATAAGTATATCAGAAATTAATCAAATTGAAAACAGAAAGTGAATAGATAAAAAATAACCATAAAACCAAAGCTGGCTCTTTATAAGATCAACAAAATTGACAAGGCTGTGACTGGTCTAAGAGAAAAGAGAGAGAGGACACAAATTACCAATACCAAAAAAGAGAAAGGGGACATCAGCACAGAGCCTATGAACATTGAAAGGATAATAAAGGGAGACTTCCGCCAAGATGGAGGCATAGGTGTAAACACTGTGTCTTCTCCCACAACCAAGTTTGAACACAACAAAGGTTTGGAGAACCAGAACACACCCAAAGACCAGAAAACGGAATTATACAGAAGTCCGACAACTATGAACCGTTCAACAGGGACGGTAAGAGAGGCGGAGCCAGCAGTGGAGCTGGGTCGGGCAGGACAGATCCCCCGACCTAGGCGCGCAGGCAGCCCGGAACCAGTCGGGGTGTGGGGCAGACTGACTGCGGTCGCACATTCGCGCACAGTGAGACAGACCACACAGGCCCCAGGGGGCGAACCCAGTGGTGGAGGGCTGATGGCGGTGGCACACTCACGTGCAGTGGAATGAAATGCATGGGCCTGGTGACAGTGGTGGCTGCGGCGCCGGGGCCACAGCGGCAGGTGGCAGATGGGAAGTCATTGTCCATACAGCGTCACAACCCAGCGACTTAGTTGCCCTGTTCTAGTGAACACTTTAGGGCTCTGATCCTGCTACGGAACAGGCACGAACAACCAGAAAGATGGCACAAGAAAAACTCAAAGTCCCAGAGCCAATAACTCTAAGCGACCGAGAAATTGCCAGCCTCTCAGAAGCACAATTCAGGACACTATCAGGATGCTCACAGAACTGGTTGATTATAGTCACAAATTAGAGGAACATAGTCACAAATTAGAGGAACATATGAAGGCTAAACTAATTGAAATGAAGGGAGATGCACAGGAAACCAATAGTGATGGAAAGGAAACGGGGACTCAAATCAATGGAATGGACCAGAAGGAAGAACAAAACATCCCACCAGAAAGGAATGAAGAAATGAGAATTCAAAAAAATGAGGAGAGGCTTAGGAACCTCCAGGACATCTTTAAACGTTCCAACATCCGGATTATAGGGGTACCAGAAGGGGGAAAGAAACAGCCACGAGTGGAAAACTTATTTGAACAAATAATAAAGGAGAACTTCCCCAGTCTGGCAAAGGAAATAGACTTCCAGGAAATCCAGGAAGCTCAGAGAGTGCCAAAGAAGTTGGACCCAAGAAGGAACACACCAAGGCACATCATAATTACATTAGCCAAGACTAAAATGAAGGAGAGAATCCTAGAAGCAGCAAGGGATAAGGGGACAGTCACCTACAAAGGAGTACCCATCAGACTGTCAGCGGATTTCTCAAAAGAGACCTTACAGGCAAGAAGGGGCTGGAAAGAAGTATTCCAAGTCATGAAATCCAAAGACCTACAGCCAAGATTGCTTTATCCAGCAAAACTTTCATTTAGAATGGAAGGACAGATAAAGTGCTTCTCAGATAAGGTCAAGTTCAAGGAGTTCATCAGCACCAAGCCCTTATTATATGAAATGCTAAAGGGACTTATATAAGAAAAGGAAGATGAAAAATATTAACAGTGAAAGGACAGCAAACACACAGTTATTAACAACCACACCTAAAACAAAAGCAAACCAAGAGGACAGCTAGATCAGGAGTGGAACCATAGAAATGAAGAACACATGGAGGGTTAGAAACAGGGGGGTGGGAGGGGGAGAAGGGGGGAGAAGGCACAGAAAATAGCATAGATGGTAGGTAGAAAATAGATAGGGGGGAGGGCGAGAATAGTGGGGGAAATATAGAATCTAAAGAACTTGAGACACATGATTATAAACTAAGAGGGGGAGAATGGTGGGGGAGGGAGTGTGTGGGTGGAGGGGAATGAAGGGGGGGAATAGAACAACTGTAATGGTATAATCAATAAAATATATTAAAAAATAAAATAAATAAAATAAAATAAAGAAAGGATAATAAAGGAATATACGAACAACTCTATGCCAACAAATTTCACAACCTAAATGAAATAAAATATTTAATTGAAAGACACAACCTGGTGAAACTAACACAAGAAGAAATAAATAATTTGAATAGGTCTATAACTATTAAAGAAACTGAATCAGTAATTAATAATCTTTTAAAACAAACCAATAGGCCTAGATGTGTTCACTGGTGAATTTTGCCAAATTTTTAGAGATAGAATTCTATCAATTTTCTATAATCTCTTTCATAAGATAGAATCAGAGGAAATACTGTCCAGCTTATTCTAGGAAATGGGAGCTATGCTAAAATCAAACCCAAAGATGCTGCAAGAAAACTATAGACCAAAATTTCTTATGAACATAGATGTAAAAATCCTCAATATATTAGCAAACTGAATCCAATATTGGATAAAGAGAATTGTATAGCATAGCCAGGTGAAATTTATCCCAAGTATGCAAGGCTGATTCAACATCTGAAAATCAATTCATGCAATCTGTCACATCAGCAGGCTAAAGAAGAAAAATCACATGATCTTACTAATAGATATGAGAAAGCATTTGACACAATTGAACATCTACTCATGAGAGAAAGTCTCTGTAAACTAGGAATAGAACAAACTGCTTCAACTTGATAAAGAACATTGACAAAAATCTTGAAGCTTACATCCTGTTTGATGGTGAGAAATTTAAAACTTTCCCACTAAGATCAAGGACAAGGCAATTCTTTCAAAATTTTTAAAGTTTGACTTACGACCCAGGTTATGGTCTTTCCTGGAATATATTCTATATGCACTTAAAAAGAGTGTGCATTCTGCTGTTGGATGGACTGTCTTAAAATGCCAGTTAGATTCATTTTAACTGGCATTTTAAAATGAGCTGGACATCAAAGTGGTTGATGTCCACCTCCATATCCATGCTGATTTTTTGTCTATTTGATCTATCTATCACTG
Source organism: Sturnira hondurensis (assembly GCF_014824575.4). Taxonomy (NCBI): domain Eukaryota; kingdom Metazoa; phylum Chordata; class Mammalia; order Chiroptera; family Phyllostomidae; genus Sturnira; species Sturnira hondurensis. The sequence continues at coordinate 8,526,374 of NW_028098001.1, read as the reverse complement.
AGACAGGAGTGGTGAACTCTCTAACCACAAAATTTTAATTTGTCGATTTCTCTCATCAGTTCTATTGGTTTTGTTTCATGTATTTTGAAGCTCTGTTGTTGGGTACATGCACATTTAGACTTTTATGTCTTCTTGGTGAACTGCCCTTTTTATTTTTATATAATCAATGTATAATATCTCTTTTCACCCAGAGGTAATTTCTTTCCTCTGAAGTATACTTTGACATCAGTATAACCATTCCAGCTTCCTTCTTATTAGTTTTGCACTGTATATCTTTCCATTCTTTACTTTTAATCTACCTATATTTTTATTTTTTAATTATTTTATTTAATTATTATTGAAGTACAGTTTTCTGTCTTTTACTCCCATCCCAGTCCACCCCCCAGTGCTCCCCACCTCCCTCCCATTTCCATCCCCCTTAGTTGTTGTCCATGTGTCCTTTATATCTATATCTTTATAATTGAGTTATGTTTCCTATATACAGCATATGGTTAAGACACGTTTTTAAATCTGTTCTAACAACCCCTGTTAACTAATTGGTACAGTCAATATTTTTCACTTAAGTTTGAAATATAGAAACCTTAAAACCAAAAATTTTCCCTTACCTGGCCCTTTATGGTAGAGATATTGTCTTAAATATCATATTTACATATTCTGAAAAGTTTCTCAGACAATGTTATACTTTTGTTTTCACCATAAGACACATTTTACAGAGCTCAAGAGGAGAATAGTTTACTGTATTTACCCAAATATTTACCAATTCTGTTGTTCTTTATTTTAAATGTTCCAAGTTTCTTTTGGGTATTATTTCCCTTTAGCAATTATTTTAAAGCAGGTCTGCTGGGTACAGAATTTCTTAGTTTCTTCATCTGAGGATGTTTTTATTTTACTTTTATTTCTGAAAGGAATTTCTGTTGTATATGAAATCCTGGGCTGATACTTCTTTTTTTTTTCAGCCCTTGAAAAATGTTGTCACTTCCTTGTGCCCTGTACAGTCTTGAGTGAGAGAATCATTGTCATCATATTGTTCTCCGAGACATAATGCATCATTTCTCTCTAGATGTTTGAAGAATTTTTCTTTGTCATTGATGTTTCAGAAATGTGAGTATGATACATTTGGGTAGGGATTTCTTTAATTTTATCCTGTTTGGGGATTGCTTCACTTCTAAAATTTGTATCTTTCTTTCTCCAAACATACAAAGATTTCAACCATCATTTCTTCAAATCTCTTTCCAGCACCACATTCTTCTTTCTCTCCCTTGGGGAGTGTGAGGAAACATTAGGCCTTTAGTTGTCCCATTGGACCTTTGAGTTCTATTCTTTAATTTTTCTTTTAATTATATTTTATTGATTATGCTATCACAGTTGTCCTGATTTGTCCCCCTTTGCCCCCTTCCATGCAGCGCCCCCTACTCCCTGAGGGAATCCCCCCACCATTGTTCATGTCCATGGGTCATGCATTCAAGTTCTTTGGCTTCTCCATTTCCTATACTGTACTTCACATCCCCATGACTATTCTGTAACTACCTATTTGTACTTCTTAACCCCTTCACTTCTTCACCCATTCTCTCCCACACTCCCCTCCCATCTAGCAAAATTCTGGTAACTAGTTTCTTTTCTCTTGCTTGAAAGAGTCTCTTTTTATCTTTAAACTTTGGCCTTTTAACAATGATGTGTCTTGCACCGGGCCTTTTTGCATCCATCATAATTGGGACTCTGTGCTCCCTAGACTTTCATGTCCACTTCAATCACCAAATTAGGCAAGCTTTCTCTCATTATTTTTTTCAGATAGATTTTCAATTTCTTGCTCTTTCTCTTCTCCTACTGGCACCCCTATAAGGCAAATGTTGGACCTCTTGAAGTTGTCACAGAGGCTGCATACATTATGCTCATTTTGGGGAATCCTTTTTTCTTTTTGTTGTTCTGATTGCTTGGTTTTTTTTTTCCTTATGTTCCAAATCACTGATGTGATTCTCAGCTTCATCCATTCTATTGCTGTTTCTCTCTAAATTGTTCCTTATTTCAGTTAGTGTATCCTTCATTTCTGACTGTTTTTTTTTAAGCTGTTGAGGTCCTCATTAAGTTCCTTGAGTATCCTTATAAACAGTGTTTTGAACTCTGCATCTGATAGACTGCTTATTTCCATTTTGTTTAGCTCTTTTTCTGGAGTTTTAATCTGTTCTTTTATTTGGACCATGTTGCTTTGTCTCCTCATTTTGGCAATCTCCTTGTATTTTTTTCTATGTATTAGGTAGAGCTGCTATGACTCCATGTCTTGGTCGTGTGGCCTAATGTAGTAGGTGTCCTGTAGGGTCCAGTGACACAGCTTCTCTACCACCCAAGCTGGGTACACAAGGTGCATCCTTTGTGTGGGCTGAGTACATCCTCCTCTTGTAGTTGAGCCTTGGTTGCTGTTGGCAGATCATTGGAAGGAATTTACCCAGGCCAGTCAGCTGCAAGGACTGGCTATGACCACTGACCACAAATCTACGCCCTCTGTAGAGGATCAACTGTGCAGAGGCAGGGTGGTGGTGCTCCAACATGGTCTGTAGCTATGTACTAGGTGCATTGGCCCTGGGGTTTCCCAGGTGGTACAGGTCAACGTCAATCTCCACCTGTGTTTTACTCAGGGCACCCTGCCTGACCTATAAAGCAATCTGAGATGACTGATACTTGTGCTGGACTTGGAGATTGCCAGGTGGAGCCAAACTGTAACTCTAACCTGGCTGCCACTAGGGCTCACTGAAGCCAGCTACTGCTTGTTTGGTAGAATTTAGAAACCAAGACCAGCCATTGTTATGGAAAAGCAACTTGGGTGGGCCCATAAGTTGTGAGGGTTGGAGCCTCTGTGGATCTCCAAAGTGGGTCACATAATGTTACCTAGGTTGATGGAGTCTCAGATATGGCACCAGCCTACTGACTGTGTGCAGGGGAGGGCTCAGCAAAAGGGCAATGGCCTCTGCTCACCGCTATGCCAGACACTTCGGTCTCTCCCTATATATAACTGCCACCTGGGTGCTGGAGCTCAGAGGAAGTGAGTCTGAGTAGATGAGTTCATGTGTGGGTTCCCCCCCCAAAATGGCTGGAGACTCTAGCAGCATCTTCCACCATCTCAATCCCTGCTATTTTCACAGCCAGAAGTTGTGGGGGATTAGACTGAAATCCTGGGCTAGGGAGGCTGGTGTGGCTCTGGGACTCCTCATTCCCAAGATAATCCCCCCCAGAATTTTTATCACATCATTGTGGGGCCAACTTGTTCCACATCTGTGCCTCTCCTACCAGTCTGGATGGATGTGTTTTCTTCAATTCCATAGTTGTCAGACCTCCGTTCAACTTGATTTCTGACATTCCTGAGTGTTGGTTGTTCTATAGTTTGGTTATAATTTTGATGTGGTGTGCAAAGAGGCTAAACATGTCTGCCTATATCACCATCTTGACCAGATACCTATTCTTTAATTTTCAATATTTCTTCTCTCTATTGTTCATATTAAATAATTTCCATTGATTTGGCATCAAGTTTACTATTATTTCTTCCCTCCCTTTTCTTCATTCTGCTACTGAGTCTTTCCAATGAAGCTTTAAATTTGGTTAATGTGTTCTTCAGTTCTAAAATTTCCATTTGCTTCATCTTTATGTCTTCTGTTCTAACTTTCCATGTTAAGCTTGTTTCAGAAAATGTTCACAGCTTTTTTCCATAATATCTGTTTTAAAGTCTTTATCAAATAATTCCAACATTTGTACTATCTCATCATTGGCATCTATTGATTGTCTTTTGACAATTTCATAGTTCTTCAAATGCCAAGTAATGTTGGATTATGTCCTGGAAATTTTGAATATCACTTTATGAGATGCTCTGGGTCTTATTTAAATCTTGGAGAGAATGTTTATGTTTTTATCTTAGCAGGCACTTGACCTGGTTAGGCTCAAACTTTAAGTTCCAACTCACTTTTTTTGTGTGCTCTGGTTATAATGTCAGTTCAAGTTTCAAAGGCTTGAAATGCTATTCAGATCTGTCCTGTGACCTGGTAAGAGGTCTACCTGTTAGCTCAGCCCTCATTGTCTTTGGAGTGCTAATTAGGAGCAGATCTACCATGCACAGGTTAGAAATTGGCCCAGATGTTCCCAGTTTTATGGGATCCAATTCCCAAACTCTTCCTTCTCTCATGTCTCCCTAGTACCTTCTGGTGTCTTGACCCTCCTTTTTTCAGTCCCTCAGCCAAGAATCACTCACAGATGTGAGCAAGTCACATCTGGGGTCCAAATGACTTAGGACAGAAAGGGGGTAGGAGCTGGGGGAGAGGTTTTTGGCTCTGCCTCTTGGCACTGTACTACACCAAATGAAAAATGAAAAGTTCCCCTTTCTCAGAATTTTGATTTTTGCAGTTTCCCATGTTGGCTGCTTTGTCACCCTCACCCCCACCACAAGATCCTGAGGTAAAAGTGAATGGAGAAAAAAAAGGGAAAAAAATACAAAACCCAGGGTGATTCCTCCAAACTCTGAGCTTTGAGTTCTCTTTTCTGCTTCTCCAGCCAAAACTAAAGGAATTTTTATGTGTCTCTGTTGGTCCTACAAGGTTGACTTCCAGATTTTGACTGTGTTGAAATCAGGCTGGAGGTACCTGAAAAAGAAAAAGATGATAAATTCCCTGCTATTTGGGTGGTGCCTCCACTTATGATATTCTTTCCCAGTCTGCCTACCACTGCAGGTGGAAGTGAGGGGGCTGTAGCACCATCCTTTGAAGAAACTAGCTACTTGGTGGCAAGTTGATTATTCAACTCCTCAAACCTCAAAGTGGCAGCAATTTCTTCTAACTGCTAATCTCCCTGTTGTAAGCTCCCCAGGAACACAGATGATCAGATTCCTGGAGGAGCTATTCTACAAGCATCTTATACAAGGAAAGTAGGTAGAGCCAGATGGATTGATGGGTAAAACGCAGTGTATGTAGTGCTGCGCTGCCCAGATGCCCACACTTCAAGACTGAAATATCCATTCCCCCCAGCTGCTAAGATTTTGATAATGGATGGCTCTCAACTGAGTACCTTTCTAGGGATCACCCTGGAAAGGCAAGGCAAAGACAAAGGCTACAAGGTGTCCTGTAGTCAGCTCACATCCAGTAACTGGTCAAGGTGGAGGTACCTCATGCATGCAAATTGTCTCAAAGTTTGCTTCCCGAGGAACTCACCCTACTATATAATAAGGTGTAAGTATGGCATTCTCCTTGTGGCAGGAATTGATTCAGAAATGGGCACATGACTCGATTTGGGTTAATATAAGGAGACTTGTTTTGGAAAATTTTCTGGGCACCACAGAAAACCATAGGAAAAGATTCTCTCTCTTTCAAACCTGAAAAAGGACTCATGTGGTTCCAATTGCTACTGACAAGCGTATTTTGACCCCCAGAGCAACCAGCCTTAAAACAAAGTGTACCCTGCGGTAAGCAGAATGGAGAAATGGAAAGAACCTGAGTCCCTGAAGATATCATCAACTCACAATATTAATGTACCCTGAAGGCCACACTATTTTTAGGTTCCTTATAATATGAGCCAATAAATTTAATTATTTAAAAACAGTCTGAAGGTTTATTTGTTTGCTTCTGCTATTTGCAGCCAAAACATCTAACTGGTAAAGATGTGTAGCTTACTGATTTCTTTCCTTCACTGCTGCTGAAGATTTTCATAAACATTGAAAAGAACTTGAAAAATTCACAGCCCAAATAATTGGCCAAAATATTAAACCATGACTAAGTGTAGGTGATTGACAATTTTTTTCTTTTTCCTTCCTTCCTCCCTTCCTTCCTTCCTTCCTTCCTTCCTTCCTTCCTTCTTTCCTTCCTTTCTATACAGACTGAAGATACTTTTTTTAACTGAAAAAAGGAGAACCGTTGAACAAATATATTTTATGTGCAAAAAATAAAACCACAAAAATATTTGCAACTTGGTTGAGAAAAATAGCTTAAATTCTATTTTTAAGATCAAAGTACAATCTAGGCTATGATCTGAAATTTGGTATACAATTGGAACTTCTGAAAACTCCCTCTGTAATAGACAGGTGGAGACAGACACCTGGTAATTGCAAAGGATATTTATATGTCTGTGGAGGAGGAAAAGATAGACTTTTGAAAAATAACTTCAGAAGGAAAATGCCTGTAAAAAATAAATACTTGCAAACAAAAGTGATTTGGTTTGCAATTCAAAAACAAAAATTAGGAGGGAGGTGGGGAGCACTGCAGGGGAGGGCTGGGATGGGAGTAAAAGACAGAAAACTGTACTTGAACAACAATTAAATACATGAATGAATGAATGAATGAATGATATCTTACAAAAAAGAAAAACAACTAATCTCTTCATTACAGAAACCCAAGAAAGTTTCCTATCCCCAAATACATAGTATCGTGACTCAAACTCCAAAGGTCAGAAAACTATGATTTTGGCAGACCAGAATGGAAAGAATTTGCAAGAAGCAAAGTGCTCAGTCCTTTCAGAGAGAATGCCATCTTTGCCATGTTTGAAGATTCAAGGATAGGGGAGAAGAACACTCCTCTTAACTATTATGAGAGTCTCTCCCATCTGCTAAATTAATTGTGTTCTCTTCTTTCCCAGCACTCACCATTTCAAACTATTTTCTCAGGCATCTAAATACAAAATAAAGTGACTCCATCCTGTGTGTACTACAGACAAAACACAGGACTGGGTTCAGGAGATGCACTTAAATCCCAGGTCTGCCCTCCAACGAGCTGGATGGCATTGGGCAAGTCACTGCTCTCCAGGACTCATTTCCTCATCTGCAAAATGATCCCTCTGTCTCCATGATTATAGATCCCTGGGGAAATAGGAGGTGCTGTGTAAATGCTGGAGAGGCTTGTGGCAGTGGTAACCCAGTTTTTTGTCCTCTCCACTCTTCCAGTATTTCACAACTCAAAGCCTTAGCCCTGTTTACAGTCTACGGTGTGTTAGTCTGTTATGGGTAAGCTGTAGGGGAAGAAGATTTCTTCACATATACTCAAGTCAGAAACCACAAATCCTCTTTCAAATCTTCATTCAACCCCCACTTTGCTCTTGGTGCCTTGAGAGTGAGCCCACACCATCACTGCAGATGAAAAATGAAAAACCCTTTTCTGCCTCACATTTTAGAACTGGTCATGGTGTAGCAAGCATGGCTGATTTGTAGTAAACATAGGTTTAGGTGGTGGTGAATAGGAATTGAACAAACCAGGAGCCTTTGGGGGCCACATGTGTACAAAAATTTTACCTTTAGTTCCATAAGTGCAAACCCAGAGCATCTAGCAAGGTAGTCAGGCTACAGCACCAAAGCTAACCCCATGACCCGCAGTCCAGGGCTAGAAGGGCTGACTCAGAAACACGACACAACAAGGAAACAGTGACAGGAATGCACAAAGTGCTTTGCAGGACATTTGGCCTGGGTGTGTCATAGAATCAATAAGAAAGAACAGAAAGAGAAAGGAAGGCTGTTCTAAAGTCTATGAAAGTGACATATGGCCAATGCATTAACCTTGACTCTGACAACATTCCAGAAACAATTGAGAAGTTTTATGATTGACTAGATGATGACTATCATTGAATTTTGTTTCGTTAGATGTGGAAATAGGATTACTGAACAAAAAAGTGACAAATGTCTTTGTGCATTATTCAGAATCATATAGAAGTGAAGTATCACAATACCAGCATACTACTTTCAGATGCTTATAGAAGTGTGTGTGTGTGTGTGTGTGTGTGCTAATAGCTGGTGAATCTAAGAGGGCAGGATATGAATGTTAATCACTGTGATCTTTCAACTTTCCTGGGTTTTGAATTTTTTAATTAGCCCAGCCATATATGACCGGAGAGAACGTGGGGTTCCAGGGGTCTTGTGGCTTCAGGCCCCTGGGATGTTTCCCTTTTCCAGGACCGACTTTGCTTCCCAGACTCATAGCACAAATCATTACTGACACTTGTCACAACCAACCACGTAACTTACAATGGCTAAGAAAAGTACAGGGGGAAATATTATAATCCTTATTTTACAAAGCAGAAAACAGAAGTATGTTCAAGTTAGCTGACTTGCAAGAAGTCACTGCAGCAGCTATACTGACACTCCACCCAGACCCTCTGCTTCTGTTTCCTTCACTCCCAACAGCTCACCTGCAACCCTCTTCAGAGGACAAGCCTTGGCTACCAGAGCCACTTCCCCCGGATGCCATACTCTGCAGCGTTTATGTCCCTCTGGAGTGGCTCGTAGCAGCGGTGGCCTCCTTCATTTCAGGACACTAGAGATTCCTTCCATTTCGGTTTTACCCACAGATAAATCCTCCCTTCATTGTTGTCATTGCGCATACAAAGTTCAACTGCTTGTTTCCGAAATCAAACCACTTCCCTCCCCAACGTCCCGATTCCCCCACACACGCTTGTCATTTCATCCCACGTCCTCTCGGTTGCCATGGAAAGCAGCGCTCCAGCATAAGGTCCCGTAATGACAGGCTTACACTATAGCGAGTTGAATCTTGCAGCCACCAGATGTCTAAACCAAGAACAGACAGAGGCCTTAAGGTAGTTCCTGGTTCTTTATTTATTCAGCTCTCATGCATTTCATGTGACATTCAAGTTATGCCGTTTGTGGGAGAATTTGCAATGTTTACTAACTTTTAAATATCGTTTGCCTAGAAAGGGCCTTGGAAGTCATTCAAGTCTGCTTTAGTGATAGGAAGCTCCCACTTCAGCCAGATAGCTGGGTCCATATTGTGGTCATCTAAATTGTCACAAACAATGAGGGAAGTAGGTGATCATTAGTGCCTGAACTTTGTGGAATCTGTTCTCATTGTTCAGGGATTTCTTGGGCTTCCCTCACAAATCTTCGCTGAATTTCAGAACTAAGATTGGCTGAATATCCATGTACTCTATGAGTTAGGTACTTGTGTCTAGAGGAAGTGATAATCAAAAAAAGTGATTACTGGAACAGACTAGATGACACTAACTAAACAGAATGAGTACAGGGAGAGGTACATTGAAGTAGAATCCCAGAGACTCGCTACTGGCTATGCCAGGTATGACCCTGGATTGGGAGAGGTCTGAGGGATCCCTTGGCAGCAGAGGCCGACTCAGGGGTGGTTTGAGGCAAGTTATTTGTCATCAGATTCAGAGTATTTCCATATTTGACAATCATCACAGCCATATCTCTGTGGACAACCTGACCATCAGTTTTGATTGTGTTTTTGTGTCAGTATTGATAGGAAAAAATTACATTGAACCACATAAAGGAGAGGGAGAATGAATGAATGAATGAATGAATGAATGTAAATAAAGTATAAAAGACAGAACCAACACACAAAGACAGTCTGTCTCTCTCTCTTTCTCCCTCTCCTTTTCTTCCCCCACCCCTCTCTCTCTCACATGCATACACACACACACAATCAGAAAATCAAGTGAAAACTCCACATCTAGGCAACAAGAAATTGTAGTCAAACTGTTTTTGTACTCAACTTTAAAACTTTATTCCACTCAGGTTATGTTTTAAGGACTTCAATGAAGAGGCTGCTTTGGTGCTTTTTGCTGTGGAGTTTCCTGGCATTGACCTCAGAAAAATGTGAAACATTATTTATTCACCAAACAAGGAGGAAACTGGTTAACGCAGGGAGGAGAGCACTTACTTAAGATAAACAATGATATTATTCAGCAGAATTCACAAGGGGATAAAGCAATACTGGGCAAGAAAAGCAAGGTAAAACTCAAGAGGTCCAAGAGAACACAGCATTCCCTTCCAGATTACTTAGAAAATTTTTCAAATCCCTGAGCCCGAAAATCATCCTTGGTCGACAGAGTCTACACTGACGGACACCAGCACCGTACCCCTTGGTCAGCAGCTTCCATGAGCAAAGCAGCACCGAGGGACCAAAAGGAAAAAGAGTACTGACTTTGGCCGATTAATCAAGCTTCCCAATATAAATTAATAAAGAGTTCTGGTTTTTTACTCACTCGTAGGCAATTTAAAATCCACATACATTAGGAGATTAGGTTAACTAAACACAGGATGACCTTTCTGGATTCGAGGTGGAAAATTGCTGCAAATTGCAGGTGGGGCTTTGCAGCCCTCCGGGCAACAGAGTGCGGACCCAGCCAAGGTAACACCTCCCTTCTGAGACCTTCTACCACACCAACCATTTGCATGGATCTGAGGTTTATCTCTGACAGAATTTATCACCAGAAAGATTTTCCTGATTTGATTATGATGCTAGTATGGTAAGAAAAAGAAAATAACTGTTATAAAAGATGTTTGTTTTTCCTGAGGACCTCAGAAGCAAGGATAACACTAAGTATAGGTATCAAAATGGGTAGTTTTGGTGACCATATTATCAGAGATTGATCTAAACAAATATGCCAGTAGCTGTGTGTGTCAGTAGACAACGTGGGCAAGAGTAGAGAAAACAGCCATGAACTTATGGTGAAAAGTGGGAGTACTTGACCTTCTAGCCTTCTCTTCCTTTTAGAAAAGGGAGGCATGTGCATGAGGAAGCAAATCAATTGTCAAAGCAAACTAAATAAAACCAGGGTTGGAAGAAGAAAGGTCAGGGTGAAGAGAGGTTCGCACTTGACTTCCACTTCTAAGATACGGAGGCTGTGCCAATACCAACACGGAAAGGCAAAAAGTGATGACTGGCTTTTAGGGGAACCCTCCACAGCCCTGTGAGAATGAGATGGTTGGACTGGAACTTGCCACAGTATCTACTCATGTGTCCGGGGGGAGCTGTTATGGTGGAACACAGCTGCTCTGATTTGACACCAGGTCCAAGTCTTAATAGAAGATATGCAGCTAATGCATAGTCATTTCTGATATTTTAACTGAATACATTTAAGTTCTCACAACTTTCAGTTTGTGTAGATAAGAGGGAACAATAGAGTCAGTTATACAACTAACTTGGACTTCAGAGAGGATGTTTCTTACAAGTTCAAGTGAATTAGCACATGCTTGGACATTTGTTTGGGTACTCGAATTGCCATGAAAATTATTAATACTTACAGATAATATTTATTCTGTAGATATTATATTGAGAAAAACTCTGAACATAATCAAAATCTGTTCCAGAAATTCAGTATTTCACTTTGGACTGCAAAGAACTTTTTAAAATTATGGGTCCAGAAGAACTAGTCCAGGGCTCAACAGCATTTGTTTGTTTTTCTTGAGGAAACAGCCATATCTTAGCCGTTAACTTCTCATTATTTTTTCAAGTCTTGCCAACCCTGGAAAGTCATTTTCCCCTGAATGTCTGAGGCTATGGTAATTTCTCCTTGCCTGAATTTCTTGTATGTATACTTGTACTTATATTTATAGCAAAGTATTCCCAGTGTGAGATCATCCTTATGTTTGTGTATGCTTGTTTCCCTAGAGAATGGGCAAGTTCGTCAAGGACAAAGACATGTTGTGTTCACGGTTGTATCCTCCACAGCTCCCAGCATGATGCCTGGTGCATGGAAGGCATCTACTGAACAACGGATTGATTAATGTTAGTGGGGCTCCCAGCCACAGGCCACAGAGAAATAAAAAGTAGAGAGGTGAAAGACAAGAAAAGGAAAGAGAGGGGAGAGAGGAGGAGAAAAGCTGTATGTGGCGCAGCCTGATGAGGTATCTGGAACGCTGTCTCAGGAGTCCAGTTAGTGACATTAGTGGACAGAAGGCCTAATCCAGTCCAAGCAATCCCCTAAATCCAGAGAGATATGACTATAAAACAACCCAAGAAATGCCTACCTAATTGATAAGAAGTTAAAGGAGTTAACTTAGTCAAAACCTGCCCTCAGAACTTTTCAGATATCTGTTGAAACAAGGCATTGTTGATTTCTCAAGTGCATATCAATTGAGTAGAATTTTCATGCCAGGCTTTACCAACATGAAGGTTCATTCTCAACCAGGTTATTGATTAGACCAAGAATCAGCAATTTTCCTAAGATAAGTAGGATTTACATCTTTGCTGAAGTGCTCCCAATACCATATATGGTTAAGCTGCCTGATTGGGTAACTGGATAGGCCCTGCAAGAATGGGCTGCCGTGGTCCATCTACTTCTTCCTGCTTAGTCTGAAAATCTCCCTTGCCAGAGATAAACCCAAAGTTATTGGTTCTACAATAATAAAGTACAACATCCTGGGAAATCTAGAATACTTGTCATATTTTCAGACATAAGATAATTCCCTCAAGAAAGGTTCTTATGGTCTGACGTGACAAGGATATAATAAATTCTGATAAATTACATATGAAAAGTCCTAATTGCTGAGATGCCTCATGCCTTTGGTTGGACTTGGGCCCCATCCTATCCCTTTAAGATCTCCAGTGGCTACCAGCTTGGGGTCTACCCTTGCCTTCTGCTTCTTAAGGTTTCTTGGAGTTGCTAGGCTGCAAAAAGGAAAAAACTGTGCTGCTTGTTTTTCTCACTTGATGTCCAACATGAGGTCTGGCACCACTGCCTGCTGGCTTGAGCTCAAGCCCGAGCTTCACAGAAAAACATACAGACAAATAGATTGTTATTACATTTGACTTTGCAGTCCAGTGGGGTTGTAACCATGTCTCTCCGATCTTCGGAGCCAAAATCCTTGGGTCCTAGTCAGTGCCTGAGACGTAGGAGGGAGGATGAGGAAGGAAGGGGACATGAAAGACAGGATGACGTCCGAATGTGGTCAGGAGCCAGGCCCAGCTGTAATTATAGCCTCAGAAAACCGGTGGCAATTTTACACTATATTCAGTGTCTTATAAAACTTACTTTTTGTTAGATTTTAATAAAAGGTTCAATTCCTTTTTTTAAAATGGCAAGATTAATAAGCAACATATGATTTGAAGGACATTTATAACTAAATTGAATATTATGATTTAAAGTGTGAAATTCTCTAGAATTTTAATGTGCACATGGAAGACCACTGGATGTCATCAAAAGTCAGGTTCTGATTCAGTTCTAAGGTGAAGCCTGAGATTCTGCATTTCCGAAGTTCCCTCTTGCCAGGTCTGTGCTGCTGACCTTGGGAGCACACTTTTAATCAAGTCTCTAGCCTACCTTGGTTAAGGAAAATTGTGGACTTGAAAGATAGGACATCACAAACCTCTCATTCTTGGGGAATTAAGAGATTGAAAGAAGAGTCAGAAAACCATGTGACTCTTTTCAAAGACGTATATTATAATCAAATTTGAACAATAGACATGGAGAGTAGAAAGAAAATAAAGTAGGAAATTTCTGTTTCTCTGCTGGGCAGATCATAATATTATTGCTTTTTGCTAAAAAAAGAAAAAGAAAAAAAAGAAGTCTTGAGTCTTGAGAAGCTTCCAAAATAGCAGGGAAAAGCCTCCCAAATGTGCTTCTCTATAAAAATAAAAAGAGAATCAGCAAAAATTGTCAAAATCAACTTCAAATTCTGGCAATTAATCAAAGGCTTGCAACACTCAATTTTTTCTACTTTCCTCAGAAAAATGGGCGAGTCTCTCTAAGAAAAGAAAGCATTTTGAAATTTAATTTGCCTCATGATAGTCTTGAAACCCAATAGTCTTATAATCACAGCAGCAGTTAATACCAATGACCAAAGAAGTCCCTGTGGGTAGTAATACAGGTTTTGCACTCCCCAAACATTTCTATTCCTGAAGAATTGTCATTAAATGACCTGTCTGGCAGCTCCTTGGGGACCTCCACTCACAAGGCTTGTCTTTATTTGACCTAACTCAGCACTTGCCCAGTATACTATCCTTTGCCCCACAGTGCTTGTCAAAAACAATCCAAGACAATTATTCAATATTACAGCTGCCTAACATAGCAATACTAGTTGAGCAAATAAGAAGCTAACCAAAACTATTTTAAAAGAAAAGCTAATGAATAAAAAGCCCATAGAGAACTTAGAAAAACTCAATATATGCCTAGGAACTTTAAAGGCCATGCACATACTCAGGGCTCTGAGTATGCCCAGGAAATATCTGAGAAGGTCCATATTTTTTCACCTCTGGCTAGCCTTGAGATTCTGCACAAGCATAAAGTGAAGGCTAAAGTAGAGTGGTATACTGTCCATCAACACACATAAATTATATACCAACACACCCAAGGAAGCCCCTCTGCAAAGGTTGGGAGTTTTACTGGCTCAAGGTATTTAAGGACATGTCTGTCCAATCCCTAGCTGATTACTAAGTTAACTGAGCAAAGACTTCAGTGGCTGTACACAACAAAGAATGTTGATTTTATAGAACTAGTTCAGGAAAGTTACTAAGCAAACAGCAACACCAATAATAACCACAATCACAAATAGAACAACAAACTATGGTTGGGTAGGGTAGTCCAATTTTCAGAGTTGCCACATTATATTATTTTAAATGTAGTATATAACAAAGAAATTATAAGATGTAAAAAAATAGAAAAGTATGGTCCACACACAGGGGATAAAAAGCAGTGAATAAAGACTGTCTCTAAAGGGGCCCAAATGTCGGACTTATTAGACAAAAACTTTCAGTGAGCTATAGATTCATAAATACATTCATCGAACCAAAGAAAATCATGTCTAAGAAAGTAAAGGAACATATGAGAACAATTTCTCTTTGCATAAACAATACTAATAAGGAGAACTTATTTAAAATAAATAAATAAAAGAATGAACAACAATTCTGAAGTGGAAAGGGAAAAATAGCTGAAAAGAAAAATCAATACACGGGCTTAATAATAGATTTGAGCTGGTTGAACAAAGAATTAACAAACTTGAAGATAGGTTAATAGAGATTATTCAGTCAGAAAGAGAAAGGAATAAACAAAAATGAACAGTTCCTCAGAGACCTGTCAGACATAACTACATGTAACAACATTTACACAATAGGAGCTCCCAGAAAAACAGAGAACAGAAAGAATATTTTTAAAAAATAATGAACAAACCAAAACTTCCCAAATTTGATGAAAACCAAAGATCCACACATCCAAGAAGCTCAATAATCTCAGAGATCCACACTTGACACATCATAGTCAACCTATCAAAAAATAGAAACCAAGAGTCTTGAAAGCAATGAGAGGAGTGATTCATTACATAAGAGGGATCTGCAATAAGATGAATAGCTGACTCCTTATCAAAAAGCATGGAGGCCAGAAGACATTGGGATAACATATTCAAAGTAGTGTGGCACTATCTACACTTTAGATTCAAAGACAAAAATAAGTTGAAAATAAAAGGATAAGAAAAGAGACATAATGGATAAAGTAACTAAAAAAGAGCTGGAATAGTATACTAATATCAGACCAAGAAGCTTTAAGACAAAAGAACATTTGACAATGATAGAAAAAAATCCATCAGAGATAAATGACAATTATGAACTTACTCATATGTGCATATAACTACAGAACCTCAAAATTCATGAAGTAAAAACTGACAGAACTGCAAGGAGAAATGGCCATTCAACAACAATTAGAGACTTCTACATTTTACTTTCAACAATGATGGAACAACTAGGTAAAACATTAAAAAGGAAATAGAAGACCTGAACAACACTATAAATTGACTAGAAATAATAGACATCTAACCAACATCCACCCAACTGCCATGGGATATAAATTCTTTTCAAGTATGCGTATAACGTTCTGCAGGATAGGCAATTATTCAGCCATAAGACAAACCTCCATAAATTAACAAAGATTTAAATTATATATATTATACATCAATTAACAAAGATTTAAATCATACAAATTTTTAAATTGTTTAAATAAAATAACATAAATATACAAATTGTGCATCAATTAACAAAGATTTAAATTAAATTATACAAAGATTTCCAACCATAATGGACTAAAATTAGAAATAAAAAATATCAACTGGATAAACGATGATGGAACAAATACAATAAAATTTAAAAATTAATAATTTTTCCAAAAAACTTTGGGAAACTCACATACATGTGGAGATTAAGTATTATAATCCTATAGAAATCAAAAGAATAATTAAAAAGTACTCTGAGACGAATGAAAATGAAACATATCAAAAATGGGATGTAGTGAAGCCTGTGTTTACAGGGAAATTAATAACCATAAATGTATTAAATCAACAACCTAATATCTTAACTACAGAAACTAGAAAAATAAGAGCAAACTAAGCCTAAAGCAAGCAGAAAGAAGATAATGAAGAGTATAATAGAAATAAATAAAATAGAGAAGAGAAAAATAATAGAAGAAATTTGTTCATTGGTTCTTTTTTTAAAAAATCCACAAAATGGACAAATCATTAGATAGGCTGGTCAAGAACAAAAAAGCTTCAAATTAACAACTCAAATCTGGAATGAAGAGGGGACATTACTACCAACTTTATAAAAAGTTTTAGAAAGTATAAGTAAATACTATGAACAATTGTATGTCAACAAATCAGATAACCTAGATAAAATGGCACATTCCTAATAAGACACAAACTACGGAAACTAATTCAATCAAATAAAATAGAAAATCTGAATAAACTTTTAAGAAGTAAAGGGATTGAATTTATAGTATAAAATTTTCCCATGAAGAAAAGTTCAGGCCCGGATAGCTACACCGGTTAGTTCTCCCAAATGTTTCCAGAGGAATTAACACTAATCCTTTGCAACACCTAAAAAATGAAAGAGGGAAAAAAACTTCTCAATTTCATCTAAAAGCTCAATACTACCCATATATCTCAACCAGACAAAGACATGACTAAATAAGAAAACTACATCGATTCCCAGTCAGGGCACATGCCTGGCCTCCCCTGCAGGCCTGTTTCCAGCAGGGAACACAAGAGAAGCAACCATACATTTATATTTCTTTTCGTCTCTCCTTCTCTTCCTCTCTAAAGATAAGTAAATAAAATATTTTTTTAAAAAAGGAAACTACAAGTCAATATCCTTTATAAATACAGACAGAAACATTCTCAACAAAATACTATCAAACAGAATTCAAAACGAATTATATGTGATGACCATGTAAGATTTATTATACTCTTACTTAAGCCTGAGATGATAGGCACGATGAAAGTGTAACTCTCTGGAGGCTGGTTCTGGGACAGACTGAAGGGGGAAAGGCTGAAACAATAAAATCAGGTTAATCTTGTACTAATAATTCTGATGAAAATGGGATTAAGTTTCTCAGAGCATTCCTGACCTATGTTAAGTTTCTCAACCTGGAAGCCTCTCAGCTAAGTAAAATCCAGGCTCACAGTTCTGGAAAAACACAAGAGCCTATGGAAAAAGTACAAACGTATTTGTTAGTGATCAGAAACAAGGTTGCTCTTTACCCACCACCTCTACAATCTTAGACTCTCAAACCCTCCGTTGCCCTCTCTGCAAAAAGACAACACAAGTATTTGTAGGGCTATTGTTACAATCAAGTGAGATTTAAGAGGTTGGTATACAATGCTAGGCACATGGAAAAGATTTGATGGATGTTACAGGATGCTACTGGCTGCCCTTGAAGATCTATGTTAACTATTCTGCAAAGGAAATGGGGAGCTTAGTCATGCTCAGTCTTCCTTACCTATCAGCCTGGTGCCCTTGAATGGGAGGGAATGGGGCCCCAGCTCCCCACAAAAATGGCCCTTGGACTCCAGTTCCTACCTACCACTTCTTCTGCCACCTCCCTGTCAATGATGCTAGCAAGGGGTTGTGGCTTCCCTTTCTCCCATGTCCTACGAAGAAGCCCCAATCCTAGGTTTGTTATCACCCACCACCGTGTCACCAATGACAATCTCTCCAGAACCTGTTTTGCAGGCTTCGGAGGATAGATTATTACATTGTTTCTTCTTACGTAAAATGGGAAATTATACTGCAGGGGAACCAAGAGTCTTGCCAAAGGTCTCAGTGTGTTCTTTCCAATCCACCCTGCCTCCCATTCAAAAGAGAAAAAACATGTGTGCAATTTCGAGTCAGTGAAGCTATCATCCAGACGGAGCTGGCTATCCTGAGTTAGACAAAGTGCTTCATTGCTCTGTGTCTTGTTACCCTCAACTTGGAAAAGGCTGCTGTGAGAATTAAATAAAATGGTTAAGATAAAATGTCGACCACAGGGCTTGCCACATAGAAGGTCCTCCTAAAATACTTACCTTTCTTATAATTCAAAAAATGTATGCATTATTTGTCTTTTTCTTTAAAAAAAAACATAGCTATAAATATGTAGCTATTTTTTCCACACAAATGGCTATACTCTTCCAAATTTCAGCATTTCCAATGGGGGAAAAAAGAGCTCATTATATAACAAAAGGCAACTTTGCTTAGAAACGTAAATTGAAACATTAGTAATTATAACAGTAGCATAAGAGAAACTCTAGAGGCTTGGTAAAGACAACCTTCAGCCCGACAAAACCCCCACAAAATCCCCAGGAAACTCATCCTTGTGGGAAGCAAGGGAGTGACTCGAAGGTCACAGTAAAAATGCAAAAACGTTTAGTAGCCTTGGGAGCAGCAATGCAAAGGTGTCACTGACCCAAGAGGTGGCCGGCTCTGTCCCTGGAGCACTGGATTCCGGACCTTTCTCCCTCCTTAGATTGAATAAAGCAGGAGACCTGCTTTATTTCCCCTTTGGCTGCTCATTCCTTGCTGCTACCTAAAAAGGAGACAGAATCATAGGCAGGCTCAGGGGGTGTCATGGACTGGCTTTGGGGCACATCCCTTCCTTGCCCTTTCCCAGGAACCAGACTGGCTCTTTCCCCTCACCAGAGACCCAATAGGAAACCCTCCTGGTTTCCAGAAGACCCAAACTCTGGGTTCTGGAGGCCCCATCTGCTTACCTACTAGGGGTTCTGCCCTGCCAAACTGAGGAAAATAATCCGGGACAGACTCAGATGTATGGGGGAACACCCACCATATTCCCTGGAATCAGAATGGCACCTCCCCACCACGGGAAATCCAGGTGCCCCCTCCTCCCAAATCTTCCAGAAGCCCTTTCAGGAGCAGTTCAGTGACTAAGACTGACACCAGACTGGCAAGCAGAGGCAGGCAGAGGCAGGCAGAGGCAGATCCTGCAGTGACTTGAGATGGTTGCTGACTCAGTTCTGGGTCCTGTGCTGGTAAAAGCCGACCTTGCAGTGCAGCTTGGCCCCTCCTGTGTGCAGCCAAACCTGCAGACTGCTTGCACCTTTGACCAGGCTGCTGAGGGCCCCATATGAACAGCAAATGGCATTGGCTTACACCAGCTTCAGACAACATCGAAGCTGTATCCAAACAGAGATCCCAGCAGGCAGGCATTCAACTCTGCTGAGATGAACTCAACTTTGTTCTTTTTCATTATTTTCCTTTTCATAATTTCTATTTATTTCTTCTACTTACCTTTTTTCTCTGTTTTCTTTCATGTCTCTTATTTTACTCTTTTTCTTATTCCTTAGTTTCTTTCCTTCCCTAATTTTTTATTCTTTGTCCTTTGTCTTTTTTTTGCTGTTTTTCTCTTTCTATTTTTATTCTTAATGTTTGTCTTCCTTCTCTCTTCTCATCTTTTTTTCTTTTTGTCTTCTTGTATATTTTTTCTTTGACTGCTCTTTTCCTTCTTGTTATTTTTGTTGTGGATTCTTGTTTCTTTTTGGGTTTTTTGTGTGTGTGTCATTTTGTTTTGTTCTGTCAGCACCTGTGCAACAGCTTTCAAGATGTGTTTGGGGTTGAGCCTCTCAGTCAGCCAACTGGAGGGGAAATCCCGCCAACGAATGGGCTAACGACAATCAAGACCTAATTGCAACAGGAGGGGTCACATAACCCACCCAGTGGTCATTCCTAGAGTGTCCACTTCAGGAGATGCAGGAGACGGCACCACTGGCTCCCACAGGATACCTTACACGTGAAGCCACCTGGCAAAGACTGGGAGTTAAAGCGGATCTATCTACTACACAGAAAAAAAAACCCACAAAGAGACAACTCATATGGAGAGACAAAGATATAACCACACAACGAAAGAAAAGGAGGAATCTCCAGAAAAAGAGCTAAATGAAATTGAGGTAAGCAGTGTTATAATGGGGCACAGGTTGGGAGGCCAGGCCCTCCAAAGGGGGAATTTGTAATGGTGTCTAGAACTTGGGGTGTCTGGGATTATGGGATATCCCCCATAGACCTGGCTGGGGGAAGGGAGACATGGAACAGAGCCATGGAGAGTTATTTTGCGCATCAACACAGCAGACTAGTCTTCTAGCCTTTAGTGTCCTAAAAGGATGCTAAAGAAACCTAGTGAGAACTACAAGGAATTTTATGGGAACTACAAAGAACTTAGTGGGAACTACATTGGCATGAAAAAGAACATGGAAACTATGAACAAAAATGAGTCAGAAATGAAGAATACAATATCTGAAATGAGGAATACACCAGAAGGAATTAAATGTAGGCTAGATGAAGCAGAGACTTGAATTAGTGATTTGGAAGATAAGATAGAAAAAACACGCAACCAGAGCAACAAAGAGAGAAAAGACTTAGAAGAAACAAAGATAGTTTAAGGCACAGGTGGCAAACCCGAGGCCCAGGGGCCGGATCCAGCCCTCCACCTTGTTTTATCCGGCCTGGCTCCCAGCAGCATGGCCGAGCTCCTTGCTCCTAGTTAAGGAGGAGTTACATGTATAAAGTCCTAAATTACATTCAGCCCTTTAAAGGCGACCTCGAGGCTGCCGTGGCCCCTGGTAAAAATGCGTTTGACACTCCAGGTTTAAGGGCACTTTGGCATAACATGAGTGGCCGTGACAGAGACTGCAGGCTACACTTCCGTCTGCCCCTGAGTGATGGAGTGAGGGGTCTGAGGCGAGGCACCAGAGAGGATGAGTGGGCAAGAGGGCCCGCTCCTCACTCCCTGTCTGGTCTGCGTGTCCCAACGGACTCAGACCCAGCCCGCGCCATAGGTCTGGTTTATGAAAGGGGCAGATATCCATCGACTGTCCTGCCGTGACCACCAGACTGTGGCGAAAGCTGTGAGACAGGATGTTGAGCTTCTTGAGTCTCCTCAGAAAAACCCAGACCCAGAACCTCTCCTGTCAGAGGTGCTAGAATGGGGTGGGGAGCAGGGTATAAATATTGTGAGTGGGCAGAAGAGTTGTGTGGAACAGTCACACACATAAAAAGAGGGCAAAACCTGCTCACCTGTGGAACCTTGGACAATTAACACATGGAACCTCAATGTCTTTACTATGAAAAGGGAATAATAATGTCTATGCCTTCACACTTTTGTAAGCACTTAATGATTTAATATGAATGTCAGAGTTCAGTTGTATTCAAAATCTGTCTGCTACCTACTAGTTAAATGTTCTTGGACAAAGTATTTATCCAGGTTATATATCACATGAAGATTTCTCTTCAGTAAGACAAAAATACACAGTGAACAGCATAACCCAAGTGTGGCAAGATGCCTGTGGGCAAATAGATTTCGCCCATTTTCACATCAAAGCAGTGAAAAATTTTAATTCAGTTCACCTAAACAAATATAATGTCATAGCACACTTAAAGAAACATGGACATTTTATCGAATACTTGTGTTAAGAAATAAAATAAGTTCACATCACAAAAGAAACTTTAACAAATTATTTATTAGATAGTTCCAGTGGTGTGCTGGTGAATATGCAGTATTTGCACACACATTTACACACGGATATATATGTATTACAAATTTTACCAATATAAAGGACTATAGCATGTAACTTACAAATATAATGAAATAGCAATAATTTTTATTTCACACACCATACAACGGTTCTACACTGGTTTTCACAGAACACTTTCAGTGATTTTTGCAGAACTTTTTAATCCATAGCTAACTGTGGTTCCAATTCTACATGATTTGACAAATGGAGTTGCGTCTTATTTTCCAATAAATTTATTGTTATTAGATCTGAACTATTATTAAATGTGATCTACTATTAAATTTGAGAGCAGGTTAGATGGTTGTTTGGAGGTGTGAGGGAGGAAAAGACATTTTCTAACTGGGCGGGTCATGGTGGGTAGTCCTGCCCCAGTATATAACTTCTTTAGTAAAATGTTTATCTTTGGACACTTCCAGCCAAGATTGCAGAGTAAGTCAATGATGTGCTTGCCTCCTGTCATGACTACTTCAAATTTACAACTAAACTACAGAAAAACGGTCACTGAGAACCCCCTAGAGACTAGGTGAACACTAGTCCTATGACTAAGAATATGCAGAAAAAGCCATGTCGAGGCTGGTGGGAGAGTGGAGACGCAGGGTGGGTGAGAACCACGCCTGCATGTGGCAGTTATGAAATGGGAGGGATTACTTGGCTATATCCCATACCAGGCTCCACAGCCCAGAGAAATACAAATTAAACCACAATGACATGCTATCTCGCAAACAGCTGTTGGATAAATGAGATACTATTTTCCAAACAGCTATTATAAAAAAAAACAAACCAGAAAACATGTGTTGAGGAAGATGTGGAGAATTACAATTCTGTGCATTGCTGATGGGAGTGTTATATGGTTCAGTCATGTATAGAATTGCAATTCCTCAACAAAATAAATGGAACCACCATACGATTCAGAAATTTTCCTTCTGAGTACATATCCCAAAAAATGCGTTAACCTAAAAATGAATGCTGAAGTAACAAGCATTTATTTGAGATCTAACAGAATAGCTGTTCGGCAAGCACTGATTTAGGCAGAAACCCAAATAGTGTTCCAATTAGAAGGTAAAGGTAAGGGGTATTTATGAGCAAGGGAAGGGAAATAATTTTATTAATAGAAGGAAGGCATTTCTATCAGTGCAAATAAACTACCATAGTGATGATAATTCTAAAGAAATTTTTTAATCTTCAGTTCAAAAGTTGTACTACTGGCTTTTTTGCTGTCTTTGCAAACAGTGGTTTGGGATGCAGCGTCGCTTTAGGCCCAGTCCCAAGGCTGATACTGTGCCCAGTTTTAACATTCCAGAGGTTGGAGGAGTAAGACATACAAGGCAGTTCCTATGCGTAAAAGCTCTGACCCCATTTTGGAGTGTTTATATTATTGTAGTAGTGGAAAACTATAACAGTACAAAATTGTAACCCACCCTGCCATTCTTTTGACATTGTTTCTGTCAGTGCTGACTCTGACTAATACGTAGCTTGTAGATGAACAGCATGTCTGTATAAGAATTCTAGGAACTAACTTCAAAAGATACAGACTCTGACCTTCGGGCATCCCAGCTCCAGAAGCTTTGCTGACCTTCAACCGTGGAGCCAGGATAACATGAAGCTGGGATGACTAAGCCAGGATGACACATGGTGGACCATCATGTGTCTTACCTGAATGGACTGTCCTCGTCTGCACACAGAGAACTTTGCAACCCCCTCCCCTGATCTTCTCTTCATCCTGTTCCCTTCTCCCTCCTTATAAAAACCTCTGCCTGCACTGAGATGCAGGGATGGTCTTTGAAACATGAGTCCCCTCTCTTTCCGATGGCCAGTATCTGAATAAACCACTTTTCTTTACATTAGCACCTGCCTCTCGAGCATTGCTTTCAAAGAGGTAGGCAGCTAAACCTGAACTTGGTTACAGTTTTTGGTGATGCAGCCAGGACAATGTGGACGCCAGTAATGCCCAGACTGCCGGGGCTGGAGTCCCATCTGATTTCCATTCAGTTACATCGTGTTTCATAACTGAAAGCACAGACTTTGCAACAGTGCAGAAACTTCTTTTGTTGAATATCATTCTTTCTCCTTGATGTTTGTTCACTCCCTTCCTTAATCATTAAGTCCTTGGGATGTGAGATTCTGGTCAGCATCAAACTCTTAAGAACAAAGCCTCAAGTCAGTCGATCACAGAAACAGTGTTGTGCTCAAACTAAAGATACCATCTTTTTTTAAGTGTTTCGGCCCCAGGCGCACATTCAACCTACCTGCCACACTCAGGAAACTGGACAGACAGATGCCATGGTTGATATGAGGGCCTAATAAAATGATCAGCTACTCTCTGCCCTGGCCCCAAACCAGTCAGTGGAGCCTAGGACCCCAACTTGCTTCCTCACCATGATGAAGAACTTTTCCATGTACACTCTGTCCCCGTGCCATCTGGGAGCCAGGTCTCCAAGCACAAGCCCAGCTGTGACTCCAGGCTTGCTGTCATTTTCTTAAAAAAAAAAAAAAAACCCTTTACTTTCTTTGGTCTAAACTCTTTTCACATTTGATTGGGCTTTGATGCACACAGGCAAATGGACCCCTTTAGTTCAGTAAAAACTGAAAAAGATTTTTGTACACCATGTTCAAGTAGCATTATTCATAGCCAAAAAACAATGCTCATTGATATACTAATGGGTAAAGACCCTTCTCCTACCCTTCCTAACGTACCTAGAGTACTTTTAAAAATTATAATTGATATACAATATTATATTAGTGTACAGCACAGTGATTAGACATTTATATACCTTACAAAGTGATCACCATGATAAGGCTAGCACACATCTGACACCATACATAGTTATTACAATGTTACTGATTATATTCCCTGTGCTGTACTTGACATCCCTGTGACTACTTTTGTAACTGGTGGTTTGCTCTTCTTATTAATCCCTTTCCCCTTCTGCATCCACACACCCCAATCCGTTAACCAAAGTGGCCAGATTATTGATTGCACTAAGAAATCAATCCGCTGAACAGAAGGCAATACTGCCATTTAAAATTAGATTATAATGATGATTTATTTATTGTATTGATTTGTTTATTGTGTTCACATTATCCTCCTTGTCGAAAGCTTTTCCCTAAAAGTTGTGTGCACCATCCTTAACACATTAAAACCTCAGAAACAGGACAGAAAGAAAAAAAAATACCTACAAAAGCAACAGAAGCTATCACTTGTACGCACTCAAAGCTATTAATTGCACTCGTCGTAGTTCGTTTTAGCTTCCCATAGCTGTCTATGCACCACTGCTGTCTTATCGCTAAGGTTTTAATAGTAAATAAATGAGGACTGGATTTGGATTATTTATTAGCTTCTAAAATTCTACGCCTAAACAAAGTAGACTTAGGGAGTTTTCACTCCTCAGGAAGTTCTCACCATGGCTGGAAAGAGAGTGGCTGGTCACTTCTCACAATCCGTTTTTTGGTTCCCAAAGTACAAAGTGCAAATCGCGTTTCTCTCCTTCACCTCCACCTCTCTTTACTCTTCTCCCCACCCTATGCCCCCCATGTCGCCCACCTTTTTTGTCCACGTCCTTTCTTTACCCTCTTTCGCTCTTTCCAGTGACCAGCTAGTACAATCCGCCACAAATCCAACACAAATCGTACGGTTTCTCTTTAGAAAATCCTGTTCCTCAAAAGAAGCGAGAGTCAGCCAGGTGGTGGACGCAGAGTGGACCCTCCAACTCCAACTCCAACTCCGCCAGCAGTGGGATTGCGGGCGCCCAAGCTCTCGGTCGGACAGGGATCGTGGCCGGTGCTCGCTCCTCGCTGGGAAAAACTTCCCCACTGTTCCTGCGGGAGCGGGTGCCAGCTGCCAGGGGCCCACCGGGTGCCAGGGTCCGATCGGGTGACCACGCCGCGGGGATGGACTCCGGACTGAAAGAGCGCCCGCCCCGGTCCCGCCCTGGTCCCGCCCCGCTCCCCTAGGCGCCTCAGTGCATTCGCCGCAGTCCGCCGCTCGCTCGGCTCCCAGCACTCGCGCCCATTCCATGCGCCGCAGCCATGTGTCCTCGCGACCCACTGGCGTCGGCGCTGCTACTCCTAGAGCTGGGCGCGCTGCTGTGGCAGGCGGCCAGCGCCTGGGAACTCACCATCCTGCACACCAACGACGTGCACAGCCGGCTGGAGCAGACCAGCGAGGACTCAAGCAAGTGCGTGAACGCCAGCCGCTGCGTGGGCGGCATAGCGAGGCTGTACACCCAAGTGCAGCGGATCCGCGCTGCCGAGCCCCACGTACTACTGCTCGACGCTGGCGACCAGTACCAGGGCACCATCTGGTTCACCGTATACAAGGGAGCGGAGGTGGCACACTTCATGAACGCCCTGGGCTACGATGCCATGGTAAGCCGGCGGCTAGCTCGGAGGCTCGGGAGCTCCGGGTAGGAGGAGGGAGCTTCTCCGTCCAGAAGGAGGGAGAAGCGGGGGTGCAGGGGGAGCGCGTTGCACGGCGCGAGGTTGCAAGCTTAGGACCTGGGGGAGATGTGCGGAAAAAGCGAGGCTCTGGTCAATGTGCCAGGTAGATGCAGATGCAGAAGCCTCTTGGGTGATTAGTCTTGAACGTATTGAAGTTGGGCCTCCACCAAGAGATGCCGTATTTAGAGGAGTAGGACCCAGCCCGGCCTAGGAGACGGTTCAGCTGGGCTGTGCGGGAGACTGACAACAAGTACCAGGGACCCAAAGTAGACCCGCCACGCATCTCGCTCATTTACTGCTCCAGCTATTTAAGAATGCTTTATCTGGTTTTATCGGAAGGGAAACTCAGAGTCAAAGAGCTTGTGTACATTATCAAGGGACCAGCCCCAATAGATGGAGACCGGATAAGGGTGGATTCCAAAGCCATTTTACTCTGGAGCTTGACCTTAAATCCACAGCCTTGGGTTAGCTTCCCAGCTCAGCTATCGTATGTGTGCGCGTTATTTACTCCCTCTGTGCCTCAGTTCTATCCAGCCTCTATAAATCGTGGGTAAGAGCTGTGTCTCCCTCAAAGGGTTGCCTGGTACAGAGTACATGTAGCTTCTCTAAATGTTAGTTGTTACTGTTACCAGACACTGCTGTGCAAATTTTTAAAAAAGAAGAAAGAAACTTCCAGAGAGGACCAATATTCTAAAACACTGGTGTTTCAAAGGATTTCAGTAAAATCAGTTTGGCCAAAGAGACTTAGGAAGAGTCTAACTTAAGAGATGAGGGACTCTTAAAATGCATACAAAAGTTGAAGTCCAAGCTCCCAAATGCTCTGTTAGGGTTACTCCTTACCCATTGGACTGAATTTTAGAAAAGGAGCAGACAGGGGTTACACATTGATAAATAAGTATAACCAAAACATATATATGATTTGTTTGTTTGTTTAAGCAAATCACCACCACCCA
Source organism: Sturnira hondurensis (assembly GCF_014824575.4). Classification (NCBI taxonomy): domain Eukaryota; kingdom Metazoa; phylum Chordata; class Mammalia; order Chiroptera; family Phyllostomidae; genus Sturnira; species Sturnira hondurensis. The sequence goes on along the minus strand of NW_028098001.1, from coordinate 8,499,458 downwards.
AGTTTAACCCTGTGTAAAATCCTAGAGGAAAGGGATTCTGGGGATAAACTGGGACAAGAAATCTTAGGAGCTTCAGAAGAGAAAGAGCAGAGCGAGAGTCCAGGGAGATGAGTAAAGTCCAGGCATGTGGAAGGGAAGGAGAGGTGTGGTCTCACCTGGGATGTAGAAGGCTAACAATATACTTTGTATAGGAAGAGCACAGCGCTGGCTGTGTGGCTCAGTGGACTGAGCGCAGGCCTGTGAAGCAGAAGGTTGCTGGTTTGGTTCCCGGACAGGGCACATGCCTGGGTTGTGGGCCAGGTCCCTGTTGGGGACCCATGACAGGCAGCCACACATTGATGTTTCTCTCCTACTCTCTCTCCTTCCTGTCCCCTCTCTCTAAAAATAAATAAAATACTAAGAAAAAGAAGAAGAGCACAGAGGTCAGCAAAGCACAATGCTGTGTTTTTCCTGGAAACTTGGAAAAAGGACAGGAAAAGATGATAAGAGGGTAGAGTTATTTAGGTTAGCTTTTTTTTTTTTCCTTTAACAAGGAAGTTCATTTTAGAGAGATAGGAGGAGGTCAGAGAGCTCCTCTCCATTCTGATTGTTGGTTTTAAGGTTATCAGGGATGATAACCTTAAAAGGCAACAGCAATTCAAAGGGATCCCTAAGTCCCAGAGCTTATCTGGGGGGCTCACCAGCCCCTGACTCCACGAAAGAATTGGGGGTCTCAAGAACTCTGTGTGATCTCAGTGTTGGTATCTCCACAGCTCACCCCACCTGGTCTTTTGCATACGGTAATGGCAAAATTAACATTTAATTGAACTGTTATTAGTGTGCATGTCCATTTGCTCTCCAGAAGGGTAGAATAAACCTTTCATGAGTTATTTTTTTATTTCACATATAAACCACAGCTTTGTAAACTTTTCTTTTTGTGACACCCTTTTCTTCACAGTTGTATAAACTCCTTATAGTAAAAAAAAAAAGGAAAATCCATAGTTTTCTCTAATAATACTGTTTTCCTGTTTAAGTCAAATTGAGCTTGTGGTGTTAATCACCTCAGCAAGTGTTTATGACAGGACTCTGGGTGAGGCGTGGGCAGTCTGCAAGTTATAATCACCGCCAGGAACTGGAGAATGCTTTATGTTGGATGGGAGTACTTTCTTTTAAATTTCACTCAAAGCGACTGGCCTGGGACTTGAAAACAAGGCTGCTTACATAGCTGGCGGGGTGTGAAGCGGGTGCACCCCTGAGGAGCACCAGTGGTAGGGCTGGGTGAAAGTCGCCTTTCTGACACCATCTCTTCAGAACTTTGTGCGTCCCTGGGTTTGACAGGCATCATTTGACCTTCGTACAATCCTAGTTCTTGTAATGCTTTAGCATATGGCAAAACTCTGCTGCATCCTTGTTTTACAAAGATTGCTCACTGTCATTTTGTTTATACTACTCTCAGAGAATTCATTAAAGGATCCCCCTCCACCCACCCCTTACCCCGTAACATCTTGCATCTCAGGAAGCTGGAGATTCAGATCAGAGTGGGAAACCGTTGTGGAGGACAGTCTCTAGTTCCTTAAAAATTAGACCTAGTAAGAGGAGCCACAAATAAAGACTCGAGTGTGTGGGAGGCAAAGAGGAAGTTACTAGAACCTAGCTTAACTCCAGGAGTTCCCTCAGCAAGAGTCTCTGAGGAAACGTAGACTTTCTAGAACTGCTACATTCCAGCCAAAGCTGCTGGAGCAGTTCCGACAGCCCTGGAGGTCCCGGAAAGACTGGAGATCTGGACCCACTGCTAGGCCAAAAAGTCTAGAGAGGAAGGATGTCAAAAGCAGCTAGTTCGGAGATGTAGCAGTGGAAAGGCCGGTGTCCCCAGGCAGTAGGAAAACAACACGGACACACTCACAGTGCAGGCCAGTGTGGCCAGGTTACTTTCTCTGGCTTCAAGTTCCCCAGCTACAAACCGGGAGGAATAACCCCCACCTGTGGGTAGAATATTTGTGAACAATACGCGTGATAATTAATGTGAAAATCCCTAGCACCCTGCTGGCTTGTTGTAAATGCTCAGCAGAGGTTTCTGTCCAGGTGTCCTGCAAAAAAAAAAAAAAAAAAAAAAAGTTGAGAGGAAGGGAAGGTTTGAGTTTTGCAGCTATAGCTTTATCTGATTTTGACAGCCTGGCACAGCTTACCCTCCTCCCCTACTCCCTTCACCATCTCTTCTGAGAGTTACATAATTTAAAAATACAGATGCCTCAGAGAATAACAAAAGCTCTTCAAGTACATACAGAAACAAAACATAAACATCTGACACTTCAGAATGGTAACCTATGAGGGACATGAATACCTGACTAGTGGGCCCCCCGGTGAGTTAAAGACTGGGGCCACAGTCCCCACCCCAGCCCCTGGCTCAGTTACCTTGCAGCAATTTGTGGACAGAAAGTGGGCTGTCAGGCCAGGGCCTCAGAAGCAGGGGCAGCTAGAGAGAAGGCTGTCCTTCTCTACTGAGGATGTCTTCCTCATAGCCCATCCACCTCCATGGCGATGGTGAGAGTCTCATCTCTAGAGATGAACTCATTTGGCTTTGTACTTTGGGAGTGGAGGATTTCATAAGTCTGCTCAATGAGTAAACATTAAGGACAGTTTAGACAATGGGACTCAGAAGAGATGGTGAAACTGAGCCAGGGGCTGGGGTGGGGACTGTGGCCCCAGTCTTTAACTCACCCGGGGGACCACTAGTCAGGTATTCATGTCCCTCATAGGTTACCATTCTGAAGTGTCAGATGTTTATGTTTTGTTTCTGTATGTACTTGCAGAGCTTTTGTTATTCTCTGAGACGTCTGCATTTTTAACTTATGTAACTCATCCTGTTACTCAGCTTATTGTACTTCTTCCTTTTGCCCTAAATTGGTTGTATGATTTCGTCTGTCGCTCTGTGTAGACCACACAGTGTGCATCGTGCTCCACAGAGATCTCCACAGACTTTACTATCAGCTCCTCCCATCCACCCCCGAGTGGTGGGTCCAGGTCACAGATTATGCTGCAATTCCACAAGCATGCTGCTCCGAATAGCCTCCCGCTGGTCCCACCTGTGAGGTGGGATCCCATGCACAAGGGCAGAATTGCTGGCCACAGGCAGCTGTATCCTGACTTTGAATGAGTAAGGACTACCAGATTGCTTTCTTGAGTGACTGGAGCCCTCTACTCCCCCTCAGTCTTTAAGCAAACAGTGTCCTAAGAAGTGTTTCAATTCAGTCAAAGGGTAGGAGGATAGGGCAAAGGTGCAGAGGCAGATGTCTAGAAGGTGGACCAGCCTGGACCCTGGTGAGTGGTAGGAATCATGGGAGGTGAGGTTGTATACAGCTTACAGGCCACCTGGACAAGTCTGGGCTCTCTTCTGTTGTTAGGGGAGCCACTGGAGGTTTCTGAGTAGAGCATGACTCTAGTGCAAGAAAAAAGAAATATTTGGTCTTTGTACCCAGTTTCTGAGATGACCAATGGCTGGGGACCCCTAGATAGCTTCAGAATGAGGGCTGGTGGCCAGAAAGACCAAGTCTTGATTAGAGGGTTTGAATGTTCAGCCTCCCTTCAACCTCCTGGGATGGAAGAGGGAGCAGAGATTGTGCTAATCTCCAATGGCCAATGATTTAATCAATTGTGCCTGTGTAATGAACCACCACTAAAAACCCCTAAGTGATGGGGTTCAGAGAGCTCCTGGGTTAGTGAATGCATCGAGGTTCTGAGAGGCTGCTGTGTCAAGAGGGGGTGCAGAAACCACACACCCCGGGCACCCCCTATGGATGCCTGCCTTCCATTTGCTGTTCCTGGGTTATATCCTTTATAATACTCCAGTAATAGTAACTAAAGTGCTCTCCTGACTTTTGTGAGTCATTCTAGCAAACTATTAAACCTATGGAGGTTTGGTAGCTGATCAGCCAAAGGTACAGGTGGCCCAAGACTGCCAGTTATCTGAAATGAAGGCAGTCTTGTAGGACTGACCCCTTACCTTGTGGGATCTGCTGCCCACTCCAGGTAGATGGTATCAGAACTGAATAGAATTGTTGGACACCCAGTTGGTGTCCACAGAGAATTGGTTGATGTGAGAAAAACCTTTCATCAACATAGAAGAATCACATAGTGATTGAAGAATCACATAGTGATATGAAGAATCAACATAGCTTTGGAAGATGAACCGAAATGGATGGAAGGAGAAGATACCACAGAGGAGGCTAGGAGAAGAGGCAGGGCAGTAATATAGGTGTGAGATGCTACGAACTGAACTGTGGCGATGGGGAAAGAAAGGCTGAATCCAGGGGAGCCAGTTTTAATAGGCAGGCAGTGCGGCTTACGGCTGAAAGGATGAACTCCCTGGTGATTGGGTCGAGGATCAAGTCCTCTTTCTGCCCCTTAGAGTCTATGAACTGTGAGCAGGTCATTTAATCTCATGAAGCCTCCCTTTGCGCATGTGTGAGATGGGTGTAAGAGCAGTCTTCATCCGAAAGGTCGAAAGGTCGTGCAGTTTAAAGGAGATGATGATGCGTGTTAAGTGCTTAGCACAGGGCGGGCCCACAGTAGGGGATCAGCGAGGCTAGCCATGCTCTTACCTTCTGTTGGCTGGAGTGTCTCAGGAGAGGGTGGTAATCAAGAGATGACTAAGAGCACTGGGAGAGTCTGCAGACTTTGACACTACTACACAGGAATGCGGATTCTTCTACTTAAGTTTACCCCTGCTGTTTGCAGCACAGAGATGCAATCTGTGTAAAGGCTTTTTCTGGGCTTACTGGATCTGATTGGACCCTTTTGTGGGCAATGGAAAGGGATTTGGATGGGATGTCAGGACACCCAGGCTTTATGGCTTGCCTCTTTCAACTCATTAGCTCTGTAAGTTTGGGCAGCGATTCCTCATCTATAAGATAGGGGAGAAAATGGTCTGTTGCATGTCATTTCTCTGCATTTCAGCCCCTGCCTACTCCTCTGTTTGGCTTCTAATCCACCAGCATAACTTGGTTTGCCCTGGACCTAATTTAACAGGTCTAAGTTTGCTTGACAACTCTCTTATTTCTCCCTCACAGTTACCTTCACAGCAGCTCTTTCCTCGTGGGGTGATGGGTTGGGTCTTCTCTCATTGTTTCCAGATAAAGAGGGCCCCAGGAAACAGGATGGAGTGTTACTCCATTAGTAATAGAAAATGATGCCAGAGGAAATGGAAGGAGGATGAGCTTAGTTTCAAGCCTGTTGTCTTTGCAGCTCATTTACTCATTCAGTCCACAAATATTCACTAAGCACTACCTTGTTCCAGGCTCAACTTAGTACTGAGGACAGTGAACAAGACCTACTTGGGTGAAACTTGCTGTTCAGTAGATGGAGGGGGCAGTACCCATTGGACCCCTTCTTAACCAAATAAAGAGGCCGGGTGAGACCAATGAAGGATGGGGGGTAAGCAGAGCAAAGCACAAACGACTCAAGTTCTAACCCCTGTGCATGGGGATCGTGGCTATGTTTCTTCTCTGCCCCAGAAAACGAATCCCTAAAGTAAAGAGAAGTCACCTTATGTCCAAGTGCTTTACCAATGACATTTTTGTGAGGGAACTCAATGTTCTCATGTCATCTGACAAGGAAACTGTCAGAATTACTGTGTTCAATCATAAAGCTGGTTAAAGGAAGACGGACCAGCAACGCAAGTTCTGAAACTGCACTGGAAGGCCCGAAAGGGCTCTCCTGATGACAATGGTGTTTTTTTTTTTTTTTTAAGGCAAAGAAGGTTGTTAGTATTTCTGAATCTCAGACCTTGGGGTTTGAAAGTATGGGGGGTTGCGGGTGCCCCGGCCTCAGAGATGTTAGCCTGGTATTTCGATCAAGGCCTTTTTGCTTCATCTGTTCCATTCTGAGGACCAGCCCAGGGCTGAGCTGGGTGCAGCTGACCTCAGGAGCTCATGTTGTCCTCGTTCTAGTGGCCGTGTTTGCTCAACTGAAAATTGGAAAGAGCCAAACAAAGCACACACCAAGTTGGCGGCTTTCCGAAACTCACTCACAGATACACCTGAATGTTGTGCAGATTCCTGCCTGTTTCTTTCAACCTCATCACAAGAATTTGAAGGGCATTCTCTTCACATTCCCTTTCTCTCACTTCAGTAACTGCTTCTGTACATAACACACACATTAGCCGGAGGCCCCTAGCCCCTCAGAGATGTAGTTAAACCTGCCTGAACCTCAAATAGTTGAGCAAGTCATTTTAAATGTAACATTGGTATGCATAGTTTGCATGTGTGGAGAGTTTGTAAGTTTTTTCATCTGGTATGGAATATGTGAAATGCTGTCTGTTGAATACTTATTCATTTCAACAAACACTGAAGTGCAGACGAGCTGGATTGAGCCCCAACGATTATTTCTGCCATTCAGTCAGAAGCCACATTCGCCTGCCAGGGCCGCCATGCCCTGGCCCAGGACTGAGGGATGGGGCATGCCCCCAAACCAGAAGTGGTCTACAGTGCCAGATATGTATCAACCACACCAAACGTAATTTGTAATCACCCCTCCCGAAGCTGTTGTTGAGTCTTCCTGAGTGAGGAGAACTGGGCCTCACTGTGTAACAGGCCAGGCTGTCCCTAATGCTTAAATTGTAAGGTGGATGGCAACTCGAGGTCCTTAATGGGGTGAGATAGTGTGTAAATGACTAAAGTCAAGCGTTGCAAATTCCGGACAAGTGGCTTTTTGACATTTGTACAGTTGGTATCTGTGACTTGAAAAATTTTTTTTTTCTTCTGCATCACAGCAAATCGCACTGCTCTTGAATCAATTCTTCTTTCCTCTGTTTTTCTTCTGACATTGTGTTTAAGCCTCTTTTCTGCACTGGAAGCATTTTTGACCACCTAGGCCCTCCTGTTTTCTTTTCCTCATTTGTTTACACAGTCAACCACGTCACTTGCTCATGAGCAACCCCCTGACTAGCGCTGTGGAGGTAAAGCTCACACCCTGAGCCCCTTCCACCCTTAACAGGCAGGACGTGCCTGTGTCTTTGCCGGGCCATCCCATTCACGTCCCTGTCCTTGGTTCCTGCTTGTTCCTGTTGTCTGCATGCATGGACAGACAGGTTGATGTGCCTTGCTGTCTCCCTGTCTGCCCTGTCAGCTTCCTGAGAATGGGAACCGTGGCCTCCTTACTGGGCTCCCTGGGACCCTGGGAGAGACTGGCGGTGTTACAGTACCCATCCCTTCCAGGCGTTTATATCGGTGGCAGTTTGGCCGAGTGGTTAAGGCCCCAGATGCTGAAACCTCAGTACCCCTGTTCACTCCCTTGCTCTGCCACATACCAGTGGTGTGAGCTCTATGCCTTAGTTTTCCCACCTCTGTCTGAAAAGGACAAGAATAGCACCTACCTCATTTCATTGTAAGAATTAAGTGAGTTAATATGTCAACAGAGCTTGGTCATATAGCATCAAAGTCTAACTATTAATATTTCTTTTTATATTTTTTCTTTTAAAAACTTTTTCTCTTTCTTGACAGTTCCCTATGTCAAATTCAATGACAGTTTTGACAGTTTTCTGTGAGCGAAGCTGAGGCTATGAAATCCCCCCTTTTAATTCAAAGGTAGGCGCCCATTGGCAGGCCGAACAGTTGGTCTCCTGAGCAGATTTCCAACACAGACAGTTCCAAGGGTCCGTTCTCTCTGCCATCATGAAATCTAAATATGGTCCTCATGTGCGCACATACAAGACACACAGGAAAGTTCGACAAGCTTTGTTTTTTTTAATGCCTGTTTCATTCACAAACAAGTGCCAGTGAGATGTTAGTAGAAATGTAAGTAAAAATACAGGAAGTGAAGAGGAGGGACCCAGGCTGGCTGCCCGGTAAGGGCTGCCGGGGGCTTAGGCTCTGAACTGTGGGGCAGTTGCCTAAGCTTTTCACCTGCTTCCCAGCAACTTGGTTTCCTCTCATTTTACAATTAAGTTATTGCTCAACTACTTCACCAAGTTTGTTTTTATATCCTGCCTTCTTTTGAAAAGTTGTAATGGCTCCCATACAGACCATAGAGTAAAACGGAGACCATTTAAAAGGAGCGGGGGAGTGGGCGGTTTTAGTATCCATTCAGCAAACATCTGCTGAGCACTGGTGCCAGCCACTTGTCACGGAGGATGCAGGGACAGTTGGCACCTCTCCTGCCCCTGGGAAAAAGATGTGAGGGCAGGCAGCCACGGCGAGGACAAAAGCTGCTAGAGACATGCGTGTGAGGCACGACGGACGGACGGACGGACGCACAGCGAGGCGAGCATCAACAGCGGAGCTGCCACGGAAGGCGGCTCAAGGCCGTCGCACTTCAGCTGCATCTAAAGCGGCTCATTGCGTGAGAGTGGTTTAGTGTTCCTGAAACTCAGAGCACCTGAAGTTTAGCAGAAAAAATGAGGCAGTTCAGGGAGATCAAGGAGGGGCTGTCCAGGGAGTCAGGACTGAGATTTTGGGAGGTGGGAGGTGGGAGGTGGGGAAGCCTTGGAGAGACTCAAGCAGGAAGCAGCTGGGTGTTTGGGGAAGGGCAGCCTGGCGGCCTGCAGGGAGTGAGTGGCTGAGAAGTGTGGGAGCCTGGTGGCCAGGAGACCAGCTAGAGGACACTGATGAGTCAGAGTGGGGCAGTGGACTGGGGCGAAGGAAGAGAGCCCTGGGGGATGGCGCAGGAGCACAAACAACAGGACCTCAAGGCTGGTTGGCAGTGAAGGAGGGCCGAGGGGAAGAGGGCAGAGCTGCGGGCCTCTCAGGGTGTTTCTCTGTGGTGCTGGAGGCTCTTTCCCAACACCCGGGACCACATGCATCCACACAAGTGTCTCATTCATTAGTCTCTGGGTGTTCCACCTGGCAGGGGGCTCACTGGCCAGCAGAGAGGAATAGGAAGCCGTTGGGGCAGAGGGAGGGGGGTGAGAAAGGGCAGTGACCACCAGCTCACACCCAGACAACTCCATCTAGTGTCTGCTGAAACAAGAAACAGTGTAGTGGTCCAGGCCTCTGTTCTACCAGTGCCTTCCCGGGCCCCTGCATTTTCCCAGTGTCTACAACCCACCCGGCCTGCTTTCAAGCTGGGCAGGCCTGAAATGGAGAGGGGGAGGGACCCTTCAAAACTTGGAAAAGATCTACACTTTCTGGTAAACCATGTAATAAAAATTCTGCTGCAGGTTGAGGCAAACTAACCAAGTGTACTGCATCAGGAGCTCATTGGAGCTGGGACACTGTGAGCACCTCACAGCTTTAGTGGGGGACACACTTCCCAGTTGGGAACTCAGACTCTGTCTTCAGTAAGGCCCAGCAGATTCTTGGCTTGGGAGGCTTTTTCAGCCTTCAGGACTTTGTGGCCTGCTTGCCTTTTGTGGCCCAGTTTCCTGATGAAATTATCATTCTGTGGCTGCTGTGTTCATTTGTTAGAGGTTTGCAAAATAGAACTCTTCACCGGTTTGGTGCCAGAGTCCGGAGGGACTGTGTCTTGTAGCCCCGTCCCACTGCAGCTCCCAGACACCATGGCACGGGTCCAGGATTCCCGGTGACATGGAAGAGGCTGTGCAGGCAACTGGCCAGGGGCCGAGGACCAGGAACTCCAACCTTGGGAATTGATTCTCTTCTCCTGCTCGCCAGTTATTTCTTTACTTGTACCTTCATTCAGTAAATACGTACCAGTTTTTCCTCTGTATTAGGTACATTTTAAATGGATTTGGGGGCCAATTAATGCGGATTACTTAATAACAGGGAGCTGGATTGCTTGGCTCAATCAGTGGTAACTGCAAAAGTCAGAAAAGGGAAGATTTCTCCATTAAAACAAAATACTCTAGAATCATGGGAGGCCTACATGGGAGACTGTCAGATGGCCACTGTGTTCTGTGTCCCCTTCGGCAGACCAGGAACAAATGTCAGCCTCAAGGCTCTGGCCCCGACTCCTTCTGCGGTTTCCCCACAACTGACCCATCTCACACCAAGGGCTCTGTTTCTCTTCCTCTCTCTGAGGGGTATCCTCACCATTTCTTCTGCTCACGCATTTACTCCATACCAATGGGAACGTTTGTTTCTGGGTGAAAGCAGGAAGTGAATTGAATGGCAGGTCCTCCTGGGGAAAGCTTGGAGAGTGGGAAAACATGCCAGTTGGCGTGTAGCCTCAGACGCCAGCGTGGCCAGCCAGCAGACCGTCTGAGTGACTACGGAATTCAGGTGCAGGGCCCATCCACACAGTTCCTGGAACAAACACAGTGAAAACAGGAAGGTCAGAAAGGATTCTTTCTTCTTTATCTGAAAGTATTGTCCCTGGCATCTGTTACTCGCTGCAAATGTATTTTACCATTGGTAAAAGTCAATAAACGGATTCCACACTTATACTTATTATCATAGTATAAACATGAAAAACAATTTTATCTCGTGTCAGTGTCTAGTTGATTCACAGTAATTTCCTGCAGGGGCAAGATAAGCAAGATTCTGAGGCTCAGTCCAAACTCAGTGGGAAAGGCTGACTCAATCGACTTAGTAGCATCTTCCATGGACACTATATTTCTGTGATTCTGGTGTTGGAGATGTTCCAGAAAACAACTCAGCCACTTTCAGGTGTACGGAGTGGAACTTTATTCACAGGCACGGACCCAGGGGAGGCAGTCTCCAAATTCTGGGCCCTGAGCTCAGGCAGGGGCTTATTTATATAGTGTGGCATGCGGAAGCAATTTTACTAAGCCTACGTGACAGAAGCAGATTTACAGAAGCAAGAAAGCAGGGCTGTGATAGGGTCATACAATGTTCTTTTGTTCTTACTTCCTAGTTACTTAGTTGCTCACCCTTCCTTATCTTAGTGGCTCAGCAAATGGATTGTGTCCTTCTGACTTGTCTGGGCTCGTCTAGGCAAGTTTCTTGCTACAGAGATACTGCAGGTGTAGGGGAGAGTAGCGCTGTGACATCATGCATTTGTTTGCACTTCTATCTGCGTGAATATTAGTTACCTTCCATTTAATTTGGTATCCAAAAAATGATACCTGAATGTTGGGTTACATTCTTTTTAGCATAACGGTCCATTGGAAAGAAGTGATTAGAGATGTGATCACCTCATGATTACCCGAAAATTTGTCTAAATAAGGAAATTGTTTGGAGATACTGAAGAAGGTCATTTACTAGGCTTAGCTCTCTGAATTTATGGGAAAGTGCATTGGCATCCGCCATGGACAGAGGAGGGGGGAGGGCAGTGAAGTGTAGCGTTTGTAGTAAAAACATATAAGGTTGTCACTGGGCTAGAATTAGGGAATGAATAGGGTTAGTGAATGAATGAACACAAGAACAGAAATGAAATGTCTGGAAAGCAAAGGAACAGAAGAGAGAAAGGGAGGATGTAAAAGTATGAGTTAGGTCCAGGGAAATTGCATGCCTGTTGTGAGGATAACAATTCAGTGGCAAGTAATCAGATCAGATTTGTTGTTAAAGGCAGGAAGGAAGCTGGGCAGAGCAGTGACGTGTTCTCGTCAGCAAGTACACACCTAAGACAGTTTTCAGAGGACACAAAAATGGGAGGACTAACACTGCAGTATGAATCTTTAAGTGTTTCTATGTGTGTGTTATTGATACAAACAGTTTACAAGATGTAAAAGAACACGGAACAGCTATCTGCCATTCTATTCTATCTTTTATTGTTCTAAGTTCATCCCGGGGGCAGACTCTTTCTGAGGGATTTTCAAGTTATTATGAGAATAATAGAAATGAATAATTAATTTATTTAGCACACTTCTTGAGTCCCTGCTGTGTTCCAGCAGTGTGGTAGGAACACGGTGCACTCCGGTGAGTGGCACAGTCCTCCTTCTGAAGAGCTTAAGAATAACGAGGTTTGAGGAAGACACAAATGGGAGAGCGTTATGGTGGGGAAATGAAAGTACGAGTTTCCAGACTTCCGCCAAGATGGAGGCATAGGTGGAAACACTGTGCCTTCTCCCACAACCAAGTTTGAATACAACAAAGGTTTGGAGAAACAAAGACACAACCAAAGGACAGAAAATTGAATTATACGGAAGTCCGACTACATCTAACCGTTCAACGGGGACGGTAAGAGGGGCGGAGCCAGCAGCGAGCAGGGTCGGGCAGGACAGGGCCCCCGACCCAGGCGCGCAGGCAGACGGGAACCAGTTGGGGTGCGGGGCAGACCGCGGGCGCATATTCGCGCACAGTGAGACAGACCACGCAGGCCCCAGGGGGCGAGGGCTGACGGCGGTGGCACACTCGCGTGCAGTGGGACGAAACGCGTGGGCCCGGTGACGGCAGCAACTGCGGCCGTGGCGGCAGGCGTCGGACAGGACGCCAGAGTCCCTCTTTGACCCCGCCCCCACATACAACGTCACAACCCAGCGACTTAGTTGCCCTGTTCTAGTGAACACTTTAGGGCTCTGATCCTGCTATGGAACAGGCACGAACAACCCGAAAGATGGCGCAAGAAGAACTCAAAGTCCCAGAGCCAATAACTCTAAGCGACCGAGAAATTGCCAGCCTCTCAGAAGCACAATTCAAGACACTGTTTATCAGGATGCTCACAGAACTGGTTGATTATAGTCACAAATTAGAGGAACATATGAAGGCTAAACTAATTGAAATGAAGGGAGATGCACAGGAAACCAATAGTGATGGAAAGGAAACTGGGACTCAAATCAATGGAATGGACCAGAAGGAAGAACAAAACATCCCACCAGAAAGGAATGAAGAAATGAGAATTCAAAAAAATGAGGAGAGGCTTAGGAACCTCCAGGACATCTTTAAACGTTCCAACATCCGGATTATAGGGGTACCAGAAGGGGGAAAGAAACAGCCACGAGTGGAAAACTTATTTGAACAAATAATAAAGGAGAACTTCCCCAGTCTGGCAAAGGAAATAGACTTCCAGGAAATCCAGGAAGCTCAGAGAGTGCCAAAGAAGTTGGACCCAAGAAGGAACACACCAAGGCACATCATAATTACATTAGCCAAGACTAAAATGAAGGAGAGAATCCTAGAAGCAGCAAGGGATAAGGGGACAGTCACCTACAAAGGAGTACCCATCAGACTGTCAGCGGATTTCTCAAAAGAGACCTTCCAGGCAAGAAGGGGCTGGAAAGAAGTATTCCAAGTCATGAAATCCAAAGACCTACAGCCAAGATTGCTTTATCCAGCAAAACTTTCATTTAGAATGGAAGGACAGATAAAGTGCTTCTCAGATAAAGTCAAGTTCAAGGAGTTCATCAGCACCAAGCCCTTATTATATGAAATGCTAAAGGGACTTATATAAGAAAAGGAAGATGAAAAAGAGGAACAGTGAAAGGACAGCAAAGACACAGTTATTAACAACCACACCTAAAACAAAAGCAAACCAAGAGGACAGCTAGATCAGGAGTGGAACCATAGAAATGAAGAACACAAGGAGGGTTAGAAACAGGGGGGTGGGAGGGGGAGAAGAGGGGAGAAGGCACAGAAAATAGCATAGATGGTAGGCAGAAAATAGATAGGGGGGAGGGCGAGAATAGTGGGGGAAATATAGAATCCAAAGAACTTGAGACACGTGGTTATAAACTAAGGGGGGGGAGAATGGTGGGGGAGGGAGGGTGTGGGTGGAGGGGATTGAAGGGGGGAATAGAACAACTGTAATGGTATAATCAATAAAATATATTTAAAAAAAAAGAAACTACTAGTTTCCAAAGGAATCTTATGCGTGAATTTTTTATTGTATTTTTTCCCATTATCATTTATCCCCCTTATACCCTCCCGTACCTCCACCCACCTCCCACCCCACAATCACCACGCTGTTTCTGTGTCCACAGTTCTTCTTCTCTTTTCGTTTGACCCCTCTACCTTCCACCCCCCTCACCTGCCTGAATTTTTGTAGGAAAAAGTAGTTGTGTGTAGAGGAAAGAAACTTCCTAGACATACTGAAACTGAAACAGGCAAAGTCAGTCTTCGCGCTGCCTATTGCCACCAGAGCTAATAAGTAGGACAGGGACTGAATCTTTATGGTCACTTTGTTCAGATGGCCAGTGATCTGAGAAGACAGCTGGTTATGCACCCGAACAGACATTTTACATTTCATTTCAAACTAACCCTTCCTATAAGGAGAAGAAAAGTGTAGGGAAAGAGTTTGGAATTCGGGGAAAAGGTTAGGTAAGGGGTTTGGAATTCAGGGAAAATGTCAACTAGATAAAAGCTACAGTCCAGCAATTTTCTGAGCATCCTCTCAGCTAACCAGTGATTCTTCATCAGGGTGGACATCTCTCCCCGGAGCACAATGGCTCAGATACCATCTTGGTCACTCAAAGTCCTCCTGGGGCACAAAGGTGGAACTGCTTGTTGGTCTCCTGGAGTCATGGTGTGTCATACCTTCAGTTCCTTTTCGCATGCATTAACTACTAACTTTATTCACTATAACTTACAACTAAAAATTTTCCAACTCTCTGTCAAGATTCCATAGGTAAACATGGCTCACCTTCTCACACATCCACATCAAAATTACAACTAAATTACAGAACAACCATCATTAAGAACCAACAGAAATTAAGCTGAATGGAAATCCTACAACTACGGAATTAAAGAAGGAACCACGGCATGACTAATAGGAGGGGCGGAGATGCAGAATGGGCTGGTCCCAACCCACATTGTGGCGGAAAAATATTGGGAGGGATATCCCAGGAGTGAGGGCTCCAAGTCCCCCAGCCCAGGGTTCCAGTGCCAGGAAAAGTCCCCGTAAGTTCTGGCTATAAAAACTGGTGAGGATTGAGACTGTGGAAGACAAACTGCTGGTCTCAGGCAGTTCTCAGGCAGTCCCTCCTAAAGGACCTGCATGTAGACTTATTTGGACTCACTCTCTCTGAGCTCCAGCACAAGGGCAACAGAGTGAAAGACACTAGAGACAGGGAGGAACTGGGTTGTCCAGCATCAGGATGAGAGCTGGGGGCAACTTACTCCCAGACAAAGGTGCTGGCAGAGGCCACTGGATGTTTTCGGAGCCCTCCACCCACAAAGCCACAGAACCAGCAGGCAGACACCATATTTGAGACTCCATCAACCTGTCTCACACTGTTTGCCCCACCCTGGTGATTTCCTGAGGCTCCCCACACCCGCAACCTTCAGGTCCATCCAGGCTATTTGAGGTGGCTTTTCCATATAAACAGTTTGCTTGGCTCATGCCTCATATTTTCCTAAATTCTTTCAAACAGACAGCATCTGGCCTTAGCATCCCCCTACCTATTGCTAAGGAGCCTGAGGCCCAACACTAGCAGCAAAGCAGCTGTTCTTACTTCACAGCTTGGACTCACTGGGGCAACTCCAAACCCAGCACAGGTAGCAGCCAACTGCAGGTTGTTTTGTAGCTTACTTGGGTGTCCCTGGACAGAACACTTGGCCTTAAACTCCCGCAGACCCCAGAGGCTGTGTGCCCAGTGAACAACTATAGACCACATCAGAGCACCACCACCCAACCATCTCCAGAAGCAACATACTCAGGAGGTGGACTCATTGGGCACCAGAGCCTTGCTAAATCCTGCTATGTGGAGTGGGGCCCTGCAAGTTGATCCTCCATGGTGGGTGGAGGTTGGTGACCAGTGGTCACTGCTGTCCTTGCAGTTGATTGGCCTGGGTAAATCCCTCCCATTGACCTGCCAACAGCAATTAAGGCTCGACTGCAGGAGGGGTTCTACACAGCCCACGTGATGGGTGCAATTCGAGTGTCCAGTCTGGGTAATAGAGGAGGCTGTGCCACAGGACCCTATGGGACACTTACTGCATTAGGCCACTCTACTGAGCCAGGAAGTTGTAGCAGCTCTATCTAATGCATGTGAACAAACACAGAGAGGCTGCTAAAATGAGGAGACAAAGAAACATGGCCCAAATGAAAGAACAGATCAAAACTCCAGAAAAAGAATGAAGCAAAATGGAGATAAGCAATCTAACAGATACAGAGTTTTAATGATGCTTTAGGAACTTAGTGAGGACCTCAACAGCATAAAAAAGGGCATGGAAGTCACTAAAAAAAAAAACAGTCAGGAATTAAGGCTACCCTAACTGAAATGAAGAACAATTCACAAGGAATCAACAGTAGAGAGGATGCAGCTGAGAATCAAATCAGTGATTTAGAATATAAGGAAGCAAAAAACACCCAACCAGAACAAAAAAAATAAGAAGAATTTTTAAAAATGAGGATAGTGCAAGGAGTCTCTGAGACAACTTCAGGCATACCAATATTAGCATTGTGGGAGTGCTAGAAGGAAAAGAGAGAGCAAGAAATGGGAAACGTATTTGAAAAAATGACAAAATTTCCCTATCTTAGTGAAGGAAGTAGCCATATAAGTCCAGGAAGCACAGAGAGTCCCATACAAGATGAGCCCAAAGAGGCCTATACCAAGATACATCATATTTAAAATGCCCAAGGTAAAAGACAAAGAGAGAATCTTAAAAGCAGCAAGAGAAAAGCAGTTAGTTACCTACAAGGGAGTTCCCATAAGACTGTCAGCTAATTTCTCAAAAGAAACTTTGCAGGCTACAAGGGATTGGCAAGAAATATTCAAAGTTGACAGCAAGGACCTATAGCCAAGATTACTCTATCCAGCAAAGCTATAATTTAGAATAGAAGGACAGATGAAGGGCTCCCCAGATGAGAAAGAGCTAAAGGAGTTCATTACTATCAAACCTATATTAGATGAAATGTTAAAGGATCTTTTTTAAAAAGAAGATCACAAGTATGAACAACAAAATAGTAATAAATACATATCTATCAGTAATTGAATTTAAAAAACAAAATAAATGAACAAGCAGAACAAAAACAGAATCATAAATACAGAGAGCATTTTGATGGTTGCCAGATGGGTGAGGGATTGGGGAAATAGACCAAAAAGGTGCAGGGATTAGGAAATATATATTGGTAGTTACAGAATAGTTGGGGGGGTCAAAGTACAGCATAGGAAATAAAGTAGCCAAAGAGCATATATGCATGACCATGGACATGAACATCGGTATGGGGACTGCCTGAGGGAGTAGACAGGGGTCTGCATGGGGAAGGCAGAGGGGAGGGGGAAATTGGGACAACTGTAATAGTATTAACAATAAAATATCATTTAAATTAAAAAAACTAAACTAACCAATCAACTTCAAACTTAAATAAATAAAAATAGTCCAACTCTCAAGTTCCCCCATTAATACTTATACCATCAAATGAATACATCAATGATTATTCGTGTATTCATTTGATGGTATATCCCTGATCTTCTCTTGGAATTTTGCTGGGCATTAGGTGGCCCAGTGGGCCAGTGCAGGGTCTTTGAGGGCTGCCCATGGGCCAGGGGGAAGACATCTAAATCAGGGAACACAATGAAGAGTTCTTGGGAAATCTCTCTTCTAGAAGGATCATCAGACTTTAGGAGCTGAAGCCATAGTTAAATAAGGTAATAAAGACACGGCATGAAAAAGGAAAATTCTGTTCCACCTATCTACGTATCACTCAGTCACTCATCATCTCATCATTTATCAGATACAAAGGGAGAAAGATAAGTGAGAGCATGAAAAGCCACATATAGTTAGGATTTGATTTTGAGTGTTCACTATATACTAGACCATATACAAAGCCCTTTGCATGCAAGCATAGAGGTTGAGAAGGTTGGAGTCAAACAAAAGGGGATCTAGTCCCAGCTCTACCACTTTCTAATTGTGTGATCTTGAACAATTCATGTAATGTCTCCAGATCTCAGTTTTTCTCACCTGTAAAATGAGAATAGTCATAATACCAACCTCTCAGCCTAAAGCCAGGTTGTCTGTATGAAACCGCATTGCACAATGTGGGTATGAGGCAACTGCTTAGTCAATGCTGTTCATTTTTATTCCAACTTTTGTTTTTTTCATTCACTGCCCTTCCAGAGGGAGCTGTGATTTAGAAATGTGCCCAGGTCATTGCTCATGAGTGGTGGAGCCAGTCCTGCCTGGTTGCCTTGCACATTAGGGGGCGGAGTCAGAAATCAGGCTGGAGGGGAGGCTGAGACCAGATCTCAAAGAGCCTTGTGGTTCAAAGTGCTCAGGATGTTGAGTTTTACCAACAAGGAAGTGAAGCACCTCTGTGGGACCTTAAGGTCAAGATTGTCAAGATTAGATTTGCCTTTTAGAAAGGTTGTTCCAACAGCAGTATACAGGTTGGCTTAGAGATGGGAATGACCATGGCTGAGAGCCCAGTTAGGAAGCTTTTGCAGTCTGGTCCAGAAAGGATGGTGAGGGCTGCAGGTAGGTCGTAGCAATGGGGCACACAGGACATTCAGGCAAAGGGAAGGGAGGCTGGTGGAAGGGGAGAAAGAGGGAGTGAGTGGGAAGGACTTGGCTGCTTCAAGGCTCCTGGCTTTATTGACTCGGAAAATGGTGGCAGCTCGGGCCAAGATGTAATAAATGAAAATTAGGATGTCAGCTAATTCCAGTCATGTAATGGTGGTGGGTGAACTCCAAGGTGGATGACACATTGAATACTCTTTCGTGAAGAACTATAGAAATGTTCATTTTTAAAAATTTTACAGTTAAAAAAGATAGTTATTGAAATCTCTTACGGGAAACATTTCACCATAGGAAGAAATGATGTTCTCAGAGTAGAAGAGAAAAAGACAATTGCACAAGACTGGGAGAAAGTTGAAGACGAGTTTAGCTTTTAAGAAGGAAGTAATTAGGTAAGAGGAAGAGGTAAAATGAATAGATACTCCAGATGGAGGAGAAGGCACATCAGAAATTCTGCATTGAATTGAGGAGGCAGGTAGGTGAGAGTGCGAAGACACTGCGTTGCCCTGTGTCAATGTGTCCACTTCAGGGGGTAATGCACAACCATGTGAGCAGCCAATGCTCGGGGAGTGCCGGTGTGGCAGGTAGGCGGCTGCAGCACGGAGCAGCGGGGAGGGGGTGAGACTCAGTCTGGTGAGGACCCCATGAACATGCTGTTAGCGTGTGGAATGTGCTGAGAAGGAAGGGGTGGGGCTCTAAGAAAATACAGGGTCAGAGGGTCCTAATTGAGCCTGAGGGGTCACCAGCCAGCAGTTCCTGGCCTCTTCCCAGATGACCAGTTAAGTGAAGCAAAATCAGGAGTGGTATTTAGAAAGTTTGAGACTCACTGGTTTACATACTAAGTTAGCAAAACAGCTCTGGCAACCAGAGCAGATAGATACATGCCTAGGGGAGACAGACTGATTCCAGGAGGCCAATGGAGAAAGAGGTGCAGGCTTGTCAGGGGAGGTGGCTGGCATGCTGTGTTTTGTCAGCATTATTCCAGGGGAAGCTACCAGATGTCAAAATGCTTGTTTTGCACCAAGTAGCCACTTCCAGAGCAGTAAGGAATGGGAGAGAGCAGAGAAGGCGGGAGGCAAGGCTTACGTTAAACAGGCCAGCTCTTCACAAAGCCCTGTGCTCTAGAGTGTGTCTGGAAACCCCGACCACAGTTCAGTCATTTCAGCTGTTCTTTATCAGACAGGAAGCTGCTGGGAGTGCAACACAGGGTGGCCCCGAGAAGACAGAAGGAAGAAACAGAGGCCACCCTGTAAAATGGGAACGCTCTCTGCTGCTTGCCTTTGGGGATCTTCGTTTCTCCAGAAGCATTAGAAAGGACCACCGAGTCCTTGGAAAGAAACAGTGGTGGAAACATAAGGGAATCATGACCACGGAGATAGGAAGATGTGAGAAGGGAGAGAAGACCCCGGTCTCTGTCAACAATACTCTTTCAGTCGCCTTTGGCTCAAGTCCCATTGGTTTTAATGGTTTTCCCTGGCAGACAGGTGGGTGGATTGAAATGTGGGTTTCTGAGGGAACACAGAGGGTAAAAAAGGCCAGGCAGTCCCAGATCTGGGATGGCAGAGCAATGGACGCCCAGCCAGCTTCCCGGGTGAGTCTTCCACAGATACCACCTTCAGTAGAGCAGGCAGTATGGGAGCAGTTCTAAACCAGTCTGACCATGTGCATGTCCCTGGGCTCAACTCCAGGACGACAGAGTCAACTTTCGACATGAGGAGGACAGAGACTGTGTGATCGACTCCTGGAGCCCTGGCAGGTTGGGGAGCCGCTGGGCTAGTGGAATATTCTTTGAAGGATGCCTGTATTGGAAAATCCGGAGTACCTAATTATTTTTCTCCTTTCTTTTTTCACTAGGCACTGGGAAATCATGAATTTGATAATGGTGCAGAAGGTCTCATTGATCCACTCCTCAAACAGGCCAAATTCCCAATTCTGAGTGCAAACATTAAAGCAAAGGAGCCGCTAGCATCTCAGATAGCGAATCTTTATTTGCCATATAAAAACCTTTCTGTTGGTGGTGAAATTGTGGGAATTGTTGGATACACCTCGAAAGAAACACCTATTCTCTCAAATCCAGGTACTTTCTACTTTTATGGCACTACTTTTCAGTGTCGGAAAATACATGCCCCACATCAGGGCCTGGCACTGCTTTTATGGGCTGCTGGGAAAAGCAGGAACCCGGGTGCTTTGGGCAAGCGGTGCCCTTGGGATGACATCGATAAAGCCAGGCCGGTGGCTTCCACATCATTCTAAAGTACTTCTTAAAGACATTGGCCCTTCTTCTGCTCAGCAAACTTCTTTGTTGACACTATCTTTGTTTAATTCAGTGTGTTCAAAATTGGAGAAGTCCGTTTAAATCCAGGGCTAAACAGAACAGGGACATTTACTGGAGAAGGAGAGCCATGTAGCTCACTGCCCTCCCTCCTGTGCAGTCCGGGCACCCAGAGCCGGGGTTCTACCTGAATTCACCTCACATTTCCTGTTTTAGTCTGATTATTACATGTCTAGTTACCTCGCCTTTCTTCCTTTGTACTATTTGCCTCTTGCAGTTTTGTTTTTTTTTTATTTTAATTGTTCAAGTACAGTTTTCTGCCCTTTACTCCCATCCCAGCCCACCCCCCCAGCCCTCCCCACCTCCCTCCCGTTTCCACCCCCCCTTGTTTTTGTCCATGTGTCCTTTATACTTGTTCCTGCAAACCCTTCCCCTTATTTCCCCTGAAATTCCCTCCCCTCTCCCCTCTGGTCCCTGTCAGCCTGTTCTCAATTTCAGTGTCTTTGGTTATATTTTGCTTGCTTGTTTGTTTTGTTCATTAGTTTCCTGTTAAAGGTGAGATCACATGGTATCATCTCTTATAGTTTTAATGAATTTGTGTATCTGGCTTTCTGTGAAATACGTATATATTCTTGAATTGTCTGATATATGTGATATATATCTGCTATACCTATATATCCATTTATACACATTCATATATATTCCTAAAACCATTCAGGAAATATTTCTGAGCCACTTTTACAGGGAGGGACAATTTCACCAAAACACTGTCAGTGAGGACAGAAAATGATGTTTTTTCTAAATTATCCAGATTAATTTTCTCTCCATATTTGAAGAAAAAATAGAAACTAAAAGCTAGCATAAATAAGAATTTTTATTAAGAGTCACACTGATACTCACACCTGTCAGAATGCCTACCATCAATAAATCAACAAACAACAAGTGCTGGCCAGGACATGGAGAGACGGAACCCCCATGCTCTGTTGGTGGGAATGCAGATTGGTGCAGCCACTGTGGAAAACAGTGTGGGGTTACCTCAGAAAAGTTAAAAATGTATCTGCCTTATGACCTAGAAGTTCCACTTCTGGGAAGATATTTGAAGAAGCTGGAAACGCTAATTCAAAAGAATATGTGCACCCCAATGTTCACTGTACCATTATTTATAACAGCCAAGATTTGGAAGCAGCCCAAGTGTCCATCAGTAGATGAGTGGATAAAACAACTATGAGACATTTACACAATGGAATACTACGCGGCTGTATAAGAAAGAAGAAAGTCTTACCTTTTGTGGCAGTTTGGATGAACCTGGAGGATATTCCCCTAAGTGGAATAAGCCAGTTAGAGAAAGACAAATACCATACAATCTCACTTATATGTAGAATTTAATAAACAATGTAAGCAAATACACAAAATAGAATCAGACTCATAGATACAGAAAACAGACTGACAGCTGTCGGAGGGAGAGAGGTTTGGGGGCCGGGTGGAAAAGGGGAAGGGGTTAAGAAAAGAAACCTCATAAAGGGAGGTAGGAGAGGGCAGAGGGGGGACAAATGGTGATGGAAGGAAACTTGACGTGGGGTGGTGAACACACAATGTAATACTCAGATGATGTATCATAGAATTGTACAATTGAAACCTATATAATTGTATGAACCAATATCACCCCAATAAATTCAGTAAAAGTAAAATGGAAAAAAAAGAATTAACTGATAATGCAGATATAATTATTTAATAGTTAGAAAAATATTTATTGTTTTGTTAAAAATAAGTCCAGGCCATTGGAAACAACAAAAAGGTCATTGGATGTTGACCCTGAGCAGCATGGCTGTGCCTGAGGGGAGAGGGTCCTGCAGCCGGTGCTGGACAGGGCAAGCGTGGGAGCGTGGGGCCGGGCTGCTCTCTGCTGAGGGGAGCTGGGGATCGCCAGGCGCTCCAGGCAGCAGGCAGACAGCTGGCCCACGGGTGACTGTGCCTTTGCACACTGAGTGACGTATAGTTAGTGGCTGTCGTTGAGGTCATTGTGGAGCCAGAAGGTGGCAGACAAGTCACTGCCTTCTGAAACATTTCAGAAGTGCTCTTCTGACCAAGAAGGGTGTGGTCCCTGCACAAGGACCCGACTGACAGTCCCAAGCTGCTCCTGTCGCACAACATGTGTTTCACAGACGTGCTGGTCTTTGAGAAATGAATCCTTTTTTGAACTCAAGCTGCCAGGCTCCTGGGTTTTGAGAGTTTTTTACAAGATATTATTTGTGGTTGGCCGTTACATTTTAATGGTGATCCTTAGAAATGTTGCACGAAGGAGGACAAAATGTTGATCATCTGGAGGACTCTTTTGTCACTGAGTACTGGACATGACTTCAGGGCAGTGTGCCTGTCTGTGTTTGCTGTCACGTCCGTGTCGGTGAAAGCCAAAAGACCTCAAGGCTTGCTGAGATCTAGCTACAGAGAGAAAGAAACTGGTGGTCTCGCCACACTTAGTAGCACAGGCTTGAGGCCCTCGGAGAGCCCTGGCTGTGTAGCCACACCCATATCCCCCCCATACCCCGCCCCCCCCCACACCAACGAGCAGTGCTGTTGCCTCCAGGTGGGGCATAAGCAGCCAGTGAAGACCGCGCACAGTCCCTGTACAGCAGTGTTCGGGAGAGACCCGCGGTGCTCCTTAATACTCTAATGCCACCCTCATCAAGTGCACAAAACAGAGTCGTCAGCAGGCATGTTAAGATTGGCAATCAAGTACTAGTTGCTGACAGAATTTTAAGACTGATTATCCTACACTTGCAAATAAAGCCTTAAAGTTATTCATCTGTTTTGTACTTTATGCTTATGTGCGCAAGCATTTTCTGTATTGGTATAATGGAAGTTTAAATACAAAAACAGGCCCCCGCTGATGTAGCTCAGTGGATTGAGTGCCAGCCTACAAACCAAAGGGTCACCAGATTGATTCCCAGTCAGGCCATGTGCCTGGGTTGTGGGCCAGGCCCCCAGTCGGGGGCACAGGAGAGGCAAGCACACATTGATGTTTCTCTCCCTCCCTTCCCCTCTGTCTAAAATAAATAAGTAAAATCTTTAAAACATATATATATATATATAATTTTTAAAAAAAAACAAAATAGAATGGAAAAAAAATAGGCTTGCCAGTCTGAGCCTCCTCACAGCTTGAGCTTGAATTTGAGTAACCTACTATTGTCCACAACCTTAAACTAATGCAGTGTTAAGTGAGCATAACTAAGAATCAATAACATTTTGGGGTTGCCTTTGTAGCGATTCTATATTTCACTTCAAAATACATGTTGGCTTTAGTAATTTAAGGGTTGAAACAGATTGAGGTGTTTTTACTTGGCATGTTAGTGTGTACAGCAAGCAGTATCATAAAAACCATTGTTAATAAATGTCCATGTTATTTGTTTTGTTCCTTTTAGGAACAAATTTAATATTTGAAGATGAAATCTCTGCGTTGCAACATCAGGTGGACAAGCTAACCACTCTGAACGTGAACAAAATTATTGCCCTGGGGCACTCCGGCTTCGAAATGGACAAGCTCATCGCTCAGAAAGTGAAGGGTGTGGACGTCGTGGTGGGAGGGCACTCCAACACGTTCCTCTACACAGGTAATGCTTTCCGAGCGGCTGCACTAGCCAGGACATCTACATCACTTAGTCGCTTTTGCCTTTGCAACTGTTACTAGTATTTTTACTACTATTTAACATATTACATAAATTACATGATATGTAATACATTATATACATGTAGTACACATTGAAAGGTAACGTGTAAATCTTACACAGAGACATTACTAAGAATATTGCTTTCAGGATTATGTCAATTATGTTTATGTATATTGTAAATATATATAACATATATATATATAAATATATATAACAAAAAATTACTGAATCTCAACCAAAAGTTAGTTTATAGCAAAAGGCAACAGGTCATATAAACATTTTTAAGCATGCCTCGGCCGGGGTGGCTCAGTTGGTTGGAGAGTCATCCTGGACACCAAAGTGTTGTGGGTTCGGTCCTCGTCAGGGCACACCCCTAAGTTGCAGGTTTGATCCCCTGCTGGGGTGTGTACATGAGACTGATGTTTCTCTCTCACACTGATGTTTCTTCTTTCCCCACCTCCCTCCCTTTCTCTCCAGAGTCAATCAGTATATCCTCAGGTGAGGATTAAAACACTTTTTAAGCATAAACAAAATGTTATAAATAAGGCCTTCACAGCTCAAATTGACAAGACTTGCTTGTAGGGTCACAGGTAACAGAAGCCACAGACCAGGACTGTGAGTGCCCTGGAGCCACACCTCTGCTGGCCCCTGGGGAACAGGCACTCGCTCTCCCTCCCTCCCTCCCTCCTCCTTCTTCTTGCCCCTCCCTCACCTTCTCTTTCCTCTTCTCCCTCTCTCTCTTGCTCCCTCTCCCTCTGTGGGGAGAGGGATAGCAGCTGAGGTCCTACAGCCCATTGCCACCTTCTAGGCAAAATTCTAGAGGCAAAAGTTTGTGGCAAAGTAAAGGAGTCTTTATCCCAAAGCTGCATGATTTTGAATAACAGCTTTCCACTCATACTAGTCACTTAATCCTATCAATTAAGGCTAAACTCTTCAACACCTGAGTCCTCCTACTATTCACCGTGTTAGTTTTTAATTATCTTATTTCTATAGGGTTAGTTTACAATCTAAAACAAGATAAGGTCCAAAAGCTACACAATTTTAGAAGAATTGGTTTCTGCCTCAGAGGTCGTCCCCTCTAGAACATCCAAAGAAGAATAATCCTGCCACCCTCTGCCAGGACAGCCTGATGCTAAGTTGTGCCCAGGGTTCCTTCCCCATCCAAAATGCCGTCCTTTGGAAATGCAGGCAGCTGCAGCACAATCTCCCAGGCATCCCTGAGGAAGAGAGAGCCAGAGAGCCAAAGAGCCAGCCCTCTTTATTTCCATGGACTCTGGAGGCAATTAGGCCTCAGCCAATCCCGTCCTAGGCTGTTAACCATTGCCTCTTCCTGCCAAACTCTTCCTGCTGCCCGTCCCTGCCTCTCCCCAGGGATCTGATCAGATCGCTCTGTCATCACCCCTCTCCCTCAATCTTCTCTCTGCCTCCCTCCCGTTGTCAGTGTAGGAAACAGCCAAAGCTTTAGAAAATTTTTGTAAGATTTTATTTGAGCCAAACTGAGGACATGTGCCAGGGATCAAGATTTCAAGTGCTCCTAAGAATAAGAATTTTGCAGTTTCTTTTATGCATTTGAAATTAAGAAGAGGAAACAAGGAAGACTGGGGAAAGCAAGAAGGAGGAGATTGGATTGCAGGATAGTTAAAAACACTGTGTGCCTTCTTGAGGGTTAATACCTTATTCGAGGGGCATTTTAAGGCTGTCGTGACCTGGATGCACAGGAACAATGGTCAGAGGTGGCTAGGCCTGTGGTGTGACTGCCCTCCACGAGCTGCCCAGTTAGGAATTTATGATCAGCTCTCCCTGTGAAGAGAACCCTTTTTTTCATTCACACCTTCCTCTCTCTTCACCTTTTTGTTCTGTCTCTCCCTCTTTCCCTACCCCCTCTTTTCTTCCCTTCCCCTCTCTCCTTGGTGTTACTTAGTTTTAGTGAGTGATTTGAAAAAAATGTTTGAGCTGTAATGGCCCCAAATTTTTTAGTCTGGCTCAGTGAGTCTTTCCCCATCATGCCCCACATCCCCACTGCATGGGGCTTTGCAGTATTTTCAAGAAAAGGAAAAATAGGAAGGCCTGACTGGTTAGAGACTTTATCAGCAGTGAGAAGGAAGGCGTTGGTGGGGGGCAATGCACCCCTTGAAGAGGTTGATTCTTAGCACATCGCTGTATGGGCTTTCTAAGGTGATAAAAGCAACAGTAGGAAATAGCCTCCAAATAGTAGATAATACCCAACAATGTTTTAAAAGATTATCACTAAGAAGATTGTGTGGTAGAAACAGACTTTCTCCTCAAGGTTCTTTCTAGTGGTCTAATAATCAAACAGACATTCAATAGATAAAAATGAGAAAATAACCAAATTTAATACATACTCAAGTATGGGAGCCCCACGTGCAGGAGAGGGTCAGAGACCGAAAGGGAACAGGGGAATATGGGACATTCTGGACTAGGGATGATAAGGTCAGGTGCCTTGGGGTCTTCCAAGTGTCACTGCAGAATGATAAGATGGGGGAGATGTTCAGTAAACACAAGTTTTCCCCACTAAATAGATGGGTCAAAAAGGTTGCTGCTAATCTCCGGTGATGGGCAGATTATGCTGTGCAGCTACGGAAGGTGAGCAGGCCAGCACCACCCCCCCGTGGAAGACTGCCTTGGTTTGTTTGTATGGGCCACACTGGCCCTGTCCTGCTGGGCTCAGTTTTGCAGTGGGGAGGGCAGCTCAGTTCAGAGCTGAGACATTCAAAGTGCATCTGCCTCAGAGGCTCTAGTCCAGGGCTCAAGCAGGTGTGGCTACAGAGCTAAGGAGAGGAGGGCAGCTTAACCCCTCCCATGGCCCAGCCAGTGCCACCCACAAAGGAAGCCTTTCTTCATCTGTTTGCCCAAGTTCTGGTGACACTGCCCTGTTTTGCTGAGCTTGGTCCTGTAGAGGCAATAGCTGGCTGCACTCAACCTGAACCTGTGGTACACTCCTCCTGGGGGAGCTAGAGTTGGAGACTCTAACACACACTGAATGGTATGGCTCAGGAGTAGGGGCTACATTCTCCCCATTGAGTGCCTGGCCAGGCTGCCCCCAGTAGAGGACCCACTAGCCCAATTCTCCTAACCTGGTCACTTCACCCTCTCAAGCTTGAGCCCTGTGGAAGGGTCAGTGGGGTGCAGCCAGCTTGGGCCCACTCTACAGCCTTTTCTCATGAGACTCTGGAGGAAGTCCCCGCAACTGCAGGCTGGGGGTAGAATTCTCCTCTTAGTGGCCAAGAGGTAAGTACTGACCTCAGGGAGTCTTGGACTTACCTGCCCCCACCTCAGAGATCTAGGACGCGGATCTTTGTACACAGCATGGCCCCTCCCACACACACCCAGGGCCAGTAGATGCAAACACAGTGAATAGCATGGTAGCTATGGACAGGTAGCCCAAGACTGGCTACAAACAACATCTGACAGAGACCTTAACCTGAACCCCAACCAAGGGGACCCAGAAGCAGCACAACCAGTGGTGGGCTTCAATCCACACCAGAGCTCGACCTAACCAGCCACCCAGTGTCACACCCAAAGGGACATTCCGACAGGCACCAGGAGTTGTTCCCTGCTGGGAACAACTCTGCCTTGGGGGGCAGCCCCTGCACAGTGTCTTATACACGGTGATCTAGGTTTTACTCCTGTAGCTACCCAGACTGAAGGGTCAACTCTACCTACAAAAGGACAAACAGCTTTTAAGACTCAGCTACAACAGGGGGTGCACATAACCTGCAAGAAATATTCCTGGGACATGGAGCACAGGTGATCTGGAAGATTGTGTCACTGAGCCCAATAAGACACCATCATAAAGCCACCATAACAACTTAGGGAGTCACGGCAGATCTACCTAATACACAGAGACAAAATAGAAAGACAAAGAAAAATGTCCCAAACAAAAGAACAAGAGAACTCCTCAGAAAAAGAATTAAATTAAATGGGTGAAATGGAAAAAAAATCCCAAAAGCCAGATGCAGAGTTCAAAATAATGGTTACAAGGACACTCAAGGGCCTTAGGGGAAGAACAAGTGATCACAGTGAGAACTTAAACAAAGAATTTAATAGTAAGCATTTTACTATTTTACTTTAATAGTAAGCATTAAAAAGGACATAGAAACCATAAAAAATCATTCTGTAGTCTTCATAAATGAAGACTACAAATCTGAAATGAAGAATACACTAGAAGGAATCACCAGCAGGTCAAATGAAGCAGAGGAGGAAATCTGTGAATTAGAGAACAAGTTAACAGTAAGCAACCAAGCAGATCATCAAAAGAAAGGAGAATTAAAAGAAATAAGAAACCTCCGAGACAACATTAAGTATGACAACAGGAACACCATGGGCTACCAGAAGGAGGAGGATGTTAGCAAGGGACAGAGAACCTGTTTGAAGAAACAATGAAAGTTCTCTAACCTGGTGAAGGAAAAAGTGACACAAGTCCAGAAAGCACAGAGAGTGCCAATCAAGATGAACCCAAAGAGGCCCGTGCCAAGACACATCATAAGTAAAATGGCAAAAGTTAAAGACAATCTTGAAGGCAATGAGAGAGAGACAGTTATTTATCTACAAGGAAGTTCCCACAAGGCTGTCTGTCAAGTGATTTCTCTACAGACACTTCAGGCCAGAAGGGATTGGCATGAAGTATTTAAAACGATGGAAAGCAGAGACCCACAACCAGGACTATCTCCAAGGCTATCATTTAAAATTGAAGGGGAAATAAAGAACTTCCCAGACCAAAAAAAAAGGAACTAAAGTTCATTACCACAAAACCAGTATTGCAAGAAATGTTAAAGGGATTCCTTTAAGAAGAGGAAATAGGTCTTCTGGCCAAGATGGAGGCATAGGTGGAAACACTGTGCCTCCTTGAACAACCAAGTTTAAAGACAACAAAGTTTTAGTAACAAAAACGCAAGCAAAACACAGAAAATTGAACTGCACGGAAGTCCAACAACAATGAACCATTCAGCCAGACTGGTAAGAGGGGCGGAGTCAGCAGCTGGCAGAGTGGGGTCATGCAGGAAAAAGCGGCTGGACTGACCCAGGCACACTGGTTGGCAGATTCCATTGACCCAGGCATACTGGTTGGACTGACCCAGGCAAACTGACCCAGGCATACTGGGGTGGCAACAGGCAGACCCAGTGAGGGTGCAAGGTGGCTGGCTGACCGCGGTCACACAGTCACACTTAGACAAACCAGGTAAAGGAGTGAGCAGTGACACAGAATGCGCAGGCTTGGGCCCCAACGACAGGAAATAAAGCCTAAAAGCCCCAGTTGGAAAAACTTTCAGGGTCGAGGTGCTGGGAGAGGCTCCCAGGCTCACAGAGAGTTTGTTGGAGAGACCCACAGGGTCCTGGAGGGTGGACAAGCCCACACACCCGGGGACCAGCCCCAGAGGGGCCCAATTTGCTTACAGGAAGCAGCACAGGGGACCTAAATCCCCAAGAGAGCATGGAACAAGCACCATTGCCCCTCTCTGACCCTGCCCCCACATGCAGCGTTACAACCCAGTGACTGGGTCGCCCCACCCTGGTGAACACCTAAGGCTCTGCCTCTCATACATAACAGGCTCAAACAGACCGAAACATTATGGCTGAAGAAGAACAGCTCAAAGCCCCAGGGCCAATACTTCTAAGTGACCAAGAGATAGCCAGTCTATCAGATGCACAGTTCAAAATACTGGTGATCAGGATGCTCACAGAATTGGTTGATTTTAGTCACAAATTAGAGGAACAAATGAAGGCTAAACTAATTGAACTGAAGGGAAGTACACAGGAAACCAATAGTGATGGAAAGGAAACTGGGACTCAAATCAAGGGAGTGGACCAGAAGGAAGAAAAAAAATGACCAAACAGAAAAGAATGAAGAAACAAGAATTCAAAAAAAATAAGGAGAGGCTTAGAAACCTCCAGGACATCTTTAAATGTTCCAACATCCGGATTATAGGGGTACTGGAAGGGGAAGAGGAGGAGCAACAAGTGGAAAACTTATTTAAACAAATAATAAAGGAGAAATTCCCCAATCTGGCAAAGGAAATAGACTTTCAGGAAATCCAGGAAGCTCAGAGAGTCCCAAAGAAGTTGGACCCAAGAAGGAACACACCAAGGCACATCATAATTACATTAGCCAAGATTAAAATGAAGGAGAGAATTCTAGAAGCAGCAAGAGATAAGGGGACAGTCACCTACAAAGGAGTGCCCATCAGGCTGTCAGCTGATTTCTCAAAAGAGACCTTACAGGTAAGAAGGGGCTGGAAAGAAGTATTCCAAGTCATGAAAGACAAGAACCTACATCCAAGATTGCTCTATCCAGCAAAGCTCTCATTTAGAATGGAAGGGCAGATAAAGTGCTTCTCAGATAAAGTCAAGTTGTAGGAGTTCATCATCACCAAGCCCTTATTATTATATGAAATGTTAAGGGGACTTATCTAAGAAAAAGAAGATAAAAAATATGAACAGTGAAAGGACAGCAACGCACAGTTATTAACAACCACACCTGAAACAAAAACAAACTAAGAGGACAGCTAGATAAGGAGGGGAACCATAGAAATGGAGATCACATGGAGGGTTGCCACAGGGGAGTGGGAGGAGGAGAGAGGGGGAGAAGGTACAGAGAATAAGTAGCATAGATGGTAGGTAGAAAATAGACAGGGGGAGGGCAAGAATGGTATGAGAAATATAGAATCTAAAGAACTTGTGACATGTGGACATAAACTAAGGGGGAGGAATGGTGGGAAAGGGGGTGTGCAGGATAGAGGGGAATGAAGAGGGGGAAATGGGACAACTGTAATGGCATAATCAATAAAATATATTTAAAAAAATAAAAACACTTTAGTGCCATCTAAATTATAAAAAAAAGAAGAGGAGATAGAGGGACATAGGTTTAAAGGGAAAAAGTGAAAATAAGGAAGTACCTATCAATAATAATCTTAAATGTAAAGGGATTAAATGTTCCAATCAAAAGACATAGGATAGCTGCATATATAAACAAACATGACTCATATGTGTTGCCTACAACAGACCCACCTCGGAACAAAATATTCACATAGGCTGAAAATGAAGGGATGGGAAAAAAATTCCATGCTAATGGAAACAAAAGTAAAAGCTGGGGTAGCAATACTTATACCTGACAAAATAGGCTTCAAAACAAAGGCCATAACAAGAGACAAAGAAGGTCACTACAAAAAATTAAAGGGATCAATCCAACAAGGGGATATAACACTCATAGAAATATATGCACCCAAAACAGGAGCACCTAAATATAAAGAAAATATATGGTGGACTTTAAGGGAGAGATCAACAGAAATGCAGTCATAGTAGGGGATTTTAACAGCCCACTCTCATCAGAGGACAGATCTTCCAGACACAAAATCAACAAGGAAATAGTGACCTTAAATAACACACTAGATCAGAGCAATTAAGTTTATATTTACAGAAGATTTCATCCCAAAGCAGCAGAATATGCATATATCTCAATGTATATGGAGCATTCTCAAAGCTAGACCACATGTCAGGAACAAAATAAGGCTTAACAAATTCAAGAAGACTGAAATCAAGCATCTTCTTGGGTCACAATGAAACTACAATAAAAAAACAAAAACAGCCCTTGTCAATGTGGCTTAGTTGGTTGGAGCATCCGTCATCTCATGGACTGAAAGGTCATGGGTTTGATCCCCAGTCAAGGGCACATACCTGGGTTGTGGGTTTGACATCTGGTTCACGATGGCATGTGCAAGAAGGCAGCTGATTGATGTTTCTCTCTCACATCAATGTTCCTCTCTCTCTGTCGCTCTCTCTTTCTGTCTATGTCTTCTTCCTTTTTCTCTAAAAGCAAGAAAAAATGTCCTCAGGTAAGGATAAAAAAACACATGGAGGCTAGACAACATGTTTTTAAACAGTGAATGGGTCAATAGTGAGATCAAGGAAGAAATCCAGTTACCTTGAAACAAATGAAAATGAGAACACAGCCAGCCTACAATCTGTGGGACACAGGGAAAGCAGACCTGAGGGGGAAGTTCATAGTGTTACAGGCCTTCCTCAGGAAGCAAGAAAAGTCTCAGAGGGCAGAAGGAAGAGGGCAACTGGATGAGAAGGTGAAGGGATCAGCCAAAGAACATATATGCATGACCCATAGACACAGACAACAGTGTGACGATGGCCAGAGGGAAGGGGAGTGGGCGCTAGGTGGGAGTGGACAAACGAGGAAGAAATGGGAACATCTATAATAGTGTCAACAATAAAAATAAAGTATAAAAAAGACATATATAAAATGATGAGAACAGCTCCAAGCACATAGCAGGCAATCTATAAGTGGGACGAGCGTGTTGATGGTCACTGACAGTGACGTGAACTTTCCTAGTGTTGGTAATGGTGCAGTCAAACATCAGCGAGCCACCTAAGAAACCTCAGTGAGTTAGATGGACTGATTGTACCAAGACCAGGAAAACAGAGCAGCACTGGGTAAAGTGCCCCGGGTTCCGACTCTGGCTGTGCCACTAACAAGTGGTTGAGTCCTGTCTCTGCCTGATTTCCCTCATCTGCAGAATGAGGGTGGTAACAACAGAACCTGTTATATATGGTCGTTGTGACTTCCTGTGCGTAATGAATGGCTGTCGTGAAGAGCCTCAGGACAGGGCCTCTGGCTTTAGCTGTTCTTACTTCAGTTAGGTCCCAGCTCTGCAGATAAGACCCTCGGAAAAACCCTTCCCTGGAGCCTCTTCTTAGCTTTTCTCTAACACAATGTCAGAACTCAAGGGCACACAGTGGGAGCCAGATATCTGCTTCCCACCCCCTCATGCTTTAGAGTGGTGATTTCAAACTCTGTTCATTTTGATCCATAGTAAGAAAGGCATTGTCCGTGTGTATATGCATGTATACGCATGCATGCACACACAAACTGGAAGAAAACTTTGACAAAGCACCTGGAATGCACTCTGATATCTTCTGTTTGACTGTTTCATTTTTTTAAGTATCAGTTACCACCCATTAGTTTATTCATATTGTAGCTAGCCCATATGTTGAAAAACTCGGCTTTAAATGACGCATGATCAAAGTCATGCACGAACAGTCATAGTACTTGACTCCTCCATTCAGATGCTGAAGTCACTGCCCTGTCACTCAGGATTTTATGTCATCTCAGTCGACGCCTTCTTACAGCGCCAGCTGGTCACCTTCGGCCTTGACGTGTGGCCACCAATTAAATGTGGGCCCTGACAGTTCTCAGAAGGGCTGGTGGCTCTGTCTGGCTTCTGTTACTTCTGCAGCCCGTCCTTTTGTTCTTGTCTTTTTGTTCCAGCCAATGAAGTCCTGCAAAATAATATGTGCCTTTTGCTAAGTAGATGAATATGTTTAATGATGAATGGGTGGAAGAAAGATGTGTGGATAAAAATTATAATTTGCTTATCCATAAATCTAGAAGTAGATCATTACAGTCTCTGAGAAAACTGCCCCTAGAGTCTCAGTCATGTCTTTCACATTTCCTGATTGCTTACCAAGGTTACACTTGTTCTTGTGAAAAACACTCAGTTTTGACGCCCATCTTTTTGAGAAGTGAGCTCAGTGATAAGGTAATTCCAGGACACAACAGGGGATGAGTCATATTTGCTTGTTTAAATACATTTTCCCAGCCTTAAAAAAAAAAACTTTTGCTGAAATGTTTTGAATCGAATTAGCATAAAGTTAAAGTGACATGTTATTAGTTAATAAAATATAGTTAAAAATGACACACTGCTTGGAATTTTAAGTTTTGCCAAGAATCATTTCAGCACACATACACACCTGAAAGAAAATTTCACAAAGATCAGATAGCATCCAATGTTTTTCCTGTTTTGTTACTTAATTTTTATAATGGTGGTTACCACCTGTTAAATTAATTTCTGGCCCACATTTTTGAAAACTCAGCTTTAGGGTCAGGTGAGGTTGAAGCCTGGAGTGTCCATCTGACCCCTTAAGGGATCCAACATATGGGTGATGGAAGGAGACTAGACTTTGGGTGGTGAGAACACAACCCAATGTACAGGTGATGTATCATAGAACTGGACACTTAAAACGTATATAATGCTATCAACCAATGTCATGCCAATCAATTTTGTTTAAACAAAATAAGTAAAATAATAAAAAAATTTAAACTCAGCTTTAAATGAGGCATGACGAAGAACAATACAGGAACAGCTCCTCTCCAAATGTTGCACATCGTTCTACGTTCTTTTGATAACAACCGAAGCGCACATGCAGATAAACCATCTGCCAGGTCCGAATGGAGAGACAGGGTTTTCCTCCACCAGACTCACGAAACAGTAAGGCTGCAAGGACCAGGGCTGGCCGGCACATATCCCCTCTGAAGGGACCAAATACACGTTGTTGCCTTTGGGGAAAAAGTAGTGAAGTGAGTGCAGGTTGAAAGCCGCACCGAGTGCTCCAGGGGAGCCTGTTCGGTGTCAGTCCTCGAAGGCAGACAAACCCCTAAGACGCTGTCTCTCTGTTCGCCGACCACTATTTTTACTTACCTTTGGATTATACGAGCCAGCCTGGCTAGCTGTGGCCTTGGGTGAGTGTAGACATCAGCGTCTGTATCAGCAGAATAACAGGATCAGAGGTGGTAAGTCTACGATTCCTTCCAGTCTGACATCCTGTTCCCTAGAAAGTCAGCATGCAAACAGCCTGATTGCTTAATTTCCAAAACATGGGGAAATAAGACATCTTTTGTCAGAACACATTATAACTTCCTGAGGCTACTGCAGAATTTAATTTTACCTCTATTTCTTTGAGGCCCATGCCTCCTGGCTCTACCACTCCCTGTCCCTCCCTATCACTGTCCTCAAATGGCCTCCAAACCACTCCCCAGCATCCCTGACAGTTTGGTGCCCACTCCCCCCCCCCCCGCAGCACTGCTTTCATCTCGGCTGAGTGGCCACGTGGGTGGCTGATCCGATACCCAAGGCTGAGAGGCCCTGGATCCTCATGACTGTCACCTCCACTCCTTCTCTTTTAGGGTCACAGGCTGAGAATTGGGCATGTCACCGTCCAGAATGGCTCTGTCTCCAAACACTGCCCACCTCCCTTGTCAGAGCCTCCTACCGTTGAAGCTCTCTCGCCCCCCACTCCTTTGCAGGCTGGCTGCTTTCGGCCTGACTGAAACTTCAGCCTCACGAAGTCCTCTTCTCCTCCCAGTTCAGCGGGCTTCACTTCTCTTTCCTCGTCAGCCTGGCCGTGTCCATAACAGACTCTGGGTTGAGTCTGTGGCTGACACACGGAAGGCAGGTGCTCAGAGTTGTTGAATGACTGTTAACAGATGCGGCTCCTTTAAAGGCAAGATTTCTTTATTTGATCAGTCTTTTTACGACGTACCCAATTTGGATTTGCTTCTGGATTTTGGCACCCATTGGCTGAATATGAAATTCAGACCTTTTGTTTATGCAGAGAACATAAATGATTTTAGTGAGTAATAAATTTTGTTCTCAAAATAAACATAGCTTGCAATGTAAATATACATTGAGACAGAGCAGAAAAACCTGCAGCTGGTTCTTCCCACTGCAGCCAGGGGCCAGGTGCACAGTGCAAAGGGACGGACCCCTCCCTGCTTCAGCAGAACGAGAGAGGGCGAAGGGCTTTGTTTGCAGTTGTTGTTCATCTCTCCATCAGTTTTCACTCTTGCAGTTTGGATAATCTTGCCTTTTAGAACAAGAAAATGGTCCTACTTACCACACCCACAGGACAAGGAAAAACTCTCCCACAACCTTCTGCCCCAGTCAGGACTGCTGACAGCTGTAGTTTATTAAGTCAGCTGGGAGGACCGGCCAGAGGGCAGATGTGTAGCTCGTAGCTTCATAAGATGATGCCCTTGTTTGCAAAGTTGATGTCCTTACTTATTTCAGTAGTTAGTCGTGCCTCTGGACCATTTAGTCAATTTCTAGCCATACCCCAGCCTCAGCAATAGCTTCCTTCATGGAGCAAAGCCTTCTGGTCCGTGATGTTTGCAGTTACATAACACTGATCAGTTTTAATTGGGTCTCATGAAACTGTTTCCCAAGATAAAGTGGGGCTAGCCAAATCCAAAATGTAATAAGAAGAACTACAAAACAAGGTCAAGGTGATTCAGCAGATCACATTAAAAGGAAAGTCAACTAGCCCTGGCTGGTGTAGCTCAGTGGATTGAGCACAGGCCTGCGAACCAGAGGATCGCGGTTCGATTCCCAGTCAGGGCGCATGCCTGGGTTGCAGGCCGGTTCCCTGCAGGCCAACTCCCAGCAGGGGATGCACGAAAGGCAACCATACATTGATGTTTCTCTCCCTTTCTCCTTCCCCTCTAAAGATAAATAAATAAATAAAATCTTTAAAAAAAAAAAAGGAAAGTCAACTATGGTGAAATCACAGGCTCATTCTTACCACAAAGTACAAATATTTCCTAGGACTGCAGCTTGTGTTGCCTTAATTTGCTGCCTGATGGTCTTCCAAGAAGGACCTTGTTTCTCCTACCCCCCTCCCCAAATGGGGCTGTGGAAAAGTCCTTGGACTCTGACCAACCCCGTTCTGCTGGGACTGGTCACTACAAGCTATCTGGCCTCGGACAAGTTCCCTAAGCACTCTGGGTTTCAGCTTTTTACTTCAAAAAATGGGTTGCAGTGATACGACCACCTCAGAGAATGTTGTAGGGGTGAAATGAGGTAACATATGAACACAGCCAGGTTGTGGAGCATAGTAGGTCCAAGACAAATATGTCAGTTCTCTGATATTCTGCAACATAGACAAACATATGTAATATTAAGTGAAAAAGTAGAGTACACACAAAAAATTGTTTAGAATTGTATAAAAAATTATTATCCAGGCTGTAACCACGTCAAAGTCACACATCTTCAAGATAACTTATGGGATCACTCCTACTTTCAATGAATAAAAAGGTTCTTCTGGCTGGTGTGGCTCAGTGGATTGAGTGCCTGACTATGAACCAAAGGGTCACCAGATTGATTCCCAGTCAGGGCACATGCCTGGGTTGTGGGCCCAAACCCCGGTAGGGGGCGCACAATAGGCAACCACACATTGATACTTTCCTCTCTTTTTCATCTTGAGCTGGTCGGGTAACTGGTGTGAGCAGGCAAGTGCTGATTGGTTGGCCCAGGTCCTCCTTTTCTGGGAGAGCTGAGCATAGGAACAGAGATAAGTTTTGGTTTGCTGATGTGGAGCTTAACATGGGCAAAGGGCATCTTGAAACTCATTTGGTTATTTTAACAAGTGGGTTATTATGAATATTTTTGTTAAATTAAAAAGATATTTATATTCAATTTGAGAATCTGAGCTAAATACACATATGACCAAATATATCTTGTTACATTTAAAAGATAAGAAACCAGACATACAGTGCTTTATCCCAAGCAGCTAAGCTTTGTCTGCTCAATTCTCTTGTTCTTAGTTTATAAAGTTCCGCCAGGCCTGGAAACTCCAGTGGTTGCGAATTGGTGTTCATCTATGAGAGAATTTGTAAAGACTCTATCACAACGTGAGCAGAGTTTGAGTCATCCAGGCCAGGTGATCTCTGTGTGCTCCTTGATAGGCTTATGTAACTTGTGTGCTGCAGGTTCCCTGGCTCACCTATATGACTGAAAGGAACTTGTGCAAATCAGTTGCTAAGACCCCTCACTCAGTACAAACACACAGCACTTTGCACTGGACCAGGGGCGTGACCACCCTGGGAATGTTTTCTGTAGCTAAATGCTGATTTTTCCCTTAAAAATATCAATTTATGGTCATATGGACCTCCTTATTAATTTCAAGAAGTTAGGTATTACTTCTGAAAAGAGCACTGTTGGTGAATGGACCCACAAGGGCGTGTTAAGATGAAAATCGGCCTCTCTCTCTCTCCATCCCGTTCCTTTGGACGCTGCATTTTAACGGGCTATAGTGAAACCAGAGGATTGTTACGAGAGCCCCAGCATATTTTCTGGAGTCTGCCTGCCTGCGTGCACTGGCCTAAGAAATGCACAAGCAGGAGTTTGCAGTACTGAAACAAAAAAAAAGAGGTTTTATTTTTAGTATTAGAATATTTATTTTTTAATTATATTTTATTGATTATGCTATTCCAGTTGTCCTGATTTCCCCGCCTTTGCCCTGCTTCACTGAGCACTACCCACTCCCTCAGGCAATCCCCACACCACTGTTCCTGCCCTGGAGTCATGCACATAAGTCCTTTGGTCACTTTATTTCCTACACGGTACTTTACATCCCCATGGCTATTCTGTAACTCCTTATTTGTACTTCTTATACCCCTCACCTCTTCACCCATTCCCCAACACCCCTCTTGCTCCTGGCAACCTTCAAAATGCTCTCCATGTCCATGAGATTCTATCTCTGTCCTTCTTGTTTGCTTAGTTTGTTTTTTAGATTCAACTCTTGGTATGTGTTTTTGCATTTTATTGTTCGTAGTCTTGATCATCTTATTTTTCTTAAATAAGTCCCTTTAATATTTCATGTAAAAATGATTTGATGAGGATGAACTTCTTTAGTTTTTTTTTTTATTGTCTGGGAAGCTCTTTATCTGCCCGTTGATTCTAAATGATAGCTTTGCTGGGTAGAGCGATCTTGGCTGTAGGTCCCTGCTTTTCATGACTGAATATTTCTTGCCAATCCTTTCAGCTTGCAAGGTTCCTTTTGAGAAATGAGCTGACAGTCTTTTTGGAAATTCCTTGTAGGTAACTAACTGCTTTTCTCCTGCTGCTTCTAGGATTTTCTCTTTTTGTCTTTAACCTTCGGCATTCTAACTATGATGTGCCTTGGAGTGGGCCTCTTCACATCCATTTGTTTGGGACTCTCTGTGCTTCCTGGACTTGTATGTCTATTTCCTTCACCAAATTAGGGAAGTTTTCTTCCACTGTTTTTTCAAATTGATTTCCAATTTCTAGCTCTTTCTCTTCTCCTCTGGCATCCCTTTGAGGCCTTTGATGGACCTCTCCCAGTTCTCCCGGAGGCTGCTTATACTATTCTCATTTTTTGGATTCTTTTTATTTCTTGTTGTTCTAATTGGTTGGGTTTTTTCTTCATTATGTTTCAAATCACTGATTTGCTTCTTGGCTTCATCCACTCTACTGTTGTTTCCCTGTAAATTGTTCTTTATTTCAATTAGTGTCTCCTTTGTTTCTGACTGGGTCTTTTTCATGCTCCTGAGGTCCTCAGTAAGTTCCTTGAGCATCCATATAATGAGTGTCTTGAACGCTGCATCTAAAAGATTGCTTATCTCCATTTCATTTAGCTCTTTTTCTGGAGATTTGATCTGTTCTTTCATTTGGGCCATGTTTCTTTGTCTCCTCATTTGGGCAGCCTCCCTGTGTTTGTTTCTATGTATTAGGTAGAACTGCTTTGACTGCGTATCTTGGTAGTGTGGCCTAATAGGCAACCATGTGGCCTAGTAGGTGTCCTCTGGGGTCCAGTGGCACAGCCTCCCCTATCACACAAGCTGGGTACTTGATGTGGACTCTTTGTGTGGGCTGAGTGCACTCACCTCCTATATTTGAGCCTTGGTTGCTGTTGGCAGATCAGTTGAAAAGGTTTACCAAGGCCAATGAGCTGTAAGGATTGGCTGTGACCATTGACCACCAACCTCTACCGAGGATCAGCCATGCAGGGACAGGGTGGCAGTGCTCCAACATGGTCTGTAGCTGTCCACTGGGTTGCAGGCCCTGGAGTTTCACAGGTAGTGCAGGCCAAGGTCATCCCCCAACGTTTTGCCTGGAGCCACACTGCCTGGGCTATAAAGCTATCATAGATGGCTGCTATTTGTGCTGGGCTTGGAGATTCCCAGTCAAAGCCAAGCAGTGAATCTAGGCTGGCTGCTGCTAGCGCTGGGTATGGGGCTTACTGAGGCCAGCTCTTGATTCTTTGAGAGGATTTAGGAAGTTGTGCAGTATGAGCCAAGACCAGCCATTCATATGGAAAAGCAAGTTAGGTGGGCTCCTTAGTTGAGTTGGGCACAGTGTCTGGGGATCTGCTCGAAGGGGCATCACCTCTTTTAGGCCTCTCAGTCTTCACGGAATGTCCAAAGGCAAGAATCTGAGCAGGGAGTCAAAGTCTGTGCAGACAGAGAGGAGATGTGACAGTGGGTGCACCCTGGCTGGGTGCAGGG
Organism: Sturnira hondurensis; assembly: GCF_014824575.4. NCBI lineage: Eukaryota > Metazoa > Chordata > Mammalia > Chiroptera > Phyllostomidae > Sturnira > Sturnira hondurensis. The sequence continues at coordinate 8,459,189 of NW_028098001.1, read as the reverse complement.
ACGACCAGGGAGACCATGACCCATCTCTCGGGCTGCCAGCCACCTCTTAACTCTGGTGTGAAGATGGGGGGGAGCTCTGGACACCTGGAGCTGCTCCTGTACCAGAGGCTGGAGACATGGCAGCTGGCCTTACTGGCTGGATGCAGAGGGCATCTCTGCCAGCAGTCCCTGCACTGTGCCCTGCAGAACGCCGGGGCAGGAGCCTGGAGCCGGACTGCAGCACCAGCTCCCGCTCACACTTCACCGCCTGAGCAGTGTGCTGTGTGCAAGGCATGCTCAGAGCTTTAAAACAAAAAAAACACCACTAACAAAAGTTAAACCATTTTTGCTTTAAACCACTAATCAAGTCTCTCAGTTTACAAATTTAGACGATACATTTATGCCCCAGGAGCTCACTGTCTCTCCCAAGGTCATGAAACCAGATGGAAACTGAGCTAGCACCAAACGCATTTTCTTGACTTTCAACTCCCATCCTGCTTTGGGAGCCCCGCCGAGCTCATCAGCTGAGGAAGTGGAACTCAGGGGCGTTGGGTGGGCACACAGGCCTTGCTCCTCTCTACAAACGGATTCCACCACAGGGAAAGCATAAAAATCTTGACTGATCTATAGAAGAGTGTTGGCTAAAATACTTAAGCTTAGTCATTTAGCAAACTTTTATCAACCACCCACTATGTGCTAGGCAAACTCCAGAGACACGGCAGACTTGACACTCGTGGAACTTATTGTCTTAAAAGAGATGCTTACTCTTAAGTAAAATTTCCCAGGGCTGAGAGATCAGAGGAAGAGGTTGACAACTCCATGAGTATATGGAGAGTATTTATTACGGGGACTCACATAAGAGGGACACACATCTTGGCAGTGGTGGGGTGATGTGGGCCTTCAGTGGGATGTGGCAGGTGCTAAGGGGTTACGTAGGTGCGGGATTGATAAGGGCCCTGGGGAGTGACCTGCGTGTTTGCCTGGGGAGCGGGTAACAGCCTGTGCTGGACGCCAGCATGCCTGGGGCAAGGCAGGGGGGTCCATCAGGAAGCAACCTGGTCTGGCTGGATCTAGCTGGTGGGTCTCCTCCACACTGACCCCGATCAACTTCCTGTTAAAGTACACAAACGAATCGGTCATCGTATTGGGGGATGGAGAAACTTCCTCTTACCTTCAAGTCTCTTTCAACTGGCCGAATAATTAAATCCACGTGAAACAGATGAACAAGAGAAAAATAACCAAATTTAATTAATGCGTGTACACATGGGAACCCCACATACATGAGAGGTTCGGAGACAGGAAGGAAACGTGGGTGCGTGTAATGTTCTGAGCTAAAGGTGCAGGGAGGCACCTTGGCGGAGGACGGTCACTCTCAGGATGATAAGAAGAGCAAATGTTCAGTAGTTGGAAGTTTGTCCTGACCTGTAGATAGGTTAATTTGTGGTTATCTCTGATAATCTCTTATTATAGGCCAGGCCACTAATTCAATCTCTTCTAGGTAGTTAGGGGAGGGGCAGAAGTTCCTCTTGAACCCAGAGGGTCTCACTTGCCTTTAGCTCAAAATCATCCCCATGCCACAGAGGCACATTCTGGGGTGACTCGGTCTGAACCCCTACAATATACATCACCACAAAACACCCTGTGGAGGGAGAAGTACAAGATGCCGTGAGAGCACATACAGACTCGGGCAAAAAGTAGGTTTACAGTTGTGAGTACTCGAAACAGAGTTTATTCTTGTCCTATTATGCAGCAATTATGGTACTATTTTCCATATGAACAGCATAAACCTACTTTTGCCCCACCCCCTATAGAAAGAACTTACCGAGTCTGAGGGATCATTAGAGGGTGTTCTTCTGAGGAAATGATGTCTGGGCTAAGATCAGAGAGACATCCAAGAGTTAACTTGATACATGATTATCTCTAATCTTTATTGAGCATTTACCTAAGCAGGGTTTCATTTGTTACATTAACTTCGTTAACCCTCCCAACAACCCTATAAAGTAGGTCTTGTTACCTTCTTCATTTTACCAAGATGCATAAACTGAACCAAGATGATGTAATTCACACGTAGCCCTCCAGCTCTGGGTCTTACTCTGAACTCTGAGGCTGTGCAGTTGGGTGTGGTCGAGGGATGAAAGGAGCTAAGGTTGCTGAAGTGCAGGGCAGATGGTCTGCCCGGCCTGTCCGACCTGTGGCCTGTGGGCTGCATGTGGCCAGGGTGCAGCCAGAATAGCTATGAATACGACCCAGCACAAAAATGTAAATTTACTTAAAACTTTTTTTTTGCTCATCAGTGTTTGTTGGTGTTTCTGTATTTAATGTGTAGCCCAAGACAACTCTTCTTTCTGTGTGGCCCAGAGATGCCAAAAGGTTGGACACCCCTCCCTCTAGATGAAGCTGGCAGAGTAAGAAAGAGCCCGTCATGTAGGTGTAATAGTATATGATATTTGTGCTAAAACTTGTAGTGCTTTGCCTAAGGCCAGTAGGGAATATTTTATACCAGGGAGCACATGATCATGTTCATGTTTCAGTAAGACCACTCAGGCTGCTGTGTGGAAGCTGGATTAGAAAGAGTGGAGGCGGGGATGTACAGAGACCAGGTATAGGTGGCCATTGCAATAGCCCAGGCTTCAGATAGTGGTGACTACCCCCGTGGCTTGTCTGAGATGTAGAGAAGTAGACGAAAGCAGTGTCTGGTGGAAGTCAGCACCTTCCAAGAAATTTAAAAGAAAGGCTCTCCCTGGCTGGTATCGGTCAGTGGACTGAGTGCCAGCCTGTGAACAGAAAGATCACTAGTTCATTTCCCAGTCAGGGCACATGCCTGGGTTGTGGGCCAGGTCCCAGTGAGGGATGTGTAAGAGGCAACCAATCGATGTATCTCACACACTGATGTTGTCCTCTCTTTCTCCCTCCCTTCCCCTCTCTCTAAAATAAATAAATAAATAGAATCTTTAAAAAATAAAAATAAAAGAAAGACTCAAGTCCCTTAGAAGCAATGATGTGAAATATGCTAATTACCAATGACTTTTATCCTTAATAGGATAAAAGTCCTTAATAGGAAGTTTGGAAGTTCTTAAACTGGTTCCCATACACATTAAAAACCATGACATGGACTATGTTAAAATATTCTGAAATTCAGCCAATTGAAAACCAGGTCAAAGGTCAGCTCCCAGGCACCTCTGTCACCATAGGATCCACTGGAGCTGCCCCTTCTGGCCTTGGAGCCATTGTGCTCCTGGTGGCTTCTGGGGTCAGGCTCCCAGGGCCCTCCCTGTAGGGTTCTCTCGGGCACCCACCATGCCCTGGCTAGTAAGTTTACCGGCTCTAAATGCCAGCCCATAACTTCACGGACTCTCTGAGTTTAGTTCCCAGATTTGTTTATTTGCTAAATGGCTGAAATAGAGTCTGGCAAATAACTTCTCTCCTGCTGAGATGACAAGTTGGGTTTCTAAAGACAGATGTGTGGCTCCATGCGGACAGGGTATGTGGTGCATGAGCATCTTTGGCAGGAGGTAGAATGGTATGGAAAATCTTTCACTGCTGGTGGTTTCTGGGGTTGCTGAGCTGAGGGGGGGCAGAGAGGGCTCAGCTGTGGAGGAGGCAGAGATTGGCCACATGGAAAGTCTCTTGCTGGTTGGTACCTGACTAAGACCATTTCAGGCACAGATGACATGTCTTTTGTTCTAAAAGGATCATCAGGGGCTCTCAGGGCTGGAGGGTGCTGCTCCCTGTCAGGTAGGAGCTGGGATTCCTATCTCCTGTTTATAGAGTGCATGCTGATCAGATGGGGCATTTGACCAGTCGTCAAAGTTCCAGCTTTTACATTCTGTTCTAGTTCAGATATGTCTATGGAAGGCAGAAAACTACAGGCTAAAAAAGTCAGGCTCGTCCTTCTCTTGGATTTCCAGGAAAGTGCCAGACTTCCTTTCTGAAATTAACTTAGTGCTTTTTCCTCCTGGGCGTGCGTTCTGCGCCACCCTGTGGGCATATTTGGAACTGCACCTTCCCAAACTTCTCTGGGCTCAGAACCGCCATCTGCTCAGCTGGTCCCCTGGTGCCCTGAAGTAAAGCAGGTCCCAGGCTTGCCAGGAAGAGGACCATCACAGAACAGAAAGAGGAAGATGCGAGAGTTAATCTTCCCTGCTACTGTGCAGGGCTTCATAGCACCTTCAGCTATCATAGCCCATGAAGCTGTACCCTGCGGATGGACATGGGCCAAGGCCTGCACTGCCTCTCAAGTTAGGTGCTTTTGTAAAAATAAAGTTACAAGACTTTTTTCTTTTTCTTTTTTTCCCAGAGGGATTTAGAAAATTGGAAATTAAGGTTGGCAACAGCTCCTTCGTGCTTGTAAAGTGCTGACATTTGCAGCACTTCTGCTCTGTGGTTATTGAGCTGGAGGAGGCTGCTCTGGGCACAGGAGCGGAGTGGGGCCGGTCAGGGGGCCAGGGTTCCATAACACTCACTGCCCTTGGCTCAGGTGAAGACCCGAACAGCGTGGGGCACCACAGTGCTGCCCAGGCTTGGAGTGGGTAGTGGAGAGGACGCAATTCACAGCCCTGCTTCCTGGTGGGCTCTCCTTCGCATTCCAGCTGTGTGACCTTGGACATGCTGCCTGTCTTCTAGTCTGAAAGTTGGGGATAATAACAGGATCTTTTTCATGAGATTCTTGGAGAACTAAGTGAGATACAGCCCAGGCCTGGCTCTCAGCTGACTGTCATAACTGGTTCAGGTGAGTCAGCAACCTGCGCTGCAGTTCCCTGGGCCCTCTAAACATCTGATTGGAAGGGCTGCTCATGGCTGTGGTGAGGCAGCTGGTAGAAACAGTAGTAGGTCAATGGTATCTGTTCTATCGAAACAACCCAAGCTAGGTCATTGTCTCTGAGGAGGTAAGATACGACCCTCAGCGTGCCTGAAGGAGGGGTGCAGTTACAGAACCAAAACGTGCCAGGTGATGAGAGGCCAGGGCCCAGGCTCTGTGTGGCCAGGTCCCCCACCCTCATGCAGTCATGTGTCCCCGACTCAGTGGTGGGTGGGCCTCAGCCTCTGGGTGAGGAGTGGCTGGATTCTCTCTCTGAGGGTGCCCTTCCAGACAGAAGTCAGCAGAACCACACAGATAAGGTCTGGCTGGGGTGGGGAGTGTGTATGCACTGGTTGGCCAGCAGGGTGAATATGGCTCTTCCAAAAGTCACCTGAGGGGACACAAGATTTAGTAGCAAAACCTGAAAACAGCCCTTTGTCATTTCTGTTCATGTGTCATTGAAGATTCTAAGATCTGAAAGTGTATAGCTAGTGTTTCTAGAGATTGCCATCACCGCATAAGAAAAGGAAATATACATTTATTGAGTACCTACCAAGCACCATGCACTATGCTAGAAAGTTTAGTCGTTTAATTGCCTCAGCAGCCCTGTGAACTAGGAATGATTCCACCCATTTTACAGGTGAGGAAACGGAAGTACAGTGAATGGCTATACCTGGTCAGTGAGAATGGGACCAGGGCCAGGATGCAGGAAGTAGGATAATCTGAGCGGTATTGCATCTTTGCGCCCCCACAGCACCAGGCAGTGTCCTGGACTCAGGAAGAGTTTAACAAATGCCTGCTGAGTTGCAAACAGAAGGATTCGTTTGCAAAAAGGCCTTCAGAAACACGGGCAGCTGCCCTGGCGACCGGGGCTCTGAAAGACCAGCTGGGTAGAGCAGTGGCTAGCAACTCATCAATTGGGAATTCACTGCCATCTGGCCAGTGGCTTTCTGGCCTGCAGTCAGCCATGTACAAGGGCTGACTTGATCAGCTTTGGCCCTTTTATTTTAGGCAACCCACCTTCCAAAGAGAAGCCGGCTGGGAACTACCCATTCATAGTCACCTCCGATGATGGACGGAAGGTTCCTGTGGTCCAGGCCTATGCTTTTGGCAAATACTTAGGCTATTTGAAGGTTGAGTTTGATGCAAAAGGAAATGTCATCTCTTCACATGGAAATCCCATTCTTCTCAACAGCAGCATTCCCGAAGGTATGTGGAATTCAGGGCAATGTTCCACTAACGCAAAAATTAGATGGCTGAATTTTTTCTCCTTTTTTTATTAATGTTTCAGGACAAGACTATATACTTTTGAGGAATTGGGTTTCTCTTAGTTTTCATGGATAAAGAGATTTAAAACTCACCCAAATGCCACAAATCCCCATTTGTTTCTATAAGTCCCTTTAGCATCAGACACTGTCACTGCCTCCTGTGCCTTTCCAAGCTTTGCCTTGGTGTGGGAAAGCCATTCTCAGGTCCTGTCCAGAGGAGAGCTGATGACTGACACCAAGGGGGTCACATGGGGCAGAGCAGGGGCCTCACCCCTACCTAGCAGCACTGTGCTTGGCGCAAATTGCCGAGTCTCGTCGTGGGCTTCAGTTTCTTTGTTTATCAAATGAGGGAGTGTCTTTCTCCCTTCTTGGTCTGGGATGCAGAGTAAATATACACTTCCTGTCATCCATTTTCCTATAGTGTACACAAACACACTCCTGCATGTCCCCTCACCGGCCATTTACGGCCTAGGATGATCAGGTCAAGGAGGGATGGACAGTGAGGGGCCCTGAAGGGCGATGGTCTCACCTCTCAAGAGCCAGAGGGAGGGGCAGGGACCGCACAGAGAGCAGGACCCCAGCAAGCCCTTTGTACCTGCCCTTGGGCCATTCCTTCATGGCCCAGGACACCAGTGCTAACCCAGGGGGGCCCACGGGCACTCCACAGATGGGATGAGTTGATGTTCAGATACTTAGCATGTCTTCAAATTAGGGTCCATTCTGGGTCTCAGTGCTAGGAAACAGAATAGAGGCCCCTCAGGAATTTCATAGTCAAAACCAGAATGTACAGACAAAGGCTAAAGAAATGTACGCTCACACGCATAGGCTAAATAATGCTTGATTCTTTTTTCAAAATTTAGGCCAGTGCGGGATGGGCTTTAGAGGCAGACTGACTGCTGTTGCTGTGGTTATTTTGCTTTCTTCTAGATCCAACCATAAAAGCCGAAATTAACAAATGGCGGCTAAAATTAGATAATTATTCTTCCCAGGAGTTGGGGAAGACAATTGTCTACCTGGACGGCTCCTCTCAATCGTGCCGCTTTAAAGAATGCAACATGGGTAACCTGATTTGCGATGCTATGGTGAGTGGCCCCCCGGGGGGGGGGGCGGGGAGAGGGAAAGAGAGAGGGGAGGTGCAGGGTGGGGGCAACCTGAGAGTTACAGAATTGAGCATTTAGAAAGAAAGTAGTGTCCAGACTAGCGCTCTGCATGGAGTCACACCGAGCACCTGGGGAAGGTCCATAAACTAGACCAGCTGACCATCACTCTATCGATTTGCAAGAACTGCATCCTTTATTTTGAGGCATTCACTTTTGGACGTCTGAATTTTGGGGGTTGCTTTTCCTGTAAGGCGATCTGAATACATAAAACTCCACGACTCTGAAGATGTAGACATCAAACATCTCCTTGGGCCTAACTTGGCTCCGGAGAGCTAGGCCTCGTGTGACTGGAACCCCCGTCACAAACAGAGGATGACAACACATGGCCAGTGATGATAACAAGTTCTGCAGCTGAGCAACAGCAGCCACGAACAGCACCCCTCTGTCCACCTGTCTGTGGGGAGGCTGGGGGGCAGTTCTCTGGGGCTCCGCTGAGCCAGGCCTCCCAAGTCAGACTTCAAGCCCATACCCAAGGGGTCATTTCTTGGTCTGCACTCCGGATGGTGTGGGGGACATAGCCACCCACACTCAGTTAGCGTCTGCCAAGTGGAAAGTGACAAGATTCACGCTTCCCCAGGTAACACCGATGCTACAAGAGAGGGAGCCTCAGACACCGGCAGGTGTGGGTGTTCAGGGAACAGTCCCTAAGGAAAGCCCCAGGCTGAAGAGTGCTTACCTCTCTGCTAACTGACTGGGGCAAGTGGAAGAAAATGTTTGGCTTTGCACTGTTTTTTTTTCCCAAATGAGAATGTAGTCATTTTATTTCTTATAATTAAATATGTGTTTTGTAAGATGAAAGTAAGAATGTAACTGGTTCCAGCTTCAGGCTGTCTCTATCTTCAAAATCACCTGTTTGTGAACTTCCTGGGGGCCCCCATATGAGGCCAGGGGGTTGTTTGTTTGTTTGTTTGGGTTAAAGATTTTATTTTTTTAATACAGAGGGGGAGGGAGGGAGAAAGAGAAGGGGAGAAACATCGATATAAGAGAGAGACATTGGTTGCCTCTCACACATGCCCCAAACAGGGATCAAAACCCACGACCCAGGCACGTGCCCTGACGGGGAGTCAAACTGGAGACCCTGTGTGCTGCAGGACAGTCAGACGGGTCAGGGCAAGACCAGGCTCCTTGTTGGCCTGAGGCCAGGAGTTGAAAGCTCTGCCTTCAGGAGCAAGTGTGGGGCCTGCCCTGGAGGAGCAGCCCCGCAGGCCAGTCTACACGAGGAGAGCAGGGCGCTGAGGCCCACCGAGATCACAGGCACCGCAGGACATGGGGCTCAGAGCATGGGACAGGCCACAGTATCTTAGTTTTGCTTCTCACAGCATAAAACTAGTTCTGATTACACTTGAAAAGTCTCTGGGAACAGGAGCAGGGGAAAGCAACTTTATTTCCTCAGTAGAGCAACCAAATTCCTGGAACTCATCCTGAGGACGAAGACTCAGAATAAGTAACGTAAATTCATGCTACTGTTGCAGATTAACAACAACCTTAGACACTTGGATGAAATGTCCTGGAACCACGTGTCGATGTGCATTCTAAACGGCGGTGGCATTCGATCTCCCATTGACGAGCGGAACAACGGTATGCTCCCCAGGCTCCTGGTCCTTGGCTCAGCGTCCTCTCTCTGACCATGCACGTGGGCAGCCCGGTTGACCTCTGCTGCCAGCTGTGCACCGCAGTGTCAGGCCTTCCAGCTTGAGGTAGCCACTACTCAAGTCAGCACCTTGCCCAAAGGACACACACATACTCTCAGGTTCCCCTGTGTGTCTGCACACAGCAGCGGCCTGCTAAGATTGGTAGAACCCCAGCTCAATCTAAACTTCTGACTCACAAAGTTAAATAGGAATCGCTGCTGGTTTATGCAAAACATTGACAGCCTCCACCCCAAAATCTGGAAAGGCAAAATGTTTTCTGTACTGGAAAGCATGCCACTGGACTAAATCCTTTTGGTGCATTTACAGATACCCAGGATTACATTATGTGATGAAATAAACCAACCAGGTACTGAAGGCATTCTTGCTGTCTTCCCTGATACACCATTAAAACTAGCCAGTCCGGGTGTGCACCCCCCCCCCGCCCCACCTCATTGTTTCAGTCAGGGACGGGGGGTGGGGGGTGGGGGCGGGGCAGGGAGATACTGCCTGTCTGGAGGACCTGAGCAATGCTTAGCACCCACTGCAGATCCCGCCTCATGCCAGGAGATCCAGGGCAGGGTACAGGTGACTTTGGAGCCATAGCCATTTATAAGCCCCGCCTGTCTTGCTCAGTGGTGGAGGGCACAGGCGAAGGCCTCTTGGTATCTGTTCCCTCTGGAGAACCTGGGAGGCAATTAGACACAGCAGATGCTGATCCAATAGCCTCCCAAGGCCCTGTGTCCCCCCCCCCCCGCCTTCTCCTGCCCCGCAACCGCCCCTCGTCCTAAAAACTGGTTTGGGTGTCAGCTTGTTCTCAAGATATTTTCCTTCTTGCCTCACCTGTGACTATCCTCAGGCACGATTACGTGGGAGAGCCTGACTTCTGTGTTACCCTTTGGAGGCACCTTTGACCTGGTCCGATTAAAAGGCTCCACCCTGAAGAAGGCCTTTGAGCACAGCGTGCACCGCTATGGCCAGTCCACTGGAGAGTTCCTGCAGGTGGGCGGTAAGTCACCCTCCCAGTGAGCTGGGATTCCTGGTGAGGTGGCCCAGCTCCCTCCTCACCAGGACCCCTGTGGCCAAGCTTGCTCAGGTTTTCCACAAACCAACATTGGCGCATAGTCTTTCAGTGGCTGTGGACTCCCAAACCACTGAGATTAGGTCACTCTCAAAGCCCCAAGTGCCTGGCAATGAGCAGTATTTGCCAAGTCTGATTTGGACCTCAGATGGACCCTCCCAACTCTAAGCAGGTCAGCTGCATTGAAATCATTTCTATTAAAATCTTAGTTGTTTAAGCATTCAATACTCTTTGTGAAAAAAAATCCCTCCTGCGTTCTAGTCATAGTCGTCTGGAACCATGCTGAAGTTCAAAGGCAGATGTGCCGTGTCCATCAGTTGTTAACAAGGATGATTTCTGGGAGGGGCAGCCTGCTGCTCAGACACACCCGATAACTGAAGCAAAGGGGTTCAAATCGGACAGAGCAGGGCTGCAGCCCTGGCCTCACCCCCATGACAGTTCTGACTCCACTGTGACCTGGGCCGGGCACTCAGTATCTCTGAATGCAGAGAAAACCTGCCCTGCTCACCTTCCGGATTCCAGTGACTAGTGAATGAAAAGAAACGCTTCCCAAATTGCCAAGGGCTTCGGAAGCACTTTTGTCAATAGTTCCACAGCCCGAGGAATTAACCTTTAAATGAATATTCTTATTTGACTCCGAATCCATCTCATGTCCTAAGTTCTTTGCCTGCAGACGGTGGGCCCTCACTCATTGGGTGTGAATGCTTTGTGGGGTTCTCCCCCTGCAGAAGCCCGTTGGGACTGAGAGGCGGCAGAAGGTGGCGGGGCTCAGGCCTGCTGTGGGGTAACACAGACATTCTGCATTTTTCCAGGAGAGAGTAGAGGGAACAGCCAGGCTTGGATGCTGCAGCGCTGTGCTGGGTAGTTGTATGTTTTGTGGAAGTCGCCCAAGTCCAACTTACTGCCATTTTGTAGTCTTCAAAATTGTAGCAAATCTTTGCCACCTTTCATCCATGTCTGTTTTCAAAGCTGCTGAACTGAGCTGCTGGACCAATTCACTCAGGATTTTTAAAAGATGCGGTTCCCCCCCACAGAGTTGCTCCTTGCCCATTCTGGGCCAGTCCCCATTTTCCTGGGTTCTCCGACCTCCCAGGAGGACGCAACCTAATCAAGAACGGGAAGCTGCAATGTCACCTTGACTCAACTGCTGAAATTCCACTCAAGTTCTCACTAAATGAAAACTAAGCCCTGTGCCCCAATTCTAGGTTTTGGCCAAAATCTCTCTCTTAGAAAACAGAAATTTCCATTTGGATCCAGGGAAAACATACAGACTCATTTCTGTTCCAGGAATCCACGTAGTGTATGATCTTTCCCGCAACTCCGGGGACAGGGTGGTCAAATTAGACGGTCTTTGCACCCGGTGTCGAGTGCCCAGCTATGAGCCTCTCAGACTGGATGACGAATACAACGTGATCCTCCCGAGCTTCCTTGCCAAAGGTGGGGATGGATACCAGATGATAAAAGAAGAGGTGTTACAACATAACTCAGGTGAGCACAGTGCCTGTTCCTGCCCACATCCCAAAGGTACTCAGGAGCAGCAGTGCTGGTCCGAAGAAGGGAGCTACTCATGACGCCAGGAGGGCGAAGCCAGAATCCAGATGCTGCCCCGTGCGCTGACTGCTGCCAGTCTGTGCAAACCTGTGCCTTCTCCCTTCCCAGCACACACGCCCATCCATCCAAGCCCAGGAAAAACACATTTTTAAATCAAAAATGTTTTTAAACTCTTTATGCACATATAAATATCGGTTTGAATTGTGAAAAATATAGAAAAAAACATCTAGAAGAAAACCATAACCCTAGATCTTTGGTTAAATGTGGAAAATCATTGCAGTAAGTCATCTCAACTTAAAAAAGCGTTTCGTGTGAATGGGTCACAGGGGCCTGGGACACAGCCCCACCTGTCAGCACAGAGCATTGGTGGAGCAAGTAATGGGAGCCCCACGTGACCCAGGCAATATTTTCGTCAGCACTGAGGGTCAGTCATTAGACCCCGACCTTTTAAGAATCTATGAGAATCACATCATGTGCTTAAAGTCCACTGAGAGAATATGCCACCCCTTCCTCTCCCCAGGGCAGAACACACACGCAGGCTTCTCCGAGTCTCTGGGCTGGAGCTCAGCTGGCTTCCTCCTCAGCCTGACCGAGGTAGACCTGCCATTCTAGCGGCTTATGCAAGAAGGGCAGCAAGCAGAGTCAGGGCAAATTGGGCAGCCCTTCCGGAGAAAAAGGCACTAGCTACTCCTGTCCGTTCCCTGATAGAAGACGTAAATCAAGTTTAACAAGGTGTTCTCTGAAGTCCCGTGGCCGTCAGCCCCCCATGAGACAAGAGGGTGGTGGCTGGGCCCAGAAGGAACTGGGGAGAAGGAACTCACACTGGAAGCTCTGGCAGCCTTGGCCCCAAGGCTTCTGGGCCATGGCTATACATTAGAATCACCAGGGGAGCATTTTAATTAAATGCCAGTATCTTGGCCCCAACTTTTAAGAGATTCTAATTTAACTGGGCTGAGAAAAAAGTCTCTTTCAGTGATCCTCATGTATACCCAGGGGTGAGAACCAGAGAGCTGTTGTTTTTTTAAGTATTAGAGTAATTTTTATTGAGATTTTATTGACATAACATTCGTTTCAGTTAAATATTTGATCTTGGTATATACTTTGTGAAATCACCACAGGAAGTCCAGTTGACATCCATCACCAGACAGAGTTACAAAACAGTATTTTTCTTATGGTGAGGACTGTTTACAATCTCCTCTCACAGCAACTTTCAACGCACAGCGCGATGTTAACTACCGTCACCGTGCTGGACTTTCACTCCCAAGACTCGTTTCATAACTGGACGTTTGTACTGTTTGATCCCCTTTGTTTCTCGCACTCCTCACCCCCAACCTCTGGTGACCTCGTCTGTTCTCGGTATCTGTTGGGTTGGTTTTGTGGTGGAATCACACGTATAAGTGAAATCCATGGTATTTGTCTTTTTTGGCTTATTTCACTTAGCATAGGGCACTCAAGATTCGTCCATGTTGCCCCAAATGGCAAGATTTTATTGTTTTTTTATAGCTGAGTCGTGTGCATATACAGAGTAGGGCAAAAGGAGGTTTACAGACGTATGCTTTGAAAGTTTATTCTTGTATTATTACTTGTTATTGTATCATTTTCCATACAAACAACTGCAAACCTATCTTTGCCCCACCCTGTGTGTGCATGTGAATATGTTACATATATGTCACAATTTCTTACCCATTTACCCACTGATACTTAGGTTGCTTCTTGGCGGCTGAAAAGAATGTTGTGTTGTGCACAGGGATGGAAGGGTGCATATTTTTCCAATTAGTGTTTTTGTTTTCTTTGGATAAATACTTGGAAGCGGAATTGATGGATCATAAGGCAGTTCCATTTTTTAATTTTTTGAGGAACCTCCATAATGTTTCCATAGTGGCTTGCCAATTTATATTCCCACCACCGAGGCAAAAAGCTTCTCTTTTTCACATCCTCATCAACACTTATTTCTTGTCTTTTTGATGATGGCCATTCTAACAAGTGTCAGGTCGCACCTCACTGTGGTTTTGATTGGCATTTTTGTGATGATTGCTGATTCCAAACACCTTTCCTCGTGCCCATTGGCCATCCATCCGTATGTCTTCTTCAGATAAATGTCTATTCAAATCTTCTGCCCAATTTTAATCAAAATTTTTTACTGAGTTGTATTAGTTTGATATATGTTTTTAATATTAACCCCTTATGAGATCTACAATTTATAGAGTGATGTTTTTAAAACAAAAATTTGTCAGGTTCCTACACGTTTGTTGTAGTCATAGGCAATTAGTATTTCTTTATCAGCTCTCCTCTTTTGGAAATGAAGTCTCCATTGTCTCTCCAGCAATTTTGTGAAAATTATTCTGGAGGAGGCAAGCAAAAAGGAGCCACTTGTATGTAAAAGTCTCAACTCTTTTCTCTTGGCCCAGTTCCCTAAGGCCCTTGTTCTGGAGTGGTTTGAGGCAGTTAGGCCAGCAACCTCTTTCCTGAGTCATCTCAGAGCTGACTGTGCCCCCAATCCTCCAGCAGTGACCGATGGGCACATTGACACCTGGGACACAGGAACACAACCAAAATCTTTGCAGTGTGATGACTACTTTCCTGTGACATTTTGTCTGCCAATGAGGGGATTACCTTCCCAATTGTAATTAGAAAGATCTTTATAGAAATACACTGGTTTCCCCCAATCTTACTGTTAATCAGTACTTCCTCTGTAATTACAATAATGTCTGTGTTTTTCTAGGTGACCAAGATATCAACGTGGTTTCTCAGTACATCTCAAAAATGAAAGTAATTTATCCAGGAGTCGAAGGTCGGATCATGTTTTCTGCAGGAAGTCATTACCATGGAAACTTTTTTCTAATTTTTCTCTCAATTTTGGTAACCATCATTTTATACCAATAATTACAAACTCTCATGTCAATACTGTGTGAAACTGCAATTTTTCTCAAATGAGTTCCTTTTAGGAACTGTAATTGTAACGGCACAGACCATCTTCACAGGTTCCGAGAAGCTGAACTTACATCTTTTTTATTAACACTTTTTAAAAAACATTTTTAAAGGCTTTATTTATTTATTTTTACAAAGAGGGGAAGGGAGGGAGAGAGGGAGACCAGCAATGTGTGGTTGCCTCTCATGCACTACCTACTGGAAACCTGGCCTATACCCTGACTGGGAATCGAACTGGCAACCCCTTGGTTTGCAGGCCAGCAGTCAATCCACTGAGCTGCACCCACCAGGGCAGCTGAGTGTATCTTAAATGAAGACAATGACATCATCAATCAGGTGGGCAGCTTAGCGAACACATAGGAAAGAATTTAAAATGAGCTCTATGAAGAAGGCCATCTTTAATTTACATATACAAATTTTAAACTCTTTATAATGATATTTAATGGTCTCTTTTCATAATTACCAATAGCCCCAAGCTCATGGAGAAAAGTCTCTACTGAATCTCTGGTCTCTATCTTTTTTTTTACCTTTTTAGCTCATGTTGTTATAGCAAGCTTAATGGACCAAACACAGGGTCTCTCTTGTGCCACCTGTGTGCTTTTGATGAGTCTAGACCAAATGATGCAGCAGATAACGGGACAGGCCAAGTCGAGGGGCAGGGAGAAAGGGAAAGGACAGGGCACCCAGGACTGACTTTCATCATAGAATGGAAAGAGCTAAAGGACATTTAGATTTGTCAAGTAGATATTTGCTAAGGAGTCGCAGCCTAGAGCCTGACATGGCATTGTTAATAATTTCATGAGATCCCATGAGTTCTGCCTCTGCTCTTTCCTCCCTCCTGAACTCTAAGAGAACCATCGGAGACAAGCTGTAGTTCTAAACCTGCATGGGTCTCTCCCTAGCAAGTGCCAGCACTGTACTTATTCTAGTTACCGCAAACAAGCACACTTCCTCCCCCGGTTATGGAAAACAGAGGAGAGACGAGGGTTGGTCTTAAAATCTGGGATACAACAAAAGTTTAAAGTCAGCTCTGCCTCCAAATAGGACCACTCTTAAGTTATCAAGTCTAGCTTTAAGATCTCCTGCCTGGGAGTGAGCTGCTCTGAGTGGGTGTTCATACTCAGACTAATGAGGTGATATACTCCCAAAGAACAAAGTACTTGCTTAAGGTGGTAGTGGGAGCATGTGAACCTGCTCAACATTGCATAGATGAGAAGTGGAAACCACCTTAAAAAAACAGTAAGCACTCCCAACCCTCACCCCCCCCCCCAAACAACACCTACAATGACCACAGAATAAAACAAAACCAAACAGAAACGTGTGTGGACAATAAGGGAGTACGGAAGCAGGTTCTGTGGTGCTAGAATATCCTATGCCTGTGTCTGGTCATTGGTCACCCAGGCTTGTGAAGCGTGTGCAATCTATTGTTTATGATATAGAAACATTTCCAAATACACATAATAAAAAAAAAAGTTGGAATAAAAAATAGTAAACAGAACTAGAGGTTTGGAGAGGGAATATGTTTGTTTGTTTCTTTTTCTTTAAAGATTTTATTTATTTATCTTTAGAGGGGAAGGGAAGGAGAGAGGGAGAGAAACATCAATGTATGGTTGCCTCTTGTGCATCCCCCGCTGGGAACCGGCCTGCAACCCAGGCATGTGCCCCGACTGGGAATCAAACCACGATCGTGTGGTTCGCAGGCCCGCACTCAATCCACTGAGCCACACCAGCCAGGCGAATGTGTTTGTTTCTTAATGTTTACAAATATTAAGTACTCTTGATACAGAATATATATTTTTTTGTTTCATAAGCTCTGTATAAAGGTTGTTGCAGTAATAGTATCTTCAGTTCTATGTATATACACATTAGCTATAAATAGACTAATGTCAAGATTGTGAGAAAAATTAGAGGTGCATTTGGGGAATATTTTTTATGCTTGGCCTAATAAAATAGGATAAATCCTGATGGAGCACAAACTTTAATGAACATTCTTCTAAATTTTCTAAATATGTGTGTGCATTGATATAAGAAATGACCTTAAAACACTTTGCAATTGTAGGTTCCAAAACAATGAAATCGGTGATGTGCTCTTTGTCTTTGGTAGTTATTTCTTCTTTTAAGTGAACACCTGTAACACAAGACAGTATGACTGAAGGAGACTCTGATAGTTTATCACTGATACTATTTCCTTCAATCATAGGCTGCTTCCTGTCTGATAACACTCCCTATTCCCTGTCTCACCCAAAAAATGAAAAGGAAAATGCATGTAACTTTTAGTAGAAGAGTAAATACAGAATATTTTAAGTAATACCACTAAATTTTCTGGCATTTCACCTTCAGAATCAAATGTAGAAACTGTTTTGAAGCCTGCAATGGTTTCCTAAAAATTAAAAATGTCCAGGTTAGGGTTGGGGATTTTCATTAACTTACCTGGACTGGTTGTGCATCTAAGACTCTTCAAGCACAGAGATGACACAGCAAACTTTGATCAGTTGGACACATTAAATCAATTTGGTGGCAGGGCCACCAGTTTGTACCAATAAGCTGGGTTTCTTGGAAGGACACTTACACTGTGAATAGCTAGTTGTCCGTTAGAAAAGTTGCTCCCTCAGGGAGTACCTAGTCCCATGGATGTATGGCTAGATTTGCCAAAATTAGGAAAAGTCACTGATTCATTTCATGGGGCTACTGTCACAAAGTGCCACAAACTGGGTGGCTTAAACAACAGAATTTGTCATCTCACAGTTCAGGAGGTTTGAAATATGAGATCAAATTGGTAGTGAATCCCTTCTAAGGGCTTTAGAATCTGTTGCAGCCCTCCTAGCTTCTAGTAGACTCAGGAATTCTTGCCTTATGGGGAGTATTCTCCCCATGTTTCTGTATTTCCTTTTCTGTGTATGTCTGATTCTGTGTCTAAATTTCCTTTCCATAAGAACATAGGACATCTGGCCAATATGGAGGCATAGGTAGATACACTTTGTCTCTTCACACAACTAAAAGGACAACAAATTTAAAAACAAAAAATAACCAAAATTGCCAGAAAATCGAACTGTATGGAAGTCCGACAACCAAGGAGTTAAAGTTATTCATTCAGACTGGTAGGAGGGGCAGAGACAGACAGTCAAAGTAGAGGATACACAGCAAGGTGGCAGTTGGCAGACCGGGTGCTCCCACATTAGCGTGCAGATAAACCAGGAGGAACAACTGGGGAGTGAAACAGACCATGCAAAGCTGGGTTCCAGCACCAGGGAAATAAAGCCTCAAGACCTCTGGCTATCAAGACCTGTGGGAGTTATGGCAGTGGGAGTAACTCCCAGCCTCACAGGAGAGTTTGTTGGAGAGACCCACAGGGTCCTAGAACATACACAAACCCACTCACCTTGGAATCAGCACCAGAAGGGCCCAATTTGCTGGTGAATAGCAGGGGAAATGACTGAAGGCTGTCTAAGAGTCTAGTAAGTAGCATCGTTCCCTCTCAGACCACTCCCACACACACAGTGCCACAACACAGAGAAGAGGGTTGCCCTGCCCTGGCAAATACCTAAGGTTCCGCCCCCTACTACATAACAAGCACACCAAAGCAAAAAAATATGGCCCAAATGAAAGAATGGATCAAAGCTCCAAAAATAGAACTAAGTGATGAAGAGATAGACAATCTATCAGATGCAGAGTTCAAAACACTGCTAATCAGGATGCTCACAGAAATGGTTGAGTATGGTCACAAAATGGAGGAAGAATAAAGTATATACAAAGTGAAATAAAGAAAAATATACAGGGAACTAACAGTGAAGGGAAGGAAACTGAGACTCAAATCAACAATTTGGAGCACAAGGAAGAAATAAACATTCAACCAGAACAGAATGAAGAAATAATTAAAAAAAAGTGTTGGGACCATGTGGCTTTGGTGAGTCAGGACCATGCAACTTTGGGTGGTGCTCCCTTTTGCCACCTGGCTTAGGAAGCAGGAGAGACCTTACTAGGAAGGAAAGGGGTGAAAGGACTCTTGTGGTGGGCCATGAGAAGGTGCCAAATGGTTTTGGATTAACTGGAGATCGCAGTGGCAACACAGCTGATGGTAACAGGAAGTGAGGGGCTTCCTAAGCCACAGACTTCTACTTCTTTTACTGAGATACAAAAAAAGAACTTTTTCCATTTTCAACTACATAAATTTGGAAATTGATCTGACACTGAGTCCAGGGCAAGCTTGCAGAGCCAAGTCCCATGAGAGGGATGAATCCCTCACCAGTGGCCACCTACAGGATGCTGTGGCCCCATGTCACAAGGCATGGCTCCAGGACCACTCTTATTCTCTTGCTCTGAGAGCAGTGCACAGCCATGCAGGCCAGGAGTGTTCTCTGGCCCCGGGAGCATGAACAGCCTTGGGTGCTGAGACCTGCCAACAGATCCTCTGCATAACTGGCTGCAGTTGTCTGGCAGTGGGCGCCAGCCACAGAAGAAAGAGGAAGCTGCAGCCAGGCAGTGGAGAGGGCAGCCCCACAAATGCTTACTCCAAAGAGACAGAGAGCCCAGAGCTGGAGAGATGAGAGACCTGTCCATGTAACACCCTTGGGTCCCAGGAAGATAATGGAATGATGTGTTTGCATACTGATTCTGGTCCTAGCGGTGGCTGGCTTCTTTCTGTGTTTGCAGAAGAAAATAGATTGGAGCTGGGAACTCCAAGTTAGGTGATACTTTAATAAAGACCCTTTTCTTTCCCCAGCTAAAAAAAAAAACATTAAAAAAAGTGAGGAGAGTCTGAAGAACCTCTGGGACATCCAAATTGTAAGGGTGCCAAAAGGAGAAGAAGAAGAGCAAGAAATAAAAAACTTATTTGAGAAAACAATGAACTTTCCCAATCTGGCAAAGAAAATAGACTTCCAGGAAGCCCATGAAGCTCAGAGAGTCCCCCAAAAATTAGACCCAAGGAAGCACACATCAAAGCACATCATAATTACATTACCCAAGATCAAAGATAAGGAGAGAATCTTACAATCAGTAAGGCAAAAGGAGACAGTTACCTACAAAGAAGTTCCCATAAGACTATCATCAGCTGATTGTGAAAAAAAAAAAAAACCTTACAGGCAAGAAGGGGATGGAAAGAAGTATTTAAAGGCATGAAAGGCAAGGACCTACATCCAAGATTACTCTCTCCAGCAAAGCTTTCATTTAGAATGGAAGGGCAGATAAAGTGCTTCCCATACAAGGTCAAGCTAAAGTAGTTCATCATCACCAAGCCCTTATCATATGAAATGCTAAAGGGACTTACCTAAGAAAAAGATTAAAAGTATGAATGGTAAAATGACAACAAACTCACAACTATCACCAACTGAACCTAAAAAAACACAAATTAAGCAAACAACTAAAACAGGGACAGAATCACAGAAATGGAGATCACATGGAGGGTTATCAGCAGGGAGCGGGGAGAAGGGGGGAAAAGGCACGGGGATAAGTAGCATAGATGGTAGGTACAAAATCGACAGGGGAAGGTTAAGAACAGTATAGGATATGGAGAAGCCAAAGAACTTATATGCATGACCCATGGACATGAATTAAATGGAGGAATGTTGGTGGGAGGGGGAGTGCAGGGCACAGGGAAATAAAGAGGAGGAAAAAATGGGACAACTGTAATAGCGTAATCAATAAAATATACTTACAAAATAAGAACACAGACATATTGGATTAGGCCCACTCTGATGACTTTATTTGAATCATCTGCACAAAACCTATTTCGAAGTAAGTTCACACTCACAGGTACTGTGGTTTATGACTGGAGTCCTGCCACGGTGATGCAGGAATTCTGGGGAATCCAGGGACCCAAGCAAGGGTCCACAACCTTACTGTGGGCTCTTCACATCACACAGGAAAGAATTCAAATGCAAGCCAGCATAGAGTTTAAAGTAAAAACGAGTTTACTAGTGAAGTAGTGAGACAGGGAGTTAGCTACTCCACAGACAGAGGGGCCCCCTTCACCGGGATTTATTGAGGCACTTACATTTTACTCACTGTACCAAAGTACTACTCACTCCCTTCAAATCTAATCAGGAGACACTAGTGCACTCAATACCACCGCTGAGACAACTGCTAACCTCCACTAGATACCGCCACACGCTTAATGCCAGAAGTACGGAACAGGAAGTAAATTGTGTAACTATTAGAAATATTGGTGAATTGTAAAAATTTGAGGACTTGGTGCAACTCAACAGTCTGCAATGCTTTAGTAATACCCATTCTCTATCCCTCTGGTACTCAGCTCACCTGCCGCCC
The DNA here is from genome assembly GCF_014824575.4 of Sturnira hondurensis. NCBI lineage: Eukaryota > Metazoa > Chordata > Mammalia > Chiroptera > Phyllostomidae > Sturnira > Sturnira hondurensis. The sequence goes on along the minus strand of NW_028098001.1, from coordinate 8,438,532 downwards.
TATTAAATGCATCTCTTGTGCACTTCTTTTAATTTAGTATTTCAGCCACATTCCATATAACTTTCTCAGTAGTCATTACTTCTACAACAGCCCCTTCCTTTTCTCTCCAGCTTCTCTCTCTGCTTCTTCCTCCTCCTGAAACACCTATTCATCTGATTCAGAAATCTCGAGTATCCTAAGGTTAGATGACATGATCACCTGACCTGCAGCACTGGTAAAGGAACATGGATAGAGGTATGTGCCTGATGTCTTCAATACTTCTTTCCTCTGGCAACAGTCATAAAGAAGGCAAGGGACCTAGACCACAGGCCACATCCCTGCCTCTTAACACCCTTCATGTACATCCCACCTCAACTCACCTCACCACCCCTCACAAATGAGTCTCTCTGTATTGATCACCTTAACTGCAGGAGGTGCTGGAGGTGATACAGGGATGAGCAGGACACACCCCTGCAGTTATAGACTGTCACAGCTGAGTGGAAGACACAGCTAGTTAACATCTAAAAGCAGATCTGCATATTCGTATATCTATCCAACATCTTTTCCCACACCTGAAAAGAGCCCTCACTTTGAGGGAGACACTACATTCTCCTATCCCAGGTAGCTGTGGTGAAACAGTTAATTAAAAGACCAATCTCCTAGCCCCGGGTGAAAGTGTACAATCCAGACCTCATAATTAGATAATCAGTGTCTGATTGTCTGGGTCTGAGTTATGGGCCAAGGATAGGCATTAGTCTATTTTCAACATTCTCAATACAGCACACAGTGATTCTACAGCAGTATAAGATCATGTTGCTCACCTCAAAATCTTTCCACCACACTCTAGTAAAAGTGAGTTATCACCTGGCCCTCTGTGACCTGGTTTCCCATCACTCCTCCGACACCATCTCACTTCACTCACCATGTGTAGCCACACTGATCTGCTTGCTATTCTTCCTACAAAACAGGAACATTCCAATTCAAACTTTTGCACTTGCTGTTTCTTTACTTGGAACATGGGCCCCTAAAAAGCTGCATGACCTGACTTCTCACCTCCTCCAGGTCTTTTCTTCAATGTTCCCTACTACACTATTTAAAATTGCAACCCTCTATCCACACCACTATCTTTTTCTGTTTCTTTTTCTCTGAGTACTTATTATTTTCTAACATACTATACGATTTCTTTACTTATTTTATTGTGTCTCCCTCAGTTTGAATGTAAATGCACAATATATCCCTACTGTCAACAAGCGGCACACACTGAGCGCTCGATACACATTTGTTAAATGAATTATTTAACAAATAATTAAACAGACTGTATCTGTTAAATGCATAGTTTCCTCTCTTGTATCTCTCTGCTGTCATCCTCACTCAGATGAAAAGCCACACCATCCTTTTTCCTACATCATCACTTGTTCAGAAATTAAAGAAAATAACTTCTCTACCTAAAAAACCTACCCCTTTCACTGTGCAGAGCAGTTTGACTCTCCTTTACTCTAATGCTTCTAAAGTCAAAAGATCAATCAACTCTTCCCCAAGAAGCACGGCTGCCTTTCTCCAAAAATTAAATTGTGCGGCCTCCTTTCCTCACAACTTAGGACACTTCCTAATGTGAAGGTGATCAGTTTGCCTAACAGTACCCCCTTTCCCTCCCAACTTTTGATCTACATCAGGAATTAGCAAATCACACAGCCTGAGGGCCAAACCCTGCCTGCCACTGCTTTATGTAAATTAAGTTTTGTTCGAATACAGACACATCCATTACCTGAAGTGAAACGATAGTTTACTATAATTTTATAGGAAAAAATTGCAAATATCAAATTAACAAAAAAGAGATATAAAAAATAATTTTCATTGGATTTAACCATCTTCTGCGGGCCTGTAGGCCTAAGGTTAAAGATTTCTCCTCTGTGTGTCTAGTACTGTTAAAGATATTCCTGGGTACACAGGAAAGAACACGCACTGAAAGGGAAGCACAGTAGAGTGGACCAGCAAGGCTCCTTCATTTGATCATTCATTTAGTCATCTCTATTGTAATGTTGACTACATCTGAAATTGCAACTTGCATATCTAGCATTAGACAGTTTGCTCAGAAGAGTGGCAAAACAGACTTCTGTTTATATTCGATTGTAAAATCTAATGATTTTTAGTGAGTCAATAAATGATCATTTAAGTGCTTGCTTTCAAGCATTTCTCAAAATCTTCTTATAACTAAATGATTGTAACAAAAGCTTATGTCCTCCATAAATTTCAAAGTGTTTTCCATATATTTAATTTCACTTTATCTCCGCAACTAGAAACACTGATAGTTGTTTCTATAAACACATTTCAAAATGTGAAAGCTCATGCAGTAGAGAACACAGTTTACATTATAAAGATGAATAGAAAGGAAGGCGCAACGTAAAATTTTTGAAACATATAAAGGGAACATACTTTTTAAAGGGATCCCGAAAGTGACAAGTTTTGGAAATAAAATCTCCTTTCACAAGGAAACACTGACAAGAACATGAAGACTAGAGAGAGATCTAAGGCTCAGTTTTAACTTCACCACTCTCTCTTGCTTCAATATCCTCTCCTACAAAATAGGAGTAATACCATCTCACAGTTACTGTGATGAATGATATAATGTGGCCATGTAATATACAAAATGCCTAGCCAATAGATATTGCATCTAGTTCTTTCCCTTTTATAATGCGAATGATTAATTTTATGAGTGGATTGTTATATATCACATTTTCTTTAAATAGTGCTCACCAACTGCTATGGAGTGTGTCTTCCTAAAATTCCTATGTTAAAACCATAAACCCCAATGTGACAGTATCTGAAGATGGGGCCATTAGGAAGTGATTAAAGTTAAATGAGATGCTAAGGGTGGGGCCATAATCCAGTAGAACTAGTGGAAGATAAGGTGGAGGAAGGAGAGTGGGAAGAAGAAAACGGGGAGAGGAGGAAAAGAGAAAGGGGAAGGAAAAAAAACTGGAAGGGGAGGAAGAAGGAGAGAAGGAAGAAGGATAAGAAGGGGAAAGGAGAAGAAGGAGGAGGAGGAGAAGGAGAATGATGGTGATAAGAAGGAGGAGTGGGGGAGGAAAAAAGAGGAAGAGGAGGAAAAAGGAGGAGGAGGAGAAGAAATAGGAGAATAGGAGGAGGAAGAATAGGAAGAAGGGGAGGAGAAGGAGGAAATAATAATGAGAAGAAGAAGGGGGAGGAGAAAGGGGGGAGAAGGAAAATAACAATGATGATAACAATAGGAGGAGAGGGAGGAGGAGGGGAAGAAGAGGAAACAGCAGAACGATGAAGGGGAGGGAGAGAAGAGAAAAAAGGAGAGGAAGAAGACGAGGAGGAAGAAAGGGAGGAAGAAGAGAAGGGGAGAAGGAAAAGGAAGAGGAAAAGGAGAAGAAGAGGAAGAAGAGAGGAGGAACAGAAAGAAGAGAAGAAGAAAGGAGGAAGAGGAAGGAGAAGAGGAGGATGAGGAAGGAGAAGAAAGATTTTTTTTCTTTCTCTTCCCATTTGCTGGCACACATAAGTCAAGTAAACATACCTACAGCGCTGGCACTCAGATCTTGGACTTCGCAATCTCCATAACTGTAAAAATAAATTCCTATTATTTCAGCCACCCACAGTCTGTGGTATTTTGCAATGGCAGCCCAAGCAGATTTACACACTCACGTTTTTCTCATCTACATAAACAATATCACAATTTAGAGGCAAGTAGGTAAAGATGTCATAAAAAGGGCTGTACAATATTTTATTTTTCTAGTTCACAGTAACATTTTAAATAATAATGTTCAAAATGCTGTACATTTAAATGTGAAGAGTCAGCTGGATTAATTTTTTACCTATACCTGAGAAATTACCAAATGTTTAAGGCTTAAAGCACTGATTCTTGAAAACACATTTCTACAACTTTCAAGCAATTAGAAATGTAATGGAATTCCAGACAAAAAGTTTTCAAAAATTTACAACACTATGCCATGGCTGGTGTGGCTTACTGGATTGAGTGCCAGGCTGTGAACTGAAAGGTTGCGGGTTCAATATCCAGTTGCGGCACATGCCTTCGTTGCAGGCCCAGTCCCCTGTTGGGGGCATGTGAGAAGCAATAGATCAGTCTATTTCTCATCCATTGATGTTTCTCCCCCTCTCTTTTTACCTCTCTTCCTCTCTCTAAAAATAAATAAATCTTAAAAAAAAACAAAAACAAATACCTAGTGACCTTTTTTTCAAACCTTGTAAAAATAAGTGAACAATATGATTAAATGGGTTATTTTTCCAAATTACATTTTAGAGCTCCCACATAGCCCTAATACATAGTGCCTAATACATAGCTGAAACTTAATATATTTGGAATGGACTCTACAACTTAATAACAAAACACAAAATGCTCAATCATGATAGACAAATCCATTTCAAGGAGAAAAGCATAGAATGGGAAGGAATTGTAAGTAGAATTCTAAACATTGAGTCTTTTAAAATAATGATTTAAATTAACTTTCCTTGAGGACTTCTAGCCAAGATGGAGGTATAGGTGGAAACACTGTGCCTCCTCGCACAACTAATTTAAAGACAAAGTTTTAGTAACAAAAATGCAGCCAAAACAGTGAAAATTGAACTGTATGGAAATCCGACAACAACGAACCATTCAGCCAGACTAGTAAGAGGGGTGGAGTCAGCAGTGGAGGTCGGGCTGGAAAGATCGTCTGGTTGGACCAACCCAGGAGCGTAGGCGGCGGTGGTTTGGCGGATCCCAGATGTAGGGTGGCGACCCAGTGAGGGCACAGGGCGGCTGGCTGATTGGGGTCACACATTCGCATAAACCAAGTGAAGGAGAGAACAGTGGGACAGACTGCTCAGGCTAGGGCCCCAGCACGGGAATTAGAGCCTGAAAGCACCAACTGGAAAGACTTTCTCGGGGTCGAGGTGCTGGGAGAGGCTCCCAGGCTCACAGGGAGTTCATTGGAGAGTCCAACAGGATCCTGGAGGGTGCACAGGCCCACACACCCGGGAACCAGCACCAGAGGGGCCCAATTTGCTTGTGGGAAGCTACAGAGGGGACAGAAATCTGAGAGAGTGGAGCGGAGCAAAGCGCCATTTTTTCCCCTCTCTGACCCCACCCCCACGTGCAGTGTTACAACCCAGCGACTGGGTCGCCCCACCCTGGTGAGCACCTAAGGCTCTGCCTCTCATACATAACAGGCTCAAACAGACCAAAACATATGGCTCGAGAATAGCTCAAAGCCCCAGAGCCTATAATTCTAAGCAACCAAGAAACAGCCAACCTTTCAGATGCACAGTTCAAAATACTGGTGATCAGGATGCTCAAAGAATTGGTTGATTTTAGTCACAAATTAGAGGAACAAATGAAGGCTAAACTAATTGAACTGAAGGGAAGTACACAGGAAACCAATAGTGATGGAAAGGAAACTGGGACTCAAATCAATGGAATGGAACAGAAGGAAGAACAAAACATCCCACCAGAAAGGAATGAAGAAATGAGAATTGAAAAAAATGAGGAGAGGCTTAGGAACCTCCAGGACATCTTTAAACGTTCCAACATCCAGATTATAGGGGTACCAGAAGGGGGAAAGAAACAGCCACGAGTGGAAAACGTATTTGAACAAATAATAAAGGAGAACTTCCCCAGTCTGGCAAAGGAAATAGACTTCCAGGAAATCCAGGAAGCTCAGAGAGTGCCAAAGAAGTTGGACCCAAGAAGGAACACACCAAGGCACATCATAATTACATTAGCCAAGACCAAAATGAAGGAGAGAATCCTAGAAGCATCAAGGGATAAGGGGACAGTCACCTACAAAGGAGTACCCATCAGACTGTCAGCGGATTTCTCAAAAGAGACCTTACAGGCAAGAAGGGGCTGGAAAGAAGTATTCCAAGTCATGAAATCCAAAGACCTACAGCCAAGATTGCTTTATCCAGCAAAACTTTCATTTAGAATGGAAGGACAGATAAAGTGCTTCTCAGATAAGGTCAAGTTCAAGGAGTTCATCATCACCAAGCCCTTATTATATGAAATGCTAAAGGGACTTATATAAGAAAAAGAAGATGAAAAATATGAACAGTGAAAGGACAGCAAACACACAGTTATTAACAACCACACCTAAAACAAAAGCAAACCAAGAGGACAAGCTAGATCAGGAGTGGAACCATAGAAATGAAGGACACATGGAGGGTTAGAAACAGGGGGGTGGGAGGGGGAGAAGGGGGGAGAGGCACAGAAAATAGCATAGATGGTAGGTAGAAAATAGATAGGGGGAGGGCGAGAATAGTGGGGGAAATATAGAATCTAAAGAACTTGAGACACGTGGTTATAAACTAAGGGGGGGAGAATGGTGGGGGAGGGAGTGTGTGGGTGGAGGGGAATGAAGGGGGGAATAGAACAACTGTAATGGTATAATCAATAAAATATATTTAAAAAATTAAAAAAATAAAATATATTTTTAAAAAATAAATTAATTAACTTTCCTCAAGGAACACAGTGAACTCTACATGTTTCTTTTGGAGAGACAACTGACAACATAAACCAAAAATCAGCATGACTAAATTGATTATATATGTAAGCTTTTGGGGCGTAGTTACATACATTCAGTGAAATGTAGTTGCAACCACACCATCACAAATACCTGTAAGCACTCAGTTTTCACACCAAAAAGGGCTATAACCTGTCAGTCACCCAACACAAGAAGTCCCTTGTTTGTTCTGAAAAACTCATGAAGGATGTCTTCTCTACAGACACACAGTTAACTATGTAAAAAATGGAGAAAAGAGGAAAATAAATTTCTTAAAGTGTATCAACTCTAAATAAGAAAACAAATAAGATTTGCTCCTATTTCTCCACGCTAAGTATAATTATTTTCAAAATGATGCAATACAAAGGTTGTTGCCTTATCAGTTTAGCTTAAGAGGATTATGAATTATCTCTCCTAAAAAAAATGATATAGTTATCAATAACAAGTGATGTATGTTCTAATAAAATTTAGATAAAAACAGGTGTAAAATGATAGGCTATGAAACACAATCACTTCTAATCATAATTAACTTTGTGTTAGTCTTTATTAAAACAAAAACATCAAAATTTCAGACACAAAACTACATGATATATACAAGAATGTATAAAAGTAAAAGGAGAAAACAGTACATATGGACTATGCTAGCACAGCAGAAATTTCAACTGGTTGTTCAATTCCAAGTCCAAATGTTTACATCCAGGACGTCACAGAGGTAACTTCCTTTTGTACCTGAAATAAAAATAAATCTCTTTAGTAGAAGAGAATAAAATACGGTTCATTTGTGAATTGTCCAACAGTTCCACAGTTCTAGTATATTAAAGTTCTACCTATGACATAGACATATAAAGTCATATAAATTACTTATAGTCATATAAATTATATATACACATTAATTTATATATATACATACACATATATAAATTAAACCAAAAGAAATTAGCTGGCATATGCCTCAGGTAATATCTATGTTTTAGAGATGAGAAAAATGGCAAGGTATAGGGACAGATCTTATAAAGTCTCAGAGAGGTAAAGGTTACCTGTACTGATTCTCATTGTAAATTGAACACAGAATGTCCATAACTGCCACCCTATTTTAATATACATATAACATTAATATAACAAAATAATAGGTAAATAGTCCAAATCTGAATTCTTTTATTCCGTGAAACTGGCATTTCATTGCTATACCAAAACCTTGAAGAGCAGTTAAATCATCGGACTAAAGCCATTAGTCAAAAAATAGAAACAGTAAAAATAATGACTTAAATTGTTATTCAAACTTGAAAACATTCAGAAGTCAATATAACGGTATTACTAACCTCTTGTAAAATTCATTTTGTGCTCTTGGGTTAATAAAGTTCAATTGCTTCAAAAATGCTGAAGTCTGACTTAGAAAAATGCTCCAGCACTCAGTGTTACAGATGACAGCCTGAAGAACTTGGTCTATTCTAATGCTAGGACTTACCCTCACACCTTCCTCTAGGAAGACTTTACAGGGTACAATGTCCCTTTCTGCTTTGAATTGGGAAGGGACAACATCAAGGGAGAAGCTATTCAGTTCCTGATACCAAAGTCCATTCTACGTTTGAGTATGTTGAATAGAGAAAATATCAATAGAGAGCCGTTTGTTAAGGTTGTTTACTTTTAAAAGGATTATAGTCACAAGGATTTCCTTAATTTTTATGTCCCTATTAAAATAAATGTTAGCATATGATTAAAAACATAAAGAATAAAAATCACTGCTTTTCAGTTACCTTATTGAGCTCTGGAAACAGTTCTTGTATTACAATGTCCAATAAAACATAAGTCAGCTAAAGTACAAAAAAATTTTTTAAGGCATTAGACAAAGAAAACAATAAAAATGATAGACACATAATTCAGGACTATGGTTACTTCTAAATGGGAAAGCGGGAAATAGAATTGACAACTTCAAACAAGCACAAAAATAGCTTCACTAGTATCTATAATGATCTATTCTTAAGATAAGCGTTAGATACTCATGTGTTCACATGTCGACATTTTATTATTATGCCTTGTATTTCATTTTACATTAGATATTTTATATGTAATAAAAATTTTAAAGAAACAAGCCGGACACAAAATTGTAACTACATTGAGATCTTAACAGGTATGTATAGACTCTAAATATAAAAATGTTAACTGGTTATTCATGTTATCTGAATGATGAAGTTCTCAACTTTTAAATTTTTATTTTATTTCATGAATTTTCTGTATATTCCAAATTTTCTACAATGAACATTTTAAACCAAAACAATTCATGTTATAAACAAAAAAAGTAGTTACCTAGAAAGAATAACAGAAATAAAACACTTTTTTTCAATTTGAATGTTTGAATTACACTGCCTTGATTTAATATAGTGTCACTTCACATCTAATAATATACCACACCCTCCCTGGCTGGGGTGTGGCCTGGGAACTGATCAGTGTCTCTCTCATACATCCATGTTTCTCCCCCTTTCTCCCTCCCTTTCCCTCTAAAATATAAATAAAATCTTTAAAAAACTGCACCAGATCCTACTGTGTCACTCACAAAACCTAGCCAGCTCTAGTCAACCTGCTTTAATGATTTTACCTGCTTGTTGAGAACTGGCTGCTGTAAGCCATCAAATAGAAGTCTGATGCTTTCATACTTCGCTTCCTCACCAATACACTTGACAATCAGATCTAAACAAGAAAGCCGCATGTGAAACAATTTTATATCAGGAAGTGATTCATCATTAACTGAATCATAAAAGAAAATCTCTGCCCTGTGTACCACATATTATGCAAAAACTATAAATCAAAAATTTTCTAAACCAGCTTTCTGCACGGGTTCTATGTTCCAGTTGAGAAATGCAGTATTGGGCGTCCTCTTTTTGGAGAATCATGTGCCCCCCAAAAATGCAAGCACACAGAATGTTGCAGTAAAGAAATTTGCATGTACTACTACGGGATAAAAGATAGTTGGAAAACAATACATATTGCATTATTCCATCAAGGGAAAACAAAATACAACCCTAAAATTATGTCTGTATATTTGTACACACATGTATAGAAATGCATGGAAAAATGTCTGTTGAAGATTAACACCAACTGGAGCACATGGCTATTTCTGCACTGGAGGAAGAGGATGACTCCTACTTTTTACTCTATTCGTTTTCATGTTTAAATATCTTAATATCAGGGAAAAAAGTTTAATTTTAACAGACTTTCCTCAATGAATATGACCACTTTGTTTCTGTACTATTTGCATAATTACTATTAACCATCTTACAAAACAATCCTTTTAGGAAATGTTTCGACACTAATTCAGAGTCCAAAAAGTGTAATGCATCATTCCTGTTACCAAAAAGAATTAGTTCTTATTAAAATCGCTACTGAATGTTTTCCCCCAAACAAGAAAAGCAAATTGTTCATAGGTAAACAAGTTGTTCAAATATTTGTCCCTTCCCCCAATCATCATGAAACTCTTAGTGCTGGTCACACAAAATTCTTGCTTTATGTTTGCTTCTATGAGGTAGATCTAACCATAGGAGGTAAAGGCCAAATTCAATTTACAATAAGCACATAGCTTGGTATTTTTCAAGCTATGCAACCCAATATGGATCTTTCTGAATCCTCTAATTCAATAATACTACATAGAATTTCCCAGTTAATATGCATGGAGCATAATGGACAAAAATAAGTGATCCTTTCAGATGCTTCAGGAGTCACTAAGAAATGAGAAGTAGAGGACAACAGAATGGCATGCTAAGCTTACTTGTTAGCTAAATTACTCCTTCCCAAACAAAAGTCTCAAAGTAGATGTAATTCAAATTTGTGCCTCAGAAAAAGAACAAATTATTACATTCATTGGCTTTTCCTGTGGTTCCTGAATATCAAAACTAAGACTTTAAAATCATGAATGCTACATCATGTTATAAAATAGGTAAGAAATTGCTTCATCATTTATCTACAGAAGACTTACTCAAAAATAGCTTTTGTCTACTTTTACATTCAAACCAGGGATTGAACTTCACTGTCATCACATACAACAGCAGAAATATTCTGGGAGTAATTTTTCAATGATAAGAATTCTGTAAGGTATAGTCCTCAGCCTTTTTCAATTCCTATTCTATATTTTCCCCCTGGGCATTATTATCCACTTACATGTGACTTCCATATCTCTATCCCATACCACCATTCCTCCAATTTCCAAACAGGGACAGCTAAATGCTTACTAGACATTTCCTCCTGAATAATGTATAGGCACTTCACACTAAAAATGTCCTAAACTAAATACCCTCTGCTTTAACCCCCTGACATTGTTTCCTTGTATTCCCCATGTCAGTAAGAGGTTACTATCATTCATTTACTTAGTGGCCCGAGCCTACCTCCTTTAAGGGTCCTCCTTTGAGATACTTCGTGACTTGAACATAACTCTATTATCACATGCATGTTTTGACTGTTATGTATGTTTTCCTGCTAGACTTGAGCTATGCAAGTACACTTTTTTTAAATCCCTTGCACTCTACACAGTATCTGGCACGTGGAAGGTGCTGATGGTAGGCAGCAGGATTCCAACTGTCCCACAAGCGTGTCACTAGGACTACTCTGATTATAAGTTATTGTCAAAAAGATCTATTTAAAGTCCTAAAGTCTTAAAGTCCTTAGTGCTATCATCATGAAAACCAAATTTTATTTAACTAGTGAGTTAATTTTATTGGCTTTTACAACTATTTCTAAAATGAAAACTCACAGTAAAAACTAGCTTCAATAATTCCTATCCATTGTGACCCAATGGGGTGTTAATCTACATTAAACTACTTCTTAAATATTACACCTGGAATGTAATTCATCATTTTTTCAAAAGTCTGTTTTGCTCGTTGTTGCTTATCTTGGAGAGAGCGAGGTTCAGTGTTTTCACAGAAGACAGCATCTAAAAAGAAAAAAAAATACTTTCTGGAATTTCATCTATTATACACAAAATATTTATTTCCTCACAGTGGAAATACTAATAAAATAAATGAAAACAAGACTTTTAGATCTGAATAAAAACACTAAGAGTACATGAAACATCACACACATGAGAAAATACAAACCTCTGAGAAGTGTTATAAGTGAGACCAAACGATGCTCCTGAAACAACTGTTCCAGTTTACAGTGAAGATAGTAGTCAGTATACATTTCCAGAGTGTTTTTAAAAAGGATTCGAGTTCCCATTAAGAGATGATGAAGCCAGTCAGGAACCTGGAAAACCACTCGTCCTGAAAGCATCACAGAAAATACTTTGTTGTTAAGATAAGTGTTTTAATATTTTCCCATATAAAAAAACACAATTGGCCAATATTTTATTTGTTAACACTAGTAACTTTAATATGTTCAAGACCAATTGTACTGAATTCTTATAAAAGAAGTATTTACAGTTTTCAAAAAACTTGCAATGGGGCAATACTCAAGAGCACTAATTTACATCGTAGAAGAAATATGATACATGAATGAAAGCCATACTTTGTGAATCCTTCCCCCTTTTCCCTGTGATTCTCTCCCCTCTCCCCTCTGGTCCCTATCAGCCTGTTCTGTATTTCAGTATCTTTGGTCATATTTTGCTTGCTTGTTTGTTTTGTTGTTTAGACAGAAAACTGTACTTGAATAATAATTAAATATATCTAAATATTTATTTTATTTTTTAATAAAATATATTAAATATATTAAATGTTATATTAAATATTAATATAATATTAAATGATATATTAAATATTTTATTAAAAAATAAAATAAAAGAATGATATTGTTCAAAAAAAAGAAAAAGAAAACCATGTTTTAATAGTAACCACATTGATCTTACCTACATACATCAGGTAATCATAAACTCCTTCGACAGTCATCATCTCCATAAAATAATTCTGATTTTGCTTTCTTTCTGTATTCTCAGCACGGTTTGCATTATTCTTAAACAGGTCATTGAAAAGCTAAAGTAAAAGTTGAAAAAATAAAGAAATATATAGTTTATTACATCTAATGATAATAATCACTAAGACTAAAGTAACAAAGAGCAAAGACAATTACATTTTTTTCTAATCAAAACAGAACATCAGGTTAGGATCTGCCTAAAATTTCACACTTATACCTAAAATTGAATTTAAAAAATGTTCCTCCCAAAACAGTACATAAAAATCTACATTCATTTCAGACACAATGGGTAACTCATTACTTATAACTTCATTTCTTTACACCAAAAGGAGCAAATGAACATATAAAAATGTATAAAGGTATAATGATAGCTAATTTTAAAACTAACATGATTTAAAAATCATAAATCGCTATAAAGGTTGTTTAGAGGTGAACATTAAGCTTTAAGCAAATTTTATCTTGACAATGATAGAGAGTGAAAGCCCAGAAAGGACTTTGATTAATGTTAAAAAAAAACAAGATATGAAGACTTATGAACGATGAAATGCAACTAAATCTCATTCCTACTTACCCCTAAACTTTGCAAAAAGCATCTATTCTCAATAATAATCAAACCGCAGAAATTAAGGAACTAAATAAAGTTTGATGTAAAATATCAACAAAGGCAAAAACAAATGGGCAAACCCTTTGGCAAGACTGATCAAAAAGAAAAGAAAAAGATACAAACAAAAGGGAACATAACTAGTGATGTCAGAGAAAATAAAAAGAGAATATTATTGACAACTTTAGGCTGAAAGATTTTAAAATTAGATAAAATGAAAAATCTGCTGAAAAATATAACCCATTAAAAAGTGATTCATAAAGTAATAAACCTGGAGAATATTATAATCACTAAGGAAATTAAATTTGGTTTAAAAATATCTTCTACAACCAAACTCAAGGCCTAGATGGCTTTACCAACAAGTTCTATCAATTATTTTTAAAACTAGTAATTCCAATAACTGTACTAGCAAATTAGAAAAAGACTAATATAACATCAATACCAACATCTGACTAGGACAAAATAAGAAGTCTGTTCACCTATAAACACAGATGTAAACTTCCTTAATCTCATAAAGGGGATCCATGAAAAAAGCTACATTGTACTATTTAATGGTGAAGCACTGAAATCATTCCCTTTGTATATCAGGTCCTAACCATAATGGAAACAAAGCCTGCCGTCACCTGCCAGGTAAGTTTGTAAATCTAAAAATATTAATAAATATATTGCTAAAATTAATGTAAGTCTAGAAAAATTATTGAACTAAAAAATCAATACACAAAAATCAACTGTATTTCTGTTTACCAACAATCAAGTTAAAGTAATAACAAAAACGAAGTTGTGTTAGGGGGAGAGGAGGACCGTCTTTTGAGTTCGCATAGCTCCCCGGGCTGGGCACGACTATGGCACTAAACTGAGCTTCCTGTAGACAGAGAATATATATTCCCAGTACCTAACACTCAGTAGTAGGCACACAATAAAATACTTGGTTAATGAATAGATAAAATACTTTATAAACCATTACAATTAGCAATACCATCAAATAAACACAAATACATTATAGCAAATAATTCCTTCATTATTAGAATTTGGTGATTTATAACCTCAGAGAACCACTTTTAAAAAATACCTCAAATACAGAAATATAACTTTGCAAATACATTATCCAAAGAAACATTTAAGCCATAAAAACAAAGAACCAAGCAATTATTTGCAATATCCTCCTTACATTGTACAAACGATTTCCATATAAAGAAAATTAAAAGTGCCATCCATTAAATCAATACAGGATTCTCCCTATAATGGAAAAGTTATTTCAAGTAGGACAACTTCAAACTTAATGGCTCTTTAAGGTGATGTTCAGTACCTTCTTGTTGTTTTCAGAAGTAGGGCTAAGAATGGTCAGTTCTGGTTTACTTGGTTTAGGCTTTGGAGATTCACAAGAATTAATGAAATTCATGATGAAAGGTTCCAAATGCTGACCCTTCTGTGGTAATACAGAGATCATAGGATGAAAATAGAAAATTAAGATTTTGATTTTCAGTATCATATAACCCATTAAAATTTACTAGTATTTACATATGCTTTTAACTATCATGTTATACAACAGAATACATATAAATTAGTTACTTACCTCTTTCATTAGTTTTCCAGGAACGGACTTTATAATTTTCCCTGCAATTAGAAGTATATTATTAATTTTGTGAAGGCATAATATACATCATAATTGCTTATATGAATACTTCAGTAAGTAATTTTAAATACTAAAACAGCCAAGTAAAAAATAAAATCATAAGAAATATTTACAATTGCCCACTTTACACAACAGAAATTTACAATAACTATAGTATATTTAACTATTTATAAATAAAACATTTGGGATTAACTTTAAAATAACCCAATTGGGCCCTGGCTGGTGTAGCTCAGTGGACGGAGCTCGGGCCTGTGAACCAAAGGATCGCGGTTCGATTCCCAGTCAGGGCACATGCCTGGGTTGCAGGCCAGTTCCCAGCAGGGGCCAGTTCCCAGTAGGGGATGCACCAGAAGCAACCATACATTGGTATTTCTCTCCTTCTCTCCTTCCCTTCCCTTCTAAAGATAAATAAATAAATTTTAAAAAAATAAAATAAAATAACCCAATTGGGTGGGACGTGGGGGAAGGGATAGAATAAGCCAAGTGTTGATAACTGCTGAAATACAGTAAGGCATTCATTATATAAATTTCTTCTGTGTATATTTGAAATTTTCCATAAAAATGTTTTCAAAATATTTTAAACAATGGTGAATATATAAAGATACCTAAAAATATACAAAAGAAGTTTTAAAATTGCTTTTAGAGAGTTCCAGCCAAGATAGAGGCATAGGTACAAATGCTTCACTTCCTCACACAACCAAAAGGAGGATAACAACCAATCTAAAATCAATAAACAACCAAAAACACCAGAAAATCAATCTGCATGGAACTCCAGCAACCAAGAAATTAAAGAAAAAAATCTACCAGAACAACCAGATTGGTAAGGTAGACTGTGCAGGCTGACTCAGAAAAACCGTGGGGAGGGGGCTGAGGGGTGGGGCTGACTTCAGAGGTAAACTGAGACTCAGAGCTGACAGTGGGAGGTACTGCCAGTCTGACAGGAGAGTCTGTTAGAAAGTGCTCTAGAGACGATCAGGCGAGCTGCATTGTTCCCTCTCTGGCCTCTACCCCACAGGCAGTGCAGCAAACAGGGTTGCCCTGCCTGAGTAAATACCTAAGGCCCCACCCCTTACAACTCATCAGGTGTGCCAAGACAAAGAAATATGGTCCAAATCAAAGAACACTGCAAACCTCAAAACTCAGCGATGAGGAGATTGCCAACCTACCTGATGGAGCATTTAAAGCCCTGGTATTCAAAATGCTCGCAGAACTGATTGAGCTTGGTCGAAAAATGAAAGATACCCAAAAAGAAATAAAGCAAAATATTCAGGGAACCAGCAGTGACAAGAAGGAAACCAAGATTCAAAGTAATGATTTGGAACAAAAGGATAAAATAAACATTCAACTGGATCAGAACAAAGAAACAAGAATCCAAAAAAAATGAAGAGAGGCTGAGGATTCTCTGGGACAACTTGAAACATTCCAATATCTGAATTATAGGAGTACTAGAAGGAGAAGAACAAGAGCAAGAAATCAAAAATTTATTTGAACAAATAATGAAGCAAAACTTCCTCAAACTGGCAAAGGAAATAGACTTCCAGGAAGTCCAGGAAGCCCAGACAGTGCCAAAGAAGTTGGACCCAAAGGGGAACACACCAAGGCACATCATCATCAAGTTACCCAAGATTAAAGACAAAAAGAAAATCCTAAAAGCAGCAAGAGAAAAGGAGACAGTTACCTACAAAGGACTTCCCACAAAGCTGATTTCTCAAAAGAAACCTTGCAGGCAAGAAGGGGCTGGAAAGAAGTATTTGAAGTCATGAAAAGCAAAGACCTACATCCAAAATTACTCCATCCAGCAAAGCAAATGGAATTCTAAATGAATTCCATTTCATTTAGAATGGAAGGGCAGATAAAGTGCTTCCCAGATAAGGTCAAGTAAAAGGAGTTCATCATCACCAAGCCCTTATTATAAGAAATGTTAAAGGGACTTATTTAAGAAAAAGAAGATAAAAAATATGAATAAAATGACAACAAACTCACAACCTTTAACAAATGAACCTAAAAGAAGAGAAAAACAGTGAAAAACACTAAGCAAACAACCAGAACAGGAACAGAATCAGAGAAATGGACATTACACAGAGGGAGTTCAGTGGGGAGGGGGAAGGAAGGAAGGGGGGTGAAGTACAGGGAAGAAGCATAATTAGTAGGCATAAAATAGATGGGGAAAGATAAAAAATGGTATAGGAAACAGAGGACTCAAAGAACTTATATGTATGACCCACGGACATGAACTGAGGGGGTGGAATGCTGAAGAGTTGTGGGGGCAGGGTGGAGGGGTATAAAGGAGGACAAATCGGCAAAACTGCAATAGCAGAATCAATAAAAATTCTTTAAAAAATAAAATAGAAATAAAATTGCTACATTTAAATTGGCTATTTGAGTAGTTTATATTCTGTATTTAAGATTAAAAATATATATTCTAATCCTGTTTATCAAATTTTTCTTGATTTTATCTCCAGGTTCTATTGAAGATTTTCCAAAGAAAAAATAAACAAATGGGACTACATCAAACTAAAAAGTTTCTGCACAGCAAAGGAAAATATCAACAAAATTTAAAAAAACAATCCATAGAATGGGAGAACATATTTGCTGATACATCTGATAAGGGGTTAATATCTAAAATTTATAAAGAACTTAGAAGAACTCAATACCAAAAAAACAAACAACCCAATTAAAAGATGGGCAAAGGACCTGAGTAAACACTTCTCTAAAGAGGACATACAGAGGGCCCATAGATATACGAAAAGATGCTCAATGTCACTAATCATCAGAGAAATGTAAATTAAAGCCACAGTGAGATATCATCTTACACCTATCAGAATGGCTATCATCAATAAATCAAGAAACAACAAGTGCTGGTGAGGTTGTGAAGAAAAGGGAACCCTAGTACACTGTTGGTGGAAATGCAAACTGGTGCAGCCACTGTGGAAAGCAGTATGGAGATACCTCAAAATTTAAAAATGGATCTGCCTTTTGACCCAGTGATCCCACTTCTGGGAATATATCTGAAGGAACCCAAAACACTAATTCAAAAGAACATAAGCACCCCTATGTTCACTATTTACAGTTGTCAAGATATGGAAGTAGCCCAAGTGTCCATCAGTAGATGAATGAATAAAACAACTATGGGACATTTACACAATGGAATACTGCTTGGCCATAAAAAAGGAAGAAAACTGTACCGTTTGTGACAGTATGAATGGACCTGGAGAACATTACACTAAGTAAAATAAGCCAGTCAGAGAAAGGCAAATACCATAATATTTCACTCATATGTGGAATCTAATGAATGAAGTTAACTAACAAGCAAAATAGAAACAGACTCATAGATAGAGAGCAGGATGACAGCTGGGTGGGGGAGGGTAGGGGATGGAGAGATGGAGCTAAAAGGAAAAAGGACTCATAGACACGGACAACAGGTGTGGTGACTTCAGGGAGTAGGAAACTATAAAGGGACTAAATGTTAATGGAAAAAATACACTAAAAATTCTGTCAAAAAAGATTTTCTCAAGCATTTAGAAATGACTAAAAATTAGCAAAATTGATAAATAACATTTAAATTTCTTTTATTTCGATTTAGAAAAAAGCAAACTCATGGCAACAGCAAGAGATATATTAATAGAAACTAAAAATAGAGACTGCTTTATGACACGCAAACCACCCAACCATCCCATCAAGCTCTTTCTTTCTTGTTTACCCCACATACCACTTCTCCCTCATCAGAATTTCCAAAGGTCCTCCAATTACAGGGCTTTATTCTATGCTTTTCTCTGTAGTACATGCTCTTCTGAACCAAATGATTTATTCAATCTGATATCAAATAACACTCAAATCTCTACTCCTTGCCTAGCTCCTGGCCTCTCTTCCCTTACACAATTTCTACAATTAAATTCTATAAACTCAACAAGTTTAGAATTGCTCTTAATTTATTCCCTGTCTCTGCAAGTAACAGCATTCATCCAGTTGTTTAAACAGAAACCTGGGTCACTTTGAACATTTTTTCTCCTTGAGTCAAACCTGCGCAGTAGTAACCAGATCTACCCAATTCTATGTCCTATAACCAAATATAAATGTCCTCACAAGTTCCCCTGATAAGAAGACCCCCTCTCCCCCCCACACACACAAGAGAAATATTTTGGCTCAACTAATTTGGAAAGATACATATGAAAGCCAAATACCTACTTGTAATATTTAACTGATTTTTTTAGGTAGGTAGAGACTTAAGATTAGTAAAATATATTCAGAAATATTGCTTTTCTTCCATTATTATCTTTAACAATTTTATTCAAACTTTTCTAGATTATATTAGTTTGGTTTGCACTTAACTTTATATAAAGAAATTGCTATATATATTCTTTTGTGTCTTGCTTCTGTCATTCATGTTTTTAAGGTTATCTATTACAAGAAGTTACCTGCTATAGGTATTCATTGCTCTAGGTGTTCATTTTATGAATCCGCCACAATTTATCTGTTCACTCTATTGCTGGTGAACATTTGTATTATTTCCAGTTTTGGCTATTATAAACAATGCTGCTATGAACATTCTTAAATACGAATATAAGACTCTCTAGAATATATATCTCAGAGAGAACCTGCTGGGTCATTTAGTTTTATACTAAACTGTTTTTTCAAGTGGTTTTCACATTTATATTCCTACTAACAGTGTAATTTATATAGTGTATATGGCTTTACTATATAAATTATTTTTCTAAATTAATGTGAAAACACTGATTCTTTTCAGTTTATCCTCTTATGTTTCATTCTCTAATTTGACTTACCAAGATTTACATCTGGTAGTATCTTATCAAGAAACTGTGTTTCTCCACCATTGGGGGAGAGAAAATCTGCTAGAAGTTGACTATTACTCAGTTCTGGATGCTGCAGAAGTTTCTTGAATGAACAAAAGAAGAAAAAAAAGTTTAAAAATCTAGAAGGGTGATCAAACTATTTTAAAATAATTTTTTAAATCAAGAAAACAATTTTA
Source organism: Sturnira hondurensis (assembly GCF_014824575.4). Classification (NCBI taxonomy): domain Eukaryota; kingdom Metazoa; phylum Chordata; class Mammalia; order Chiroptera; family Phyllostomidae; genus Sturnira; species Sturnira hondurensis. The sequence goes on along the minus strand of NW_028098001.1, from coordinate 8,418,922 downwards.
AATCCTCAAAAGCAATTCCACATTCAGAATAATAATAAAATAACACTTATAGGAAGAATAGTACCACATAGTATGCCCTCAGCCTCTGCAGTCAGACTAAATAGATTTGAATTCTGGCTCTTCCATCTGCTAGCTAGGTATTGCCAGAAAAGTTCCTAAACTGCCAATAAGTCAGTTTCCTCATGTCATGTATAAAATGAAAATGATACAACCTACTTTTTAATGTTGTTATAAAAGCATGTAGCACTTACCTTATACACAGGAAGATTAAACATGAAGCTAATATTATTTCTTAGCTTCTCAACTATAAACAAGTATGACAATATTATACAACTATCTTGCTAATTAAGACGTTGGCAAAAATTAAAAGGATTTAGCAAAAACTAAATGGGGAAATGTAAAATAACTTGGAGGATCTGTTGTCTGTTCACCCTACAATATTATTTTCTTACAGACAAACTGACCTTTTAAAGTCAAAATTAACCCATTCTTAGCTAATATTGTTTCATAACTATGAAACAGTTACAAAACTTTATGATAAGAAATCTACAGCGTGGGGAAAAAGTAGGTTTACAGTAATGAGTACATGAAACAGAGTTTATTCTAGTATTATTATTTATTAATTATTACATTACCTTCCATAGAACTGTAAACTTACTTTTGCTCCACCCTATATATAAACAAAATAGTAGTACTGTAACCTTTAACTTTGTATTACCAGAAAAAAAGTTCCAGAAGGAGGTACTCTAGTTTTTCGAATTACTTCAAATAATGGGTTAACAATATCAACAAAGACCCAGGTTAACACTATGTGTTGTGTTCAAATGTCCTTGTAGTATTTAACAGTTAATTCATATTTCAATTTTCACACTATGAAAAATTATATAAAAATATTTTCTGAATTCAAGTATTCAACAGTTCAAATACAAGAAATAAAATGTAAATACCTCTTAGTACTACTGAATATTTAACTCATAAAGTACTTGTTTTTGACTATAAGGAACTGAATTTAACTGAGTTCACGCTTAATAAAAACTCATATAAAAAAGTTGTTTTAAAGAGTAAAGCAAAAGTATATTCTGGCCTTATACCCTCGATTAAAGACAGTTGGTCATTAATTTTAGAGAAGTCTCAAGTAAGTAACTTTTAAGTTGATTATGCCAACAATGAAAAAAATAAACCACCAATTACATTGTTTACACAACACAATGCCCACGCTCTGAGAAAATGGAATTCAATTCCAACTGGTAAATGGTAGAGAGTCAGGAGATCCACAAGAAACTGGAAAAACATCTTCAAATTGAAAAAGGAAAGGAACTGAGGAATAAAACAGGAGGGAAGATTTTCAAGTTAAAAAAGTGTTGAACACAAAATTAAACACAGAATAAGACAAAAATAACAAAAACTACCCAACATTCTTGGAATATATTTAATCTTTTACACCAAACTTTTTGTTTCTTTAACATCCCACACCAAAACTAAGCCCAACATGAGACCTTTTTTCCTCTAAGAAAACATCTGGTATTTTGTATCTGGTCAAGATGGCAGTATAGGTAGACACAGCTTGCCTACTCGCACAACCACACTGAAACTACAACTAAATTACAGAACAACCAACACTCAGAACTGTCAGAAATCAAGTTGAATGAAAGTCTTACAACTACAGAATTAAAGAAACCACATCCATGCAGACTGGTAGGAAGGGCAGACATGCGGAACATGCTGGTCCCAAATCCATGTGTGGTGGATAAAAATTCAGCAAGGACTCCCAATCCTACACCAGGCCCCCACCCCAGGGTTCCAGTCCCAGGAAGATAAGTCCCCATAACTTCTGACAACAAGAATCAGTGGGGGCTGAGTTGATGGAAGAAACTTCTGGAGTCTCAAGTAGGTCTCCTTAATGAACACACACAGACTTACTCAGACTCACTCCCTCTGAGCTATAGCACTGGGGTAGCAGCCTAAAAGGCACCAGTGACATACAGAGAACAACTGAAGTGTCTGGAATCAAGGCAAGAGCTGGATCATAGCTTTCTCCCAGACAGAAAGGTGGGCAGGGGCCACTGTCCCTTTTCTGAACCCTCTTCCCCTCTACAGCAACATAGCCAGCAGGTAGGTACCATATCTGAGACTCCATCAACCTGGCTAATACTGTTTGTCCAACCCTGGAGATCCCCAGAGGCTCCATCCCACCCAACTTACAGCTGTTAACCATGGCTTTTCCACACGAATGGCTGGTCTTGGCTCATGCTTCACAACTTCCTAAATCCTTTCAAACAATCAAGAGCAAGCCTCAGTGAGCTCCCAGCCCCTATACCTCCCGCTAAGTGGCTCAAGCCCTGGCACTAACATCAGCCAGCCTAGATTCACAGATGGGCTTTGCCTGGAAATCTCTAAGCCCAACACAAGTAGCAGCCATCTCAGATTGCTTTATAGTTCAAGCCAGGTACCCTGGGCAAAACACAGGTAGGAGCTGACCATGGCCTGAACCACCCAGAAAACCCAAGGGTCTGCAACCCAGTGTATGGCAACAAACCACGTCAGAGCACCACCATACTGCCCCTACACAGCTGATCCTCCATGGAGGGCGGAGGTTGGTGGTCAGTGGTCACAGCCAATCCTTACAGATAACTGGCCTGGGTAAATTCCTCCCATTGATCTGCCAACGGCAACCAAGGTTCAACTACAAGAGATGGGTATACTCAGACCACATGCAAGACACACATTCAGTATCCAGCTCCAGTGATAGGGGAGGCTGTGCCACTGGACCCTACAGGACACCTATTACATTAGGCCATGCTACCAAGACAGGGAGTCATAGCAGCTCTACCTAATACATAGAAACACACAGGGAGTCTGCCAAAATGAGAAGACACAGAAACATGGCCCAAATGAAAAAACAGGGCAAAACGCCAGAAAAAAAACTAAAAGAAATAGAGATAAGCAATCTATCAGACACAGAGTTCAAAACACTGCTTATAAGGATGCTCAAGGAACTTAGTTAGGACCTCAACAACATAAAAAAGATCCAGTCAGAAATGAAGAATACACTAATCAAAATAAAGAACAATTTGCAGGAAAAGAACAATAGAGTGGATAAAGCCAAAAATCAAATCAATAATTTGGAACATAAGGAAGCAAAACCAAGCAATCACAGCAACAAGAAGAAAAATGAATTAAAATTTGAGGATAGTGTAAACATCCTCTAGGACAACTTCAAGTATTCCAACATTTGCTTCATAAAGGTACCAGAAGGAGAAGAGAAAGAGCAAGGAATTAGAAATCTATTTGAAAAAAAATAATGAAAGGAAACGTCCCTAATTGGTGAATGAAACAGACATGCAAGTCCGGGAAGCACAGAGAGACCCAAACAAGATGGATGCAAAGAGGCCCACTCCAGGACACAACATAACTAAAATGCCAAAAGTTAAAGATAAGGAGAGAATCTTAAAAGCAACAAGAGAATAGCAGCTCGTTATCCACAGGGGAGTTTCCGTAAAACTGTTAACTGATTTCTCAAAAGAAACTTTTCAGGCCAGAAGGGATTGGCAAGAAATATTCAAAGTCATGAAAAGTAGGGAACTATAGCCAAGATTGCTTTCCCCAGCAAAGATATCATGTAGAATCGAAGGGAAGATAAAGAGCTTCTCAGACAAGAAAAAAACTAGAGGTCATCATCACCAAATCATTATGATATGAAATGTTAAAGGGGCTTATTTAAGAAAAAGATGAAATCTGTGATCAATAAAATGGCAATAAATACATATCTATTAACAATTGAATCTAAAAAACAAACCAAGCAAAGAAGAACAAAGATGGCTGCCATATGGGAGGGGGATGTAGGGGAATGGGTAAGGAGGTAAGTGGATTACAAAGTACAAATAGATTGTTAGAGAACAGCCATAGAGATATAAAGTATAGTATGGGAAATGGAGTAGCCAAAGAATATATACACCTGACCCATGGACATGAACAATGGTGTGGGGATTGCCTGAGGGAGTGGGTGGTGCTGGGTGGAGGGGGCAAAGAGCGAAAAATCAGGACAACTGTAATAGCATAATCAATAAAATACAATTTTTTAAAAATCTTGTATTTCATTTGCTTATCAATTTTTTAAAAGTACACTTTTGACAATAATTCCATCATCACATTAAAATTTTAAATAAAAGAATTTTAGAAATCAACATTGATGCATACTCATAAAGCAAAGCATATACATATGAGAGAAAAAAAGAGAAATTAGAGAATGTGTGATCAGCAATGTGTGTTAAATTAAGCTGGTGATATACCTGTAAATATTCCTGAAACTCTTCTCTCTTTGACTTTAAGAATTCATAATTTTTGGGGCCAATGATCCTTTTGGAAGGAAGTTGGGCATCAGGAAATGTGCCTGAAATTAATATAAATGAAAATTATAATTATGTCAAAATTATAATTATGTCATAATTATAATTATGTTATGCTACTACTTTAAAAACCTAATTTATAATTTACTATAACAAATTCATATTCATAATTCTGCCTTGTAGAAATATATCATTCTCCTTTAAAAAATCTGGACAAGTTCAAAGAGCACAGAAGTTTGAACTGGAATTACTGCTATCCAAAATATCACTACTCTTCACTGATACCCTCTGTTTATACATATAGAGATATTTAACCCTCTATACTAGTAAAAAAAGATTCAAAAAATTATCACGAGACACTTTGAAATCAGTGAGATATTGTTAAAACAAAATCTTACTAAAGAAATACCCACTCTCTCATGGAAACAAATTATATTCCTAATGCTATATATGCTTAAAAACAAAATTTAAAAACCATGAATATGCTTTCTCAGATAGGGCTGATTTTGGAAATTTTAATACCAAAATGGAAAAATATTACTGGGAATCCAACCAACTTTGGTTAATCTGGGATTTTAAAATATGGAGATAAATGATCTTCTCTCAACTCTAAACCAAAAAGAAAAGTTCTCAGAGAAAGAACAAGACAAGGATAGCACTGCAAGAGACTGGCAGAGACAAAAAGAAAACCATTTAATGACCAGTACAAAATAAAAATCTAGACAAAAGATACGGAGTGGGACCTTGTTTTATCTTCCTATATTCTCATCATGGGATTTATTTATACAGAAAAGAAGGGTTCCCTGCCCTTCTCAATTTAGAATCAATCTGAATTTGAACCACAAGACACTCCACAGAGCTTTTCTAAAATGAAAGAATTCAGAGTACATAAATCAAGCCCACCAATCCACATACAAAATGACTGGAAATACTATAACCTTGATATTAACTAATGTAAGTAGACATATAAGAAAGACTGAAAGGTGAGCAGAATAACTAAAAAGCAAAAGTGATCTCTTTTTCTGATTAATCTATCCTCAGAAGAAACATTCATCTACAAGTTTTGTCTCCATATCTACATCTAAGAGCTAAATTGAAACATTTACCATGATACATACAGTAAACATGTCTACCAAGAAAGACAATGGTAACAGAACACAGCAATTCTGAAATGCCTGACTTAAATTATCTACCATCAAGATAAAAATTAAACTGGAAAGAAAGCCTTTTCTAAAGTACAATTAAAAAATAGGTATATTTTACTTTTTAAAAAAATTGATTTGAGAGAGAGAGGAAGAGGGGAGTAAGCAACAGAGTAACATCGATTGTTCCACTTGCTATGCATTCATTGGCTGATTCTTGTACGTACCCTGACTGTGGATAGAACAAGCAAACTTGGCATATCAGGACAATGCTCCAACTAACTAAGCTATCTGGACAGGGCTATCTTTTATATTTTTATATTATTATTCAAAAAGCAATAAATGTATTGTAAAAACTTTTAAAATATAAACACACAAAAATAAGATAAAAGTAATATATTCCTATTATCAACAGCAGTGTACACAAGAGTCACTATTACATTTCCTTGTTAATGTTCAAATCAAAAAATTAATCTGGTTCAACAGCTTCCAAGAAAGCTAAGGCTGAATATAATGTTTTATACAAAGAGGACAACATACCATGAAATTCAGTTAGTTTTGACTCAAGTACATAGAATTCAAGGTATCTTCTATAGACAGACCAATGTTCAGGCTCATGCCCAACTGTAAATTGAATGAATATACACTGAGTAATAAATAGTTTTATCAACTACTATTAAAAAGATGCAGTATTTAAAACATTAAGTATACAAATGTGGAAATTATTCCAGTCTTCATAATTTATTTCTTGGTATCACATTTAATAATGTGGTTTTATCCCATATTTTCATTTTAAATTATTTAGAAGACATTGGTAAATTCACCTATTTATGAAGTCATCTCAATAATATATACATTTTTCTACAACAGAATCATACAGCTGACAGCAACTTTGAAAATATTATGCAATTATGATAATTTTAAAATTTCATAAATATGTATTTCATTAAAAATTTATAGTCAATTTTGGGTCTCTGAACTTTTTATTAATTGTTCTGATCTAATATAGTACAGATGAGCACTATCCAATAGAATTTTCTGCATATCCTACAAATGTTCTATATCATCTATAATAAAGTAGCTATTAGCTATTGATCACTTAAAATATAGCTAATATAAGAAATGAAATTTTAATTTTAATATAACTTAATTTTAATTTTCACATGTGAACAGCAGCTACCATACTGGATAGTAAGAACTAACGGTTTATACCTGAAACCAGTTTAATTTTGTTAACTACTGTCACCCCCAAAAAATTCAATAATAAGAAAAAATAGTACTAATGGTTTACAGAATGGGGCAAAAGTAGGTTTACAGTTGTTTGTATGGAAAATACAATAATTAATAAATAATAATACAAGAATGAGCTGTTTTGTATACTTACAACTGTAAACCTACTTTTGCCACACCCTGGATGTAAACTTGAACAAATAAATTAACCCCACTGTGCCTTAGTTTGCTTAGATAAAAATAATTGTACCTATTACATAAAATAATCCCCCTAAGGCACTTCTGTGCAGTGCAAAGCACAGAGTAAGCACCCCAAGTGTTAGCTGCTATTATTAGCATCTAATTTCATTCTAGCACTGATTTAGAAATGCAATGGATCAAGTTAATTAAAACCACAACCACAAAAACACCTGTATTCAGAGAAAAACCAACCTGCTATGGTCACAACACAAGCCATAAAGCAAATTTTATTTTTTTTCTTCACTGGTCTTAAATGTCTATATTATATTTAGTTTTGGTTTTAAAAATCCTGAAATTGCTACTTTGCTACACACATAAAATCAATGCAGTATTTAAGCCATGGCCATGGCTTCCTCAGAGCACATACTATGTTGACTGTAAAAATCTACAGCACTGATGACAAAAATTACCCTTATGACATAAGTTTTAAGATTTTTTTGGTATTGATTTTATGATTATGAAGTCAAAGTTTTTAAAAATAAAGAACAAAACTTAAGAATAGCTCTCAAAAAGGCAAAAACAAAAGCATATTCCCAAAATATTTAAAAGTATAGCACACATAAATCTTTCAAAAGGAGGTAAAAGTTACTACATGTTCACATATTTATACTGGTAGGGAATTACAGCTGAATAGGAGGTTTTAAATAATTTTCCGAGAGACAAGAGGCAGATTTTAAGTACTAGGCACATGACACAGCCTGGCATGGTGACTGCTTAACTTGCTATGGATGCTGCTTACCCCCGTCATTAGTACAGTACACACCTAAAAACCACCAAAAGAAAAAAATAAGCAAAATATGAAGAAAACTTGTACAACTGTGTCTGATCATATATCAATTCTAACTTGCTGACAACAGAGGAGAAGAAATGCTGTCTTAATAAAATTGGTATAATATCTCCTATAGTGCTACAGGCATAAATAATAGTCAATTAAGTATAATGGCTAATGATAATGGGAGCAAAACCATTAAAATAAAATCGTATCGCTGGATTGTTAGGTGTCTTGCAATTGCAGGTATCTACTGAATAAGTGTTGGTTGAACAAATTAATTAATTAACTAGTAACAGAGATAACCTAGAAAATCCTAAGCTTTCATTTAATTTTTTTCTTCTACACAGTTATCTTTTGGATCTGCAGTCATACCCAATAGTTATAAATGGCAAAATGTTTATTATTCCTGATAAATACAGACTAACCAGAATCTTTTAAGAAACGCATTCATAAATCTTCCTACCTGCTCTTCTATCATTCCTTTCAACATCAATACAAAACACAGGTATTCTTTCCTTTTTCTCCCTCCTTTCAGAGGAGGGATCTTCAAAGAAGTCTACATATGGAATGCTAATTTTCCACGCAGCAAGGTTTCGGGGAGTATTAGGTGTGCTCACAGCTTCCACTGGAGAATCATCTTCCATTACAACAATACCTTCTTCAATCTGAAAAAAAAATCACCAGGAAAAATGTAGTATTTCCCGGACCTTCAGGCCTGACTTAGAACTATAAAGTAGTATGTCTATATAAATTCTGTAATTTTTAAATATTTCTGAAAGTAGGTGATATCAAATTTTCTACTGAAAATATAAAGATAAAAAAAATAAAAATAAGCTACCAGCATCAACTCCAGGTTTTGTTACATCACCTGTGAAAATTCAAAAAAAAAAAATAGGCAATAGATACTTCAGATTACTGGGAAAAAAATATACTGATATTTTTTCATTTAGAGATATAAAATTTTACCAATGTTATCAGCCATTGATGGAGATAGCACAGATAAATTGGATCTGTGATATAAAAGAGTAAGCAAAACAGTTGCTGGTATGGAAAATAATAAATTAAAAATTAATGAAGTGGACTTTTGCATACTCACAACTGTAAACCTACTTTTGTCCCACTCTGTACTGCTGGTTACTAGACATACTGGCACAACTCTCCTAGAAAGCATTTTGACATCGCGTATTTATAAAGAGACATAAAACAGCTTCAACCAAATAATTTCATTTCTGGGAATTTATTCTAATAAAAGTATGTATTCCAAATAAATGTTTTAAACTGGGAAAAAGGCACAAGTATTCATTGAAGCATTAAATTATATAAAATTAGAAAAGAGGTCTGAAAGTGACACACCTCTACACAATTAAGGTTATTGTTTTAATGTCCTGTCTCCTCAAATGTTAATAAAATAAATGTTTAAAATAATATTTTTTAAAAACTGCTTGAAAAACAATTATTATTTTAAAAAGTAAACATGTTCTAGAGATACACAAAGAAAAAGAAGAAAAAAACTGTATCACATTAAATTGAAAGAGAACTTCTGAATTAGCACATTATAACACCACCTGGTCCTCTAGACATCTCTGACTTTTGTTCAAGGGGGCAAAATATTACAGATAAACACACTTTTTAAGGCAATGAGTCACAGGCGGTAGCACTCAAGAGCAAACAAGTAGTGGGGATACATTTCCAGACTTCTAGTGCTGTACCTTCTAATGAATTCTTTTCCTCCCCACACAGTCCCTTAGCAATTATCCCTTTTTTTGTTCTAGGACTAAAATGGCTTTCCATAATTCCTAATAAGACCATTAGTGACAATTTTCCTTTCCCCTAAAATTCCTAAACAAGACAAAAAAGATTCCATGAGGTCTCACAGCTTAGAATTAGCACAGTGCCCTCTAAATTCTAAGTGACCCCAGCTTGGTCTGGGTCAACACCCCACCTACCACTTCCTTTTCAAATATCGGAGATTACTTTGCCCTCTTCTCTTACTTCCAATTATTATCATCTTGGGTTCCAATCAAGAATTTTCATCTATGTCACTACCAATGAGGACTCTCTATTTTTTAAAAATACCTTTCCATTCCTGAAGCAAAAATACAACTTGTATTTCAAGTAATTAGGAAGAACATAAAAAGTACATCTTCCCCCACAAAAATTATGTTTTCAGAAGTTCACAGTAATATAGGTAAATGCTTTTGTTATAATATTAACTGGCGAGAGAGCAGGACAGTAAACTACATATATAATATAGCCTCATCAACAAAGGTAGAAAGGGACAGATATTTTTTTAAAAAAGAAAATTACCTCAACATTAGTAGAAGTGGTTATTGGGTGGTAGGCTTATGGGTGGTTATTTTCATTTTTCTATACTACTAAAATATTGAGATTATACAAGGTCTGTCTGGAAAAAGTCCAGCCACTGTTAATACAAAGAGAATTGTTTGACACAGGTGTAACCTGGTAGCCAAGAGGAGTGGACTGGAATGTGCATGCCTAAACAATGATGACTTCACTGTACTAGTCAGTAGGGCAGTAAATACCATTGAGTGAGCATGTGTACTGTGTGGCCATTGCACTCAAAATGACTGAGTGAATAGAGCAATGAACCTGTATCAGATTTTGTGTTAAGTTTTAACATTCCTCCACGGAAACTATTCAGATGATTCAGAAGTTCACAGCTATAGGCAACTGGTGATTGGCAGTTTCATCACGACAATGTGTCCACTAACACATTACATCTCCTGAAGAGTTTTTGGAAAAACAGCAAATCATCCAGGTGACTCAGCCATTCTATAGTCCAGACTTGGTGCCCTGAAATTCTTGCCTTTTCCCAAAACTAAAATCAACTTTGAAAGGATAGAGATTTCACACTCTTGATGAGATTCAGGAAACGATGATGGAGCAGCTGATGATGATTGGGAGAACTGTGTGAGGTCCCAAGGTACCTACTTTGAAGGCAACTGAGGCATCATTGTGCCATGCACAATGTTTCTTGTATTTTGTATCTTCTTCAATTAATGTCTCTATTTTTCATATTATGTGGTTGGATACCTTCTGGACAGACCTAGTAATATGCTTAAAATTAAAAAACATAAAGTATTATTTTGAAAAAAGATTCCTTCCTCTGTCTATTGTCTTTATTCTATTTAAGGAGAAACAGGGCTTAAAGAGAAAAAAAATGCTATGTGAATTATCTAAAAAAAAAGGGAAAATAAGATTTTATTCTATTTAAATTATAAAGAAGCAATGATTCTCCCTAACAACTCATCAGTGTGATGATGAAGAAGTCAAAAGGAAGGTGTAAAGAGGACAAATGGGTATACTCACTCTTCTGTCCTGTTTCTTAGTTATTACCAATTCATTCACTACTATGTCTCCATTTTACACCCAGGTTAGTAGATTCCTTACAGGAAAACTCTATGACTTAAAAAATATTTCATTGTTTATGCTATCACAGTTGTCACACTTTCTTCCCCTTCGCTGCCTCCACCCAGCTTGGCCCCCACTTTCATAGTTCCCTATACCACTGTACATGTCCATGGGTCCTTTGTGTATGTTCTTTGACAAATCCCTTTACCTTCTTTCATTCGGTTCCCACTGCCCCCATCCCCTTACAACTCCCAGCCTATTCCATGATTCTACGGCTCTAGTTCTATTTTGCTCATCAATTTATTTTCCTCACTAGATTCCTCTTACAAATGAGATCATATGGTATCTGTCTTTTGCCAACTACCTTACTTAGCATAGTAATCACCAGTTGCAACCATACTGTCACAAAAGGTAGGAATTCCTTTTTTCTGCTGCATAGTATTCCATTGTGTAAATGTACCACAATTTTTTTGGTCCACTAATCTACTGATGGGCACTTAGGCTATTTCCAAATCTCCATTACTGTAAATCACGCTGCTATGAATGAGGGGTGCATAATTTTTTTTTGAATTGGTGTTTTGGGATTCTTAGGGTATATTCCCAGCAGTGGAATCACTGGGTCAAAAGCAGTTCCATTTTTACTTTTTTCAGGAAAATTCCAGTTTCCATGGAGGCTGCACCGGTCTGCATTCCTGCCAACAGTGCATTAGGAATCTGTCTTCTCCACATCCTTGCCAGCACTTGTTTGTTGATTTACGGATAACAGCCATTTTGGCAGGTGTAAGGTGATATCTCATTGTGGTGTTAAATTGCATCTATCTGATGGCTAATAATGTTGATCATTTTTTCATATGTCTATGGGTCATTTGTATGTTCCCCTTTACCCATTTTTTAATTGGATTGCTTGTCTTCCTAGTGTTGAGCCTTTATATATTTTGGAGGCAAAACCCTTGTTCAATGTATCATTGGCAAATTATGTTATCCCATAGAGTCAGTTTCCTTTTCATTTTGATGAGTTTCTTTAGCTGCACAGCTTTTTAATCCCTAGTTGTCCTGTTTATTTTTTCCTTTATTTCCCTTGTCCTATGGTATATGTTGGCAAAAACATTGTTACATGAAATATCTGACATTTTAATGCCTATATTTTCCTCTAGGGTTTTTATAGCATCAAGACTGATATTTAAGGTCTTTTATTCATTTTGAGTTTATTCTGGTATATGTGTAAGATGGTAGTCTACTTTTTTTTTTTTTTGCATATACCTGTTCAGTTCTCCCAACACCATTTATTGAACAGACTGTCTTTAATCCATTGTATGTTCTTGTCTCCTCTGTCAAATATTAACTCACCATAGGAACATGGATTTATTTCTGGGCTCTCTATTCTGTTCCATTGACTTATATATCTGTTCTTATGCCAGTACCAGACTGTTTTGATTACAGTGGCCTTGTAGTATAGTTTGATATCAGGTATTGTGATCCCCCAACTTTGTTCTTTTCTCTCAAGATTGCTGTAGCTATTCGGGGTCTTTTTTTTTTTGGTTCCATATAAATTTTTGGAATATTTGTTCTATATCTGAGAAATATGCCATTGGTACTTAATAGGAATTGTACTGAATCTACAGATTACTTTGGGTATTATGGACAGTTTAATGATGTTAATTCTTTCAATCCATGAACATTACCATATACCTAGGCTTCCACTTGCATCTTCCTCAATTTCTATCTTTATTTTCCTATAGTTCTCCAAGTACAAGTCTTTCACCTCCTAGGATAAATTTATTCATTGGTGTTTTTCTTGTTGCAATAGTAAATGGGATTGTTTTCTTAGTTTCTCTTTCTTATAGTTAGCTATTGTTGTATAAAAATGGATTGATTCTGAATATTAACTTTGCCGATTCATTTATTAGGTTGAGTAGTTTTTTGGTGGAGCCCATAGCATTTTCTATGTATAATGTCCCGTTGTTTGAGAATAATGAGTTTTACTTCCTCTTCTCCAATCTGGATGCCCTTTATTTCTTCTTCTTGCCTGATCACTGTGAATAGAACTTCCTGTACTATGATGAGTAAGAGTGGTGAAAGCAGACACACCCCTGTCTTGCTCCTGATCTTAAGGAAAATGCATTTAGTTTTTGCCCATTGAGAATGATGTTGGCAGTAGGAGTTTTGTATATGGCCTTTATTATGTTGATGTATGCTCCCTCTATTCCCACTTTGGTGAGTGTTTTCATCATAAATGGGTGCTGGATTTTATCAAATGCTTTTCTCCATGTATTGATATGATTATGTGATTTTTGTCTTTCATTTTATTTACATGATGTATCACATTTATTGATTGTAAATATTGTACCATTTTGGCATCCCTGAAATAAATCCAAGTTGATTGTGGTATATGATATTTTTCCATAGATTATAAATCCAGTTTGCTAACATTTTGTTAAGAATTTTAGCATCTATCTTCATCACAGTATTAGTCTGTAATTTTTTTTTCTGTGTTGCGTTTTACCTGGTTTTGGAATAAGATAATGCTAGCCTCACAACAAGAACCTGCAAGTATTTCCCTCTTTTTGAATTTTTTGGAATAGTTTGAGCAGGATGTTTATTAGTTCTGTTTTGAATGATTGATATAATTTGCTCTTGAAGCCATCTGGTCCACGGTTTCTGTGAGCCAGGAGTTTTTTGATTACCACTTCCATTTCACTAGTTGTTATTGGTCTATTCAGGGTCTCTGTTTATTCCAGATTCAGTTTTGGAAGACTGTATGTTTCTAGAAATTTATCCATTTCACCCAGGATGTCCAATATCTTGGCATGTAGTTGTTGATAGTAATTTCTTGCAATCCTTTGTGTTTCTGTGGTGTCAGCTGTTATCCCTCCTCTTTCATTTCTGATTTTATTTACTTGGGTCTTCTCTCTTTTTTTATGAGTCTGGTTAAATTTGTCAATTTTATCTTTTCAAAGAACCAGCTCCTAGATTTATCAATCTTTTGACTTTCTTTTTTAGTGTCTATGTCATTTATTTCTGCTCTGATTTTGATTATTTCCTTCCTTCCACTTGCTCTGAGCTTTGTTATTGTTTTCTAGTTCTTTCAGGTATAAGGTTATTTAGGTTGTTTATTTGAAATTTATCTACCTTCTGTAGTTGATTGTGGTATAGTAGGCATATAATGCTATGAATTTCCCTCTCAGGACTGCTTTTGCTATGTCCCGTAAGTTTTGGGTTGCTGTGTGTTCATTTGTTTCCAAGTACTTTTTATTTCTTCTTTGATCTCATTGTTAATCCATTTATTATTCAATAATAAGTTATTTAGATTCCATGTATTGCAATGCTTTTGAGTTTTTTCCTCAAGGTTGATTTCTACTTTCAAGCCACTGTGATCTGAGAAAATGCTTGCTTGATATGACTTCAGTTTTCTTGAATTTATTAAGGCTTACTTTGTGTCCGACCATGCTATCTATCTTTGAGAATATTCCAAGTGCATTTGAAAAGAATGTATATTCTGCTTCTTAGAGATGAAATGTTCTATATATATATCAATTAAAGCCACTTGACATAGTGTGTGATTTAATGCTGGTATATTCTTGTTGATTTTTTTGTTTGGATGATCTGTCCATTGTTGACAGTGGGGTGTTAAAATCAGCTATAATGACTGTATTGCTGTCAATCTCTTTCTTAAAGTCCTCTGAGATCATTTTTATATATCTAGGTGCTCCTATATTGGAGCCATGTATGTTTACAAAGGTTATATCCTTTTCTTGGACTGCCCCCTTTGTCTGTTATGGTCTTTGTTTTGAAGTCTATTTAGTGAGATAGAAGTATTACTATCCCACTTTACTTTCACCCTCATTTGCATAAAATACTTTTTCCATACCTTCATTTTCCATCTTTGTAAATCATTAGTTCTGAGGTGGGTCTCCTGTAGACAGCATTTATGCCGGTCATGTTTTCTTATCCATTCAGCTACCCTATGTCTTTTGATTGGGACATCAAAAGCATTTAATCCATTTACATTAAAGGTTATTATTGATAGGTACTTACTCATCACCATCTTACCCCCTTGTACCTGTGTTCCTCTCTATTTCTTCTTCTTATTAAAGCCATCCCTTTAGCATCTCTTGCATTGCTCATTTGTTGGAAATGTACTCCTCTAGTCTTTTTCTGTCTAGGAAGCTCTTTATTTCACCTTCAATTTTAAATGATAACCTTTTTGGATAGAGTAGTTTTGGTTGCAGGTCCTTGCTTTTCATCATTTGAATACTTTATCCAATCCCTCCTGGCCTGAAGTGTTTCTGTTGAGAAATCAGCTGACAGACTTATCGAGCTCCATAGTAAGTAACTACCATTTCTCTCTTACTGCCTTTAAGAGTCTCTTTGTCTTTAAACGTTGCCATTTTAGCTGTTACATGCCTTGATATGGGCCTCTTTGGGTTCATTTAGATTGGGATTCTCTGTGCTTCCTGAACATGTGTGAATCTCTCCCTCACCAAGTTAGGTAAGTTTTCTGTCATTTCTGCAACAGGCTTTCTATCTTTTTGCCCCCTTTCCTCTCCTGGTATCCATATAATGTGACTATTGTATGTTTCATGTTGTCCCAAAGCTCTCTTAGACTAACCTCATTCTTTTTAAGTCTTTTTCATTTTGTTCCTCTGACTGGGTGATTTTTTTTTACCTTGTCTTCCAAATCACGGATTCAATCCTCTGCTTCATCTAGCCTGCTTTTAATTCCTTCTGATGTATTCTTCATTTCAGATATTGAATTCTTCATTTACAAATGGATCTCATTAATCATTTCTACATCCTTTTTTATGCCAATGTAGCTCTCAAGTTTTTGAGCATCTTTATAAACTTTACTTTGAACTCTATGTCAGATTATTTGCTTGCCTCAATTTCATTGAGCTCTTTTTCTGGAGATTTCTTATTTTCTTTCACTTGGACATGGTTTTTTCTTTCCTCATCTTATCTGTCCCTTTTCTATTGTTTTTATGTATTAGATAGATCTGCTTTGACTTATGTCTTGTGGGATAGGATTATGTAGTACAAGTTCTGTGGGATCCAGGTGCAGACTCCTTGATCTCCTGATCTGGTTGCTCTAGGAGTGCTCTTTGTGTGGTTTATATGGGCTCTCCTGTTGTATTTGGGTTTGTTGGCTTGTTCGTTGGTGGAATCCCCCTCCAGCAGGCTGACTGAGAGGCTCAAACCCCACCACATCTTATATGCTGCTGTACAGTGGTGACAGAACAGAGCAAAACAACACACAAACAAATGAAACCAAAACAAGCAACCCCCCTCCAACAACAGCAGCAATTTCACTGACAAAAAATTAAATAATAATAAAGGTGGAAAGGGAAATGGAATATCAGGGAAAGTAGAAAAAAAGAAAAAAGAATTAGAGAAGACCAAAGGGCAGAAAAATGGTAATGGGAGGAGAAAAGTGAAGAAAATATGAATAATATGAAAAACAGGAAAAAGGGACAAAGAACAAGAAAGAATAACAAAAATAAGAAAAGAAAGAAGAAGGGAACAATGGAGTAATCAAAGATAAGAGTAAAATAAGAGATATGAAAGAAAAAATAGAACAAAAATAAAGGGAAAAGAGACTTCCCGTCAAGATGGTAGCATAGGCAGACATGACTCACCTCTTTGCACAATCAAAACAAAATTACAACTAAGATATAGAACAACCATCACTCAGAACTGACAGAAATCCAGCTGAATGGAAGTCTAACAAGTTCATAATTAAAGAAACCACATCCCCTGGCTGGTGTAGCTCAATGGATTGAGTGCAGGCCTGGGAACGACACAATCGCGGTTCAATTCCCAGTCAGGGCACATGCCTAGGTTGCAGGCCAGTTCCCAGATGGGGATTCACAAGAGGCAACCATACATTGATATTTCTCTCCTTCTCTCCTTCCCTTCCCCTCTAAAGATAAATAAATAAAATCTTAAATTAAAGAAAAAAAAAAACCACATCCATCCAGACTGGTAGGAGTGGTGATGATGTGAAATGAGCTGGTCTCACATCCACATGTGGTAGATAAAAATATGGGAGGAATATCTCTGGACTGAGGAGTCCCTGCTCCACACAAGGCACCCCAGAGCAGGGTTGCAGGGTTCCAGTGCCAGGAAGATAAGTCCCCAGAACTTCTGACTATAAAAACCAGTGAGGATTCAGTTAGTGGAAAAAACTGCTGGGTCCTCAAGCAGTTCCTCTTAAAAACCCCCACACAGACTCACCTACCCAGCCTTCCTCCCTCTGAGCTCCAGCAATGGGATGGCGGCTTCAGGAGTGCCAGTGGTGGGCAGGGGGAGGCTGAGGTATCTGACATCAAAGTGAGCAAAGGCTATTGTCCCTTTTCTAAACCCTCCCTCCACAGAGCCAGGACACTGGTACCACACCTAAGATTCCATCAACCTGGCAAACACTGCTTGACTTGTCATGGACTTCCCCAGAGACTCTACCCCACCCAACTTATGGGCCAACTCAAGCTGCTTTTCCATTTGAATGGTCTTTGCTTATGCTTCACAACTACCTAAATCCTCTCAAGCAAGCTCTGGTTGGCCTCATTGATCTCCAGGTCCAAAAGTAGCAGCCTAGATTCATAGCTTGGCATCACCAGGAGTCTCCAAGCACAGCACAAATAGCAGCCATCTCAGATTGCTTTATAACTCAGGCAGGGTGGCCCTGGGTAAAACATAAGTTGGGGCTGATCTTGGCCTGCACACCCAGTGGACAGCTACAGACCTTGTCAGAGCACCATCACCCTGCCCTCCACAGCTGGTCCTCCATGGAGGGCAGAGGTTGGTGGTAAGTAGTCACAACGAATCCTTGCAGATAACTGGTCTGGGTATAATCCTCCCATTGATCTGCCAACAGCAACCAAGGCTCAACTATAAGAGGAGGGTGTACTCAGCCCACATGAAGGATGCACCTCGAATACCCAGCTTAGGAGATAGCCGCGGCTGTACCAATGGACCCTGCAGGACACCTACTACATAGGCCACACTATCAAGACATGGAGTCAAGNGACCTTGTCAGAGCACCATCACCCTGCCCTCCACAGCTGGTCCTCCATGGAGGGCAGAGGTTGGTGGTAAGTAGTCACAACGAATCCTTGCAGATAACTGGTCTGGGTATAATCTTCCCATTGATCTGCCAACAGCAACCAAGGCTCAACTATAAGAGGAGGGTGTACTCAGCCCACATGAAGGATGCACCTCGAATACCCAGCTTAGGAGATAGCGGCGGCTGTACCAATGGACCCTGCAGGACACCTACTACATTAGGCCACACTATCAAGACATGGAGTCAAGGCAGCCACCTAATATAAAGAAACACAGGGAGTCTGCCAAAATGAGGAGACAAAGAAATGAGGCCCAAATGAAAAAACAGATAAAATCTCTAGAAAAAGAGCTAAACAAAATGAAAATAAGCAATCTCTCAGATGCAGAGTTTAAAGGATTGATTATAAGAATGCTGGGAGGGTTAAGATGACGACAGAGTAGCACCTAGGGAACCCAGCTCTCGTGCATCTGGTGGGAAATCCGGGCAGATCTACCGAAGAACAGCATAATCAACCAACAGTTCCCCAACATTTATGAAAATAGGAGACCAGAGAGTCTAACGGAGGAACCAAACAGTGGCAGGTCGGTAAGGAATCCAGAAGACCAGTGAAGACAAAAGCGGCTGCGCGCCCGCGGGAGGCCGGGGGCTGCGCCCGGGCCGGGCACTCCCAGGGCAGGCGAACTCTGGTGGAGCGTGAGTACCAAAGAGAATTGGCACGCAAAGGGGGCTGGCACCATCAGGGGGAAACAGGAGCCCCGTCTGAATCCAGGGCCGGGGCACTGGTGACGGAGTGAACGCTGGAGGGCCGGTGTCCGGTGGACGGGCGGCGGCGCACTCCTTGGGAGAGAACCGAGGGATTTAAGAAGGACACTGTCATTGCTGGTCTTTTGGGATTGGGCTGGGCTGAGAGACAGGCTTTGTGGAGAAGTCTCTATTGGGAAAGCCTGGGTCCCGCGGAGAAGGACGGTGCCGGATACCACAGGACACAGGCAGCCTCACGGGGCTGTGCGCGACCACAGACCAATCAGCAGCCTGCTAGCGCGTGCCTGCAAACCTGCCCTCAGAGACGCAGCAACCAGAAAAACCGGTTTGGACAATTTGAAACCAACAAAGGAAGGGTGCTTCTTCTTTTTTTTTTTTCTTTTTGCCTCCTTCTCTAGTGTGCGTGTGTTTTCCATTCCCCCCTTTCTTTCTTTCTTTTTTTTATTTTTTATTTATTTTATTTTATTTATTTTTTCTTTTTTTCTCGCAACCTCTTTTGTAATTAATCTTATATATTGTAAACTGTATTGTTGCTCTATCTTTCAATACTCTGTCCTTCATTTCTTTTCCTTTTTGTCCGGTTTTAGTCCTTCTGTTCTTCCCAAATTTCCGCTTATTCCCCTTTTCTCCTGACTTTTGCGTGTGTGTGTGTGTGTGTGTGTGTGTCAGATTGTTTGTTTGTGCGTTGCGTAGTTGTCTTTTGAGGTGTATTATTATTATTTTTGTATTATTCTTACTCCTTTTTTCATTTCAAGAATACCTTTGTATCCCACCTCTTTCTGTACAGGTTTTTTAATCCTGGCTGGGTATACTGTACTACCTGACAGGTTCCCACTGCTCCTTCCTCCACAGTGTTTTGCTGATTTTCTATACTTCATGTGCTTTCCTTTGCTATACTACCCAAGCTCTATAACCCCCATTTGGACAGATCACATAGAATTTATCACTTGAGTGTTCCTCTAATATTAGGGTAAATAAGGGCTGTTCTGTACAACAGTAATACTTCATAACACATCTCTCGGACCTTAGACCACCTTACAGGTGCCTCACTTCTATTACTCTATTTACTGACGC